>NC_133002.1:38622171-39979671 GCF_048564905.1 Vicugna pacos | reverse complement strand
CTGTGGATTTGTCTATTCTGAACTTTTCATATAAATGGATCATATAAGATGTGGTCTTTTGTGTCTGACTTCTGTCACTTAGTGTAATGTGTTCAAGGTAAATCCATGGTATAGCATATATTAGTATTTCATTCCTTTTTATGGTGAAATAATGCTTCATTGAATAGCTATACCACATTTTATTTACCCATTCATCTGTTGATGGTTATTTGGGTTACTTCCTGTTTTTGGCTGCTGTTAATGGAGCTGCTAAGAACATTTGCACTTAAGTTTAAACACCTGTTTTCAGTTCTTTTGTGTGTTTATTTATCAGTGGAATTGCTAGGTCACATGGTGGTTCTTTGTTTAACTTACTGAAGAACCACTAAACTATTTCTCCACATCTTTGCCCACACTTGTTATCCATACCCCAACGTTTTTATTGTCGGTTTGTTTATAGCCATTCGGGTAGTTGTGAGTGGTATCTTGTTTGAATTGCATTTCTGTGATGGCTAATGATATTGAACATCTTTTCATGTGCTTATTGGCCATTTGTATGTCTTCTTTGGAGAAATGTCTATTTTAAGTCTTTTTCCCATTTCTTGATGGAGTTATGTTTCTTTTGCTGTTGTTGAGTTTTTAAGAAGTAAAAGTTTGGGGGGAAAAAGTTTCCTGAAAAGATTTTTTTCAGAAGTTTATAGTATATGTGAGTGGTTGGAGGGCTGACTCACAGACCAGATTTGACCTGCCACCAGCTTTTATATAGCGTGTGAACTAAGATACACTTTACATTTTTTTATGATTGGGGAAAAAAACCAAAAGGAATAAAATTTGTGACATTCAGATTTCATCATTCCTAAATAAGTTTTATGTATGCAACACAGCCACGCTCATTCCTTCACGTCTGTGCTGCTTTTGTGCTCCAGAGGCAGACCTGAATGTTGCGACAGCTCGTGTGTGATAACTTTCACCACTTATCACTGCTGCTCAGTGCCCTGCTAATTGCACTGACACAGTTTGAGCTTGGCAGCATTTCAGGTACCACTGTACTGCGACATTTTTTTTTTAATCAGTACATGCCTATCATGCCAAAACAAGAAAAAGAAGTGGATTTTCAGATGGCAAAGCAGATATATTTTCTGAGCCACAGTTCCAGCATCAGTTTTTTTTAGATAGACCTTGATGCAATGTGCAGAGGAGGTTTCTGTGTTTCCTAATCTATTTGACTGAGCAGTTGAGGAACTTCCACCTAATATGCAGTCTAATGACAGGCTAAGAGGCAAATATCAAGAAAAGAATCTAATGTAATTCTATAAATGCCTTCCAAGTGATGAATGTGCTCAATGAAAGTTGTATGTTTATAGATGTGCAGCACTGTTGGCAGTGTGTATCTGTGCAGAAGTACATTTTCAAAGATGAAATATGTAAAATCTCATTACAGATCAGCATTAACAGCTGAACACTTGTAACTGATTTTCATGATAGAGAACACTAACTTTTTTTTTAAATTGAAGAATAGTTGATTTACAGTATTGTGTTAGTTTCAGGTGTAGAGCATAGTGATTTGGGTTTTTTTTTTTCATATTATATTCCATTATAGGTTATTGCAAGATAGGAAACACTAACTTTGAATCCCATTTAAGCCAAATGTTATCCCTCTTATTCCTTTCTTCTCATTATTAGACCTGTATAGCAAATTTATACTCAGTTATTATTATATTTTTAACTTGTCAATAAAAGCTTTATGGAAATTTGATTGTCTCGTGCTGTGTAAGTGCCTACGTGATATCCTTGATTTTGCCTATTGGCCCCCAAAGCCTAAAATATTTGCCGTGTGGCCCTTTACTGAAAAAGTGCTGACCCCTGGTATAAATATTAATCTGATTTATCCTTTAATCTGACCCTGATTTACTTTGCCTTAATCCTGGTTTATTGTCCCTTAATTGGAGTGTTTCTTTCTAACTTGCTCTTAATCTCAGTATTTCCCAAATTCACCTCATAATGTCATAATAGTCAAGAATAGGTGTTCTTGTTAAAAATACAGATTCCATTCTGATTCAGCCGGGTGCTGTATCTTATGATCGAGAAAATTTGGGAAATAGTCTTATACTGTAGAGATTCACCTTGAGCTTAGCCCAGCAGTGCATTAAATCCCCTCCAGTACTTTGTTCTCAGTTCTTTAATTGCTACTTTTTTCTCAGGCCTATTATTAGTTCTGCTAATCCACTAATCACCCTCCTCCTTTCCCCACAAGAGTAAAACAGCTACTACCATCTGTTCGTTTCTTAGGTGGACCCGCCTGAGGTGAAATCTGCAGCTTTTAGAGACTGTATGTGCCTTGTTTTATACAAGTACAAGCCTTGAGTCTGAGCTTGTATCAGAATCTTTTTTTTTTAGACAACATTAATAAACTTTTAACACAGGTTTGAAGTGGAATCATCAAAAAGGTCATATTCAGAATTAAAGCCTAAACTGGACATTTGTTTCCAGTGATGAAGGACTCTGTATGACCCATGGAGTCCTCTGATTACCTAATAATGAGAAGATCTGTGAGAGGGTTTTTTTTTTTTTAATGTTCAAGTGTAGTCAGCTTACAATGTTGTGTCAGTTTCTGGTGTACAGCATAATCATACACATATATACATATGTATACATATACATATATCTTCCTTTTCATATTCTTTTTCATTATAGGTTACTACAGGATACTGAATATAGTTGCCTGTGCTGTACAATATAAACTTGTTATTTACCTATTTTATATATAGTAGTTAGTATTTGCAGATCTTGAACTCCCATTTTTATCCCTTTCCAACCCCATAACCCCCTGGTAACCATGAGATTTGTGTGAGAGTCTAGATTACTCATATGCAAAATGAATTTATTTTATTACTTTAAACATGGTTTATAGCTTTATTGAAGTATAGTTTTTAATACTTTTAAAAAGTAGTCATATTTTGGTAGTATATTTTAAGGTGGTTAATATTTAAATATCATATTGAGCCAGTACCTCAGAGCACTTTTGGTTCTGATGCATTTCAAGCTTTAATGAAAAATGCATCACTTTATTTTTCTTCAGATTGCTTTTTTTAATGTAGCATTTTATGATGTGAGGAAAAACCACTTGTAAGTAAGTTATTTTCAGAGTCTGTTTTTTGCATCATTCTAGCTATTGCTACTTTTCAAAACATTTAGATTATTATGTAACAGATTTTTAAAAGAAGAGTAACTACAATGTGGTCTTTATTAATCTTGAGTATTTAATATTAAGATCATATTTATAGATGCAATATCTTATTCTAACTTGTTTTAAAAAAATTATCCAAGGTTGTAGATGTGATAGGTTATAGTCCATTTAGTACTCTTTTATAAAGAAAGCCCTATCCAGTGCCCCCTAAATGTTTGACTTCTTTTTCTGTTTTCTTTCTAATCTGTTTATATCTTGGGTTTTCCTTTTTTTGCTATATCAAATTGCTCTCCTAGAGCCCCCACTGAAAACAAAAAAAGAAAGGATTGTGTATATTTTGTTCCTTTGCTATTTTTAACAGCATTTCTTTTATGCCTTTGAGTTTGATGTGATAGCATGATCAAAACTCATCATCACGGTGAGGAGGGCATATCTGAGTTGTAGAGTGTGCATAGCATGCGTGAGGTCCTGGGTTCAATCCCCAGCACCTCCATTAAAAATAAATAAATAAACTTGATTATCCCCCCTGACCCGGAAAAAAATCAGTTGGAAAAAAACAACTCATCACTGCTGTTTGCTCTGGATAGCCTATCTCAATGAAGTCAGTAAATGAAATGACAAGTACACATTTCCTCACCTTGCCATCTCATTTCTCTGATTCAGATGTCCGTGAGAGGTCTACCTCCAGGTTTATACAATGTTCAGAGATCTTCCTGAAAAGTTTTATTTTCTCAAAATTGTTGAGGAAGCTTGTGGGCCTTATTTTTAAATAGTCAAATATTTTTTCTATCCATTATAAATCCTAAAACAAAAAATAAGGAAGTTGTCAAGATACTTTTCCAGCAGCCTTACTTATTAAAGTTTTACAGAGTCACAAAAGGCAAAATTCTTTTTTAAATGTATGGGAAGTTACTAAAAGCCTTTACCCTTATCAACCAGTATTGTTTCGTTACCTGCTTGTGAATAAGTACATTTTATATCCTGGAGGCTTTGATGTACACACACGTACACACAAGTGACAGATCAAAACATTTAGAGCAGTTGAGTTGGAAAGCCCTCACCATAGCTCAGATTCTTTAGGGAATGAGAGAGGGCATAAATAAATAAACATTTCTTCTTTATGTGACTGGAAGAATGAATCTTCCCTAAAGATGAACTTCTCTTTTATTCATATTGAGAGGATATGGTAGTGAAGGGAGAGTTTAGCCATTTCAGGTATCAGTCTAAGTAAACATTGCCTCATTTGCTTAGAATGGTTTGAGTATAAATAAAAGGAAATGGCTTTGCTTTAGTTCATTTATCATGTTGGTTGTGTTTGATGTTATGTGTTTGACAGTGAAAACATTCAGAATTCTTCTCAGCCTGTTTATGAAAATCATATTTAAAAATCTCAACTATTTACATTGAAAACAATTGTTTCTTTTCTCAATGATTTACAGATGAAACCAGCCTGTATAAAAGCCCTTACTCGGATATTCAAAATATCTGATCAGGATAATGATGGCACTCTCAATGATGCTGAACTCAACTTTTTTCAGGTAGCCTTCTTTTATTTCAGGCATGTGTGTATCTTGGCCTCTTTTTTCTTTTTCTGAAAAAGGCTGTAAAAAATTTATTTGATTAAACAGTGATATGTTGATAAACGTGCATCTCTGTCATGTAAAAACTCGATTTCACATCAGGCAATTTAATCTTTACCTAGGGGATAAAACTCTCTTACGCTTAGTAATTGAGGGGACTCTGAGAGTATAATTTCATGGTGTACAGTGGGTGTATTAAGGATGACTTGAAGTCTGAGCTCTGCATTATTTCTCTTTCTCAGTTTTATATAACAGAACTACACAAAGAGCTCTGTGTTTTAGAAACATGGTGGGGAGAGTAGGGAAAACATGTCCTTCTAAGTATGACATGTTTTACTTAATACAAAACAAAGACTATCCTAGTTTAGGAATCGTTTCTTGTCGTTGCAACTCTTTGATTTAATATTGCTTTGTGGATTAATATTTGCATTATTTGTGGTTTTAAAGCTGATTTGTTTTTAACTTAAAAAAATTTTTTTTTGCTAGAGAATTTGTTTCAACACTCCATTAGCTCCTCAAGCTCTGGAAGATGTCAAGAATGTGGTCAGAAAACATATAAGTGATGGTGTAGCCGATAGTGGATTGACACTGAAAGGTGGGCTAGTGGTGTTCCCCCCCCCCCTTTGAACTTAATATTTCCAAAATTTGGCAGAAGGTGAAAGTCTTTAGAGTATTTTCTATTTTGGGGGAAATATTTATATTAGTTAATATACCTAAAATTTAACCTGAATATTTGAGTTGGAAGAGACAGGCTATTAATGGGGATGATGATCTTAATCTTACTATCAGTATAAATTAGAGGTAGGGAGATGGGTTGGATCTCAGGAATGCAGAGATCCATCTGTGGGTAAGAGATTTCTGAAACAAATGTATCTTAAAATTCTTCTTACTCATAAGCATCCTTTAAATAGAAATTATTTTTAGGGAAGAAATACATTTTGTCTACCAGTCAAATTTACCCAATACAGAATGTTCCCTGTAAAATATGTTATCGAGCCACAGTGAGGTAAGAACTGCAGCTGGTAACCAGAATTTTCCATTGTATCAGTAAGTGCAGAGATGTGCACAGTGACTGCGTTTGTTTTTATCATGTAACTTTGTGAATGTCAGTGTATTCCTTGGGATATGTTTTGGCCCTCTCATCCAGTTCTGTCTCTTACTGACCCGGGTGTGTATGTGAAATGATTCTGAAATCAGCTCTGTTTCACGAAGACATTTGTGAACTCTGTTTTGATATGACCTTCATTATGCAAAGCAAGTTCACACGTGTTCATGAGTCTGGCTCTTGCCGTTAATATGTTTCATGCTCTTCTCCCACGTGATTCTGTACCCTTTTCTCATCCACTGTGTTTACTACTTTATTCCAGGTTTCCTTTTTTTACATACACTTTTTATCCAGAGAGGGAGACATGAAACTACTTGGACTGTGCTTCGACGATTTGGTTATGACGACGATCTGGATTTGACACCTGAATATTTATTTCCCTTGTATGTACCTTTGGCTTTCTAATTGATTTCACTTGCCAATATTTTTAAGTTTTATTTAGCACAAAGGTAGGTAGGCTTTGAGCTGCTCAAGAATAAATTTAGAATTATAGAGAGGTTTGTAGCAGGATTTCTCAACCTTGGCACTGTTGACATTTTAGACTGGATAATTCATTAATGTAGAGTCTGTTCTGTTCGTTACAGAATGTTTCGCGCATCCTAAGATGCCAGTCATACCTCTTCCCCTAGTGGTGACATCCAGAAATGTCCCCTCAGGAGGGAAGTCACCCCTAGTTGAGAGCCACTCATTTATAGCATGGCTCATACTCTTCCTCACCTTCTAATGGAGAACACAGTTATCTTTTAAAATCTGTTTTACTGAGGAAAGAGATAAAAGATGCTGGACAAACTTGTTTTCAGAGTCAAGGATCAGAAATATATTGGTTAGCATTTTTCTTTTCTTCAGTCCTGAAAATTTAGGTTTTTTGTTTGTTTGCTTGTTTTTGGTTTGTTTGTTTTGGAGGGGAAGTAATTAGGTTTATTTCTTCCTTTATTTTTAGAGGAGGTACTGGGGATTGAACCCAGGACCTTGTGCATGCTAAGCATGTGCTCTACCACTGAGCTGTTACCCTCCCCCTGTACCTAAGTTTTATAGGCTGTTTTTAGCTTAAAATAAAATAGTTTTTCTAAGTTTTAGGTTCTGTTTGTTTAACAATAAACCCAGTGTCACCCCAAAATAGGAGACTGCTTTGCTATAGGATGCCTCTATCACACCCCAGGAAAGTGGGCTTTTCAGGAAGGTGACTTCCCAAGATCTGGCCTTTGAGTCTTTGGCCTTTTCTCTTCACTTCTTCAGTGGTGGATTAATTTTTCTTTTTATGTATTTTTTTTTTTTACTGAAGTGTAGTCAGTTTACAATGTTGTGTCAATTTCTGGTGTACAGCACAGTGCTTCAGTCATACATGAACATACATAAATTCGTTTTCATATTCTTTTTCACCATAAGTGACTAAAAGGTATTGAATATAGTTCCGTGTGCTATACAGCATGAACGTGCTATCTATTTTATGTATATTAGTATCTGCAAATCTCGAACTCCCCATTTATCCCCACCCCCTTCCCCTACTGGTGACTGTAATTTGTTTTCTATGTCTGTGAGTCTGTTTCTGTTAATTTTTCTTTTTAATTTTTAGTATAGCATTGCTAGCTATCCACATAAGGGTTCAGAAAAGCTTTGTTGTTGTTTTTTCCTTGCCTATCATTGAAGAAGCAAAGTTTTTTTCTGGTTGGATTCCTGGTCCATTAATTAGCTCTAAGTTGAAACTTCCTTTGTCATGGTTATTAAATCTTGGCTCAAGTATTTATCAGATTTTTCAATAAACATATATTGAATGAATGAATTTGTCCCAGATCATGTTCGTCCAGTTTTCTTTTCTGTGCCATTTATAGTGGGTAGATGAATTCTGCAGTATGTTGCTTGTTGCTTTCTAAAAGCATGACAATGAGGAAACTCCATCTTTTATGGTTTTGTGACCTACGCAAAGATCTCTTTTCATTTATTTATGTACTGTGCCTTTGATTTTCTGCAAAATAGCCCGCCCCTTCAGAGCCACCACTTGAATCTTTCTGGCCTTCTTATTAAACTCTCTGCCACTGTCCTTCACACTGCTGCTAGATTAACAGATACACAAGCACGGATTGGGCCCTGTCACTTTCCCTTCAAGGTGGGATAAATCCCAAGCTTCTTAAGCTGGTGTCAGAGGTCACTCATGATCTGCTGTGCCCTGGCTCACCCCCTGCCTTCATTCTGGAGGTAAACCCCAGACCGTTTCTAGTCCGCCTGTCAGGTATCGTTTCCCACTCCAAGCTTTTGCCCGTGATGTTTTCACTCTCTTCCTCCCTCTCCCTCCAACCTAGTTCTTGCTTCTTAACTTTCAAGTCTCAAGTCAGGTGGCAGTGTCTCTCAGCAGTGCTGACACGTTCCCATCCCCAGGCCAGAGGTGTTCCCTTTCACACAGGCTCTCCCAGCATCCTTGGTTTACTGATACTCAGCAGTTGCCGCATTCTCTTGAGATAGTGAGGTTATCTGTTTTGTGATCTGTCTCCAGCTTGGATGTGTTCCTTAGAGGTAGGGGGCCTATCTTGTTTTTATGTCCCTCATACCTCAGTGCATTTGATATGTGTTTATTGAATGGGATTGAGGCTGTGTCAGAGGTCAAATCAGGCAAAAGTTACATCTCTTCACATCATTTTCAAATCATTACAATGTTGATATTTTATGTAGCTCATAATTTTGACTAATAATTGGTTTATAGGAAGAGCAACGCATTACAGTTTAATCAGTGTTATTTGTAAAAAAAAAAAAACTGGGGGGGAGATAATTAAGTTTACTTATTAATTTTTAGAGGAGGTGCTCGGAATTGAACCCAGGATCTTGTGTGTGCTAAGCATGCGCTCTGCCGCTTGTGCTATACCTTCCCCCCTTATAGTTGTAAAATGTAAAACTTTTAACACAACCTGCCCTTCAGATATTTAAGAAAACTGTTTATGTGCCCTTGGAATGAGCACTGTTACGACTCTTCTGAGGATTGCCGTACCACTCCAATGGCTTTTCCCTGGGAAAGTCTAAATGGCTGCAGCAGACATATCTCTGTCATCCTACAAAGAGACTTGTCGCAGTTTCATATTCATTTGTTAAATTTTAGTATTTGTTTAATGGTTTGTTTTACTTTCTTTTTTTTCATCAACAGGCTAAAAATACCTCCTGATTGCACTACTGAATTAAATCATCATGCATATTTGTTTCTCCAGAGTACTTTTGACAAGCACGATTTGGTAAGCTTTTAGCTGCTGTTTTCCATGGTACCTGGTGAAGTACTTTCTTGTGAATGATACAGCTCTTTTCCCTGAGCTCTGGGGGCTCATGTCACATAGCCAGAAACTACTCAACCTCTCTTAACTTCTACTAGCAAAAATACTTTTATTATTGACTTAATTGTTTTCTCAAGATGAAAAAATATAGTTTCTGATAGACTTACATAGGTTGCTTATATATGTGTAAGGGATTTTCCTGACAAAATGTAAAGATTTCTTTTCATTTGCTAGTTTGTAGAAGCGTCTTCACTCTATTTGGGGGCTCTTGTGCTGGGAGTTACTCTCTCGGGTATTTAACACCATGTGTACTTCCTTGTGTGTCTGCAGGACAGAGACTGTGCTTTGTCACCTGATGAGCTTAAAGATTTGTTTAAAGTTTTCCCTTACATACCTTGGGGGCCAGATGTGAATAACACAGTTTGTACAAATGAAAGAGGCTGGATCACCTACCAGGGATTCCTTTCCCAGTGGACGTGAGTACAGAGCTTGCTGCTTTCCTCCCAGGTCACAGCTAGTTTAAACTTACGGTGCATTAGATTCATTATTTTTTACGTTTGTCAGATCTTACGAAATGCTTCAACATAAGTGCCTGTGAGCAGGATTTACAGTGCCGCTATCTCTGACATGAACTATAGGTGTTCTATAAATTTACCAGGAAGAGATGTGTTTGCTTTGGGGTACTATACAGGGAAATATTAATAAGTCATATCAAAATGGAACTAAATTCTAATGCAGTTTTGATTAAGGGAGTTGGAAACATTGTTATCACACAATTATTGTATCTTCGTACAGGGAGAGCGTATTTTACTTGACACTGCAGACGTATTTTGAGGGTTTGCTGTTGTTTGTTTTTAATGCAGTCCTAGACTTAGTGAGGGTGGTGTCTACAATCTAGTTACAGCCAAGTTGACCTTTTTTCTAGGGTGCTAAGGAAATCCTCTGGTTGTGCATAAATGACTTAATTACTTTAGCCTTGGTGAGACTAACTTTCTCAGCACTGGGATCTATGCTTTTTTCAAATCATGAGGTGCCATTCAGTTATTTTTACACCCTTCTTAGACCTTTTCAGATTTAACTAGCCAGTATTTGCAGTACAATATATAACTTGGGAAGCAGAAAATATAAAATATCCCTGCTCTGGATCTTACCAGTATCTCACTGTGCATGTGCTTGGGTTTGTTCTCTCCCGGCAGATGGAGTAGTTACAGAAATTCCCCCCGCCCCCACCTGCGTTCTCCTCCCTTTCTTCTCTGCCATGAGAATGTCAGTGTAGGAAAAAGAAAAGTCATAGTTAGGCACATGGGAAATTAAAGGAGTCTGACAAAAATTATCTGGGTCTGGTAGCAAACTATTTGAGCTGTTATAATTTTTTTTGTATAAAAATATTCACTTAGGAACTTTCCACATTTTAAACTCTTCCCTTTCCTAGGCTCACAACCTATTTAGATGTGCAGCGATGCCTGGAGTATTTGGGTTACCTTGGCTATTCAATATTGACTGAACAAGAGTCTCAAGCTTCAGCGATCACAGGTAAGTATCTGAGTACCATTCAGTTTGTAATTAGAAAATTTTTTAAGATTCAGTTGCATACGTAAAAAGAGTGAAAGAAAACTCATCTTCATACTCTGTTTGCCCACGATTTGGTAATTTTTCTTGAGTTGAGATGTTTATCAAAAAAGGAAGAGTAGAGGTTTTACTTCCACTCTGCCCATGATGGTTCTGCACTGATGAAAATCTGGGAGGGCTGTGGGCATTAAAAGAATTTACCAGTCTACCTTGCATTTTAATTTTCTTTAAACATTAAAAGCAATGCCTGTTAACTCATGATCCTGATACTGAACTGACTGTACATCTCTCATTTTCATAACCTGTCTCCACATTAATAAATTTTTCACAGGTGTTGTAATGTTAACCAGGCATCCTTGCCAAGGAATGTGCTCCACTTAAAGAAAACCCATAGAAACACTAGGAAACAGCAAATAAGGGGACTGATCATTTCAAAGAGTTCTTATATCCTAATTGGTGGGAAAAAATGCCATATCTTACAGGAAACCCCATAACAAGAAGATAGCCAGTGTTAAACTGACAGAGCAAGTACCCCTTAAAGTACTTAACCAATTAGTGTTTAATTCAGCACCAAAGAGTAAGGAACTAATTACTAGACAGCATGAGGTTCTTTTACTCCACAAAATATGGTGAACATCTTTCTGTATCAACAAGTATACTTTATATATTGTTAGTATTAGATAATGTGTCATCATATGGTTACTCTATAACTTAATTAACTATCGTACAATTATTTTGTGTTTTTTTTTTTTTAATCACTTTCAGTTTTTTGCTACTATAGTGTCTCTGGTGAGTCTTCTTGTGGTTGAATCTTTGGGTACATCTTAATGAGGCCTCTTGACCTCAGGAAGAGATGCCCCATTGCTCTGCTGGTACAACATTGTTTTCAGGGTTGCCTTTTACAGATTTACATTTGAAAGGCCAGTTAACCCTAGAGTGCCTATCCCTTCCCATTTGTAGACCTAAGAAAGTGCAGTTTTGAGATAAGATCTTTCAGTTTATAATTTGTTATGACAGTAATTTATAACTGAAAAGATAGATGGGATATAGTGTTGGCTATATATATTGCAATTTTTGTTCATTTTCGGGAATATCATTTTCCTTACAAAAAGGTACTAATTTTATGATGAAATGAATATCATTTAGTTACCAGTTTAATTTACAGCCGATTGTCAGAAATGCATCTTTTCCAGTAAGTGAGGCTCTTCTGTATTATATTTTGTACTTTATTTCACACACAGCTTGACTGTTGCACAGTGTGTTTATTGATCAAACACTTTGTAAAAATGATAAATAGCAATTGCCTATTTTGCAGAAGGTGAAATGACGGTTCAGTAGGTCCAAATAGTACATAATTAACTTTTTTTTTCTTTTTAGTAACGAGAGATAAAAAAATAGACCTTCAGAAAAAACAGACTCAAAGAAATGTATTCAGATGTAATGTAATTGGGGTGAAAAACTGTGGGAAGAGTGGAGTTCTTCAGGCTCTTCTTGGGAGAAACTTAACGGTGAGAGTTCTCAGAAAATAGAACTTTAACCTGACAGATTTTTATAGTCATCAGTTTACATGATTTTTTCATAACCATTAACCTTTTTAGATGGTTGCTAGAACTGAGTGACCTATGGATAATAGTACAGCTAAAGTGTAACAGTAATCTCATTGAGCTGGCTTTGTCTTTGCTTCACTGATGTTAGCTATCATCTGTCTTTTTTTTTAACCAGTGTTTCGATGGGGATTAAATAAATACACATATGACAGCATCAAATACAGTGCTTGGTATGAAGTAAATGTACAGTAAATATTTTGAAGTGATACTGATTCTAATTCTGACTACTGCCTTAAGTAAAGAGACTGACATTTTTCCAGATGAAATAGCAGACCAAATTACAGTGTAGTGAGAATTGCCAGCAGGTGGCTCTGGAATACACTTTCCATAAAACAGTTCACTTCCTTTCCAGCTACTGCTTTCCTTTCATGCAGAATGAATGCATCTTTTGTTTTAGACCTTAAGAACTAAGAAACAAAATCAATATCCCCTTTGTACTGATAAATAATACATAGCGTAGGAAAGAATGTCCTTTCTTTTTTCTCCTGTAAAACACCCACACATATACACAGAGTGCGTGTGTTGATGAAAACTAGTTACTGTAATTTCTTACTGTAAGCACTGAAATTTTTGGTTATTTTCAGAGGCAGAAGAAGATCCGTGATGATCATAAGTCTTACTATGCGATTAACACTGTTTATGTGTATGGACAGGAGAAATACTTGTTGGTAAGAAATTTTCTGGCATATAAAGATGATTAATTATTGGATACATTTTTAAATGACTCTTTGAAAACAGGATTGGATTTAATTTAATGGCTTGTGTGATTTTTTTTTCCACCTGGTTTATTCTTTGAAATTAATTTTAATTCCCTTGATCTGTATGGTGATAACATGGGTATAGATATAAGTGAAAAATTGTCTATTTGTCTGCTTAATTGTATGTTATACCACCATAAGAAAGTTAAAAAAAAATTAAATACTCTTTACCCTCTTTTCTACGTCTATTTTTAAAAATTATGTCCTCTACTGTTGACTAGAAATTAATAATGAAAACCTTAGTGCAGGTGTGTGGTAGTTTATCTGTAATCTGAATCAAGTTTTATCTATTTAGCAAGGAGGAGTATAGTTAACAAATCTGTTAGCCTAAAAAACGATTGAAAGAAGGGTATGACTGAAAACATAATATGAAATAGTACAAAGAAATTTATGTTCTTTTTGGATCCAGTCTGATTTTGGTTTGAACCCTGGTCCACCACTGATTAGCTATGTGGCAAGTTGCTTATTCTCTCTGAGCCTGAGTTTCTCAGTTAGCTAATATGAGACGCTCCAGACAAATAATGGGTACTAAAGAAAATTCATTCCCTTCCTCTTTCTTTTTGGAAATATTTATTCTGCTAGACAGATGATCACGTTGAATTTTATGTATACTTTGCTCTTTATGATAAAAGTTCTTTGTCAGTTTCTTTTCTTTTTTCTTTTTGCAAATAACAAAAGAATTTACTTGGCGGAGTTTTAAGAATTGGGAGACACAGATTTGGGTAAACCCAAAGGAGTATTTGAGAGAACAGAGTCAGTGGCTGATCAGTTTCTTGTTAAACCTGTTTAGCTCCCATCTTTCTCCTCTAAGTGGAATTCTGCATATTGGGTGTGTAGTGATTCTTGCTGATTGTTCATTTCCCTGCTTTTATTTATACAACCACTCTTTGCAAATTGATTCTTTCATGTCTCTGAATATTCATGCTGTAGTAGTGTTTTACTTGGAATATGCTGAGTCACCTCTGACTTCACACTTCCCCGTTCCTCTCCTCAACGAAGATTCACTCTTATGTAGCTCAGTACTGAAGTTTACTCATGTTGGATCATTATCATATCATAGATGGGATATTTCTTTAGAGGTGTTATAATAAACATTGAAAAAGAGTAGGCAGTGAAGTAGAACAAAATAACCTTAATGTACGGTCCTTTGCTTTGTGTTTTTGATTGGTAGGGAGAAAAGGTGATGTGGTAGAAAGAAAAAAGACTTGGGAATCATATCCGAGTTCAAATTTTGGTTTGATGATTAGTTAGAGATTAGTTAGATGTGTTATCTTTGGCAGTTGACCTAGTCTCTAGCTTGTTTTCTTGTTTATAGTATGTAGAGAATTCATGTAAAGGGCCTGCCCAGCACACTTGAGTCGCTCACTAAATGCTACTTTCTGTAGAACCTTCGTCACCATTTTTCATTTACAAAAACCGGAAGCTACTTATGTATCTATACTTCTGACTTCTAAAAAACAGTCTGAAATTATGCTTAACTAGTACTTTTTAATTAAGAAGTCAAATTAGGCAAGTGATAAAACATGATGACTTTAATTATATATGAATATTATGCTTATGTTTCTCATTATCTTTCTTTTTACAAGTTGCATGATATCTCAGAGTCGGAATTTCTAACTGAGGCTGAGATCCTTTGTGATGTTGTATGCCTGGTATACGATGTCAGTAACCCCAAATCCTTTGAATACTGTGCCAGGATTTTTAAGGTTTGTTGTTCTTTTCGTCTGAGTTTAATTTTATAAAGGGTTTAATGGAATTGTAATGTGTTTTCTAACCAGGGAAATACAAGAAAATTATTTACGGAACTTTTTGTAAAGTACCTGTGTGTCCTATACCTAAAGGGTCTGGTTTCATTCTGAGGTGATAGAGTCCCAGACAATTTTAAAAACACTTTTTTCTGCACATGACTCTGATGTGCAGTCCTGGTTAAGAACCTCTGCATTAATGGAGGGTCTTCTTGGCTGTTAGGACTGCACACCAAGAATAATAATAGAGCAAGGGAATAAACCTAAACCAGAGGCTTGGAAAGTTACCAGTTACTTTGAGATCATCAACACAATTCAATAAGAGTAAAAAACTATATGTACAAAGGAATTTGTTCTAGCAGTGTTTTTAATAGCAAAAACCTGGAGATAATCCAAATGTCTAACAATAGGAGGACGGTTTACCAAATTAAGATAAAATAATCCCATGAAATTTCAAGTAGCCATTAAAAATAATAGTTTTGAATTCTGAAAACATGGAAAATTCAGTATTATATTTTTAAATGATTATATCCAGCATGACTGCAACTATATAAACATATATATATATATATATATACACACACACACATATATATATAAAAACATAGGTGCTTAAGGACTAGAGGTAATATCAAAAAATGAAAACAGTGTGCTTTAAGATAGAGGAATGTAAGTGGGTTTCTTTTTATTTCAGAGTATTGTTTCTTTTTAATAATTTCTTTTTCAAATTGTAGTGAATCTGAAGAATTGTTACAGGTTTATATTGTTTCCAGCATTGGAAAAGTGGCCCTGGTCTTACTATGCTGCTGACCTGGACCACTGCGCATCCTTGCCTCTTAGTTCACTTTCTCTTTGAAACGATTGATGCTTTGCCTATCCAGAGAAAATTTTTAGTGCACATTTAATTAAATTTAGTAATTTCTGAACTTACCATATTTTGATTTCATTTTTTATTCTATAGCAACACTTTATGGACAGCAGAATACCTTGCTTAATCGTAGCTGCAAAGTCAGACCTGCATGAAGTTAAACAAGAATATAGTATTTCACCGACTGATTTCTGCAGGAAACACAAAATGCCTCCACCACAAGCCTTCACTTGCAATACTACTGATGCACCCAGTAAAGATATCTTTGTTAAGTTGACAACCATGGCCATGTACCCGTAAGTACTTGCTCTGCCATCATTTTCATGTTGCATGGTTCATGATAACACTGCATGCCATTATTAGCCATGAGGGTGGAATCTCCGTCACATAGAAGTTGTTCAGCAACAGAAAGAGACTTTGTAATGAGAAGGTACAAGTTTGAGTAAATGCAAGTTCGGTCTGGGTACCATAATAAAATTATGTAAATGGTGATTCTGACCATATTTGAATATGTTTGAGCAGGCTGTAACTATCCTAATAGGATAGTACAATAAAACTCAGCCCCTCACCCAGCATTAAAAAAAAAGTGTTAACTGCAATAAAATGGGGTTGACGTCATGTTGTTTTATGCTTATAAGGCATTTTCATATGAACAAAAAGTTCATTTTTGCATTTTTCTGTTGATTAATTGACCTTGAGTATGTGAAAGATTCTAAAATCTTTTATTTTTAATTTATGTTTAAATTATGGGTATGTTTGAGTTCAGGATATAATGTCTTTTTTAAGTGCCATAAAAAGTAGTTGTAACTGGAATTCCCTCTATCATAAACGTTTTACATGAATGTTATGAGCCACAAATTTTATGTACATTTATTGTATATCTATACATGCGTATGCACAAGCACGTAACTGTGGTCATCGTCATAGTTTACTAACTGTCTTAAAATTGCATGGTTCTTAATGGCATTCTCCTCAAGTACTGTGTTTGTACAAATTCTGTTTTGCAACAAGATAGTTTTTCAGGCAGTGCGTTTCTCAGGACTTTATCGTTTATTCTGTGTATTATTATGCTATTCTCTAAATTATTTTTCTTATGAAAACTACAGTATAAAATAGAGTAATACTCAAAAATTGCTATAAACTGAGGTTTCTCAGAAGGGTGTTAATTTGTACAGATTTTTCAAATCAGAGTTAACTTTATTGGTATTCCTTTAATACTTGTTTTAAAAAAATGCAGCAAACCCTTGAAATTCTATTTGTGTTGGAAAAGAAGTCATATCTATTATTATAAGATAAGAAAAATCTTCTTTATGTTTTGACCTTTGCTTTAAAACTCTCGTGTATGTTATCTACAGAGAGGATCATTACAGAGACAGACTCTCCCGAGACACGGGCAACACTGATAGAATAGAGAATTTGAGAAAAATCTGGGTCTTTCTAAAAACTGCTTTGTAAGTTACTTTTTCTTTGTGGCTTCTGTGGGATTTTAATGACATTTTCTTATAGATGACCAAATCTCCTTTCGTGCCATAATTAACACTTTGTAACTATCCAGAAACGCACTGCTTGGTCAGGCTCACTGCCTCCATGTATATCACAGTGTCTTTTTTTTACTATGTAAACTCTCTTAATCTTATACATAACTAACTGCAACTGTGTTTTTAGATCTGCATCTTTAAAACATTTTTACTGCAACGTGTGCGAGTGTGTGTGCGTGTGTGTGTATATGATAAATGTACATACATGGACACTTGTTTACATGGTTAATCCAAAACTACTTCTCTTACGAAGCATCTCCCTGTTGCTAAGCATACTTTGCATCCCTCCTCTTTGGTGGGTGGCGCCTGTGTGTGTTGAAGAGTCAGATTCAACTTATAAAATAACAGATGGATTCCAGTATGACAGCTGGCAGGAACGTAGTAGCAGTGATATGTTCATCGTCACAAGTCAGATTTTAAAAAGGAATGTCTTGAGCCTAGAAGAGTCTTTTTAAAAATTAATTCTTGTTTTTCTTCATGTCGGGATTAGGCATTATTGGGATGCTGCTAATCTCCACAACCATGCCACCGTGTGCTGTGGTCTCATCAGATCTCACAAGCTGAGCCAAGTCAGATTGGGCCAGTCCTTTGACTGAGAAGCCTCTAAAAAATGTTCAGGTGTTACAGGAAGTGATGGCCTTGATTCATCAGAGGGCGCTCTTCTGAGTGGGTTCTGTGCCAGTACCTCTTCAGGGGTGGTGTGATGGCCTTGTATGTCTGAGTGGCTCTGACCACTGAGCAGTCATTGGAGACCCCCTGCTTTGGTCATTAGAGCAGAGATGAAATGGGTTGGCCCATGTGCCTGTTCTAACTAGTGCAACTCCACTCAACCAGAAAGGAGTCAGAAAGCATCCCTAAATTTCACATCTAATATCAATTGGATCCATTGTTGATTTTTACATCCTTACTCAGAGTTTCATTCTGTCATACTTATGCTGTGTTTTGGTAGCAGATGAAATTAACCCTATATTTTGGGTTCAAGTAGAATCTTACAAAGCACTTTGATTTCCTTTTGGAGCCATGGTGCTTAATGAATTAAAGACGATGTTGTTCATATCTCCCCAGGGTTGAATATACTCGTCTTTTGATTCTTGTGTGTATTTGTCTCTCTTCTCCTTCCTGGTTTTCAGGCATGTGTGTATGCTGAGGGAGGAGGAGGAGGGAATGGCTATTTAAATGCTAGCAAACTTTGACCTTTTGGTGGGTGCTGTGGCTTACTCAGTTTTTCTTTTATTAATTTAGATGAGGGTGTCATCTATTGCTGTGCATATTTATTCCACGAAAACTCTTGTAATAATAATTCCATCCCCCCTCCAAAAAAGCAAAAGTGTTAGCTAATTTTCCAGATTTTCTATAGGGTGGGAGGAGGGATCTGTTGCTGTTGAATATATTTTTGGTAAATGTGGAATTCTGCACAACTTTAGCATGCCCCACACTGTCCTTTCCTTAGTGTTGCTTATGCCTAAATCTTTTTTTTTTAAGTTGGCACACTCTGACTTGTGCCATATTTGTAAGTAAGAACTCAACTCCTGTCCTTCTGTGTGTTTTCGCAGCCATGCCCGGTTACGCTGTATGTGCACCTGCAACAGGTGTACATTTTGCATCTGTCAGAACTTCCTCAACTCAGACTTGCTGCAATCTGTAAAGAACAAAATCTTCACTGCAGTTCTTAACAGGTTCTTAACTTTATTTACTGGGTACCAGGCGTTCTGTTCAAATACAAAAGAAAAAAGCGGATAACTATTTATTATACAGATACTCACTACAAAGACAACAAGCCGACTGATGCCCAACTAACTTCCACTAAAATCCTCACTGTAGTGACGTTTAGTTTTGGAGTCTTTCTTAATGTTAAAAATTAATAGATACATTTAGGGGACTGAAAGATTTTGCCTTTTGTTTTTCCATTAAGGAGGTTAAAGTATTTTTTATATTAGAGGATAATATGTGTAGGGAGATTAAAATCTTTGGCTGAGAGTTGTAGAAATAGATGAGGACTTTGGTAAGGAAAAGACACATTGATCCCAAATGTTACGCTGTGCTCAGCTTTTATTCAAATAGTACAACTTACCAAACCATACTAATATGAACAGTATCTTGGGTTTGAAAAACTTCTCTATTTTTGTAATCGCTTACAGTTATAATTTACTTTTAAGTATCTGGAATGTTTATTTGAAATAATATGATTTCTGGAAATGAAGATAATAATCAATATTAAGGATTCAAAGGAATATGGAAAAGAAAAGCAAATCTTTAGGGCTAGTTTTTGAAGTCTTTATAATTGAGTCCAAAACATAAAGTATGCCTAGAAAATAACACACTTTTAAAAAGTAAGAGAAACAAAAACAACCAAAAGATAGGTTATATACATTCCCTCAAAGCAATGAACTTGGAAGGTTATGTTCTTATTCCAGTCATGCTACCTTTGTTCAAATTGATTTTACATTCTGGGGCATTGAAGAGCCTATGTAATATTAATTTGTATCTGATGTCAAATTTTTATGTGTCTAAGTATGAATCAGATTTTTGAAGTCATTCAAATATCATTGAGAACAGAGCTTGATTAAGACAGATGATCAAGCTAAATAGATTTTGGTTAGAAATGGATCCATTATTTGGACTCTCACTGGAGGCTAGGCTCTGGCTGTACCAAATGGGTAGGGTAGTTTGTGTCCACCAGCATGATAGGAGACGTGGCTGTGAAACAGAGAGATCATGTTTTATGTGAGTCAGAAACTAACTTCGAAGACATTCTGAAAGAGTTGCAGTGATGCTTTGAGCGCTGGCAGCTCTGGAATAAGAAAGCAGCCATCTCAGGTGATTGCTTTGAAGGGATCCCCCCACTCATTTGGTGGTAAAGTTCTGCCTCTGTCCTTTGAATGGCATCTTACAAAGAGTAACACAGACAGATTCTCTCACGACAACCGTGAGAAAATGCAAGGCTAGTTCAAACCAAACAACGTTCAGGAGCTCCGGTGTCAGAAATGGTAGAGTTGGAAGAGGTTCTAGAATTCCTCTGGCCTAATCTTCTATGAGAATGCCTTCCTGCAAGCCTTCCTGAGAGCGAGTGCTGTGTATCTGCTGATGGCTTTCCTCGTTGGAGAGGGTTTTTGCTTTTGCTTTCTTTTTTTTTTTTTTTTAACTAAAATGATTTCCCTGTAACTTTCTCTCCTTTAGTTTTAGTTCTACCCTTTAGAACAACATACGACTCTTCTACTCCCTCCTCAGCCTAGCAATCCTTCAGACATTTGAAGACGGCCATCATGTCTCCCCTAATTTTCTCTTCTCCAGGTAGAACATCCCCATTTCTTTCAGCCTTTTCTTGAATTAGATAGCTTAGTGACCTCATCATTCCTGGTTGTCCTCATCTGAAAGCCCCTTAGTGTTTGGAGTACCTTTTAAAAAGTGCCACTGAGAATGGAGAACAGTGCTCCAGGTGTGATCTGACTAGTCCGGAGCAGTGGGCAGTCATGTTCCAGAGTTAGGACAGCACCTGTCTACTAACGTGATGTTAACTTTTTAGCAGCCGCATCCCGCTGTTGATGCAAATTAATCTCAGGGTAAATTGAAATCAAATTTTTTTCATATGAACTGCTATTAAGGCAGTGTCCCTTCCTCTTTAATTGTGCATTTGATATTTTTAGTTGGCTCTTTGAATATAAATGCTGATACATATATATCTCTATTAAACCTCATATTCTTCTTTTCTATCCATTTGTTCTAGCTCAGTCATTTCAAACATTATTTCTGTCACCTGTCCCATTGTATATCTTTCTCAGCACTGTGTCATTTGCAAATTTGGTAGATATGTCTTCTTTATCTTTCAAGTAATTGATAAAAAACAATGTCAAATATCCAGAGACTGGAGAGAGAGCAAGCTCAAGCATGCAAGCCAGCCCCTTAGTGTTCCCCTGGAGAACTCTTTTCCCAATGACACAGTTTAGAATTCTTGGGGAAAGATTATTTTGTCAATTAAAAATATTTTATTATCCAGCCCACATTTTATCTGATTATCTTACAAGAGATTTCATAGGGGGCTCTTTTGAAACCAATATGTAACTTATATCACATTCCTCTGATCTACCAATGTAGTAATTTCATCCAAATAGAAAGTGACATCTATTTGGTGTCTTATTCTTGGTGAACTCACCTTGGCTCTTACTAATTGCTGATCACAAACCATCTATTTTATTCTGGAAGCTCTTGATTGTCCATAATTGCAGACTGATTCATTGTCTGCATCTTGAGTGACAGTTTTAGTTGTAGGTTGGTTTAGTCAGCTCCCCAATGAAATAGGTGGGGTTTGCATTAATGGATGAGATTGCTCATAGGAAAGTACTCTGTATGTTGATCCTCGAAGAGAAATCGGTGCATTTTGGCATACCTATTTATAAACTAGAAGTAATTTGATGGTAATGTCAGCATACATCGCTGACATCTGATAATCGAGAATGGAAAGAATGAAAAAGAGGAGGAGGGAAACCAGCATACTCCTTCCTGTTCCCTGGTAGTATTTCAGTAATTTTTTTTATTGCAGTACAGTGGAAATTTAAGAGTTCTGTACTGAAGTTTCTTTAGTTTGCAAAAGGATTGTAGATGAGATAGATGAGGGTGGAGGCCAGAAACTTAAGTGCCTACTGGGTCTGGATGGATAATGTAAGTGAAAGAAGGTGGCCAAGGATAGGAAATAAAAGAGGTGGGAACTACGACACGTCCTGTCCAAAAGAGGCAGCCACCACTTGGCTCTGGCCATTGGCTGTTGTCCAGGCCTGGTGTTCCCAGGATTTGTGATTCTCTGAGACACTACAAGTCAGGATATTTATATGCAATTTACTGATCTTTAAATAATGATAATTAAATTTTTAAAGTTGGAAGTACTAATCAAAACAAAGAAAGCATGTTTACAGGCCACAAGTTTGCACCTTCAGTCTTAAGATATAGCTTAGAGTTCTGAAAATGCAGGCAAAAAAAAAAAGTATACCTAAGCAATGAAAATGTCTCCTCTAAACACCCCCACATACAATTTTACCTTTTTCTCTTCAAAAACTTGAGTAAGTTGTGAGGTGATGGGGTGAGAATGGAACCACTTACCCTATTATTTTTTGGGTTCTGGCAACCTTTGGTGGTTGGTCACCATTGGTTTGCCATGCTAGGTATGCCTTAATGTTACATAAACTGAAAAAGGATTCATTGATTGAGTAAAAGTCATTTAAGAATTTTTCAGTGTAAATCAATGGGGAGGATTCTTACTCAACAATAAGTCTTAAGTCTTTAGTTTTAGAAATCTGCCATGCCTAGTGTTTGATTTAGAAGTATAAATGAGCAGTTTCATTAAATGTCTGCAAATAAATTAATAGGCAAATATTGGTACCTCCATGTTGGTCTCAAATTAGTACGTTGTCTTAGTGTGCTTATAAAAGATTTTGGTCACCTAAATAGAAATTACTTCCAGAGATAAAACATAATTTGGGGCCACATTCCCCTCTTTATGTCATCTTCCCACCACTTTGGTTCATGCACTCAAGTACTCAAGTACCTACTTTAGATAGGATCCTGCTTTGAGTGGGGGCAAAATATAGATGAAAAAGATACAGACTGTATTTAAATACCTTGCTAAATATTATGTTAAATTTTTTTTTAAACTTTGGTTATATTTCCGTGACATTATGCTAACAAAGGAAGTGCTATATAACCTGATCATGAGAGGATTTATGCCTAATCAATTAATTATACTTAAACATTTTCAACAGTTCCAACATATCTGAAATTGTACATTTTTCCCCTGGCTATCTGTTTTTGACCAGAAGAGGCTGACTTTGTTTTTAGCTTATTTACTGACACTACATATTTTAAGCAGAAAGTAGTAATACATTTTTTTCTTTCGAGTTTAATTGAATGTATATTGATTTCAACATGTGAGAGAAGTGTTCACTTACATATCTGACATGTAACTTTTTCTTTGGTAATTATGGTCCTAGCCTTTAGATCTGGATAGGTTTATGTTTTTCTTTAGAATAATGTATAAATAGCTGGAATTATTTGAATTTAAATACATTTGGAGGATGATTAATCTGTGGCCAGATGATTTAACCTTTGGCAATGCTTTCATTTGAAAAAGTGTAATTCATGTAATTGGAGAAAAATACCTTTTGATTATATTTTAATTTTCAAATACCTTTTAAATCTGAACGGTGTTAAAATGATTTTGTAGGAGTGGGCTTGATTGTTGGTTTGAACTACCCAGAAATTTTAGTTTATTAAGTATTTATTATTTTGACTTCAGAACACTCCGACTTTGCATGAGGATGTTACTATACTGTAGTGTGCTATGGCTTTAATTTGTCCCTTCCTTTAGATGTTCATTTTCATTTGTTTGTGCCACTTAGTCATTTTTTTTAAACTCCTCTTGATCCCTTTCCCAGCTAGGTTTCAGTGTATAACCCTTCCACTTCTAACCTAGCATTTCATCAGCACTGTTTATTTTACAATGTATTATTTTGATGTGGTTTCCTTTGGCGCATATTTTGGTTTTAGGATTTCTTTCACCACGTTTTTGCATTTGCACTAGCCGTATAAATTATTTGTTCATGTTACTCCTTAAGTTTGGCAATAGCATTTTTACTTTAGCAACAAAGTGTGTAGTTGACACTGAGTATTTACAGAGATCCAAAGTTATGATGGACGGTCATCATACCCATTGTATTTTTTATTCCTATTTTTAATGTATTTTTTAAAATTAGATGATGTGACACTTATTTTAATCCATTGATTAATGATGTCATTTGCTCATATTGCTTTAATAATCACCTAAGTTCCTCTACATAGTTTCAGATCACATTATTTAACACAGGAGCTCTTTTTTTTTTGAAGAAGGGATTTTGTTGTTGTTACACCAAAATGAACTGTCTTTTCACAGGATTGCCTTATAAAGAGGATAGGTTCCTAGAAATCTTAACGTTATAGAGATTCTCTTGGGAATGTTGAGTGCTTAGGATATTAAGTTACAGTAAAATATTGTATTTTAAGGAAGTGCATCCCGTGTTTTACTTTCATATGAAATGTCTATGTTCATGTGGAAGATCCTTACAAGGCTTTTCTTTGAATTTGGATACATAATACATAGTTGTACATTTAAAATTACACTAGAGCTTGTGTTACAGAGTCTCATTATGTAAGCTGCTGCTGCTTATAATTTAAAACTTTTTTGCTATTTGGTTAGTATATTAAAGGACACAACAGGGTGGAGTTTACCTATTCTGACCTTTAAGTATCAGTAGTTAACGTATAGATATTGTGTGTTTCCCATGTATCTGCAATCATCTATAGGTTTTTATTATTCTGATGCTTAGTGAAGCATTAGCTTGACATTGATGCACACCTGTGTCCTTTTCCTAAGTATGTTACTATTCAGGCATGCTCAGTTAACAGCTTTCTTACGATTTGTGTTGCAATTCATCTTAGTTGGATAATGTGTTGATTTCTTGACCTATTTTGAGGACTATATTATTAAAATATTTCATGCCTACTAGTTCAATTAAGAGAATTGTCATTGTTAAAATTATTATTAGCAGTAATGGCATTATTATTAGAAATAAATATTTTATAAAGCTTCACCAGGTAGAAACTTTGAAAGAAATAAAATTAGGGAGATCCAGAAGACTTAAAACAAAAATTTGAAAACAGAAAACTTAACTATAGCTTTGGTGACCGCAGTACAATTTTCAACTTGAGATATGTAATTGCAACTAGGGAAAAGCTATGTATGATATCTATAAGCCCTAGTAACTTTGTTATTTGCATATACTGTTTCAAAGTATTATGTTACCTGGGAGGACTGATAAAGGTGACTGGGTGGAACTGCTCCTCCTGCAGTCTCTAACTTCCCTGCTTTTGAGTATGTTCTGAGCTTTGTTTCCTCTGCATAACAGCCTGCAGTCTGAGGCGAGGCTAATAGATGTCTGGAGCTCTCTGAATGCCCCCTCTTCCTCAGATTCTGACTTTTACAGGCGCTTAGGGCTCTGCAGTGCAGGCAGACCTCATTGTATTGTGCTTCACTTCATTGCGCTTTGAGGATATGACGGTTTTTACACATTGAAGGTTTGTGGCAACTCTGCATTTTCAGATGAAGCTTAGCATTTTAAAGCAATATTTGTAGTATTTTTTAATTAAGGTGTGTATGTTGGGGTTTTTTTAAACATAATGCTATTGTACACGTAATAGACTACAGTATAGTATGAACATAACTTTTCTGTGCAGTGGGGAACCAGAATATTCACATGACTCACTTTATTGCAGTATTCACTTTATTATGAAACTGACCCCATGGTATCTTTGAGGTATGCCTGTGTCGTTTCTATATCCCATGTATAAAGTGTTGTAACACATTATATAGAACAGTATTAAAATAGCTATTTGGGACTAGCTAGAATGGGTTTAATTACATTGAACCCTTTAGACCAATTATTTTGTTTCTAGATGTTGCAATTGACAACATTCCCTTTATTTGTTACTGGTTAAATACACTGAACCAACAAAGATTTTAGTTCATGTTCTTATATTTGCCATAAATTGCAGAGTTCATCAAAGCATCTTGTATACCTTCTTTAAGGCATTCTCTGCAAAGTACATAGGAATTTTGGCCACTCTGTTACATACCTTACGTGACCTTCGCACAAAGTTTTAATTTTCCTCTTTATTGCCTGAATTTTGAAGCGTTTCCTTCTCTCTGCCTTAATAAGTAGCAACCTCAGTAACACCCAGGCCCTGGCATGTTGATTGACTCCCACACCTGTGTCAGGAAGCACTTGTCATTCGATCACTGTCTGGGCCCTCGGCACTTCTGAGACGGAAAGCCAGCATCCAGTACACAGAAATTTCTACCTAAGAACTCAAAAGCTCTGACAAGCTTCTCGTGATTAATTAAGGTTATATTTCAGCGTCTAGTTGTTCTTTCTTATGTTCTAAAAAGAGATACTGCTGAACCTAAATTATCTTATTCCACATAGAGTGGGGAAATGTGATTCTGATACATCAGTAGATCAGGAAAAAAGAACCTTTATACACACACACCCACATAAACACACATACACACATTTTTGACCTTATAATACTCATTTTGGGGAAGTCTATCTTAAGGAAACTTATTTTATTTTATTTTTTTTAATGGAGATACTGGGATTGACCCCAGGACCTCATGCATGCTCAGCACGCGCTCTACCACTGACCTATACCCACCCTCCTCCGTGAAACTATTTTAAATATAGAGAAAAATCTTATGTAGAAAGGTATTCATCACTTCAGTTTCAGCCAGCAGTAAATGGAGATAGCCACCAATAGGAGGATGGAATATAATGCAGCTATTTAAAGTGGCATTTCTATGATTTATAGATACGTCCTTAGTTTTTAAAAGGATATAAAATTATGTAAGTAACACACATTGTGTTTGCAGCTATGTCAGACATACATAAATACCCCAAATTTTAATTAGTTGCCTTTAAGTGACTTTAATTAGGTGACTCTAGGTGATTTTTTTCCTTCCTACTTTTATTTTCCATGTGTAATATGTTTATATTTTTTAATAGTCAAAAAAAACAACTTAAGGAGAAGAATAATATGCAATAAGATATTAAAATTTACTCTAAGATAGTTTATGTGAGTCATTTGGAAAGAATTATACTTTTGAATTGTGGGCGAGTTACTTTTGCTTGAGTTTAGACATGAACTAGGAAGCAGCTTTATGAAACTGTTACTCTGCTTCTGCTTGAGACCTGAGATGACAGCTGTGACTCAGTTCTTAATACGTAGGAGGTACAACTAAGACCACACTATGCTCCATTCAGGCATTGTCAGTTGAGCAGTGACAAATGTGCCGTTCATTATAAATGCATTCTCTTTGGTAAGGAGAGCCTGGTTAGTGTAGCTCTTCAATGCATATGGTGAAGGTATAAAATAATTCTCTAAGTAGCTTCCTGTCTAAAAGTAGTTTTCCATATCTAAAAGTATCTTAGCTACCGTGACATGGATGGAGTCATTGAAATATGATTTATGAGTTAATAGTTGCCTCGAGTTTTAAACTAGCTGTATCTTGAACACATACCTATATTGTTTCTCATCAATAAATATGAACCACTGTTATGCCTATTGAAGACTATTCTATAACTTGGGGAAATAATACTTACTGTCTTTAAATGCAGAAGAAAGCTAAGCAGTAAAGTCAGGCAGAATACATTATTTCATGACTGGTAATACTGTCTCAAAATACAGCAAGGGGAGCTGTGTGGAACAGATTCCATACCTGAAGAGTATTTATGAGAAATCATCTCAACTGATGTTATTGCCATTATAGTTAACATTAATCCTAACTAACCCCTTTCTTCCCTAAATTAAGAAATAAGTGTAAAAAAAATTCTCCATCAGTGAAGATGCAGAAAACCACAGAGACACCAAAGCTGATGCAAAACTCTAATGCACTTTTAGCCTGTGCACTTCATAGCACTTTAAGTTCTTATGTCTCTGCTGACTTGGAGTTGTAAACTTTGACACTCTCAGCCTAGGTCCATGACAGTCTCTGAGTTTGGGATGTTGAACTCACTTGTTTTTTACAGATGTGTGTTTGCAGTTTTTAGTAGTCTGAAATTAGAAGCATCTCTACACTTCATGACTAATAGTTGTTAGCCTCGTTTTGAGTGAGGACTTCTGGTCACCACGTATTGCCAGGTACTGGGCTTCTCTTAGTGTTTCAGATATACCGAGACCAGCCTCTGGGGGGCATGTGGAGAACGTATATAACGGCCTTAGGTTTTTTGCCTGGTATGTGAGTGTTTTTAAAAGAGTATATATTTATAGGTAGATTTTTTTAAGTTTGGTACTTTTCTATAGAATACATTTATTTTAAATATGTAGAAAGCATGAGATGCCTCAAAGAGGGTGGCAGCTCTATTTATGTGTGGGATGTTTAATTGAGAGATCCTATTTTCAGTCCCCTTCTTTTGTGAGCTGTGCTGTGAACTACAAACTGTGCATGTGTACAAAAGGTTAAGAGCCCGGGTAGCTGAGTGGGGTGCCGTGCTGTTAGCAGACGACGAAGGCAGTGTTACTCACCAGGTGCACGCCGTCAGCTCTGTAGAAGATTCCATCTTCATGGAGTCATCTCATGGTCCACTTTTTCTTGAAGCCAGGTAACAGCTCCCACAACCAGTGGGTTGGCCTTGTTGGAGTTTTTCCAAGTGGAAAAACTAAAAACCTAAGCTCTTTTCTTCCCTAACTTTTTTTTTTTTTTAATGAAACATTGCCTGTTGGAAGAACTAACTTGCAAGGTGGAATGAACCTGTGTTATTACTTTGCTCTGTAAAATAATAATTATATAAGGAATGATTTTTTTGTTTGTATTTTTGGCTAGAAACTGGGGAGGATAAGAAGTTGAAGTGCTGTGTGTCGTTTAACTGTGGTGATAAGCATGGAGCACTCTGCTTGTGTTATAGACTTAATTCTTAGGGAGGTACTGAGTGCACCTTTTGTGATAACTAATCTGATTGTTCACTCTGACCTTTACAGAGGCAAAGTAGTTTTGTACAGTTTATATTCTTGGCTCTTAACTCTTTTGCATATGTCAGTGTCTTGGCCTTTTAATGATGCCTGACTCTTGCTTCAAATCTGTTTAACATAGTTGTAAAATAAACTAGACAGGCTCTCTAAGCTCTTAACTCTGTAAGTTTTCTACATCACCTCAGTTGCGTTCACTTAACTAAAGTGTCAGTGACACTTGCTCTAAAGCTTTTTCCTCTTCATGGTAAGCTGTCATACTTGAGGCCCTTGAGGGTGCTTAGCAGCGTTATTAACTGAGCATGCTCACAAACTCAGTTTGTGGTACAGGCTGTCCCTGTTCTTGTCATGCATAGTATGGCTTCTTTTATGTCATGACCTTTCAGTCCATCATGTTACATTATGTCCTTTAGTTGGTACCATCATCACTGCCTGTCTGACTAATACCAGAGTTTGGTTTGGTTGGTTTTTTTTTCTTCTTCTTTCTTTAATCAGCAGTAACCAAATTACATGCGAACTGGTAAATCTTCCCCCCTCCCCCTCTGGAATTTTTTTGGTAAACTTTTATGGGGCTCAGTGTTTCCAAAGTCGAATTTAAGCATTGCTCTTGGAAAAGTATTGTCACTTGTCACTTAACTGCTTACAAGATAGCTTTTGGTTGGTTCCTGGGGGGCAGGAGGTTGCACATCAAGTTCCATAAGATTGACTCTCAAAATTGTGAAGTCTCAGTCTTACCTCTCATTTTGAAGGACCATGGTGGTATTAAAAATTGGCAGTTTGATTTGTCTAAGTTCCATTTCCCATGTGAAGAAAATGTCTAACATTTTAGATGTCGCTTCCTCTCAAATAATAACTAATTGTAAAGACATTTGTCTTTATTAATGTGTAAGATAATGGTTATCTAAGCAATGTACATGTGGCTTTATTGATACATGTTTTTGAGGAACAGTACTGTATGCAATTAGCCTGACAAGTGTGCTAATACTTCCCTAAAAATAGACTGTTAATATAACTTTTTTTTCATACTAATCTTGTTTTAAACATTAATTATATTTTTTGACTACAGGCACGTGACACAAGCTGACCTCAAGAGCTCCACGTTTTGGCTTCGAGCAAGTTTTGGTGCTACCGTTTTTGCAGTTTTGGGCTTTGCTATGTACAAAGCATTATTGAAACAGCGATGATTTGAGAAAAAAAATGCTGGCCCTACCAAAAACAAATACTTTTATGTACATTCTGAATGCTTTAAATTCCGCTAGAAATACTGAGATATTTATACATGCAGAGTTACTTTATTAATATTTGTAATTCATGCATAAGAGTATTTTAATGCTAGTTATAACTGCAGTATTGGCTGGCATATGGAAAGAAACAGCTAAACAGCCAAACTAAGGTGGCTGAATTTCAGAGGCCAAAAGGGAATCTTTTGTAAATAATGTACATATTCAGACAAGATATGGTCTCCCAAACTGAGTTCTAGGAATGACGTTTCTAGACGTTTCCACGTGATGGTGTTCGCGCTCAAGTTGGCTCACTCTCCTAGGTTTAAGTCAGCTCAGAGATTGTATTTACTCATTGATCACTTATTTATTTCACATTTACTCAGAATGATCTTTGGGTACTTTCAGTACACGAGGCACAATTTGCCATTTTCTCTCCAGTTTTAAAAAACACAACTTTCTTTCAGTGCCGTCCCTCGCGGTAGTCCGGCCTCAAAGCCATTGTGCGGTCTAGAAAATTGTTCAGCTGAGCTGTGAGGCTCTCCTCGAGGGAAGGAGTAAGCTGAAGGCAGTTAGCAGAGGCGTCACCTGTGCGATTCTGTGGCTTCCTTTGTCAGGACGTTGAATTTTATAGCCCTTTCAATCAAATGAGAAAAAAAGATTTGTATATTATCAATGTTTTTAGTTTAAATAAACAGTCGCCATTATTACTATTGAATTTCCTCCCAAAGTGTAAATCATCCTATAATGGCCCTGTCTGTTAACAGCGTATTACAGTAGCTGCATGTGCCATGAAGTGTGCTCCCTCTGGCTAGGATAACCTAGAAGCAGCCCTTTTTTAAATGGTAAAATAAATCTAATGAATATAAACTCTCATGATAAACCTATTTTTTTCCATCATTGACCTTTTCAAGTATTTAAATAAATAACTGCTGTGTACTGTGATCTTGAGTTTTTTTGTCTTACGAAAGTAAATGTTTCCGTACAGATGTGAATGAAATCCTCTGGTTTTTGTCTTTCTTATATTGCAAATTTTTTTATACAGAAAGATAAGACTCACTAGGAAAAGAAGACCAGTGTGATTTGTACATATAAGAGGAAATCTGTTTTAAAGTTGTGGGGAAATCTATTCTTAGAAAAGGCCAGTTGTTTTTTCCTACACATACGTAACCAGTGTGGTTTTTGCTGTGATTTACATGTTTAATTTCTCCTGTAACGTGGTTTTTTTCCCCTCTGCTGTTCTGAGGGACGTTTTCTCCTAAGACCACATTCCTTGAGCAGCTAGGAAGAGCATGATTTACTAACTATAAGCTTGTCAAATAGTATGTGCCATGTTTACTTGCGTACTTCCCTGCCTCCCTCCCTCCCATTTTCATTCAGAATTTGAGAAGGAAAACTAGGCAAACATGGGGTGACTCCTCATTTTCATTATTTTTTGAGAGTTACCTCATTTACCAGACAAATTTCAGGTACCCAGCATCCAATGACAGTTAATTCTTTCCTTCCAAGTTCTTCCCTGTTCAGACTGAAATATTGTTTTAAGTGAGTATGCCTTGTAGATTGTTGTGGTTGTGAGAACCAGAGCAAGAAGGTGGTTTCTCCAAGAGGAGAAAAGCAGCGTGTTCACACATTTAGATTTTTTTCTCTTCATCTTTTCATCGGAAACTTACGAGTCTGATTCACAGGAAGACAGATTGGCAGCGGCCCTGTTTCTCACCTGCTCTTGACACGCCCCCTCCCTGGAGGCAGCCTGCAGAGGGAATGCCCGCCGGATTCTCCTCTTTAACCCCCAGGCTCCTGCCGATCTTTTTCTTTATTTCGCATCCACTTGAGGGACTGGTTAACGTGGGGAAGCGTGTGGATCAGTACAGTGATGGGCTTCTTCTCATTTCTACCAGTTACTCAGAAGATGCAAGCTGTAAGAGCACTAAGGAAAAATGGGAACGGGAGGACTGAGGGGAACCCTTTCACTTTGTACCAGTTGCGTTATCTTTTAAATGAATAATTCGGAGACTGCTTGCTACAGTGTTTTAATGAATTTTGAGGTGGTCCTGTGAAGAAACATCACTTTGAAGGTTTGTAGTCCCTTGGCAGAATGTAGTAACTTAGCCTTAATTAGCACGTCAAGGGTCCGTTGCTTCTTACCATTCGTACGTCTTTCTCTTTCACAATTTGACCAAAGAATGATCCACGTCGCACATCATCAGAGCTTACGAGTGCGATAGAGCAGTGGGTTCTGATGGTAGGAGTCTGGGGAGCACAGAGCCATCCTGACATGGCCCATGAAAGAAGAGCTAGGCAGGTGGTGGGGATCTGTTTGCCCAGATCTCTACATCACCTGTCAGGGAAAGGCACCAAAGAGGACGCACCCTGCTGAGCCAGTCCTGAATGAAAGCAGAAATTTTCCTGACCTGAGGGAAGGCAGCTGGATGATGACTAGCAGGGGGGAAACGGAGGTAAGTGCTCAAACTGCTTAGAGCATAATCCTTTCCTAAACAGGCCCTCACAATGCGACTCGTGTTAGCTTTGATGCTCCTTTTGGCTGAATTGTAAACGTCAGTGTGAAAGTGTCTCTAAAATAAATGAGCAAATCTTAAAAATGGATATATGACCTAATTTTCATTAGTACACTTATTTATTTGGCATCATCCTCAAATTTTTAATAGTCCATGTGTTTTCAGGAAGCTAATTCGAGACTAGATGCTTTCTGAGAAATACCACGTGTCAAGATGCTAAGTTCAAATTTAACATTTATAGCATGAGAATGCTCCAGGCAGGTAGCCTGACCGTTCCAAAAACCTCGATCCCCAGATTCAGTCCCAGTAGCCCACTTATTAAAACCTCCAAGCTTGCCAACGAATTCTTGTCTTTTTAACTCTATTTATCAAAAGTCTCCATCAATGAGAGCGAATGTCTGTTACCTGTTTGGCTCTCAGCTCTGTGGAGGTCTCTGACCTGTGAGTATCACAGTTACATGTCTCAGATCTCTCTTAGCGCATCCCAAATTCAGAACCTATGTCCCCTTGCCTCCCGTGGCACACTCACACTTGTCACACCATTTGTCCCAGTTATTTTGGATTCAGAAAGCACCGAGCACCTTACTAGAAGGTGAGATTTTGACATCATTAGGAAACACTTCCTACCTTCTGGTTCCTAGCAATTTTTTACAACAATGGTGTTTTGCTCTGCGGATTTTCTCTTCTCCTTTAGCGTAGTCAGTTGCAGAAGTCAGACAGTGAAATCGACAGATTGTCATTCCTTCTGGTTTTGAAAGCAGCGTGTCCGATGCACGCACACAAGGAGGCGTTGCCAGTATTATCTTCACACATTGAAAAATCCAAATTCCGTAAGAACACTTTTCCTCTTCCAGTATTTTCCTATTCATAGTTTATGTGTATGTATTTTATGATCAGATAACCCTTGGAAGTGTTTGTTACTGAATCATATGGGTCTATGTGCTTTGATGTAACTTAGAGGGTCACAAACTTTTTTTGTAAAAGATCTGATAGTACATAGTTGAGACTTTTTCAGCTGCTCAACTGTGTCATTGTAGGAAAGCAGCCATAAACGTTATGTAAACAGGTGGGCATGATTGCATTCCAATAAAACTTTATTTATAGGCACTGAGGTGTGAATTTTGTATAATTTTTACTTGTCAGAAAATATTCTTATTTTGATTATTTTAGCCACTTAAAAATGTAGAAACTATTCTTATTTCACAGGCTGTGAGCCAGATTTGACCAACTCCTGGTGTAACTGATGAAAGCATTAGTAATAAATGCATAGCAGTGGGGGCGGGTACGGCTCAGTGGTAGAGCCCATGCTTAGCATACAGGAGGTCCTGGATTCAATCCCTAGTACCTCCTTTAGGAGAGAAAAATACACATATGGTGGTGCCTAGACCTGCCTTTCAGCAGAGCCTATGAGTAGGGGAATTCCAAGAGCAGGTACCTGTGGGCTTTGCAGGAACCCCAGAACAGTAATAAACGCACAGCAGATTTTTTTAAATTACCTGTAGTTTTGGAATTTGAAAAAGCGTCATACTAGGAAGAACTTAAAACTACTGTAGTCTTGTTTTATTGTAGGGAAACTAAGATTGGAGCTGCAAGAAGTGTTTATCTCACTTTTGCTGATGGTACTGTTCACCAGAACTTGGTGCTCTGGCTGAGCCGGAGGGCAATGTGGCGTCAGAAGGTAAAGGGAGCGTGGATCCCGCTTCCTCGGAGCATTCAGCTGTGCTTTTGGTACTTTGTCCTTGTGTGTTTCCCATTTGTGCGGTTGTGTAATTGACATGCCCAGAAGGTAAAACAATCCCACAAGAGTGTTTAGTTTAAAGTCTGGTTTTCTGGGGACTGTCCCCTTGTGTGCATGACAATGAGATAATGCTTCTTATTTCTTTAGATTTTAAAGTCAAAATTTCAGAGCTTAAATAGACCACAAAGACCATCTGTCCAACTTCATGCTTTTATAGTGTAAACTGAGGACAAAGCCACACTGTTAGTCTGTGCCTGAGCTAGGCCCGGGTACCCAGATGTCCTGGCCCCAGTTCAGCACTCCTTCCACCGTAGGAGCCAGCCTCCACAACTTGCCTGGGCTTTATACTGTTAGTAAATATGCTGGATGTTCTGAGTAAAAAAAAAAAGCCAGGCCTGGGGGAAAAAAGAGAGAGAGAGAGAAGAAAGAAAAAAAAACAGTGAAGAGTTTTGACATTTCTATTACTAAGAAGGGTTAAAGTTGGCAAAGCAAATTTTCTGGACGCCTTTCAGTTCCTCCGAGGCATTTTGCCTTCCCTTCTGGGAGCTGTCACCGGGTAATTGATGGTGTCTATTTAGAGGAGTGCAGGCTTGGCAGTTAGGTTTATTTCAGGTAGAGATAATTGAGGGAGGTACGGATGTTAACTATTCTTTTAAAGGCACTGTTTTATGATTTTTATTTAATTGTTCTAAAATTGTTTATTTTGAAAAAAAATACAGTTTCACTTCTTATTTGTAAATGGAAAAGTACCTTGGAACAGGGGCTTTAGAAGAGGGAAAAGCTCCTAGTTTCTGATTAACTTAACTGTTTTTGTCACTGCTTCTCCTGTCTGCCTCTGGGATTTCTATAATTGCAGCCTCTTTTATCCCAGCCGGTTCTGTAGCCTGTCTAGAGCATAAGGGGCTGACTGTGTCTACATACACTTACTTACTCTTTTGTTCCTGATTCTCTCGGATCTCTTACTTTCCCCCCAGATTCTCAAACTGTGATCACAATGCCTGGAAACTTGAAAGGAATACAGTTTTCAGGCCCCACTCCAGACCTACTGAATCAGAAACTTGGAGACTGGGGCCCAGCAAAATGTGTGCTAACAACCCCCACCCTGTGATTCCTGCAAAAGTTGGAGATCCGCCTCACTGGATGCTGAGTTAGAGGTAGTTCAGTACAACGTCTTTTCCCTCGAAGAAATTACAGTCTGTTTGGATAACTAAGTTAACAATGGTTATGTTTTTTTTCTTTAAGACAATAATTTAATTACGTATAAGTATAATGTTGATTTCAAAAGGGAACACACTTGATGTCTTCCTTTTCCTCTTGTGATAAAATTCAAATCTTCAGGTAGTTTACAAAGCCTAGCAGACCTGGCCCCACACCTTCTTTGCAGCCAAATCTACACTCCCGTCCAACTACACGCTAGTCAAAGAGGTCTTCTTTCTGTTCTAAGAATGCACCTTGGTCACTCTCTGTTGAGTGCTTTGCCACTTGCTGCCTCCGTCTAAGACCCTGTCCTCCGAGCTTCTCGTCACTGCGTCTTGGAGGGTCAAGGCCCTTCACAAGTCCAGTGTCCAGGGGCTGAGTCTTGGTCCACTTCATCCTCCTGTTGGCAGCACAAACACCCTGCCCTTACCTCTGCTTTGTCCGGATACTATTTCTTTTTCCCTCTCTGGAGATTCCATTAAAGGGGTTTAAGCAGTGGGGCGATGTACTAGGCAGGTCTCAACAAACTGCCTTTCCTCTGTCCCTGAGGAGGACCTAGGGTAGCTGACCAGTCTCTGTCCTGCCCAGCTGTGCCCTACTGGCAGTGAACTGAGTCCTGATTTTGCGCCACAACCCCTCCTCCTCTCCCCCTACCATTGTGTGCCTGCCTAGGAGGATACACATCAGTCTGCTTGGGTCTAACTTAATTTTCTTGATTTATGCAACCCTTTCTTGAGAAGCAGCTTTACTCAGTCACTGCAGCCCTTGTGGAAACACTGACTAGCAGCCCTGGAGACGAAATGATCTTTTAATGGTACTGGAAATTCACTACGTTGCTAGGGGAAAAGTAGAAAAGCATGGACTTAGAGCTAAGAGTTTGAATCACAACTTCGCTGCATTCATCGTGCGAATTGCTTGACTTTTCTGGTTCTGTTTCCCTCTCTCTAAAATGAAGACTAGGAACTTTGTGCACATTCACTGAGGTCTGTCCCCAGTGGCATTTCATCGTCCCCCTGCCCCAGGAGAACAGATCTGTGTCCCTACAGCAAGCACCACTGGGGGGCAAGCCTCTGCCGCGCCTGCACTTGAGCAGAGCTGAGCCATTGCTTCGGGGCAAACTGCAGAGGCTTGGGTAACAGCCAGTTTTTGTTCCTACATGTGTCTGACGAATGTCTTGATTAAACTATCTTGAGTATTGGGGCCAATAAAATGTCCTTCACCCCTGTTGTCTTGGCAGGCAGCGCAGAATAGATGACTTCCCTATCTTGATGGCTGCTTTCTCTTTCTCGGTCCCTTGCTGGCTGTTCAACCTCTGTTCAGCCTTTAAAGTGTTAGCATAGCCCATGGTTCTGTCCTGAGCTTCCTTATCCCCTCCATCCATACTGTCTCTGGGTGATCTCACCCTGATTTTATTTTTTCAACTTTTTATTTTGAAATAATTTGAAACATTTTAAAAGTTGCCATAATCATAATAGGGTTTGCCTGTTCTGGGGATTTCATATAAATAGAATCATACAAGGTGTGGTCTTTTGTGACTGGCTTCTTTCTTTTTAGCATAATATTTTCAAGATTCGTTCATCTTGCAGGATGTATCAGTACTTTGTTCCTTTTTTTTTTTTGGAGGGAAGCTGAGTAATATTTCATTGTATGGAAATGCAGGCATACCTTGGCGATATTGCGGGTTCAGTTCCAGACCACCGCAGTAAAGCAAATACTGCAATAAAGTGAATCACTCAAACCTTTTGCTTTCCCAGTGCATATATTAAGGTTATGTGTATACTATACTGTGGTCTAGTAAGTGTGCCATAGCACTATGTCTTAAAAAAAACAAGGTCCATACCTTAATTTAAAAATACTTTATTGTTGAAAAACAATGCTAACCATCATCTGAGCCTTCACTGAGTTGCAATTTTGTGGCTGGTGGAGGATCTTGTCTTGCCTCAGTGTTGATGGCTACTGATTGATTAGGGTGGTGGTTGCTGAAGGTTGGGGTGGCTGTAGCAATTTCTTAAAATAAGACAACAATGAAGTTTGCGGTATTTGTTCACAGATGATTTCTCGTGGCATGCAATACTGTTTCACAGCATTTTACCCACCGTAGCAATTCTTTTATAATTGGAGTCAGTCATCTCAAACGTTGCCACTGCTTTATCAAGTAAGTTTACGTGATATTCTAAGTCCTTTGTTGTCATTTCAACAGTCTTCATGGCATCTTCACCAGGAGTAGACTCCAACGCAGGAACCCACTTCTTTGCTCATCCGTGAGAAGCAGCTTCTCATCTTTGGAAGTTTGCTCACAGATGGTAGCAGTTCTGTCCCTTCTTCAGGCTCCACCTCTAATTCTAGTTCTCTCACTATTTCCATCACATCTGCAGTTACTTCTTCCGTTGAAGTCTTAAACCTCTCAAAGTCATCCATGAGGGTTGGAATAAACTTCTTCCAGATTCCTGTTGATATTTTGACCCCTTCCTCGATAAGCACAAATGTTCTTGCTGGCATCTAGAACGGTGAATTGTTTCCAGAAGGTTTTCAACTTATTTGCCCAGATCTTTCAGAGAAAGCACTGTCTATGGCAGTTCTGGCCTTATGAAATGTATTTCTTAAATAATAAGACTTGAAAGTTGAAATTACTCCTTTATCTGTGGGCTACAGAATGGATGTTGCATCAAGCAGGCAAAAAAAAAAAACACATCACTGGGATTTCAAAATTGTAGAATAAATAAACAAGATTACACTGTATAGCACAGGGAAATATACACAAAATGTTATGATAAATCACAGAGAAAAAAATGTGACAATGAGTGTGTATATGTCCATGAATGACTGAAAAATTGTGCTGAACACTGGAATTTGACACAACACTGTAAAATGATTATGAATCAATAAAAAATGTAAAAAAAAAAAACACATCAATCTCATTGTACATCTCCATCCGAGCTCTTAGGTGACCAGAGCTTGGGTGCATTGTTAATGAGCAGTACTATTTTGAAAGGAATTTATTTTTTCCTGAGCAGTAGTTCTCAACAGTGGACTTAAGATATTCAGTAAATCACGTTGTAAATAGATATGCTGTTACCCAGGCTTTGTTGTTCCATTTATAGAGCACATTCTTTAGGGCCCTTGGATTTTTGGAATGGTAAATAAGTGTATGGCTTCAACTTGGAGTCACCAGCTGCATTAGCTCCTAATGAGTTAGCTTGTCCTTTGATGCTTTGAAGCCAGGCACTGACGAGCCTCTAACTATGAAAAGTCCTAGATGGCGTCTTCTTCCAGCATAGACTTTCATCTACACTGGAAATCTGTCGTGTGACGTAGCCACTTCCATTAATTATCTCAGCTGGGTCTTCTGGGTAACTTGCTGCAGCTTCTCCATCAGCATTTGCTGCTTCACCTTGCGCTTTTATGTTGTGGAGATGACTTCCTTCCTTAAACCTCATGAGCCAGCCTCAGCTAGCTTCCGACTTTTCTTCTGCAGCTTCCTCCCCTCTCTCAGCCTTTATAGAGTCGAAGAGAGCTGGGGCTTTGCTCTGGGTCAGGCTTTGGTTTAAGGGAATGTTGGCTGGTTCGATCCTCTGTCCAGACCACTGAAACTTACTCCACATCAGCAATAGGCTGCTTCGCCTTCTTATCATTCGTGTGTTCACTGGAGTGGCACTTTTAATTTCCTTCAAGAACCTTTCCTTTGCATTCACAACTTGGCTAGATGTTTGGCCAAAGAGGCCCAGCTTGCAGGCTCTCTTAGCTTTTGACATGCCTTTTCTCACTAAGCTTAATCATGTCTAACTTTTGACTTAAAGAGAGATGTGCAATTCTTCCTTTCACTTGAACACTTAGAGGCCACTGTAGGGATTAATTGGCCTTATTTCAATATTGTTGTGTCTTGGAGAATAGGGAGGTCTGAGGAGAGGGAGAGCCGGGAGCAGCCAGTTGGTGGAGCAGACGGAACGCACACATTTATTGATTATGTGTGCTGTCTTACATGGTGCAGTTCGTGGTGCCCCAAAACAATTAAAATAGTAACATCAAAGATCACTGATAATACATCGCTACAACAAATTATAATAATAATGAAAAAGTTTGAATATTGTGAAAATTACCAAAATGTGACAGAGACACATAGTGAGCAAATACTGTTGGAAAAAATGGCGCCAATAGACTTGCTCAACACAGGGTTGCCACAGTCCTTCAATTTGTTAAAAAAAAAAAAAAGAGAATATCTGTGAAGTGCAATAAAACAAGGTATGCCTGTAGCATATTTTATTTTATCTGTTCATCAGCTGATGGACATTTGGACTGTTTCTACTTTTTGACTAGTATGAATAATGCTTCTATGAACATTTGTGTACAAGTTTTTGTGTGGACATGTATTTTCGTTTCCCTTGGGTGTATACCTGGGAGTGGAATCGCAGGGTCACTTGGTAACTCTGTTTTGATATTTTGAGTTACTGCCGAAGTGTTTTCTAAAGTAGCTGCACCATTTTGCGTTCTCACCAGCAGCACTGAAGTTTCTTGTTCGTCTACATCCTTGTCAACACTTATCATTATCTTTTTTTATTGTAACCATTCAACCATTTATTGTAATATTCAACGCCAACCAGTGTGAAGTGGTATCCCATTGTGATTTTGACTATTACTGTTCTTGCCCAGAATAGTTACTACTATGATACTCACCATTCCTACCTCTGTCATTTCTTCTTCATTTATTAGTTGCTATGTAAGGGAGAACAATGCCTTTTCCCAGATACATTTGTTCAGTGACTTATGTGTATCAGTATGTTTCCATATCTTGGCTACTGTGAGTAACAATGTAATGATGAACATGGTGTTACATCTATCTTTTCAAGTTAGTGTTTTTGTTTTCTTCAGACAAATACCAAGAAGTTGAATTGCTGGGTTGTATGGCAGTTCTATCTTTAATTTTCTGAGGAACCTCCATACTATTTTCCATAGTGGCTGCACCAGTTTATATTTCTACCATTAGTGCACAAGGATTGCCTTTTCCCCATATCCTTGCCATCATTTATTTCTTGTCTTTTTTTTTTAATTAAAAAAAAGTCAGTTTACAGTGTTGTGTCAGTTTCTGGCATACAGCATAATAGTTCATGCATATACGTACATATATTCCTTTTCATATTCTTCTTCACTAATATTTCTTGTCTTTTTGATAATAGCCTTTCTAACAGGTGTGAGGTGATAGTCCTTGTGGTTTTGATGTGCATTTCCTTGATGATTAGTGATATTTGAGCATCTTTCCATGTACCTGTTGGCCACCTGTATGCCTTCTTTGGAAAAATGTCCATATAGATCTTCTGCCCATTTTTAATCATGTTTTAATTTGTTGTTTTGCTGTTGAGTTTTATGAGTTCTTTATATATTTTGAACATTTATCTCTTATCAGATGTGTGATTTGCAAATATTTTCTCCCATTCAGTAGGTTGCCTTTTCATTTTGTTGATGATTTCCTGTGCTGTGCAGAAGCTTTTTAGTTTGATACAGTCCCACTTGTTTGTTTTTGCTTTTGTTGCCTTTGCTTTTGGAGTCAGATCCAAAATATCATCATCAAGACTGATGTCAAGGTGTCTTAATCACCACTGAATACTCAGAGCCTAGAACAATACTTGACACATAGCTAGTGCTCAATAAATATATTTTGGGGGGACGAGGGAGGTAATTAAGTTTTTAATGTATTTTTAACGGAGGTACTGGGGATTGAACCCAGGACCTTGTGCCTGCTAAGCACACTCTACTACTGAGCTATACTCTTCCCACTCAATAAATATTTTTTGAATGAATGAGTAAATAGGCAAATAAACGAACTTAGGCTACATGCCTTAAAACTCCAGGGAAGTCATTGCAACTTATTGGACTGAGTGAGGAAATAAAACTAAAGGGAAATCCAAATATTTTCTGCTGAGATGGCTCTGCCAGCAGAGATGCTGGGGGGAGGGGCCTTGGGAAAATCAACTACAGAATGGCACGCACGGACTTAGGTAATTCGGACCCAGTGGCCACAGGTCTCGGAATTGGGGTCTAAGCTTTTCTTTGGGTCATCTGGTCAACTATCCTCCTTCACCTGAGCGCAGCAGTCTCTCCTACGAGACTGTAGTAAGTTTTAGCCGGAGGGATTCCGTACTGCTTGGTCGGCCATTCATTCACAAATGTGTATTTGGAGGCTTCTGTGTATAAAGTGCTGGGCTTTGGTGCTGTGGGAAACAAAGGTGAGATAGTTATGGTGAGGGAAGGCTCTAGTATTCAAAAGATTTTTATCTTCCAAGAGGTAATATGTAAGTGTCTGCTACAAATAGAAAATCAATGGGAACTATAAGAAAGAAAATCAGGTGCAATGGGAATTCAAGCAAAGGGGGAATTGTCCCAAGCTGAGGCACTCCCAAAACACTTTGGGGAGGAGGTCATGTTCAGTTTGGACCTTGAACAGTTGATGCATAAAAAGTATTTAGTGACTATAACTAAATTAAAAAAAGTTAAAAAAAGTATTTAGTCAGTTTCACTCAGGCTGAAGGAGCTAAGTTCCTGTGTGCCTCGTACTTCTGGGGCTGGAGGTCAGCAGTCACCTCTTGGAAGGAATTTCCATCAATGTGGTATATGAAAAAATTTTGACAGACACTTGTATAAAAAAAATGTCAGAGTAGCAGCTGAGTTTGAAACATAGTGTATAATAATGCACTTAAAATGGGCGTTCACATCAAGCAGCATGAGAGCAGTGTTCATACCTGTTAGGTTTAAGTGGCAGCTGAAACACGTGCCAGGTCATGTATCTGCCAGGCGCAGATACAGCATCTTACATTGTAATCAGGATTCTCCCACGTCTTGGGATTCACATTTTGGGAGTGAGAGTTAACTGTTTACCAGAAATGTCATTCAAAGTCCAAATGAAGAAGCTCTGGCTTGCCCAGCAGTTGGTGAGAAAGAATTAAGAGAGGCTGTCACCTGCCAGAGAGCCCTCCTTGTGTGGCCAGGACCGTGGAGTTCCCAAATCCAAGGCAGCTGGGGGGTCGGACGAGGAAGCTTGCCTTTAGGTGTCTCTGGGCTGGTTTCTCTTTGCTGGTGGAGCCACCTATCTTTAGAGCTCCCTGCTGCTCCATCTCTGCTGAGCTGATCTTTATGCTAAATCAAAAATTTTAACTGGCTTTCTCTTTGTGAATCATAAATTCTAGAACAGAAAACGTGTGTCGTTCTGGAAAGTGTGAGAAACGGGGACAGACGTATGTGTTGCTTCACTGGGTGCTCGTTTAGAGAAGGAAGACACTGTCCTCTGGTTGTGCACCAGCCCAGTATGGCTCCTGGTCTTTGCACAGCACCCCTGTGAGGATTAATGTCCACCTGCTACCTCTGAGGAACAGTTCAGGTGCTGCTTGAATTGTATTTTCACTAAAGATCTCAAGAACAAAATGGAAATCCCTAGATTCTGATACTCCAAGCAAACCTAGTTCTGGGAGAACTGACAGATAAGGCTTTAGGTGAGCAGACAGTCCATCATCACCTTGCCTCACCTTAGATCAGGTCACATGTACAGGGATGCTTGGTGGGTGGTGGTCATGTCTTTCCTCTGCGTGTGATATTTAAGAGGTGCTTACATTAAGGGAGCACCCCGTCTGCATATCTTTACCCACTCATCAACACGAGTTCTTAAATTCCCCTCCAGCAGGTTGGATTCCCCTTCATTTTGTGGTTAGGATGGCTCTGTTAGGGTAACTCGTCTCCAAAAACAGAAACAACAAAAAAGGCAACAGACCCTTCTGAGAGAGGGTATGGGGCTGTAGCAGACAAGGGTACAATGTCTGTCACAAACGGTAACCTCTTTTGTTCGTCAATGAGTCGTTTGTGCTTTGACTTCTCAAGGTCCTGGCGAAACAGGAGCCCAGCCGGCAGTGAGCTGCGCGGACCCCTCCATGCACTTCCAGCAGTGGGCAGTTTTGGGTAGAGGGCAGTGCAGCATAGGAAACCCTGGGCTGCAAGATGAAAATGTGGACTAGCGTGCTTCTGCTTTCAGGATCCAGTCTGAGGCCCCAGGGATGGTGGGATCCTCAAGCACTTTGACCTTTTGCCAGGATGGGAACAGAGAAGTGGCTCGAAGCATCAGGATTTGGTAGGTCTCGTTTTCCTACCCCACCCCATGCCCCTCTCCCCACACAAAGCCCCAGAAAGAAGGAGCAAGTTAGCCCCCTTCCCAGCAATGCTGGAGCATCTCCCCCACCCACCTCAGGGCCCCCCGCCTCCGGGCTGTGTGGGAACCCTGACCCTTGAAGAAAAACTGCTGCCCTGTGAACTGCCCCCATTCTCCTCAGATGCACCCAGGGCTGCGCTTTGACTGAACTCATCAATCCTTCCTTTGGAACCTGTTCTTCCAGCTTCATTTTCCTTCCCTTGTTTCCTTTCTTTCTAGAATTCTGAGAGCTGTACTGTTCATTGTTTCTACCCATCATTATTAAGGGAGAGAGATGGAAACATTCCCATGGTAACAGTTTCATCTCAAAATATCTGAATGCCATTAGCTGCTTTCCCACTCCAGGGAGAAGACTAGATTCTTTCTCTTTTCCTTCCTCACCCTCAGAGTGCAGTTGACAGATCTTCTCTGCACTGCAGGGAGGCCTGCCCAGGTCAGGAAAAGAGGCAGGAAAGCCCAGAAAGCCAGATAGATCTGTTTCTTAGCTGACTTCACTTTCTGAACAAAGTGGAAACATTTCAAAAACTTAAAATTATATGGCGCTCACACGGACCCAGAGAATTGCTGGGGGAAGAAGCACTGATGAAAATACTGACTTCTCTGGGGGAAAATCATCACCTGAGCACACGTGAGCAGGTCCAGCACAGACCGAGTTCAGAGCCCGCAGTGCCACACTGTCTTTCTCACTGCAGAGCAGCGTGGTTTGAGCCAATTCAGATGTATACGCTGATCATCACTGGAGAGGCGGGGAGAGAGAGAGTGGGACGAGAGAGCAGTATGCTTTATAGTCACGACAGGCTTTGTGGCTGATGAGGTTTTCGTATTAAAATGGGATGAAATGGGCTAGGAGGATATAGAACACTTTTGTCTTATTTTATGTATATTTGTGGGGTTTTTATCTTTTAAGAAAGTTTTATTTTGAAATAATTATAGGTTCACAGGAAGTTACAAAAATAGTACAAAGAGGAATACAGTTAAGTGGCAGGATACAAAATGAATATACAAAAATCTGTTGCATTTCTATACACTAACAATGAGCTACAGAAAGAGAAATTAAGACTCTCATTTACAATTGCAACAAAAAGAATAAAATACCTGGGGATAAATTTAACCAAGGAAGTGAAAGACTTGTTCACTGAAAGCTGTATTGACACTGTTGAAAAAAAACTGAAGAAGACATTTTATCATACAGAGTCTTTTTGGGTCTTTCTCTGCCATCTGTCATTGGTTTTTGTGGTTTTTTTCTTAATTTTGGGGGGTGCGGGGGGAGGTTTTTTTGTTGTTTTTTTTTTTCAGTGGAGGTGCTGGGGATTGAACCCAGGACCTTGTGCATGCTAAGCATGCACTCTAGCATTTGAGCTACACCCTCCCCCCATAGTCGCTGAATCTTTTCTCACAATGCCTTCCCATCATGAGTGGCTGTTGGATTTTGCCTGCTGCTTCTTCTGTATCTGTCGATATGGTCATCTGATTTTCCTCCTTTAGCTCACTCATGAAACATGTATATTTGTTATCTCACCATTTAGATGGGCCAGAAATTGAGGAGCAGTTTAGTCAGGTGGTTCTGGTTCACCGTCTCTTGTGGTCATCTGAAGGCTGCGGTCGGGCCTCAGGACCCCTTTACAGGACGGCTCGCGCCTACTGCTGTTGGCAGGAGGCCTCAGTCCTCACCACAGGGGCCTCTTCCCACAGGGCTGCTTGAGTTACATGACATCTCCCTTCACCACAAGAGCAAGCAATTCAAGAGATGGAGAACGAGGAGGAAGCTGCATTTTCTTTCATGACCTCAGAGGAGGCATACGTTGCTTCTGCCATATTCTGGTTGTTTTTTGTTGTTGGTGGTGGGGGGGTGTAATTAGGTTTGTTTGTTTGTTTATTTAATGGAGCTACTGGGGATTGAACCCAGGACTTCGTGCATGCTAAGCACACGTTCTACCACTGAGCTATACTCTCCCCCTTGCCATACTCTGTTTATTAGAAGTGAGTCACTAAGTCCAGCCCACACTTAGGGGAAGGGAATCAAACTCCACCTCCTGAAGGAAGGAATACCAAAGACTTGAGAACATACTTTAAAATCTATTGCATCATGGTAGTTATGGAAAAGAATGAGGCAGCGCATCGTGTACTGATACGAAACAATCTCTAGAATACATACCCAGTGAAAACAGCAAGATGCAGAGCAGTGAGTAAGTCTGGATGCCATTTGTGGTTTAAAAAAGCAATGAGGGATATATATGCAAATATACACACACATGGTTCCATATACTGTTACCTCTTAGACCATCTATCTTAGATTATTAACGTCAGATTACCTCTTAGAGAATACACAATAAGCTGGCCTCGAGGTAGGGGGGAGATGCGCTTCTGTCTGAATTTTATTTGTGCAAGTATTACTCTTCTATAATAAAATAAAATTTAATTTAAAAAATAGATGAAAATAACACAGAAATGAATGACATTACTGAAAGAATTCAGAGTAGAAGGATGACCAGTTTGGGTGGTATTAATTGGAAAAAGCTACCAGGGTGGGACATTTTCTGGGGGACTGGTTTACTTGCTTGCTTGCGTGTTTTCTTTGAAGCTTTCCTCGAAGCTATGTGTTGAGACAGGAGGCTGTAAGCAAGATGTTCCAGGAAAATAGACTGAGCTCTCTGGAGGAGGGCACTTGGGAGAGGGCTTCCTCAGGCTCCCACGCCAGGTATACCTGCATTTGTATGTATCTGTTGTACTTTCTCTCCTGTTACTAGGGATAAACTGTCTACAGGGCAGCCCCATTACTTCAGCACTAGATTCCCGCCCCTCTGTCTACATCCTCCAGCAATTCTCTCTGTCTCTGTCTCTCTTCCCACACACACTTTCTCTCTCTCCCTGTCACCCCTGGAAACTTCAACTTTTTTTTTTTCTTTCTCCCGGATATTTCCATACAAATATATTGCTGTTTTTAACACCTGAAAAAATTATCTTGTCCTCATTCTTCTGTTCCCTTTTTTTACAATAGCATTGCTGGAAAGTCTCTCCAATGTTTTCTCCTGTTCTTTTTTTTTTCCCATATCTATAGTTTATTTTTCATGCAAGTGTAATTGATTTATAAGTTGTCTCTTTTTAAAACTTGAGATGTGATTCACCCACCATGAAACTCACCTGTCTAAAGTGTATAATTCTTTGGTGTTTAATGTAGTCACAGAGCTGCACAACTGACTATCACCACTGTTTAATTCAAGAACACTTCATTTATGGGCATTAGGGAGCCAACTGCATTCTTTTGCATGGGTATATTCAGTTTTCCCAGCACCATTTGTTGAAAAAGCTATCCTTTTCCTATTGAATGGTCTTCTCTAGATCCATCCATGTTGCTGCAGATGGCAATATTTCATTCCTTTTTTATAGCTGAGTAGGATTCCATTGTGTGCCTGTGCGTGTGTGTGTGTGTGTGTGTGTGTGTGTGTGTGTGTGTGACATCTTAAGCCAATCGTCTGTTGATGGGCACTTGAGTTGTTTCCATGTCTTGGCTATTGTAAACAATGCTGCTGTGAACATTGAGGTCCATGTGTCTTTTTGATTTAGAATTTTCATTTTTCTGGATATCGGCCCAGGAGTGGGATTGCTGGGTCACAAGGTAGCTTTCCTATCCTGAATCCTTGCTTTATTTTTCTCTGTACCTCTTATCACTATCTTGTATACTTTTTGTATCACTAATTTTGTTAGCTGTTAGTCTCCCCAGCACTGTCAGCTCAGTGAGGGCGGAACTTTTATTTGTGGTGTTCACCACTTTACTCTCAGCTCCTTGCACAGTACCTGGCACATAGCAAACACTCAAGACATTTGTTTACTGAGTGCGTAAAGAGAGTCTGTTTGCACAGTGGTGGGTGGGAGAGTGTAAAAACAGGAGGGGAAATTAGCACATTTTATAGAGCTATTTCCAAAGTCCTTTCCACATATCATTTAATTCTCGTATCCAAGAGGTATAGTATTATTATCATCCCCATTAAAAACAGAACTTTTGCTAAAGGAGTTTGGGTAACCAGTCACAGACCCGGTTAAGTAGCAGGACTGAGACTTGAACCAACGCCCTCTGTCAGTTACCTGGATTGAGGCTGGTACCCCGTTACCTTAAGCTCCTTTCGGCTTTGATTTTGCTCCTGAGCATTCCGCAAAAGAAGGAGCAGAGCTTTTGCCACGGACTTGGTAGAAGCACTTACACATTTCCGAGTTACAGCATCCTATGAAAACTCCAGCCTGACAGAGTGAGCACAGCACCTGCAGATGCCCAGGAGAGCCCGAGACTTATTTTTAGCCAGAATAGGGAAAATGCCGAATATCTTCCAGGAGAGTTGGCAGCTGGCGGACTGCTGATACAGCTGTGTTTATGTAAGCTGGTGGCAGAGGAGAGTACGAGGGTTAGAAAGGAGGCCGGAGGTGCTGAATCCACCTATACGCTCGTTCTGACGTCCAGTGCCTTTCCTTTTTGCAGGAAAGTGGTGGGTGGTTGCCAGGGGTTGAGGGTTGCACAGATAATTTGGAGATTGCAGGGCGCGTGGGCACAGCTGGCTCCCCCTGTGTCAGAGCACTCGTCAGAGCGGTCCCTTAGGAGATCTGTCCACCGGTTCCTGGCCTCTTCCCACCCTGTTATCCAGGAGTAAATAAAAGAACAGAAGCTCATTCAGATGGTACAGCTGTAAAGCACAGTTCGTCTGACTGTGACCGTGTTTCTCAGATGTTCCAGATGAAAGTGATCCCTAACACTCCATCCTACAGAAGTTGTCAAACAGTGGGCTCCTGTTTTCTCATAGAGGCAGAGAAGGAAGCTTTAAAAGAGTCGTCTGCAGGCTCTATTAAGGAGAATCAAGATTGAAGCTTTTTCTAGTAGAGATTTTTTTACCTTTAATTATGAAAATGTTCAAATAGAAACAGAAATAAAGCAAACAGCATAATGAACCCTCATGTACCCATCAGCCACCTTTCACAATTATCAACATGGCCAGTTTTATTTCATCTGTTCCCCCACCCACTCTGAAGTTATTTTGAACTAATCCCAGACAGCACATCATTTCTTCTGAAAATGTTTCAGTGTGTACCGCTAAAATACAGGGAATAAAAAAAAAAACCCACGATACCATTTTCACACTTTAAAAAAATAAACAATTTCTTAAGATCAAAATACAGTGTTCAGCTATCCCCAATTGTCTAAACAAGTTTTTTTTTTTCCCACTTTGTTTAAACCAGGATCCAAAAAAAGATTCATCTCTTTCCCTTTCTCCTTTGCAATTTACTGCTGAAGAAACGAGGTCATTTGTCCTGTAGAGTGTTCCACGGTCTGAATTTCTCTGATCGCATCCCTGTGGTGGTGGTCAACATATTCCTCTGTAAATTTATTTGTTAACTACCAATTTGTTTCCTGTAAATTGGTGGTTAGATCTAGAGACTGGATCAGGCTCAGATTCAGTTCTGTGGCAAAAATACTTCATAGATGGTGCTGTGTACTTCATCAGAGGCAGCGAATGCCTGGTTTCCTTTTGTGATGTTGGCAACCTAGAATCATTGCCTAGACCCCATTAATTGACTAATGAGTGCCTAGTGCATTTTAAGGAACAAGTGTGGCTGCAATGGCTGTCTCTGAGTAATACAGTCAGAAAAGCATTTCCTGGAAAATGCGTTGTTTGTTTCATTGGTATTTCCCAGTCATGAGGACAGCCCTGGACGTCCTGGTGGCTGCACCACGGTGCTGGTCCGGAGCCCCTTAGGGAACCGCCTGCCCTAGGCTTTGTGTGCCTTGGTTGGCTCTGCGTGGTGTTGTGGCTGTTTTCCCCCACTAGAGGACACTGTGGCTCCGAGACTTCATGTGGTTCCCAGCCAGTCTTGGCAACTCTCAGAATCCAAGCCATTGGCGTGCATTTATTCGGCACCAACTGTGTGCCTCGTGTGTCAAGGAGAGAAAGAGGTCAAACACGAAGTCTGATGACACTGTTTCTCAAGCTAGTTTTCTTTGTATTTAGGTACTTCTCCATCTGTTGGAAACCACTTTATCCCCCGACAGGGTGGCTGCCTCCTGCTGTAAACTGCAAATTTGGTTCCTTGGTGTTGGATTTAAAAAAAAAAAAAACCTGCAATAACCAGTATATGAGCTTTTTGGAATGTGAATGTATCCAAGAAAGATGCCAAAGTGTATTCATTTCTGAAATAATATATTCATTTATTCAACACCATGTATTGAAGATCCAAGGGGAAGGGGAGGGGCACTGATGTTGACTGAGAGGTACTCTGTGCCAGGCCCTGTGTCATTCTTCTCACCTACATGCTGGCGAGCTGGGTCACATTAGCCTCGTTCAAGTCCACCGAATCTGAGGCTCACTGAGCCTAAGTGAACTAACCTGCTGGAGGTTATCCTGCCAGATACAAAAGGAGGTCTGTATGAATAAAAATATATGCTTTCCACTAAACCCCTGGATATCAGGCTGACAGGCATGGTTCTAAGTGGTAGAGAGTGTGGGGCAATTCCAAAGGCATCCTGTCCTCTGGGGGCCATGATACAGCACAGAAGTTACAGCAAATGGACAATTACAAGTTCCCTAATAAGTGGTCATCCTCACGACAGGCAGACTCTGCTGCTCTGATGCTGTTCTTAGGCAGGAGGAGGCCAGTAACCACTAGTAAATGAGCATCACTGGGTGCTGCAGTAGGAATGCCTTTGTGTTGACTGCCCACTGCCCTGCGACCAAGGCTTTCGGGGGCATCCATGTGGTTCAGGCAATGACCAACCAATCGACCTGAAATATGTAGCAAAGCCAAGACAGACATACCCCCCTACTGCTCACAGTCTAGTTTGACAGAGGAAGACAAAGGCAGACATGTGTTATCGGGGGAAAGCAATGGCTCTTGAAAATTCTGTGCTGATGTAGCAAATAATTTCAAATGCCCTTCCCATTATTCATATTTTCAAACCCACTCCCAGCCTCATCCCGATTACCTCACAGTTCAGCTCTGCCAGTGCAACCAAACTCACATCGTGGGAACCTAAGCTGTGTAATTGACTAAACACGGTGAGTTACATTAAGGAGAGAGAATGGCAGCTGGCAGTTGGGAAAGTGGACTGGCTTAAGCTGGGAAAGAAGATACAGGTGGCAGGTGTCTAAAGAAAGAGAGCTAGGAGTGCTTGGAGAGGCTCCACCGTGATCACCACATCAACCTCAGGCAATCAGAGCTTCAGGGTTCTTGGGGGAGAGGACGGGCGTGGGTGTGCTCCTCCAGACAAGCCCCAGGATAATGAATGAGCCATCAGCCAGCGCCTTTGCTCTCCAGTGAACGGACCTCCCCCTGCAGACCGTGCCTCTGCAGATACAATTGTGCCCCAGGAGCCATCTGGCAAATGTTCCCACTCCTTCGGCGTTTCTGGTATTTCCCTGACTCGCAGCCCCTTTCTCTTGGATACAAATTGTTGCAGCAAGCCAAGCCTGCAGAATGCCTCACAGGCTTTCCCTGAGCCTGGTTAACCCCATGGCTCACAGCCTATGAGGCTGTTCACAGCTAACCGATGCTTGGATGCGTGCGTTTCTCCTCTGTGCTGTTCTTGTGTATTTGGGAGTATGCAGAGCAGGCATCCAAGCTGCAGACCGGAGCTGCAGCAACCAGATTGAGAGGCTGGGGGAAAAGCGCATTTCCGCTGCAGGACGTCCTTCACGGAGAAGGGACAGGTTAACTCCATCTCTCTGCAGAGGACTCGGACAGCTCCCCGAGGAGCCACAACAGGCCACCACAGCTGTAGGACAGATCACGTGCTCCAGCTGCACGCGGGAGGCTGCCCAGCAAACCCAGACTCCCCACGCCAGCCAGCCACCGGGCCCCATTTTGCACAAAGCCACGTTCTGCCTCTGATCCAGCTCTGGATGGTGTGCAAGGCTAGAGAATTGTGGGTCACCTTGGAGCCACTCAAGCCAGCCCCCTATTTCCACCTGCGTTACTGATCCTAATTTAGAGAACAGATAAAGGCAGGAAATGGAAAGGGAGACTCTTGCTAGTCTCATCTCCTTGGTAATGTGCTTTTATGGACAGGGAGGCTGAGTTGAGCCATCAACCATAAGTCCCTCACCCCCATCCAGGGAGTACCAGATTGTCCCAAAGGGATGTGAGAGGAAGCAGCCAATGCAAAGACTCCCAGAATATCACCATCGCCTGAACAACGAGCGGGCAGTTTCCATGCAGATTCACACCTTCCTGCCTTAGTACACACAGTTCCCTTCGTCTTTGAACGCGTCAAGCCTCATCCACCTGGCCAGCTTCTACTTGGTCTTTTAAGATTCAGCTCCAGCATCATTTGCTTGGACCCCCTTTCTATCGCCACCTGCTTTGCATACATCTCTGCCCAGTACCCGTCATATTATACCTGCAGATTTTTTTTAGCATGTATCCTCCACCCGACTTAGACTTCACTGAGGCCGGAGGCTATGTCTTATTCATCTCTGTATCTGGAGCCTCAGTCCATAAAGATGTTTATCAGCGGGGTTTTGGAAGGAAAAATCAGAGATTATGAAATTTCCAGATAGATTCTTCTGCTGAAATCTCCTAGTCCCAATGCCCTACATGTTTCACAAAGGATAAAACTGAGGCTAGGAAACTGTGCCCTCCCCAGAGCCACATGGCTGAATAGTGACAGAGCTGGAACAGGAACCAGGTCTGCTGAAAGGAATCACGTCCTGACCTGTATTCCCCCATCCAGCCTGGGTGGAAGGGCTGATCTGAAATGAACAGGCTTCTGGGCAAGCGGCTGGAGGGCAAAGGATTAGAGTGATAACAATTGAATTTTAGAGCTGGAAGCGGTGTCACAAGTCATCTAGTCTGACCTCTGCATTTGCAGATGAGAACATGGAGGCCCACGGGGTTGAGCTGCTTTGCCCAAGGTCACACCACAAGCTGGTGGCAGAACCAGGACGAGAATTCCCTAACCCCCGGGAGAGCCAGCCTCCCACCCAAGAAAGCCGCTGGACAAAGCCCCCGCAACCAGCTGCTCTCCGAGGGGCATTTCCCTGGAGTCCTTGACTCTTCTGGGCTTTTCTTTCCCTCTCTTGGTGGCACAGGGCTTAAGTAGGGTGCATTCTGCATAAATAATAAAGCCTGCTTCCCTTCCAGGGAGGAAGGCCACGTCTGGGCGGGCAGTGTGACAGATGGTATTTACAACGTGTGCCGAGAAGTTCTCACACAGCCTCACTCGGGCTGTGTGACTGAGAGATGCAGGAAACAGATTTGAGTGCCCACTGTCTCACTCCTCTGCCTGGCGTTCCCAGGCAGCTGCTGCCGCCGCCGCTGGTTTCTGTTCTGTCTCCCTGCGCTGGGGGCCTCTTGCTGTTCTGGATACAGAGATCCAGGTGGTTTTGCGGCTGCTGCTGCTGCTGCATTCTCATCAGCAGAGAGCCTGCTTCATGGACCTCACGGCATTTCCCACCGTAGCCCCTCGCCAGAGTAGGTGCCAGATGAATTGACATTCTTCCTAAAGGAGGCCAAGGAAGCCCTCTGAGGCCAAACACCGGGCAGAGTTCCCAGGAACTGTGACAGCTGGGGGCTCTTCCCCAGGCCTGGACAAGAGTAGCGTTGGGAGACAGGTTTGCTCATTGAGCAGATAAATGCTGTGAACCTGCTCTGTGCCAGGACTCATTCTAGGAGTCAAAGATTCTGCGGTAAGCAAACAAAACCAAGTCCTCATGGAGTGGAGTGGACACTCGAGCAGGAAGGTTTACCATGGGCCTCATGGCAAATTGCCTCCAGACTCTCCCCGTCCCTTTTGCTCCACGCTGGGCATCCTCATGTCTGGCTCTGGGTGGTGGGGAAGGGCAGCCAACCATTGCCCCTCCTCCCGGCGACACCGATTGCACACGTCGCTTAAGACAGACGAAGCAGAAAAACAATCCAATGGCTTTTGCGCCACAGCCAGAGACACCCCCAGAGTTCTGGCTCACATCAGCCTGGACCGGCCCCACCTGGGCGCCCTGATTTAGCCCCACCCGCTTGCCCTGGGAGAAGAGAAGCCCGCTGCGGGCAGAGGTCTGGGCCAAGTGCTCTCACCACCACAGGGGCTTTTGTCTTTCACTCTTGAAATAAGAAATTTGGTGAGGGGAATGGAGAATCAAACCTGCTCTGGGCCCAGGGATTTTACCTTCCCCGTTTGTCCCTGTTCTGCTATCCAGAAAAGGCCGGCGTTTTGAGGATGAAATGAAATGACAGATGTGTAAGTGCTTTGAAATAAAGGCAGCAGGGATACAACTGTATTTTTATTATGCAGAAGAATCCTTTCTCCATAACATAAAACTTGTTTCCTGTTGAGGGCTGAGAGTAATAACTATGTAATTAGACTCCATGTCAGATCAAGAGACATGCTCTATTTCTCGTTAAACATTTGCTCACCACCTACAGTGTACAATGTTGTGTATTGTGAGAGGTGCAAAACTGAATAATAATCTCACCTTCAAGGAATATATATTCTCGTACAAGGAAGCTAAAACTTAGATAATATAATGCAAGATCAAAAGAAAAAAGTGATCCAGAGGAAGGAGTGGTCCTATCCGGGCACGGAGGGTTGAGGAAAGGCTTCTGTAGGAAAAAGCATTCATCAGAGAGATGCACACGGTTGAACTGGGACGTGCTGTTCACCAAGGACACAGGACCTATCTATGACATAACTAAAGGTCACACAGAGTGTTGGGGGCTCACAGAGAATCCAGAAATGGGGCCCTGGGGACAGCCTAGCCCCAAGGAGCCGGCAGACAAGGAAAATGAGGCCTGGCAAGGCAGCTGAGTGTTTCTCTGAATATGGGGTTGGCTAAATCTTGGACCTGGGAACGTTTCCTCTGTGCTTTTCTGAGCTTCACTCTTGGGTGCCCACGCCTCTCTTTGAAAGGGTTTGGTGTCTATGAACCTAGACGTCTTTCAGTAATGATTTAAGTTCCTCAGAAAACTGGGGGCCCCGGAGTGAGAGAGGAAGAGACTAAAGGAAAGGAGGGAGAAAAAGTCCGTTTAGCAGTCTTGTTCCGTTTGATCTCAGAGGCAGCGGGCAATGATGGAAGAATGCTGGAGCCGGGGATGGAGGGCGGTTGGATTCCAAGTGGCGGTCTCCTCCCCGGGCTGCGCCCGCTGTTCGGACTTGCCGACTTCAAACAGGACTGGGGGATTCCTGGAAGACAGAAGAATTCAGGGCCGGGGCTTGGATCTCAGTCAAAAATAACTCCGGTCTTCATCCCAGGCAGCTTGGGGCTGTTTGCAGGCTTCTCAGAAGATGGAACTCCACGTGGGGGGAGGGGACTGTTAGGGTCAGAAGGGTGTGGGCCTGGCCGAGGGAGACATCGGAATGGGAAGCTGGGCTTAAAGAAGAGGCCCAAGCACAAAGGTTCTGGAGAAAAAGTCACTCCCATTACCCCCCCCCCCGCCCCGGTGCTGCCATTGCTGTGAGTGGTAATTATAGCCCTGAATGTTTCTTCCCTGGTTTCTCATTAGCTCATGATGTCCACAGACAAACTCCTGGGCCCCCCTCACCCCCTCTTCCCTCTCCCAGCGGTTCCTCCTGGCTTTCCTGGCTCACCAATGGCAACCCCATTGTCCTCGCCCCACAAGGTTCAGAACATCAGATCCATAAAGAAATTTCCTGCCTTTCTTGGTAGATGCATCTTAGACACTCAGCCCCCAAGCAGCTCTCCCCTCTCCCTTCCTCTATCCCACTGGTCTGTAATTAGAGGATTATCTAATTTTCTCCCAGGAGGCCAGGGCCTGGGTCCTATTTCCTTTGTATTCTCAGCACCTCAGCCAGGGTCTGGCAAAGAATGGACACTCGCAATGTGTTAGCAGAATTGCTCTCTTGAGCTACTGCCAACTTAATCTTCCTAAAATGCGGCTCCAATTAGAAGCTACCACTGCTTCTCCATCTCCCATTAAGCAAGGTCCAACCTCCCCAGACAGGCACTCAGACTCCGGCTGCGTGGTTCTCGCCCACCTGGCCATCCCTGCTTCGTGCTTACCCACAGAGTTGTTCCCAAGACAGTCAGTGGCTTTCCCAACTCTGTACCTTTACTGCAGTGGTCCTTCCACCAAGAAGCCCTTCCACACTCTACCCAGAAGCTGCCTTCTCAAAGTTCATCTCAATAGCACACTCCTGCCCCTCTGGACTGAGTTTGACCCATCAGAATCTGAACTGCTCTCTCCCAGGCTCTAACCCTGTCCTGCACTGACTTAGTGTCTTGTTAGGAACTTTACAAGAGGTCCTGGATGGAGAGCACTTACAAAATGAAGAGCAGGGTATGAATGCCAATCAGCCCATCAGCAGGTAGCCCCAGGGTACGAACATACAGGAATGCCTGGCCAGGGAGCGTTCAGCATAAGTGAGCATGCCCTTTCTCTCCTCTGTCCCCAGTATGGCACAAAATGTGCTGGCCCACAGGCTGTCTAGATTGGAGTGGGACAAAAGCTATCAGATATCCTGGCCACTCCCACCCCTTAGAGGTTTCAGGCCTTGGGACCCAGGCCCCGGGTCCCACTGCCTGCTGGGAGTGGGCTGTTCCTAGTTGCAGATGCCCCTGGGGCTGAGGGGTTCGGTGGGCTGGCTGGCTGGTGAGGCTGAGGCAATGCTGAGGGCAAAAGGTGAGAGTGTGGCCTCAGGTTCACAGAGAATGTTGAATGTCACAACTTGTCAGAGAGTCCAGATGGCCGTGCTCCTTCCAGCAGGGGCCAGGGAAAGGGAAGCGGTCTCCTGAAGGGAGGATTCTGGCTAGAGGTCAGGAATTCTTCCCAAAGAGACTTTTGGGAACACTGTCTGCCGAGGTGGGGTGAAATGTTCCTAGGGCAGATGGAGGAGTAGGAGACCCTTCTGGATTCTACCCAGAGCCCCCCCCCCTTTATTCTAACCGCTACTGTCCTCATGAACCCATCTTTGGATGGCACCTCCCATGTCCCTGTGCTCAGGCCAACCTCCCTCATGTCTCCTGCACTACAGCTGGAGGGATCTTTTTATTATTACTCTCCTGCTCACAGTCCTTCGATAGCTCCCCATTGCCCTTAGAGTAAAGTCCAAGCCCCTTTCTCAGGAAGCACACAGCCCTTCACACCCTCCCCTCCAGGCTGGGCTCTTTACTTTGAGCACCTTGCTCTGATTTCCAGCCTGCCAGATTGCATACAGTTCCCCTCCCAAACCATGCTGCCTCCCAAGTATGTACTGTTCTCTCTGCCTGGAATGTCTCCCCTCCAGCTTTTCCACTTTGCCTGGTTCTGGGGCATGCCCTTTGGGAAGCCTTCTTGGACACACAGGAACCCCCTCCTTTGGGTTTCTATAACCCTGGACTTCCCTGGCTGTCACCCTCAGCTGAACAGTTTCTGGAGGTCAGGGTCTGGATCCTGTATACCTCTGTATTCCCAAAGCTCTGTTACTGGCACTTAGTAGGAGCACAAGAAATGTTCAGGGAACTGAACTGAGCCTCCTGAGGTCCCTTCTGCTGGAGGGAATGACAGAGTTGGATCGTTTGATAAGCGCTGTCTCTGGGCTGGAGAGAAGGCAAAATTCAAAGGGCAGCTGGGGTCAGAACACTGCCCAGGGCTGCTGGGCACCTCACAGAGGCCAAGACCTTCCTGGGTTCTTCTCCTCCCCTCCCCTGGAACTGCCCATTTCCTGGCCCACTTCACCAGTCCCAAAGATCTAAGTGTAACACAGCCAGCACCCATGCAGGTCCTGTAAGTGATATGGGGTGCGGAAGGCGGGGGGAGGCAGTGACACTGACCTTAGGGCCCCCAGCCACCCCATGTCCTTCTGGGCTTCATTCTGCAAAGGAGTCGATCAGCCTCTCTTCTGTCCCCTGAAGGCTGTTTTCAAAATCACACCCTATGCAGACAGTTTTATTTACAAGAAAATCTTGGCAGGATCTTGACTTGTTAGTAGAGTAGGGATGGGGGGAGGGTGGTGAGAAACAAAAATAGTTGGAATGATCACACTTTCTGAAACCGAGATGAAAATTGGTGTCTGTAGCAAACTCACCTAATTAGAACGGAGTTAATTTCCTTCTCTGCGTTTAGGAGGAACAGTCATTGTCGGGTGGGATGGTCACAGGTTGGATCCTGGGGCCGGGGTTCTGTGTTCACTTTATGAAGATGAGAGCATTAATTGCAACTTTCACCAATGGAAATGAGCATCAGTTTCTGAGAGACAGAACAAAGGCCAGTAAGGGGAGTGGAAGGAGACAGCCTTGGTGTGGGCTGGGGACTGACGGTTGGACAGCACCATAAATGAATCCCTGAGCCCCCTGGGAGAGACCAGCACCTGTCCCAGCCCGCCACTGGCACCGCCTACAGGCAGAGCCTCTGCTTAAGGGAGACTCTCTCCTGGGAGTTCTCTCCTGCAAGGAAGCAGGACCGATTTTGCTTTTTTTCTTTAAAAGATTCCCTACTCCTCTGCTCTAACTTGATTCCTACTTGCTATAGCCCCTCTCCCAGGTAGGGCACTTCCCTGGTCTTACCTTTGCCACCTGGTCAAGTAAAGCCAGGGCACTGTCACACAGCTCTGGGTGTTGGGAGGCCAAGGTTCAGGGTTTGGGGTCTGGGATTCTTCTGACTTCTTCCATCCCTAAACTACTGGGCTACCTGGACCCCCCCCCCCCAGGATCTGAGACCGAAGTGAAGAGAAATAGGGTGGTCGAGGGACGCCGTCCTCCCAGCATCCTGACCCCAATCTATTCGCAGTTAACCCCGACATTGCCAACTTAGTGAGTATCTCGCCCCTGCCTCCTTCACGAGTCTGCTGCCTCCAAGTCATCGTTAACCCGGTGGGTCTCGGCAAGTGGACACTGCACCCTCCAGCCGGGTGCGGAGAGGCAAATCCGGACCCGGAGAGGAAGCAGCTGGTGATGTGGCCGGGCATAGCACAGCCCCATCCCCGCCCTGGGCCGTGCGGCTACTTTGCCCAGCCCGCAGCAGCCCTTCTCCTCCCCGGGCCGCGGCGCTCTGACCGAGTCGGCCCGGGTGGTGGCGCCCGGGGGGGTGGGGGCGGGGGCGGGGGCGGGGGCGGCGGTCCCCCGGAGCAGCCCCGCCCCCGCCTGCGCGCCGCCCCCGAGGAGTCCGCGGGGAGGAGGAGACTCGCGCGCAGAGCGGGGGCCGCGGGAAGCGGGAAGGGAGCGTGGGGAGCCGTGGGGCCGGGGCCGGCCCAAGGGCGCCCTCGCCTCAGAGCCAGGCGTAGGGGCCGCGACGGAGGCGGAGGCCGGCGGCGCAGCGGGCGCCGAGAAGTTTGCGGCTGAGGGCCCGGCGTCCTGGGGTCGCGAGGCGGCGGCGCGGGGGCCGGGGCCATGGGGGCGGGCGCGGAGGCGGCGCGGCGCGCGCAGAGTCCCCCGAGCCGCACGGCCGCCGCGGCGCAAAGTTAGCCCGGCGCCCCAGGAAGAGCCCCGCAGCCGCGGCTGGCCCCGGACGCCGCCTCGGCATGGGCGAGCACCCCAGCCCGGGCCCCGCAGTGGCCGCCTGCGCCGAGGCGGAGCGCATCGAGGAGCTGGAACCCGAGGCGGAGGAGCGGCCGCCACCGGCGCCGGAGGACGTGAGTGCCCCCTCCCCGGCCTGGGCAAACTTTCTAGGGGGCGTCAGGGGAGACCTGCCCCTCCCCCCGGCTTGCCCCTCGCGGGGCAACTGGGAGGTTTCAAGGTGACGCGGAAGCGCCCCGGATTGGCCGGGTCCCCGCGGGCGGGAGGGGGCGGAGGGACCGGTCTCCCCGAAACGCGCGCGCGTCACCCCCTGCTCGGGCTCCCAGGGCTTTCCTGCGGAACGCAGCGCCCGCTGCTGCGCTGGGGACCCGTCGGCCGCCAGAGCCCCCTCCTCGCGGCTGGTGCAGTGCCCGGGACACGGCGTTTTCCCGCAGAGGCGGCCTCGTCACAGCAGTGGCTCCCCTCCCCTCCCACTCGCGACCCGGGGGCTCTCGGAACCCAGGGAGGGGTCGGGCGCCGCAGAGTCCCCGGAACCCAGCGGCGCAGATCGTTCTGGCGACCCCCTTCTCTGCTATCGGATTAGTCCGCACCCGGCACCTGTCCTGTCGCAACGCTGATTAAAATTCCAGCTGGCCCTTGTCCCTGAGCCCCGCCGGAGGAGGGAGAGGAGTGCTGGGAGCGGTTTTGCTCCCAGAGGGGGGTCAGGAGTCCCAGACCGCGTGGTTGCCAGCGACGGCCCCCTGGGTGAGGATAGGGAGGGGCTGCTCCAGAGGGCTCCCTGCCATCTGCTGCCTGAGTCTCCCTTGCTCTGGTCCCGGGAGCCATCGGCAGAGCCAGCCCTGGGGAGTCCTGGGAACTGAAGTTTCTTAAGCTTCTCCCTCCCGAGGTTAACCTGCTAACGGAGATGAAGAACTGGGCAGACGCTCTGCCCTGCCCCTTCCCTCTCAGGGTGGGGACGGGGAAGTGAAGCCTGGCCCGCACAACCTACCAAACCTCAGCCGGAAAGTCTGAATGGGGTTGTGTGCCCCCTTTGGCTCCTGTGCTTGAACCCCTCACTTGTTTCTGGTCCCCTCGTTCTAGCAGAACTCTTGTACTCATCACTTAGACTCAGACTGAAAGAGACTGGGTGGGCTTCAGTGTATTTAGGAGCCCCCGCCTCCCAAATTTCAGGCAAAACGTTAGTGCTTATGCAGGGGTGGGATTTCCTGAGTAGGGCTCTCTGGCTGCCAGCAGGTTGAGACAGCTGCAGCAGCTCTGCTGGAATTGCACCTGGGTGTGCATTCCAGGCCTGGGAGTAGACACACAGATAAGCTTTAGGCAGCAGAAGTTATTAAAGGCTGTTGGACAGAGTTGGACATCTTTAGTAATTGTTGAAAATTACCCTTCTGCTCATTCCTCCTCCTGCCTATCCCAGAATGAGGGACGCTTTCCCTCTCAACCTGAGTTCCCCCAGCTTTGCTATTTGTAGACTTCGTTCGGGAAGCTCTTCCCAGATGTTCCCTGGCCTCTTGTCAGTGGGTGCCTGAATGTGGGCAGCAGTTGGGAGGCTAGGTCAGAAACAGCAGGGGGCTGCAGAGGCCTTGGTGATAAGTGTGTTTCTTTCTTTCTCTCCTCTTCCTCCTCTCCTGCATGGCCTTCCTCTCTACCAGCACTGGAAAGTCCTGTTTGATCAGGTATGTGAGCAGTTAAATGCCCCCCTCCTTCCTTCCAATCCTCCCGGCAATCAGTCTTCCTGCTTGCGTGGGCTTCCCTAGCTCTGCACTCCTGAGATGGTGACGTGGGGTGGGGGTGTGGCTTAACGCATCTCTGGGACCAAAGGAACAGCAATGCTCTCCACTGCTCTCCAGGTTTCAGGAGGAGGTGGAGGGGGCTCCCCTGAGAGATCTTTCCCTCCCTCCTCCTCCCAACTCCACTTCACCAGAGCCGGCTTTATACCATGGAGAAATCGGACAATATGTAGTATTGAAGCCTGGGACCTTCTCCATATGCCAGGGGATTGCAGTTGGGGCTGGGAAGGTGGGGGAAGGGCCTATGTTAACATCCCCTCTCCTTTTCTACCTCCACCACCAAAGATCCACGGCCACCACTGAAGTAAAATCTCTGCCATCCTTGGAGGGTGACTCACAATATGAGCATTTTTTTTAAATTGAAGTTTAGTTGATTTACAACGTGTGTTAGTTTCTGGTGTAAAGCATACCCATTCAGTCATATATATATATATATATATATATGCATACTCTTTTTCATTATAGGTTATTACAAGATATTGAATATAGTTCCCTGTGCTATACTTTTAAGACCTTGTTTATCTTTTTTATATGTAGTAGTCTGTATCTGCTAATCCCAAACTCCTAATTTATCCCTCCCTCTCCCTCTTCCCCTTGGTAACCATAAGTTTGTTTTCTATGTCTGCGAGTCTGTTTCTGTTTCATAAATAAGTTCATTTGTCACAATATGAGCACTTATGAAAGCTGACTCTAATTTTGCCGCAGGGATGCGAGATTTATAGATGGAAAATGGTACATGATTGTTTACAATGCCTAGAGTCTAGGTGTGGGGAATGGAGTTGGAAGTGCCACATGTTGGCTTTGGAACCTGAAGATGGACATTTGACCTTCAGCAAAGAAATGGTTTTCTTCTTTGCTTGGTACTCCTGTTGCATGCAGTTGTGTGTTTCTTTCTCCCTCCCGGGTTCGTGATACAGAAGGAGAGGAGGCAAGAGCTGTCTCAGTGCAGGGGAGGAATGAACGCTGAGGTCCTGGGGTGAGAATGATTACACCAAGAAGCTTGTGTGACTTTAAGAGACCAGTCTGGTTGAGCCAGAGGAAATGTACTGGGTTGGAGAGAGAGATAAAGCTGAAAAAGTACCATTGGAGGTAGGAGAAGCCTCTGAAGGTTTTTTAGCAGGTTTGTTACAAGAGCCAGGCACTGCTTTGGGTAGATCCTGAGTGAGTGGGATAGAAGTCAGGTGGGTTGCAGGGAAGAGAGAAATTAGCCAGGAGCCTGTGGCTATGATTGGATACAAGCACCTTGACTTGGAAGATGATGGTAGGAAAGGAAGGAAAGAGGGACATGGCAGTGGGAGGACTGGAAGCCCTTATTAGACCCTAATAGATGAAAGGACCCGTTCTGAGATTCTGAACCAAGGAGGAAAAGGAAAATTCAGGGTCGGGGTTGGGGGAGGTTGCAAAATTCGGTTTCAGAGCAGTTCAGCTTGAGGAGCCCCCTAAATGCGGATGGCCAAGTGGGACTGAAAACACGGAATTCAGCTTGAAAGACATGCTGGACCTGGGGCGTCATCCACCCTAACATGAGGCCCGGCAGTGGCTTGGGAAGCATCCAGCATCTCCTGTCCCTCTGGGGTGGCGCACCTCTCCCTGGCTCCCGAGTGCCACCCACTCTCCCTCCGGCTCCTAAGAGTGCAGCAGCGGCTGGCCTGACGCCCCGAGGCAGGAGGGGGCCGCCTGCTGCCTCTGATACCACGACCAGCAAGCTGCCAGCCCTTCACACCTCCTGCCAGATTTAGCACCGAAACCTAGAACAAAGTGTATCATTCTTCTTTCCCTCTGTCTGTGTCTGTCTTTCTCATTTGATTCATTTTCTTTGCCAGTCCCTGTGTGTGTGTTTACATTTTAAAAGGAACTATTTGGGTGAACGGAGGAAAACTTTCAGTTGGAAGAATTTGGAACTTGAGGGAGCAGAGAGTATATGTAGCCCCTGATATCCCTGGGTGATCTATGAAATCCAGTTTTTCCCTCTCGAGGGAGACCCTGGGTGTCACATGGAGCACCCCCCGGCTTCTGGGAAGGGCTACCCAGAAACCATTCTGGACAGACAAAATCAATTCTGGGAAAGGAACTCCCGAAACTTACTCTGGACAGTTTTTTCTCACGATTGGTTCCGCCTTGTGTCTGTACTGCCCACCCCTCAAGAGGCATTAGAAGCCTCTTTCTATTATCTTCTTGACCTCTGGGAGATATCCACTCTGTGTCTGTTCCCCTACTTTCTGGAGCCACTCTGGACCGTTCCCCTGATAGGGCTGAATGAAGAGAAGGTATGAAGCCTCACAAATGGACGCACAACTTCAAACAGACGCCGGGTTATTCAGAAAATGGAAGGTTTCGTCCTCTCTGCCTCTTCCTTTGGGCTTATTTAAAGGAAAGATTTGGTGATGGCAAACTTGGTGCACTCAGGAAAGCATGTTTGGCCGGAGGTTGCAGGCAGCCTCCCCACAATTTCTTGCAGACGTTGATGGCTCTGATGGGGCGAACTGTGCTGAATGGAGTGGGATTCACATGACACCTGTCAGAATCCCTGCAAGTTAATGTGGCCCCGGAGCTCACCTTCCAGAGGCCATTGGGTTGGGAGGCTATCCCCAGTCGGTCTTCCTTCCCTTCCTGGGTCAAGATGACGGATACCAGCGGTTGTGGTTTCAAACTGGGGTCTGCTGGGACCTTTTCCCAGGTGTTAGGGATGGAATTGGGCCAGTTCTTCTGTGCTCTCTGATTCTTCAGCATGTAGAGTAGCTTTGACCCAACAGGAAGCTAATTGGACCCAAGGACTAGAAGCTATGACCTTGGTCTTTTGGTCCTATGTGGTCATCCCTCATCTGAATGGCCACATTGCCTTTTGAGAAGTTGGAGGTGAAGAAAACAGGTGACCCCAGCCCCTTGGAAGTTTACCTGGCCGCCCCCTTCCACCCTCCCCAGCATCCTGGGCATTTGTCAGGTCTGCTTAAGCAGGGGTGTAACACGCCACCCTCCTCACCCCCCTCCCTGTGCTTCCACACCAGTCCCAGAAGTCACAGCAGGCAGAAAACCAAAAGCTCATCACTTCGGCCCCCAGATGTTCCAGGGGCTTGTTTCCTGTTTGAACTTCTCCTTGAGGAAATTGTCTTCCCACATCCTTGGGATCTTAATGGTTTTCCTAAGTACTGGATTTTAAAGTTACCGTAAATACTAACCTGTTGTTAGTGTAATTTCGTGGTTAAAAAGGTCCTCTTTGCCTATAGTTGAATCTGTTGGGCTTTTCCTTCACGATTCCTTCTGTTGCTTCGGAGCTAAGACAGTTCTCTTTCCTCTCCAGATCTCATAAATATGCGCCTCTATTTTCTACCACTTTTTCTCTGATTAAAAAAAAAATCGTCTAATCTTTTAGTCCATCCAGATCCTATTCCAAACCAGTTACACTAGCATCACCGATTAAGAAACCCTTCCTTCCTTTATATATTGTTTGAGAAATTTTATCATTTGGTAAATCTTTGTGTGTGGTTGAGTTTATTTTTGATTTCTCATCTATTCCCCGATATTTACCATTTTGCTCAGGTAGCATGTCCTTTGGTTATTGCTCTATATTTGTTCTGCAAGCTCCTCTTTTTCAGGTTATGCTTTGATAGTCTCACTCTCAGTCCCTTCCAGAACTCCAGGGAGGTGCCCTCAAGAGCCCAAGGTCAAATAGCAGATAAGAGACTGGAGCCCATTAACCCTTACAGGGCTTCCGGGGTTGGAAAACCATTTCCAGGTTCACACTTAAAAATGCCTTCAAGATCTCTGAATGTTTAGTGAGCAAGAGGGCTTGGAGCAGAGTTCTGTTAAGTCAACAAAGCACAATTGTTTTCCAAGCTCCAACAAACAGGAGGGAAAAGGGAGAATGAAAGGACCTTGATCGTATCTCCCTTTCCCCTTTCCTTGGGAGCATGCATTTCCCAGACTCCAAGAAGAGACCCTAGCTTCACAAATCTCCCGGAAGTCTTGACTGTCCCTCCAAAATTATGATCGTGCTATGACCACAACCTGGGTCTGCTTAGGTGGGCTGAGGGGGAGAACCCTGGCTGTGGGGTCAGATAGACCGGCGTTCAGGACTTACTGGCTTTGTGATAGGAGTCAAGTGACATTAGCTCTCTGAGCCTCAATTTCTTCATCTCTAAAATGGGGATAATCATCTTTAACTTCTGTGGGAGTTAAATAGAAGTGGAAACTCTTCGTAGTGTCTGATACCCAGTGGACTTTTCACAGCTGTCATTTGACTGGGAATCAGAATTTAGTGGAAGAGACACAGGGCCACTTCTGAGACCCGGGCTTCCCTGGGGAAGGTGGCTGTCTCTCTAAACCAGCTCCTTCCGAGTCCCGGCTCCTGGAGAAAGCCACTCCTGCACCCAGAGGGTTTTTCTGCTTGCTTTCCCTTAGTGTCTCCCCTGTCCAACCCCCTTGTCTCCAGCCTGAGGAAGGTCTTCCCTTAGCCTGACCCTAAGGTCTACCTCATTTACAGTGCTGGAGGCTGGCTTAAGAGGGTTCTGGGAGCTGAAAGGAGGTTGACATAAGACCGCTGAACGGCTTAGTGAGAAAACACCTGCCCCAGAGACGGGGCATTGGTGGTGCCCTCATATCACAGGATTAACCAGCAGAGAGGGGTTCCCTTGCTCGTGCTCTGCACCTCCAACCCCTTCTCTGGTGGCCTCCAGACTTGAGAGTCTATGGACTTGCTTCCACCACAAAGCCAGCTTTGCTGCCCTGCTCCTGCCCCAGTGACCCCAGCAGTCAGGCTGAATTAACCCTTTTATCCCCAACACTGACCACTCCCACAAATACATTCGATGGCAGTTGAGCAGTGGGGCCGTGGGCTCTGAGACTGTATGCTGCCTGGCTGCCTGCCTGACACACACATGCTGGAATGAACAAGTAAGACGACATCCCTGCACACGTTGTCTTGGGTTCCAATGTCCTCCCCAGGAGCAGGCCCTGACTGTGGGGCTGCCTCGCCTGGGTCAGCCCTTCTGGGGCTGCTGCCACGAGGATCATGGATCATTAGGTGGTTAGAAGCATCTTGTCCAATCTGCTCATTTTGCAAATGAGGAAACAGAGGTCAGTGACCTCCTGAGGTCACTTGACGCAGTAGTATCAGAGCTGGTGGCCCAGCTCTGCCCTCTCTCTCCCTCTCTGACCTGTGTTCCTGCCACTGGGCCTTGCAGACCTTCGTCTGCTTCCTTGGCGCCCTCAGGGACTAAGGCAGTGGTGAGGACCCACATCTGGCTCAGGTCCCAGCTCTGCTCCTCCTAGCTGTGTGACAGTGGGGAGGCCAGGTCACCTCTCTGAGCCTCCGTTTTCTCATCTGGAAGCTGCCTGCCCTCAGGGCTGTTGCGAGGCCTGATGGGACAGCGTGTGGCTAGCACTTGGCATGGTCTGTAGCGAGCCCCTCATAAATGTGGTGTTGTTACCCCGTCACTGGGATTTCAAGACGTTAACATCGGTTTGAAGATAGTTCTAGGTCCAGACCCCCTTCTACCATGTCAGGCTGGCTTCTTCAGGGCAGGAGCTGGAAACCCACCTCCCCCCAGACTTTCACAGAGAAAGGAGACAAGCTTTTGGATGGAGGCTCTCCGGGGGAGCCTGGCTGCCCGAGCATTTCCCTTCTGCTCACTCTCTCCACCTGCATGGCCAAGGGCGAGGGCGAGAACCGGAGCGCAGAGCAGGCCTCCTCCACCCAGTCTTCCGACTTGGCAGTTCCTGTAGGTCGGTTGTGAGATTGCACCCAGAGCACTATTCCATGTTATGGCAATGAGCTGCCGTGTGTCTCGGATCGTGTCGAACTAGGGGTAGCAGCCAGCCTCATCCTACCAGCTTCTTTGAAGCAAGGTACAGGTTTGAGTCAGAAAGTGTTCCTTTGAGAGAGCAAGCATTGAGTGTCTGCTGTGTACCTTTATGTCCTCGTCTGGTTTGGTCTCTCCATAGCCCAGTGAGGTGAGTGGTGCTACCCTCTCTTTACAGAGGTGGAAACTGAGGCCCCGGGGGACAGGGCTTGCCCGAAGACACAAAGCAGACGGGGACCCTCTGCAGAGGGGTCTGTGTGTGTGTTTGTACACAAGGCTCCTAGGGGGCTTATGAAACGGGACAGAGGGCCACAGGAGGTGAAGGAGTTTGGTAGCCCTTTATCCTGCCCACTCTGCTCCTGAGCAGAGGTCTGCGTCCCCCTCCCCTCCTTCTCCCTGGGTCTCTCTTTTTTTGGGAAACAGAGGGACCCACTGGCGGCCTCCAGGAGTAGCAGCAGGAGGAAGTGGGTTTAGGCTGAAGGGGGTGGGATGGGGTAGATGGAAAACCCCCTCCTCCCTGCTTGCACACACTCCCTGCTCCCTTCTCCTGGCTCCCCTGGGGCTCCTGCCCTTGTGGCTGTGACTCGGCTCCAGTCCCCGGGCTCCAGTCCCCAGGCAGCCCCGGTGAGTCAGCGCAGGCATCACAGCTGCTCCTGGGACCCAAGGGGCCTCCCTCTGAGTCACAGCACCCGGTGCCCCCTCTAAGTCTGGGCATCTGCACAGCCTTCATCAGGGTGGGAGGCTCTGAAGGGGGAGAAGCAGCATCTTCCAGGAGACTCTCTCTCCAGGTGGAGATGGACAGGGCCTGGAGGAAAGAGGCACCCTACCCTTCACTGCCCACCTGAACTCAGCTTCCTGCGGTCCAGAGAAAGTTTGAGAGCTCTTCCACTCACGGCCCAGGTGTTCAGAGAGCCAGGTAGTTTTCTGGAAATATGCCAACTGTCCAGCGGCTCAGCCTGGATTCAGGCCAGGATGTCCTCTGCTCCTCTGCTGAGGGAAGTGTGCTTTAGCTTTCTAAACAGCCTGCCAACCTCAGATCCTGGGATTCAGCTGTTTGACTTATGGGGGGTGTTCAGGAGCCTGGGTTGGAGCTTCTGGGAGAAGCCCCTTGAGAGGCATAAGCTGCCTCCCTCAAGCCCCTGGGGTGGCAGCTGGAAGGACAGGAATAATATAACCAGGAATCCTAGAATTGCTGTGGCTTCTCCAGCTGTCAGGTGCCTGGTCAAACCCCGGGGAGCATCAGAGCCCCTTGTGTGTCCATGTGGGGAGATGGGGACAGGAGGGGTCAGAACTTGGTTTTTAGACACCACTCTTGCTTCCTCCCAGAGAGGCTTGGTCTTTCAAAATCCACTCCTAGCTTCAGCTTAAAGCCGGCCAGGTGGTGCCCTGTTTTACTTCCTGAATTGCCTCTCGGCAATTTGGTCCTCTCTTTGTGCCTCAGTTCTCGTATCTGTTAAATGGGACAAATCACACTTACTCTAGGGTTGGTGTGAGAATAATAGCAATCAAACATTCGTGAAAATGAGTATTTCAGGTCGGGGGGACAGTCAGGGGATGGTGTGAGGCGCGTTTTCTCTATGGGACAAATTAGCATCCTCATTTGCAAGGCAGGGAACTGCTAGAGAAAGCTGCTACTCCTGTAACCTTGCCTCCTGACCTCAGCAGCTGCAGGCCTGGACCTAATTTATAGGGCTGTAAATATCCATGGTGGGCTCTGGCTGTTAGGTGGGGACTGCTCTCTGCTGAGCCGTAAACCCCTGGGCAGCCTTGTTAATTCCACTCTGCTCAGAAGCCTGGTAAGGATGCAGGGAGCCAGTGGATGAACCATGGTAACTCCCAGTTGGGAGGGGGGCAGCTGCCTGCACCCTCCTCTGCCCCAGCATGCACACCATGTGGTCCTTTACCAGGGCTTTCTGTCTTGGCAGGGATGGGAGCCTTCCTTAGGTTCCAGGTCCCGATTTTCCAGACCTGAGAGGTCTTCACCAGGAGGGCACCCCAGGTGCTGCCTTTGAGCTCTTTGAAAGTGCCCACACCCCTCACTGAGCACCTGGACTTATGTCAGTCAAGGAGAGGGAGAAGGTCCTTCTGGGAGAGAGAAGGGACTGGACGTGTAATTATCCTGGATAGGAGTTTGTACAGATCACACGAACATAATTGATATAAAATAGACTTGTTCCTTTTTTCGTTCTCTTACGCTTTGCTGCCCCTGGGTGGATTATGAAGCCTTGGCCCTGAGGCAGGGAGGGGAAAAGTGGTGCCGCTGTCCTGGGTGCTGAGCAGGCAGATTCCCAGCCCCGTGGGGCTGGTCCCTGAGAGCTCAGCTCAGCAGCCCCTTAAGCCAGTCACTGCTTCCTCGGCCTCTCCAGGGGCCTGGCCCCCTCCTCAACTGGCTGGAGCTTGGATCTGGCAGGCTTTTAGTTTTGCTGGAGGACTCCGGATAAAATGTCAGCTGCCTGGAGGACCAGAGCCACTCATGAGATGGGGGTGAAAGGCTGGTTCAGAATCACCAACAAAGGGGCCAGGTTTTACAAAGGGGAAAAATGACTCTACTGTGGATTCATGCGTTTTTCCCAAAAAGTGTTCCATGGAATGCTGCTGTGAAAAAATACTGTGATCAAAGATCCAGTAAGTTTGGGAAATGCTGGGCTGAACAAAATCAGGAAGGCTTCTCCACTGTAAGATCTTGAAGAACCCTTCATATGTTTTTTGTTTGTTTTTGTGTGTGTGTTTTTAAAAAATATTTTATTTATTTATTATTGCACTATTTAATTATTTTATTTTGGCAGGGATGGGGGAAGTAATTAGGTTTATTTATTTTTAGAGGAGGTCCTGGGGATTGAACCCAGGACCTCATGCATGCTAAGCATGCGCTCTACCACTTGGGCTATACCCTCCCCTCGCCATGTGGTTTTATGCATCATACCCTTCCAAAAGGGTTCCCCAAACTTGTGGGACTGCAGAACTCTTTATTTCAATGCCCCATCTTGGGCCTGGTGTTCCACAAAACACACATTGAGAGACCCTGGGCCAGTTCTATTTTGTATAACTGAACAGGACAGAGAAAAACAAGAAAGAGCAAGGCTGGACCAGCCAACCCCAGTGGAGGAACCCTGAACTGTTCCCATCTTGACCACTAACTTGCCCTTTGTACCTGTTTCCCCGTCCGTAAAATGAGCGTGATGCCTCATACACAGTCACTCCTTAGTAAATACGTGTTAAGTGAACGGATGGGAGGACTGAACTGGGAGTCTCTCAAACTCTTGCCTCCTAATGATGGGAGAGTGCAGGCCCCTGCACCTGGATGTAAACCCATCTGCACCAGTTACCAGCTCTTCAAACTTGGGCAGCTCGGCTCTTGATGCCTCGTTTTTCTCCCATGTAAACAGCACCTACCTCATAGGGTTGTTGTGAGGTTTAAATGGGGGACCATGTAATTTATTATCCAAATTGGGGCAGTATGGGGTGGGGGAAAGGGGCACTGTTAATAGTCATGCTCAGACAGTAGGTGTAAACCATGACTGTCTCAGACAAATCAGGACATAGGGGGACCTGAGGTTTCAGTGAGGTGGCACCTGACACCTAGCAGGCGTTCTACATATAAAGCTACTGTTGTGTTGCTGTTCAGCTGGGTGGGATGCGGAAGGCTAGTACATAGAACACTTCAGAAAGCAGCTGCTCTGGCTGAGGACCAAGGAGGGCTGCTTGGCGACCCCCTCCCCACCTCTCTGGATGTCCCCCACCACCTAGGACTCTGCAGAGCAGCTTAAAAACCACTGAGTTCCTTTCAGCTCTCCTGGACCATGAGTTATCATTTCCTGACCTGCTGCCCTTCTCTGTGGTGTCACCAGCTCCCTCTGACAGCACAGACCTCACCGCTGTAAGTGAGCTGCCTCATCCTGATCCCGAGTTTCCCATCAGCCCTTTGACTGAGCGAGGATGCAAAATTGAAGATCGACTGCCCTCCGTGGGCTGTCTGGGTTGTGGATTTCTCTTCCCCAAACCCCGTTTGCATATGGGGGGTGCTTGTGTGTGCAGAGCTGGGGGTGGACCCCCTTCCGTCTCCCCGAGAAGGGAGAGTTCCTACCATGTGATTGATGAAGAAACTGAGGCAACGTGGTTAATGATCTGCCCAAGATGGCATAATAGCTGGGTGGGGGGGATCTTTCCAGAACTCTCCCCCAAATCCTCCCCCTGGCTGGCAATAATGCAGAATTTGGTGGGTCCTTTCTGAGCCAAGGTCAAAAGTGCGCCAGGAGGGGGCCCAGGCTGGGAGATGGGGTATACAGCAGAGCCTGTGTGGGGCCCCGGGCAGGAGGAAACTGGTGACCTAGAGGATTAAGGGGCCAGAGGGCTGGGTGCTGGTGGGATTAAGCGGCCCAGAGCCTCAGTCTCACAGCTCTTTTCAAGGCCGAGTCAGGTGGGCAGGAGCTGTGGGAGGGTCATTCCTAACTTTGTGCCTTCCTCCTCTTCTGCGCCAGCAGCTCCAGAGGCTGAATGTGGACTTGCCCCCCCCCCCACTCCCCTGACAGCCCTGGGAGGCAGCTATTCAGGAGGCAGCTGCGAGGATGCTCCCGACTCTTGGCTCCCCTCCGCGGGGCCCCTGCCTGCCTGTCTGAGGCCCTTTCAGCCCCATTCCTCCTGCTGCCCTACCACCCCCAGATTAACCCCAGTCAGGCTGTCTCCAGCCCACCCAGCCTAGACCTCATCCTGAGAGCATCCTCCTGTCCAAAGTGGGTGAATTCAGGGCATGGAGCACCCAAGACGGGGAGCTTCAGGGCCTTCAGCACATCATTAATGAGGAAATTACATTTGTAAGGTTTGTTTCCCCCAAAGTTCCAAACAAACCATGGTGCTAGTGTGATCCTGTCCCCATGGCTGCCCTTGAGGGGGCCCAAAGGTGTGTCCCGGAGGGTCTGCTAAGCCTCCATGACATCAGTGCTCCCTCCAGGCTTTAATGAGGCAAGTGGAACCGGACAGAGTCCGGGCGTCCTCAGTGGTAAGTGGCTGAGACATGAATGGGGTTTACCTTGCTCCTTGCAGCCTCGTATAGAAGCTCTCAGCTTCCTCTGGGGCAGTGGGACCCACCTTTCTCCACCTTCTGCACGAATCCTCTCTCCGTGTTTCTTTTTGTCTCCCCATCCTTCTCTCTGTCCACCTCCCTCCACCCCCAACCCCACCCTGGCCAGCTTCTGCTCTTGCCCTCAACTTTCCAGGTGTTGGGGGGGATGGAAGGTGTCCTGTGTACCGCTGTGGAGCCCAGACAGCTGGCCCCTCTCTGCCTCCCACTACCCCCAGTCACCCTCCTTCATCCCTGAGGCCTCATTATTAGGGTAGCGATGACCCTCCATTGTCTGGCCTGTCTGGCCCTGGCATGAAAGGTGGAGTTTTGGCAGAGAAGGGAGGCTCGGCCTGATTCCAGCTCCTTCTCTGCAGTCTGGAGCCTGAGATGTGCTTGGGGCAGGACTGGCAGGCCCTGGTGGGGGGCGGGAGGAGGAGCCACAGCGCGGGCCCCTGTCACTCGGAAGACAGCAGGGAGCCCTGGAGGGGGCGGGAGAGCAGGGGAGCAGGTGGTTCTTTGTCTGGAGCTGGAATGAGGGAGAGGGGCCCTTGCCTGATCCCGGCCCCTCCACCCCGCTGCCCCCCTGAGCCTCCAACGGCCCCTAGGAGCGCATTGGCTTCCTCCCCCAGGCTGGGGCAGGAGAGGCTCCCTGCTGTGTGAAGCCTACTGTCCCCTGTGGTGCTCACCAGGGGACGGCTGGGGAGGCGTGGATTTTCCCAGGGCTCCAGGCTGCTTCTCTACCTCCACCCCCATCAGCGCCCCACCAGTACAAAGGCCACGTGGGACCAGAAGAGGCCAGGCTGGGGAGTCCCCATGGCCAGTGCCAGTGCCAGCCTGTGGGATGGGAGGGGTCCCAGGCACCAGAGAAGGAGACTTCCTGGCTTCCGGGACCACTTTGCCTCTCCAGGTGTCATTTCCTTACCTGAGGAAGGAGATCAGAACCATTGCTGTCTGAGGCTCTTTCCTGCTTTAAAAATCTGTTTAGAGTGGGCCTGTGGGGCTCCCGGAGCCCCCTCCTCTTCTGGGTCTGCACGCACGTCTTCAATCCTGACATTTTGCTTCTGAGCAGCAGAGCAGGCCCTGACGCTGGGGTCAGCAGCAGCCGGCGGGCTGGGAGGCTGTGCAGGCTTGTCACTTAACCTCTCTGTGCCCATTTTCCTGGGCCTCCACTTCCTCATCTGTAGCATGGGCACAATCATAGGACCGACTCATGAGGTTGCTGTCAGGGGTCAAAGAAATCATTTACGTAAAAAGTGCTTGGAATGGTATTTGGCCCCATGAAAACACTCAGCAAATATTTGATGTTTTTACTCTTCAGAATCTTTCTGGAGCAGGGGTAGGTGAGTTTCTTGAAATGCTCAATGGCGTGAACCAAATCGGTGTCATCCCTGAAGTTTGTCATTTTTGCTGGAGCGTGGGGGACACATGCAGGTTCCTCAACAGGCCTCCTTAGAGATGGCTTCTCAGGTCGAGTTCTGGGGAGAATTGAAATGGTCAGGACTTGTGACTCTTGGCTGTTTCTCCTGGATTGTCTTTGAGAGGCTGCACCCAGAATCAGCCTAAAATAGTCTTCACTGACCTTATCCAGAAAAGGGGGAGACGTTGGTTTGGCCTTCCGGGCTCCCTTGTCATGCACACTTGGACGTTGGCAGTGTCTGTTTGCCTTTAAAAACCTAAGCAACCCACAGCAGCGTCTCCAAGTGTGGTGAGTGCGTGGGGAAGCACTTTACAAGGAGGACCAGCCTTGGCATCGCTGGGAGACCGCTTGCGTCTTTTTCTAGCAGGGTGTGTGCTGGGGTGGGGAGGGGAAGTCAGGTGGGTGCTGTGAGGAAAGAGGGGCTATGGAAGAGGGGCAGAGTGGTGCGGGTTGCTCTGGGAGAGATGAGTAAGCCCCTTTTCTCGCTGAACCCATGAGCCTTTCTCTGTAAAATGAGTACCTGCCTCTTCACCTGAACCTGCACTTACTCACTCCACAAATCTCAACTAAGTGACAGTTACGCCGGTCTCTGTGCTAAGGCCTGGGGACAAGCTGTGATGCCAGCCTTCAGGGAACGGGCAGTCCAGAGAGGTGCTGAAAATAATCAGAGGACAGTGCAGGGCGGAGGCCGGAGGGCTGTCCGAGGTCCGGGGCGGGCAGACCGCGTGTGAGGGAAGGCTTCCTGGAGGCCCGACACCTGGTTTAGTTGGAAAGTGTGATCGTGATCGGAGTCTCCCAGGGAGACGCGCGGCAGGGAAGTGAGCCCTAGGCAGAGGCTCCCACGTGTGCAGAGCTGCACAGGGCAAAAGGGCAAAGTCAAAAACCGACCAAACACCCCGAGCCCGCGTCTTCGGGGGGCGCCCCGCGCGGCGGTGTGCGCAGGGCTGTGGGGTGTGCGTGGGTGGAGCCCGCAGCCAGATGTGGAAGGACCGCCCCGGGCTGTGCTCCCAGCTCCCCGGGGTCTCGTGCCTTCCCCACTCGGCCCCTCCGGACCAGGCCTCAGATTTCCTTATCTTCCTCCACTCATCACTTCTTCATTCCTGCTTTCCTCTTGCCCAGGGTCGGCAGTAAGGGCAGAGATTAACCTCTCTGAGCCTGCGTTTCCTTCCCTACGCGGGAGACAGTTGGGCTGGGCAATCTCAAAGGTCTCCGGGGCTTTCTAGGGTTGTAAGTGGTTGTCCCCGCTATTTGGATGTTTCTCATGGGCGCCTTGGAAACATCCCAGATGCCGCCTGGGCCTCTGTTGGCAGAGGGGATGGGAGCCCTAAGTGGTGATGGAGGCGGGGCATGCGCATGCGGCAGTGCGGGGGGAGGGGCGGAGCCCTGCTGACCCCACTGCTGTGTGTGTTTCTCCCTCAGTTTGACCCTGGGAACACGGGCTACATCAGCACAGGCAAGTTCCGGAGCCTCCTGGAGAGCCACAGCTCCAAGCTGGACCCGCACAAGAGGGAGGTGCTCCTGGCTCTCGCCGACAGCCAGGCCAATGGGCAGATCTGCTACCAGGATTTTGTGAACCTGGTGAGCACTCTGGGGCCCTCGCCTCTGGGAGGGGCCTGTTTGGGGTGTGGCTTAGAGGGCTCTTTTGGATAATTAAAGGCATCCGTTGGCCTGCAGCATTGAAAAAGTCCAGGCTTCGGCAGTTGAAAGGTAATCACCAAGAAAAAGAAGCTTCTGGCAATTCCAGACCCCCCATTGTAGCAGCAAAGTGGCTGCAGCTGTTCCAGCCCTCAGCAGGAGGCCTGGGATTTCCCACCTCCCATTGGCCTCGATTAGGTCAGTGGGATGTGCTGATTGGCTCAAACCAATCAGTGCCCACCCCTGGAGCTGCCAGTGGGGTCAGTTCCACCTAAATGAAAGGCTGGGAGTGGGAGGTGGGAGGTTATTGTTGGCAGGAGAGGAGCTGGGGAGCGGATGTTGGGAGGATAAGACCAGACCTTTCAGGAGTGATGGGGCTTGTGGGTTAAGGCTGGAGCTCATCAGACATGCTGGCAGATGTCCTGGGTTGGTGGAGGGGCTGGAGGCAGGAGGCCCGTGAATCCTGCACAGTAGTCTGGTGTCTTGGAGATAGGACTTCTTCCTCACTGGGGGTTCCTGCTATGCTGTTCTGGGGGCTACAGCAGCGGGATTGGAATGGGGATCAGTGGGGTTAAGCAGGAATCATCCCACTCTGGGACAGATGGGGTATGTGTGGAAGCTTCGTGAACCAGCAGGATGAACACAAGGCCAGAAGTCTCCACTCAGTTTCCCTATTGGTGGTACGGAGACTGTCATCTCTCTTCTTGTCACCCATTAAGTGACTGATGTGAAGTCCCCAGGCGCCTAGAATTCGGAGGTATCAGTGATGGAGGACCCAGGACCTGCCATTGTGCTGGGTTTGGGGTTATTTTCATTGCCTCTTGACTAAGGATCTGCCTTTGCCCAGAGGTTAGCATGATTGCAGGGAGCAGCTGTAGAGCTTTTAGTGGTGAAGGAATCTGCTGTTCTGAGTGGATCCAGGGAGCAAACCTCCTCGAAGGTGGGGGACAGAGCTCAGTTAAGCAGGGGGACTGGCAGGATTCAGGGGTGGGCACTGGAGGTGAGCCCTGTGGCTGGACCAGGCCACGGGTTTGAGCCTGCATCGGCTCATCCACAGCCCCAGCACCAGCATGTTCGCTGCGTGCCCTGCTGCAGGGCTCTGTGCGTGAGCTGCTTCTCCAGCCGGGGGTCCGTGGAGTCTTCTGTGGGAACTCACAACAGCAGATTACTTGTTACCATCGAGATTACAGTGTTTGAATTCTGAGCTGGAATGGGCAGTCATGGCCTGGGTTCCTGTGGGCAGGGCTGCCCTGGAGACCAGCACTAAGAGGGGGATCTCCTGGGAGAAGCTCTGGGCCGGGTGGAGAGCTCACGGGCTGGAGTTGGGGGAACCTGTCCTGCTCCAGGCTCCTCCTTTGCCACTGAGTGAGAAGGAGCCTGTGTTTTCCATTTGTGAAATGAAGCCAAAGGATACCCTCTTCAGGGTTGTGGCAAGGATTAAATAAGATGAAGTATTTGAAAGTTTTTGTTGTCTCTGATGTTCTTTTACCAGATTAACTCCTCTGCATCGTTTGTGAGCCCCTCCCCATCCCAACCCAGACAGAACAAACCAACCTTATCCAGAGACCACATAGTGCTTTGTGCAAGCCTCTCTCATAACAGAGACCACTTTGTTACAGCTGAGTGGCCAGGGTTATCATGTACGGGTATGCAGGTTGTGGACTATACAAGAAGGATACTGGGCAGAGATGAATGAGAACTGGAATGTGGCCTGAGCTTTGTTCAGCAAGGCCTGGAAAAGGTGTATCCACCTGGAAGAATAGACTCCCTTATCTAATTGGCACAAAAGCGCCATCTGGGTTTGAATCCTGACTCTGATTTACTAACTATGGGTCCTTGAGAAAATTACTTTCCCTCTCCAAGCTCTTGTCCCCATCTTTATAACGTGGGGATAATATTATGCACCAAATAACAAAGATGATGTCCTCTTTTGCTGCTGTTTATACATCTGTTTGTCTTGTAAGCTCCATGAGGCCAGAGACCATGGATGCTACTGTGCCCAGCACAGTTCTGGGCACACCAAGGGCGCAGGTGAAGGGTGAGTGTGCATGTGCACGCACTGCTTCTCCTGTACTCATGCTGAGCTCCTCCCCACCATGGGTCTTCTGGGTGTGTGTTTGTGAGTGTGTGTGCAGTGCAGGCCTGTGAGCACGTGCATACCTGGGGACTAGGGGACCGGATGGAAAGAGTGGCTACAGACTAATTTGACGACGTGATCCTGTCTCGGGCTTGCAGTGAACGTGGAGCTCCAAGCCCTGCCTGCATTTCCAGAACCACCAAGCCACTAAGAATCAGATGCAAGCTTTGCAGGCATGGGGTGGGGGTGGGGGGTGAGAATAGGGAGTCATTGGAAGGGGTCATCCGGGAAGGCCTGCTGGAGAGGCGAGCCTTTGGCTGGATTTTGAAGGTGCTTACAGAACCCAGGAAAAGGGAGGGGATGCTGCAGATGGAGGCTTATTCCACTTGGCCTGGTCTGAACCCAGCTTCTCCCCAGCTCCCTTCCCCCGTCAGGGCTTCAAAGCCCTGTGCTTTGGTCTGCCTGGCTCACCTCCCCAGCCCGGTCTGGACTCCTGCCTTCAGGTGAATGCAGCCTGATGTCACAGCTGAGCCCACAGTCTCAGGAATACATTGGCAATCCACACCCAGAGATCATGAGACAGCCATCCAAGCAGCACAGTGGGCTCTGGAGCTGGGAGAGCCACATCTCTAGGACATCTCCCCGTTAGAAGGGTCTAGAATGTGGTCACGGAGGGCAGGTGGAAGGTAACGGAGGCCTCGGGAGGCTGAAAGTCAGCAGGGCTGCCTCTGGTCTCCGGGAGTTAGGCTGACCACTGGGCGAGGCAGCCAGGACTCTGCTGGGGGTGAGGTTAGTCCTTGGGCCCCCTGAGCCTCGCAACTCCCTTGAAGGCACTCAGGAGGGATGACCTTCCACAAGCACAGCCTTAGGTTCTGGCTCTGGGGACCTCCCTGCAAACTCGCTTATCTAACCAAGGGCTGCCTGCCTCTTCCCAAGCTAGTGTCTGAGGACATTGACTGCTACTTATCCTTCAGTTCTCACTCATACCACCTCCTCCAGAAAGCCCTCCCTGACCACCGTGGGCCAGGGTTGGGCTCCCTCCTGTGTGTTCCAGTGGCACCTTCACTTGGAACCATGACTGCTGGTTGTTTATCTGTCTTGAGCACCACTGGGTCCCCTGTGTTGGCAGTGTGCCTGACACTTAGCAGTTGCTCAGGAAATGATGATGGGTGATGGAGGGGTATGGTGAACATGAGTACAGGCCCTGGAGCCTTACTGGGTTTGGACTTGATGGATTCCTGAAACTCTGTTCTTCGGTCTCCTCACCAAGAGAACAGAGATGTTCATGGTCTGTATCTAGCAGGTGGAGTAGTTGCATCAAATGAGTGAAGCTGCAAAGTGCTTATGACAACCCCTGACACTGAAGGGCTCTGTGAATACTGCTTCCTGTAACTATGACAGAAGAAAGAGGAAGGTGGGATGAGGCCTGGCTGACCTCAGGAATGGGCTGGCTGGGAAATGGGTCGGGGCTCTCCCCAGACCCCAGTGCTGACCCCTCCTCCTCCCTGTTCCCGGTGTAGATGAGCAACAAGCGGTCCAACAGCTTCCGCCAGGCCATCCTGCAGGGGAACCGCCGGCTCTGCAGCAAGGCCCTGCTGGAGGAGAAGGGGCTGAACCTCTCCCAGCGGCTGATCCGCCACGTGGCCTATGAGACCCTGCCCCGGGAGATTGACCGGAAGTGGTACTACGACAGCTACACCTGCTGCCCCCCGCCCTGGTTCATGATCACAGTCACACTGCTGGAGGCAAGGACAAGGGTGGGGAAGGGCTGCTTGGTCTTGGGGGGACCTGGGGGGGGTCAAGAGGATATCTGAGATCATGAGAGGGACAGGCAGCGTCTTCTCCACCGAAAGGCGATGATTGAGGACCAAACGGCAGTTGTCACTGCAAGTCAGGCCCTGTTACGGTGCGTGCAAGTGTTGTTAAAACCCCTGGACCACAGAGAGATGGCAAAGATGATAGCTTCAAGCCATATTCGCTGCAACCGAATCCCCATGTGACCACCCCCGCCAGAAACAACGGCAAGAAAAACAGTGTCATAAGTTCACTGATTTGGGGGATTTAGCCAGGCTAACTCATTAAAACAATCTATTTTAGTTCCTCCCTGAGTGAGTAACGTGGACAAGTCATTTGCTCCGCAGGAACTCCCCTCTTCCACCTGTAAAGTAGGAATAAGCAGACCTGCCCTCCTTCTCCCACAGGACTCCTCAGTTTAGACCACCAGAACGGCTGGTGGTGCTTTCTGAACACAAAAGCGTTACACAAATACATACGGGAGGGAGTGTTTACCAACAGGCAAATGTGGGCTTAACGTATTTTGCAAGAACATTCTCCCCTTAGGGAATCCTCCATGCCTATTGTTATTCTAAAAGTCTAAGCTTATGCAACAGAATCCAAAGTGCCACTTTCTGAATCAGTGCCCATGTGCGAGGGACTCAGAATTCTTCCTGCTCTTCAGCCCAAGAACCTGTGTGCCGCCCACCTCCCCCCAGCCCCAGCTCTTGAACGGACGCTTGGCCTCCCTTTGGCGTTGATAATCACCGTTTCTCTTCCAGAGCCAGGGGCCTAATTACCACCCCTGCTTATGTTCTTATAACATTCCTGCCGAATCAAACGGCAGGATCGTTAAGCTTCATAGCATCCTTCTTCTTTTTTTCTAAATCAGAATATCTAATCTGCAGGCTAGAGCCTCTCTGTGTTGTTACGGCTTCACCCAAGTACCTGTTGGACTTGTGATTTTGCTGAGATGTTCTTGGACTTGTTCTCCAAGCACTTACTGTGTTGGTCTATTTATTAACTTCTATTTGAGGGCCAATAATAACAAGCTGGCTTGGAAGCTGGATTTGCTGCCAGGCCACCCGCATGCATGGTGTTAGGTGGACAGAACAGCTCCCAGAGACCCCAGGGAGTCCAGCTGCCGTTCCCAGGCCCAGCCCAGGAGGTCTGAGCCCTACCCTGATTCCAGCTGCCTTCCCTGAGTGCATGCCGCACACAGGGCTGGCTTCTCCTGTGCACTTTATCATTTTCAAACCTCACGATCACTGTGGAAGTATGGGCATTCATATCCTCGTTTCTAGATGGAGAAGCTGAAGACCAGTGAATGAAAATAATTTGTCCAAGGTCATCCAGAGGAACCAGATCTTGCGTCCAGATTTGTTATGAATTTTCAAAAACCTCAGCTATGTAAACCCAAACCACCAATCTAAAACTGACAAATGATGAAATAACTGTTTCAGAGACCTCATACGAAAGCTCAAGGCTTTTATTTTACATACAGGTCTAGTCACCTGGTTTTCTGATTCCATAATGGAGTGAAAATAGAAGGAATGTGGTGGGAAGCGACAAGAAGGGGCCCCCACCAGCAGTCGGAAGTAAGAACCTGGTTGTGATACCTGGTTAACAACATGCTGACAACCTGGCAGTGCAGGAGAGGACAAAAGAAAATGTCAGAGCACACCTGACTCATAAAGAAACACAAGAATTTGGGGTCATTTAGTATAGGAGCGAAAACACCATCAGTTGCTGGAGAAGACATCACTCCTCTAGCCTAGACCAACACCTGAGGCATCCTTAAGATTAGAACAAAGGGACATGAATTATGCATTCTAGAACGAGTTCCAGGAAAAAAAATGTAGTTAAAATAAACACCCTTTTTAGGGCTTAAACAAATATGCTCAGTCATCTTCAAAATCAGCTTATGCGGAGTGTTGGTGAGAATGCAGGGAAGTGGGAGTCCTTGGGCGCTGTTGGCGGGAATGTAAAATGGTTCAGCACTGTGAGAAACAGCGTGGCAGGTCCTCAAGATATTAAACCTAGAATGACCACATGATCCCACAATTCCACTTCTGGGCATATAGCCCAAAGAATTGAAAGCAGAGAAGGGTTCGAAGAGATAGTTGTACACCCATATTCATTGCAGCATTATTCACAATAGCTAAAAGGTGGAAGCAACCCCAGTGTCCATCGACAGATGGATAAACAAAAAGAGGCAGATACGTACAATGGAATATTAGTCAGCCTTCAAAAGGAAGGAAATCCCGACATGTTACAGGGATGTACCTTGATGACATTATGCTAAGTGAAATAAACCAATCACAAAAGACAAGTACTGTATGATCCCACTTACATGCAGTCCCTAGAGGAGTCAAATTCATAGAGACACAAAGTAGAATGGTGGTTGCAGGGGGCTGGGAGGTGGGGGGGAGTTGGAATTAATGTTTAACAAGTATAGAGTTTCTTTCAGTTTTACAAGATTAAAAAAAGTTGTCCGAATGGATGGTGGTGATGGTTACACATTATGAATGTATTTACTACCTCTGAACTGGGCACTTAGAAATGGTTAAGATGGTAAATTTTTTGTGTATTTTACTACAGGTTTTTTTTTTTTTAAATCAACCTAGGTGCAATGGCTTCACCCCTCAAGTGGGTATGTGAGTTATTACTGAAATTAAAGTTTAAAATCCTGCAAATTCTTCCTGCTTAGCACCAAGGTAATGTGGAGAGAGACCATGAGACCATTTTGTGAAATTTTAACACTAAATAATCAAACAGAAGTGGGGTGAGAGATGGTGGAACACTCGCTTGGGTGCTGGTCATGGGAGTGTCCCTCATTCTCCGCGAAGGAAAGGCGACAGCTTCTGTCGGGATTCCAGGTGTTAGCGTAAGAGGCATCCGTGGGCGGTTCTGCACCTAGTAATGGGCTCTCTTCCTCCTGCGTTTTCATCCAGGTTGCCTTTTTCCTCTATAATGGGGTGTCGCTGGACCAATTTGTGCTGCAGGTCACCCACCCACGATACCTGAAGAACTCACTGGTTTACCATCCACAGCTCCGAGCACAGGCTTGGCGTTACCTGACGTACATCTTCATGCATGCAGGGTGAGTGCCTGTCTTCTTTCACTCTGTCAGGAGTCCCTATGGGAAAATAAGTGGTCCAGCTAGCCTGGATTGAAATACATTTTTTAGTTTATTTTTACTCTACCCGGACACAGGATTTGAGCAGCTCCTTGAAACTCATCTAATACCAAAACATATGAGTAAATTACGAAGAGGGTATGGGCAAAGGGAAACAGAAGGAGGAGGAGGATGCTAAAAGCCAGCAGTGAAATCAGCTCACACATACACATGTAATTCTGTATACTTGCTAAAAGTGGGTTACAGATTTATTCTGAGCTTCCTAGTGGCCAAAGCAAAGAGGGAAATGTGGTCAGCCACCAGATTCATTGTCCATAAACTGTGTGTGTGACTGCCCCCATAATTATTGAAACCACCTCCCTCGCAAGGAGATCTCCATATATGGTGACGTTAGTCTTCTTGAGGCACTCTGGCAATGCTTATTGCTTCTGTTTATGGAGCCACGTGGCCTCTTTTGGGGCCTAGAGTGCAGTCAGTTCTCACTGGTGCCTTTTACCCCACGATAAGGACCTCCTGGCTGGCCAGGTGCCCACCCAGCTCCAAGTCCCTTGAAGAGCATGGTCTTGGCTGGAGACTGTTTTTATGTAGCAGAAGCCTGGAGTTCGGATATCAGAGTCCTCAGACACGAGAGCTCTCCATTGTTTTCTACCGAGTCTCTAGAGAAGTGAAGGAGCTCACTGTCAGCCTGGGAAAAGCCCTGGGGGTGCCTGTTCCTGGGGTTGCAAATGGGCAGAGGGTCACCCTGGCCCCCATGGCTCCATCACTCCCTTTCCTTGGCAGAAAGACCTATAGTGGCCAAGAAGAAGCTCCACTGTGAGACTCCCTTCCCACTGAGCCTCTAAAGCGGGCACAAGAGCCACCCCCAATTGGCTGCACCTGCTGGGGAGGGGGCTTTGGGTGAGGAGACATCGCGATGGTTGCCGATGGATGTCTCCACTCTGAGCCTAAGGGGATGGTGGGGCCCGGGGTGTTTGCCTTGCCTTCTGTGTCCTGGCCTTTACCTCACGGGGCTTAGGAGTGGAGGTGGGGGGCCACTTCATGCTTTCATTTTCTCCTCTGGATGCAGCAGGAACTGGGGGACAACTTTGATTTACTAAGTTGTACGAGGTATCTTTCATGCCTGCACTTGTTTGGAAAACATCTTTCTCTTTAAATATCAGTAGCTCTTACAAATATAGTAGCAAGCCAGAGTGACCGAGTGGCCTGGATAATGGAGCAGGTCCTGCACATCAGAGACCTGGGCCATGGCCCCAGCCCAGCCACTACCCAGCTGTGTGACTTTACACTGGTCAGTGCCCCTCTCTGAGCCTTAGCTTCTCTTGTGTCAACTGATGGAGTTGCTGGATCTTGCCCATGGTTGGCCCCCTCACTCTGGCAAGTGCAGACACTGCCAGTCACCACCCTGGCCCCATACCTGTGTTCCTGTCCCGACTGGCAGGGAGGGTGTGGAAGGAACCCTCTTTCCAAGATGATCTGTCTGCATTGTAATTCCTCCCCTCCCTTTTCCACCGCCACCCAGACTGTGAGCTTCTCAAAGGCAGGTGTAAGGTCTTCTTCACTACTAGGTCTGCAGCGTCTTGGCGTGCTGAATGAATGCATGCATGCATGCATGCATGTGGTCTCTCCATACAGGATAGAACATCTGGGACTCAACGTGGTACTGCAGCTCCTGGTGGGGGTGCCCCTGGAAATGGTGCACGGAGCAACCCGCATCGGGCTTGTGTACGTGGCCGGCGTTGTGGCAGGTAGGCAGCTGGGCCCCGTGTCCACAGGGGTAAACTTCCCCAGGGCAGGTGGGAAAGCCCATGGGGTTGAGCAAGCCCCAGGCTGCCAGAGGACCCTCATCACCCAGGCTTCTGATGACTAGAGTTGACCTCTATGCACATCTCCCCGCCTCCCAGGGGGGGCTGGAAAGGGGACCGCCACACAGAGAGGGAGGCGTGTAGCAGCAAAGGAGGACAGAGCACAGGGTTTGGAACAGACAGACTGGAGTTTCAGTCTTTACACTTCTGCGTTGTCGCTGTGTGAGCTTGGGGAAATGCCTTAACTTCTGTTGGCCCCGTTAAGCTTTAGGAGGAAAGTAATGAGACCTGCATGTCGACTGTGGGAGGGTGGGGTGAGGTAAAGAGTGAATTAAGCCATCCTAGGGCAGTGAGATCCCTGTGAGGACATCCAAGGGGTAGGTGGAGCCAGGTACCTCCCCTGGCCAGGCTGGCAACTGTCCCTGAAGGGGGACCTAGCATCTGCCCAGGCTGGCCCTTGAGGAACCCGCTGCCTGGCAGGAGGCAGTGAGCACCCAGGCCAGCTGGACAAGTCTGGGGTCCTGGCTGACCCAGCTCACGTGGCGCGTGATCACAGCAGTCGCTGTGGCCTTGAGGAGCGCGGCCGGCCCCCAGCCCCCGCCCCCCAGGGAGGGGAGGCGGGCTGCGATGAGCTGGGGGAGCAGAGCTCTGCAGGAAAAGTCTGCACCAACTGGGCTTCTCCACAGAGGGATCTCCCTCGTGATGTTTCCAACTTTTTTGCTGGCTTTTTTTTTTTTAACAAGGCTTGCCGCCTCAGCTCTTTACCTTGACAGCTGTGCCCAAGGGAGCTTTGTGTGTATGTTTAAGTAAGATCTTAATCCTTTCTGAGTGGCATTAAAGTTGTCATCAGGAGAGCAGGGTAGCATCGGCCTTGTAAACAGTGGGCAGACAGGGACTCTGGGCGTCAGTGAAGTGGCTTCAGGAATCAAAGAGGGAAGGGTCCCACCCCCCACCCCCCCACCCCACCCCATGAGAGGCTGGTCTGCTAATTTGTGAACCCTCAGCCTGGGAGGTTGGCCCAGTGCCCTTTCCTTCTCTCCTTCTGTGCGGAGGTTAAAAACTTAGACCTTGCACACCTTGGACAGCACCCACGCCAGCTTCTCCCAGAATCCAGCACCTTCTGCATCCTTGAACAATGGTCTTATGCGCATCTCTGTGTGCCAGACTTACTCAGCCACCCACACACACTCTGAGTGTCTGCATCTGGGGGTTTATAGCCACATTTTCCGCACCTACATACTCAGAGCCCCAGATGGTTAATGGCGAGGAACAGGAAAGATGCTCGTAACACTTGCAGTTAGTAGTCAATTAGATGGGAGTGCCAGTAGCCTCGAAGAGAAACGTAAGATTCAAGATGACTCAGGCCTTGAACTAGATGATACCCAGGGGGGAGACCTGATACCCAGTGCAGGCATCCCTTCCCAGTGATATCAGCGCAGAAGGGGATGGCGTACAGGCAGAGGGGGCTCGCCATCTAAGCCTGAGGGTGTGGGGCTGCATTGCAAAGCAAATGACGTGCACCGCTCTACCTGAGTCACTCTGCCTTCAGAGCAGAGGGCATTCTGGTCACCACATGTCATACCATTGATCTCCAGGATTGAGTTGATTGATCTGCCTGCACCCTTTCCTCCTTCTCCTCTCCATGTGCGTCCCCCCTCAAAAGGGGGGCCCATTCAGATAGCCAGACCCTGACCGAGAGCCAGTAGTTACCAAGTGCCTGCCCTGTGTGGGCCAAATTTAATCCTCACAACAACCCCCTGAGGCAGGTACTCTTCCTCTCCACCTGTTGCAGATACAGGAACCAAGGCTTTAGAGAAGCTAAGTGACTTATTCCAGAAGACACAGTCATAAGGGGTGGAGCTGGGCTTAATCCCAGACTGTCTGACCCCAAAGGCTGTGCTCTAAACCACCGCCACGGTATTACAAGAACCAAAAGGCAGACATTATCCTTGGTGTGGAAAGGTGTCAGAAACCTAAGGGAGGTCTTAATAGACATCGGGCACAGGAGGTCTTAATAGACAGGAATGAGAGAGGCAAATCTCCCCGCATCCCAGGGTGAAAATATTCCAAATCCAAGGCCGTCGCGTTTTGTCACAACAATAACTGACCTCTGCCGAGCACGTCCGGTAGTCCAGGCATGTGGTAAAGGGGTCACGTGTGCGATCTCCTCTTCTCATCACAACAGTCTTATCAGGGTGCCAACACCCTCATTTTATAGATGGTTCAGGGGTCAAATCACCAGCTGCCCAGCCAAGAAATCCTAGGACTGCAGTGGAAACCCTTCCTCCGCCCCGTGCTTGAAGCCAATATGTATGTATCTCACTTCCGGCTAACAGTTACAGGGCTGACAGCTGAAATACCTTAAAAACCAGTATCTTCACTGCTCTGCCAGGCTTTTATCCTAAGCTACATAGCTTATAAGCTACGAGTGCATCCCCAAGCCTGGCTCAGGGTTTGGCACATGTTAAGCAACAAACAGTTGCAGACTAAATGAAAGAAAACATACATAAGTAAAGTTACATTGCTTAAAGGTAGATGTTCTGCTGACGTTTATTTGGATTTTTTTTTTTTAATGGCCAAGGGAGATGCTGAAGAACACCTGCTTTTAATATCCCAGGCTGGACATTATGGGCATTACGGCAAAGTCACCAATCTAGCCCCGTCCTGGCGCGGATCCAGGGTTTTGGTGGGGTGATTCACAGCCCGGACCAGCACCGGTCCTTTGATCTGCTGCTGTGCAGAGGTGTGGCGCGCCACACTGGCTTGCCTTTCTCTCCTCTTCCTTTGCCCCGACCAGCTCTGTGGGTCACACTGGCCTTTGCTGAACGTCATCCATTAGATGCATCAGGAGTCACGCCTGGCCCAAGCTTCCTGCCCTGGGGTGGCCTGTCTCACTCTGTTGATACGTGTATATGCCCACATTTACACTTGACTCTCCCAGTCCCTCTAGGCCAGGGCTAACCTGCAGTCACTTTAGGAAGGTCTTCCTGTCGCAAATGGAGGGCAGGTGGGTCCCGATGGTTACCTTCCAGATTCTGGAACCAGGATCCGAACCTCAGGCCCTGGATCTTAGGCCAAGGCTTGGATTATTGTATTCTGATCTGGAAGGAACCTTGAGGTCCCCTCCAGTGGGTGGCAAACTTTATTCCCAGGCCCCCCTCCCATTCAGCCAGAATGACTCTCTGTGCTCTGCTCCGTGGGGTAAGGATTGGGGGTCAGGTTTCCTTTGAAAAGAGGGTCTCACTGCTCAAAATTCAGAAAGCCTTAGACCTCGTCATTTCACAAATGTGAAAACTGAAGCCCAAAGAATTCAGGAGCTGTACCCGAGATCACACTGCTAGCCAGTCACGCCCTCGTTCCGTACTCCTGCCATGATCCCTGCTGACCTCTGGCCCTAGGGTCAGGACTCCCATCCATGGGTAGGGTGATGGAAAGGTCAGTGTGTGGAGGCTGGACCCTGGGGGCTTCCCTGATGCCAGGGAGGCTGAGGGAGCAGAATCCTGGCCGGTTTGTAGGGACTCACATGGAGGAGAGAGGCCAGCCCAGGGAGGCTGGGGCTTCCTCTGTCCAGACATTAATTAACGAGGAGAGGCTGGGCAGCCAGCCCTCTGCAGCCCCGCAGTGCAGCCTTCTCAGCCAGCCCCGCCAGGAGAGCGTGGGAATCCTTTGTCATGCAGATCCCGTGGCCTGCCTGTTTGCCACCCTGGGATTTTTTTTCCCTGTTATATATGGCTGACCCGGTGGCTAGTCAGTTAAAAAAAAAGTTATCTGACAATAGATCAATACCTAATTAAAGCCAGAGGCAAGGCATGAAAGGGGAGAAGAAAGATTTATAGCTGCCCTGGGAGGGGAGAAAGACTTGGGATTTCTTAGTTCATGACAGTTTGTATTTTCCTGAGAGATGACATCCCCCGCCTTGAAGCTAAGAATCTGTTGTGAGGACCTCTTCCTGGAAGGAGCTCCATGAGTTGAGGAGCCTTGAGAGCTGTCTGTGGGGGCTTGGGGAGGGGGGGTGGCAAGGTGGGGAGAAAGTAGATGACCTTGCAGGGGTTCCCCAGGCCCAGGGTGTCGGGTACCTGGTTCCCAGGCTGGGCTCAGCTTCTTGCTAAGTAGTGGATCCTCCGGCCCTACAGAACCTGCAGCATCTGGCCTTCTGCCTGTTCCTCTCTCCACCCAGGCAGCGGCTAATTGGCTCATGAGCCTGCGGGCATTTTCCAGTGGTGATTTCTGCACACTCACCCAGGCCAGCCACCTCTCATCCTCTGAGCCCTGGGTTCTATCTCCCAGTTATTTTTAGTCTCCCATGTCTTTCCCTGGAAGCCAAAGCATTGATCACACTTAAATGAGACCAGAACAATACATTTCCCATCTCCTCTTTGCCCGGCTTCCCTCCCAGGACAAAAGTTTGTCATCCCCCGATCAACAGTCTGTACCCTTCCTTTCCCCCAGAGAGGGTGACATCATCTTTTTCTCTTCCCTGGGACTTTTCAAGGACATTTTCCCTCCAGCTGTGGAGATCCCATTGGCCTCTTGTAATTTCACTCTGTTGGACATGGTGCTCAGCAGGTTTCTGGATGCTGTTGAGCAGAGGAGGTTGACCTCGGTCCCAGCTTGGGGCGTGGCTGCTACAGAGCCTAAGAGCACAGGGGCTCCGTGTCAGGCAGACCTGGACTCACATCCTGGCTCCAGCCCTTCCTCCCCATGACTCGGGGCTCAGCCTTCTCATCTGTGCAGTGAGACTGCTAGTGCTGGCCTCAGAGGGCGGTCTTGAGGGTCAAAGGGAAGGATGGACGTAAGACCAATGTCTGGCGCACAGTGCCCCGCAAGCAGTGGCTGTTTCTGCTGTAACTACTACTACTGTTGTTGCTGCTGCTCGAAACTCTGAGAGAGCCCAAGGCAAGGCAGAGCTGGGCGGCCAGGCAGGTGAGCTGGGCTGCAGTCCCAGCTCCACTTTGGGCAAGTCCCTTCCCTCCTTTGCTTCTCGTCTGTAGAAGGAGAAGTTTGCACCAAACGGTTCTTTCAGCCGTAAATGAATCTTCCAGGAGGCTCCAAGGTGACAGGGAATCAAGGGAGAAAGAGAGGGAGCCTTTGCTCTGGGGTCTCAGCCCTGAGGTTGCAGCATCTGAGGGCCTGACTTGGGGTGGGGAGCTGACTCCAGCATCCCTGAGTTCTCCATCTCTCTCTGCACCAGGGTCCTTGGCGGTGTCTGTGGCTGACATGACCGCGCCAGTCGTGGGCTCGTCTGGAGGGGTATATGCTCTCGTCTCTGCTCATCTGGCCAACATCGTGATGGTGAGCACTTCCTGTCCCGGCGGGCCTTTCTTGGCCTCCCCTCTGCCATCACTGGGCCCGGGCATTAATCCGCTGGAGCTTGGTTTTAGATCCTCATCCACACTCCAGCTCAGGCTCGGCAAGCCCCGGACGGCCCTAGCTGATAGCCAAGTTCAAGGACACTCCTCACACTCTGCTGGCCTACTTCCAGTGCAGTCTTTCCATATATGATTCGTATTTTCTCCAGCCATGGCTTTGCCTATGAATTTGCCCAACTCCCTATTTCAACTCTTTCCTATTCACTGGCTTGAAAAAGTTAAACTTCTGGAGCACTAGCACGCATCATAATTGTAATTCAATTATGAATTGAAAATTGTTGTTTGTCATAGATTGTTCAAAGTAAAAGGACCTTAGAGATGACTTTATCAGAATTCTCAAATAGGAAAGAAGGCTCTGAGAACTTAAGTGATGTGTCCAAAGTCACAAGCAAGTTTGTGGCCAAATCGGGTCTTGAACCCACATCTCCCGGTAACCACTGAAGTGTGGAAGGTTCACTACAGTGGGGCACCGTCATTCCCTGTCTCATGCCCTTCCCTACCTGTTCCTGAAAGGTAGTCTTGCTTAAAAGCTAAGAGTGGGGCTGTCATTCAGCCTAGATCTGAACCCCAGCTACCCACTTCCTAGAGAGTGAACTGGGGCAAATGACTTCACTGCTTTGTGCCTCAGTTTCTCTATCTGTGAAATGGGATGAGTTGGGATAAATGAGATAAAGTGAAAATAACCACTCAGTATAAGTGTTACCTTAATTCCCTGCTCCTTGCAGAAGAGTACGGGGTAGACGCAGAGTGGGGACAGGATCTTCAAGGCAAGAAATTGGAAGCAATCTGATAATCTCGGAGGAGGCCAAGGAAAACTGTTCCCTTCTTTTGGAAGCAGTCTGAAGTTTGGAGGCCGAAAGAGGAGTCACTGGCAGCGCTTGACTAACCCTGCTGATTGCGCCCACTGGCCCAGGAGCCTCCAGGCAGGGCCCAGGTCTTCCTCTTCTGTTTCTCCAGTGCCTGGCATAGGGCTGGACACCCGGCAGATGGCGCCCCCTAAATTCTGATGGAGGAAGGGAGGGAGGGGGAGAGAGAGGGACAATGTCCGGAAAAGGCATAACTTCTCTTTGGGGTCCTCTTGCTCTCACCTCCCTCCTCCGTCCCATGGCCCCCCACGTGGCGGGTGTGCGAGTGCTCAGTTACAGCAGTCTGTGGGCTTCCCAACTTCTCCCGTTTCTTCTTTATTATTGCCACTCTCACCTGGCCTGCTCCTCAGCACCAGCCCCTTTCTTTTCACCAAAGTCCCCTTTGTACACTGAGAGAGAGCATGAGAGGGACAGACAGAAAGGGAGAGAGAGGGGAGACAGACAGACACTGAAGATGCTTTCTGCTTGCCTGAATTTTGGCATCTTCAAGCGAGCGCGTGGAGAGCTACAGCAGGGGTGGGGAAGCCCACGTGAGGGTTGTGTGTGTGTGTGTCTGTGCGCGTGAGTGTTTACACACAGGCGTGTACGGCTCGGTCTGCTGAGCACCTGGGAGCCCAGGGCCGCCTCACATGGCCCTTTAAATGGGTCATTCTGTATCAGTGCCACAGCTTTCCCCAGACACAGCGTTTCCTCTGAATTCTGCCTCCTCCACTCCTCCCTCCCCCTGCCCCAATTCCCTTCTGCAGGGGGAGGAAATGCCAGCCCGCCCCTTCCCCTTCCCCTCAAGAGGTGTCTGCATGTTGAAGGGGTCAGAGCAGTACAAGTCCAAGAACGCGGGGAAGAAGAGACCGACAGGGGTTTATAACGGGCCCCGTTTCCAGCCCTTCCCACCGCCTGGGAAGCAGCCCTGGTGTCGCAGAAGTCCCCGTGGTGAGGGCAGACCACCCCAAGGACCCAGGACTGTGGGGTGAAGCAGTGGGTGGAGGAGAGGGGTGTGAGAGCAGTTTTGTTCCTATTTGTGCTTCTTTCTGCAAGAAGCCCGTGGCCTGTGGCGGTGGAGATCAGCTGTCCCGTCCAGGAGCCCGGCGCTCTTCCAGAAGGATGTGGCTTCCCATGGCGTCCCCCTCCCCTAGAAAGCTGTGTAGTGCCTACTGGACAGTGAAACACACCCATTTTCTCGTTAAAAAGGTCAGTTTCCTTTCCTCAAGAGGCTGCCTTTCCCCAGACTAGCTCAGCGCCCAGCAATTCAGAGATCCATTAGGACAGAGCACGTGAAGCGGCCATGTCTGTGGGTTGGAAGCGCGGAAGCACTGGCAACTGCGTGTGGTTCAACCTCATTCTTAATTCCAAAGTGAAGATTTGGTCTGCGTGTGTGTACACAATAAAGCACCTCATTGAATCAAAAAGGAGAAAAAACATGGACTCGATTGCCAGAAAATCTGGATGTGAGGACTGGTGTCACCATCTTATTAGTGAATTCCTTAACTTCTCAGAGGCTCCCTTCTCTCATCTGTAGTCCCTTCTTCGCAAGGTAGTTGAAAGACGTGAAAAGAAATGAATGTGAAAATGTTTTTCACGTGGCAAATCATACAGCAGGGAGATCCTGTATGTATGTGTGTGTTTAGATATTTTATACATATAATTTTTATCCTTATAAATCCCACCTGATGTCTGAGGAGAGAAACATCAGAAGAATCTGTCCTTTTCTGTGTCCTTTTTGACATAGAAAATGTTGAACACTTCTGTTCTCAGGACTCTATTTAAATGAGAGATTCTGCCTTAAATGAAAGTATGTCTTATTTTTCGTAAAAAACATTTTGAGTTTCAAAAAGCTTGTCATTTACATGAGGGGATTAAATCAAGAAACTATTTTATGGATGGCATAAAAGGCCAGCAATCAAGACTTCTTATTTTAAACACTGGAAGTATAAAGACACACATAACTGAATAATTTATTAATTGCCTTTTGCCGGGGCCCCTGGGGCAGTGTTCATTTTTAAATATACAAGATAGTTTCTCATACTTTGCCCCATACGATAGATGTTTTTCTAAACTGTTTGAGATCTAAATTGTCACAGATTGAACCATACCATCACAAAGCACAAGGAAGGATTCTTGTCTAAAAGACACAGAAGACTTCTGTGTGATAAGATTCATTTTATTAAGTAAAAATCCTTCTGTAGGACAAGTCATCACTCCCAAGTTATCTGTGTCATGTTCTCGTGTTTCCTGTGATGGGTTTTCTTGAAGTGATTTGACAAGAAATTGTTTCCACTGGGGATGTGTGAAGCTGCACTAGGACGGAGTATCCTGCCTTGGTTTCAGCCTCTGAGCCCTTCACTGGTTGGGTGAGGAAGACGCCAAGGGGACTGGTTACTACTGCCTTGTTTGCTGAGGTTGAGTTACCGTCTCACCCTGCTAGGCTCTGGGAGAGAATGAAAGTAAAGGACCTGAAAAAAAAAGTCTCTGTTCCCCAGGGGCTCTCAGGCTTTTCAACATTTATAGCTGCAGCAGTGCTGGCTTCGTGTGAGATTTTTTTCCTTCTCCCCTGTTGTTTCACTGTGCTTATTTTATTGGAGGAATCATGGGGATGGGGGGATGAGGCAGCTGGTGGAAAGGAGTGACTGGCTGGTTGTTAACCCCTCAGCTGCTGGGAGGCTGGTCATCTCCTGATGTTCGCTTAGCTCTAGGAGCTGCTGTGGCAGCCAGCAGGGGCAGACAGCACAGATAGACTGTGGCCTGGCCTCGGATGTGTGGGCGGACAGAGCCCTGGATGGGAACCCTATCGAGCTTAACATTAACTTACTGTGATCTTGCACGAGCCCTCCTGGACCCTCAGTCTCTTTTTCCCTCAAGTGCAGATCAGAGGGTGTGACTGGATCAGCTTGGCAAACTCCAGTGCCTTCCAGTGCCTGGCAGGTGTAGTAGGGGAAGCCGGCCTGGGGAGCAGTGGGGCAAAACTGGAGCTCCCCAGCCTCATCCAAGGTCATTGAGAGTCCAAAGATTGAAGTCCACTCTGCAGGGCAAACTCACCATCTTTTCCCCAGGTCTAGATACTGTCACTTACATGACTCCTACCACATGCCAGGCAGCGTTCCTAGTGCTTTACACATATTAATTCACGAATTCATTTCACCTTCACAACAAACCGCAAGGTAGGGAATTGAGACGGATACCGTTGTCATCAAATTTTCAAACGAGGGCGCTAGAAAGAAGGAATTCTGAGCCACCCACCCGTGGTCTTGCCAGACCCAAAATACAGACAGTGCTTTTTAAGACAGGTCCCAGATAGGGCCCAGAGGGGGCCTGGACCTCGGCTGAAGGAGAGAGCAGTAAATGCGATCTAGGCTTACTTTGCCCACCGTGTTATCACTCGGAACACAGTGAGAGATGCCGTCTTCTGGTAACTCTTTTGCTTTTAAGTGTGGTCAGTACATTCATATTGTGCAACCGTCATCACCATCTGTCCACACAACTCTTTCCATTTTTGCAAAACTAAAATGCTCCCCATGTAGCAACTCCCATTCTTCCCTGCCCCCAGCTCCTGGCAGCCTCTGTTCTACTTCTGTCTCTATGACTTTGACTACTCGGTATCTCGTATAAGTGGAATCAAACGTTATTTGTCCTTTTGTGAGTGGCTTAGTTCACTTAACGTCATGTCTTCAAGGTTCGAGCATGCTGTAGAAACTTCCCTTTTGAAGGCTGAGTAATATTCCATTGTATGCATATCCCACCTTTCGTTTCTCCATTTATCCATCCATGGTTACTTGGCTGGCTTCCACTTTGGGGGCCATCGTGAATCACACTGCTGTGAACGTGGGTGTCACTTCTAAGGAGAATGAAGGCCTGTGGATGGACATCAAAGGGAGGCAGAGCCTGGCGGGACAGTAGCAGGAAGAGCTTTTCAGTGATGAGAGCCCCTTCAAAGGGCTGCCCCAAGAGGCAGTGAGCTCCCTGTCATAGGGGCTGGAAGGCCATTTTGTCAGCTTCTTGGCAAAAGTGTCCCCATTAGGGGAAGATGGACTATCAGGTGACTCCCAAAGACTTTCTCTTCCCTAGAGCTTCACCCTGGGGAGGAACTGAGGGGCCACCCACTGTCAGAAAACTGAGCTCTCTCGCACTGGGTTGCCAGATCCAGTGGAGGACACTAACACCCGTTCTGCTCCCTGTCTCCTGGCGAGGCTCCTCTGTGGGCAAATGCCAGCAGGTGACAACGTTGTCCCGCCATCTACTTCTTAGCACAGAACACGTAAGCCAGCAAAGCTTAGACTTTCCCACCTAAAGAGGGGCCGTGTGTCACCCACCTTGCCTTTTGTGCTGAAGGATGTGCAGGTCACTGAGGAATCACGGGGAGAAGGGAGGCGATGGGCACGGAGCCCAGTGCGGCAGGATTTCTCCCTCTTTGGGCAGCTTCCCTGCATCCCACTTGGTCCACCGAAGCATCCATAGGCATTATTGTTGCGTTCAGGGCCTCTGTGAAGTTTCACACGTGTCCTTCAGCGTCAGAGGACTTTGAGACGTGCCCCTGAGCTGGGCTGGGGCCAGGCAGGGGAGGCAGGTGGTGGGGGGACAGAAGCCCCGGCTGTCCCCACTTGCCTCTTTCTGTAGGACTCACGTGTTCCAGGGAGATTCCAGGCTCCTTTCTGCTTCTGGGTAAATGGAATCGTGCTTTGAAAGCACTGCAGGAGTGCCCCTCAAAGGGATCCTGTGGCGAAGTCTTTTGTAAAGCCAACAGGCCTTTTGTAAGGTGAATAATTGTACTCTGATTATCTGCCTTGGAGGTTCAGAGTGTTCGGAGATTCTCAGGGGAAAGAGGGATTCGTCTGAAGACCATCTGCGCCCCCTCTTTCCAATGCCCAATTCTCTAAAGCATCCCCCCGGAGGGACACGTAGCCCTCGTTTGAAGCCTTGAATGATGGGAAACTCACTACCCCCCCCCCCACATAGCTCATTCCATCCTTGGACAGCTCTGCTTATTAGAAATGGAAGCTTATCCTGAACCATAAAAAAAAAAATCTCTCTGAAGTTTTCATCCATTGAGTCTTCCTCTATCAGGTTACACTGAATGTGCCCTTTCTTCGCCGTGACCCACTTGATAGGGCCAACAATGAACTTGACCCCCGAGGCTTCTCTTCACTCATCCCTCTGATGCAGGGCTTTGAGTTCTTGTATCGTCGTCATGGTTCTTCTTGGACTTGGCTTGGTTTGCGATCCCGCCTCCCTGTGCGACCATGGGACCCAGCAGTTGATGCCGCCGTCAGGTGTCTGTCCGGATAGAGGAGGCGGGACTCTCCTCTCGCAGGAGCTAGGTTCCTGTCCTCTGTTAGTGCAGCTCAAGAGCTTTTGTGCCAGTAATAAACCTTCCATTGCCTAACATCTCAAAGCCATGCTGGTGTGACCTGCAATTAAGCCACAGTCGCCTCACTCAGGACTTCATGGACATGATTTTCTTTCTTTTCTTTTTTTTTTTTTTTAATGTCGGGTTTCCCTAAGCGGGATGCATCTGCAGAGGAGTGGTCTGATCTGGAACTAATGGAACTCTCTCTCCTTTTTCCCTAGAACTGGTCAGGCATGAAGTGTCAATTCAAGCTGCTGCGAATGGCTGTGGCCTTGATCTGTAGTAAGTTCTGACGGGGCCGGCTGGAGGCGGGAGCCCTGTCCTGGGCCTGGGGTCGTGGAGCGGGTGGGGATGGCACAGTCCTTGCTCTTCAGGGCCTTGTGGTCAAAAAGCAAAGGGAGACGTGTCCACAGGGTGCAACAAAGTGGGGCTGTTATGAGACAGTCTGGCCTACAGTGCTGCTTCCTAACCTTTCTTCAACTTTTCACTGACCTGTAATGTGCAGACAGAAAAGCACACACAGGGGAAGTGTCCAGCTTAATGGTCGGGCTAAGAAGAAAATAACCTCTTTTTTTGCTCTTATTTGTTTTTTACTTAAAAAAATTTTCTTTGGTGTCAGTATTTTTATTTAAAAAAATGTTTTCCATCCAGTTTTATTGAGGTGTAATTGGCATACAGCCCTGTGGCACAATGACTGGACTTAAACACATCATGACATGGTTAGGACTGTATGTTTAGCAAGCATCCATCGTCTCCTACATATACCAAATGAAAGAAATAGAAAAAATATTTTTTCCTTGTAAGAAAAATAACTTCTTAATAAGCTTTTCAGTCATGGAGTCGATCCTTTGAGATCTCCTGTTGGAGGCTCAGGATGCCTTCCCAGAAAAAGGCTCACGCGCACACACACACACACTCTCTCTCTCTCTCTCTCTAAAACTTACAGTTTAGCAGACTCACAAGCCATAGCTAATCCATGAGCCCCTAGGAACAACTGCAATGGGGCCTTTGCTGGGAGAAGTCAGTCTACCTACAGAGGGTGTTTTGAGTGTGAAAGAGGCGGGTGTTCACCTGGTAGACAGGGTGTTAAGGGGGCATTTCGGGTGCAGCATGAACAAAGACACGGGGGGTGAAGGGTCATGGCTGGCAAGTCGGTTCACCAAACTGACCCATGAGGTTCAGGTCTGTGTATGATTGTATAAGCGATCATAAGAGTCAGATCACGGAGAGCTTTAAACACGTAAGAGAAAGATTGGATTTCATCCTGAAGGCAATGGGAGGCCACTAGAGGGCTGTAAACAAGAGAGGTGCTGACAGCTTTGAGTTTGAGGTGACTGGTCAGGCCGCAGTGTGAAGGAGTTGAGCGGGGGCGGGGTAAGACCTAAGGCCAAGGGGCTCATTCTGAGATGAGTCCGAACAGAAGAGAGAAGAGGGGACGCAGATCACCGTCAGTCCCCGGAACACGGCTCTGAAGAGCGGATTATCGTCAGGATTAACTTACAGCCTCAGAGCGCGAAGTTCTTTGCCCTGGTCACCTCACCTTGAGATGGTAGCGCCAGAATTCAGATCCAGCCTGTACCGTGTCTAATGCCCAGTACTTTAGCCAGGCTGGGCAGGAGCTCCTGGACTGTCACTGCCGCAGTCAGCCACCTGCTACGTGGGGAAGAGGGAGATTGAGCGAGAACAAACGTGGGATGGAGGAGGGGCCTGGGTGGGCCCCACTCACATCCGCTCTCACATCCCTTATAGCCCATGGCTTCCAGGGCCCTCTGATCTCAGTTTCCTGGATGGGGTTGGAGTATCTCTAATCCCAGAGAGGACCCTCCTGCCCTAAAATTCACAGACTCTTTGAGCCAGGGCAGTGGTGGGGGGCAATGGAGGGGCGCATGGCTTCCTTGTCTGCTTAGACTCATTTGTCTGTTTGCAAGGAAGGGAACAGAAGCAGAAGTCTTGCTGTTTAAAAGAATCCAACTCCAAGTATCATAAAAACTAAAATGCTGTTTCAGAGCCGGGACCAGTGCCTTTCAGCCTTCCCTTGTGGACCCCCAGGACCTGGAAAACAAAGGCAGGAAGATAGCCCGGGCCATGGGAGGTGCTGTGGGGAGGGCACGGTGTCCGTCCCTGGCTGCTCCTTTTCCGCCATCTATCGGCCATCCCTGGACTCGCAGGGCCCAGGCCAGGAGCTTAGGCAATTCCCAGGGGAGTGGTGTCCCTGGAGGTGCTAGCACCTCTGGCGTGGTCAGGGTGGAGAGGGGCGCACTGGCTAATTAAACGGTAACTGAGTAAGTGCAGAATTCCCCTCGCAGGCTTTCAGTCTTTCAGATTTGCCTTGGTTTCCTCATCTGTCACGTGGGAATGAGTTTGGGTGGTGGGTGATGAGATGGCCCAGCTCCCCAGCATCTGTCCTCTCAAGAGAGAACATCCCCATTGGATTGGCGACCCAAGAAGTTCGTGCCGGAAGGACGGATTGGAGAGCGGGATGGGGGCGTTTTAGAATCTCTTAAGATTGAATTCTAGCTCCTTGTTGGGACCATTTATTTCCATTTCTTCCTTGCCCTTCGCCCCTTTCATCCCTTCCTTCCACAGAAGCGCTGCTTCTGAGGGTCTTGAGATAGCACAGGAGGCCACTTGATAAACTGTTAAGAACTAACACACACTGAGGTTATTATTGAGTTTCCCAAAGTGCAGCCCGGTTCAGAGGGGCTGAGACCTGATACAGGTGAGGGAACTCAGCCTCTGAGGTTCCGGCCGCAGGGGTGTGAGGGGCCTTTGGGCTTCTGCACGAGAGCTGTTCCCTGCCTGGCATGCTCTTCTTAGCATCTTCTCTCTCTCTCTCTTTTTTTTTTTTTCCGTGGGGGGAGGTAATTAGGGTTTATTTATTTTAATAGGGGTGCTGGAGATTCAACCCAGGACCTTGTGCATGCTAAGCACACGCTCTACCACTGAGCTATACCTTCCCCTCTCTCTTTTTTTTTTAATGAAAGTGTAGTTGATTTACAATGTTGTGTTAGTTTCCTTAGGGTCCTCTCCTGATATTCAAATGTCACCGCTTTAGCAAGATCGGGCCTGATTCCCCAAACTAAAGAATCCCCCTTCTTTAAAGCCGGCATTGATTTTAAATCACCATTCCCCCCCCCCAATAGAATTTCTTTTACTGAAATTATCTTATGTGCTTAATTGTATGCTGGTCGATTGCCAGGCCCTGTAAGCTCTGGGAGAACAGAACATCTCTGTCGTCTCCATGATGACATCTCCAGCGCATCTAGCAAACGCTGCTTGGCCTGATGGGGAGTGAATGAGTTAGTGGGTGGATGGATGGAGAGAGTGCAAGGCTGCCCCCTCAGCCCCCAGCCCCTGGCCCTCCTGTGACTTCTCTGTGCTTCCTCCCCTTGCAGTGAGCATGGAGTTTGGGCGGGCTGTGTGGCTGCGGTTCCACCCATCAGCCTATCCCCCGTGCCCTCACCCGAGCTTCGTGGCGCACCTGGGTGGCGTGGCTGTGGGCATCACCCTGGGCGTGGTGGTCCTGAGGAACTACGAGCAGAGGCTGCAGGACCAGTCGCTGTGGTGGATTTTTGTGGCCATGTACACCGTCTTCGTGCTGTTCGCTGTCTTCTGGAACATCTTTGCCTACACCCTGCTGGACTTAAAGCTGCCGCCACCCCCCTAAGGGACTGGAGGACCCTGGCAGGGGAGGGGAGGGAGACGCTGCATCAGCGAGAAGCAGTTGCTTCTTTTTCTCATCACCAGCGCAGTGAGGCCGGGAGGAGAGCACAGGAGGCGCTGGGCCCCTGTGATATTTGTGTTCAGATTTGCACAGACAGTGGAGCCATTTTTCTGAAAGGCACCTGCTGGAGGAGTTGGATGTGGCTTCCACAGTCTTTCTGGACTGTTCTGAAGACATTGGGCCAGGTCAAAGGCCTGGGGCGGGGTGAGAGTGGCCGTGCGCTTGGGCTGGGTGTGTCCTGTGTGTCCAGGAGTCCCCTCCCTTGTCACAGATTGGGCAGCAGCCTTCTCCCCCATCCCCCACCCTGAGAGACCCTAAGAATGAAGGGAGGCCCGAGGCCGTGGTGGCCAGGCGGGCCCTTGTCCAGCCCAGAGGTAAGTGCTGGCCGGGAAGTGATCCCTCCATAGCTGTTGGGTCTGGAGCTCCGGAGTAGAAAGGGGCCTGGGGAGGCCCAGGGCGTCCTTTCGCGCCTGTTGGTGGGCACTGGGGTGTGGCCTCTAGTGCCTGGGGTGGGCAGAGGAGGGAGATTCTATAACTCCAGGCCCCACCCTTTCCCTGGGGGTACCCAGCAAAAGGATCCCACGTAGGAGGGAAGAATGAACTTCACCCCAAGTTCCGCCCTGGGGAAGGGCGTCAACTGTGGACTTCCCCCGGAGTGCTGACATCTCACGCCAGTGCCCCAGCATCCCTGCCCTGCTTTACCTTTAGGGTCTTTTCCTTCCCTTCCAGTGCCCTGACCCCACTGTGTCCCTGTCCTTTGCTTACAGAGACGATGTTCAAGTATGTGTGCGCGTGCGTGTTTGTGCGTGTGTGTGCATGTGGTTTGGTGGGCAGATGCACACGTGATGGGAAAAACAATGTGAGGCCAGTTGGAGGCTGCAGAGGAGGCCCGGAGGGGCAGTGAGGGGGTGTGGGGGAGTCTGTGTGAGAAGAGGGAGGGCGCTGGAGTGGGGGTTGCTTCCCGAGGATCCTTGCTTTGAGCAAAGCTGGCCCCTTCTTTCCCATCCCCGTGCCTCCACTTCCCAGGCGCTTCCCTGAGAATCGCTGACCAGTGGGAGACTAGCTGTCGGGGAGGGAGACCTGGAGCCCTTCTGGGGACCCTCAGGCTGCTGAGGTTTTCCTTGCCTTTGCCAGGTTCCATTCTGATTCCAATCCAGAATAGCCTTCCTTTCTGAGAAGATTCTGTTCTGTCTCCCCTAGGAGGGAAGGGGCTTTGGGGGTGCAGGAGAGGCTGGAGCAGGAAGGTTGAGGCCAAGCGTTCTTCTGAGTCGGGGGCACAGGAGACTGCAGTGAAAGGAATTCCGATTCAGAGAGTAAACTGCTTCTGGAGAATTGTTGGGTACTTGGATGAGTGTCAGAGGTGAGGGCAGCCTGCAGACTCAGGTGCTCAGAGTTGGGAGGGAACTTGGAGATGATCAAATCCAGCCCCCTACCCATTGCATAAGTGGGGAAACAAGGCCAAGGGAACGACCCTGATGGGAGGGTGTGGGGAGGACACATGACAAACTCTGCCATTCCTGCTCTGGAAACCACTGGCAGCTCAGGAGGACCACAGCCTGGGGGGCAGAGGGACTGGTCTGGGCAGGAACGAGGGCAGGAGTTACCTCCTGCCAGCCACATATCTGTTGGAGCCCTTACATATACTTAGCTCCAGAGTCAGCCGGGCCAGGCATTCGGGGATCTTGGGCCACTGCGTCTTCTTGGCCCCAGTAATCACCTGAAGATGAGCAGAGTTTTCCTACCCAGGGACACCCCCATCACCCCCAGGCTATACCAAGACTTTCCCTGTCTTTGCCCAACGAGAAACAGATTGTCCTGGTCCCTGCACATGGCTCTTGAGGTCACAGTGCACTTGTGCCAATGCTGTGCCAATGACAGCCAGCCCTGGCGGCTGGGCCCAGGTCTCTGGCTGAGCTGCTCCAATGGGGGCATCTTGTCTGTGCCCTGCCAGCCTTTCTCTGCCCTACTGAGAGAAAGGTGTGCTGGAAGGGTCCACTTCTTAGGAGAGGGGGCTGAGATGGAATCGGGGCCAGGGAGACCTGGGTGAGGATGGAGAATGGGGCCTGGGCCGTGGGCTGCTGCCACGCTAACCCTGAGTCATGCTGTCCCCTTTTGGAGGGACAGGGGCAGCTGGTGCCAGATCCTTCTCCTGGCACCCGAGAGTTTTGTCCAGTGCAGCCTGGAGAGGGGCTTTCCTCTCTCAGGGGTGAGAAGACTTAGAACCAGAAGGTTCTAGAAAGCCCTCAGAAAAGCACCCAGTTCTGTCAGGGCTTCAGATGGAAGCCTGTTATGGAGAAGGACTGCCTGAGGCAGAAGTCCCACCTCCCATCCTATTAAGCCTGCCCTGCAAGGTCTGGGATGAGCTAAGGGAGCCTCCTCTGCAGCTCAGGCCACCAGCCCCGGCTGCTCCCTGTCCAAAAGCAACCTTGAAGCCCACCTCCACCGCCCTCTCCCTGTATCCCTGCCTAGTTGGGAAAACAGTTTCTGTGTTTTGGAGACAGCGCTACCTATATATATATATAAGGGGAGGCATTGTCTCAAACTCAGATTTACTGCACAAACTGCTTTGCCTATAAACCGGCTCTAGGAAACATGCTGAGAAATCAGCATAAATGTTTCTATGACGTCTAAGCAGGGCCACACAGTGGTGACATCAGCCACTTCACATGATCCAGGTCTCCAACTGAGGGCCAGGAGACAGCTGTCTGGTAAGGAAGGTTTACTCTTTGGGGCCTGGCTTGCTCCTCAGCAGGTCCCTTTGTGCCCAGCACCTGCCAGAACTCCATCCCCATCCACCCTCCTGCCTCAGCCAGTATTCTCCACCCCTCAACCTCCCCTCTGAACCCCCATGGCCAGCGTGCTGGGAAGCAGAGGGTGGAGTGAATCTTGTAAAGGCCAGCCGGCCTTTCGTCCACTGGATACAGAGATTGAAAGCTGGGGATTCCCTAGTCAGCAAGCCTAGACTCACTCCCTCCTCAAATGGAACAGGAATCACAGAAACGGGCGGAAAGGGAAACAAACCTTCAAAGGAGAAATTTCATTTTAATGACACCATTAATCACTCGTTTTTTAATTAGGAAAAGGTCCCTAATGAGACGCTTTTGCCAGCTAATAGGATTCTCCATTTCCATGAGAACCACGCTTGCCCGGAGGATTAGGGGAGTCGCTGCTCACCAAGCCAGGATCCTCCCCCAGTGTCCAATTTTGTTTGCAAATAATGCTGATTCCCAGGTGCGGCGGACGCCCTTTCCTGGCATCACTTGCGTTGCTCCCTGTGCTGGCTGGAAAGCGCCAACACTCCTCTGCCTTAAAAGACTGCCAGACACAGATCTTCCCCCCCAGGACTTGAGTAAGTGGGAGAACACAACAAAACACAAGCTGCAATGTTTGTTTCTAAGTATTTTTGTATTGTGTACATTCTGTATATTTTTGTTGTAACATATTATTTGAGCACAGATTCCATTAAAGATTCTTTTTTTCTTTAAGCCATCGGTCATTCAGGAAGTGACCTGGAGGGCTGGCATTGGAGCCTGTTTCATCTGGGGCCGGGTCAGGGCGGGTGGGAGAGGGCTGACGGCAGTGGGGGTGGCGCTCTGATTTACGCGCTACAGATGGGGCGTCCATGCTCAGTGCTGGTGTTTCCAGCTTGGTGGCTCTTAACCTTTCGTGAATTGCTGAATTCTCTTGAGTGGTTGCTGAAAGCTGTGATTTCTCTTCCGATAAAAATGCACAAGTAGACAATGTTGCATACGACTTAGGGAGAGAAGGCTGGGAAATAAGGAAGCTCATCCACAGTTTCAGGTCAGGAATCTCTGTGCCAGCGGTCCTGGTGGGTGCCCCGCCTTCCCCTCCCACTTTACACTGTACTCCGATGAGAGATCAATATTTTCACTGTTATCATTGGAGAAGTCTTCTTCAAAATACCCTAGGTACTTCCTTTTTTACCCCAGTAGCCTCGTGTTTAGGTCTTTCTCGGGGCCGTCTGCACTGTGGTCTTGAGGAAGGGATGGGAATGTTCTCAGGGTAAAAGGGCATGGACAGTTCATACAAAAGGGGACGATAAGAGGAGCGTAAATGTGAAAGGTGGAGCCTGGTGCTTGGTGAGTGGGCTTTGGCTGGGTGAAGCCTGGGAAAGTGAACTTGTGCTCACCAGTTTTCTAAGCTCATGGCGGTGTGCTGTCATTTTGCCATTCATTTCTGTCACTTGAGGATTAAACCACCCTGTTAAGTTCGCAGTGGGAGTTATTTCCTCTAATGTTTTCATATCAGCTTCCTGTGTAGCATTTAAAAATATTTCTAAACGCTGCAGAAGTCATCCCAGAACAGACTTCAGAGCACAGTGCAGGCAAAACGTCCGAGAACCCAGTTCTGTTTGGAGTGTGACGAACCGGCTCCCCTAGAAGGGAAGTGGGGACCCTGTGGGAGCATCAGTGCTCCTGCACGTCTGCTCCAGGCTCCGACACCCAAAGGCAGTTGAAGGTAAGCTTCCTGGCAGCCAGAAGCTGTTTCTTTACCTTGCCTTTGGCCTCCTGCACTTCCCTCTTCACTCTTCTGCTTCCTCCCTTCTACCAGATTCTCATTCTTACCATAACTTAATGAGTTGTTTTCCAATAATGCGATAATTATGAAGACAATCTACTGGGTTCCTACTATGGGCTAGGGCCCTGGCATATCTTACTCTCATTCAATTGCACAGGAACTTGGTGCGAAACGGGGAGAAGTACACCCATAGTTAACACACGAGGGGATGGCTTAGAGAAGTTTAGCAGCTTGCTAGTAGGATATGGCATGGCTGGATTCGTACCCAAGACTGCCTGGCTCCACGTTCTCAGCCCTCAGGTATTTGTATGTGACTTTAAGGACACAAAGTCTGTAGACACATCAGGGTGGTGGTTTAGAGACCCAGTCTCGTTGCGCTGGGCCTAGGCCCATTCGGCCATAGTCGTGAACCTCGGAACATTCATCCGGTGTTCACTTAACAGGATCTCCGCTTTGTCAGCCCTCTCAGAAGCAGCTGATGAGAAAATCCACAGGTATCGATTCATTACTGCTCCCTATCACCCCCGATTTCCAGAATCTAGCATTTATGCCAATTCAGAGTGATTTAAAGTCTGTAAGACACATTTAGGAAGTTTAGCAGATCAAGGACTTGGAGCTGCCGTCCTAGACCTCCAAGTGGAAGGACTTCATTGAAACCAGCGGGGTTTCCATGGCTGAGAAGATACGTGGTTGGGAAACTTTAGTCCTAGTAACTGAATCCTATTTCTGAGAAGCCTGCAGGCTTTCTTGGCAATCTAGTGTAAGTGATCCTCTGGTCAAGGACAGACATTCTGTCATCGTTAATAATGAATGAGAGAGAAAGGAATTGACTTGGGTTATTGAGTTTGACACGTGTAAATTTACTGGACAATGAATAAAACATCGTGATGGAAATTGCTCTTACCCTCTTGCCTGATGCCTCCTGCAAGAGGCAGAAAGGTGTACCCCAGCAGGTGATTGATTTCCTTCAACAAATTCCTCAGCAGAATAAGTACAATTGCCCCATAAACTTGTGAATTAATAAAAATGTCAGGTTGGAGAATTGAGCTCACTGAGTAAAAATGACCACGTTGGTGAGAAGCTAAGATGTTTTATTATTACTATTAAAAATATAATTACAGGTAAACTGAGACCAACTGAGATGCATGACAGACATTTCCTTTGTACGTACAGCACACAAAGAGTACGTAATGTATTCCACACCTGAACAAATCCTTTGTAAAACTTTAAAAGTTAATGTATTAGCTTATTAAAATGTCAGTACAGTGCATGTTTCTAGTCATGAGCTCTTTGAGTCTCTTCTCAGGGCCTGCAGGATGTTCACCTCCGTCTCACTAGTCGCCTCACCTGCAGTAGTGATGCAGCAACCCTTTTAAAATGAGGCTGTACTGTATACAAGTGTGTCATGTAGTGAGCCGACATTACAAAAAATAGAAAAGTACATATAAAGAGTATGTAGTTACGCCTTGACTCGATCCACAAGTGACTGGAAGCAGGTAATACATTTGTCTTCAAATGCTATTTACAACATGGATCCTTGAATGATATGTGGATTTGAAGATGAAAAATATGTTTTCCAGACTCAAAATGTTGATGTCCTAATGTTGTTTATTTAAAAAATTGATTTCCAAGTGAGCAACCCTACATCAGAAAAGGTCAGATTCGAGGGTTGTGCCATAAAATTGCTTGTTTCCCATAGTCATTCTGAGTTTAATACTATAAAAAAGATGCTACTTGGACTTTTTTTCCTACACTGACTACAATCCAAGTTATTAAAGTTTAAAACCACATGAAAGCCTTTCTGAGGATCCTGAATTGTATTTCTCGTTAAAAGAAAAGAAGTGGCTTGGTGAGTCATGTCTCCAGACTTCTACAGAAGAGAAAGCAGAATCCTGTTGTCAGTCATTTTGAAAGTTAAAACTCAGCACTTAATGTGAATTTAGATGAGTTTAGGAGAGGATTTTTACAAGCTTGTGTTCCACGGAGCAGTCGGGGTGGGTCTCCCGAGGGCAGTGAGAACACAAGACTTCTGATCTTCTAAACAAAAATCATTATCAAATGGATTTATTAAAGAGCTCTGCAGAACAAACTGCAGCTGTATGTGTGCAGCTACGGTCGGCTTCTGTGGGAATTATTATAAATGGCTCTAACGGAGGGCACTTTCGATTGATTCAGAGTAAAACAATATAAGGCTTATAACAAATGTACAAAAAACTAAAATCAATGAGTAAGTCTGACATGAAGAATCTCTGTTTGCTTTATGTAATAGTTTGCTTGTAAAATTTAAGTACTTTGTTTCTTTCTTTAACATTCTGCTTAAAAATTCCAGCATTTCCATATAACAGAAAAAAGAAAATACAGGCTGTTGGCAAACACCTGTGAACAAATGAATGAAGGAAAGTGATGGGGCCAATTCTGCAGTAGTTTTCCATCAGAGATGTTTTACCTTAAACTAGTGTGTCTATTTTTAAAGCTCATTTCATTCCTTACACATTCATGATTTATTTGCATATTGACATCAAAGCTGGCCTCATCATCCATGCCATTATCAATCAGACCAAAAAAGTCTATCAAGCACCCACAGGATGCACAGATCTGTCTTTGAAACGATGTCTTATTGTTAATTTGTCCTAAAATTAGGAATACATTTTTTTAGAAGAGGCTATAGAACATTGAGAAAGAAGTATCATGATCTTTCTGGGAAGAAAAGTTGCTAAATATTGCAGCAAACTCCTCAGAGAAGCCACAAAATCACCTCTGAAGTTTTTTAAACAATAGCTCTCTGAAGTCTAGAATTTATGGGTCCAGCAAATGTAGAAACTTCACAACTTGAATGCACACCTCTCTAAGACTCACTGAAGACGTTCCTCAGATTCTTATGTCTAATTAAGTTCAATCTTAAAAGTACAAAAGAAAAGCTAGAATGTTTCAAATAATCTTAAATAGCAGTCCTACGACAACTGTAACAATTGCAGTTTCGAACACCAAGGCTTGGGTAACTTCACAATACAATTTTCTCAAAACATGTGATCAGAAACTTTGGGCAAGAGCTTCCTTCATAAATTCTTCAAGGACGGCTACCACATTTTTGGCTTCAGGCATTTCTTCATGTTCCACCTTAACAATCTTCAAAAGGATGTCTCCACTACCACAGTTCTTTAGGAACAGGAAACACTTAAACAAAGCGTAATGATTCGTTTCTGCCTGCCGGATAAATCTCTTCAAATTATTTATGTCTTGTATGGCCTAGAGAAAGATTACCCAGTTAAATATGTATTTAGTGAGGTAATAAAGCCTGAAAAAGATCTCCTATCTAGCTGAGAACTCAACATATGTTGCTGAGATTTTTGCTTTTTATTTTAAATATTTTCATCATTTTTTTTCTGCTAATATGCTTTGCCCTTGGGAGAACAAAATCCCTTATATAAAGTGAAAATAGTTTATAGATCTCCTAAGGTGACAACATGCCTCCCCACCAGAATTTTGAACCCTTAGGCACAGAACCTCTTTTTTTATGCTTTCCAACGAGGATATGTTACAAATTATAAGCCTGATGTTCCTGAGAATTGGAAATGCAATGATACGTATGCAGGATCCACTGAAAAATATAAATAAATGCCTTCTAATGATTCTAGTTTTTGTTCTATTTAAATTAGAAAATTATTTTAATTATTATGAATAAAACTTATGGTACAAAATAGATACAGAATAATGCAAATTTATGGTTAAGATCTGGACCCTATTTGACAATTTATCAAAAAAAAAGATATTGTTTACATATAAAGAATGACAGGTAACATCTTTCATTAGCATTGCCTTTACAATTTATAATGTCATTATATCATCATAGTGGATAGATTTGCTCCATCTAAATGTCTATGTTTATTTACAAATAGTAAACTAACTTGAAAAAGTGTTCAGCCTGAATAATAAAGACATACAGATTTGAACAGCTATGGAGTGCCAATACTGAATTAATAAAAATAAATAAGATGGATAAAAACTGTTATATTAGGTTCTGCATAGAAAAGCCCCACACATTGCTAGCCATTCTGGAATTTGCTCCTATCTTTCTGAAGTACAAGCTGGCAATTTGCAATAGAAACCAAAACATTCATATCCTTTGACTCTGTAATCCCACTTTGGGGAATATACTCTACAGTGATAATCCAAGTGAAAAAAATATGATGCAGCAATGTCCCTTCTGAACATCTATCTGAAGAAAACAAAAATACCTACTCAAAAAGGTATCTGCACCCCCATGTTGACTGCGGCATCACCTACAACAGCCAAGACATGGAAGCAACCCAGGTGTCCACTGATGGATGAGTGGACAAAGAAACTGGTATATACACACAATGGAATACCACTCAACCATAAAAAAGAATGAAATCCTGCCATCTGCGACAATGTGGAAAGACCTCAAGGGCACCATGCTAAGTGCCAAATGAAACAAGTCAGGCAGAGAAAGACAAATACCACATGATCTCTCCTACATGTGAAATCCAAATAAATAAATAAAAACATGCTCCTAGACTCAGAGAACAGACTGATGGCCACCAGAGGCAAGAGGTATGGAGTGGGAGAAATGGGTGAGCTGTTTGGTTTTGGTTTAAATAACTGTATGGGGGGGGAATGTACTTTATTTGTTATTTATTTTTGGTGGAGGTACCAGGGATTGAACCCAGGACCTCAGGCCTGCTAAGTTCGTGCTCTACCACTGGAGCTATACTCTACCCTACCCCCGTAAATAAACTGAATTTTTTTAATGCACATAAAAACAGTGATATACCATTGTCACCTGTCAGATCAGCAAAGATAAAATGTTTTGATACCCAGTGGACTGGGTGTGAGGAAACTGGCACTCTCAATGCTGTTGGTATGAATGGAAATTGAGGATTCTAATTTTGAGAACGTCCTAGTTAATAGACGTCATAGCTGTACAGCAGATCTGTTACTCGGTCACTAGTACCAACCGAAATTTAGACAAAGATTGTATGTGGCACTTGGCAGACAGCCCATTAGTTACCTTTAGTTTAAAGTTCTCCAGGACTTGTCGAAAAAGAAAAGGGTTACCTCCTTCAGCACCATTCAAAAAAGCCTGCATCCAATCCTCACAAAACCGATTGCTTCCTAGAAAATATTTTAGAAAAATTACATAAATGAAAATGAAATCCTACAAAGCAGAAGACATTTATTCTTCCTTTTTATTTATTTTCTTTTTTAATTGAGGTATAAGAGACATATAACATTATATTAGTTTCAGGTGTACAACATAGTGATGCAGTATGGGTATACATTGTGCTATTCTTTCCTCCTTTAAAAAAAACACTTGTAATGAATTATTTAAGACTTCTATAATGGTCTAAAACAAGTGTACTCACCACCAAAATGGTCGCAGCTCCCGTGTGCCTCTCTTCCCAGGTGCATCCCCCTCCCTTCCCATCAGAAAGGTGTATCATACCCATGTCTTTCTTTAAACTTCTGCCACACACTTTTTTTCATCTCTAAGCCCTATATAGTATTGTTTTGCATATGTCAGAACTATGTATTTTTCTTTAATGGCTCTTTCACTATGTAGTAGGTTTGTGAGCTATCCTGGGACATGTGGCTCCGGTTCCCTCATTTCATGGCTACGTAGTATCCTATTGTGTGAATACAGCAGTTTGTCAATTTTCCTGTTCATGGACATTTAAGTTGCTTCCAGTTCTTCGCTATTTCAAAGTGTCCTTATGAACATCTTGTATCTGTCTCCTTATGTACCTATACAAGTGTTTCTCTCTATACCTAGGAGTGGAATTGTCAGGCAAGGCGTGATTTCCATGTTTCTAGAATAGCTATTGTTTTTGGCGATTCGGGGATAAACATGTAACACTGCACAAGGCAGGAAGGGTAAGTTTGTATTGCTGTTCTCAGGGCGAAAGCTGAGATCCACAGGCGCGCCAGGAAGGCTGCTTCCGAGGTCGTGGCTCACCTGCATTGTGGAACTGAGGCCGGGAGCCACTGCAGTCGATGATCACAGACCTATGCTGCTCCTCCGTCATGGCCATGCACAAAGATGTCATGGTGCCTTCGTGAATAAGGCCTTGGAGACTGGCCACACTCAGAAACCTGCCATACACACAGTCCTTTTCCACAAACAGGAAGGGAGGGAGAAGCAAATTTATTCTGCACTAGGGGACATTTAACAATGTATGTATCAGGCTTGCCGTGGAAAGGGTCTCTCTCGGCGAAACTGTTCTTTACCTGTTAATGTCTCTCTTTGTTTTTTCATCTGATTCTTTAACCTCAACAGGAGTATAACTCAGAGCCTATGAGAGAAAAATAAAGCCTAGTTCATCCCTGTATCCCACTTTTTCTTGTTGAGCAGCTACTTGTGACTAAACGTCACCTCCCCCAGTAACCACCAGGCTAAACGATGCTTGCCGGGCATGGCCCTGGAGCTCTCCAGGGCCTCGTCCCCCTGTTGCTCACTGATAGTCTGAAACCTGGCTTTACCCCCGATCTCACGAATCATCCAGCCTTACTGCATCTACCCGCCACGCATATCTGAATGAAAAGCCTGACCATTTACTCAAGCCTTCCCCATTGTCTGGATATTTTAGTGAATTTTCCATTTTTCATTGGCACATTTTGAATATAGTTAAAGTCAGTTTGAATTTTTGTTTTCCTTCACAAATTGTTTTGGAAATTACACCTCTCCCAGATCACTTCAAAAAGTACTTTAGAATGTTTCCTCCTATTAGGAAGACTCAGTATTTGCAATTCCCCCTCAGTAGTGCAGCTTCCTAGATCTGAGTAAATAGAGTGTGGTCCATCCTGATTGCAAGCATGGTCTGAATGAATATTCAGAGGAGGGAAAGTAATGTTTAGAGAAAATAAGTATGTCTTTAAATAATCCAAACTCTGCCAAAGTGATTCTCAATTAAGGAAGTGCTTTTGTTTGGGCAATACTTACAGCATGGAGCAGAAAGCTAAGCTTCTCCTGAAAGAGAAGAACCACCCTTTGGATTGGGCATACAACATCCTCAAACCAGCTGCTCAGGTAGGACTGTGTGTGGTTCTCCCCGGCCCTTTCCTAGACCAAGAGAGAACGTCATTTGCTTTAATATAAGCCTTCACCTTAGTGGACTTCACATTTCCTTCATGATACTCTTGACAGTGATTTCAGAACTGGAGACAGACATCCCCTTCTTTTAAACTAACACCACCAATTCACAAAAAGGAATTGTGATTTAACTTTGCTGGGCTTGTTGGGCAGAATGAGGATTTATTCGGTACTGCATTTCTTAAGAACACACTAAGAAACACATCATATAAAATGAAGAGATGGAACTGATAGGGTTCCGTGCTATTTCTTCACCGAGAGGAGTTGGGCATTTGCACGCGCCTCTCCTCCCACTGTACTTCGTACTCTTGGAGATACTCTCTCTCTGATTCTCGTCTCCCCAGCACTGGTGCAGTGTCTGAAGCAGCCATGTGTGAGCTTATAAAGTGCCTGTTGAATGACTGAAGGAATGCAGACAGATGTGAACAGGGAAGGACACAAGTCCAAGCATCAGAGTACTCAGCCCATTCCAGGTGTCAGAACCGCTGCCTTGCGCTCACCTGGCTCCCTGGGCGGTGCTGCTCGCCCTTGAACCCATATCCCCCGCTCACTCCTATGCTATCCTTTCTTCTCCTGCAGTGTCTTATAAGCACGTGCATGACAAGTAAAAGGAATTATTACCACATGTAATGGGTAGAAAATTTATAAGAATTGTGACTTAAGCTACTGCCACAAACTGTGTAGTTTTTAAAAGGTACGGATAGAGGAATCGATATGGATTGTATCCAATTCATAAAAGATTGATTAATGAAAAATGGTATGTTTCTGAGAATCTTTTTTGTTGTGTTCAAGGACAGTCATACCACTGCATAGCATGTCTCTGGTGCCAGTGACCTCATGGGCCATTAGTCTGACCAAACTATAAATCTCACGTGTCTAGAAATCAGGAGAAGAGCACCCTCTTCCTCACTTGGCCTCAAATTCAATGAATTGAATTTTTCATGGATACAAAACAACAGAAGCAATCTTGTGAAACTTAACAGCACTTATAGGACTATGTTCCCTGCTTCCCTTAACAAGCACCTTTCTACTAGCCCTCAGAGTAGCACATTTTCAGAATTTAAGTGTCTGTGTCCACCTGGATGATTCGACAAGTACAGCAGTTACATAATGTTAGTCACCTCAGTCTTTAAAAATATTAATGCAATCATCTTACCTCACAGTTCATGATTTTCAGCCCTTGAATGTACTTGTCCAATTCAAGCCTGAAAGTATGTTCTTAAGGAAGCAATAAAGGATGAATCAAGACAGGGTTTTATCTCTCAAAAGGTAATATAAAATCTCTCAAATAATTGTCAGTTCAAACAAGCCGAGACAAACTGGTCATCTGAAGGAATGAAATTCAAGTAATAATCCTCCACTTGCCTTCCAGCATTTTCTCACCTGCTATCCTTAAAGACCAAAGAAAGGATATAGCTCAAGTCCTTTTTCAGACCCTCCTAAAAAACAGACCACGTACTCTGAAGAATTATGCTCCAAGTCCATTGTTGCTGTTTCAGGAAGCAGTTTTTCTTGTTGGAAAAGGCAGTAGTAACAACCGACTCGGTAACCTGGAATTCTAGAAAAGGGAAAAAAGAGGTAAAATGTATTACTTTGATAATTCATGCCTGTAATTTTGTAGACTGCTCTGAGCCCTGGTCATCTTGCCCGGGCAGCACCATTGCACTGCTCAGCAGGTCAGAGCTTCTCAGGCTTTGTGGTTTAGTCATAACAGCAGAGGAAAACGAACAGACACCACCACGGGCTTCAGCTAAAGCAGCACCCAACTAACATGGAATGTCTTTGAATCCTCCTGTCTTACGTGAAACATTCATGTAAATTTCAGTCTTGTTCATAGTTTATCCATGTTCACATAAATATAATCATCTTTTCTCCCTCCCTCAAAACTTCATGAATCACAGAAGCCCTAGGCAGATGGGCCATGTTCACCCTGTGGCTTTATCTTTGGGATGTGGTCTTATACTCCTGAATTGACTTGATGCCAATATCATGGTCTGAAGTGAACTACAAGCAAGGGGTGTAATGGAAGTGTGGCTGGAATGCAACTGAGAACACCTATATTTAAACCTGAGTTCCATCAAGGTGACCAGCCTTGGGACCTGAGGGCGGGACCCACCTCCTTGGGTAAGGTAAGTATGATCCACTTCATCTGTTCAAAGCAGTCCTAGCTTTACAGCTTATTCTCCCTAGTCTTCTGACTCCTCTGGGACCCCAGTCCACTGACCTTACCTCTTTTTACAGTCCCTCAAGAAGGAGTTTATTTCCTCACCCGAAAATGGGATTAAGACTGTCTGCTCTCTCACCCCTTTGCAAGGAGAATGGCATCAAAGTTTGTGCATGCACTTTACAAACTGTAAAGTATACAATTCGAGTTTTGCCAGTGAACTCTTTTCTTCCGAGTACAAGAATACATAAGTACACTGAGGAGGCAGAGTCCCTGTCATTCATTTAATTCCATTCCACAAATGCTTGCGTATGAGGCCCAGTGCTCAGCTGCCAGGGAACAAAGATGAACTCGCAGGTCCAGCAGGAGCTGATCTTTTGGGGTTTCTCATCATTTCTCATATTCAGCTCAGAAATAAAATCTCAGGGCATAGCACATTTTACACTTACCTCAGCTCCACAGATGCAACATTACCCAGCCCTTCAAAGACGGCTCCCTTAGAAAGACGCTTAGCAATGAAACTGCGCAGCTCTGGCTCCACTTCAGATGGTAGATTAGTATCCGCCAAGGAGAGGCTTGACGAAGGAAAGACACACATTCCTTACCAGTGGACACTGCATTCACACTCCGTAAGTCAGACAGGATGTCGCTAAAAGTCCTCTTTAAGGACCTGAAAAAGCTCCCTATCTGACTTCTGCTGGTGAGGCTCCTAGGAATGTTTGTCACCCAATATGATCTACCTCATCTGTTCAATAATCTTTCCAGCTTTTTCTCTCTAGTATTAGGACTCCACTGCGCCTTACCTCCCTTTCACAGTCCCTCTAGTTTCTCATTCTCACTTCCCTCCTTATCTAGCTGAAATTCCACAGTCAGTCATTATAATCACACCCCTGCATACATTCTCAGTCAGCCTGTTTATTTTCACCTCCCTGTACTTGCTCAGCAAAACTTCAGCCCTGCTTAGTCCGGCTTTCTCCCTACTCTGCACCAGCACCTATGCAGGTGAAAGTAGCTGGACAAAAACCTACATTCACAGTGTCTAGTCTCATTTTACTTACTTTTTTTTTGAAGGGAAGGGAATTAGGTTTATTTATTATTTTTAGTGGCGGTACTGGGGATTCAACCCAGGACCTGTACATACACTCTACCACGAACTGTACCCTCCTCCTTCTAGTCTCATTTTAAATTAATGACCACTGACCTCAAGTGGGCCCTCACTGCTGCCCAGCTATCACTACCTTGCCTGGTTCACTGTCTTCTACTCTCCTAGATCACTATTTCACACCTCTTCTTCTCTCCTCAGTCCTCCCACTACCTACTACCCATGAGTAACCACACCAGCTTAGTGATCATTTTTATGAGCTAAAAATAACAATTTCAGCTTGGTTTAGATTAGAAAATAAACAGAAACTATAATTTGAATATGCAGGAAAAAAAAGATCTTCTAGCACCAAACTTCCCAATAGAGAATCTGAACTTCTCACATCTTCGGTTTCATATTATGGAAAGTTTCAAACATATAGAAAGTAGAGAGAATAGTATAATGAACCCACATGTACCACCCAGTTTTGACAATTATCAGCTTATGGCCAGTGTTGTTCCACATGTACACCCCTGCATTGTGCATACCCTCTCACCTCTCAGAGTTATTTTGAAGCAAAGTTCCAGGCATCGTATTATTTCATCCCTAAATTTGCATCAAGTGTTAAGGTTCATTCATTCACTTATTTAATAAATATATATGAAATGTCTACCCTATGCCTGGTACCACTCAAGGTACTAGGTAGAGAGAGATCAATTAACAAAAGAAAGAGCAGTCTCTGTTGTCTTGGAGTTTACATTCTAGTGTGAAGCAGAGAAGCTATGAAAGGATATTAACAGGGAGAAAAAAGGAGGATATTAAATTTCTTGATCCCCATATGATATTGAATATTTACTGGAGTCCCAATCAGGAAGCTCAGAATAACTGGCTGGCTAATGGCCAGGGGCACTATCAGTATCAGGATCTGCCCCAGCCTCGAATGAATGAACTAATGAGGAAAGCGAGATGAGGTCCCTAGGGGGCAGGTGGGCTTGATGGATTGACTCAGGAAAAGCTGAGTGGGGATAGGGTACCCACTGACATCTGCAGGCCAGAGATACCCTCAAGATGAAAGCACATACACGGGTTACGGCCAAACTGTTTTTACCTGAAATCATCACCAGATGGAGTTTCTGCGTTTGTGCCGCTAGGGCTTCCATCATCACTGTCCGCTCGCTGCTGTGCCAATCTGCACGCCACAGAAGCAATTCAGCTATTAACTATGGGCTCTAACTCAAGTGGGGTATGGGGAGCCCCGCAAACAGTCAACTAAAAATGCTGCAAGACAGAAGTGCGTGAACCCTCCAGTGCCTATTTTCATTGACAGGGAAAACCCACAGAACAGTGCTGACCAGAGTCCCTTCTCTCTCTCGGCCACCTAAGGGGTGGAGGAAAGGCTTAATCAAATATTGGGAAGATTCAAGGAAATTTTCTGTTAAAAACAGACTTTACAGGGCCAAAAGAGCCCCAAGAAGTCTGCCCGGGTGGAGGGAAAAGAGGCCGCAAGGACAGAGGGTAAAGAAAAGGTGAGGGTGGCGGTACGGATGTGGGGACTGGAGATGGAGGGAAGAGGGGGAGACAACGACAGGAAGGACAGGCGACGGGAATCGACATTATTGAGCATGCAAGACTGAGCTAAATAAAGGGCAGGGGCGACAGAAAGGGGCCGAAAAGATGACAGGGAAGCACAGAGCGAAGAGGCATGGGAGGGCACAAAAGTCCGGGACGGGGGCGGGGAAGTACGGCGTGAGGCAAGGACTGCCCTGAGGGCCAGAGCTCTTGGCCCGGAGGGAAGAAGACGGCGTTCCGGAGCCGCCAGGCTGCGGGGCTGGGGGTGGGCTGCGGGGCCGGGGCGGGGCCACACGGGCGGCCGGGCGCTGCACCTGCTTCCGCGGTAGCTGTAGAGACAGTAGTGGCTGCTGGGCGGCGGCTCGAGTCTCCGCTCCTCAGCGGAGCCACCCTCCTCGCTGCTCTCTAGTTCCTTTTCATCCCCATCCAGCGATTCCCGCAAAGAGGGGAGCATCGCGGCGGCCTCGGCGGCCTCCGAGCGGCCGTGTGTCCCCGCCAAACCGCTCCCCCGCTGCCGTACAGTCCTCGGTGGCCGGGCCCGTCCGGCTCCCGGCCCTCGCGCACGTGCGTTCCGTTGGTTTCCCGGGCCTCAGGCGAGGAAGCTAGTCTGCGGGGTGTTTCTCCCGGCCCGGGGCCAGTGGGGTGTTAACTTACCTCTGCAGAAAGACTTTACCACTTCTGTTTTATCTTCTTCTTTTCTGCCTCCAGTTTCAGACGTCTAGGTGACTCTGTGTGTGATAAAAGTGGTGCAACTAACCAGCCGCCTGGAAAGGAGTAAAGCTTCTTTCCTCTTCCTTCCCGGCGCGCGAATACACAAGCACCTACGCCAGTTTGAGGAAAGATGGAAGAATTTACGTTCTTAAATCTCACCCTCAACACACACACAAAAGAGGTGAAAACATGGGAGACTTAAAAAAAAAAAAAACTTTTGAAGGAGGCCTTTCTAAACATTAACGAAACACTTAGAAAACCCCAGGAAAAGATTAATAAATCTGACTAGTAAAAAACTCTTCTGTGTGGCCCAAAGTCAAAACACGAACAACAAACTGGGAAAAATATTTGCAACTTACATGATAGATGAAGGGCCATCATTTGTCAATAAACAGAAAAAAAATAAGCAACAGGCAGTTCACAGAAGAAGAAATAAAATGAAGGATACATTAACTTCAACTAAAACTGTACAACTTTTCACCTAGCAGATTAGCAAAGATTTTAAAGTCTGATAATATTCTGCACTGGGATATGTAAGGAAGGAGTCATTCTCAAAAACAGTTCATAGGAATAAGATTAATGCACATGCTTTAGAAAGGAATTTGAAAATATCTATCAATATTTTATTATTTATTTTTATTGAAGTATAATTGATTTACAGTGTGTTAGTTTCTGGTCTACAGCACAGTGATTCAGTTGTACATATATATCCTTTTTCATTATAGGTTATTACAAGTTATTGAATACAGTTACCTGTGCTATACAGTAGAACCTTGTCATTTATTGTGGGAGCACAATCATGGGCAAATAAATTGTAGGGTCGCATTGCACGTTGCTTAAAACAGCAGGGCATGCTTCGCTTATCTAGAACAGGCTGTCTTTGATTCCTGAGATTCCTACGCTTCCCTTTTATTATCTCTTAGCATATCTTGAGCATGCGAGACTGTTTAACCTTTTACTTAAATTGCTTAAGATTTGTGACTTATGCCTTGCTTTGTTCAAATTCCAATTACGTATGTTACTCTGATTGTTTGAAGAATCATGCTCGGTAAATTTGAGAGTCTAAGAGGGTCTCGCAGAGTTGATCTAATCAAGATGTCAGCCATCCTGCTGTGGTTCCTTCTTTATGTTTCCAGTTGCAGAAGATCTTTTTTGCTAGGTTCCAGTCTTTTTTCGATGGTTATTTAGCAGTCAGTTGTGGTTTCATTGTAGTCACGAGGAGAGGCAAGCTCGTGATCCTACCACTCTGCCCTCTTGACCGGAAATCTATTCAAACCTGCTTTAAATGTGGCCAAACAGGTCATTTTCAGAGGAAATGCCACCAATCTAAAAAAGGAATAATTAATAAGCCTCCTACCAAAGACTGCCCTTGATGTAGCAAAGGAAAGCATTGGGCCAACCAATGCCATTCTAAATTTGATAAGGAGAGGAAACCCCTTTCTGGAAACAAGAAGAGGGGTGCCAGCTCCTGTGCCCCCAACCCCAAGTGGAGTGGTGCCATAACGAAAACCCCATCTCAGACATTCCTAACTCAGGCCACAAAAGGGTCTCTGACCTGTGAGCCTCCATCTCAGGGAGCTCCAAACTGGACCTGTACACTACCTCAGAATTAATTTTAAAGGAACAGGACAATATATACACTGTCCCCATAGGAATTTGGAGCCCTCTGCCACCTAATTCCAAGGTTCTTATCTTGGGAAAATTAAACCTTACAAAAAAGGGAATTATAGTTCTTCCCCACATTATTAACTCTGATTACATGGGTGAAATTCAAGTTTTATTAAAAGCATCTGGGTTGCGTGTTATACCCCACCCCAAACCCAGATAGCACAGTTACTCTTAACTTCCTCTTACATTCCTGATTCTCTCCTGAGTAAAAGGGAAAACAAAGACTTACATTAAGTCAAATAAACCTTTGTTAACTATCTCAATTAAAGGTAAATTCTTCCAAGGTCTTATTGACACTGGAGCTGATGTTTTTGTTACTGCTTCACATGAATGGCCCAAACATTGGGAAAAGATTTCAGGCCTTATGACCGTTACAGGGGTTGGAAGGACCCACCTACCATTACAAAGGAAAAGACCTCTTAAATGTGTGGCCCAGAGGGACAAATAGGTTATATCCAACTTTTTATCCTACTCATACCTGTTTCTCTATGGGGCAGAGACCTTTTCCAACAATGGAAAGTAATTATACAGTCTAGATAATGTACCTTAGATTCTCCCCGAAGCTTGACTTAGGAAGCTAAAAAGAAAATAGCTCTCATTGAAGAGGCCATCCAACACAGGCAGTTGCACAGAAGGCAACCAGGCTATCCCATGTTTTATTTCTATTTCCTACCTTCCGTACCCCCACAGGGTTATTAGGACGATTCATTGATGGTATTGAATGTTTAGAATGGATATTTTTATCTCATTCCCTTAAAAAAGCTCTTACTTCATACACTCAACAACTTGTTGATCTACTGTATAAAGGCCGATACCTTTGTCAACAATTAACTGGTTCTGACCCATAATTTGTCCAGGAATATCTTTAGAAGACTCCCAACACTTACTCACACAATCTTTAGATTTCCAGGCCACCATAGCTGAATTTACAGGACAATATATATATATTCATTACCCTCTGATAAATTACTTCAACAGTTAGCCCTTATTAATGTCACTATACCTCAGAAGGCTGTGTCTACACCTACTCATAGTGCTATTACAGTCTTCACTGATGGCTCTGAAGAAACAACTAAATCTGCCACGATTTGGTTTGACCAAAAATGGCACAAGGTAGTTTCTACAGGACAAACCTCTACACAAAGAGCAGAACTTAAGGCTGCCATTATGGCACTCCAACATGTCTCTCACCAGCCTATTAACCTGGTCACTGATTCACAACACGTAGTTTATGTTATTCAAAACATAGAACAAGCCTCCATCAAAGGATTAACTGATTCTTCCCTCCTTTCCCTTTCCCTTACTTTGCAGTCTCTTATAGACAAACGACAACACTCTCTCCTGTTTACACATATTAGATCTCATGCAAATTTACCTGGTCCCTTAACCACTGGTAATGCCATTGCAGATCACTTTGTCGGTTATAGCTTAGCTTTTAAAGCAGCTCAACAATCACATGAGTTCTTTCATCAAAATTATAAATCTCTTGATAAACAATTCTAGTTAATTGTACCTCAGGCAAAACAAATCGTTTTAGCCTGTCCAGAGTGTCAATTATTATCTGGAGGACAAAAATCTTGGCTGGCATAAAGCCCAATCAAATCCAGCAAACTGATGTAACCCATTATACTCCTTTAGTCGACACCTTCTCCAGATATATCTCTGCCTCCATTCACACTGGAGGAAAAACAAAACGTGTCATCAGTCACCTCTTACATGCTTTCGCACACGTGGGAAAGCCACAACAAATAAAAACTGGTATTGGATCTAGTTATATCTCCTCCAGATTCAAACTTTTCTGACAAAACTGGGAATTACAACATACTGCAGGTATCCCTTACAATCCTACTGGACAGGCCATTATAAAACATGCTCACTCTACATTAAAATCTGTGATTAAAAAACAAAAAAGGGGGAATACACCTGGCATGTCCTTCTCAGATATATTACACAAAGCAGTATATACTTTAAATTTTCTGAATTGCGATTCTCAAGTCCTCACAGCGGCAGATCACCATTTTAATATAATTATCAGCAGCCTCTATAAGAGCAAAAATATTAGTAAAAAATGTGACACATGAAAACAATTCCTGGGAAGGACGTTATGAGTTAATCACCTGGGGGCGAGGCTACGCTTGTGTTCTCTTACCTACAGGACGACATTGGACACCAGCCCGTTTTGTCAAGCCCTACCATGAGCTGGAAAGATCAGCCCTGCAATTCTCTTCCTCAGATGGCCAATCTCTCCTTCCAAGACCATCGACTGAAACCCTGTCAGAGAACAGCCAAAGCTGCAGATGTGATCTGGGGACAACTTAAAAGACTCGATCAACAAGCCACTGAAGTCATGCAATGAGTTGGAGCACCTCCCATTCCAGATAACATGTTCACAGCATACTTAGCAGTGGTAAGGTAATACCGTTCCTGCTCTTTGCTTTTCTTTTTATTCCCTCGGCACAAGCCCACTTATACTGGACACACATTATCAACCCTCCTCTCTTCAGACCTGTTTCCTTGTGGGGTGCTGATCCTCCTCTAAGCAGCAATGACACCTGGTGCACAGAAGGCACTTGGCTCCCACCTCAAGGACCCCTTCTGGAACAACGTGATTGGTTAACTCTAAATGATTCTCTTTCCCTTTTTAATGCCCTTCCTCCAGTATGTTTTACAACCACCTATACACCTAATTGTCAGTCTGTCAAATCTCGAACCTATTTACATTATCTCCCCAAAATTAATAACCAAGAGGCCAACCTTACCTTTATTTTTGCAGCAGCAGTAGATGAGAACATTCCGTCCAATCGTTCGACCCCTCCACCTGTAAACCATTGTCAGATGACTAGGGTCTGGTCTCCTAACAGTCAATCCATCTCAACAATGTAGATCCTCTGTTGCTTACGAGCAGCCCCTTTCTCCCAACTACACCCTTTTTGATTGGGGCCCTCAAAGTTATCTATCTTCTATGGGGAAAAGATTAAATTTTACAGACTCAAGTAACTCTTCCATCTATTGGACTAATCGGGGCCATTCTGGCCCCATTTTAAGAACTTCTAACAGTCTTATACATAGCCCTTGGCATTCCACTTTGTGGCACGTTGCCCTTCCCTTTCTTCCTCGGAATACTTCTCATGGCTTACATAATAACCATAGCAGTAAATTTGCTGTTAATCTCACCTCTCATATTTCTGATCACATTCTATCTTGTACTCCACATCCTTATTTTTTTTAATGTCTTCTCAAAAGATCAATATTACCTTTGATAACAATCTTTATGTTCTAAAAGTACATTCCTCTGCCTGGTATACATCATGCGTAAGTTATTTAAATGCTACCAAATTAAATATCTCTCATGTTGTCATGTTAAAGCAACAGCCCCAAGTGTGGCTACCTGCTAATCTAACCCGTCCCTGGGAATGAACCAACAGTCTCACTAGATTAACTCAAGCCATTTCCAAATGGAGATCTAAATGTTCATTGGATGGCTCATTGCTTTTGTCATTTCCGCAGTAATTATTCTTGCCACTGCTTCTGTAGCCGCAGTTTCCCTTACTAAATCTATACATACAGCAAAAATTGTAAATCATGTCATGACAAACATTACTCATGCTATGCTTGCTCAAACCCAAATAGATAATGGCATTATGCAAAGAGTACAAGCAGTTGAAGCATCCCTTGAATGGCTTGGAGACAGACAACAAGCCCTGACTGACAGACAACTCATACAGTGTGATTGGCAACATGATAAAATATGCGTCATCCCCTTGCTCTACAACAAGTTGCAACATTCCTGGGATTTGGGTCAAAGGCATTTACAGGGAGCTTTCTCCTCTAACCTTCAGTCCAGTATCGAGACACTGTCTACCCAGTTACATCAACAATTGGTTTACATACAAAAGGAAATTCAAAAAAATATTGAGTAAGAAATGTCTGATAATTTAAAATGGCTAAACCCCACCAACTGGTTTCATGGCATCAACCTACCTATTGGATTATCGGAGCTTTTTGCTTGTTAATCCTTTTTGTTTTCTCTATAGTCTGCAAGTTGATCTTCTCTGCAATTACTGCCTTAAAGCATCAAAATCAACTGATGATCGCCCTTCTATTTATCTATTATGTATATAGTAGTTTGTATCTTCTAATCCCAAACTCCTAATTTACCCCTCCAACCCCCACTGGTAACCATAAATTTGTTTTCTATGTCTGTGAATTTCTGTTTTGTAAATAAGCTCATTTCTGTCATTTTTTAAGATTGCACATGTAAGTGATATTTGTCTTTCTCTATCTGATTTAGTTCACTTAGTCTGATAATCTCTAGGGCTATCCATGTTGCTACAAATGGCATTATTTCAATCTTTTTTATGGCTGAGTAGTATTGAGCATATATATCACACATACACACCACATCGTCTTTATCCAGTCATCTGTTGATGGACACTAAAGTTGCTTCCGTATCTTGGCTATTGTAAATAGTACTGCTGTGAACACTGGGGTGCATGTGTCTTTTGAATTGGAGTTTTCTCTGAATATACGTCCAGGTGTAGGACTGCTGTATCATAAGATAAATCTATTCTTAGTTTTTTAAGGAATCTGTATAGTGTTTCCAGAGTGGCTGCAACAAATGACATTCCCACTGACAGTGGAGTGGTCCCTTTTCTCTACACCCTCTCCAGAATTTATTGTTTACGGGCTTGTTAAGGATGGCCATCCTGACTGGTGTGAAGTAATACCTCACTAGAATTTTGATTTGTATTTCTCTGATAATTAGTGTCTATCAATATGTTAAATGCATATACCCTTTGACTATCAATGCAATACTACGACATCATCAAATAGATACCTTCATGTAAGTGTGAAAATACGTAAGTCCAAAGATACTCCTTGCAGCATGGTTTGTAATGATGAAAAATTTGACACAATCTGAATGTTCGACAATGGAGGACTAATGAAATAAGTTAAGGTACATGTGATGGCAGGCAGAATAATGAGCCCTCTCCAAGCACTTTCACATCCTAGTCTTTGAAACCTGAGAATGTTACCTCAAGTAGCAAAAGGGACTTTGCAGGTGTGATTAAATGAAGGATCTTGAAATGAGATTATCTTGGATTACTCAAGTGGGCCCAATGTAACCAAAAAAGTCTTTATAAGAGGGAGGCAGATCAGAAAGAAGGCAATTATGATATCTAAAGCATAGATTGGAGTGATTTGGGACCACAAGCCAGGAATTGGGTGTCCTCTAGAAGCTAGACAAGGTAGTAAACAGATTCTCTCCTTTAGCCACAGACAGAATGCAGCTCAGCCAACCCATTTCATACATTTTTTTTTTTTTGGTTTCCATTACTTTATTTTTTTATATATATAAACTTTTTTATTGAATTATAGTCATTTTACAATGTTGTGTCAAATTCCAGTGTAGAGCACAATTTTTTAGTTATACATGAATATACATACATTCATTGTCACATTTTCTTTCACTGTGAGGTTTTTTAATTTAAAATATTTATTTATTTATTTATTTATTTATTTATTTATTTATTTATTTTTTTGTTGGGGTAGCTAATTAGGTTTGTTTTCTTTTTTAATTTTAGAAGACGTACTGGGGATTGAGCCCAGGACCTTGCATTTCAGACTTCTGAACTTCAATACTGTAATATAAATTTGTATTGTTTTAATCCACTGAGTTTGTGGTAATTTGTTATAGCAGCAAGAGGAGACTAATACACATATGTACCAGAAAATTATGCAGCTGTTTTAAAAGGATGAATTAGAACATGTGCACATTTAGAAAAACAACCCAGTATTTAAGTTTTTGTTCTAAAGGAGCTGGCAACCCAACTTAGGAGACAAGGCATGCACATGGGAAAGGGAAGAATGTAATTACTACCAAGAAAGTAATGTGGAAACCTAAAATGAGCTTAGACGTCTCATTACTGGCCTCTTTACTACGAACATAATCTGAAAACATTCATCTTTGGAAGTTGGTCTATAAAATGCCAACAGAAATAAACATCAAAATAGCATTTATAGTTTTAGTATTGCCATTTATTTAGCAGTAATCGTAGGTCAGGATATTTACCTATTTTATTTCATTTATCTTTGGACCAGATCTGTCGATGAGGTTTGTCCTTGTTTTACAGCTGAGGAAATTGAGGCTCAGTCAACATAAGTGATCAAACTATGTCTATCTGACCCCCAAATGCATACTCTTAACTGTTATTTTAAATTGTATTCTGCTTGGGTCTCAGAAACAACTCTGAATAAAAGACTATGATGGTGAGTTGTAGAGGGGCTTTATAATCTATCTTCTATCTCCTTCTGACTTCGTTTCCTATCACCTGCCCCCTTGTTCACTCTGTTCAGGTCACATTTCTTGGTGTTTCTCAAAAGCTCTAATTTTTTTCTAATTTAATAATTTTCTAATTGCTCTTCTCTCTCTGCTTGGAATGCTCCCTGATTTTTATGTCTTATTCCCTCACATCATTCAGATCGCTGCATAAATGTCAGTTCTTCAGAGTGAACTTCTTGACTGCCTAACACAAAACACATCCCATAAGCACCTCCACTGCAGTCCCATTAATGACTCTATCCTGTCCCCTTAGACTGTTCAGTCCTTCATTTGCACTTGTTACCTCTGATGTTAGGTATTTATTTTCTGTCTGCCTCCCTCAGTAGAATGTCAGCTTGTTCACTGCTATATCCTCTGGCCTAACACATGGCCTATAGTGCTCAATGACTGTTTGCTGAATTCGTTTTAAGACTTTTTAACGCCTAGGCATCTCTTTCTTGCTTGTTTCACCTTACACTATATTAAAGATATCAAAGTACACCTACATCCCATGTTAACGTCATACAGAAAAATAGCTAACATTTATTGAGCACTTATTTTGTTTGAGGGCTCTTCTTAGTGCTTTACAAATACTTGTTTAATTCTCACAACCCCATGAGGTAGATATTATTGTCCCACGCTACAGATGAGTAAGCCAAGGCCAGATTTTCTTAACTTGTCCATGGTAAAATAGCTAGTAAGTGACAGAGTGGCATTCAAACCCAAACACTCTGACACTAGAACTCCTAATACCACAAAATTGAGTTGAGGATGACTTGTTGACCTAGAATTATGCATTGTAAACCATTTATTTGAATAGTTATTAATCTCAGGGTTGTTTTGTTTGTTTTTTGTCTTCACTTCTTTAGAGCTCCTTTAATTTCTTACAATGTTTTGGCTTTTCAGAATATAAATTTTGAACTTCTTTTGTTAAATTTATTCCTAATTTTTATTCTTTTTGATGCTAGTGTAAATGGAATTGTTTTCTTAATTTTATTTTCAAATTGCTCATTGCTAGTGTATAAAGTACAATTGATTTTTGTTCATTAATCTTGTATTGTGAGCCTTATTGTGCTCTAACTAGCACTAGATTTTTAAAAATATATATATTCCTCAAAATTTTCTATATACAAATGTATTAGTTCTCTAGGGTTGCTGTTAACAAAGTACCACAAACTGAGTTGTTTAAACTACAGAATTTATTGTCTCACAGTTCTAGAAGTTAGAAGTCCAAGGTCAAGGTGTCGGCAGGGTTGGACCCTTCTGAGGGCTGCAGAAGAGTCTGTTCCAGGTTCCTCTCCTTGATGTATAGTGGTCTCCTTTCTATGTCTCTTCATATTGTCTCTGCATGCAAATTTCCTCTTTTTTTAAGGAATCAGTCATATTGGGTCAACCCTAAAGATCTCACCTTAGCTTGATTACCTCTGTAAAGACTGTTTGCAAATAAGGCCACATCGTGTAGTGCTCAAGAATAGGATTTCAATATATTAATTTTTCTTTGTGGGCTTTTTCTTTTATTCAATCATGCCATCTATGAATAGAAATGGTTTTACTTCTTCCTCTCCAACCTGGATTCCTTTTATTTCTTTTTCTTGCCTAATCACCCTGATAGACGTGCAGTACAGTGTTGAATAAAAGTGGCAAGAGTGGACATCCTTACATTATTCTATCACCTTCCTCCTACATTTTTGGTTTTGGTAGAGCACCGGGCACCATCTAAAATTATCTTAAGTAAACAAATAAACCGAATTACCCCCCCCCAAAAGAAACAGAAAAGGAAAACGGAAACACAAGTTCATGCTGTATAACACACGGAACTCTGATATCTTGTAGTAACTTACGGTGAAAAAGAATATGAAAACAAATATATGTAAGTTCAAGTATGACTGAAGCAATGTGGTGTACACTAGAAATTGAATCATTGTAAACTGACTATACTTCAATAAAAATATATAAATTTAAAGTAAAAAAATTATTTATTATTTATTTTAGGAAGAATGAATAAATAACTTCTTAGGATCACTGCCCCACTTCAGACCAGTTTCACCTCTCACCCAGATTACTGTCACATTCTCTATGACTTGCCTCTAAGCTTCCACCAATCCACTGTTCACCCTGGAGCCAAAGTGATTCTTCTAAAATTTAAATCTAATTTAGCTCCATATTTACACCTCTGTGACCTTGGGGGTAAAGTACCTCAACTCCCTTAAGCCGCCTTTTCTTCAGCTATATTAACAGGGTGATGATAATGGCAGTAAGTCACATGTTAGTAGAGATAAGCGATGTAAAACCTAGTACCTCGTCTGGTACTCAATAAATGCTCCGTGGATGTCTGCTATTATTTTTTCCTTTTAATAGTAGCATAATAATAGTAATAACTTAACATTACTAGTAACTTCTATATGCCAAGCTGTGTTTTAAGTGCAGCCAGTGGAAGTTTGAGCCTTGTCCAAAGACATGCAAGTAGGCAGTGGCGCTGATGGAAAATGAACCCAAGCACTGGGTTCTTAACCACCTATACTCTTATTTGCGTTATTCTCTAATCGCCCTTTTAAAACTCTCCTGTTGCTTCCCAGAGACTTCAGCATGAAATCCAATCCCTCAGACTGCTCTAGAATCTCCAGAAGTCGCCTTTGCCAGCCGCCCTAGGATTCTCTCTTGCTACCAGCCCCTTCACTACGAGCTCCAACACTACTACCTCTAGCTTTTTTCCGGTGCTCAGCCTCAAAGACTTGCACTTCTTGCGCCCTTGGTGAGGCGCCTTCTCCACTTCCCTTGTTCCCACTGACGCTTTAGGAAACTTCCTTGATACCCCCAAAGACCGCCAAATTCCTGTAATCCGTTCCCCTCCTCTGAGGTCCCCCAGCACCTCGTAAATCACCATTTAAAATTAAAAAAAATTTTTCCATCACCGCGCTGACCACGATGCATCGTCTGTTTATCTGTCACCAATATGTGAGTTACAAGGCAGACTGCGACTTCTTTGACTTAATAGTAGACAAACGTTCAGCACTTACTACAGAAAGGAGTAATCCGGCATGAAAACCTGGGGGCTGTCTCAATTATCCTTTACTTGTGGTTAATTGTTTGTACTTAATTACGCTGATAAACTTTAAAGTTTTGGGATTTTTTTCCCATCAATTCGGGAGTGTCTTGGCGTACCGAGGTCACCCGTCCTTTACGAAGGAAACAAAACCGGAGGGATTAGCGTCCTTTACGAAAGAAACAAAACCGGAGGGATTAGCACGCCCAGCGAGCGAGAGCCGAGACTACTCGCACCAACAAGATGGCGATCCCCGCTCCCCCCCGCCCCGTAGCCGCTAGTCTCCACCCACTCAAGGCGGAGGCCTGCGTCATGTGACCCTGCCCTGCCTGGCACCGCCTCCGAGCCGCAGTGCCTGACGGGAGACAGAGCAGCGAGCGAGAGCGTCGGCCATTTTGTGGCTGTTTCCTGTGGGACGCGGTGGTGGCGGTTGGATCGGAGGAGTGAGCGAATTTCGACTCGTTTTTTCTGCTTGTTTTATCCTCCTTTTTTTTTCTTTTTTCGGTAGAGGGCAGTTATGGGACGCAAAAAGAAGAAGCAGCTGAAGCCGTGGTGCTGATATCCTTTGTCGGTTTGAAGTCGAGGCCGAGCGGGGGCGCCGGTTGGTGGTGACTGGGACGGGGAGGCCTGGCTTGGGCCTATGGCGGCGGGTGTCCGGGATCTAGGCCTTGGGTTTGGTGGCTGGAGGTGGGTTTGGGAAGGCTTTTCGGAAAACGGAGTCCCTTGGGCGGGAGATTCTGGCCGTTGAGGGTCGTGGGACTCCGTGACTCAGGAGGTTCTTGCTTCGGTGCGAGCGTTGACTCTCCGGGAGGCGGCTTGGACCCTTTTCAGCAAGGACAGTGTCCCTGAGGACTTTTGCCACACTCCGTTGTTTTGGTGACGATTCAACAAAGGGACTTTTCCTCGAGCAAAATATGCTAATTGACTTTGGAGGATTAGGGGAGAGCTTCCGGAGTCACTCACTTTTTCCGTTCTTTGTAGAATCGGTGGTTTAGTAAAGGCTTACGTTGGTTAACCCTGAGTTAGACCCCCCCCCGGCCTTTTTTTTGGGGGGGGGCGGTGGATGGGAGTTAGCTTCCGCGTCTCACCCACTGGCGCCTTGATTTCAAGGAGCGTTCTCTTACAGGGTGGGGTTTCTTGCTATCTTTTTACCTGGCTTTGTTAGACTGAAAAAAATGCCTCCTGTTACTTAGTAAAATAAAACGTGGCGTCCTCTTAATACTTTTTTTCCCCCAGAGTCGGTAATATACGTTAAAATTGATTTTATTTACTGTCTTGTACCTAAAAACGGTTTATTACAGAACTGCGTTTATTTCTATAATAGTTGAAAAGTGATTACGGATTTTGTACTTTAAAAAAAATGACTATCGAGGTAAGAATTCTCAGAATCATTAATGTAACTCGTCTCTGAGTTGAAATACATTGCTTGGCAGCATACATTCATACGGAATTGCAACCAACTTTATGGATTGTTAATAGAAAATTGTCTTTTTTTTTTTTTACTATGAACTTATTTTCAGATTCTAATAATGTAAATGTTAAGTTTTAAATATGAGGTAAATTTTTACTATATCTAATTCTTGAAATTTTGTTAACATAAACTTTGGTTTTGTTTTATCAGTGAACCCTTCCAGTTAACAGTATGCGTTTGTAAATGTTGAAATAATGAACTAAAGAAACGTTAATTTCACAAAAATTTCTGTTAAACGTGGGAGTTTGACAACTACATTGCTTACTATGGTGGTTATTTAGGAGTGGTGAAGCTGTATTATGGGCCTCCAGGACATTGAAGATTCTGAAATTATGTGGCAGGTTAATCCGTAGTGAGTATAATAAATATAAACAGCGAAGTTTATATAAAGTATTCAAAGAGGTTTTAGCTGTTCCCATTTTTAGTGTTACCATTATTCTCTTTCATGATTTATTTTTTTATACAGTGTCATTATTTTGCGATTTTTATGCCTTAACAGTAGTGATTAGGTATTGTAATAGAGATTTTGATGATGAGAAGATCCTTATACAGCACCAAAAAGCAAAGCATTTTAAATGCCATATATGTCATAAGAAATTGTATACAGGACCTGGCTTAGCTATTCATTGCATGCAGGTAAGGAGTTTTCTTCTGTATTTAATTTTTGCTTTCTTGTTTGGAAACAAGGTGTGTGCCCGGGTTGGGGGGAGTCTTGAATTTCTCTTTGATAGCTGTAGGGTTTTTTTGTTGCTTATTGCAAAGGATTAGATAAGATAACCAGTCAGCTTTAAAAATAAGAAAACCTGTTTCTTAGCCATTGAAATAAACAGTTGATTTTTAATGTTTACAGAGAATTTATATCAATATCTTTCAATTATGGATAAGGTCTTTCATCCTAGGTTAGGTGGATGACAGTTTGGTTGAGATCATAAAGTATTTCCTCGGTACTTGGAATACAGAACAAGGATCAGTGATTAAATTTTGTGGGCTGTGTGACCAATTCTAATCCCATAAGAATTAATCCATAATTAACTGCTATTACTCACTGCCTTTTTCAAGGATTTGTTATTACCAGTTGCCTGGGGCTAGGCTTATTTCAAGCATCTATTTTATGGACCTCTTTTGGAATGGTAGCATGGTGTCTCGTTGAATAATTTCTAGGTTTCTTGAGTTCTTTACTACGTAGGGAGAGCTTTGTAATTTATACTTTTAAAGATCAAATAGGTACGTTTATATCTTACTCAACATTGTTCTACTTTTGTGAGTCCCTGAGCTGCCTGAATTTTTGCCTAATTGAACCCTAGAGAGCTGTGAGATGGGCAAATCCTTATTCATTGAAAACTACTGTTGGTAGGAGGCAGGGAGGTAAATTTAAAACCAGACATTGCTTCCCCAAGTTTAAAAGGAAGTTTATTTAGATCTTTTTCACTCCAGTAATTTTACTATAACAACAATTTAATATCCATGCAGAAATATGACAGGCTGCTGCATGCTGGACCCACAGTTTTCCACTGTGGCAGTCACTAGTTACATGTGGGTATTTAAGAGAAAATTTAAAAATTCAGTTCCTCAGTCACATAGCCACATTACCAGTGCTCAGCCACATGTGGCTGGTGGATGACTATTGAATAGTAAAGATAACAGAACATGACCATTTACCAAAGGAAGTTTCTGTGAGTGTTTTAGGAACTGATTATACAGCAGTGAATAAAACAGTTACCTTTGTGGAGTTTAGATTTGCATTGTGGAGGAAAATAACCTATAAATATTTAGTTTGTCTTACATTGATAGTAATAGAGAAAACTAAAACTAGGTAGGGGGTGTAGGGGAGGGCCACAGCATAGTTAGGAAAGGCCTGAATGAGAAGCTGACATGTGAGCAGAGAGCTGAGAGGAAGTGAGGGAGAGATTTCTGGGAAGAGCCAATGAAAGACCTTCACATCAGGAGCATTCTCCCATATTGAGGGAAAGCAATGTGCTACTTTTATATAGGAGGGCTTGCAGGCTATTGTAGGCCATTTTCTTTACATTTGAATGAAATGGGAGTTTTAATTGAGATATATAGCATGCTTTGGTACATTTTACAGTCATTTTGGCTGCAGGGTTGAGAGTAGACTGTAGAGTGCAGTAAGACCACTTAGGAGACTGGAGTATTCCATCTTACGGGTGAAAGTTGATGGTGGCAGAAACCAGAGTTTGCTCATGGGTTAGATGTGGAGTATGAGAGAAAGTGAGTGAAGAATCTAAAGGTTTTTGGTTTGAGCAATATGAAAAGTGAGTTACCTCGTCTGTGTCTGTGGATTCAACCAACTGCAGTTGAAATTCTGATTGAAGTTCGATTGGTTGAATCCACTGGTGTGAAATCTGTCGATCGAGAGGGCTAACTATACTATGCCCTTTTATATAAGGGACTTGAGCATCCTTGGGATTTGGTATGGAAGGGTATTCCTGGAACCAGTACCCCATTAATAGGGAGGGACGACTATATGGAAATGTGGAAAGCTACGGGAAGAATAGGCTTAGGGATGAGGATATCAAGATCATTTTATGTTAATTTTGAGGGTGAGTATGTCAGTTTGGAGACTGTTGAATATCCAGATGGAGATGTCATATAAGCAACTGAATCTACAAGTCTGTAGTTCAGAGAGGTTGAAACTGAAGATAGAGATTTGGAAGGATACAGTATAAGGATAGTATTTTAAACTAAGATACTAGATATCCTTCTTAGGGAGTAAAATATAGATGAAAAAGAGATGCAGGAACTCTGCCTTGGGCCACTCCCAGCATTTAGAGGTCCAAAGATGAAAAGAAACCTATCAAGGAGATTGAAAATGTGGGCAAACCAATTCAGTAAGCGCAGCTAACAAGTAAGCGCAGAACTAAGATTGGATCAAAGTGGAGGTCATTGGTCACTTGCCAAGAGTGATTTCCTAGAATGATGAGGCTGATTGGAGTGCTTTCAAGAGAAAATGGGTGGGAAAGTAGAGGCGCCCTTTCAAGGAGTTGTACTGTAGGGAAGTGCAGAGAAATAGGGTGGAAGCTAGAAGGAGATTAAACAACGTCTTAACTTTATTTTTATGTTCTTAATATAACTTCACAGCAACCTGTGAGATAGGCATGGCTGTTAAGTCATGTTAACATGTTAAGACGTGCTCCAGTTCTATATTTGATTAGCCTAGGGCATTAGTAATTTAGATGTTTCACATCAGTACTAGCTCCTATCTTTTCAACCAGGACTGTATTTTTACTAGGCAAGATTCTAAGAAATCTAACTCTGGCTGTACCATAGTGTTGGGACGATTTTAAGTAAATTGTTATTTTCCTTCTCTTTCCAGTATCTTTTAATTAATTTAATCCCGTTCTTACCACTTAGAAATGTAATGAAAACTAATGTGTATGTGAATGTAATTATTTCTTTAAAGGACATATGAGTTACTTCATCTGAGTTTATCAGGAAAAGTAATACTTAAAAGTATCAAGAAAAGTTTTTTTTCCCAAAAAACTTAGGAATTGGTGATTAAGTCTCTTGTTGAATAACTGTTCATGGATCTTTTAATCACAGTAAGATAATTTCTAAATTTTTGATTTGCATGTCGCTGTTTAAAATCTTTGAGGTACATCTCTAAGAAGAAAACAGTTTTCTTTAGTTACCTGTTTTTTCCATGAAAGTGTCTAGGAAGGAAAGAAAAATTGAGTATTACTTTGACAGATACATCCAAGTCATTACGCTAAATAAGTGGTTCTCAAGCTTGAGCAGGCATCAAAATCACCTTGAAGGCTTGTTAGGTAGATTCCTGTTTCTACCCAAGAGTTTCCAATTCAGTAGGGCTCACGTGTAGCCTGAGAATTAGCATTTCTGATAAGCTTCCAGGGGTTGCTGATATTCTAGGCAAAATATTTGGACATACTTTAACCTAAGTTAATGCTTTTTGCTGAAGAAGCCCAAGACTGACAGGGATTTTACCATATTGACAAAAGTTACCTACATTTGAGGGAACGTTAGATCTAACAAAAAACATACAGTGAAAAAAGTCCTAGATCTCCAGGTTTCAAGAACTTCTTTTCATGACCTACCAAATAAATTCAGCTAGATAGTGACAGGATCACTATTGTGGTAATGTTAAGCACCTCAGATGATTATGGGTAATGAAATTGTAAATGTCACTTTTATGATTTGTAACCTCAGGCTTGTTTCAAAATCCATTCTTGGAAAATTTACTTTATTCCAGTACTTAATAAAACTTCATAAGCTTTACTTAATTGAGGAACTTCTTGGGACTTAATTTCTGATTTGTGGAGCACTATGAGTTTGTTGCTAATAATTTAAGCAAGTGAGATTATATGGTAAACTTGAAATAATGTTTATTGAGTCCTATGTATTACTCATTGCCAAATGCTTTTTATGCACACAGTATTTTATTTAATCCTAAAAAGGACCCCAGAATTTAGGTAATATATAGGTGGAGTAAATTGAGGCTTAGAGAGGTCAAATGATTGGCTCAATCTCACATAGCTAGTAAGCTGTAAAGCTGTGGGGGTTGAATCCATGTAGTCTCACTATAGAACCAGTCATTCTTAACCATTATACTAAGTGGTCTCTGAGTAATTTGAAGTTACTCTTTAAAAGACGCTGTCTTTCATGAAGCGCTTTTGTCTTTCTAATGGAAGTTTTTTGTTTGTGTGGGTTTTTTTTGTTTGTTTTTTACTGTTAGGTGCATAAAGAGACAATAGATGCTGTGCCAAATGCAATACCTGGGAGAACAGACATAGAACTGGAAATATATGGTATGGAAGGTATTCCAGAAAAAGACATGGATGAACGAAGAAGACTTCTTGAGCAAAAAACACAAGGTAGGTACTAAGATGTATTTTTTTTTTTAATATAGCTTCACTAGTAAGAGTATTATTACTACTTTCAAGTATAAATTTAATGGTAGATACTAGATGTATTCATATTTCCAATTTTGAATTTTATTTTTCTTTATATTATGCTATAAGTTATATATTTGATTTGTGTATATGATACTATTTGGATCGTTCTGTACATTTTATTTTATTTTTACTTATAACTGAATTCCAGATGGATTTAGCAAGTGTTGAGGCCTTTGAAAATGAAGGTAGCTTGTTTAGATTTATGAAACCACTGATTGTAAATTTTTTTTAGTACTGTATTTGATTTGGGATTTACAGCCCTGTTCTATCCAGATAATAGAAACTGTTATTAATTGCCTATTAAATTTTTTGTTTTGAAAAGGATTACAGAGAGGTCAGATTGGTTTATCATAATTTACCTTTTGGGGTGAAATAGAAAGCTGTTTTTTACTTTTTTAAATTTATTTTTAGTTTTTAAATTTTGGGGATAAAGGGCTTTTTTTTTAATTAAATTTTTATCCTTAATTGTGGTACTGGGGGTTGAACCCAGGACCTTGTGCATACTAGGCATGCACTCTATTGCTGAGCGATACCCTTCTGCCTCAAAAACTGTTTCCTAAAATAAAACTGACTTAGGAAAATTATTTTTACTTGCCATAGAATAGGAGAAGGATGTTGTCCTTCTTGCTTAATATAGAGTGAAAAAACATTTGAAGAGAACAGTGTTAACTGCATTTTTTGGGAAGAAAACTCTCAGGCACTAATTGCACTGAAATAAATTTTTTGAATGCTGGATGTCTTAAACTTGCTTAGTTTTTCTTTCTTTTCACTCTATTAGAAAAACTAATTAAAACTTTTTTAGCAGAGAGTCAAAAAAAGAAACAACAAGATGATTCTGATGAATATGATGATGATGACTCTGCAGCTTCAACTTCATTTCAACCACAGCCAGTTCAACCTCAGCAAGGTTATATCCCCCCAATGGCACAACCAGGACTACCACCAGTTCCGGGAGCACCAGGAATGCCTCCAGGTAGCCCATCAGGTTTCTTACAATTTAATAGATTCTTTGGTCTTTATTGATACAGTTCAGAAGTACTAATTTTTTCTTCTTAACCCCCCCTCTTTTTGGCTGAAATTCTTGTTTATAGGCATACCTCCATTAATGCCAGGTGTTCCTCCTCTGATGCCAGGAATGCCACCAGTTATGCCAGGCATGCCACCTGGGTAAGAAAACTCTTAATTGGCTTGTGGGCTTGTGCCTGGTAATCTTTTTCATCTTGGGTGTTACATGAATTAAATGTTGCTTTGTACTTTTTGCTTCTAAAAGGTATGGGCTCTATAAATATTAAGCTTATCTAATAAAGGGGTCTACTAATAAATTTAAGGAATATAAATTTGCCTCTGAAAAGAATAGAATTTGGGGTTTTAGGGTGTATGTAGGCAGCCATCTACTTCAATTGCACCTGGTGTAATTAAAGCAGTTGGTTGTAGGTTTTGAGTTTCTGAGATTCAGAACTGTCCATAACACTTTATAGTTGTGACAAGAAGCAAACTCTGTAAATGATTTATTTGTCAAATCATCAAGAACTAAAATGAATATGAGGTGCCCGTGCCCATCACTTTTACTTAAATATTGTTGGATATGAGAGGTATACAGTACACTTTCCCACTGTATTTTGAAAATCACAGTTAGATTTTGATTTTGTCATACATTTTCACAGATTGCATCATCAGAGAAAATACACCCAGTCATTTTGCGGTGAAAACATGTAAGCATCTCATTCATAATGTAATTCAGGAGGTATAATCATAATGTCATTTTCTTGTGTGTTTAATGGTATCTATTCAGTTTACTTCAGAAGTTTTCTAACTTTCCTTACTAAAACTTCTAAAATTTGCAGACTGATAGACACAGATCTCTTGAGGGAACTAAAACATCTGTGAGGAAATAGTAATAGACCCATATAAATAAGGCATTTTCTAAGTGTGCAGCTGTTTTCCTCAAACTGCTGAAAGTAATGGGACTTAGTAAAAAGGATTGGTATTAAGAAAGAATGTATATTCTTTTGCCAAATTACATACTTTATTATTATAGAAGGTAATTGAATTTTTTCTAATAAAATCTATATATAGAAGTTATTCTTCTGGTAAGGGTACTTAAGAATTCACTAACTTGTAATTTTTTAAGTGAATTGGACACTGATAATTGAAGGTGAGATTTTTTTAAGGGAAGAAAGATAAATTGGGTTATGTTTTTAAGTCATGATTTAGTGTTAGATAGCTTTCTGCTGTAAAAGGAGGCAGTCTGAGTTTACTTTTGATTATCTTTAATTATGATGGTAGTCTTCTGTGCCCCTCCAAAAAAGAAATCTTTATTCCACGGAGTACATTCAATATTTTCCTTTTGAAAAATCTGACAACTCTAAAATAGTTCTTTTTTTGTATTCTGTGGATATTTTCCAAGTGAGACAAAAGGTGATTTTGCTTTCCAATTACACATGTTTTAGATAAAATCTCTTATTTATATTGAGAGTATAATTTTTGTCCTCAATGGCTTTAAATGTATTAAAATGCACTGTTAACAAAGATTGAATTTTTTCCCCCATTTTACTGGTAAACCCAAGAGTTTGCTGGTTTTTAAGGAATTTATTTTGATAGGATTATCCTAGTGTGTTGTGTTCTTTCAGTATTAGAGGTCACATTCAAGTCTTACCTATTGTTTCAGGCTTTAGCCAAAATACTTTCTAATGTTTCATACTGTTAATTAACTTTAGTTGTCTCTTGAAATTTGCTTTCTAATAGAATGATGCCAATGGGTGGAATGATGCCACCTGGACCAGGAATACCACCACTGATGCCTGGTATGCCACCAGGTATGAAATGTTAGATAATTGCCTTTTTAATAAGGCAGGCATGTTTTATTCTTAAGTATTTTGGACAGTAGGTTTGTAGGCATTGGAACAGTGTAATTATAAAATTCCCATAGGTCAGTGACTTCTTTTTAAAAATACTGTGAGAAGTGTTATGATGGACTTCTTTCTTTTTTCTTTTTTTGTTTTGAAATAGATAGTAAAAGTACTCTTCCAAGCAACTGGAATGAGCCTATGCACAGAGCCTGTGCACTGAGGCTCACATATTTAAGGGTGGTTGTTGTATCTGTTAGGAATATTTTAGATGAGTAATGGAGACTCTTAGCAAGTAATAGAGAAATCCAACGAACTATATTAAACAATGTAGGCATTTATTATCTCACTCAGTGTAGGAGTGGTAGATTCAGTGGTTCTAGTGATAATCAAGAACCTGTGCTTGCTTAATTTTCGCTTTGCCGACTTTAGCTTTTTTCTCCTTCGTACGTGTCACTCAGTGGTTACAAGATGACTTAAGAAAGGATGTCAGCAGTGTACACTCCTTTTAGGGAGCAAAGTAACTTTCTAGAAGCTCCTTAGCTTCTTATACATCATTGACCGGAAGTAGGTCTCATGAACCCTCTTAAGTGCAAAGGTGCCTGGGAAATAAAGTATATTGACTTTATAGCCTGTAATATGGGGAAAGGGATTTGGTTAGCCCAGTAAGTGTGCCACAAAGGCCTTCATGAGGCGCTCTGAGCCCATTGCCTAGTTTTTAATCCTAGCAAGTTTGGTTTGGAATCCATAATGGAGTTGGATGTACTCAAGTGATAGTTGGTGTAAAAGGAACAGGAAAAATAAGGTAGCAGCAAAATTTGAATCATTGCCAGTGTAGCCATTAATTTGTAGACAGCTTTACATACGTTGTGCTCTGAGATGATTTTAGGCATTTGAAGGAATACAGAAAAATAACCAATGTTCATTTGATAATGTGAAGTCAGTAAGAGTTTTAACTTACGTTGAGGAAGTTTAAAGCATACACTAGTGGTGCATTTTAGGAAAATTTATTTAGTGTTTAAAGGAATAGCTTAGTTTCTGGATTAATATTTATAGCTGTATGTATTTATTACAGTTTTTACTATAATTTGCATTAGTTCAGGAAACATCTATCTGGTAGGTGATTGAAATAATTATCTTACATGTTTCAAAAGTTTGCTGCATCAGTAATACCAACAAGCTTAAGTGTTGCTTTACCTGTGCATGGGGTCTCAAGTGGTGTATTTCACTTCCCCAAATTCTGAAGAGACATGAAGGAATACAAAGTTTGAGGCAAAATTGTTTCAAGGGGCAAATGTCTGGAGTTCTTTGGGTTTCATGCAGTTCAGCAGTCAATTGTAGTATAGAATCTTTTTTAATACAGTACATTTTAATGGCAAAGTTTGGGGGAAATATTTTTTTCTGAACTAAATGTGTAAACAACTGGGTCCCTCTCCAATATTTCTTCTCTGCAGGTATGCCACCTCCTGTTCCACGTCCTGGAATTCCTCCAATGACTCAAGCTCAGGCTGTTTCAGCACCAGGTATTCTTAACAGACCACCTGCACCAACAGCAACAGTTCCTGCTCCGCAGCCTCCAGTTACTAAGCCTCTTTTCCCTAGTGCAGGACAGGTAAGGTGAAATTCCTGAAAAGGGGTGCACTTATATTTAAAGGTAAAGTACAGTTGTTTACTAAAATCTTTGAAATCATCATAGGTCGATTTTTTTAAATTTGTAATCTTTTTAATACAACTTATTAAATATTACTAAGAAGTGGCTCTTCTATTCCATGTCTGCACATGTTGATTTCCTCTACTCATAAAAGATTGACTGGAACCAGAGATAGTGTAGTAGGTTATTTTTCATAGTTGTGAACTCTGGTTATTTTTATCTTCAGTTAGAAATGAATGTTTAATTTCTGGGAACTTCAATACATGTTTTTAGAGACCTTCCTTTACCTAATGGACTATTGAGTGGAAAGAAACCAAAGCCAGTGATGAAAATCCTGAGACCTTAGCAAATAATTTTTGGGCTCTTCCTTTAGTCTAGACTAGTGACAAACAATGCTGCACTGTTACTGGAAGGGCATCATTTAATGGCTTTTGACCTAGTCACACTTGTATTTCCTACTGGTCTTTTTTTTCCCTCAGAACTCAGAAGCGAAGATGCTTCTTTTATATATAGTATGTACGTGACTGTTGCTTTTGCTTTTTTTTTTCCAGTTTCATTCAGAATTAAGGGGATCAGGATGTATGTTCTTTGTTGTTCACCTTACAGTTACTCCTTAGATGTTTTCTTCCATTTTTTTTCTTTGTAGTTGCTAAATTAAAAGCATTACTTTTAAGTGCCTTTTAAGCACATTAACTTACGTTTTCGAGGTGGTGTGGGGGATCTGTTTATTGAGAGACGATCTTGGCAAAAATTGTATTCATTGATAGAGAATTGGATTGAAATGTCAGTAAGAATGCATCATCATTCTCAGTTTAAGATAATCAGTTTTGAAGTATCATAGTGCAGAACACATTAGTTTTAGGGGGAAAAAACCTGTGGTTAATTAGATTTATTGGTGTAGAATTGAAAAACAACTTTCTGAGGCTCATACTGTCACTCTGTTTATTGTAAAAGCAATAACTGCCTCTATATATAAAACGGATTTGATTGCATTGTATTTTGCCTTTACAAAAATGCAATCTATACTGAAAAAAAGTCTACCACATGGCTTATTTTCACCCATTTGTTTGGAGACTTTTCATTGTTTCCTTTCTTTTATGCTACAGATGGGGACACCTGTAACAAGCTCAAGTACAGCTTCATCCAATTCAGAAAGTCTGTCTGCATCTTCTAAAGCTCTGTTTCCTAGCACAGCACAAGTACGCAGGAAGTTGCAGTTTAAAATTGTTGAAATGGCTTTATAACTTAACCCTTTGGACCCTACTTTAAAACAAAATCTTTTCCCAAAAATACACTATTTAATTTTTTTAAGTACAATTAATGGCATATAAATCAATGGTTTTTGAAAATTTGAACCTCATACTAATAGAAAAAAATGTACCCCAAACTCCTATGGTTCTAAAGGGTTAAAAGCATGTAAGCAGTAAATGCATTATAGTGGCCAATGGTTAGCTTGATGCATGATTAAGCTATTCTGTTTTTTGCTGTTTAATCTAATGCATCAGATAATAACGTAAGGAAATTTAGTACTCTGCATTTGGTTCTAAAAGTTGGCCTAATTTACATGTTTCAGATGTTTGGTGTTACGAAAGGTTAACACTTTTATTACCTATAACTTTATACTTAAAAGCTCTACTAAACCCTTTTGTCCATCATAATCATCCAGCCATTGTTAATTGGGAGGGCATTGTATTAGTATATAAGGGATACTTCTGAAGGATGTGTCACCATTGATAATTGTTTATGCTATTCTTAGTAACTGAAATTCATCCAAACATTTGTATTCTGTAACTTTTTTTTTTGAGTTGGTTGATTAAACAATTTAGAGTAATAAAAATAGAACATATGCTGTTCCATTATATGATACTATATTTCATCAATTGGGAATAAATACAAAGCTTTGTAAATTGAGTAATTTTTGGCAGGGAGATAGATGACATCTGAGAAGTTACATAAGCAGTTCTTGTTTCTACTGCTGTATTTTGGATGTGCTTAAAAAGACTTCAGCATCCTTTAATAGTATTTGTTACCTTGAATTTTGTGGATTGTTTATGATGTTAACTTTGTTTTAATTTCAAGTTTGCTGTCTTGTTGAATGTTGGTGTCTTAAGTTATATTGGTAGTAAATAAATTCAGTTTTGGGTTTTGAAGTTTTGTTGATGAAAGATTGTGTTTTACAGGCTCAGGCAGCTGTCCAAGGACCTGTTGGTACAGATTTCAAGCCCTTAAATAGTACCCCTGCAACAACTACAGAACCCCCAAAGCCTACATTCCCTGCATATACACAGTCTACAGCTTCAACCACTAGTACAACAAATAGCACTGCAGCTAAACCAGCAGCTTCAATAACAAGTAAGCCTGCTACACTTACGACAACCAGTGCAACCAGTAAGTTGATCCATCCAGATGAGGATATATCGCTGGTAAGTTGTTTACATTTTTTTGCTAACAGAGTTTGAGTACTGTTGTAGCAGTGTACCCATTTAAAAAGTTGTGATTTGTATAGTGATGGTCTTATGATCTGACTGAATGCTTGCTAAGTGATATTTACTATTCTGATTTTTAAGAACCACCAAACAAAGTGAATATTGCATGTTTTGATCTTAGATACGTTCTCCCCCTTCCCTCCAGACTATTTGTGAAAGAAGACAGTAAGTTGGGTTCTTACTCTCTTAAGAATTATTTTTGTTAGACATAAATTTGGTAAATTAATTGAAGAAACAGTGAAGTGTGAGGTAGAATCTGCAGATCACTAACAGTCCGTATGCTTTCTTCATTAGACACTTTTCTTGCTGAAGCAGTTTATAATTCCTGGAATGTTGTTCAGATATCCCATGCTTCAAGTATAAAAATAGGTGAAATTTTTTTAAGGCGTCAAGATTTTAAGTAGTTGGACTGGTTTGTGGGATAAAAGTAACTGGGGTGTAACGGTACATTTAAAAATTTAGGCTTACTCATAAATTATAAAGACTTTAGATGCTTGCATTATGGTTAATGAGCCTCTGCATTCAAGTGTTTCACATTTTGCTTATTTTTATTCCTAGGAAGAGAGAAGAGCGCAGTTACCTAAATATCAACGTAATCTTCCTCGACCAGGACAGGCTCCCATTGGTAATCCACCCGTTGGACCAATTGGAGGTATGATGCCACCACAGCCAGGCATCCCACAGCAGCAAGGAATGAGACCCCCAATGCCGCCTCATGGTATTCCTCTTTTTATGTTTTTTATTATATTTAGTGGATTTTCTCAGTATACACGTAGTATTTATCTGCAAAATACATTGCAGTTAAAAGTACCACGCACAGACCAACTCAATCTGTTTTTATGTTTTAAATGTGTTTTTTAGGTCAGTATGGTGGTCATCATCAAGGCATGCCAGGTTACCTTCCTGGTGCAATGCCTCCGTATGGGCAGGGACCGCCAATGGTGCCCCCTTACCAAGGTGGGCCTCCTCGACCTCCGATGGGAATGAGACCTCCCGTAATGTCGCAAGGTGGCCGTTACTGATCTTGCTTCATCCAGTCTAATAGGTTTGGAGATTAAACCTTTTCTCAACTTGTGCTGTTTATATAGCCAAGCTTCCGTCAATAAGGCTTCATTGTGACTTTAACACATATTATCTTCCCACATACCAGGAACTATTGGACATTTATTTTACATGGGAAAAATTATTTGGAATAATAAAGCAGGAACTTTTCCTGAAGTTGCAATTTATACTGTATGGCTTCTTTTTCATGTTTCATCTAGGTTTTTAGAAGTGAAGTATAGTAAATTTGGTTCGTTATATTGTGAAGGCGCTGGAATTACATGAACATACCACCTTAATAAAGGCAAGTTCTGTAAGCTTACATTGCTATTTGTAAAGTTATGCCTTCACAGCATTTCATATGCTGTTGGACTTCATGTCCCCAACCTTGCTTGGTGAGGGCTGTAACTGTCTCCAAGTACCTGTACATTGGAAGTCTGAATGTGTAACAATATTTAATGTATTTAGAGTTCCTCATGTTGCAGGGTTTAAGAAATCTGACCCACCAAGGTCATGTGACTTTTCTGTACTGTTAAACTTCATTGTAATAAAATGAGAGAAAAATTTATGCCTTTTTATTCATAACCCAGCTGTGGACCACTGCCTGCAAGGTTTGTACAGATGCATGCCACAGTAGATGTCCACATAATAAAATTCAGTTACCAATGCAGTTTTGATATATCATTGGATTCTGTCTTTGAATTGTAGGTTCCTTAGCTGCATGTTTTAAACTGGATAGTGTATGTAGAATTGTATGTTAGTCTTATACTTGACGGAAAAACTTAGATATACATATGAGTCACTACATGGGTATGAAATCTTTATAATGTGTCACCTTTCTACCCCCTTGGTGTCAATACGTGTTAGATACCATAGATGTTTAAGATGTAAACCCTGATACTCCCTCCCTGCTGATGATGTTTAGAGCCTAGTGCCAGACCCACTCATTTCTTGTTGATTGTTTTTGAGACTGCAGTACTTTGTGGACCTCAGAAGCTTGTCAGGTGCAAAATTCTAGAAGCTTAGGTGCATGCAGTAATAATAGCCTTTTGTGCTGTTAATGATTAGCATATATTCTAAGTGTATTGACAAGAATCTAAATGTGCCTCTCTTAGGATGGTTAACTGATGGATTTGAAATTTATTTGGTTTCTGGAAGATTACATTATTTCTTTGATTAAATGGCTACCTTTTGTTCCTGTTCAGCCTAGATGGCTTTCCTGTTAACCTTTTCATCCTTGGAAATTCAAATGTTAAACTGTGTTCCTGTGAAGAACTTTTCTGTAGAGATGACTACTATTATTCAGTATCTTGTGTTGCAGGTGTCATTTAATAGCTCTTGTTGACCTCTTTTTTTGCATCCATTTTTTTATCTTTTGCAGAGTAGTTTTATTATTAAGTATCAAATGGCCTGTACAAAGTATAATAATATAATGAATTCAAGTTCCTTGGTGTAAAGTTAAGACTTCTAAGAAAATAATGTTTTTTTGTAACCTTTTTGGGAAGGTGTAGATAGGAGATATAGAATCTGAAGTTTTGTTAAAAGAAAAGCTTTAACTTTAAAAGAAAATATTGAAAAATATTTTAATCGTAAAAATGTCTGTGTATAAACGACAAGTAAAAGTCATTCATTTAAACAAAATATTGTAAATATTTTAAGCTGATTGCTATTTTTAAATGTATTTTGCTCCAGTGGTTTTATAGCTCCTGGGCTGTGGTACCGTTGAGGTTGAGAAATTTTCATAGTTTGAAAGGCAACATTCATGTATCACTAAGAATGTATTTCTTCCTTCTGCCAAGCCCCTACCCCTTTCCCAACAAACACCTGCCTACCTAAATAGTTTTAAAATTAATACCTTAGATTTGACAGCACATATATCATACTGTCAAAGATATGTGTTGAAAATCTTTAAGGTAAAAATGGCATTATTAAATTTAGAATGATTAAATAGGAATTGTTCTGCCAAACCGAATGTCTCAAGCATTTCATGTACAAACTACAAATGGATTACAGCAGTTGGGGAGAGAGAATAGGAAGAGGAAAAAATGTGTTAGTAATGTTTCAGATGTTATCCAAAGCATGATTTGTATTTAATGGAAAGAGAACCAATATACCAAGGTCTGTTGTTTTCTGAGGTCTGAAAAGAGAAAACATTGCTACTTTTAAGTAAATGATAGAATTCTGGTTAAAAGTTAACTCAGAATGTTATGCTTGGCACTTTAAAAACTTAAGCACACCATCTCTTACAGTTTAGTATATGGCTCAGGTGGTGCCCATTTGGTATATTTAATGTGTAATTTTTGCATGCATCAGAACATAATTAAGCTTCTAGAAAATACTTTATACCTAACTGCTTCTGGGGTCCATAGTGTGGTTATCACAAGTGGAACAAATTATGTTGAAATAATTAACTCTTACTTTGACTTAACACTTTCTTAAGTGATAAATGGGGTTGAGTTGAAGTAAACTTCATTGGCCCTCACAGAAGACTGCTTTTGGGACTTGGTATAGGCAGGCAGGCATTGTGATGTCACAATTTAGAAAGTTATAAGATTAATTGGGCTGCCAGCTTTGGCTCTACCTTACATCCACTGTTACCACTTAAAAAAAAGTTTTTGTCTGGCACTAGTTTCTACTGTGTAGCTTTTATTACTGTTACCACAATAACAAGACCAGCAGGTGAGGATCGACTTTTGAGTGGCCGCTGGAATATCATTTGGTTTTATTAATACTTAGTATTTTAGTAATCTCTCACACATTTACCATTAAGAATCAGGTAAATATTCTTTAAGTACTTCTGTTCCACTGATCAAGTTGCATATTGAACTTAAACTCAGTTGAGTTAAATTTAGTTATTTGGAGGGCAGAGATTCCCAATAAAACTATGGGCTCAGAATCGAATTACAGTGACAATAGTTTTTTTTTTTTTTTAAGAGCTGCTCTTTTTTCCTTTGCTTGCTTGATCATTGGGATTAAAAAAAAATGCATGTCTTTTAAATTAATTGGGTAATGTTTTTCTAAAATTAAAATTTTCTTCTTCCTATAGCCCTGCCATAGGACAGGCTGAGGCTGAGTCTCAGTGTTGCCCTGTTCAGTCTGAGGCAAGTGGGATTTATTTTATTCCTTATAGGGGCTTTCACAGCTTTATGGCTGTTGGATATTTATGTCCCCAAACTTGCAGCAAGTTTGGTGAAGGCCCCTAAATTTAATTAAATTTAGGATTTTTATGATCTTTTGGCAGAGAAGGCTCTATATTAATATTCACGTTTGACTGTGGTGTTAATAAAAAGTATTTGATACATGTAATTTTATGTAATTATCTTGTGTTACATAATACTTAACAGCCTCAGTAAGCTGGTATTGTTGAACTTAAGTAAATTGACAAAATTTGATGTTCTTGATTTGGAGGCATGAAATGTTTTTCAAATTATCCCTTTTACTTTTAGGAAAAATCTTACTGGTTATTTTCTCCTTAAATTTAACCTCAAGGATAAGTTTAACATTGGAAATGCCACTGGATACTGAAATCTGCATTTTTAATCCCAAAGTTATGCATTGAACATTACGGTTTTGAAATGTCATCTGGAAATGCTTGTGATTTTTAATATTTTCAAACTTCACCACATTAGAGCAAATGTTAATGTAGAGCCCTGTGAAGAGTGGGAAGATGGTGTGTGTCTGGTATATATGCATATACACTACACATTGGATATAATAAAAAAGAGTTTGGGTATTACAGACCTACCAGAATGGATGGATTACTTTTTCAGGCAGTCAAACTGAAATTGTATCACATGGTAAAGTTAGTATATTGAACAATGGTTTTGGGATGAGTATTCTAAGTTTTATTTTATCCATACTGAGCAATATTTGATGTAGTATGCACACATGAAAAGAATTTATGTTTGTTTCCAACTAAAAATTGCTTATTTTGTTTTTTATGTATATATGTTGTTGGAGGCAGGTAAAGAGGGAACTGGAAGGGAGGCCAGAACAAACTTGGATTACTTTTTGTTCCTTCCTGTGTTAAAGCCATCATTCTATGCAGATAGCATTTTCCTCTGAACAGTAATGGTTAACATATAGTAAAGTGTTTAGCAAATCCAGGCTTGTGTTTCTATGCAGTTTTAATTCTTGGAAGCATAAAGAAAAAATATGCATTAAATGAATTCCAAATTTTCACCTGTGTAATTAGAACATGTTTTCTCTGTTACTGAATCATGGAAAAAAGATTTTAATGTTTTTAAGAATTACATCACAAAAAAAAATACCATTGGAATAGTTTATAACTTGCACCTTTTAAGACTCTTAGTTGGAGGTGTTTTCTTTTGCATCCACCATCCCCTCATATTCTGAAATATTCAAAAGTGAAGTTGATTGTCCTAATTCTAAAGTGATTGTTGAAATAATTATAATTGAAATACACAATTACACACTTGATTACTGGGTTGGGAGGGATTTTCAAAGGGTGACTGTTGAAGGTGATATAGATATCTTAAGATGTAGCTTCTTTGATCGCTGTAGTTCTGTGACTCAGAATAATAATTTTGAGAATTCCTTAATTTTTCAGGTGTCTATTACGTCCACTGGTATAACTTAGTAAACTGCTAAAGGGAAATGTTGAAGCCACTTCTTTACTGAGATAAAATTTTGAGTAAAAACTGACACTTGTTTTGGTAGGGGATTTTGAAAAAAAAAAGTAAACATGTACCCTAAAATTTTGTGTGAATCAGATATGTCTCTTTTAAAAGGTGGTATTTATCTACCTAATATTGCATAACCTTTGTATGTTACTCCAAAATGAAACTGATTCTTACTGTAACTTGGAAGTCTTCTAAAAGAAGGAGTTCATTATAAATAAGACTTGACTATTAAGACAGATTTTTGTAAGTAATCATTCTCCCAATTATACTTCTGCTTGTTATCTCATTTGAATATTAGTGTAGGTACTCCTATTAGCCTTCTTAATATTTTGTTTTGTGTAATCTGAATCACTATAATAAATAACCTTTTTTTTATAGCATAGGAATCATTTAACTTTTCTGTGTGGTATTTCTTGGCAAAATAAAGTTACTTTAATGATGTGTAGTATGCATATAGTGGATATCCACAATTTTGTAATTAATGTTGAATTTTCAGAACTATACTTTTTAGTATCTTGGTTCTTTAGACATCCCGTATCATGAATCTAATTCAAACTAGTCCACAGCAAATGGGGAAAGCAGGACCTCAGCTTGAGCTCCCTAATCCTCTAAATATCTTCAGCAATTCCGAATTCTTTCATGTTCTTGTCATTTTTGTTGAAAAGTAAGTTTGAAAGAAGCTTTTTTTTTTTTTTTAAACTAGACTTCTTCATTAAGGACTCAGAGAATTGCTTTTTATAAGCATTGTTTTTTCTGCTCTGGGCTTCATACATTTTTGCATAATTGGCCATGAAAGGAGGAGCCTTTCAGTTTCTTCCCAGCTCTGGAAAAATAATAGTTTGATACCAGTTTGAAATTTCTGAGTGACCTCTCTTTTAATCTGTTCAGTTAATCTCATGCATTCTCATAATCAGGATGTAGAAATCATACTAAAGCAGAAATGGAAGACCCAAAGGAGATCTTCACTGAAGCTAATTCGAATTATTTCTATTTGAAGCAAATTGAACAATATTACAAATGATGGATTTATGGTTAAGTTCTTTAGGAGGCATATGATCACTTGCTATATTAGGAGAATATGTTTGTGAATATGTTGTAATTTTGGTCAGATTTAACTATAGAGAAGATGCATGTGAGTAAACTTTATTAAAAATGATTGCTTGGACCCCAGCCATTAATTCCAAATGCTGTAATGATGTGAGGTTGTAATACAACACAGCTTCAGTAATGTGCTGTGCTTCTCCCAGGGGTTTGTGTAATGCTTTGTTTATAAACCAGGGGTTGAGGGGGGAGTCCTTTTTTCTAATTCTCTAGGCCCTTTAGCTTTCTTGTGTCTCATTTTTGTTTTGTTTTTGAACCATTAATACAGTTAAAGGTCATATGCCTTCACATTTGGTTAAATACAAGGAACTGGCAGTGAAATTTATTGATGCCCAATGTGGATAAAATGAATGTTTTCCCAGCTTACTGTATACAGAGTAGTAGTGATTATTTAGGAGAAAAGCCATTCATTGGCCATTGTATTGTTAGACCCTAGATGTAATGAAAGGTAGCAACATTCTGCCCTTGGTTTGCCTGTGTTAAGGCTTCACCAAGTCATTTGTTATAATGTAGTTTATTCTTAGCGTTTTATTCATAAGTAGTTCCACAGTCATTCAGAGATGAAACTAAACAAAATTTGCCACATCATTTTCTAGTCTCTACTAATAGAACAAGGCTGCTTAACTATCCAAGTAGACCAAGGAAAGAGTTACTAAAGTTTCTGTAAGTTTGAGTTAGAAAAATACGGGATATACACTTACTGAGCAAAGCCTCCCTTTTAGCTGTTAGCTTGTTAGTGTACTTCTGGAGGAGCAATAGAATTTACTTTTCAGCCCATGTTTTTTAAAATTGAAAATCTTAAATGAAGTCAGGTATTTTGGAAATTCAATTTAAAGTGTTAAAAATTGTGTATCTCTGTGGGATATGGCTACATACACTTAAATTAGAAATTCTTGTGCAGAGATTTTTTTTTCCTAGTTATATGTGCCCCCCTTTTAGAGTAACCCAAATTTTTGTAATGCACATATTGGAATACATAGTTTATTAAAATTGAGATGTGTCCAAGAGATACGCAGTGTCTTTAACTCATTCTCTAAGGTCACTCTAAATTTAATAGCCAATGTAAGGTAATTTTTGTAAGATTTAGGGAAAATTTTTTTAAGTGTATTAATGTCAGGCTCTGAGGAATTTAATGCACATTGACTTTTTAAACTATGAATTGAACTCCTCAGTTTAATACAATTTGTGTTTTTGTTAACTAGCAGCAGAATTTCAGCATTTGCTACTTACTGGTAGAGAAGAAAAATCCCACAGCCCTGCCAGTACAGGTTAGTTTAATCTGTAAGTACCTGATGTTCCTATTTTTTTCAAACATATACATATAACCCACACAAGGAAGAAAGCTGTGCAGTTACTTAAATGTGAGTACAACTAATAGTAGAACCATTGGACACTTTCAAACACTTGATACTTGGGCCGAAGTAGGTATAGGTTTGCTCACCTCAGTTGTAATAAAGGTGTAATGCTACCCCTTTATTATGTGGTTATGGTTGAACCTAAATAGATACATTGAATATAGAAGGAAAAGGCAGTGAAAGTTTCCATTGGCTATATATATGCTTATATTGGTATGATACGGAGTGCAGGGTTTGGGTCCAGGGTCTTCTACTTAAGCCACTCCTGTGGTGGTACTCATATTTACCTTTAAATTTTTTACAGTTCAAATCAACCTAAGACAAAAGTCAAGTTTCCTCCCCTCTAGCAGTCATGAATGGTGTGCAGTCATAAGCTAGAAAATGTGTTTATATTGCTTTTTTGTTCTTAAATGTATTTTATTTACTCTTGCTGTAAATAAATACTAATTTTGTTCATCTTTTTTGTAAACTATATAAACTATTCTGTTGGTGCACCACCACTGTGGGTTCATTTTACTTTGAACTAAGAATAACCTTACTTTTTAATGCTCAAATGAAAGCTGACTACCCATCAAGAAATCTAGACAGATTCTTCGTGTATTTCTTTTGAGGGGCAGTGAGACCGTAACAGGTTATGAAAGTTATGTTAAGACTTTTTATTGTTGTTTTTGTTGGTTCTACCGAAGTTATTATCTTGAACCATCCTTGAGAAATTTATTTTAACCTTTAAATACTGTGCACTTAATAAAAAATTTTAAATACTGAAGAGAAGAAAGTGTATAATTTAGTGTATAGAAGCCTGAACCATCCTTCTAATCTGTAGCATTAACCAGGACGTGTTGCTTCATCCTTTTCACCTTAAGTGTAACAGTGTCTCATTTGAGATCTGTCTGTAAAACTAGCTGATCATCTACTCCTGTTAAACTGAGAGTGGTGATCGGCCACTGGAAACATCATTTTAATGTTATTTTATATGGAAGTCATGCGTCCAGTTTTTAAAACTCAATTATCATCAGCTGATTATTTTATAAGATACCCATTTGTCTTTATATATAAAATTGCCTAAGGGCTCAAGTTTCATTGCCTTTCACAGTTTAATCTGTATAAGAAATGTCGTAGATGCAGTGGAAATGGTTTTCCTTAAAACCATCTCTTAAAAGCTGCTTTACTGGTGAGTACTGTTTTATACTTTTATGTGTCTTTATTTTTCTTTTTAAATTTAACTTGTTGGACGCTTTGATCAAAGTGTCTGAATTTCTGTACTCTTCAGCTATTACCTAAATCAAGAATATTAAGGTGATTATTTTACTTCCTGACGTTTCCCTTATCTGAGCTCACTTTTTCCTTGACCTTCATTTAGTAGATTATAATAGCAATAACTTTAACATATAGATTGTTCCCTTTTGTTGAGATAGGAAAAATGTTTTTACTCAGAACTATCTAGCATTTACAAAGTTTTTTTAACATACGATTTTTTTGTTGACAGCCAAAAGCTGTTTTTGTGTTTTCCCCTCCATGCTTTTGGTTCCCATGTTGCATAGGTGTAACATTTTAAAGGCCAGATTTCTGTTTGTCCTTGTTGAAGCTGCTGTTGAACAGTTAAGCTGAGAGTACGGTTGAAAGAAGGTTTGTTTGCCTGAGACGGTCATGCAGACTAATTGCTTGCAAGAGTCTCTTGGGTGAGGTTTGAAAATTTCAAGTGTATTTTTAAGTCACTCTGACCTTGCATGAGGAACTTAGATTGGAAATACGGATTTCTGGGACTGTGTGTATCAGTGAAAGCCTCTGAGTATATTTCTAATTACTTTATCCCCTGTTTAATCCCTTCCTTCGTTGTAACCGTGGATTTTTTTCCCTCTACCTTTTAGCCACATCCTAGCTAATGTCAGCATATGCTAAGGATGTTTTCTCATTGTATTTCCTGCCTTTGTAAGCCAGTGATGAAGAGTCAACTCATACTTTTTAGTGTGAACAATAATAGTCTTCTAAAATTGAAAATTGGTATGAGTATGTGATAATGGTGATATATTCTTCTAGATAAGCACTAAACAAAGTACAGATCGTCAGTTTATGTCTTTAAGATTTAAAGTGATGTAAGTTTCTAAGGAACTCTGTCCTTTCCTAGCAAGGATAAGCAGACATTGAAAATTTGGTAAGTATGTAACTTTAAATGCATGTAATAGTGATGCGAGTTAAGTAGCCAAATTTCCATAGTTTAAGATAATATTTAGAGATGAACAAGAATTCTTCAATCCCCTTTGTGACTGTGTGTGTAGCATTTTTACAAATTTGTGTGCACACTGATTAAATTGAAATGTATCTTACTCCTTTGTCTGGGTCATTTTTTATTTTGTATGGTGCTTTACTAACTTTATATTTCAAGCTTTTTTCAGGGTAGAAATAAGTGATGATGGGTAAAGAAAATATCTTCAAGAATTATTATTTACATGTCCCCATCTTAAAATCCAGTGATGCTTTTAAGTTTACTTAAGCCTTTTGTTTTTCAGCTCCAGTTAAAACTGACAATAGGCAGCTGATCAAAAATGGGAAAGAAAGCTTTGTGCTCTTTCCGGAATATTGTAGGAGTCATCGTATAATAGCAAAATGTTATTAAGCCAATACTGGATTTTCATGGAAGCAGTGCTTTTTAAATTAAGAGGAAAAGGAATCTCCCTGTGACACTTACTATTAAGAAAATAATAAATAGAAGTTAAAGTGAAAACATTTTATTACTACAGTGGGGAAGGTGATTTTTATCTGAGTGATATGTCTGCTTCTTTCTGATCTGGTATATAGCGTTATTTTGTGAAGTGGTGCAAGATTGCAAAGAGTTGTAGGAAGGGGAGAAGCCCCCCGCCCCCATTCAGTCTCTATGCTTCACTCCAGCATTGTCCTGGCAAGGAGGGAAATGAAGAGCAAGTCATGCATGGGATATGATGGTAAGGAGGACCTGAACAAAACAAACGAAAGAATAAATGCTAGTCCAAGTGTGTGATTAAATGGTTTAGCTAAACAAACAAGTGGTGACTAGTAGCATGATTTTTAATGTAAGTAAATGAACTCACTGATCTTAAAGGTAGTAACTAGATACTAGCTTTAAAGTTTTACCAACTTTAACATTCTACTAATTAACACTTGGATTTTGTTGATGGGGTATTTTAAAATGAACTTTTCTTAACAAATAGTACATTCTGTCACTCTGACATACCACCTGGAAGCGAGTGCATAAGAAAACAAATGAATGGCCACGTTTATAGTGTTCAACTATGTTAGATTTTATCCTACTGGTAGGGTTTGGGTGAAAGAGATGTTTCTAGATGTTCCTTAGTGTATGGAGCCATGCATTAATCAGAGCTCACAAAAGGTATTGAGGTATTTTTTTCTCTCTCTCAAGGTGGTGTGGGGGTGTTTGCTAGGTTTTAAGAAAGTCAAAACTACCATCTGAAAAATGATGCTTTCTTTCCATATCCAAAGCAGTTTTCAGTTTGTGTTTTCATCTTAAGGTTGAAGGATTTTTGCTTCTTCGTTATTGAAAGCAAGCCTCTTTGCTCCAGGATAATGATTGACCGTTAACAAACATTTGAGTGCCTGTTTATTTACAATGAATAAAATTTTTCATTTCTTATATATGATATTTGTCTGAGCCCATTTTGTTAAGTTGTATCCAGAACAGATTACATTGAGAGTGAATTATGATTATAATGATACACTTTAACTGTCCTTCACAGTTTTTGGTGTGCCTTGGGAAGTAGAAGGCAAAGTTACTTTTATTAAATATGGAATATGTTTTGAGAGAAAGTAAAGGGTAAATGAGTTTTGGACTGTGGGTATGAGGTAATTGTGAGAAAAGTATTAAAGTTGAACAAGTAGATGGAGCCAGAAGCAGCATAGTAATTTAGATGAAGCATAAAACTAGACCTTGCAATCAAATCCTTGCCTGCTATTTAGTAGTTCTATGATCTGGAACAGGTTAACTTCTCTAAAATGGTGGTAATAAGTTTCCTAGGCTTTTGAGAAAAAGTTACTGTATGTAACAACCTACCCTTGTCTGTCAGACCAGTGGAAATGGTGGGACTAAGGTTGGGGTAAGCAGTTACTGAAAACCTTAAGATTTTATTTCACTTGGTAAATGCATATGAATGCCTACCATATGCTTGGACACTCTTGTTATATACGGGGAGACAGGAAATACATCTGGAAAGAGACCTTGGAGCTGAGGATTTAAGAAGCCAGCCCTTGAGAAAAGTCCTGTTGATTAACAGTATTACAGGTAGAAGGGAGAGTAGGTGCAGAAACTGAGATGAGAAAGCATAGCATCTTGGAACAAAAAATACAAAAGTATGAGTAATGGATTGGGAGGGTGTGTGAGAGAGATGTGAATAGTGATTGGAAAGGTAGACCAGATCACAGGTCATGATTTGAGTTTCATTCTAATGGAAGTCGAAGGGTTTTGAGCTGGTGAGTAATATATAATTTTTAAAATCTTAATTCTACATTGTGTGAGGGTGGGGAGTTGGGCAGTATGGGGACTAGTAGAAGGCAAGAAGAACCTGGCTCTGTAAATAGATTTCAAGAATAATCGATGTGCATTACTGTGACTGCATGACCATTGGAGAAGTTAGATGATGCCAAACCTAAGAACAGAAGAAGTACAAGAGATTTGGAAGTTAAACTTTTTTATTCATGATTTAGTCCACACCTGACCTATTGTAGGACTTTGATTTAGGAAATGTTTATTAGGGTCTGGTAAGGCATTGAGGTGGAAAAACAACAACAAAAAATAAAACAAAAAACTAATTAGAGACTTAGGAAGGATAAATGCTAGCACGAAGAAAGTGAAAATGCCCTCTGAACAAGTTTGGAGGACGGTAATTCCACCTGCATTGTGTCAGAAGAAAGGTGGCATTTGAACTAGGTTTTGAAGGATGTTAGGGTTTGGACAAATTGAAGAAAGTGTTAGGAAAACAACTTGAAAACAATACGGAGAGATGTAAATGAAAGTTGTAGAGAATGAGGTAATTTGAAGTGAGCATATAAAGATCCTTGAACATCACGGGTACGCATTTCCACTAGGAATTTTGGAGTGCCTTTGATTTTTAGCATAAAAATAATGAGAGCTGTGGATTTGGTTTGTCTTCAGAAGCATCCAAAATCTCCAAGATCATCAGATGCTGTCGTCATTTCCTCACTGCCACTATTACTCTGGTGATGTGGAGCAGTAGGATTCAGAAACCATAACGGCCTGACTGCTATTGACTTAGTCAAGTTACAAGAATTCCTTCTGTTTACCAGGGCTAGGTTAAAACATTTTGGAAACCCTCTATCTCAGACCATTACTTTCCTCAGTCACTTTCCTGTAAATGGCCTCTATTTTTTCTGCCATTTTTTCCCTCAGTGGTAAGACATTGATCCTGTCCCTCAAAAACCTTTGTTATGCCCATTTAAATCCTGTTTTGTACAACTATACTATACCTGAATTTTTCATAGAATAGAACCTTACTGAAAACTAGTTCTCCACAAAGGTGTAGTTTCTAATAGTTACCTGAAGTGAATGTGCTATTCATCCAGATTGTACCTGGAGTTTGAGAGGATCAGTGAACTGCATATTACCAAAAGCAACACAAGTTACCGTAAGTATTTGCTCCATTTGGCTCTGACTCTTACTCTGCTTTAATTTACTGACTCCTGAAAGTTCCCCTTTGTTGAAATCTTTGGCATATTACTCAGATGCTAAATTTTTTAAATGAATGATTAATCTTTGAAAAATATTACAGTGCCATACTACTGAAGGCAATCACAAAACTGCAAATTGGTGTAGAAGCATATACTGTAGATGTATAACAGATCCATTTCAACCTTTGGTGGGCCCAAAGCAAATCTGTGTAAGGGTATAGTCACCTTTTCCACTTACTGCGTATCTTTTCAAGTCCTTGTTTGCCTCCATCATCACCACCTGCCACACCTCACGTGCACTTGTCTCATGACTTTGCTTCCTAATTCATGAAGATAGTAAAAGCCAAAGCCTTTTATTTTTAGGTACCATATCTGTAAAGTAACATATTTACACACTTTTATGTCTTTAGACTTGATATCCAATTAATTGCTAATGCCTTTTACTATGCTCTGAAATTCCACCAACTGCCCTTTTTTGGGGGGGGGGTGGTTTTTTTTTTTTTTTTTTTTTAGAGAAATTCCAGGTTTACAACAAAATTGAGAGGAAGGTACTGGGATTTCTCAAATACCCTCTGCCTCTGCCCGTACATAGCCTCTTCCATTATCAACATCATTCACCAGAATGGTACAATTTTTTTTTTTACCATGGATGAACATACACTGGTTCATTATAATCGGCCAGAACCCATAGTTTAACATAGGATTCACAATTGCTGTTGAACATTCTGTGGATTTGCGTAAGAAGAGTGACATATATTCGTCATTGTAATACACAGTTAAAAATCCTCTGCCTGTTCATCTCCCCCACTCCCACCTCTGGCAATCACTGGTCTTTTTATTGTTTTCATAGTTTTATCTTCTCCAAAATGTCTTCTAGTTGGGATCATACAACATGTACCCTTAGATCAGCCTCTTTCAGTTAGTCAGACATATTCGTGTCTTCCATTGTCTTCCTGGATTGTTAGCTCATTTCTTTTTAGCGCTGAATAATAATCCTTTGGATTCACTAGTTTATCAGACATTCACTTACGAAGATGAAGGACATCTTGATTGCTTCCAGGTTTTGGCAGTTAATGAGTAAAGCTGCTATAAACATCCATGTGTAGATTTTTGTGTTGATGTAACATTTCCAACTCCTTTGGAATAAGTGCCAAGAAGAGGAATTGCTGGATTGTATGCTAAAAATGTTTATAAGAAACTGCCACACTCTTACAAGTGCCTGTGCCATTTGTTCCTCTTGCTCTGCATCCTTGCTAGCATTTGGTGGTGCCAGTGTTCTGGATTTTGTCCATTCTAATAGATACGTAATGGTATATCTCATTGTACTCATTTCCCTCATAACATAATATGAAGCATCTTTTCATATGCATTTATCTTGAGTAAGATTTCTGTTAAGATCTTTGGCCCATTTTTAAACTGGGTTGCTTCCTTTTTGAGTTTTAAGAGTTTTTTGTATATTTTGGATACAGAGTCTCTTATCAGATAAGTCTTTTTCAAATATTTTCTCCTAATCTGTGGCTTCTCTTCTAATTTTTTTTAGCTTTTTTTGGGGGGGGTGGAAGATAATTAGGTTATTTATTTTTAATGGAGGCTCTGGGGATTGAACTCAGGACCTCGTGCATGCTAAGTATGCTTTGTACCACTGAGCTATTACCCCCCACCCCCATTTACTAGATAATGTTTTTCACAGAGCAACTCCTGCCTTCTTAGTGCTCTCTAGATTATTCTTTTTGGTGCTTCTTCAGCTGCTTTTCCTGTTTCTCATTCTTTTAATGACTCCTCTAGGATAAAACCTGAGTGATTGAAAGTGTCATAAAGGATAGGGTTCAAGAGTGATTCCCAGGGGGAAAGGGGTAAGCTTGGGAGTTCAAGATTTCCAAATATTAACTACTATGTATTAAAAACAGATTTAAAAATATAGCACAGGGAACCATATTCAGTATCTTGTAATAACCTTTAATGCAAGAATATGAAAATGAATATATGTATCACTGGGACATTTTGCTGTACACCAGAAATGGACATATTGTAACTGACTATACTTAAAAAAAAAAAAAAAGACTATGGCCTAGAGTTGCGGGCATTGGGTGGGGCAGAGTGATTCTCAGGTTTTACTTCTCTATTTGGCTTAGACGACCTTTTGTAATCTGACCCTTGCTTGTCTCTGGTCTCATTTTTTCCCATTCCCCCGTGGTACTCAGTTCAGACTTTCACTTCTCTCTGCCTAAATACCATATCCTCTCCCTTTACTTCTTGTCTTGGTTGACTTCCTCATCTTTACACTTACCAAATTTTAGTTTAGAGATTATTTCCTCTTATAAATCCCTGAGCCTTCATGATGACCTTCATATGTGCTTTCATTATAGCAACTACTCAACTATTAATCTTGCTTGTTTGGACTGGACTGTAATCTCCTTGAAAGCAGGTGTGTGTCTTGTTCACTGCATTCCTAAAACCTAGCATGCTGCTTCATGGCACTTAATTGCTGAACTCAACTAACTTGCCGGTAGTGGGCTGATTGATTTCATCAGAGCGGACTGTCCAGATAGACACGTGCCTTTATTTGAGCATTGTGCAATTTAAATCTGACCAACTCAAGCTGTTCTTTTGAGTAGGATCTTTAAAAAGTGCTTATTGACTGTCTAAAGAATAACCCTTTCCGACAGCAAAGGTCTCCCCAACAGAGCTGTTCTGAGAAGCAATGTAATTTGTGTTTTTTCCAGGAAGATTAGAAGGACTTCCTTTGGGATGTCTGCCAGAGTGAAAAGTTCGTGTTTCCTACGTGGTGAAAGATTAGCTCTAGTTTAGAAGAGAGGTAGACTAAACTAGGAATGCAAACTAAAATACCTAGAATGAGATAGGTAGTAGAAATGACGGAGGTGAGCCAGTTGGAGAGTGGTGAACTTCATGACCTGTCTACGTGAGGTTAATGCCATGTGCAATGTTTGGTCAGGGTTGCCAGATTTCATTTTCCTAGAAAAGTTAGACATCTTGTTGAATTTGGCAAAAAGATCTGTTTTAAAAATTAAATGAAACACTATAAGCCAAACACATCTGCAGGCCAGTTCTCCTGTGAGTCACCAGTGTGAGACTTCTTGAATGGAAGCTGACGTTTGTTAAGAATTTATCTGTCAATAGCTCAGTGGTAGAGTGCATGCTTGGAGTACATGGGGTCCTAGATTCAATCCCTGGTGCCCTTGTTAAGGGAAAAAAAAAATCTAACATGAATCAAATGAAAAAGCTCCCTGCCCCACCCCCAATCACAGTCCCAAGGAAGAACTGCTTTTAACATTATTTGTTTTGGCTTCATCTCTGTATATCTAAATAACATCTTTTTGTTGTTGACTTACAAATATTAACATCCATTGATTTCCACTGTCTTAAATAAGGATTTAACTCACTTGTTCCATCTTTACCACACCTTCCTTTATGTAATTGTATCACTTTTCTGTTCCACTGTTTATTACATCTGTAATGTATCTTTATTCCTTGTCCCATTAATTAAAGAGAGTATCTCACCTCCTTGCTTAATAAATATCATCGTTTGCTCTTCTGTTCTTTTTCCACCTTTCACTTCCAACTTAGGACGTTTATACTTTATGCAGTGTCAAGGTTTGGACATTTGCATTTTGTTCTATGATCTTAATGCATTTTGTCTATAGATTAGATTTTAAAATTGGAAATCGACAGAATTCTTATGATTGTAAGTATTACTCAAAAGGCCAAGAAGTATAATGTGATTACATTTCCTTTATAGTAAATTTGTTTTTCCTGAAGTCAGTCAGTCTCTCTTACTTTGTCTACCTTTATTATTTATTTATTTATTTATTTTTATTTATTTTTGGCCTACTTTTATTATATCCTGTAGTTCTTCTGATATTTCAAGGACGATGTCAATCTCTGGGATTCCTCTTTGGTGGCTTTTTGTTTGTTTCTGGTTGTGTGCCTTTTACAGGAAAAAAACAACATGTAGTGTTTTAGAAGTTTGTTTGCAGATCCTGGGTGCTTTCTGTAGGATGTCTTCATATTCAAAACTAAGAATTACGTTCCTAGCCTGCTTCAAATGACAGATGCTGTAAAACCATGTGAACTTCCTTGTTTGACAGTTAGGAAAACTGAAATTAGCCCACCAGTAAGCTTAAGTCAGGAAGAAGTATTTTGCAATGTATGTATATCCAGAATATTTAAAGCTTTTAGTTGACATGAAAAGTATCCAGTGGAAAAATGGGTAAAGGGTATCAACTGGCAGTTCACAAAAGAGAAGACTAGAGTGGCTAATAAATGTGAAAAGAGGACTCAGCTTCACCAGTAGTCATTAAAATGAAAGTTAAAACAACAGTGAAATACCATTGCAAAAGCCTGGATCAGTTTGGCAAAAAATTAAAGTCTGATGATAAAAATGTTGATGTTGACGTGGAACGGCATATACTCCTGTGTGCTACCAATGGGAATGTGTTTTCATTGGGATACAAGTTCTGGCTGTCAACAAAAACCCAACTATAACGTGGTTTAATAAAGTGGAAGTTTTTCTCCCATAACAATCCAAGCTGAAGGCTGATACAGTGTTTGTGACACAGGCTCCTTTTAGTTTTTTGGTCTGTCAACTTTAGTAGGCATCCTCATTCTTTGGTTTCATGATAGCTACTCCAGGTATGGCCGTCATATTAACATACCAATTAACAAGAGAAGGGGAGAGACCATTTCATCTTTTTAAGGGCATGACCTAGAAGTGGCCCAACTTCTACTTCTATGTCATTGGTCGTAACTGAGGCACATGGCCACAGAGAGTTACAAGAAATAATGAGAAGCGGGGAGGGTATATCTCAGTGGTAGAGTGCTTGCTTTGCATGCACAAGTTCCTGGGTTCAGTTCCCAGTACCTCCATTAATAAATAAATAGATAAATAGATGAATAAATAAATCAAATTCCCTCCAGAATACATTTTAAAAAAAGAAATGATGAGAAACTATATATTCTAGTTGACTATGCACCCATCTAAAATTTGGAGGATCTGTTATTAATATTTTGAAGCCTGTTAGCAGATATCGCCATGTAGAGTAAACTAGTTTAATCACTTTAGTGAGCAGTTTGGCAAGATTCAATAAAATTGGAGATGTATTATTCCTCGATCCACCAGTTCCACTTCTGGATGTATGTCTTTGAGAAACCAGATGTATACACGAGGAGATGTACAAAAATACTTATTGTGGTAGTACTTGTAACAAAAATTTGAAACAACCAAAATGTTCATCAATAGAGGATGGATATTTTAAATATGTATAGGTAAATGCGGAAAAGTCCAGCAGTTAAAAGGAACTAGCAACACGGAACAATATCAGACAACATTGTGTGATAAAAGCAAGTTGAGTGAAGGTAAGTACAATATTATGATATCTAAATAATGTTGGAAACATGCAACACGGTAGTATTTTTGCACACAGATATATGTAACAAAAAGTAATAAGACCTGCATGGGAATGGTAAATACCAAGTATGGGGTATAAGTTGCCTCTTGTTGCGGATGGGGGTAAACAAAGTGCTTCGACTGCATCATGCTTTTGTTCTTCAAGATCTGTAGTAAATACAGCAAAATGCTATAGCTGAAGAGGAAAATGCTAAAGTTGAAGAGGAAAGACTACATGGAAGTGATACATGATAAAATTGGGGTATTTTTGGAGACCACTGAGAGCCCTTTATACCCAATGATGCCAGCCAAAGGCAGAGGAAACCCCAAGGCTGCTAAGACTGCAGACTCCAGAGAGCTGGTGCTGCTCTCACTGTTCCTTGTTAGCTCAGAAGCTGTAGGTAGCCCTCTCTGGCCCACTGCATGATGGCCACACGTCTCTTTAGCCTCTCATGGCCTCCATGCTCCTTCATGCTCTCTTTGACATATCCTATGGTACAGTTACCCAAACTGAATTTTATTCCCTGTGCATTTCTATAATCTTTTCTTAGTTGTTGTCTATTTTGCTATGGTATATGAAATGCACGTAGAGAATGTCAAAGTTGAAAGCAATCTTGCATATCCTGTCAGTGACTCCCTCCCAATCCTGGGTATATATCAGAGTCACTTGGAAAGCTTTTAAGAACATGTATTTCGAGGTCTCATCCCTAGAGTTTTTTTGTTTTTGTTTTTGTTTTTTACTTCAAAAGGTCTGGGGAACAGATTTGGCATGTGTATTTTTATTTTTCAAATTTTATTTCTGTATATTCTGCTTTGGTCTTTGTCTGCTCATGTGTATGTTTACAATAGTGTGATAGTTTTATAATTTTTCTATGTTGCTACAGTATCCACAATTATTATTAGAAAGGTTGTGTAATAATTTATTTGCCCATTTCTTGATTGTTGGTAAGTTACTTTTATAAATGATTATGCTGGGACTATTTTCCTGCATATAGCATACGTATTTTTTTAATGAACCACACTGGACACTACGTAAGAATAACCTGAAGCCTAGAGATGTAAGTGCCTTGCTTCCTGCCACACAAGTTAAGAGAAGGAGGAATAAAGCTTGAACCTGATCATCTGACTTCCAGTGCAACACCCTTTCCACCACTCATATTTTTACACCTTGTCTTTCATATCTTCTCTCTGTACAGCCAGGTCCTATTCATCCTCCAAAAATTTGTGTAAATATTGCTTATTTCACATAAGCAATTCTTTGCTCACCCACTGGAAGAAATTTGTCTTATTGAGTGTCCTTAATATCTACAGTTCTTTTTTCATTTTTCACTTTTGACCTTAGATGATAATTAGAATTTTTATGTCTTCGCTTCCTTACTAGAGGCAATGTGTACAATGGTTAGGATTTTAGGCTCTGGAACAGCTTGAGATTTCTAATTTCAGCATCATGTCCTAGCTATGTGAATTTGGGCAAGTTACTCAACTTCTAAGTCTGAGTTTTCTCACCTTTAAAATGGGATTAAGTGAGACACTAAACGTAAAACACCTAGTACAATATCTGGCTCACAATATGCAATTTAATTGTTTTGGTAACATTACTATTTAAAGTAATAATATAATTCCTGGTTAGCTCCTTGATAGAGCTAGTGCTTTAATACAGTGTTTGGGTACATAGTATGCACCTAATAAATATTTGTTGAAAAAATAAGAAAATTAATATTTAAGGTATGTCACCTCCCCAAATATCCTACAATAAGAGGCCCTCGGTAAATGTTTAATATGACACTGCTTGTACCCTTGCAGGCAATAATTCAAACTCATCTCACTAGCAGCCATCCTGACTAGCTAGTACCTTGTCTGTAGTGCTTTTTTTTTTATTCTTTTTTTTTAATTGTGTTATAGTTTACAATGTGGTGTCAATTTCTGGCATATAGCACAATTTTTCTGTCATACATGAATATACATATATTCATTTTTACATTCTTGTTCAAATGAGCTACTACAAGATCTTGAATATATTTCCCTGTGCTATACAGTATAAACTTGTTTATCTATTCCATAGTGCTTAACCACTCAGGCCTCAGGACCTTGGATTATGTCTATTTTCATTGGGCGTTTCTGGTCCAGATACAACCTTTGTGAGGCCAACTCATGAAAAAAATTTTCTTTTCCAACTCACGAAAATTTTATGTTTTGGAATTGGTGGGAAGAAACTAAAGTTGAGATTATTATGTATGCATTTGTTTTTGTAATTTAGTGACTGATCTCTTAGTTTTTTACTTGGCTAAGAAATTTGGATCCGAAGTAGATTTTTTTCTCTCTTTTTTGAAAAAGTTAATAGTACCCTTGAGTCTAGGGTACATTGTTTTAAAGTTTTACTGTTTTAAGGAAATTGATGGGGGAAAAAGGAATGAACTTGCCTTTACTAATACCTTGAATTTGTATCTCTGTGTGCAAATTTCTTCTTTCTTGAGGAGTTAAGCAGGTTTCTGTAGTGTGCTCTTTGTGAATTAATGTCCACTTATAATACTGAAAAACAGAACTGGAGCATAGCACTAAAATACCTGAAGTTTGATTTTGTGGACCTTCATCCATGTCGGTGATAGGATCTAATGCTCTGAGTGAATGGACTTACACTGGGAGCACTGTGACTCCCTGTCTGACCTGGGTCCTTTGTCTCCACTGCTGGGGCTGCTCAGTCTCGAACACAAACCCAGCTAAACCTCAGGCTTGGGACTGACTTCCTCCCTGCCCTCATTTCTTGAGCTCATTCTGACTTCAGTGTGGTTTTAGGATCCGAGCACATGTCTTGTTTCCACCTTCTTTGACACACTCCAGCTTCCAGAACGGACCCTCTTTCTTGGTCTACGAAGCATCAAGTTGATTGGGGACCACTTTGCTTTCACCACTGCTGTTTGTGAGCCCCCCAGCCCAGCTGATGCTTCCCTATCTGCTGCCAGCCTTTCAGATGATTTTTGATTGATTTGCATATATTGAAAAACCTTTGCATCCCTGGGGTAAATCCCACTTGATCATGGTGTATGATCCTTTTAATGCATTGTTGAAGTAAATCTGTTAGTATCTTGTGGAGGATTTTTGCATCTATATTCATAAGTGATACTGGTCTGTAATTTTTTTTTGTGATATCATCTTTGTCTGGTTTTGGTGTCAGGGTGATGATGGCCTCATAAAATGAAGTTTGGAAGTGTTCCTTCCTCTGCAATTTTTTGGAATAGTTTCAGAAAGATAGGTATTAACTCTTTTCTAAATGTTTGGTAGAATTCACCTGTGAAGCCGTCTGGTCCTGAACTTTTGTTTGTTGGGAGTTTTTAAATTATTGGTTCAATTTCATATTGAATTGGTAATTGATCTGTTCATATTGTCTGTTTCTCCCTGGTTCAGTCTTGGCAAATTGTACCTTTCTAAGAAATCGTCCATTTCTTCTGCGTTGTCCTTTTTGTTGGTAGATAGTTGCTCATAGTAGCCTTTTACGATCCCTTGTATTTCTATGGTATTGGTTATAACTCCTTTTTCATTTCTGATTTGACTATTTTGGGCCCTCTATCTTTTTTTCTTGATGAGGCTGACTAAAGGTTTATCAGTTTTGTTTATCTTTTCAGAGAACCAGCTTTCAGTTTCATTGATGGTTTCTATTGTTATTTTAGTCTCTATTTCATTCATTTCTGCCCTAATCTTTATGATTTCTTTCCTTCTACTAACTTTCTTTGCTCTTCTTTCTCTAGTTGCTTTAGGTGTGAGGTTAGGTTGTTTATTTGAGGGTGTTCTTGTTTCCTGAGGTAAGCTTGGATCGCTATAAACTTCCCTCTTAGAACTGCTTGTGCTGCGTCCCAGAGGTTTTGGATCGTCGTGTTTTTGTTTTCATTCTTTGATTTCCTCAGTGATCCACTGGTTGTTTAGTAGCATATTGTTTAGCCTCTACGTGTTTGTGGTTTTCGCAGTTTATTTTTTCTTGTAGTTGATTTCTAATCTCATAAGATGCTTGATATGACTTCAGTTTTCTTAAATATACCAAAGCTGACTTTGTGGGGCAGCAGGTAATCTATCTTGAAGAATGTTCCATGTGCACTTGAGAAGAATATATATTCTGCTTCTTTTGGATGGAATGCTCTCTATATATCAGTTATGTCCATCAGGCCTAATGTGTCATTTAAGGCCTGTATTTCCTTATTGATTTCCTGTCTGGATGATCTGTCAATTGATGTAAGTGTGGTGTTAAGGTCCCCCACTATTGTTGTGTTACTGTCCATTTCTCCTTTTATGACTGTTAACAGTTGCCTTGTATGTTGAGGTGCTCGTGTGCTGGGTGCAGATATGTTTACAATTGTTATATCTTTACAATTGTGAGATAGGGCAATGCCCCTGGACACCCAGAACCCCATGAGTTTAACACTGAAGGTGGTCTACTTGCCCCAGACATGTTCTGAATTCAGCCTCTAGATCAGGGGTTTATGAGGACCTTTAAGACTCATTATGCATAGTACCCTGGAGCAAGGATTGCCCACACTATGGAAGAGAACCCCAATAGAGAGAACACCATGAAAGTCTGGAAGAATTACACTGTCAAAGATGCCATCATTGTGCTGTGGAACCATTAAGCACAAACAATAAATTCCTACTGGAGAAAATTATGTCCAGGTGTTGTGCATGGCTTTATAGTATCAACGAAAGAGCCAGTCAAGGAAATCATGGAAGAGATTGTAGTTCCTCAGCCCGCCGTGGACTTTGTTCTGTCTTCCTTCAGATGTCACTCCAGTGAGCCCTTCCCTGACTATCCTACTTAAATTTCATTGTCTAGCTAGCACTCCTTACCCTCCTGCTCTGCTTTGTTTTTCTCCAGAGCACTTATGACCTGTTGTATCATAATTTATTTTATTGCTATTGTCTGTCTCCCCAGATAGAATTTAAACTTCATGAGGTCACGGATTTTTGCTCTTTGGTTTCCCTGCTGTTTCCCCAGAGTCTAAAACAGTGCCTGGCACATTGCAGGCACTCAGTAAACATTTGTTGAATAAATAGTTTGTCAGAAAATCTACCAACAGATTAAAAGAGAAAAAATATATGATAAGCTCATATGCAGAAGAAGAATTTGATAAAATTATTCATTCATGATAAGGACTCTTAGCAAACAATAAATAGAAGAGAACATCTTTAACTTGCTAATGATAAAAAAAAAAAACCCTAGGGTTAATGGCTTACTCGATGTTAAAACTTTAGGAACATTTCCATCAAAGACAGAACCAAGACAAGGAAGTCCCTGCTCTCACCTATTTGGTTTTGTGCAAGGACAAGAAAACGAACTAAATGATACAAAATTGAGAAGTAAAAATAAAGCTGAACTATTTGCAGAAGTCTACACTAAATATTCAAGAGCACTTACAAACTATTAAAACTATTAGAAATTCAGTAAAATGACTATTATATAAAGATCACATTCTTTCAGGTAACAATTTGTATGTATCATAGAAAATGATCTGATTTATAACACTGACCTAAACTATAAGCTACTCAGAAATTAATCTAATGAAAGATGTGATAATTCTTTCATGGAAAATGTGTGGAAAAATCACAAAATATTATTAGGGAACAAAAAAGTTCTGACTAAATGGAGATATATTCATAGATGGGAAGCTGGAATATCTGGAAAAAATCAATTTTCTCCAAATCTGTAAATTAAATGCTATGCCTAATGAACTTCCCTGGAACTTGACAAGCGTAATCTAAAATTTATATGAAAAAGCAAAAAGCCCACAATGTTAAGACAATTTTAAACAAGAATGATGTAAGGGACATGCCCCCATGGATATCAAGACTAATTCATAAAGCCATGGTAGCTCTCAAGTCTAGTAAAGTGCCTGACAGTCTTCAATGAAGTTTTGCTGGGTAGATTGATGGTGAGTGGATGAACGGACTCGCGGCACACACATGTGCAGGGTAACCCTGGGTGTTACCACTTGTCTGAGGTCAAGATCAACTGGAACTGACAGGACAGAGAAAGAGTTGAACCTGAAATTGAAGATGACTCAGATTGCAAGGACCCAGGAAAACTGGATCTGCCAAAAAGCAACGCATAGGGCTGACTGACTCATTTCATTTGTCTATAGAGATGTTGGTATCCTTAAGCTAATTCTATCTTGTACAATTTGAATATGGGATATTAAATGTGCTGTCTGTTTGGCTGAAGTGTAGGAAAATTTTTTTATTCAATGGAAAAGAAGTCCATAATTATTATTATGAAACTATGTTGGGAAGGTTGCTATTACATACATTACAGGGCATGGAAACTATGAAAACGTTCCACTGTATTGTTAATCATAACGTATTTTTTTTTGATTTTTTTTAACATTTTTTATTGATTTATAATCATTTTACAATGTTGTGTCAAATTCCAGTGTTCAGCACAATTTTTCAGTCATTCATGGACATATACACACTCATTGTCACTTTTTTTCTGAGTTATCATAACATTTTGTGTATATTTCCCTGTGCTATACAGTGTAATCTTGTTTATCTATTCTACAATTTTGAAATCCCAGTCTATCCCTTCCCACCCTCCACCCCCTGATCATAACGTATTTTTGATTTGTATTTTATTGTTACCACCATACTATTTTCCAGAGCAGCTGACTGGTTTACATTCCCACCAACAGTGTACATTTGTTATTTCTGGGGGTTGTTTTTGATATTGGCCATCCTAATGAGTACGAAGTGGTATTTCATTGTAGTTTTGATTTGCATTTCCCTAATGATTTTCCTAATGATTAATGATGTTTAGCATCTTTTCATGTGCTTATTGACTATCTGTAGATCTTCTTTGGATAAATGTCTATTCAAGTCCTTTGTTCATTTTTGAATCAGGTTTTTTGTTGTTGTTGAGTTCTAGGAGTTCTCTGTGTATTCTGAATATTAATCCTGTATCAGATATATGATTTGCAAATATTTTCTCCTATTCTGTGGGTTGACTATTGATAGTGTCTTTAAAAATTTTTTTTTTAATTTATTTAGGGGGAGGTAATTAGATTGATTGATTTATTGATTTATTTATTTATTTATTTATTTATTTAATGGAGGTACTGAGGACTGAATCCAGGACTTCATGCATGCTAAGCAGTGTGCTCTACCACTGAGCTATACCCTTCCACTGACAGTGTCTTTTGATGCACAAAATTAAAAAACTTTTATGCTGTCCAGTTTGTCTATTTTTTCATATCCAAGAACTCATCGACAAATCCAATATCGTATCCAAAGTAGTTCTGCATGCCTTATTTCATTTGTGCCTCAGAGATACATAAAGGAGGTTTGTTTCAATTCAGTGTTCCCTTGATATGTGTGCTGCCGAAGTGAGCACGAATTCAGTGTTCATTTGTAGAGCAAGTTTTGTGCCAGGTTTTTGTACTAGATCTTGGGGAACCAAAGATAAGACGAGGACTCTGACCTCAAGTAATAACAGACAACACTGGAATTTACAATCAGAAATGTGTATATGAAAACAATGATTAAGAGAGAGACACAGATTATTGGGATGTGTTAATGAGAGTGATGACATTTATACTGTCTTTGTTATATATTGTTTCCTTTTTTTTCCAGCTTTATTGAGATAAAAATAATTGACATGCAACATGGTATAAGTTTAAGGTGTACAAAGTGCTGATTTGATATATTACATTTTTTTATTTCAAGGAAGAATTGATGTTTTTTATACTATTTTGAAGTTATACTTCACAATTTATATGGCTGATTTGCTATACTTTTAAAAATTGTATTTTTCACAGTTATGATTTTTTGTCCTTTTCAAAATCTGAGTGATATATTAGGACATTCAGAGTAAGCCACCTTCCTTGACATTGTGTTTGTGGAAGGAAGGATTAATCTATGTACATAATTTGTCCCCTTGCATCCAAAATGCAATTTGGTTTATTAGAACTGTTTTAGATAATCAGTGCCTTGTAGGTTGGATTGTTATTTTTAGATCTGAAAAAGATGGAGAGAAATAAAATACGACAAGTCTCAGTGCTTGAAGTACGTGAAACAAATCAAACATGAACAAAAACAAAAGTCCCTGAGATGAAGAACAGAAAACCTGTGATTATTACCATTATGAACTCCACAGGGGTATTGAAGTGATCAGCATATCAATAAGATGATTAAGTAGAAATGTATTTTTAAATTTTAAGAAATAGAGAAGCCATTCTTCTAGAGTATGTCTCTTCTATACTCAGAAAAGTTTGCTTTTTTTTCCAGTTAAACATCAATGATGAATAAACAGTCCATTCATATGAAATACACTGTGTGCTCCTTTGGCAGCTCATATTAATTACACTGATTGCAAATCTGTATACCAAGGAAAAGTATACAAGCCTGTTGCAGACTTCTGTGTGTTGTGCAGAATTCCTCACTTCATGAGAAAATGACCCTTAAACACCATAACACAAGCTTTGTTAGGAGTTGGTTTTCTTTTAGAATGGGATCCCTTTATTCTGATAATTTATTCCAACAGAAGACCTCTACCCAAAGCAGTAGTGGAATTATTTTGAGCCGTGCTACCATCAAATCAGGGTGTACTCACCTTCAGGAAGAGCCCCTAGTTTTGCTGGTCTCCTTACCAAGGCCAAGTCAAGGTTTTCCAGCAGGACTGGCCTCTGGATGACAGATCTGCAGTACCTGGTAGGAGGCATGGGTCAACACTGCCTAGTCATTTCTGGTTGTTTTTGTGGAATTCAAATGCAGATTTGATCAGTGACCAACCATGATCCCACATGTGGGGATATTGTGAGATAATGGATAGTTTGGGGGAAATCTCATGTTGGTTCTGTAATTTGACCTCCTCTTTTGTGCAGGATTTGGAGAGGAAGGTACCATTCTGTAGACGAAAGAACAGAAGTTTTGTCATCAGAGTGATCTGGCTTCAAATCAAGAGTGTTTGAGTTCAAATCCCGACTCTGACTAGCACTGTAACTCTGGGCAAGTGACTTAAACTCTCTGAATCTCAATTTCTTCATTCGTGAAAAAAGGCACTACTTTATAGGGTCTTATGAAAATTAAATAAAATCTTAGCACAATGCCTAGTGTTAGGAGAAGTACAGTTATTTCACTGTTAATGATACAAACATTTGGGGCATATTTGGCACATTTTATTTCACCTCAAAGCTATACAAACTCAATAAATATGAGTTCCCATCTAACATTAATTTTCCATTGTTAATATAGAGAAATTTTTGTGAAAATGTTACTGTACCAGTTATTGAAATTGTGTGTTGTTAACATTTGACTCATCAAAGCAAGTGTAAACTTTACTGCAATCTGTTTTTTAGTTTTGTTGTTAGACCTCTTTATCCAGCTGATACTAAATTTAAATACATCCTTATTTCTAGTGCTTTTGACTTTTAGACTAGGAATTGCTATTGAGGAGGAATAGAGACCAGACCGTATTTACAAGTGTTCTGAAAGAAATCTTGTAAAGTATAAACCAAGAATAGGCAACAGTAGGCAGATACAAATGAATCAGAATGCATGGGATGAGCACAATGCAGAGAGCTGTTGAAAAGTCTTATGCCTCACAGCTAATTGGCTATTTTTAAACCAGGTTGACCCTAGGTGTCCTGTAAAAAGTTATAAAAGAAAGTTTAGTTTAGGGTAGGGCTCAGTGAGCATTTGCAGATGGAATGGAGAGAACACTGAGATGAGCAGGGGTTAGAAGTACTGAGGATTTCTCAGAAGAATGGTAAGACTGTGAGAGAGAGTCTCTGTGAATCTTATGGTGAATTTACTTGATGGCTACATTTCAAGACCTGTTGACATTTTTATCCATCCTTAAAGGCCTCTCTTAGTTGCTATTTCCTCCCAAAGTCTTCTCTGGTCTTTCTACTAGCTAATAAAAGAATCCTTTCTCATTATACTAAATAAACTGTGAGTTTGGGGGACTGTTTTATTTATACTTCTCCTATGAGAAATTATGTGACAGTTGTTTGCGTCATATTGTTACATGAATGTATCTGCTTCTTAAATCATGGTCTGGTAGGAAGAACATGAGTTCTTAGGTTGGAAATACGTTGATTTGAATACTCTGATCTTTTAGAGCAGTATGTCTTTTTGGTTGTTGTTACATAATATCTATTTCCATAGGGTTGTGGGGAGGATTAAATGGAATAATATAGAGTACTTTTTACCTTCTGCTGATCTGCAGGTTAAATCTAATGGCATAGAATTTCTGTTCCTTGCTCTCTGCTAAGGATTCTAAAGAGGTGATTTGAAAAGGGAAATTTATAGATACTAAATGAAATCGAAAACCCAGGTATATGAGGAGTCATGAGTAAGATTGCTGACTTTTAATCTGACAAATTAAAGTGATGAACAAAGAGAAACTGTGATATCAAGAAAGACTGTTACTAGTCACGCAGATTATAAATACATTTACTTTATACATTACATAACGGAAATGATACTACCTGGTACCGGAAACAATTTCTACCAGAAAAATTCATTCTGACGGCACAAAGTTCTTGTTTAAAATTTGGGCAGATATCTATTACTGAATTAGCCAAGCAAGAAGAGAAACATTCTAAAAACGTGCTTTACTGAGCTAATGCAGACTGCTTATTTGTCTAGTAACCATTGCAGTTCTGTCAAGACTTTGCACATATGTCAGAATCATTTACATAAAATGCAGTGTGGACTAACGCAGTGACCCTGGGCTAGAAGTCAGAAGAACTCGATACAAGTCCTGATGTTATGTGAGGACAGGCCTCTGTTACATGGGTCTTGTTACTGTGGCAAAAACAATGATAAAATATAGGCTGATCAGAAGCATTGTGCAGGATGAAACATTGCAACTCTAAATGTATCAGTGTGTGTGTGGTGGTGGTGGTGGTGGGAATATGAGTTATTAAAGATGGCTAAAACTGACTGAAGCAGTAACTTTTAATCTATATGAAAAAGCAGACTCCCTATAATGCCTGAAAATAAACATGAGTTTGAAAAACCCTCTGTGAGATAAACCCTGACTAACTTCACAGATCTGGTGATATGCTGGTGGTTTTGTGTTGTCATATATCGAAGAAATGTTCATCAGGTCCTGAGAAGCAAAGGCAGGGAAGAGATCCTGGAATTTACCAGCTTGCACCAGACCATCAAAGGTAAAGGTAGGACATTTATTTGGCTAAGACGATTCTTCAAAAGGGGACAGTAAGATGCTCTTGAGACAAATCTAGGTAATAAAAAGGTCAGGAATAATTGTCTCTGAAAAAAAAAGAATCAAGGGAAAATGGAGACTTCTGGAGAAGATAAAGCTATCGTATGCCTGTGTTATCAAAATGGCTGCCAAGAACACAAGCATCGAATGGGGACTCCTGGGCGTCGTTGTTTGTTGGCATTGTCCTCAGGTGAGGTAAGTTTGTAACTTCTCACTCTCCTTGATCTTTGTATAATTTCCTGGTGCTTTACACTGACTCCATAACTTCCTAAGTGTGGGTTCTGGGCAAATTCCTTAGCTTCTCTAAGCTATCCTCATTTCCTCATCTGTACAACAGAGATCTCCAGCACCTGCTACTAAAGATTGTGTTAACGATGGAGCAAAGTGATGTATGTGAACGTTTCACCCTCAGTCAGTTGATAAGCTCCCTCCTGCTAAGGAGCTCCTTAGATCGACAGGCAGAGCACAATGTCACTTCTCTGCTAGCCTCTAGCTACAGTAATACTACCACTTGGAGTCCTGTTCTGACTTGTGATCCTTAGTTCAAGTCATTTCACTTCTTCCCAGTGGAGGAAACACAAATGAAGCAAGTTGTGGAAGCCACGAAGGGTTGTGATGCTCGTAGTTCTTACACAGAATGGGTTTCCAAACAAGCCTCCCTAGTACAGAGTATCATTTCAGAGGCCCAAGAAGAAATCTGAGTACTCCTCACAGAAGCAGAAACGTTAGCAACCAGTTGATTCTCAAACGAAAGAAAGAAAAAGGCATTGAGGTATAATTGACATACCATACAATCGACCCATTTAAAATGTAACAGTGATTTTTAGTATATGCACAGAGCTGTGCAACTATCACCACAGTCAGCTTTAGGACATTTTCATCATCTCCAAAAGAAACCCCGAACCCACTGCAGTCACTTCCCATTTCCCTCCAGCGCCCCCAGCTTTAGGCAACAATCAATCTATTTTCTGTATCTATACATTTTGCCTTCTCTAGACCTTCATATAAATGGAATCATACAATATGTGGTCTTTCTTTCATTCAGTGTAAAGTTTTCAAGGTTCACCCATATTATAGCACGTATCAGTACTCTGTCTATTTTTATTGCTGAATAATATTCCATTGTATGGATAGACGACTTTTATTTATCCAGGTGTTAGTCATTTGGACCAGTTCTTCTGAACTCCCTTTTGCATTTGGTTTTCACAGAGAAAGGACTTAAGAGTGACTTGATTGCACTTATAACTCAACAGTGAAAGCCTTGTAGGTGTTTCCTATGTGTACGTGATTTAGTCCATTTCATTGCCTAAACCAAAATGTGAAGACTTGAAACATTCCTATTTGAAAGTAGCAATATTCTTCAACTCTTCTAGTATATTGAATAGTACTGTTGAACTACTTACTGGTTCTGGTGGTTACTAGTTTTGGATTAATCACCTTTGGAACTTTTTTTTAACTTTTTTTATTGATTTATAATCATTTTAGAATGTTGTGTGAATTTTTTTTACAGTTATATCAAAAATATGAGTACACTGTTGAAACTGGGAAATGCAGATAGGCAAAATTAAATGACCTATCATCTCAACACTCAAAGACAGCTAACCTTAACATGCCTTTAAGGATCATTTATTTGTAAAAATGGTATATATTGATTATAAATTAGAAGAATGTAAAAAAAAAAAGAAATCACTTTAAATGCCACCATGCAGAAATAACTACTTAATATTAAATTAAAAGTATTGCAGATTCCAGACATCTCTCCCTTTGTGTATATATAGACAGAAGGACAGATGGATGGCTGAACAGATAGGAAAAGAAATACATAAATGAAAATGTTTTTCTTTTTTTTTTTGAGGGGAGGGAGGCAATTAGGTTTGTTTGTTTATTTGTTTATATATTTTTATTTTTAAAATGGAGGTACTGAGGATTGAAACCGGACCTCGTGCATGCTAAGCACACATTCTACCACTGAGCTATACCCTTCCCCCTAAATATAATATTATAATGATTTTTAACAAAAATATTTACTTGAATTTTACAGAAGCTTTGTGTTCAAAATAGTGATCTGAGCACATCTTGCAATTTCAGTCCTTTTCCCCAAACTCTAGAAATGATAGGAACAATATATATTTAATGTATTTATAGATGTGCTCCGAAACAAGACGAGTCCTTAGAGATTGCGAGAAATTCCCAACAAAAATCAGATGGGATTCCGCTGAAGAGGGAAACGGCAGTCCGTTGCGCACGTGGGAATCCACCGTCTGCTTCTACCGCAAGAAGCGGGAGCGCGGCTCTCGGATGGGACGTGGTGGAAGGTGGCAGCAGAGCAGGCAGAGTCCTGGCAATCAGGGCTGGCAGAACAGGCGCGGCTTCCGGTGCGTCCTCCCTGCCCGCGCTCCGCTGTGTCCTCCCTCCGGCAGGTGCTGCGGCTGCGGCCACTGTCTCCAGATGGGAGCAGCGTCTCAGAGCCCAGGCAGTGTCTCAAGTGGCCGGAGGAGCAGGGAGAAATGAGGAGCACCTCAGCGCTGAAAGCCAGCTGCTGAGGCATCTTCCCTTGGGCTTGTTCTGCCCGTCTTCCAAGCTCACTGAAAACCGCGTGGAGCATCAGCTCCAACAGTCAAATCCGACCCGCTCTCATCTACACCCCTGACTCCAAGGTCAGCTGCCAAATTAGAGAACATTTCAGTCTAGTAGGAACCTCAGTGGAAAGACTGGATCTGTGGTAACTAATCCCCAGATAGTTGAGTAGCACCTTGAAATAGAGTGAATAAAACAGAAGAACTTCAGTTTATACTGTATAGCACAGGGAAACATATACAAGATCTTATAGTAGCTCACAATGAAAAAGAGTATGAAAACGAATATATATATGTTCCTGTATGACTGAAGTATTGTGCTGTACACTGGAAATTGACCCAACATTGTAACTGACTATAATTCAATAAAATTTTAAAAATTAACAAAAAATAAGGAAGGTATAAAACAAACAGAAGAACTTCACTTGAGGAAACGTAGCTAAGAGAATTGGACAAAAACTTTAGAATAAGCATAATTAATACTATCAGAGAGATGCAAGGACGTTGTATCCATGAAGCATGAACGGGTATCACACAAGTGAACTAAACTGGAGAGCGTAACAATGAAAAACATAACTGTTGAAATAAAACAGTAAGTGGGTTGAATGGCAGAGTGGAAACACTGAAGAGGGAATGGTGTGCTGGAAGACTGGACGGAGATGTCTTGTCAGAGAGCAGTAGGAAGAGGAAGCAGGTGCAGGAAAGAAAGACATGGAGGGAAGGTCAAGTGTTAACATCAGCCTAGTGGAAGTGACAGGGGAAAGCGGAGAAAACGGAGGGCAGGTATGGCAACTTTTTTCTGTTATTCTTACAACTGCCATTCTCTAACCCTTCTTCCCTGCTGGCCAGGCTTCCCACTGTAGACGCTGACCATGCCCACCAAATGCTTTTCCAGCCACCCTTGCGCCTGGGGCATGGATGTGTGATCCAGTCCTGATCAGTGGGCCCTGACGGGAGTTCTGCGAGGAGACTTCTATGAGTATGTCTCCACAACACCAAGAGATGCACGAGGAACAACAGCTTCCTGTGTCTGGATGCAGTTGTGCGAGGATACACTGTCCGGAGCTGCAGTGGTCATCTTGCAACCACATGGAGACAAAAGCAATGCTGAAAATGGCTGAAAAGAAAGATGGCCCTTGAGTACTTGTATACTTTAGGTATTAATCCCCTGTATATTTTAGACATTGCAAATGCCTCCTTCTATCCTGTCACCTGTTAACCTTGTTTATGTGGTCTCTTTCATGGCTAGAAATCACTTTGATGTAATCAGATTCTTGTTTGTTTTCCTGTACGGTTTGTCCTTTTGACGTTTGAAGTTCTTCTCTAGGTCTCAAAGTTCATCCTACATTTTTTTTTTCATCAGTTGGCTTGATGGCTTTATATTTAGTTCCTCAGCTCATCTGGAGTTCACCCTTCTAGATGCTGTCCAGTTTTATTTTTCTCCCTAGAGTAGACAAGTTTTTCCAACTCCAGCTAATGAACAATCTCTTCTCTCCCCACTGATTTGTGGTGCCTCCTTTATTGTATATCAAGTTCCCATTATAAATGGGTCCTCAGAGTTCTCTGCTTTGTTCCTTTTGTCTATGGCACCGATACCCACCTATTAAGGCCTTGCAATGTGTCTTAATATCTGGTAGAGCAAGCCTCCTCTTCTCCATTTCCCCTTCTTTTTTAAGGTTATCTCAGCCGTTGGTGAACCTTTCTCCTTTACATAAATTTTAGAGTATTTTTATTGTTTTTAGTTAAAGAAAAACAACTTGGATTTTTGTTTGTGATTTGTAGATTTGGAGAGAGATGCTGAACAGGGTAAAGAAGAGAAAGCCTGTGCAGAGTCATGTCATAATGACATTTCAGGGCATCAGAAATAAAAGAACACTCTCAAAGCTATCAGAGAAAGCAGATTTCTGGGAAAAGAATAAAAATCATATTTTTCTTCAGCAACATCAGACACAAGAATGCAGTGCATCATGTGGGAAAAACAGAGCTTCATTTTGTGTGTGTGTGTGTGTGTGTGTGTTTCCAGAAGACTTCATGATGTACCTTTAAATTCAAGCTTGATAGCACAGGGAGGCCAGAAAACTCAACTCTCTCTGCCCAGAAGTTTCACAAATTATCTATACATTCAAGGAAGAAAATGCATAAATAAAATAATTGAGACCATTTATAACTTAAGTGAATAATAATAGGCATATGTTATGGACCAATATTACTTACATTTGATATTTTGGTTTTATACAATTCCATGTTTTATGAGCCTTGGAGCTTACCCAAACATTGGAGTGAGGAGATCTTATTTCACATGTCAAAAGAAAAGTTTTGACATAAAAGAATTTGATATCTCAAGGAGCTATCTCTGCCAAGAAACACAGCAAGGAGGGCTACAGCTTATGATAGAAAACAGGGAATGTCAAATTTAACTTGAGACCTTTGACTCTGCGTGATCAAGGCTCTTCCTTTAGCTGGATGGGTTTTAAATATTTTGTATCCTTGTATTTCTTATCGGCATAAAGAATGGCAATTCACTCACACTGAAACTCCTGTATAAACAAAGTATTTCTAGATGAAGAATGAAAGCAGGAAGAAACAATGAGCTACAAGAAGAAACCATGAGCAAATAAATGAGTGGAATTTATCACCTAAGTATCGATTGGATTAAAAAGTTTAAACATAGTTATGAACCAACATTCCCATCATACCAGCGTGGTAGGTATATTATAGTGGGGCAGGGAGCTCTCGGGATAAAGTAAAAACATGCTAAAGGATCTTGGAATCCTGTGTTTTTAAGAGGGAGATATAGATTTTGATTAGTTCTAGATATCATTAGAAAAACAATGTTTAAATTATGTGGGCAACAGTTTAAAGGTAGCCACTAGAAGATTTAAAGTTGAGTACAAAAAAAATTGAAGAAATGATCAATCCAGTAGAAGGCAGGAACGTGGCAATGAGGAGAGAAGAAGAAAATACATGAACTAGAACACCCCCAAAATGGTCAAAATGAATAAAAAATATTTTATAGATTATCATCAAGAAAATGGGTTAAAATGCTAATTTTAAAAAAGCTCAGCTTGGATTAAAATCACCCACACATATCACAAGCTATCTGTGTGATATTTATAGGAGACACATGTCAAACAACATAGAAAGCCCGAGTATTAAATAGAAAAAGATATAGCAGGGAAATGGTAACTAGAAGACATCTGGAGTAGCAATTTAATGCCAGTCAAAATGTGATGTAAAGGGAAATAATTTTTAAGAGGAAATTTCATTTTTTAAAAGGAAGAATCCATCTACAATCATGCAGGTAATCTCAATGCTATTAATATTAAGTAGATACAAAATAACAAGATACTACTTCACTTAGATTGCACCTTAAATTTACACAATGTTACATGCCACTTAGATTGCCCAAAATGTCAAGTACTGGTGAGGATATGGAGAATATGGTACTCTGTCTGGTTGTTCAAAGAATTCTTTCTTTGATGCTTAGTAACTCAACTGGGATACAGATCAGTGTCACCATTCTGCATCAGTTTTTTTTTTTTCCTTCCTGGAACATGGTTTGCTATTTCCATCTGTAACTAATTTCTTTATTTGTGAAAGAGAAATTTTTAAAAATTATTTCTCTGGATAAGTTTCCTATTTCATTTGTTAGGTTCTTTACTTCAGGGACACCAGTTAGCTTTACGGTAGATACTTTTGTTCTTTGTGTCTGTTATTATCTTTATAGTCTAAGAATTCCCCAAAGTCTGTAAACTAACAAATTACAGTCATGGAACAGTGATATCAGGACAGAAGCAAGCTCGACCCAGGTCTCCTAGGAATAAGGAAAATAAAACTCTGCTGAAGATGAGCTCACAGTCCAAAGTTACGAACACATGAGAAAACAATCCTCCAGGAGGGAGAGGCAGCAGACACAACAAACTGCAGGAGCAGATCCCCAGGAATACCAAATGATTATCAGACACGGATTATAGGCTTTAGTTTAAATGATTAAGGACGTGAAAGAAGGAACCCAAAGCGTAAGAAAGTAGTACAATTCTTTGAAAAGGGGACAGTTTTGGAAAAGGACCAAATAAATCTTGTAGAAATGGAAATCAAAGTTTCAACTTGATTAAAATGATTGCTTAGTAGATGGACTAAACAGCAGATTGGAAGCAGCTAATGATATAATCAGTGAAATATTAAATAACTTTTTTACAAATTACCTAGAATGTAGCACAGAGAGATAAAAAGATAGAAAATATAAGAAGTGTGGTGAAAAGCAGACAGTCGAATGGTGCTGTCCAATAGAAATATAACATAGGTATATAGCTTAAAAATTCCTAGTACCAACATTAAAGAACATAAAAAGGAACAGTGAAGTTAATCCAGAATGTTATCATTTCAACATATAATTGATATAAAAATTATAAATGTTCCCTTTTTTTAGACCTTCTTTAAAATGCTGTGTGGATTTTGAGTTTACATTAAGTTCAGTTTGGACCAGCCACCTTTCAAGTGCCCAATAGCCACATATGGCTGGTGACGACTGTATTGGACAACATAGATCTAACTTAACATCTTAAAGGGTTTCCAGGAGAGAAGAGACAATATTTGAAGAAATAATGGCTGAGAAATTTGCCAGGATTAATGTAAGGCATGAATCCTCAGACTCAGAAAGTCTTCATCAGAATGTAAATATTTTGTAGTGAAACCTTGGAGAGCCTAGAACAGAAAAGACGTTAAAACTAACCAGAGAGAAAAGACGGATTACCTACAAAGGACCTTCAGTTCAACTGAAAACACTTGTTTTCAATATCTTCAAAATACTGAGTCAAAATAAGTGTCAGTGCAGGACCTTTATATCCACTGGAACTATCAATCAAGAATGAGAGTAAAATAAAGGCGTTTTCAGTTAAAGACGAAGTTTATCAGCGGCAGACTTTCACTGAAGGAGAACCGTAATAAAACACAAGTACAACAAGGAGGTCTGGGGACAGGTGGCAATGTGAAAGAGGATTTCTAAAGAGAGACGGAAAGATAATAATGACATACTTTGTGTACTCCTTAGGGTTTTTTTGTTGTTTTGTCTTGTTTTTTTCTTCTCTCTGTCTCTAGAGCTCTGATGGCAGGGAGTGGGTAGAGCTGAGAAGTCAGTGCTAACTCTGACCTGCTGCCCTTAGCTCCTGGTCTGTCTTCTGCACAGAGTATGAGGCAGGGAGGGCAGTGGGGGAGTATATGCTGTTGAATTAGCAGGATAGTACATTATAGTCTTCCCCTATTTGCTCAATAATGGGATACAAAGAAAACAGTGAAAAATTAACAGGTATATAGAGGAAAGAAATCATTTTGGAATACAAGGTAACATGGAGGGGGTGGAGAGTAGGGCTTTGTAGCATGTTTGGGAGTTGAGTTGAGACAGAAAGAAGATTGACAGAGAAGGGAGAGAGGCAAGACTGAGGGTGAGGAAGTTTAGATGAGAAACAGAACCAACAGTTGCTTGCCACGCTGTTGCTATAAAAATCACTAGTTAAAGATTTGTTTAGCCCTCCAAGAGGGCTCCCTGAGGAGGAAGAGGAGTGGGTGCCACAGCTAATTTAATCAGCAACTTGATTATGAATTTAATAGCTGCCATTAAATGAGCACTTACATGTGTCATAGTGGTGAAGTGTTCTACTGTCTTTGAAAATTTAACCTTCAAACAAGTCTGTGAAGTAGTTTTTTTTTAATTGTGGTGAAATACACATAACAAAATTTACAATTTCAAGTGCAGAGTTCTGTGATATTAAGCACATTTACATTGTTGCGCAGCCATCAAGTGAAGATTTTTCCAAAAATTTTACCAATGACCAAACTTAGTCTCAGAGAGTTTAAGTGATTAGCTGTTAGTCGGTAGTAGAGTAAAGATTTGTGCTCCCTGTTTGTCCAACTTTAAATTCCATACTCCTTTTCTACAAAATCTAGTGCCTTTGCTAAGAGTAACTTGAAAGTCTTCAAAAATTATAAATCTAGGGCAGGAACTTGAAGGACTTACTGGTCTTCCAATTAGAAATATGATTTGGGAATAAAAAGAAGGCTAGTGAAATGTAGACGGTTGGCTACACAGTGATATTGAAACCAGGATTTGGTTTTCTGGCCCAAATAATCATTGAATGGCTAATCATATGTATTCCTGATTTTTTCCCGTGCACCACATGCCATATGTACTGCTATTTAAATTGACCCACTTTGTTTTTCATTGTAACTTTATGTCTCAAACTTCAGTGGAAAACCTGTAATATTATTTGCCATAACTAGAATGGATTGAAAGTATAGGGGATTATTTTTAATGGGATGGCATGGAAGGTCTCTTTGTAGAAATGATCTTTAAGCTGAAACCCACGGCGGGAATATAAAGGCTTTGAGGCGGAAAACAACTTAGCATATTTGAAAAAAAAAAAAGAGAAGTAAGAAATAAAGGAGCCGGCTGAGCAGAGTGAATAAGGGGCAAAGTGATGAGTTGGAGTCAGAGAAATAGGTAGGGGCCAGATTATGGAATACTTTGTGGACCCTAGTAAGGGGGTGCTAACCAGATTCTCACAAGGACCAGAATATCAGATACATGTACAGAAGGTGTGAAGAAGCCCAATGTAGAGACAAATGACAAGTCAACTGCCAGAGGGTGAATGGGAGCTTTTGGTGACGTTGAGAAAGCCATAATCCTGAGAATGACTTACACGTGTAGTACTGCTTAGTTTAGGAACATTGCAGTCAGGGGAAGGCAATTGACTACTAAGCAGTAGTTAGTGATCCCCACGACGTAACTTACTTGTCACTGTTGCGTAATGAACATACCAGAAGGAAAGAAAATAACTTTCATGCAACATGTCCCCATATTATCTTAGCTCTTATCCTTTCAACAACCTTGAGAAGTAGATTTTATTATCCCTGTTTTCCAGATGAGAAAACTAAAGATCAAAGAAATTAGGAAACATGTTAAAATCACCAGCTACTAAATGGTGGGCCTGGAATTTGCGAGCAAGAGGGTGACTCCAAAGTCCATGGTCCTTTTATTACATTGTTTGCTTGATGATACAGTTTGAAAGATTATGAAAAATGTACAACTTAGGCTTAGAGATCACTGTCTCGGACTTCGGGGGAAGAAAACCGACTGATCAAAGGTAACTGGTGCAGAATGGCCATCATTCAAAAGTCCACAAATGACAAATGCTGGAGAGGCTGTGGAGAAAAGGGAAGCCCCCTACACTGCTGGTGGGAAGGCAGTTTGGTGCAGTCACTGTGGAAAACAGTATGGAGATTCCTCAGAAGACTAGGAATAGACTTACCATATGACCCAGCAATCCCACTCCTGGGCATATATCCAGAAGGAACACTACTTCAAAAAGACACCTGCACCCTGATGTTCATAGCAGCACTATTTACAATAGCCAAGATATGGAAACAGACTAAGTGTCCATCAGCAGATGACTGGATAAAGAAGATGTGATATATTTATATGGTGGAATACTATTCAGCCATAAAAATAACAACATAACGCCATTTACAGCAACATGGATTTCCCTGGAGAATGTCATTCTAAGTGAAGTAAGCCAGAAAGAGAAAGAGATCGCTCATATGTGGAATCTTAAAAAAAAATAAAAGAACATAAATACAAAACAGAAGCAGACTCATAGATATAGAATACAAACTTGTGGTTGCCAAGGGGGCGGGGGGTGGGAAGGGGCAGACTGGGATTTCAAAATTTGTAGATACTGACAGGCATATGCAGAGTAGATAAACAAGATTATATGGTATAGCACAGGGAAATATATACAAGATCTTGCGGTAGCTCACAGCGAAAAAAAATGTAACAATGAATATATGTATGTTCATGTATAACTGAAAAATTGTGCTCTACCCTAGAATTTGATACAACGTTGTAAAATGACTATAACTCAATAAAAAAAAAGTATTAAAAAAAAGGTAACTGGTGTAATTAACTAGACTCTTGCATCTCCTGGGAGATCCCTGCCTAGCTCCAAATAGTAGAAGCACTAGGGAGGGGCTCATAAGCATGACCATTCATTCAGAATCTTAAAAACTATTACAGAAGACAGTGTGGAACCAGTAACTAGGGAACATTTTCAGGAGATTAACTAGTAGGTAATAATTAGCTGTGGTAGCAGTGGTTGGACAAAATAGAGGAATCAAGTTAGGGGCCCAGGAAGCTGAGCAGGTGATGGTATTGTAACAGATATGCTGATGGACTTCATGTCGGTAAAAAGGACATCCATTCTCTGTGAATCTCCCCTCCCTTCTCCTGGGTGACTTTTGGGCAAATCTAACTTTAAGTCATTTATAATGATTAAATGCCCAGTCTGTCTTTACTTTCTGCTCAGTTTTGCTGTGAAGCTAAAACTGCTGTCAAAAACTTAAGTTTATTAATTAAGAAACAAGTCCAGTCTAGCCTAAATCAAAACTTTAATTTTATATCTCATTTAAAGCTTCTCCCCTCCCTAACTCTCAGAGAGCTGAAAATTTGTGTTTAGCCTGTACTTTCACTCTTTTCTTTCTTTCTCCTCTCTCACTCTGCTGTTTCTGGGTCTCTTTCTTATAGATAAATAAACTGCCCAACCCAGACACAGAGGAGTGCAACCACTGGTTCCCTTTGCAGGTCCCTTTAGGGGACAGTATATTGCGTATTTGGATTGTCTTCACCTGGATAAAGATCTTCCTCAAACTGAACTGCCTCTAGACACTTTTAGTATCTCCTTTAACACTCAGTGGGCACATAGAATGTCTTTTTTTCCTTCCACTTAACAGCTTTTCAGGTATCTGTGATTTTAGTTGAAGGCACTGGAGGCATTGGAAAGAAAAACCCGTTTTTTCTTTATTGAGCTGGGGAGTTCGAGTAGTTGTCAGATTTCTTTGTGACCCCTCATAATTGAGTGAATGGAAAAAAGATATTTCACTTTCTAAGGTCTGTTTTCTCCAACACTGGTGCTTTTAATCACTAATTGGCGGCTAGGAGTTTAGCCTGGAAAGAGTGTGTGTGTGTGTGTGTCCCACGTGTTGCTGGACACTGGAACGCATCTGAATGGTGCCATTCTTCGTCTGCCACATAGTGAGCACTTTATAAGATCGTTTATTGCCCTGAATGAATGGCTAAATGTGGAAGCTACAAAGAAAGCCGAACAGCTTTCACTGAGTACCTAGCCCGGTGCTCAAATACTCCTCTCAAGGGCAAGCAAAGGGAGTTGGGGTGTTGAGGTCTCTTTTGGGTTGGGTGGGGACTTCCCTTGGGCTCCTATTGTTAGGCACTGCCTCTTTAATTCGCGGGGAGCCGCTAGGCGGTGCTGGGGAGCCTTGCATGGGGGCAGCAAGCTCTCCAGCGCCCCTCCTCACTCCTCTTCCCCCGCCCCTCGGAGAGACTACAACTCCCGTGGTGCTCTGGGAGTGGGAAGGCGGGGCAAAAGGAGAGGGACGCGAGGGCGGGCCTTCCGGGCGTGTGCTTCCGGCGTCGGCGGCCGTGGCCGAGGACGGTGTGAGAGCGGTAAGATGGCGGCGGCGGCGGTGGTAGAGTTCCAGAGAGCCCAGTCTCTACTCAGCACCGACCGGGAGGCCTCCATCGACATCCTCCACTCCATTGGTAAAGGTCGCCGCGCCCCCTCTCGGGCCCCGCCGGCTCAGCCCGGCCTGTGTCGGCCGGCGGCGGCGGAGCGGGGCCGGGCTAGCCGGCTCTGGTGCTGCTGACTCACTGTGTGTGTGAGGGGGGCCGGGTCGGGGGCCCAGGCCGCTCGGAGCTCCCTGGAGCCTCCTGGCTCCCACCCCGGTGGGAAGCCCCCAGGCAGCCCCGCCGTCCACTCGCCGGCTGCTGACTCATGGTGGGCTCAGCGTGGGGTGGGAGTGGGCCGAGCCGGGGCCCCACCACTCCCCGGTGTGGTCTCCCGCTCTGGCCCGTGCGGGCTGGCCGGGGACCGTGAGCGGTGCCGGCCGGCGGGCTTGTTGCGAACTGGGCTGAGAGCCTCTAGTTGCGGGCTTTGGTGAAACCCGCTCCGGACAGGCATTTCCCGCCGTTGTTATCAGCACAGCCTGCTCGGGTGGGAGTGCGAGCGCTCTGCTCTTGGAGTTGCGTTCCGCGGGACGCTGGGAGCTGCTACTTCTCCCAGCCCCACCGCAGAGGCTCCACTACGAGGGGACCTCTTCCTGAGTGTGGTTTGAAATACCGAGGGGACACACACCTCACATTGGCATTTGGTTTGGGGAGGTGGCCAAGACGTTCCTCTGCCCCCGTGTAGGGTGTAAGCGAGATGTTTGGGGTGGGACCGCCCGGCTAGAGGAGATGACTAATCGCCCTAGTCTCCCTTATTGAGGTTGAAAGTGAGTTCGGGGAGTTAGTTGTCAGCCGCGGAGTTCAGGGAACTCTTTGGAACCGGCCGGCTGCACATTGCTGGAGAAAATTAAAGATAAATTTCTTAGCACTGTAGTATGATTGTCTTACGCCTTGCACACAACAGGAAAACTGAAATGGGAGCCCCAGCCGATCGCTTCCGACAGTTTTCTACTGGGATTCAGGTGTGAACAGAAATAAATTTATGATGACAGAGAGGGCTTTTAACATTCATGCATAAAGGGTTCAATTAGGGCAGGGGCTAGCTCTTCACTGCCCATGTAGTAATGTGACATTTTAAGTGTAGCTTGAGAAGATTAGAATCGTATCAACAAGTAGTATGAGAATGCACGTGTAGGTGGGACCTCCAGGATGTTGGCTTTTATGTTTACTCACTAGTTCGTTGGTACTGCTGAGTTGCCTGGAGGAAGGACAGTGACATAGTCTTGATGTCTTTATTTTGAGGCGGGGGTACTAGGAAAGAGGAAGTGATGCATCAGTGAATGGATGATATTGGTAAATAAAGGGTGTTTCAGTTTAAAGTTCTGGTCTTGACTTAAGTCAGTTACAGTTACAGAACCAGTATAACAATCACTGTTATGCATTATTTTTAGCCCGTGAATACGGACTATTGTTTAGAACTAATGTGAGAAGCATGGATTTTAATTTTGTGCCTAGTGCCTAATATTTTGTCTTTTATAAAGTAGGAATTATGGTAAACATTGTAATTAGAATATTTCTTGCTTACCCACTATATTAGGAGAGAGTTCACTGAAAGCTTCCCTGTTAGAGCAAGCTTGAGTCATGATGGTTGACAGCCTTACTTTTTCCGGACTCCATCATGGAGTATCAAAAGCTGGGTTTTGTCAAGTCATGATGCTTTGTAAGAGAAATGATAACTAGTGATGATCACTAAAATTATGACTACAAACTTGAAGAGGCTGTTCAATGTTTGAGTGGTGGAATAGTTATTATTAACTGTTGAAAGTGGAGCAGATAGCACAAAGTTATTTTAACAGGTCCTGAATCCCTTATAAAGTAGCACTCCCTCTTAAGGATCACACTGGAGCTTTGACAGGATTGCTTTTCCTGAATAGCTTTGTAGAATTGTTTATCCCTACACACCCATCAGCCAAGTTTATTGAAAGACCTTTGACTTTATAGTTACCAGTAACTAGGTCACTTGATTTTAGTTTGTGGCATGTAAATGCACAGGTATGTTTAGTATTTTCACGTAACATAGCGCCTAGCAAGGGGCCTCCCCCCACAAGTGTGAACAACTTGTTTTGTTGGAGTTCTGCACCAACTAAAGTGACTTCAACAGAAATCTCAGGGTATGTGGGTAAGGGAAATTCTAAATGGCAGAATGAAAAGTCACATTTAAAATTAAAAGGAATCCATTTTTATGATTTACACGGGGCATGTCCTAAGTGATCATCTTGCTTTTTCTTGTTAGAGGATTTTTGTTTGTTTTTTAAGGCTTTCTTGAATTTGTCTTTTGGCAACTGCTTAAATTTGTAATGGATCTGGTGAGGGTGAAATTTCCCTGAGTCCTCATTTTCTGTCAGAATTTTAAGAGGGTTTGCGTTTTCCTCTCCCAGTGAAGCGTGATATTCAGGAGAATGATGAGGAGGCCGTGCAGGTCAAAGAGCAGAGCATCCTGGAGCTGGGGTCTCTCCTGGCGAAGACTGGACAAGCTGCGGGTAAGAGCTGCGGATGGGTTGCTTTCTCTTGTACCTGAAATGCTGGGTGAAGTTTTGCTTTTTCGTTGGGGAGTGGAGGAACATAGGAATGCATCCACACAGTTTATTGATGGGGTAATTTGATTTTATGGCCAACTTGTTGAGCTTCAGTTTTCTATCAGGAAATTAAGAGGCCTTTAAATTCAGTTCTTTCATGGATGAGTTTTGTCCTGCAGATGAGGGGAAAATCCTGTTCCTATTGGGATATAGTGACCTGTGATTTGTTCCTGGTTTGGGTTTTCACTTCATTCCCTGACATGTGGTCAGCAGCAGCGGCAGTCTTCAGTGATTTCCACAGAGCTGTTCCAATGTGTTTAAGGTGGATAGTGACTCTAGGCCCCTGCCTTGAAAATGACTAGGGATTTTGTATCCAAGGAAGTGGCTTGCTGTTCTTTTTTCGTGATACACAATGAGTAAGAATGGAGAGAACCTCCCCAAGATTTCTCCACTGATACCTAGCGCTTTGTGCCTGTTGTTGCCTAGACTGAACTTTTGACTTTCCTGGCTTGAGATGCTATTCTGATGATGGGTGTGTCCTTGGAATGACAGAGTCCTATTGACCAGGAAGGGCCTTTGACCAGTAAAGTGGTAATAGTATTTAGAGAGAAGCCTGCTTAAATTTAAAATAGATGACTTTTGTCAACTTTAAAGTGAATTTAGAGCTTGTCTGATTAGAATGGATTAAGCTTTGGTAGTGACCTCATGAATTACTTTGCCCCAAATTATGTTGTTATCCAAGAGAATGATAGGTATAACTTAGCAAAACTTCTTGCACTTGAGAATAAGATCTTTCCCAGTTAAAGATGATAACTTATTAATTATTAGGCTCAATCAACAGAAAGTTGAGTAAAGTTTTATAAAATTGGGAGGATATGTTTATATGGATCTTGTATCATATTTAAAGTATTAAAAATACCTGTAATTTAAAAAAAACAGTTTTTGAGTGCTTACTATGATTTAGTTACTGGTTTAAGCAGAAACAGAATTTAGCTTATTGACTGCTCGAAACAATTTGGTAAGGTAGATACTGTTACTCATTTTATACCTGAGGAAACTGAGCACAGAAAAGTTAAGTATCTTGCTTAAGGGGACTCAGCTAGTATGTGGGAGAGTTAGGATTTGAATCCATGGATGGAGTCCTGCTTCAGCGCTCGTGACCTCGGGGCATAATGGCTGTTGCTTTTCCATCATTATTCACTTACGGGTTATCAATGGTAGGTGCTGGTTTTTTTGTGTTAGGCTGACTTGTTTCCTGTTTAATGTATTTCTGGATTCCTTTTGCCTGTCAGTTAATTTGAGCTTGAGGGTTGTAGAACAGTTTTGATAATTAGTGCACACAAAATATAATTAATGAGGTAATTTTCCTGAGATAATTAGAAAGCCAGGTGAAATGATTTTTCTTCTGTTGAACTATCCAAATGTCTGTTTTCCTCCAGGAGCATAGATAATTAAAAGCAGCATGTAGTATAGTCAGTGTTTCAGAAAATTTGTCCCAAAATGTTACTATTTTGCTTGGAATTCCTGTTGCATGCTTTACTCTCTCCTTATTCCTTGCCCTTCCCTGCCTGTGACCTATACCTGAGAAGTCTATAAGTGTACAGCTAAACCTATTGGAATTTGACAGATGAGTCGTTAAGAAGTTGCAAAAACATTTCCAGGTTCCTTGTCATTGTTTTCTAAGAAAGACTTTGATGAGTATAGTAAGGAAGCTTTGGGGCCTGTGTTCATTTACCTGTCTTTGCTATTAATAGTTGATCAGTTTGTGGTGTTTCCTTTGATTTTGGCTTTCCTGAGAACAGAAAATATGTCTGTTCTATTAATTTTCAATTTTGCTTTGTTATGCTTTTAGTATATGGCTAGCACTGCGCTATGTGCTCTACTTAGAAAATTTAAGAGAGGGTTCCTAACAGACAGCAGTCACTTGGGAATTAGTGAATACGACAATGTCTGATGGATAATAGTGACTGAAGATAGTGCTGATCATCGGCAGACGTGATGCCTCAGCTCAGGATCTGTCGATTTCATAGCCTGAGACTCTTAAAAGAAATATGTTGAATTCTGTGAGGTTCTGAAAAGGAATTTCTGGTCATACAGTTGCAAATAATTTCAGTAAGAATAGGATGAAGAAGTCAATATGATTCTATGAGAATTAAAAAAAAAAGAAAACAGCATGTGTGAAAATGGAAAGAAATAGGGAATATGCCCAAGAATGAGTAAGAAACAGTAGTAGACTAAAATGAAAAATGAACTCTTTTGGCAACTGAGGGGTCACTTGTTTCTCTTTTGGAGTAAGAAGAATAGTGCTTGGAGAAAATACTGTAATGCGAGCAGATGCTAGAGAGAAGGGCAGACTTCTTAGCTCATGTTTTACTTCTGCCTTTTCCAGGAAGGAACATGATTTTCAAAAAAAAAAAAAAAGATAGAAATAACATCAGAGAGAGAGAATTAAAGCCAAAGCAGGTGAGAGGAGAGAATCTCTTTGAATAAGTTCAGGGCTCTAGGCTCTGACAACTTCTGTCTTTTACTGTCAGAAGAATAGTTCTAGCAGGTGTATTTTTAGAACCACTATTATTCTGAGAAAAATCATGGAGGATGGAGAAGTGTAAGGAAACTGAGGATGGGCAGACATTATTCCACTTTTCAAAAAGGTAATGAAAAAAAAAATTCTAGACACTGTAAACTGGTAATCATCAGTAAAGTTCTGGGACAGGTTATTTGATAAGTAGGTTTTAATAACTTAAAACAGTGGGTTTATTAAAAATAGACTATTCCAGACTCACCTTAGCTCTCTTCGGTTGGCCTTATCAGACCAGCAGATCTATAGGGCTTCACAGACAGTGGCTTGTCAGCTGTTGTTGTAAATAAAGTTTTGTTGGAACATTGTCAAGTCCACTTGCTTACATAGCACCTGGGACTGCTTTTGCACTATGGTGGCTGAGTTGAGTACCCACCACTGAGACCATACAGCTCACAAAGCCAAAATCTGGCCCTTCCCAGAAAAAGTTTGCCAACCTGTGGGTTAGAAGAATGATACAGACTGCATGTCTGATGTAAGCAGGGTATTCAACAAGTGGATCATTTGTCAACCTGGAGGGATGTCTCTAGTACCGTGTCATAGGGGTTTGTCCTTGTTCTTCTGGTCAGCATCTGGCATTATGGCTAAAGCCGCGTCAGAAAGTACATGACTCAGTACAGTAGGGGACAGGATCAAGATTCAGAGTTAATCGCCAAAGGCCAGCAAGGTTAAATTCAGTATGGTAAGTATAAAGTTATATATGTATACTATTTATCAAAACAGGAAGCGGGGGAATTACCTGTCTATGCGAAAAGATCTTATGGACTCAGTCTGAACAAAGAGTGCTATCAGAAAAAGCGAAGCATGTTGTCTTGTGTTACATGTGGTAGTCCGATCAGGAGAATTAAGCTATGACTGTACTGGTCAGACCCTATGTGGAACATTGTTTTGGGTACCACAAGTGGTACATTTGCAAACTCGAGTTTATTCAGAGGAGGGCAGTAAGGTGATACGGAATCTAGAAACCAGGACATTGGATGAACAGTTGAAATAGCTAAAGATGTTTAGCTTGGAGAAAGGGAAAGTGAGTGAGATATGAGTGACAGTTATCTTCAGATACTTGAAGCCAAGTGGAAGGAGGGTATAGACTTGTGTTTCAGAAAAGAACAGTTTAGTTTGACCAACATAGGAATTGTCTGCTTTCTGAATATTTCTGTCACTAGAATTGTTCAGAATTGTTTAAGCATAGTAGGAAATGCTGTAGGAGAAGGCACATTGCACTAGACTACTTTTAAAAAACCATGATTATATAACGTAATTGAAGTTTGCACAAGTGCAAAAGGAATTGGAGGGAGAGAAATCAGTGTAGCCAGGAGTTGGCATGGAAGATTCAGTAGGACTTTGGCTGGATTTAAAAGGATATCTAAAATTTCCATAGATTGGGGTGATGAGAGGGATTCCAGGTGGGGGTGCAGCATGAGTGAGGCATGGAAGTCAGTACAGGGGTGAATGGAATGGCAGGATGGGAGAAAACTCTCAGATTGTGGGAATCACAGGTCAGCACTGGGGAGTGAAGAGGAAGATGAACTTTTCCACTCTGTATAAAGTTCCTTTTATACCTGACACAGTCCCGTGCATTCTGTGACCACTCAGGCAGGTGAGGATTTCAGGACCCTGAATTAGCGTTCTCAGGAGGGGGAGGTTTGCTTGCCCTGAATTAGAGTTCTCAGGAGGATGAGTCTACAATTGGAGAATATTAAAGAGGCAGTGGCACTAAGGTAATTTTAACCTACATTTCGAAAGTACTTCCTTAGTTGTTTAGTTGAAATATTCTCTCATTTTCATTCTTGTTTCTAAAGGTGCTCCCTTAGAATTAGTATACCATCCTCTTTTCTTATACAAGGGGAAAAAAAACCTCTGTGGTGGACACCTTTTCTGTCATAGTTTAAGATTTAGGTTTTGCAGATTAATGAGGAATTTTAAAAGGTATATTATAACTTTAAGGGGCAAACACTCTTAACTTTTATGTGAAAAGTTGATTCATAAGAGTGCCGTGGAAATGACATTGGTAAAAGGCTAACCCGGGGAGACTTGAGGAACGGAGGAAAAAAGGGAAACTGGAATGGAAAATCTGTTTAAGGGGAACAGCTAAGACAGACTTGGAAATTAAAAATAAAAAATTTACTCCTATACTGTGATAATTTTGTTGGTTGTGGGGAAGTGATTTTAGTCCAGAGTGGCAGAGACATAGATATTTCATGTTCTAGAAAACTACTCTTTGAGAGTGTGAATATTTTGCTGTTTATCTTTCATTAAGATGAGTAAATGAGACAGAGGCACACGAGCTTTTCCCAGGGCCCTCACAGTAATCCAGTGGCTAGTTTTTGTTGTTAACTTACTTTTGCAGCTCTGTTACCTGCTAAGAATGCTTTAAATTCCTACTAAGTTTCATTTTGACTTATTTCAGTGACATAAGTCCTGATTTTATGTTCTTGGGTATTTTTTAATTGGTATTTTGTCCCTAGTTATTGACGTATATTTTTCCTGTCTGAATTGCCTTCCACACAGAGCTTGGCGGACTCCTCAAGTATGTGCGACCCTTCTTGAATTCCATCAGCAAGGCTAAAGCAGCTCGCCTGGTCCGATCTCTTCTTGATTTGTTTCTTGATATGGAAGCAGCTACCGGGCAGGAGGTAAGCTACTTTAATAACAAGGTAGACAATATGGAGCAAAGTCTTGTTTCAGTGGAAGAAATGCCTGCACTGCGGTGCTAATGTGGAAGGGACAGCTGGGAGGCCAGCGCAGGACTTATCATATCAGTTTCTCTTTGTTACAGGGCATTTGATATTTTGGGTCTGTTCTATGCTTTGCTTTGTAAGTGGAGATTGTCAGTGGTCCCTGGAATCCTCATTACATCAGGGTCACAAACTGATTCTTGTCTTTGAGGTATTGTATTGCCACACCTTTGTAATGTTTTCTGTGTCTGTGGTACCTTTCATTCTGTGTCACAGAGCTCTTTGTGAGCACTAATTAAGTCTTGTGGCATCCCTTCTTGGCATATTTTGTGCTGCATTGACGCCTTTACTGAGGCGTGAGCATCCATCTGTGTGTGTCGCATGTGTGCGGAAGTGACTGGTATACCTGTACATGTCCTCTACAAGTTCAGAGGAGACCCTGAGATGTGTTGAAGGGTGCCTCTTTGGAATCACTGAGCCTCTTCCAGTTCTTTTCAAAGATTACTGTATTTTCTGCTGTTCAGAAGGAGATACTCCCAAAGTTAAAACTCATCTGTAAAATATGGCAGATTCAAGCAGGGTGTATGGTGGTTGCTTGAATGTCTTTGTAGGGAGAGTATAGTCTTTTCTATAGATGTATTGATGAGCACTCATTGAGCGCCTGCTATGTGTTAGGCACCGCTGCAGGTACTGGGGATGCGTTTGTATTAACATATAGTTACTGATCATGAGGATTACATTTTAATGAGGAAGGAAGGTAATAAATATATAAAATGTCAGATAGTATAAAGACAGGGGTAGGAATTGGTAGTTGGTTGTTTGCCGTAGCCTCTGTGGATGTAAAAAATACAAAAGGGCTTAGTGGATGTTTGGTAAATAATGAGGAACCTCAGAAACCTAGGACATATGGATCCCATTTTGAAATCATGTCTTTTGTAAAATGTGGTTTCTTGCTTTAATGATTCTGAAGCCTAGTTTAAATACCATTATCTAACTTTGTAGAAAATTCATTTGTTTCTGGCAGAACTGTTTCGTGATAGTAGATCAAAAGTAGATGATGTTTAGATGTCTGCCTTTTGAACCAAACTATTAGAATTATTTTTAAATTAAACTAATTGAAAAAGAAATTTAAAAGAAAAAGTGTTTTTTTTTTAAAGGATATTAGTCTTATCTAACCCTAACTTTTTTTAAAATTGTATTCTCATGAAAAAGTGGTACTCCATCTTTTGTTTGAATTAGGGTGCCTTAGAAATGTCAGCTTGAAATAGATTAATAAATGTTACTCGGAACATTTTAAGTAGACAAAATTAATTATCCAGACTGCTGCTTTGATACTGAAGTCTCTGGAATTTGTCCCTTCCCATAACATGGAGCTGACTCAGTGGTTAAAACTACATTTGTGTAATGATCGGTTCTCCTACTCCTGAATCCAAATCATCCAGATCACAGTGTAGTACTCTCCTGTGGTTGACTGGTGGGCTTGGCTGGCCTTTATCATGTGGCTCCATGTCTGGTGAGGCCCTCCCTTTAACTGTGTGTGTACATTGCAGTTGTTCATCGTGCTTTACTTTTTTGTTGGCTGTAAACCTTCCTTCCTGTTCTAGGGTGGAGGGAAACACTCAGCTATTGTGTCATTTTATCATCAGTGTCATCTTAGTGCTAAGTAAGAGCTTTCAGGGTTTTTTTGTTTGTTTTTGATGATTAGCAGTTTAGCTTTTCATCAAGAGCCAGAGTCTTAATCCACTTAGCAGGACTTCTTTCAGTAATTATTGTGGATTTTAGGTTATTTGCTTGTTTTGGAACAAATTATGAATCATCCAGGTGGTTTTACCTGCACCTTAAACTCAACATAGCCAACTTCAGCATCCAACTATTTTATTAAATTCTGTCAGTGCAACTTTCTTCAGTCTCTCTTCTCCATTTCTTTTGTATTTATTCTCTGTACAACTACCATCTAGTTTGGGTTCTAATTATTTCCTTTCTTTCCCCTGAAGTGTAGTTGATGTAAAGTGGGCTCTTAATTATTTCTTTCTTAAACTACTGCAGAAGCCTCATAGCACCATTTTCAGAGGTATCCTACCAAGTAGCCCTCTGAACATTTTACTCCTCTCCCTGTTCACCCCACCCTTCAGCAGCTCTCCATTGCCCACAGAACTAGGTATTTCATGTTTTTCTACAGTATGACTGAGCACAGCAGCCTCATTGCCTGATATTCTGCGAAGTGTACCAGCCATGTCCGCCATGTTGGATACCTGGCTGTTTGCTGAGCAAGCCCTGAATGTTGTCATGATACACCCTTCCCTTCTGTGGTCCCGTCTTGAGTTCCATCTGCTCCAAAATCTTCCCTTATTGACATCACTGTGATCTTAACTCTTTCAGTGATCCACGTTGTATTTTGTACATTATATTTCTGATTATTTGGCTTTGTTTGATGGTCACTTGAACATTTTTTTTATCTTCTTTACTGTAACATAGTCTCATTGAGATGAAGCACTGTGTATCTAGTACCACAGTGCCTTTCTCATTCCTAATTCATGACTGTTCCTTTAACCAAGGCTATAGCTTTAAACTGTTCTAGCCTTGAGGCATTTGTTTTTAGATCTTTTTAAATTGAGTTATAGTCATTTTACAATGTTGTGTCAAATTCCAGTGTAGAACACAATTTTTCAGTTATACATGAACATACATATATTCATTGTTACATTTTTTTTTGCTGTGAGCTACCACAAGATCTTATATATATATTTCCCTGTGCTATACAGTATAATCTTGTGTATCTATTCTATATATGCCTGTCAGTATCTACAAATTTTGAACTCCCAGTCTGTCTCTTCCCTTCTTGGCAACCCCTTCCCCCTTGGCAACCACAAGTTTGTATTCTGTATCTGTGAGTCTGTTTCTATTTTGTATTTATGTTCTTCTATTTTTTTTTTAAGGGTTCCACATACGAGCGATCTCATATGGTATTTTTCTTTCTGTTTCTGGCTTACTTTACTTAGAATGACATTCTCCAGGGGCATCCATGTTGCTGCAAATGGCGTTATGTTGTCGTTTTTTATGACTGAATAGTATTCCATTGTATAAATATACCACCTCTTCTTTATCCAGTCATCTGCTGATGGACATTTAGGCTCTTTCCATGTCTTGGCTATTGTAAATAGTGCTACTATGAGCATTGGGGTGCTAGTGTCTTCTTGATGTAGGGTTCCTTCTGGATGTATGCCCAGGAGCGGGGTTACTGGGTCATATGGTAAGTCTGTTCCTAGTCTTTCTTTTGAGGAATCTCCATGCTGTTTTCCACAGTGGCTGCACCGCCTTGGGGCATTTTTATACATCTTGGTTGCTCTCAGCCTGATCTTAACACAGTTGTTTTCTTCATATCATTTCATGTCTTCACTTATATCTCATTCCTCAGAGACCTTCCTTGATCACCCTGTCTAAAATACCCTATCTCTGCTTTACTTTTCTTCATATTTATTTTACTTACTAACACCTGTTTCCTACTTAGACTGTAAGTTTCATGAGGATCACTCCTGTGTCCTGTTCACTGCTGCATCTTTTGCACTGAGAGTAGTTTGGCTCAGAGAAGCTACATAACTAGGATTTGTTGAAGGAATGTATGGATTATGCCCTCTTCATGGTAGATGCTCAGGGGATAGTTTGTTGAATTAAGACTAAGTTTATTGACTTCAGATATAATAAGCTTAGGGCATTGTTACTTCATTTGTCTATGTGACTCAATAAATAGAAAATTGAGTATAGAAAATTGAGTATAGATCTACAGAACACTCTTCGGCTTGCCATATTCCTAAAACTGATAAGATTCAGGTTAGGTTCTAGTTAATTGCAGTACTTAGGTTTAGAGCCTAGAAAATGAGGATATATGTTGGGTGGAGTGGGGAGTGAGGACTGGGGTGGTTGGCCAAGGGAGGGGAGTAGAGAATTGGGATCAAGAGGGGAGAAAGAAGACTGAACCAGACGCTTGCCAAATAGTGAACTGAAATTCCAGAATTAATTTTACCTTCCAGGGATCTCTAGGGAGTTTCTGTGGGAAGCCATTTTTTGGTGTAGTCTATCCAAATGGAACACAGTAGCACCTTTTAAGAAACCTTACATCAAAAATTGTATTACCAAAACAGTTATTTCAATGCAAAAAGGGAGTTTGTGATAGAGAATTTCAGACTTAGAATAGTAGTTAATTTTTTCCCTTAGAAATTTAGCTAATATAGGCATTTAAAAAATGGTTAAGTGTATTGATTTGAAACTTAAATATCCAGTTTTGACCATGTCAAGCTTTTGGACTCAAGTAAGGGCTTCCTCCAGAAGCATGGGCCTCCTGTGTATTCTTATCCCCTTTCTCAGTCATTGTTAGCATTAACAAAGCACAAAGCCTATCATACAAAATAGCTGTGTAGCAAGGGCAACTGGCCTTTAAAATCTTTTCCTAGAACTGAAGCATTGGTTCCACCAGTTACAGTCCTAGATATTGCAAATATCTGTACCCAGTAATTGATGACAGATACACAGTTTATGTTGTAAAAATCTTCTACTCTAGGAGAAATGTCTGTATTGACCTGAATTTATTAAGCCTGGGTTGAGATAGAAAGAGCACTGAAGGAAGAATTGAGTTCAGGTCCCAGCAGCTGAACTTGGGCCAGTACTTAACATCCAGACTATGAGGGAAACGGGGACAGTGAGATGCTGGAATAGAATCCGGGGCCTCTTTAACAAGGGCTGTACATCAGCACGGCCAAGCTCTTACTCCAGACTACTGAATCAGGAGCCTTGGCATTCGTTGCTGTATTGTTTGAAAAAGCTCCCTGGGTGAAACTGATGGCAAGCATTTCTTAGCTCCCTGAGTCATGTAGGACTAAAGACTTTTATTTTTGTTTCTAAAAGTAGTCAGCAAAATATTTTCATTTCTATTCATGTCACAAAGAGATCTTATATTGAGTTTGACTTTTTAGGACATAACTCAAAACTCTGAAATTGTGATTGGTTTGCTTTTATTTTAGTTTTTGTAGAATTTATGAGGGCAGTTGAGCCGAGAGTTGGAGATTAAGTAGCCACCAGGGGGCTCTAGTGAGTTGTAAAGAGTTCATTGAATCTCTTAACTCGTGAAGCCTCCAAATTCCATGTAATGTCATCCATTTATCTGCTGAGCTTGGACTTAGGATCTAAAGGCAGAAGGTCTGTCAATTTGGATTATGTCCCTTCACTTTTCCCTCATAACATCTCTCAAGAGAACTTTGGATTTAGATGAAAACTTGTATTAGCGATTAGTTCTGTGGAAAGCTCAGTTTCTTTTACCTTATGCTCTGATTATGAATCTTAATATAAAATTTGGAGTAACAGAAGGGATACAAGATCTGCAGCACTTAATATGTTCTTTGTCACAGCTAATGTGTCAAGGATACCTGATGGTATGTCGACCATCTAGCACAGAACACTACTTTAAATCGGTTACTCTACATGTTACAGTATCGCTTGGGTAGCAGATAGAACTTAGATAGCCTTTAAATAAAGCTTAAAAGCCCTTTTAGGTGTTAGGCTAATTCTGATTTCTTTTTACTCCCTTTAATACAAGCTAAGTCTGCTGTGTTCTGATAGTGAGTTGTTAGTTGGCATTTCTTAGAATCTGAAAGAGAAGAGCCAGCTGGGCCTTTTGAGTCTTACAGGCAACTGTTAGGAATAAGACACCTGTGCCTAGGCTGAGAATTTCTCCTCTTTATGACCAGTGTATTCACATTAATATATTACTGTTACTATTCAGGGAGAAATTTCTGCTTTACAAATTCCTCAGACATCATAGAAATCTTCACTCCAGAGCTAGTGTGTTGGAAGTTCTGGATCCTTCCTGGAAAGGTAGAGGAGGAATCTTGAAGATGAAGCTCTTTCCTAAAGGAACACAATCTAAGTACAAAGATACTTTGTGTGTAAAAAGCCAAGTTGATTCTCCATTGCGATATAACCATTATATATTGAGATACTGTGGATCAAGGCATGTCCTGTGAGACATGGGTAATGTATAAGGAGGGAATGAAAGGTGTTCTCCAAAGCGAGGTTTATGGGAAGAGTGTGGGGACATAATGCTGCATGTACTGTCTCCCCCTGTTGCAGGTCGAGTTGTGTTTAGAGTGCATCGAATGGGCCAAATCAGAGAAAAGAACTTTCTTACGCCAAGCTTTGGAGGTATGTACCTACAGTAGTACTGCTTTCAGTTCTCTTAGGCATTTGACAGTCTGTGAATGTAAGTTAACACTATCCTGATCAAAGGTATTTTCAGCAGTTTTGTACTACTCTGGCACCCAAAATTATTGGTAGTAGTCCCACTCATGAGAATTGCTCTAGTTGAAGTTTTGAGACAGCTAGCAGTACCTAGCTCAGAGAAGTAAGCAGCAACATGGTAAACAGTCACTGGCCATAATAGGAGATAATACTGTGGACTAGATGATTTTTTAGGCTGAATTTGATGCTATCATCAGGCCTTGAATATTCAACAGTAACAGTTCTGTGACTGTCAATCTTTGATTTCTTTCTTTGGCTTTTTTTATCCCCTTTCCATCAGTCAATGCCTTTTCTTTTTCCTAGGCAAGACTGGTGTCTTTGTACTTTGATACCAAGAGGTACCAGGAAGCGTTGCATTTGGGTAAGTAAACTGGTGGAAGCTAATAAGGCCTCCAAACTGGCTAAATGAATGTGTTCTGAACCTAGCTCCTCTTATTAGTTATGTATTAGTAATTCAGTTTGTGCCTGCTTCTAAGGATTTAAGGTGGCTTACATTTACTGAATCTGTCATGGAGAAACGCCATTTAGACGTTCTGAGAAACTAGAGTTGATCTGTGAATTTTAGAGAACGAAAGGGTCAGATTGCAAGTGTTTACTGACTGTCACATTTAGACTCTCTGTTTATAATTATCCTTATAATCTATTTTAAACATCAAGAAATTAATTGAGTGCAAATACATAAGGAAGCTGAAGTGGGCCAACTAAAGGCTATTCCCATTTGACCTTTATAAATATTCTGAAATCTTTGCGTGCTTTTTTTTTTCTTTTCATTTTTTAAATTTATTTATGTATTTTTTTTTACAATGCCGTATTTTTAAAGTGAAGTATAGTTGAGGTACAATGTTATATGTTACAGGTATACAATATAGTAATCCACAATTTTTAAAGGTTATAATCCATTTATAGTTAATATAAAATATGGGCTATATTCCCCATGTTGTACAGTATATCCTTGTAGCTTATTTTATACCTGATAGTTTGTGCCTCTTAATCCTCCTCCTCCATCTTGCCTCTCCACCTTCCCTCTCCCCACTGGTAACCACTACTTCCTTCTCTACATCTCTGAGTCTGTTTCTTTTCTGTTATATTCACTAGTTTGTTGTATTTTTTTAAATTCCACATGTAAGTGAATCTTACAGTAATGTCTTTGTCTGTCTGACTTACTTCACTTAGCATAATGCCCTCCAAGTCCATCCATGCTGTACACCAGAAACTAATACATTTTAAATCAACTGTACTTCAATTGAAAAGCAAACAAACAACCAGCCCATCTAAAAGATGGGCAGAAGAACTGAACAGACATTTTTTTTACAAAAGGAAATGAATATGGCCAACAGGAACATGAAAAATTGCTTAACATCACCAATATCAGGGAGATGCAAATCAAAATCACAATGAGATATCTCACACCTGTCAGAATGGCCCCTATCAAAAAACAAATAACAAAGGTTGGCAGGGATGTGGGAGCCCTTGTACACTGTTGGTGGGAATGTAAATTGGTGCAGCCACTATGGAAAACAATATGGAAGTTTCTCAGAAACCTATAAATAGAACCAGCATATGGCCCAGCAGTTTCACTCTTCGCCATATATCTGAGAAAAACAAAAACATTGATTCAAAAACAAAAACAAAAGAATACATACAATCTGCTATTCACAGCAGCATTATTTATAATTGCCAAGATACAGAAGCATCCTAAGTGCACATCAATAGATGAATGGATAAAGAAGATGTAGCATATATATGTGATGGAATACAGCTCACCCATAAAAAAGGATATTTTGCCATTTGTAGCCCTTCACTTTTTTTTTTTCACTTCTAAAACCAGAATTTTATAACTGTCTGCTGCTTTTTTAAAAAAACCTAATGGGTACCTCTGGACTATTATCCCTGAATGGAAGAACTTGGCTTTCATGGTCTATTAGGTTGAGAAAAATGACAAGATTCAATTTTTATCCTGCAGAAATGATAATTTCATATGGTTTAAACAAATAGTAGCATTAAAAAAAGTTGAGATATAATTCATAGGCCATAAAATTCACCCTTTTTAAAGTGTGCAGTCCAGTGGTTTTTAGTATATTCACGAAGTTGTGCAGCTGTCACCACTAACTGATTTCAGAGCATTTTCATCACCCCAGAAACTAACCTTGTATCCATTAGTTGTCACTTCCCATTAGTTCTCCATCTACTGTCTTTGCCTGTCCCCTTTCCTAGGCAATCACTAATTACTCTTTGCCTCTGTAGATTTGCCTATTCTGGACATTTCACATAAATGCATACAGTTACGGTCTTTTGTGATTGGGTTCTTTCACTTAGCATAGTGTTTTCAAGGTTCATCCATGTTGTGGCATATAGCAGTGCCCCATTCTTTTTTGTTGCTGAATAATATTCCATTGTATAGCTGTACAACATTTTATTTATCTACATTCATCAGTTGATGGACATTTAGATTGTTTCCACTTTTTGACTCTTGGGAATACTGCTGTGAACAGGTTTTATGTGGACATGTTTTTCTTTTGTGTATATACCCAGGGGGAGAATTGCTGGGTCACAAAGTAAATCTGTTTAAAAGCTTTTGAGGAACTGCCAAACTGTTTTCCAAAGTGGCTACACCATTTTACATTCTCAGCAATAATCTATGAGGGTTCCAGTTTCTCCACATCCTCACTAACACCTGTTAATATTTTCTTGTCTTTTTAATTTTGGCCGTCTTAGTGGGTGTGACGTAGTATCTCACTGTGGTTTTGAATTACATTTCCCTAATGACTAAACTAATGATGTCGAGCATCTTTTCATGTACTTTTTGGGCTGTTTGTATATCTTTGGAGAAATGTCTATTCAAATCCATTGCTTATTTTTTAATTGTATTAGTTGTGCTTTTATTATTTATTCTGGATACAAGTCCCTTACCAGTTATATGATTTGTAAATTTTTTTTCCCTGTCCTATAACTTGTTTTTTTCAATTTCTTGATGGTGTCTTTTGAAGAACATTTTAATTTTGATCGTCTCATTTTTTTTTCTTTTGTTGCTTATGCTTTTGGTATCATATTTAAGAAATCATTGCCTAATCTAAGATCACAAAGACTTACTCGTTTATTTTATATATTTAGCTCTTACATGTAGGTCTTTGATTCAGTTTGAGTTAATTTTTGTATATGCAAGTCTGGCTGGATTTGATTTTCATCTGTGCTGGGGAAGAAGGTGTATTTGGAGAACATTAGTAGGTGCAGAACTCTTTCCTTCCCCCACCAACCCTAGTGCCTGGTGTTTCTTATTCAGTCTTGTGTTTGCTGGGTGGAAGAGAGTGAGATCAGGTACCTGTCTGGATAAGTAGTTTCAGCATTTTCTGGGTGGGGATTCCCACTGTATTCAATCTTAAGAGTAAGCTTATAGGACTCTCGGCTCTGATGTCCCTTGTGTGCATGCAGAAGGGCTTCAGAGAGATCTGTGTTTCTCTTTTGGAAGATAGCACATTAGCAGAAAATTTAATTCTTGTAAATAGATAACCTTTTGTGAGGTTTTTGAGTTCAGGCAGGTTTCTTTATCCTGAATGTGTTTGTGAGGGTTAGTTAGAGAGAGATGATATTAAAGTATTAAAATTATGGCTAATAAAGGAATATATATATATTTTTCCTTTCTCCAGGTTCCCAATTGCTGCGGGAGTTGAAAAAGATGGATGACAAAGCCCTTTTGGTGGAAGTACAGCTTTTAGAAAGCAAAACATACCATGCCCTGAGCAACCTGCCAAAAGCCCGAGCTGCCTTAACCTCTGCTCGAACCACAGCAAATGCCATTTACTGCCCCCCTAAATTGCAGGCCACCTTGGATATGCAGTCAGGTAACACCCGTAGCTGTTCTTGGAATGTTTTCTTAAAGCTCCTCTTACCCCATAGGTGGAAGGAATGGGGGGTTGGGGCTGGAGAATAAAATTGGCAGTTTGGCTCACGATTCCTCAGAGAAACCAATTGCAAGACTACTTCTCTAGCTGTCCCTTTTCTATTCACTTGCTGTTTACTGCCTGAAATATATTAAGAACATGCTTAATCTGTGGTTGACTGGACAACCTGACTGTTAGAGCCAACACCCTAGTGAGGTCTCACTTAGGTTTAAAAAGATCTCCCGTAACTTCCATCTTAGTCACTCAGGATGGTAGCACTTCTCTCCAGGATTGGACTAATTCAAGTCTGTTATCACTTGGAGACCTTTGCAAAGCATGTTGGATTTTTCCAAAGGGCCTCAAATCAAGGCTGAGGAAAGACACCCCTCACCCCCATTTCAGTTGAGAGTAGTGGACAGCTTTCTGATGGAGTGTGTGAATGTTTGGCTAGGAGGCCATGGATTGGCAGGAAGATACTTTTTCTTATCGTCATCAGCTTTTATTAGTTATAATTTATTATCATTGGAGGAGCGTTGGAATTGAAGGCCGAGGACTAGTTTAAGCCTTGGTGTCACCTCGTTGCAACTTTTGTTTCCATGTAACACTGTGCAAGAGAGATAATAGCTGCCATGCCTGCCTCTCAGGTGTTGTGAGTATGGAATGGCGTGTTTTGCCATGCAGAGGTTAAGAGCAGAGGCTCCAGAAAACAACTTTTCTGGTTGGAATTTAGTTCTGCCAGTTTCTAGCTATGCGACTGGGCAAGGTACTTAATTTATCTTGAGCCCGTCTATGAAATGGTGATGATAACTCTGCCCCCTCACAGTATGTTGGTGAGGACTGAAGTGAGGTGGAAAGTGTCAGCTCTCATCCCAGCACCTTGCTTTGGCCAAATACTGGCACTCTCTTTAAGCCGCTTCTCTTCATTATGCTCTGGCTTCATGGTCAAGAGATGAACTTGCATCCTGTTTCTTAAATAGAGGCCATTTTTATGTGAACCCTCTTTATTTCTCTTTCCAGAATTTGTATCACTACCTGTTTTTACCTGTTACCAAGAGTGGTTCTTCTCCCTGTCCTTTTGTTCGATTCTAAGTCTTTGTTTTCCTTTTCCACTTGGATCCTCCTCTCAGTCTTCAAACTGCCCCAGCTGAAAAGGCACAGCTGTGTCTCCTTTTTAAATTGCTGTCTTCTCCTTTTCTGTCAAGCTTCTTGAAAAAAGTTGAAAGAATATTATTACTTTGAGTTTTTATCATAAATGGATGTTGAATTTTATCAAATGCTTATTCTGCATCTGTTGAAATGATCATGTGATTTTTGTTCTTTCTTTCGTTGGTGTGGTGTATCACACTGATTGATTTCCGTATGTTGAACCATCCTTGTGTCCCTGGGATGAATCCAGCTTGATCATGGTGTGTGATCTTTTTTATATGCTGTTGGATTCTGTGTCCTAATATTTTGTTGAGGGTTTTGCATCTATGTTCATTAATGATATTGGCCTGCAATTTTCCTTTTTGGTAGTATCTTTGTCTGGTTTTGGTATCAGGGTGATGGTGGCTTCATAGAATGAATTTGGTAGTATTCCCTCCTTTTCAATCTTTTGGAAGAGTTTGAGAAGGATTGGTATGATCTCTTCTTTGTATGTTTGGTATGATTCCCCAGTGAAGCCCTCTGGTCCTGGACTTTTGTTTGTAGGGAGGTTTTTTCCATTGCTGATTCTATCTCATTTCTAGTGATCAATCTGTTCAAGTGGTCTATTTCTTCTTGATTCAGTCTTGGTGAACTGTATGTTTCCAGAGACTTGTCCATTTCTATGCTGTCCAGTTCGTTTTCATATAGTTGTTCATAGTATTCTCGTGTGGTTTTTTTGTGTTTCTCTAGTATTGGTTGTAATTTCTAAGGATATTATTACTTTGATTTCTCTATTAACTCCTTGAAAGATAGTAACTCCCCCCAACCTCTGACTTTTGGGGAGATTTGACCCTGTTGAGCACTCCTGGCTTCTCTGACAGCCTTGTCTTCTTGGTTCTCTTCTCTTGACTGCTCCTCCTCAGTCACACTTTGCTGTTTCGTCTTCCTTCTGATGTGTCTTAAGTGTGGGTGTGCTCAGTGTTATTTTCTCAGTTCTTTTCCCTTCCTGTCCTTCTCCCTTTTTCCTGTCTCACCCTGCACTCTCCCATGGCTTCAGCTGCCATGTAGCACACGAACCGTCTCCCCCCTAGAGCTTCAGTAGCTTGTCTCCTAAATCCCATTTCTAAATGTCTCACAGGTCTCAATCTCAGCATGTCAAAACCAAGATTGTTACCTAACCCTTCTCCCCTCAAACCATCCTTTTCTACATATCCTGTTTTAGTTAGTGGTGTCATTGATGCAGCTGCTCAAGCTATTATCTTTGAGGTAATTTTGACTCCCTTCCTCTCCTTCACCCTTCATATCCAATCAGTTGCCAGATCAGGTTGAGTCTGTCTCCAAATCTGCACTTTCTTTTCCATCTCTGCAGTCACTGCTCTAATCAATGCCACTGGACCACTGGAGTAGTCTTTTACTAATCTGTCACTTTTCCCAGTCCATCTTCTCTACTGGTCTTAAAGTCATGTGTCTGAAACACAGATCTGATCATGTAACTCTTTTGTTTAAAATTTTCCAAAGGTTCCGCATTATCCCCAGGCTGTTTTACTTTAACAATGCATTCTAAAGGGAGGCTTTCTTTCCTTTTCGTGCTCATCTCCGGTTTTCAGTCCTAGCCACCAAATGACTTCATGTATCCCTGCTTCTGTGCCTTTATATATTTTGTCTTTCTGCTGGAATTCTGCTTTTCATCTTGTCCCCTTGGCAAACTGGTCTGCATCCCTTCAGATCCAGCTCACATGTCTCCTTTATAAACCCACTTCAGTGCCTCCTTTACTTCGGACTTCCCTATGAAAGGTATATTCTTTTGTACATATTATGGTACAGGTCTCCTTGTTACTGTTTTGATGACCGTCTTTCCAACTGTGAGACTAGGATTTCCTTCAGGGCCTTATAATTACTGCCTCAATAATAGTCATATCAGTGCTTGGCACATGGTAGGCCCTCATTAGTATCTGTGTTGAATGTGTCTAACCAGCTATGATGCATGTCATCCTAATGTGGTCTCTATTTGCTAATGTGTTTGGGAAAGCAGTATTCCAGTTCTTGGGCCTTATTTTACTTTTTTCCCCCCTTTTTAAACCAGTCTTACTTTGGGTCTGGTGTGTGCTCTTCACACTTTGGACTGGGAGGAGTGGAAAAACGGGAGTTTGTCTCACGTAGTTCATCAGTGTTAATAGTTTGTTGGGTATTTTTGAGGGAGGTCCCCTTGACTGCAGGTTTTCTCCAGGCCTCTGTAGTTAAGAACAGTAGTAGAAGAAGGAGTTGACTCCTTCAGCCTCAAAATGGGAGGCTTTTTGGGTGGGGTGAAAGTACTGGGGTGTGGAACATATCACTCACTAATGGTTATTAAGTCAGAAGTTTCCAGCTGGCGTGCCAGGCACACAGGTATGTGACAGGTGGGTTGAAAGTATGCTCAAACAGTGATCCCTTGAGGTCATGTGTAAGGAGTTTCATCCTTTCACTCCGGTGTGCTGAGTACTTCCTACATGTACCTTGATGTGAAAAAGCTGGGAAGCCCTGTGGTGAACAGATGGATGGGACTAAGGCAGAGTGAGAACTAATATACAGAATCTTAGGGCTTCGATGCCTCCCAAACTAGAAAGAGCCAATTTTCATGTCATCCCAAGTCATAGCAGAGGTTAGAAGGAATAGCAGGTTTAGTCAAAGCCAGGCTTATTGGGAGCAACCCAGGTTCTAAACAGTAGAGAATTGATCAGATGAAGTGTAATGTATCAGCCTAAGGAAATACTGCTTTACTGTGTACAGTCAAGTTCATGGATTTGGCATTGCACACAATCTACACACTGATTGCATCAAGGCAAAAGCACATCCATAAATGACCAATATCTAAAATGAGAATATTAAAAGTTGGATTTCTGTTTCTCCCATGAAAGCTGCTTACAGTTAAAAACGTCAAGCTTAGAAAAGCTTTCTTAAAGGAACGGTTGATGTTATTAAAAGAGGTAATTTGTACAGACCAGGGATGTTTGGGTCAACTTCCTGACCTATGAAGATAATGGCCTTTTCTGGTGGCTCTAAAAGGTAGGACTGCTGTGATGGTGAGAAGCCTGAGAAAGGTGTTATTGTACGCGGTTTTTAGGATCCTCTTTAGTTGGGCCTCTAACTTCTTTGGAATTAATACTTGCAAGATGGCACTGAACTGGGAGGCCAAAGACCTGGGTTCTAATCCCAGCTCTGCCACTAGATGGCAGTGATTTGGGCAGGTCCTTTATCCTTTCCTGACCTGATGAATAAGTCGGCTGGGATAGATTTCTGGGATCTATTCCAGGGTGGGATAGATTTCTGAGGCCCTTCCCACCTGTGAGATTTTGTGGTTCTTTTATTTTATATGGTTCTCACTCCTTTCTTTTAATGCCCAGGTATTATCCACGCAGCAGAGGAGAAGGATTGGAAAACGGCGTACTCATATTTCTATGAGGCGTTTGAGGGTTATGACTCCATCGATAGCCCCAAGGCCATCACATCTCTGAAGTACATGTTGCTGTGCAAAATCATGCTCAACACGTAGGTGCACGTTAACTTTGGGATATGAGAACTCAAGTCCTTTATCTAGATTTTCCTGCTGCAGCAGAGATGGCTTGGGCAGGGCATTTGGCTAGGTACAGAAGCAGCACCTGCTGCCTCGTGGGGCTGGTTGAGGTGGAGTGGGAGGGTTGACAGTAATTGAGAATACTTTTGCTCGCTGATGTTTCAGATTCGGGGAGACAGATTTTAGAAATCTCTTCCCCAGCCCCTCCTCTTTGAGTATTCTCCTCCTCTTACAAATATTCTGTCCAGAGAGTTGCTGAGCACAGGACAGAGGGCCAAGAAATAGCTTACAGACTAGCACCAGCCATGGGGCCACCCAGAATGGGTGTGGATAAAGGAAGAGGTTAGGGAGGGGTTTGAAAAGCTGGCAATGGCAAATGTGACAGATCTTTTTATAAAGAATTCTACAGAATTTATCCACATTCTTTTGGGAATAAATGAGATACTGACTGGGATTCTGTTTGGATCTTAGGAGTGTATAGGGCTTGTGTTTTAAAATGACCTATTATACTGTGATTGGATTTATACTTACCATTTTGCCTGTTGGGTCTTTGGCTTTTGGTAGGTTCATTGTGGCTTTCTTTTTAATGTGGAGTTTTTCTGCTCTTCAGCACTGAGCGCAGAGTGGAGAAAGCCTGGCTTCTGTGGTGTAAGGGGCCTGTGGGGTTAGGGGTGGGGGCTGATTACCTCTGTGGGCAGAGTCTTTTCAGTGGGAATTTTGAGAAAAAGAAATTTGCCTTTACATACACTTAGAAGCATAACATCCTGGAGCAACTGACCAAGAATGTCTTCTTTTCTAGCCCAGAAGATGTCCAGGCGTTGGTGAGCGGGAAGCTTGCACTCCGGTATGCGGGGCGGCAGGTAGGGGCGCCTGGGCTGCGGCTCTGATCTCTGCTCGCTCTCAGGCAGCGTGTTGTCCAGCGTGGTGTGCGGTGAGACCATGCTCTTCCGACCTCCGTTCTGCTCTTCATTCTTTCTTACCTCTCTGTTTTCCTTAAGCTCATTCAGTATATTTCCTGTACTGTTAATTCTTGGCTTGGAAAATCAGTGTTTGATGCTCTTCTGGGTATCAGTCAGTTTGAGAGACTTACAGAACTCAGAATTGAACTGTAGCATTTTCAGTGAGTTAGGTTGCATTTAAGTTTCACCAGAAAATGTATCTCCTGTGCTCTTGGCTTGCAAAGTTGACATGCGCAGAATATGAAGTCTTGGGTTCTCTAAGAGTCTGGAGCCCAGTAAGCTCAGGTGCACGTTTGCTTTAGGGAAATTGGATTGCTTGGTGCAGAGACTAGGTTTTGATGACGCATCAAGTGCTTCTCACATCAGTACCTTTCTACTCATGTCCTGAGTTTTGCGTGTGGTGCAAGAAGAGGCCCTTGGTGGTCGGTAGCCCTATTTGTGGTGCCTCTTATACCTGAGTAGGTGAGAGTGACCTGTATAAAGACGATGACTCAGATGTGCGCACCATCACTTCTTTGTACTTGCTTGATTATCACTAGTGAAGTAACAGTAATCTTCTAGATTCAACTGCACTTGACTCTGAACAGCAGACACATTGGCTTTCTCACTGTATCTTTGGCAGAATGTCCACAGCAGATGATTTCTTCCTGCTCCACCAGTGGCCCTAATTGGCTTTTCATTAGAAAAAGTTTCAGATTAGCTCCTAGTTTTGACCAAAAGAATACTGGTTTATTACTGTAGTGAAAAACTCACTGTAATATCTAGAACTAGAGTTGAGGAGATGGGCTAGGAGGGATCCGGTGTCCAGAACAAGGTCAGGTAACTAATAATGGTGAAGCCAGACTTTGATCTTGGGTTATCTGGTTCTAAGTTTCAGGCTTTTCTCATTATGACGTTTGTTTTGTTTATAGGACATATGCTGAAAACAAACTATATTAATGATGAGGTTTGCACCATTTTTAAAGTCTCCTGTATAAGACACACTCTCCTTATTTAAGTGCATGGGCTGGTATAAGAGAAGGTCTTTCTGTCCTTTGCACTTGGATGAGAGATTTCAAGCAGGAGTCAGGCCCATCTCTAGAAAGATGAATGTAGATTTCTCACTGAGTAGAGATCTGATAGCTTGGTCAGGTGCCTTTTATAACCAGGTTAGAAGTTGCCCCTCAACCGTTGATTATACCTTCGTCACTCTGGGGTTTTAATATTCAGCATAATATGTAGAATTTTGATGCCTCAGCCTCAATGAAAGTAGACTGGCCTGTGCCGTGCACCAAACCCAGCAGAATGAGGCTGGATAAAGCACAGGTGTGATCAGGTCTCAGGGCAGGAAGGCATTTGGGGGGATATGGTGATAGGGAGTCTTCGAGGAGGGGAAAGAAATCACAGTTCCCTGGCCGGCTTCCCTTTTAGCTTGTCCTTTTTGGAGAGTGCTGTATCAAAATCTGTTTTTTGGAAAACTTTCTATTTCCTAGTGTTTTTAAGTTGCTTCAGATTTCAAAGGGAAACCGGTTGGCACACATTGGTATTTTTCTAGGTTTTCTTCCCAGGCCTCCAAGAAGAACAGTGGTGGGGCAGGTTCTTCTCTGCAGCCAGAAGTTGTGCGGACATAGCATGTTTCTCCCCGCAGCCCCTCGCGTGTTTCTTATGAGACTTGTTGGGATGTGAGTGTGCAGAATAGGTCACTTTCACTATTTTTCTCTTTATTCTTAGACAGAAGCATTAAAATGTGTGGCTCAGGCTAGCAAGAACAGATCACTGGCAGATTTTGAAAAGGTAAGCATGGAATTGAGTTGGTAGGGAGTGGGTGGGGGAGAGAGGTACTTTAAAAAAAACTTTCTTTAAAAATCTTAAATGATTATAGTTTCACAAGAAGTTGCAAAGATAGTACAGAGTGATTCCATGTACCATTCACCCAGCTTTCCCCTGTGGTAACATCTTAACTATAGTACAATGTCAAAATGAGGAAGTTTAAGCACTTTTGTACAAGGAACCTTTTTTGAGTTGTGATATCTCATTTATGAACTGTACCTTTCAGTGTCAAAAAGTTGTCATCCTTCTTTTGCTTGAGTTTTCACAACACACTGTTAGCTGCATTTTATACTTGGGGGAGCTGGGATTTAAAGAGGTCCAAGTGGCACAGCTGATGGGTATCAGGTGTGATTCCGGGCCTAGTTCTTGTCCCACACAGCATGGTCTTAGGTGTCCCTTCAGTTCCAGAAGTGCCAGCTCTGCTTCTCCTCTGCGGACAGAAGAGAGGCTTTGATGTGGGCGTCTGGGCTGAAGGACACTTCCTCAGGATGGAGCTCTGGGCCTGCTTTGCCTCCTGTGCCTTTCGCTCAGTGTTTGCAAAGGTTTGGAACAGGAGAAGGACTTACCTAATCAGTAGGGTGAGACTTGCACTTTTCCAAGCCTCTCCCCTCTTAGTCTGAGTATAATGATCAGCTTAATGAAAACAGACCTAGGTCCAGGGAGAAAAATAGTGTGGACAGAGACTAGATTGTGTGTCTCTGACTGCCTCCCAAGAGTCATCATATTCCTGGAGGTTTCTTCCTTACGTGGCATGATTTGCTTGCTTCCCTTAACACCTTATAGCACAGCTGACATGATATTGAGACCATTACTAAAGGTAAATAAATCACATACACGAATAAACGGTGTAGATCAGTTTACCCCAAGGTTTAGGATGTTTGATGAAACACTTCTGTTAGGGATTCCTTAAAAAAAGGGTTTGTGATCAGATATTTGGGAAACACTAGGGCTAAACAAAATTAGAAAGATGCTTTGTTTTCTAGTGACTACAGTGTGGTATTCCTTGTAAAACCCCAAGAGCTAGCTGTGGAATTCAGCATTGCCCACTTACTTAACCTCAGAATTCTTTTTTCCCCCGTGGTGGCCCTATTTGTTCTGTAGCATACAGACTGAGGACTGCTTGTGCAGCTAGCTGGGCCTGTCAGCAGAGCTGCTCTCGGGGCTTACTTGATTTGAGCTGTCCATGTGAAGCTTTAGACGGAAAGCCTAGGGTGGCTCCATCTTTCACTTCTTGATGTTCCTTTTCTTCTGCCTTCTGTTGTGGCTGTTCTTTCATCTCCCCCAAATCCTCCAGAACTTCAGTCAATCATGTAGTTACAAGGGCCAGCAGACTGTTTAGGAAGCTGGGAGTAGCGTGGCTTTCAAGTGCTACTCTGTGCCAATCTCGGCTCTTTTGGCAGGCCCTGACAGATTACCGGGCAGAGCTCCGGGACGACCCCATCATCAGCACGCACTTGGCCAAGTTGTATGATAACTTACTGGAACAGAATCTGATCCGAGTCATCGAGCCTTTTTCCCGAGTACAGGTAAGAACCCTCCTGGGGGCTCTTGCCCTTCTCTGGTGGGAGGAGGTTTCTGGCTGGGCATCCTCACTGTAGCCCACCCCCTTCCCACGCCCATCCAAGAGTGTGTGTGGTGGGCAGGAGATTCTCAAGAGCTTGGGGTTTTCTTGACAGGGAATGAGAGTTGAGGAGAGGGATGCTGTGGGGTAGAGGCTGGTGAGCTTGTCCCTGCTTGTTTTCAGTGCAGTCTCCTCCTTGCTTTTGTAGTCACCATGCATGTGGTAAACTCTTTGTTCTGGGTGTGTAGGACAGGAGTGTGTTCATTGTAGTGATGAAGGGCAGGCAGTTGGACCAAGCACAGGAGACTCAAGAATGTCTAAAGAGAATCTCGCCCTGTAGAGACATTTGGCAGAATTCCAAGAAACAGCACCACCCCAACTGTAACATTAGAGGCAAAAATGAAACTGTCAGTGTTGGTGTCTTTTTACCTTTCCTTTTAGATCGAACACATATCTAGCCTCATCAAACTCTCCAAGGTAAGGAGTCCTGAGCTTGTCTTGGGGGTAGGGATGGGGAAGGGGGCATGCTGAGGGGCGGCCAGTTAAACCTGCTGGTCCTTGTTGGAAAGCTCCCAAGCTTCTCAGGAGGGACTGGGGACTGTAGCTCAGAGCTGGAGTTGTATTGTTGCTGTTTTGTTTTCATTCCATTTGCCCTAAGACCCTTTTTGTACGAGGCTTTTGTGTCAGTGTGATCTCTGACTAGTGGATGCTGGTCCCTTTAATCATGTGCTTTGATTTTAGGCCGAAGTGGAAAGGAAATTATCACAGATGATTCTTGACAAGAAGTTTCATGGTGAGTAACCATCATATACAGGCGAGGGGGCTGGTGGTGGTGATGAAATGGTGAAGAGGCATCATGTTCTTGTTTATCTTGAAAGAAGGTGCTCCATTTGTGCCACCTGGTGGTTCCCTGGGATCCTTGTCCCTCTTATCCCTGTGATGAGAGTGTATAATAAACATGCACAAATGGAGCAGGAAGATGACTTCTGTTCCCCTCCTTTCTGGAGAAAGTGAGGCAGCTGGGGAGTGGGCTGCTTCCCAAGTGCTTGTGTGTCTAATCCTTTCTTCTGCCTGGGTTGTGCTTGTGTCTCCTACAGGGATCTTGGACCAGGGGGAGGGTGTCTTGATTATTTTCGACGAACCCCCAGTAGATAAAACTTACGAAGCTGCTCTGGAAACAATTCAGAACATGAGCAAAGTAGTGGATTCCCTCTACAACAAAGCCAAGAAACTGACATAGGTGAGTGCTGGCTCCGGGCCCCGGGCCCGGGCAGCGCTGTCTTCTGCCTGTCGAGACTGAAAGCCTCCTGGTGGCCTGGCGGCTTCCCCGATTGACACTGCTCTGTCTTCTCTTGCAGAGTTGGATCTGTAGCGGTCCTTTGGAGAGTGTGTGTGGCGGGAGAGTGAAACCTTTGGGGAAAATGCTAGGAGATTCTTTTTTCTTTCTGTTCTACTTTTCGCTCGGAAAGTTTTTAAATCCTCATTTGGTGCATCTGTATTCCAGCCGATAGGTGTGCCAGTTTTCATGTAATCTTTACTGGCCCAACTTGGGAGTGGGGAAATTGCTTAAAAAAAAAGAAAAAGAAAAAAAAAAGGTTATTCTAAATAAAAGGAAAAAGGCTTACACTACCTAAAGCTGTGCTCTCTGCCTCCTGGGAGAGGGCCGCAAAGCCAGGCGCTCCGCCAGCCACGGGGGCTCCTAACCCACCGCTGGGCGTCACCTCTCCTCTTCAGAATTGGGTGTTTGCCTGACCATCAAAGCAACGACTTTTTATTCTGTTTGTACTGAACCAAAACAAACAACTGTGTATAGACTGCTGTTTTCTTTTTTATTTGAAACGAGGCGTTTCGGTGTTCTTTCCCCTGCCATATGGCCTGTCCACTCACCCTTCCCCTGAACAATGGCTCCAGCAGACTGGCCGAAGGTCCCGCCGCGCCACCGCAGCAGCAGCGCCCGCACGGCTCCGCTCCGACCTGTGAAGGGATGGGGACGAGGCCGGGAGCTCGTGTCCACTGCGGCCACATGGGGAGCAGGGTGGGCCCTCGGGGGCCTGCTGTGCATGTGGCCCTTTTTAACACAGTAAACTAGATTAGACGTCAGTGTTTTAATTGCCTCCCTTCTCTGCTCTTTTCTCCCCTCCTCTCTTTCCTCCCTCTCACCCAGGAGACCATCCCATTGTCTCTCTTCCTCCTTCCTCCTTCCCTTCCAGGGGAGTCAGGCTGTCTGAAACCCTTCAGCTTCTCTCCCTGTCCCACTGCTCCTGTCCTGCTGTCAGGTGGATTTATTCCTTTTTTAAACAGTGAACATCAGAAATGAGACTGTGGGGTGTGTGGATTTTTCCCCCCTCTCTCTCCCAAGTTTTGTTGTTGGGTTTTTGAGCAACCTCATGTCCCCCTCCCAGGGAGCTTCTTTATTTACCTCTTAGAAATGGAACGAATGGGAGGTAGGGCACTGTACTTCAGCATGCTTTGTTTTATGATGAGATTACATAGCAAGGCTTTCGTGCCATCTGGGCAGGTAAGCTTCTGCACCTCTGTCGTGCTCAGCTATCTTTTCTTCTTCTCATTCCTCTTTGTTTTCTGTTTTTTCCTCCTCCTCCTCCTGCCTCCTTCCTGCTGGCCTCCGTTTATCTTTCTCTTCCTTTCTCAGATTATCCTTCCAGGTTTCCGTAATAAATTTATATTTTGTAAAAGGATTTTGTTGTATCAGGTTTAGCATCCTCACTGAATCTGACTGGCTTTTATTTTCCTCTCCAAAATCAGGTTTTTGTTCTCAACATCTTTCCCCATCATGTCCAGTCACTGTTTTGGTTTTGGCGCCATCAATATCAAATGTACAAACGGTTCTTGCTAACCAACACCAGGTATATCTGATGTTCAGATGAGTTCCAATAAAAACAATTTTTTTTTCAAAAGGTGTCCTTTCTTGAGTGCTGGAGGGCTTCTGATCAAGTCCAGGCAGTTCTGTGTAGCCCTCTAGACTGGACAAAGCCCTACTATCTCATTTGCTTCATGGGAGACCTTTAGATCTGGGGTCAAGTGGAGGGCTTTGGGCGAGAAAATTGGTCTGTAAGGTCTGAGATGGGAACTAGGATTCAGTTATCTTTGTTTTTCCAAGGCATCGTGGTCCAGTGAGGACACAGGGCTTGGGCTGTAATATCCTCACAGCCTGTTCCTCACCTGCATGACGAGAATGGTGCTTCCTTGGCAGGTAATTGTGGTGGGAGGTTACATGAAGTCATGGAAGTACAGGTGCCCGAGAGCCCTGGCATCCAGTTGTGGTTTGGTTTTCATTTGGAATCTTCAAAAGTGTTGATTTTCCTGCTGCCCTTCAGACCCCAGGAACAGTCTGTCCTGAGGGGCTCTGGGCTGCTGGGAGGGGAGGGTGGGCTCTAGCCTTTAATGCCACTTGGGGCTGAGTCACTGTTCTGTGTTTCAGTGTTGTGTCTCTGTGTATAGTTTTACTTAAGGAAGAGCTGTGCTTCAGTAAAGGACTTTGATAATCCAGAGGGATCCAGAGCCAGGGCAGCGGGGAGGGGAGGGCAGCCCAGGAGCTCAGTGGGGCAGCAGCCCTTCCTCTGCTGACTTCCTCTAGACCTGCGCTGTCCAGTGTGGCCACGAACCCCACATGGCTGTTAAGCCCTTAAAATGCGGCTATTTCTAACTGTGTTGCCCTGCGAATGTAAACAAACCAGACTTTGAAGAATGTGAAGAGAAAATGAGAAATTGCTTAACTTTTTTATATATGTTGAAATATTTTGAGCATTTATTGGGTTAAATAAAATTTATTACTAAAATTCACCTGTTTCCTTTTACTTTTTTAATGTGGCTGCTTGGAAATATTAAATGACTTACGCGGCTTGTATTTGTGGCTCACGTTAATATTTTTTTTGGACAGCGCTGCTCTAGACCTCGCAGGACTGCTTCCCCTCCCAGGCTTCAGATAAGCTGAGTCTAGGCGCAGCCAAGAGGGTGGGGTGGCCCATGGGCTGGCGCTTGCTTGGCTCCCTCACTTAGGGACCCTTGCTGGCACCAGCCTTCATGGTGCCAGGGCTTCCTTATGTGTTAATGAGATACTGGTGGTGGTGGGAGTGGCTGGGGCGGGTGGCTGTGGAGCCCCGCTGCAGGTGAGAGTTATGTAATCTGCACTGCCCAGAAGGGCCGCTAGATGCTGCTCTGTGATGCCTGAGAGAACAAAGCGCCACTTCCTCAGGAGCCAGGGCTCAGCCCTGCTTTATTTGGAGCCCTTTCTGGGAGCTGGCTGGCAGGGATCTTGACCTCCCTTCCTGAGAGTGGTATGGGAAGGGGGCATGCAGAGGACGGCGGCTCTCCGTGGACATCCCAGCCCAGCAGCGCATGTGACCAGCAGGCTGGTCCTTCCGGCAGCTAGAGATAGGCTATAGGATAAAGAGGCTGATTGATGGGGGTGGGACTTGGAGAGCTTCCCTGCAGTTCTCTGGTGAAGACTGGGAAGAAAACAGCTGTGCCTCATTCAGCTGGGTCTGCCTTCTGGGCCCTCGATTCTGCCATTTTTGGCAGATGGTTGCCCTTCCTTTCTTCGCTGTTGGAGCAGTGATGGGAGCTCGAGGCTGGTGGTGGTGGTGGGGTTGAGTGAGCAGAGGAGTGGTGTGGTGCCTTGAAACAAGCCGAGCAGTCACGGCACAGGGGACAGGGGTCCAAACCACCCTCCTCCTCAATCACGACAGCCAGTGTGCTGGCAGTGCCATGCCATTCATGCTCCTCTGCATGTGACTTTGCCTCTGACATGGGTGAGGACGTTAGGGTAGTTCTGCCAAGAGCTCTTTCTGAATGAAGGTGCTAGGAAAGGGCGTCCGGACAGAGGCAAGAGGGGGACACGAGGCTGGAAAAGGCCCAGGCCAATGCAAGCTTCCATGGGTTGTGAAATGGGGTGGGGTGAAGTGTAGGTTGGTACTGCTGCCATGAACTAGGATAGTTAGAACTGAAATTTGTAGGTACAGGTAACAGGGTGGGTCCAGATCGTTCTAAGGGGTGTATTCCAGGCTCAAAAATCCAAGCATATTTTGGAAAGTGGAAAGCATTTTAACCTCTGCTCAAATCCAGAATCTGAAGGGGAACTTGAGACACAGGAAAGGCAATGTGGACATGGGCCTCCACTAGGGGCAGGATGAAAAAAGATTGGGGTTCAGCTTTGCCTTAGGAAGAGAGTCACTGGGCCAGTGGACCTGGAGGAGATTAATTCTTGGCGCTTAAAGTAAACTATAAAGGAGGGCTGAGGACAGCTCCATTTGAATAGCAGGTTGGGGTTGTAGACTGAGGAGCCTCCAGAGGAAGGGGCACATTGAGCTAAGAATCTGCCTTCATCTTCTGAGTTAAGATGGAAGCTGCTGTGGATGTTTCTGAAGGGTCCTAGAAGAAATAGCCTTCTGGGTACAGAGCAGTGTGTTTTCCCAAGGTCCCCAAAGCTTTCAGTTGACACTGTTGACAGAGAAATCTCTGGATTAGTACATTCGCAAATTCTAGTACTTTCTGATGATGGTAGCATTGTTTTGAATGATGCCAGATTTCTGTTCTGCTTAGGGCAGTAGGCAGAGCTGGCACAGGTTCTGTGCTGGCGTGGTTGGAGTCAGGATTGGGTCTTCTCTGGATTGCCACTTCCTCATCACTGGTTCCAGAGGTGGTAATTTGGATTGATAAAGATTAAGGTTCCTGTTTCGCAGGTTTCTGGTCAAATTTGAGTCTATCTCCAGAACCAAACTAAAAGAATAACAAATGAATGGCCTTTGTGAATGATCTGGATTCTTGTTCTTATGAGAGGAACAATTATTAGAATTTTACTTGGAACTTAGTAATTTTACTGGTACCAAGTCTTCAAATTTATACACACTTAGCATGAAGAACATTTAAATCAACAGTTCAGAGGCTGGTTGGAGGAGCATTTGCCTGAGTTTTATTATAACAGATAAGAGGGAAAGTGGAAATTTCGAGGTCACAGTTGTGATGGGCTCAGTTTTGGCCCATCTCTGGGGCAGCGACCTAGCCAGGAGCCTCAGGGCCTTGTCCCTGGTGTGGTGTGGGAAAGTCGCTCTTTGTGGAACGGCCTAGAACTGCCTACGCCTCTGGCCTAGATTTCTGAGACCTACCCGGGCCGTGGGCATTCCTGGAATGGGGCAACGGAGGTCCCGCAGGGAAAGGCCCTCAAACTGATGGGACAGCGCCTTCGGGATGCGCATGGCCCTCAGACGGCCTCAGCAAAGGCTTCGCCTCTCATCTTTCCCAGGGGACGAGGATGTTAAACTGAAGGAGGCTGCTCAGGCCCCGGCCTCAATGGGTGGCTTCGGGGGTGGCAGCCTCAGCCCGGGCGGGCCGCGCGTCGCCAGGGCGGGTACGCGCCTGAGAGCGCCCCCGCGGCCTGCAGCTGCGGGCGCCGCGGCGGGAACAAAGGCAGCACGTGTCTGGGCGGGGCGGCAGGCGGGGTCGGCCCTCGGCCCCGCCCTGCCCCGCGCTCCCTACCGGCCCTAGCTCGGCTGCGCTGTGAGCCCGCGACTCTCACGCGGCCGGACTGCTGCTGGCGCGGCGGCGCCGAGCGGGCTGCGAGCAGTGCGGGAGGGGGCGGCTCCGCGAGGCGGGGCGGGGCGGGGCGGTGCCGCGAGTGCGCGCCGCCCGAGTTCGGGTCCTGGATGGGGCGCGGCGAGTAGAGGCGCCTCGGGCTCGCGGCCCCGTCGCTGCCCGCACCGCGCACGGCTCGCACTGAGCATCGCGGCGGCCCCGGCTTCCCCGCGAGACCAGGCCCGGCAGAGCCAGCTGGTGGCCTGCGCGCGCGCCCGAGAGGGAGGCCGCTGAGGTGCGCGCCGGCGCGGGCGCGGCGGCGGCGAAGGCGGCCGAGCGGGGGGCGGGGCCGCGGCGCCTGCAGAACCTTGGACAGAAGCTCCGGAGTCGCCGCCGCCGCTGCCGAGCGCGAGCCCCGCCGAGCCCCGCCGAGCGCCGGGACCGCGGCGCCGAGCCGCGGCGCGCATTGCGGAGGGCGCGGAGCGCCAGAGCCGCCTGCCCGGTAAGCCTGCGCCTCGGGCCGCCCGCCGCCCCCGGGGAGACCGACCGAGGTCGCGACCGCGCGCTGTGTCTAGGCGGGGTCTCCGGCCACCCCTGCCGGTGCCGCGACCCCCGTGCTGTCAGCTGGACCTCAGCGGGCACGGTGCCGCAGTGGAGCGGCCGGGCTGCGGCGCGGGGGCGCGGGCGGGGCCGTGTCGACTGGGGAAGGGCCCGGTCGGGGGCCAGGTCCGCGGGGCCGCCGAGGCCAGGGCGGAGGAGCGGGGCGCGGGCCCCGCCTGGTGCTGAGAACCATCTTGTTTTCCACACAGATCCAAAGCGGCGGCACGCGACCCCGGGAGCGCCCCCGCCTCCCCCCCCGGGCCGCCGCGGGCTCGCTGAGCGGTTTCTTCCCTCCGGCCGGCAGGCTGGGCGCGCAGGGGCGCGGGCCCCCGCCCGGCGCGCAGCGGCACCATGGGCACGGTGCTGTCCCTGTCCCCCAGCTACCGGAAGGCCACGCTGTTTGAGGATGGCGCGGCCACGGTGGGCCACTACACGGCCGTGCAGAACAGCAAGAACGCCAAGGACAAGAACCTGAAGCGGCACTCCATCATCTCCGTGCTGCCTTGGAAGAGGATCGTGGCCGTGTCGGCCAAGAAGAAGAACTCCAAGAAGGTGCAGCCCAACAGCAGCTACCAGAATAACATCACGCACCTCAACAATGAGAACCTGAAGAAGTCGCTGTCGTGCGCCAACCTGTCCACGTTCGCCCAGCCTCCACCGGCCCAGCCGCCCGCCCCCCCTGCCAGCCAGCTCTCAGGCTCCCAGACCGGGGTCTCCTCCTCCGTCAAGAAGGCCCCACACCCTGCCGTCAGCTCCGCCGGGACGCCCAAACGGGTCATCGTCCAGGCGTCCACCAGCGAGCTGCTGCGCTGCCTGGGCGAGTTTCTCTGTCGCCGGTGCTACCGCCTGAAGCACCTGTCCCCCACGGACCCTGTGCTCTGGCTGCGCAGCGTGGACCGCTCGCTGCTCCTGCAGGGCTGGCAGGACCAGGGCTTCATCACGCCGGCCAACGTGGTCTTCCTCTACATGCTCTGCAGGGATGTCATCTCCTCCGAGGTGGGCTCCGACCACGAGCTCCAGGCCGTCCTGCTGACCTGCCTGTACCTCTCCTACTCCTACATGGGCAACGAGATCTCCTATCCGCTCAAGCCCTTCCTGGTGGAGAGCTGCAAGGAGGCCTTTTGGGACCGCTGCCTCTCCGTCATCAACCTCATGAGCTCCAAGATGCTGCAGATCAACGCCGACCCCCACTACTTCACACAGGTGTTCTCCGACCTGAAGAACGAGAGCGGCCAGGAGGACAAGAAGCGGCTCCTCCTTGGGCTGGATCGGTGAGCCCACTAGCCTGCATCATGGCTCAAGGATTCAATTCATTTTTAAAAATTTATTATTAAATCAGATTTTGTGTACAGTATGTGTCTAGCAAAGCCGCCGAGGGCCTCTCCCTTCCCACCTTCTTTCCTTGGGGTTTTCTCCAGCCCTGCCAAGAACTCTGGGCTCTTCTGAACTCCCGAACCTGTGCAAAACCCAGAAGATGTATTCAGAACCACCACGGCTCCTGACCTCCCACTTTAGGAAATTCAAAGGACTGACCTGCCTCTGCCGCCTGTGCCCTTGCTGGACCAAGGCAGGCGAGACTGCCCGCTGCTCCCTTTGTGGGAGCTGGCGAGGGTCTCTGGCCAGGCAGCTTGGGGAGGAAGTGGAGTTTCTAGTTGGAGGCTCTTTTCTGGCTCCCGTTTTGGGCCGTCTGTTCTCCCAGAGGCTCCTGGAGCCGGCCTCCCTGACTGAGCCGCACGTGGGATTGTGAGGCAAGTTGCCCGTGGCCCTGGGACAGCCTCTTCAATCAAGGAGAAGCCGGCCTGGTGCAAAGACGGTGTCCTGTTGTTTTGACCATGCACGACCCTGGTTTGCTCTTTTTTCTGTTTTAGGGAGAAGGGCTTTCCTTTAGTGGAGACATGGAAGTGGAGACGTGGAACTTGCTCCCCTCCCCCCCTTGTCCTCTGTTTCCGGCCGTGTTGGTACTGTTGGTTAATGAGCTGGTTTGACTCATTAAGTTCTTTCGTTTTGGGTCCCAGCTAAAGGGGTGGGGTGAAGCTGGGGACAGCTCCTTTCCTGGGTGAATTTTTCATTTGAATCATGCAGCTTAGTCACCCTGTGGGGAAGGCCCAGGCAGCTGCAGGTGCCCATTGTCAACAGCCTGCCTTCTGGGCAGGTGGGGTGGCCATGCCTGGGACCAAGCCAGAGCCCACCTAAGGGCTAAGGCTTCTTGCTGGTGCACATGACATCTGTCCTGCAGAAGTGCGGGACCGGGAGGGTGTGATGTCAGGGATCAGGGTGATGTGGTAACGATGTCCCCCGCTCTCACCCCTTGATTTAAGCTGTTTCCAAACAGTTCAGTTTCTTCTGAAGATGATGCCTTGCCCCGCAAGGCCCAGTGAGACAGCTGCATCTTGGAGACAATTACAAGACGGGAGTAGAACTCCTGATCGCCTGCTGATTCTACAACTGATCATTTGCAGCTGCTGGTTTTGGTTACCACCTGACCCTAGTGGCTGTAAAAACACATGATATGTACTTAATCAATTTTCTTTCTAATTCTCCCAGATTGGTGGCTTGGGACTTGGGAGAGGACCAAGAGAAGGGAGCAAGTCTTCCTCCATGGCCCATCCCTCCGGCTTTGGGGAACAAAGACTGATGCGAAGACGCTACAGAATTCTCTCTTCCAATCCCAGTCCCCCAGAGGGTGCTGGAATGGGGGCTGGGGGGGAGGCAGAGGGCCCGTTTACATAGGATTAGCTTCCAGGTGGCTGCCCATTTCAGCGCAAGCACTACTGAAATTCACATAAAAAGAGAAAGCTGTGAAATTGAGGCCAGGGTTTAAGAGGCCCAGAGCCGAGCCCGCCCGCCGGCCCGTGTTCTCCCGAGGAAGTGGGCCTGCCCAATTGGGAGAGCATTTGCCCCAGCTGCGCCCGGAGGCCCACGCTGAGCCATTCCCAGGGCCGCCAGATTACCTGACCTGCCGCGGGGCTGGAAGCAACCCGCGGCTGCTGGCACAGACCTCGCCGCAGCACCTCTTCTCCGCTGGAGTTGTCACACAGCCTGTCTGTTCAGATCCTGCTGCCATGTGTGACCCGAGGTAGGAGGCCCGTGGGGGCAGCGGGCGCTGGCGGCTCGGAATTGGGAGGTTCGGGTGCCAAGTCTCAAGAGCAGGGGTGCGCGTCTGTAGTCGCTCGTTTGGCGGGCCGAACTTGGCCTGAAACTGCGGGAAGTTGCATCCGCAGGATTCCAGTTTCGTGTGTTTCCTTCTCTCTCTCCATATTTATTTTTTTATTTTTGGAGGAGGTGCAAATTTCAGGAGTGGTTGGGGACTAAGGAAAAAACTCTAGTTCCATCAGTGTGAAACCTGGCGGGGTCTCCTCCCTCCCTCGCGCTGGTCATCAGTATTGTGTAAAGGAACTGATAAAATACTTGAGTGTGCAAGCAATGAACCCATTTGACATGCTGCTATGAAGACTACTTTTAGAACAACAATAAAAAAAAAAAAGGAAAAAAACTAACCTAAAAAAAAAAACCCTTTATTCTTTAATTGTTGCTTTTACAGTGATATTGTGCATGCAAACCAGGAGCATTTTGTGTCTTAAGAAAAAATAATCTTAGAACAGATGGCTGTGAAAATTACACCCGTGCACAGAACAAGTCACAGGAATAATAGTTCAGGATTTGGTTTTTCTCTATTCCTTGTAAACCTGAAGGGTTGATATATTCTTTCCATGCAGTTATTAGAACTTAGTTTTGTTCCGACAGTTGTTAAACTTGCAATGAAAAGAAAATGTGCCATTTTTTTTTCCACTCGGAATTATTCATAGCTGTATATTTGAAACTGCTAATTACACACGTGCGATGTATGTTGGTTTTTTAGTGCAATTTCTTCTGTAGCTATTCTTTGACCAAACTGTGGGTATTGTTAATATTAATTTATATTTGTCTCCTTTTGTACGTATGCGTAGCGTGTTTGTAAGTATGTGTGGTTTATAATCTGACAAGGTCACGAAGCTCAGTTTGGCTGTAATTTAATTCCCCTTCCCTTATTTTTATTTATTTTTGTACTGTGCTGATTAAATAAAATGCACTGACCATCCATTACATAGACCTCTTTTGTGGGCACATCACTGACAAGCAGGCTGGGGGCCCTTTTTGTAAATGGTTCCTGCACTCAGAACGTAATTGGATTGCACTATGGGGGAGGGGAGCGTGGGAGGAGGGCAGTGTTGGGGAGAGGGCTTAACGAGCGCGTTCACGTTAAGGTGATTAAGAAAGAAACACAGGTTAAGTCAACTCTGGTTTAGTGGTGGGGCGGGGGCAGTTCCTCCCCAAAGGCTTCTGAGGCTTGGCCGAGCTGGGTGGCTGGGACCTCCGGCCAGGAAGGATCAGGCCCGAGGCGTGTGCTGGTGCAGGGGTCCTGCAGGGCACCGGCTTGGCTCTAAGGCTGCTGCCCTGAGCGTCGTGGGCCTGGCTCTGCTCCAGCCCACTGCCGGGAGGCCCCCAGGCCGGCAGGACTGGGCTCAGGGCGTGTGGCTCAGCCCTGCCAGTTTAGTTCTGTGCAGTGTTCCAAGTGAGAGAACTCCAGCCCTGGGGCTCCCAGATTAGCAGCCACCCCAGCCCGTCATCGTGGCAAGCGCGAGGCCCTCTACTGGTTGTATTGCCAGTGGTCTGTGCCCGTTCCTGCCACCAGCCTGGGCCTCACGGACCAGGTGTTTTGGACTCAGCCCTCCCCAGGCCTTAAGCCGCATTGGCTGGAGCTGCCCCTGGGCCCCGGGGAGGCGGTGCACCTTGGAAGCTGTCAGCTTTGTGCTCAGGGCCACTCGCCTTCCTCAGGGCACCCTGTTTGCGTCAGAAGCCATCACTGCACCCACCAGTGACCGGTGACTGGGTGGCATCGTCTGGTCTCCAGGCCCTTGGGTGATGAGGATGCCCTGTCCCCTGCCCCACCCCTCCCTCACCTAAGGGGTCCTGATCTCTGGCTCAGCCGGCTCCGGGAGAGGCTGACCAGCCACGGTTCGCTCAGACCTCTCTCCGAGCTGCAGCCATGGGGGTCCAAGCTTTGCCTTTACTATACAGGTGCTTTAATTTCAGTTAATGTGAAAGCAGTGAACTTCCATTCTAGTGCACAGGCCTCAAGGTGGTGGAAGAAAGGGTCTGGATTTAAGTCTACTACTGCCTGTCCCCTCTCCCCACTCCTTACAGCTTTTCTTGTATTTAATATTTTTGTTCAAAAGCCTCAGGTAAATTATCCTCCATTTTTACCTTATTTGTGCTTAATGTTCCCTTCCCTCCTCTGGGAGAGCAGCTGACTTTATACAAGTCAAAATTTCACAATTTTCGATATAGTGTCCAATTCAATAAGCAGAACACCTTTAAAAATAAGATTTAATGCTTTATTGCTCTTGATGGTAAATCAAAATATGCTTTAGAAATAAAGTTAATTTAATGGAAAATAGGAATATACGCACCAAACCATAAAACTGCATTTAATTAAATCAAGAGAAACACTTCATTGCGTACAATCACCAGGTCCTCCTGCGCTCCTCTCGCACTGTGATCACACCTGCAGTTCCCTCTTCAGTTGCCACACACTGGGACTTCTTTTAGGACATCATGAAAAAGTGCTTGTCGGCCGGCCGGCAGTGCCCTGGCCCTCAGCCGGGAGGCGCTGGGCTCAGGGACCAGAGGCAACACCGAAAAGGGGGGGAGGCAGGACTCCAGACCTCCCTCCTCTCCTGCCTCTGAAAGGCACTCATTTGGCATGTTCTGTTTTGGTGTGTCTAGGACATACATTTGCGTGTATCTAGTAAAGCAACAAGTTTGGGGAGATAAGTGGAAAGGAGAGGTGGCGTTCCAGTTAAGGTGGTTCGACTAGTGTCCGGGCGACTGGCAAAACTATGGGTGTTGCTGAACTGGGGTGGGGGCACCTCTGCCCTGTGCAGGCAGCTGACCAGGCCTCGCGAACGAGAATGGGTTTCTAAGGCCAGGATACCGACAGGACTCGGCTGCGACCTGTACGGGGTGCAAATGTGCTCGAGCCCTGGAAGTAGGGGTGGGGCAGCCGTGAGGCCAGGCTGCTGGGACCACCTGGGGGCCGGCCAGGGGACCGCGGCAGGCACCGGGCGAGGCACAGGCGGCAGCACTCAGGCACTTGAGATGTGTTGCGAGGTCGGGGTGGCAGGAGGCGGGCGGGGTGGGCCGCGTCTGTGGCAGAAAGTGAGGAAAACATCAGCACGCCCCTCTTTCGCATCCTGCCTGGCTCCTCCTGGGGCCTGGGCTCGTCCTCAGCCCCCTCACCACACAGGGTGTCTGAGTGTAATAGGGCTCCTGGCCGGGAGGCCCCGGATGCCCTGAGGTGTGCGGCCTGCTGCTTAGCCGAGGCCGGGAGGAGGGCGGGCTGAGGATGGTGTCCGGGGCACACGTGCTGTGACTAGGCGGGGGCCGGCAAGGCCCAGTGCGCTCCATGTGCCTGGCGGCCTGGGCCCCGGCTGCGGGGTCGGGGGTTTCTGTGCAGGGCTGGGGTGGGCATCCTGGCCTGGCCTGCAGTGCCAGGGCCCCTCGCTCTGTTTTCTGTTGCTCCACTGCCCCAAATTCCTGTGTACTCCTCCCCTCCTGCCCCAGTCCCACTTTTCCAAATAGGTATGAGGCCGAGGTGTTGGAAGGGGAAAACTTGCAAGCCCCACAAGTGCTCCCCAGCCCCCGATGCCATCTTCTTATTAGTGTTCCTGGCACCAGTGTGGGCACAGCGGACGTGGTGCCTGACTGACCACCCTGCAAACTGTAAATGTAAGTGTAAGACAAGTGTGGGCCCAGGCTGTGCGGTTCAGTAAGAGGATCCCTGGAGGGGGAGGCCGGGGGTGGGGGCGGGGGCAGGCACTGGGCAGGCAGACTGCTGGTGGGGGCGGTGGTTTTGCTGACCAGAGGCTCCTGGGCTGAGAGGCTGGCCCTACGGGTGAACCTGCTCACCTGGTGGCTTTGGTGGCTGCTGGGGGGGAGGGGGTCCTCAAGGAGCTCCGAGAAGCTCCCTGAGCCAGGGAACAGGGCCTGCCATCAACCTGCGGAGGGGGGCGACCGCTTGGGCCCAGGGAGGGAGCAGGACTACCTCCTCAGCTCATCTCCCCTAGCCCGGGGCACATCTTTGGTTGGAAACTGCATCCGGGCTCCCCAACCCTCCCCTCATGGGGCCAGCCGCAGCCACCGGGTCGGCTGGGGAGGCTGACCTGACCTGGCCATCGCGGCAGCCTTCGCTGACGGGAGGCGCCTCTGAGAGGAGCTGGGGTCTGGGGGTCTCCTGGGGCCAGGCAGGGCACGGGGGTCTTTGGTTTGTTTTCTTGAGGGGGGCTGTGGAAGGTCAGGACAGAGGAAGATGGAGAACAAAGGCAGAAAGCTAGAGGGAGGTGGGGAAAGACCTCTGAGAGGAGCCGCGTAAGAGGCAGGGGCCCCTCCCAGCACGACCCTGGTGAGCGAGTGGGCTTCTGGCGGTGACAGTGCCGGGTGCCGGGCTGGGCGGCCCCCGCTCCACGGAGCATCAGTTGCCGGGCACGCTGAGGATGAAGCCCGAGCGGTTCTTGGTGAAGTCGGGCTGTGGCTGGTTGAGCCGTGTCTCCACGGAGACGGTGCACTTCTTGCCGTGCAGGCTGCACTGCACAGGGTTGGTGACGTTGACTTGAAGGTGGCGCTTCTCACTGGAAGAACCAAAAAGGAGACAGGTGGTTAGCAGGCGGTCGGGGTCTGGGAGTCTCCCTGGCAGCCCCTGGGGTCGGGGCACAGAGGGTGAGGCCAGGAGAGCGGGTGCTGGACTGCAGCCCGGAACCAGAGCCGTCAGGGAGCGAGGGGTCGAGGTTCAGGCGCTGCCTGGCTCCAGAGAGCCTGATACGTGGGGCAGGACAGAGGAGGGAGCCTTGGTGGAGCCATAGCCACCACGCCACTGGCCTATGGCCGAGGACCGAGCCACTGGGCTTTAAATGTCAGTGGGGGGATATCACGAGGGGCTGGGACTCTGATCCTATCATCAGTTACGTCTGATGGCAGCAGGGCACCCTGGGGGTGCTGTGTCCAGGGATAAATGAGACTCTTCAATACATGGTCCTGACAAGAGAAATGTCTTCTGTGAGTCCCGGCTCTGCCCTGCCTGTCACTGGTCCAGCTGTTAGAACCAGGCTGTCCTCTCATGCTGGGCAGCTCTGCGGCCGGGAAGGCAGGAGGGAGTCAGTGAAGCTTCTACCTGTGTGTCCCGGGGTCACGAGGCCCTGGTGGCCCAGTGCGGGCTCAGCTGAGCCTCTCTCTCTGGGGTGGGGGGTCCACCTGCTGGCTAGGTCCGAGGGGGCCTGGAATGCAGCTAGGGAGGCCCGCGCACCCGCCGAGTAGGAGCAGGACCCGTCCTCCGGCACCCTCGCTGTGCATTGATGCGCTTCAGATGCTGCTTTTTTCAGAGCCAAGAAATAGGGATAGGCTGGCCTCTCGCGTCCCCTCGCACCAGCCGGCACAGCCCCGTGCTGCACCTCGTGCCTCGTCAGCTTTCTCTGTGCTGGGAGGTGGGAGGAGAAGGGCCTGCTGGCCGGGAGCCTCATCGCGGGCTGGGCCTGCTCCGCCTGCCGGGACCCACTTCGTTTCCCCTAGGGCGCGCCGAGTGTGGTCAGGCTGGGCTCTCTGGATGCTGTTGCTCTTGGCGTTGGACAGGGGAGGCCAAGGGTCTGACTGCAGGGGACGCCAGGCTGAGGCCAGCCCAACTGTGCTTTCGCCCAGCCTGGCCCATGGGACGGGAGCCCCCCTCACTCAGACCCCTTTGCTGCAGGTGGTGCTGGAAGGGGGCCTGCGGACAGTGGGGTCTCGGCCTCCCTGTTCCAGAACCCCATGGCTTTGCTGGAACCTCTGACCCCGGTGCCTGGTGGGCAGTGATGGAGGTGCTCTTAGGGGCCTTTCTCATGGCTGGTGTCTACCTGCTTCCTTGTTAAACACACTACAGAGGTAGAAAATGCACACAGGAAGAGACCCACGGTTATCACTGTGGGCACTAAGTATCTGATGCTTAATGTCTTGTCAGCTGCAGCTAAAAACCTTGGCTTAGATGGCTATTTTTAACCAGACTTGGACATAAAAATAGCAGAGCCCACTGGAGGCAGTGACTTGGGTACCTCTCCATTCCCCCGGGAGCCAGGATGCCATGCGGGGGGACGCTTGGCCTGTAGTCTGGGTGGGGGGGCCCTGTGACCCTCGTCCTGGCTCTGCTGCCGGCCTGGAGTGAGCCGGGCCCTGGTGCTGCAGCCCTGCTTGTAGCTGGAGGTGCGCGGCCCAGCCCTCAGCAGCCCTGCCCTGGTTCCCTGCCTGTCTTCATGGGGCTGCTGTGGGGTTGGGGCAGCAGAGGGGGCTGAGTGGCTCTCTAGTCTGAAACGCCAGGCAGCTAAGCAGTGCCAGCTGGGGCCGGCCACACCGCCACTGACAGCAGCAAAGGAAGACGGCGTGGATTGAGTCTGCTTCCTCCACACATCAGACAATTACCACATGACCCAGCAATTCCGCTCCTGGAGATACACCCCAAAGAGGTGAAGACAGGTGTTTCACACAGAAACTTAGGGAAGTTTACAGCAGCATTATTTACAGTAAGGAAAAGGTAGAAGCAGCCCAAATATCTAACTGATGAATGGACAAAATGTGGTCTATCTACCCAATGAAATATTATTCAGCCATAAAAAGTAATGAAGTAATGATACCTGCCACTACATGGCTGAACCTTGAAAACATGCTAACTGAGATAAGCCAGACACAAAAGTCACGTATTGCATAATTCCACGTACACGAAACATCCAGAACAGAGACAGGAAACATATTAGAAGAGTGGGGATATTTCCTTTTGGGGTGAAAATATTCTGGATCTAGAGAGTCGTGATGATCGTACCACTGAGAATGTGCTAAATGTGACTAATTGTACATTTTAAGTTATGGGTGTTTTACCACAATTTTTTAAAAAGGGGGTTGATCTAAAGGAAAAATAAGAACTTGCCCATAAACCATGTTATCGCTCCCCATTTCAAGTTTAATCCAAGATGGTTTTAAGCCCAGCCAGGGGTTTCTGGAGACAAAGCAGGCAGGGCCCAAGTGGCAGACAGGGAGGGGACACACCATCTCCTGCTGGAGCTGCAGCACATGGGAATCTTTATAGAACCAGAGCACCCTCCTTAGTTTTTTAAGAAAAGAAAGTAGATTTTATAGCTGCCAATGACAGCTGCTGATGGAGGCTGGTTGGCTGTGAGGGGGAGGGGCTTTCCACCCCATCTTCTGTTACAGGATTTAATGGCTCAGCAAACTGGAATTCAGGGACTTTCATCTTGTTTCATCTGTTCCAAACTATCACTGCAGGCAAATGGCCTTGATCAAGTTGCTTTCCTTCCGTTTCCTCCTGCCCTCTGCTCATGAGAGAAATCCATGGGTCAGCGCAACCCCGGCTGGGCTGGAATGTCCATGCGGCCGTGCGTTTTAAAGCCCTGCACAAAGTGGGGCAGCATAAGTCTCTCCAGGGGCTCAATCAGCCAGGAACATGTCCCCTCCTGTCCAGACCCCTTGTCAACTGGGAGCAGGAGACTCTCGGCCTCTGGTTTGCCCTAAGCAGCCCAGGACGTGAGCCACCTTCTCTTCGCGATGGCGTTGCCTCCTGGAGTTCTAATACGTGCACTTGACAGGGAGCTGGGATGGAAGCGAGGTCAAGTGCAGCAGCCCGGTGACCCGACCGCTAGGGGCGTGGCCAGGGGTTCCAGATTCGGGGAGGCTAACGCAGCGTTCTCTGTGTTTGGTCACAGGATGTGATGAGGGGAAGCTCGCCTTGCACCAAACACGGGCAGGTGGTACACAGATGCTTTTCAAAGTGGTGACCCATGCATGTATCAAGTGTTTCACGATAAACCCGAGAGTCATCAGGACAGGCCACTTTCCACCAGATGCTGCTGGGACACAAGTGCCCAGTCTCCCACTCTCCCTGAGGACGACGGCCGTGGCCGGGGTTTGTGTCTGAGCCGCTCAGGGTTTCACTTCCGTCAAGGAGGAGGCCCCTCTGCTCATATCAAACCACAGAGGGCAGCTCTTGCAAAATCCTGCTTTAGGAAATGCTACTTCTGTTTCTGTCAGGGTCGAATGGTCACTTGGACCACAGCTGCTTCTAGAATGAGTCTGAGAGCCCAGCGCGCATGCGGTCCTAGTGGGCTGTCACCTGCACTGGCTTCCTGAGTCCTTTCTGGGTTTGTAGCTGGTGAGGGATGACAGCAACACCATTTCTACTGAGAAAAGAAAACTTCTCCGGGCACTAGACGGTTCTAGGCAGGCAGCACGTCCTGAGGCCCCAGTGTGGCCTGGTGGGTGCCTCCAGGACCACGTCACCCAACGGATTGGGCTCCCTGTCCAGTGGGGCATAACCTGTCCTGACCTGTGTTACCCTCCGCAGGGACACCCTCCCCCACGGCTCCCTTCCCTTGGCAGGCGTCTGCGAGCGCCTCTGATGGGCTGGGCTCTGCCTAGAAAAGGGAACACAAAAGGAGGCACCCGTTCTTCTTAGGAGTAGGGGCTCATGTTAACCCCCTGCCATAAGCCCAGGGGGCCACCTGAGTGGGGGTGGCTGGCCTGGGCTTCTGGAGGGGGTGACGTCAGACAGACACCCCAGGAAGCAGCAGGAATCCCGCAGGAGCGTGCTTCTGTCTCCTCACTCCCTAAATCCGGGTTTACCTTCAGTCCTTTCCTCTTTAACCGTTCTCTCTCAGTGTGTCACCTATGCTGTGGCTTCAGTGACAGACAATTACCCAGTCAGTGTCCCCTATCCCAGCAAGAGGTCCCAGGATTTGCAGCCACTGGTGGGACAGATTCCCCCGAATGTTCTACAGTGGCTGAGTCTTCCTGTGCCCAACCCTGAGCTCATCCTCTTCCCTCCTCCTGTCGGGTGTCCTCATCCACCTGTCCCAGAGGCTGGGAGGCCGGGGTCGGCCTGGTTCCTGCCTCGGCCCACAGCAGGTCACCAGGCTGTATTGATTTCATTTTCTTGGTCTCTCTCTGCTGCCACCGCCACCACCCCTGTTCCTGGAAATGGATGTAGCTCCTTAACTGGCTCCTCTGTCTTCACTTTGCCCTGCACCCCGCTTCACACGCGTCCTCCACATTGTCATCAGAGAGATATTTAAAGGCACAAAAAAGATCTTGTCATTCCCCAGAGCTTTCCAGAACTGCCCGCCTCCCACCCCCACCCCCAGGCTGAGCTGGGTGTTCATCTGTGTCCCCCGTTCTCTCAGAGCTCTGAGCAGGCAACCGTGCTGGGCCGCTTCCAACAGCGTGATCGGAGCTGACAAGCTTTCCTGACTGCTTACAAGTGTCTATGATGTGAATCAGATTCCCCAGAAAGAATACTTAAAATTCAAGTGGAGGCTGCAGGAAAGGAAGGGTAACCTCCAGGAGTCAGGAGGGGATGTGAGGCCAGTGTGAGAGGGAAGGGCCGGCGGATGCCAAGCCCAGGGCGTGCTGGCCTGAGCAGGAGTCATGCCGGGCCACCGGCGAGGGAACCGGGACTGAGGTCCTGCGGGAGGCTGCCGTCCGGCCCGGCAGAGAGGCCAGGAACCACTGCGTGGAAAGGTGCACACACACAGCTTTTCAGTTAAAAAGAAACCCTCCAGCTTTCTTCTCTTGACTTCTTGAAAAGCAAATCCACTGCAGGTCACTAATGGCAAAGCAAACGTTAAGAACAGCCAGAGACAAAAGAGACATTCCTTGCAAAGGAAGAGTAGGCTTTCTCATCAAATATGAGGAAATAACGATCACACAGACTCATCAAAGGCTTTAAGGAAAATAACCGTTAACCTAGACTTCTCTCCCGGACCAATCCCCGGAGCACGAAGGTGAAAGGCAGACTTTCTCAGACGACAAGGTGAGCCCCGGGGCGTCGGGCAGGCTCAGCTCTCGGGCGAAGAATTTAAGGACCCCTCATCAGAAAGACACTGAATCCAGAGGAGGAGAGTGGCGTGGGGGACGCACAGGGGACAGACAACCAGGCAGACGTGCAGGTCAATCTAAGTGAGCCTTTGCTGCAGACACAGCAATGACTGAGACGACTCATTCGAACTAAAATCCTGGAGAAGAACAACACGCAAGGTGGGGTGTGGTCCAGGAAAGCGTGCCCCAGGGTCCCGGTCTCGCCTGGGAGGAGGCTCCACAGACCAGCCAGCAGTGAAGGTGGCTGATGGTAAATGAGCCGGAGAAGGAGAAGGAAGCGGGAGCAGAAAGTCTGCTTCCTTTAACGGAAGGAGGACAGGGGGACCAAAGGAGCCAAGAAGGAACGTGGGGACGAGAAAACACAAGCTGACACGGGTGTGAGCCCGTCAAAAGGGCCTTGTCGGAGTGAACTGAGAAATGTGGCTATAAGGCTGTTTGCAAGAGACCCATCTAAATCCTAGAGACAAAGAAGAGCCAAGGGGATGGGACGAGATCTTACAAGGCCTACGTCAATCATAAAACTGGCAAACGGCGCTGCTGGGGAAACAGGCCGTGAGGGAACTGTGTTCTTTATGAAGGAGTCGCTCGCCAGGAAGATGCGCTCCAGAAAATAAAAGTTAATACATTTGTGTGAGATGGCGTAAGACTTGCAAAGATATGACCTGTCGGCAGATAGTCAATGACCTTAATGTATTCCCCCCACAAACGTATAGATCCACAGACACTGTTAAAAGAACACAGATTTGAACACAATTAATAAGCTTGTGGGCTTATTAGAGAATACATGTTATTTTAAAGTCACTTGGACTAGGTACCAGGTCCTAAAAGGAAGTTCAATAAATAAGTAAGAATTAGTATCAGGCCGAAACTATCTTCTCTGTCTATAATATAATACAAATAGAAATCAAAGGAGACTAACAACAGAAAGTATTATATGCTTTTTTGCTAAGTGCTTACATACATATACATACTTGTTGAAGTATAGTTAGTTTACAATGTTGTGTGGATTTTTGGTGTACAGCACAATGCTTCAGCCATATACGGACATACATGTATTTGTTTTCATATTCTTTTTCACCATAAGTTACTATAAGACATTGAATATAGTTCCCTGGGCTAATACAGTATAAACTTGTTGTTTATCTATTTTATATATAGTAGTTAGTATCTGTAAATCTTGAACTCCCAATTTATCCTTTCCCATCCCTTCCCCACCTGGTAACCATAAGTTTGTTTTCTATGTCTGTGAGTCTATTTCTGTTTTGTCAGTAAGTTCTTTCACCTTTTTTTTTTTTTTTAGATTCCACATGTAAGTGATATCATATGGCATTTTTTTTCTCTTTCTGGCTTACTTCACTTAGAATGACAATCCCCAGGTCATCCATGTTGCTGCTAATGGCATTCTTTTTGATGGCTGAGTAGTATTCCATTGTATAAATATACCACAACTTCTTTATCCATTCATCTGTGGATGGACATTTAGGTTGTTTCCATGTCTTGGCTATTGTAAATAGTGCTGCTATGAACATTAGGGTGCATGTTATCTTTTTGAATTAAGCTTCCCTCTGTAGAAAGAATGATTTTTTTTTTTTAAAAAGACATAATTAAGAAAGCAGCCTGGACTCATGTCAACATCAGACACTAACCAGAAGACTAGAGGACAGTGTCAAGCATCTTCAAAGCCCAGCTGTTAAGAAGTGAGTTGGAGCCGTGGGTGAGCAGGGGCTGGGCTTTGGGGCACACGCACTCTGTGCAAGGGTGTGTGGAGGTGTGGACTGTGAATCAGGCATGGGGGAGGCTCACTATTCCAGGGGTGCTTTTTGGGAACTGAAGAATCCTGCAAAGTGTATCATTGCTTTGCTTTGTAAATCTAAACCTTCACATATTAGGTGTTCCCTCCTCATGGCTAGTGAAGTTCTCAGGGAAATAAAAGTGTTCACAGGATGACAAACATTTGGACTGATAGGTTTTGGAAACACACATGCAAGGCTGGAGAAGTTCCAGGAATGACATCAATGAACTTTTTTTTTGAGGTTGAATGGAGATGAGCGGACACTGGTTCCATGCAAATATCTTAGTAACATCCTGAGGAATGTGCACAGACACTTCTCAGGATCACTGGGCTGTCTGCTGGCTGATGCTACGCAGCAGCGTGACTTGTGCAGGTGTAAAGGGGTCTTGGATTGGGCGAGGGGAGGCTGACAGTCAGCATCCGCTCTTGGAGAAAGTACCATGTACCAGGCACTGTGCTAAATACACTTTGCACGCATCTTCTCATTTAATCTTCACGAGGCACTGTCCTCATGCCCACCATGTAGATGAGGATGCAGAAGTTTAGCAAGGTCTCGGGGTTCCACATGGCTGGAAGGTGGTGAGGCTAGGGTCAAGGCTAAGGTGTCTGTCTACTGAGCGACATGTTGAAGCCCTGTCCATTCAGTCCTCACGTTGAGATGTCTGTCTAGCTGTTGCCTGTGGCACTGACTTGGCAGCATGGAATTCTCTAATACTTGGTGCTTACATGTCAGGAAACAGCATTGGTACCTGCTGTCATGGCGCTAAGGTCGGGCGTCCTGACCCACAACCATGACCCCTACTGTATGTCACTGTCACCACTCGTCTCCCTTCCTGGGTGTTTACAACATCACACTGATGTTTCAGGCCTGGCTGATTCCGAGCTGCCAAAGAAGGGGCATTCTCCCGGAGCCCGGAGAACTCCTGCACTTTTTGGACTATTCCCTGGCATACGCTGCTGTCTTGACTTGCCCATTGGAGTCCCTGAGGGAGGCTGTTGCTCTGTGGGGACTCCTGGCTTCTGTTTCTGTCAACCAGAAGGTCCCTATTCTCCGTGGCGGGGTGGACCAGGGCCCGGCCTCCACGTGCTGGATGTGGCCTGGCTGAGCGCCCCCGGGAGGCCCAGTGACTGCTGCTCGGGCCTTTGCTGTCTTTTCCTTCTACCAACATCAGAGACCGAGGAGGTGAGGAGGCTCCATTTTGCTTTATATATATTTGGAATCTGGGCTCTTGAGAGGCTGCATTCCTCTGTCCCTCCCAAAAGGTCCAAATTGATGCTTTATGTCAGGGATAATGAAACCTTTCAAAACCAAACTAAAAGAACTAAACCCTGCCCACAGCTCCCAAAATATGAGGCAAGAACAGAAAACAGAAGCAACCAAACAAAACACCACCAAACCAAACAAAAACCCTGCCGCAAAACAAACAGGACGGCAGCCGTGGACGGGGTGGCCTCCTGGGCCGGGGTCTGGTGCCCCCTCGGGGGGTGCCTGGGCCCCCATCAGCCCCGACAAGAGGTCCCCTGCGTCCATCGCATCTTCCTCGCCTCCTCTTTCTCCTTCCTCGCCTCCTCTTTCTCCTTCCTCCTCTCCCTCCTTTCTCTCCCCGCCACTTCTCACCTCAGTGTTTTACGCTAATGTCCTTGGGGCTTCATTTTATCAAAAAATATCTGTTTGAGAGTTTTTTTTCCCCTTCGCTGTGTTAAGCTTTTTCTTTCTATTTTTTTTTTTTTTTGCATCTTTGCAGTTTCCTGCTTACACTTCTGCTCCTCCTATCCTGGCACTTCTGTTAATAGCACCTCCAAAGTTAGCGCCGTCTGCAAACACGGGAGTTTATCTTCTCTTCACATCATTAATGAAGGTGCTAAATAAGACTGGATGGAACACGAACCAGGACCCACGTCTTCCTATGAACAGATGATTTTTAGTGGCTTGTCAGAAAACTGCTCTGTCTGCTGTTTAATCTAAACTGGTTTTTACATGTGGCGGTGGGTCACTGCACAGAGAAGCTGGCAGGTCCCCAGTCTCCACCAGCCGAGCACTGGATGTTTCAGGCAGTTTATGGCTACACAAGCTGGTGTCATACATACTAAAAAGAGCATCATCAAAGAAGGCATAAATGAGATGAATGATTTCTGGGTTCTGGGTTGTAGGATGGCTTTTTTTAAATAACAGATTTATCAAGATATAATTAACATACCATAAAATTCATCCTTATAAAGTATACAAGTCACTGATTTTTAGTAAATTTACAGAGTTTTGCAACCAATGCCACAGTCCAATTTTAGAACATTTCCATTCGTCTTTTAAAATTTGACTTCATGGTTAAATACACCATTCCATATGATTTTTTTTTGCTCTCATAGACATAGTATTTTATATTTCTAAATATATTTTAAAAATTTACATTATGTACTGTTCATTGTTTCTAAGAACTGTTTATAGCTTTAGCTTTTAAAATCATAGTTATAAAAGAATAAAGCCAACCACAAAATAAGAACCAACAGAAAGCAGTAATCCAATCATGAAGGACAGTCAGATGTGCTTACACATAATCAAGAAATTAGTCACCTAAGTTATAAATCATAAGTAGTTCATTTGTGTCTTTTTTTTTTTTTAGATTTTACACATAAGCGTTATCATATGGCATTTTTCTTTCTGTTTCTGCCTTACTTCACTTAGAGTGACAATCTCCAGGTCCATGTATGTTGCTGCAAATAGCATTATTTTATTCTTTCTTATGGCTGAGTAGTATTCCATTGTATAAATATACCACATCACCTTTATCCAGTCTTCTGTGGATGGACATTTGGGTTGTTTCCATGTCTTGGCTATTGTAAACAGTGCTGCTATGAACATTGGGGTGCAGGTATCTTTTTGAATTAAGGTTTTCTCTGGTTATAGGCCCAGCAGTGGGATTGCTGGATCATATGGTAGGTCTATTTTTAGTTTTTTAAGGAACCTCCATGCTGTCCTCCATAGTGGCTGCACCAACTTACATTCCCACCAACAGTGCAGGAGGGTTCCTTTTTCTCCATACCCTCTACAGCATTTATCATCTGTAGACTTTTTGATGATGGCCATTCTGACTGGTGTGAGGTGATATCTCATTATAGTTCTGATTTGTATTTCTCTAACAATTAGTGATGTTGAGCATCTTTTCATGTGCTTACTGACTATCTTTCTGTCTTCTTTGTAGAGATGTCTATTTAGGTTATCTGCTCATTTTTTGATTGGGTTGCTTGTTTTTTTGATATTAAGGTGTATGGGCTGTTTGTATATGTTGGAAATTAGTCCCTTGTTGGTTGCATCATCTGCAAATATTTTCTCCGATTCTGCAGGTTGTCTTTTAGTTCTGTTGATGGTATCCTTAGCTCTGCAAAAGCTTTTAAATTTAATTAGATCCCATTTGTTTACTTTTGTTTTTATTTCTATTACTCCGGAGCTGGTTAAAAATAAATATTGCTGTGATTTATGTCCAAGAGTGTTCTGCCTATGTTTTCCTATAGGGGTTTTACAGTATCTGGTCTTACATTTAAGTCTTTAATCCATTTTGAGTTTATGTTTGTATATGGTGTTAGAGAATGTTCTAATTTCAGCCTTTCACAGGTAGCTGTCCAGTTTTCCCAGCACCACTTATTGAAGAGACTGTCTTTTCTCCATTGTATATTTTTGCCTCCTTTGTTGTAGATTAACTGTAAGTGTTTTGGGTTTATTTCTTGACTTTCTATCCTTTTCCATTGATCTGTGTGTCTGTTTTTGTGCCAGAACCATACTGTTTTGATTACTGTAGGTTTGTAGGATAATCTGAAGTCAGGGAGCATGATTCCCCCAGTTCTGTTCTTCTGTTTCAAGATTATTTTGGCTATTTGGGGTCTTTTGTGTTTCCATACAAATTTTAACATTTTTTGTCCCAGCTTTGTGAAAAATGTTGTTGGTAATTTGATAGGGATTGCACTGAATCTGTAGATTGCCTTGGGCAATATGGCCACTTTAACAATATTGATTCTTCCAATCCAAGAACATAGTACATCTTTCCAATTGTTTGTCATCTTCGATTTCTTTCTTCAGTGTCAGAGTTTTCAGAGTACACGTCTTTTGCCTAGGATGGCATTTTTGAACAGGGTTGGGAACTGAGAGGAAGATTTGCCATTGGCTCAGGAATTCCTCTGCATTATCTTGAAACATATTCTACGTCGAACATCTGAGTCTAAGGCTCTGGGATGCAAAATAAATAATAAAACAGCCTTCATTCTCAAAAAGCTCTGAGTCTGGGGAGGGTGGCTACTATAGACGGCACAAACGCTGGCGCCATCAGAGGCCTAGAGAGCGCTGAGGAAGCACAGAGCCAGGGGACGTGAAGGCCGCCTCCCTGCCCTCTGCCGGGGTGCAGCCCCTTGGGCTGTGTCGCCTGTGGCTTTGATACACAGATGCGTCGTGGGAATAAACTGGGCTCTCGGCACCCTGGTCCAGAATGTGACCTGATTTCTCATCCTCACTCTCCTCCCATCGGTAAGGAGGAAGGCAGAGCCACGGGCAGGGTGTGCAGTTCCTGGGGGATGAGCGCACTTTTGACTCAGTGGCCTCCCCCAGCGTGGCCGCATCTCCATCCCTCTGACAACGTCCCTTCAACACTAATTGTCCTTCCTCCCTGCAGCCAACCTGGGCCTCCCCAGCCCGGATCTCCAAAACCCAAAGACAGGAGGCAGCGAACTGCCCTTTGGAGGGTGAGGACTTAAACAGAGATGACCCTGAAGCCTAAAACTGAAGTTAGAGAATTGCGGGGAACAGCAGGCGTGGGGCTGGTGTTCAGGACACAGCTGTGTTTGGAGAGTGTGGTGAGAGAGAGGCCGGGACAGATGACAGGCAAGGAGGTTAGGCTTAATTCTGTAGGCAGTGGGGACACCCTTAAGGATCCCTGAGTGGAGAAGATAGGTAATACTTTCTCTTCAATAGCACATGTACTGCTGTCCTTCACGGACCTGTTCGACCCTTGGCTTGTTTACTGTCTGTCTTCCTCTGGCTCCCAGCCCCTCCCCAGAGCTAAGCTCCACGGGGACAGGACCTTCCCCATATGGCTGTGCCTAGAAGAAAGTCTGGCATAAAGTAGGTGCTTATTTAATAAAAGAACGGCTGCATAAAATGGATGGAGAGGAAACAGGTGATGTGGAAGGTAGGCTGACGGGGGCATGTGAGGCAGGCAGACCAGGTAGGATACTGTGGACCAAGAAAGAAGGGGCTGTGATGGTGAAGAGGGTCAAGTCAGAGATGCTTCAGAGCGAGAACTTGGGTGACTGACTGAATGTAGATGGTAAAAGGGACAGTCTCCTGTGTCCCTAGGTTTTCAGTGTGGGTGATGGCGAAGGAGGTAGAATAAGTTTGGTTCTGGACAGTGTTGAGTTTCACCTCTTCTGGAAGAAGATCCAAAGAGTTTCACTGCATATTATGTCAACTCAGGAACATACGCCTCATCGCTCTCCCGCACTTAAAGGAACGCGTGAGCCAGTCCAGTAGATCATACATCACAATGCTCAAAACCTATTGGCAAATTTTATTATAAAACCAGTATTTACAATGTTATGGTTGGTGCCGTGCTCTGTGAAGCCAACAAGCCTGGAATGTGACAATTTTAGTGGTAAAATGGCAAGTGAGCAGCCTGGCCGCCAGCCTCACCAGCCGCCCGACAACAAACTCCTTAACATTTCTAACTTTTTATTCAGTGTCCTTTTTCATACTTTTCCTGCCATTCTTTCCAGCAATCTGAAAACGTGCAAACTTTAAGAGCAGATTTCCTAGGTGCACTAGTGCTCATAAATAACAGGGTGGGGTGGGGTGAGGAAGAAAGCCCTAATTCCTGCTGTGCAAACAGAAGGTCACGTTCTCTAAAACTGTGGTGACCTACAGAAAACTGGTCCCTGTCCAGCAACAATCAGCGAATTTACTGAACGGTTAGTTCAGGTCCCCATTTAGAGGTGGTCTGCACATCAGACTTTTGACGAGCCTGGAAAGAGTGATTTCTCACGGATACTAACCAGCCTTTTGGAACTTTGGCTTTAACACCCCGGGGAGTCTGACACCCCAGCTGGCAGCAGCAGGAGGGAAGAGACAGGGACCGGGGACTTCCAGGTTCTGTGCATGTCTAGGAATGTTGCTTCATCAGGACAGGAGAGGACGGGGCTGGTGGAGAGAAGAGGTCTTTGGGCTCTGCTAGTCTAGGGTGTGAATCCAGCTGGAAGGCTCTGGGCGATCATTCGTCCCCTGACGCTTGGTTTCCTGAACTGGGGTAGTTAACACCGGTAATGCTTTCTTCCAAAGGGTTGTGGTGAGTGTTGAAGGAGAAAATATTCATACACCCAGTGGCCAGGGCAAAGCCCGGCTCTGGGTAAGCGCCCCTTGACATTAGGTGCCTGTTAATGGAGTCAAGTGCTTGAATGACGGAGGTTCTTCTGTTTAGAGTGCTGGTTAAACAATGGATACAAGGGCTGAAAGGACCCTTGCCCTGGGGGCTCAAGGCCGTTACTTGACCAGAGAGAGAGCCCCTTAAGAAAAAACTGTGCCACCTCCTAGGGCCATACTGGTGAAAAGGCTGGTTCCAGAAGGCCTTTTAACTTGTTCGTGGGTGTGTTAAAATCCCATCTAAGCTGACATCTTCTTGGGGGCGGATGACACAGTTCCTTTTATGCATTTTTTTCCACCTTGCTCTCAGGAAACCTTACCGCCCATCCAGGCCACTGTCATCCACAGTGCAGAATATCTGATTCGGTAGCAAGGAAGCTGGGGATTTCTGTTCTAAGGGGAATTCGAGGCGGTTAAAACAGAAGCAACTAGCTCATAAACCAACCCCAGAACACTGAGATGAAAAGAAACAAATTGCCCACTTTCCACCACCTGTTTGAGAACAGAAGGGTTTGCAGTCAGTTATGTCAGCTAAAAAGACGTACCCTGGGTCAGTGTGGTACAGAAGCCCTTCCCGCACAAGTGCTTTTGATGGAAAGTCCACCCCCTGCTCCGATGCACCCTTTCATGCTGGTGGTAACAGAGGCAACACAGGCCTTTCCATCAACATGTTCTGCACACTTCTTAGCAGCTCTGCTTTTCCTTTCTGCATTTGCTATTTTAAGCGAGTACATAATGCATCAATTTTCAGACTCTTGCTCAACGCCACCGCTACAGAACTGAGTACTCCGTAATCTCGTCAGGCCGCGCAGAACAGTATTCCAACAGATGAGACACTCCATGCAGCCTTACCTCTCCTTTCCTGGGGTGGGGCATCTATTTCTGGCCCTTTAATGAGAGAGGAACCAGTGGCGGTGGTCCAGGCCCACTTGCTCAGGAATCCCACATCACAGAAGCCATCCACCCTGTCCCTGCCGCTGGGAGACACATCAAAGGCCCCGTGGGGTCTCAAGCCCATTCAACTGCTCTCTCATTTTTTATTTTAAGTGCCCAGAAATGGGTTGTTTGGATTCAGGCTGGTGCTTCCTGGCTGGGAATGAGATTGTGGGATCGCTCAGGCCACATGGGTGCTTTTCCTGCCAGCTCTGAAGTGCTGCTCTTCTCCCCATGATCCCTGGCTTGATGGAAGAGGCCCAAGGGTAACCGTAGTTCCCTGCCCCCATCTCCTAAGAGATTTCTATGTGACGCGTCCCCCATGTGGCTTCTTGCCAAATTTGGCCCTCGAGTGTAGACACATTTCGACTAGAAAGCCAACTGCATCTGGCTCTCTCGGTGGGCGGTGTGGAAAGGCTTCCCCGCTGTGCGTGCGCCGTGGCTTCTCATACAGGCCCGTTCACTGCCTGCAGGGCTCCCTGGGGTACGGAGCTGAGCAATCCGCGGCTCCACCCGCTGGCTCGTAGATGAGTCGGTCACACTTCCCAGAGGTCTACCCTTCCCACCGGGCTGGTATAAATGGGCCGGGCCACTTCCACCAAGTCCTCCAGGTCCCACTCCTTTTAGCCCACATCAGAACGGGCGCAACAGACGAGGCGGAATGAGTGCACAAGTGAGTGATTCTACTGAAAACTGAGTAATTCAATAATAATCGACACCACAGTCCCTCGAAAGAACTAAATCATGGCATCGAATGATTCAGCCATCCGGATGGGGACCTTGAATTACTGGCTCGACTTCATCAGCATAAAAACCATCAAACCAAACACACTCTTCCTCTGGGGCGGGAAGTCAGACTCCCTGAGTGATATTTAGGTCACTGCTGCCTGGGCAAGTCTGAAAAATGGTTCGTGCCCTGATTAGACAGGCTTGTTTTAAATGACTGTCAAAGGAGGGGACCTGCAGGCTTCTGAAGGCAGACTGGGGCTGGAGAGCAGGGCCTCTCCCGGAAGTTGGCGGAAGCACGGCAGCTCTCTGCCCGGCCTCCGGTGTGTCGGCCTCCGGTGTGTCAGCCTCCGCTTCACAGCTGAAATCGAATCTCTGGGTTTGGTGTGAGTGAGTGTCCCCGTTTCCTCTTGCCTCCATTCTGGCTACATACACAGCAACATCCTCAACCCTGACTGAGCAGCAGGCCTGTCGAAGGAGCATCAGAAAAGTGGTGGTCAGTCCCCACTCAGAGAGGCTCTGATCCGTCGGGCCGCGTGTGGCCCCTGGATGTTGGGTGGCTCTCCTGTGCGCTGCAGAGCCCCGGAGCTGCCCCTTCCCCGGGGGTGACCCAAGGAGCGCTGCCTTGCCTTGGGTAAGCACTCCAGTCAGCTGCTCAGGAATCGGCCTGGCAAATGACAGCGTTCCCCTTGTTTACAATGTGACTGATGATTCAAGCTTTTCATTATGACGAATTTCAGACATACACTAGAGAGAACAGTTACGCAAGAATTATTTAGAACACTTTACAAAGGGACTGCGTACAGGAAGGGTTGAGCCCCTGGAGGGTCATGAAGCTCACAAGAGGACGGGGGCAGTGGGCACCCCTCCTGCCATCCTGGGTCACCCTTTGGACAGCACCCAGGCACTGTCACTCTGTCAGCACCCTCTTTCTTGTTCACTTCTCCTCTCTTTATTCAACAGATACAGACTAAGTCCTGAACGGCCCTTGAAGATACAGTGGTGTAAAAGACAAGTGTTGCTCCTGCCCTCACCAAACTCACAGTCTGGTGCGGAGACTTGAATTACACATTCACTGTCTATCCCTCATTCTGGGAAGAGATGCTCTGTAAAAAGTGCAGAATCACATGGTGGGGGACCTAAACTAGTGTCATCTACTCTTGGAGGAACTGGGGAGCACTTTCTTGAGGAAGTGATAGTGATATTAAATTTTAATACCACATTTTATTTGTAAAGGCAAATACTAAATGCACATGGTGTAACATTCACAGGTAAGAGGGTATACGTGGGGGAAGGTACATTTTCCTTCTAGCTCTATGCTCTGGCCTCCCTGTTCCCCTCCCTATAGGCAACCACAGTCCTACTTACTGTGCATCAGTCCAGACGCTGTTCTGTGTGAATATAGTCAATAAATATATATGTATACATGTATATTTATGGGGTGATTTAAAACCCCAGTTTTTAACCATTTTAAAGGCATACCTTTCATTCCGGATGCAGGGATGACAGTGATGGGACCCTGGTATGTTACGGAAGCAAGGTGATACTGGAGAGCCACTGACTTGTGACCCTGGTAAGTGGTCTAAGGTTTCTGGCTGTTCATCAGTGTTCCATCATTTAAATACTAGGTGTGACCTTCAGAATATGGGAGAGGTCATTCCAAAAAGATCCTGTTAAACCAAATATCTCACTATGTGTTGGGTATGGTTGGTGTCTAGAAAATGCTTTTTATTTTAAAAATCTAATTAGACCATGGTGTGTCCTTTTTATGGACACTCCACTAGAGTAGCACACATCTGTTATCTTTTTGCTCTCTCTTTTATTTTTTCCTCTCAGAGGCGAGGGGAAAAACTAGACCATGAGCCTGTCTGACGTTTTAAGCCAGTACCATTAGAGCGGCTATGTTGCCCCGGGACAAGGATGGATGACAGAAGCATTATGGGTTGGGGGTCATTACTGTGGCCCCAGCGCCCTTCATTACCAGCTTATGTGGATGCTAAATGCAGTACAGCAACCCCTCCTCCCCCAGTCAAGAGTTCAGGTCCTGGAAGCCCTGGTACTTCTGCTCTAGGGGTAGTAACCCCATCCTGATGAGTTCTCTAGAGGCCAGATGAGGCACGTGCCTTTCCATGACTCTTAGCTCCGGTGACTCTGGGGATGTGTAGGTGCGCAACGCAGGGCGGCTGGGGGCCTCGCAGGTCCTTTCACACCAGGGTGACAACGGCGGGCCACAGCCACAGACAATGAGCCCGAAGGCAGTCATCCAGGTGCGGGAGGAACAACAGTGCCTAGTCTCTTAATCCTCTTTTTAAAATATCGGTTTCAAGTGAGGCGTTAAGGTCCCCGACAATAACAAACGGGCCCTGGGCCCTGGGCCCTGACTATGCCGCTGGGTTGAGGGAGCGGCCCCTGCTTGGTCCAGCTCCAGCACCGGCACCTGCACCTGCACCTGCGGGCGAGGGGGTCCACGACCTGCGGCAGCTCAGGAAGGGCTGCTGTCGGAGCGCGTGGGGGCGGGGCGACAAACGCGGGGGCCGGGAGGGAGCGAGACAAAGAATCTGCACCCGCCCGGGTGGGCTGCGGCGGCGGGGGTGGCGGCGCCGGGCCCAGGCAGCCGCTTTTAGCTCCGCCGCTCCCTGGTCGCCATGGCAACGCGGGCATTAGCGATTCCATCTGACATTAAAACGCCGCCGCCGCCGCCGCCGCCGGCCCGGAGCGGGGGTGCCACGGCCGGCGGGTGGAAAATGCGCGCGCGCGCGCACACGCCCACCGAGGCGGGCGGCGCGAGCTCCTTTTAGGCGGTAGTTTTATGCATCATTTATCGTGCCCCCCACCATCTGCCCTCCCGCCTTCCGGCTGTTTTTGTTTGTTTGTCTTTCTAGAGGTGATGATTTGGGGCTTAGATCATCTGCTGGCATATTGATGAGCTCACTGGGTCGCTGGAAAGGGAATGGGGATCTGGATCTGGGTTAGCTGAGGGTATGTGACTGGTTTAAGACAAAAACATTAAGAAACGGAGTATCTGGGCAAATAGCAGGCTTTCTTTTTCTTTCTTTTCTTTTTTAAACCAGGACTATGAATTAGCCAGAAATAGTTAAAAGGAAAGGGAGCAGAAAGGGCTACCCTGCAGACATGTGAAACAGGATTAGTGGAAACCCTAAAGACCGGGGCCCACGGGAACCATCCTGCAGCAGTTTGCTGCACGTGACAATTTTCCTGCTCAGACCTCTGCTCTAGAAAAAGAAAATCAATCTGTGCACCTTTTTTTTTCCGGGTACCTGAAGCCCAGCCTTGTGGTATTCTCTCAAACTGCATTTCGGCACGCACAGGGAAAGGCTCATGAAACTATACTCTGAGAGGGGAAACTGACCTTAATCATCTGTGTAACTGGTGAGCCCACAATGGGGATGGCCACACATCAGGCAAGGGTGGTGGCCCAGCCACTGTGCACAAGTGGAGTCTGCAGAGAGGACCTCGCAAGGCCAGCCTCCCGAATGCCATAGAGACCGGACCCAGAAACACCCCGGTAGCCTGATGCCTCACTGTGAAGGCAAACAGAGACCAATGGGTGTGGCTGGGAAGTTTCTGAAAACTCAGCAAAGCATGGGCAGGAACATATGCCTTCTCAAGCCACCAGGTGAAGTCTCCCCTGTGTGACACAGCTCTCCTGCATCTGGAGCATCCCACTTGGTAAGAACATAAAGAGGGATGTTGATGAATAACTGGCGTGTGATGGGGTGGTGCTGGCTGGCAGGAGCTAGCTCCCAACTGCTCTCCTCTCAGCTGCCGGGTTCCCAGGAATGAGACGGTATCCTGTCTCCGACTGCATCGCCCTTTCCTGACCAATAGAATGGGGTCCATCTATCTGGACAGAGGCTGTGTCCATTCCAAGAGAAGCCTCTCTGGTATCCAAGGGTAGGGGAGGAGTCTTCTCAACTCGGCCTTGCCACAGCTGAGGACACAGGCCATGAATAAAGACAATAAATGTGAACTGTGATGGTTCCTGCATCCCAGAATTCTGACCATATTCAAAGATGACTGGCAAAGTTCATCTTCCCAACAGGTAGAGATAAACAATGAGTAGAAGGACTAAGATGCTGAGAACACGGGGCAGGGAATTTGTCCGCTCTGTTCAGCAAGGCCTCCAGACAACACACTCTTTGAACAGATCTACTGAAAAGACCAAACCTCGATTCTGGAAGCTGAGAGTTCTAGAGCTGGGCCTTGAGAGATGCTCTGACCTTGAGGGTTGCTTTAAGCAGGGAAACATCTCAAGCATTCTGACCAGAAGGCGGTCTATTTATTTCCTCCAGGCCTCTCCCTCAGGGACAGATGGCCCGTGCCTCCCTCTAGTGTTACTGCATCCTGATGGCGGCGAAGTTCTTCCAAACCATGACAACCAACCTACTCCTTAGAAACACACCGAAAATAGGGGTGAGAAGGCCCAGGCGGTGCACATCATTTCTGCAGTCTAAAATGAGTGTCAGGGCGGTGAACGTTAGGGCAGCCTCCTTTTAGAGGCCGACTTTGTGTGATAAAGGCCCACAGATTCCCACACAATCACGAGCAAAATGGAAAGAACTCTGAGGAAGTTAAAGGAAGAGGAATTTTCATGGCCTCATATACGTTGTTCCTTTGGTTGCTAGCCGGCGCTTCAAGGAACATTTAAATACAGATAATAGTGAAACGAATGCCCGATAATTCAAAGTGATTTGGAAAAACCTTAATTTGCTGAGATATGGGGTGGTGACTGCTGCTCTGTCCACAGAACACTAGCCAGCCACCCTGGATTAAATAAACCCGTTTCCCTGAACTGTTTCAAATATTCATGTCTAACAAAAAGGTGCATATCCTCCAGGAGCAAATGATTTTTTTGTTTCATGGTTAAAGGAAAAACTGAAAATGATAAAGGTATCAAGTAAATTCTCTTCATGGGGTATCTATTCCCCCACCACTTGCCACCCCGACTCCCCCATCTCACCACGGGGGGCCTGATTCTGTCTCCTAACCACAAGCGGAAAGCACTGAACCCAGGGTCAGATGCCTTTGGACCAAAAGTAGGTCCCTGTTGGTGGTCAGAATGAGAGAATTCTGTCCTAAACCACCCAAGTTCTTGCAGGCCTTCTTAATTTTTAGGTACTCCTTAAGACGAGTTAAAGCATCACAGTGCTTGGAGAGGGGAATCAGTGAACGACGTATTAGGAAGATGAGACATGCTGTTTCCTGAACAGGCAGCAGAGTCTGGAGGGAATGGGATACGGAGCAAGTATGATGTGATGCTAAGACAGGGAGGGGTAGGAGGGTGGGATGGCCCGGTACCAAGGGGCCTGGGGCATGAAGCTGAGGGGCCGTGTGCGGATGCTCCGAAAGGGAGACCAAGGCAAAGTCACAGCAGAGCAGAGGCGTCCCGCGGCCAAGACTGACACCCTGCGCTTCTGAGGGGGGGCCAGCCCCGCTGCACGGCATGTCCATCTCTTCACTGTCTGAGTCCCCAAGCCTCGTGACAACAGTGTGGTCACGCCACGTCGCCCACCTGTCTGCCATACACAAGACAGGAGGCTAGAGACGCAGCCGAGGGAGAGCCTGCGAGTGGCCAGGAGCGAGGTGGGAGGAAAGGGAACGTGGGGTATTCAGCGTAGTGGTGGGCCTTCAGGTGTCCCCCTACAATTTCATTTGCTGGATAAGGAACTGGGCCCCAGCAGGGCCGGCTCACTCACGGAGGTGATGGCGGAGGCGAAACTCTCGCCTACACTCAGATTTCCGACTCGGCGTCCATTCATCTCGTTTCTGCGAGGGACGGGAAGGGCAGAAGGGCCAGGTACCACCAATAACGAAACAGCAAAATGCAAATGAAAACCAGAAAAACTCTCCAGAGGAAACCAAGACGACTCTAAAAATCAGTCCGTTTAGTCTCTGGGACAAAATAACAGAACCTGAAGCAGTTCAGCGTCGAGACGGCCAGCGCGCAGCGGCATTGGCCGAGGCGAATCCTGGCTTCTCCACTGACTGACAGGCAGTGTGTCTGGGGCCAGTTTCTAAACCTGTCCCAGCCTCAGTTTCCTCAGGCATGAAATGGGGATAAACACACCTTGGCAAAGACTTCCTCAGCAAAGTGCCTGGAGCCTAAGTACTTCCTAAGAGTTCGCCGTTACTGTAATTATGATCACTACCGAGCTGCCACAGCAAGGGACACGTTTGTTTTTCTTACTAAAAAAAACGCAGTTTAAAAAGAAAAAAACCAAACTTACTGGCGGTTTCTATGCATGGGAAAGCATATCTATTTTCTTTGGGGCTCGATGAGTATATATATTTCTTTTTGAATTTCCCACAATAAAAAAAGCACCTGGTTGCTTTTGTCTTCGGTGGCGCGTGCTTCCTCCTGAGGTCAATGTACTTTTTCCTCCGTTGGTGAGAAAGTCCCAGTCTCGGTCTCACAGCTGAAAAAAGGGTTGCTTCTTAGCAGAGCGGCACAGACTTCACGCGCCCGGGGCCGAGGCGGAGGTGGAGGATGGGAACATGGAGCAAGCTGCCTGCTTCCATGTGTCAGTAGTTTTGTGTTCCTTAGGAAATCAGTTGGACTTGGCTCATAGCTGAGACTAGGAATTCTCAGTCTGAAGGGGTGCAGGTGCCACCACACTTTTTTCCTCATCTGTAAAATTGGTACTGAGGTTTAACACGTTAATACGAATGGGGAACGGCAGACCCCTGGGGTCCAGAAGTGTTATTTCTTTGGCCTCTCAGGTGATGCTCCTCTGACCACTGGTCCAGCGGCCCAGAGACAAACCTCCCCTCTCTCCTGCCCCACGTGGATTTTCAGGGCTGTCTCCTCTAGAGACTTCCTGAAGGGTTTTACATTGCTGGTTATTTTTAGCCTCATTTAGTTGCGCTGTTCAAACGCGGGCAGGGCATGGCACGCAGCTGTGGGAAGCAGCTGCCATGGTTTGATTTCTAGTGAGTACCACCTGACATTTCTTGTCGGTGACTGCTAAAATTCCTTGTATTTTTTCCAGGTCATCTCAAGAACTTTTTCCCCCTGGAGCGTTGGGTGTGACATCTGAGCTGTGTATCTGATAACCCGCTTCATGTTGGGTATGAACCTGGAACCCTGCTAGCTAGAAAGGTAGACAGATTTCAGTTTTGGGGGACCCAGAAGGAGCAGGTCTGGGACGAGAGTAAGTGCGGTGGGCTCTGGTCCTCACAGCTTCCTTCAGGCCCTCCCTCTAGCTTTCCAATTTTAGAAAGGGGTGGGGGCCGCTGTCTCTTGAGGTCGCAGGGAGGAGGCAGCACACTGGTCTGAGGGGAGCCTCACTTCAGTGACAGCAGCTGAAATGGACAAGAGGCCGGGCTGGGCTCCTCGGCCAGGGGAGATCTGGGCTGGGCCATGTGCTTCTTCCTGCTTCTCCATCCTCTCTGCCCCACACGTGCTTACCTCCCTGTCTCTCTGGGTCGTTCAGTTATTAGCTTCTCGGTTCACCCGCACACACCCACCTGCCACGATGCTTCTGCCTTGCGGCCTTCTGCACCCTGTTGTTGCCTGGACGGCCCTTGGTCCATTTTCCAGACCAACGTGTCGTTTGATTCTCAACACCAGCATCCCTTTTGGGAGTCTTTTCTGATCCATCAAGAAAGCCTTAACTGTCCCTTTGATGTATTTGACACATTGGATTGTAGCTGCCCATTTACTCATCCAGTCCCCCACTAGGCTGCAAACGCCGGGCAGGCTCACGGCGTGGTTCACTGGTGTATCTCCACTTCCCAGTCCCTGTCTGGCCCAGCACACAACAGATGCGCTGTAAGTATTTGTTGAATAATGTTTCACACTCACCGAGAACGCCCTCTTTTTTCCCCTCCCCTATATATTTTTTAGACCGTAAACTCTTTGCTCCTCAAATCAATTCTCTAAGCCTTCTATTTTATCACAATATCTATTCAGCTCAAGTCCTTTGTTGGTTCTGCGTTTGAAGGAATCTTCAATTATGCATATAGGTATGAAAATGTGATGCTACAGACTTCTAGACAGAGTCTGTGTCTAAGATAAATACATCAAGGGAAGGTGGAAATCTGGGCTGGATGACTGAGGCTTTTCCTCTGTATCCTGGTCATTCTCCTTTGTGAAGTCTTTTTTTTTTTTTTGTGGGCTGCTAAGGTCGGAGCCCTTTTTTCAAGTTCTTCTTGACAAGGAGATGGCACAGGTGTTCTAACCAAGAAAAAAACCTTCCATTGATCATCTGGAACTGTTTTTCATTTCCTTTCAAGAGAATTCTTACAGTAGTGAGAGGAAGTGTTCGGTTGCACACAAGTCTCCACGAAGGCACCCTGTCCGCCCCAGCCCAGCCCTCCGCGCCAGCGAGGAGGAACTAACCCCACACAGCAGCACCGCGGGTCTCTCTGCAATGACTTTTCAGAGGGCTGTTTTTTGTACTGTCACAACGGGTGTCTTTCCCCAGCCCTCGCCAACAAGTGGTATTTTTAAGCAGCAGTATACAGGGTGTGTAGGATGACAGTGCGTGCCTCCTGTACCTGCCACGCAGCATCTGGCATAGGAGTCAACCTTTGGCCTGAAAAGAGGCCACAGGAACAAGGTCTCCATCCAGACACAGGGCTGCAGAACGGCACTAATGGCATCTGGAGCCACGCCTGGAGCTGCGGGATCCACCCTGCAGGCTGCTGAGATAACTGGCCGGTGGCGGCTAGTCGCAGTGGGGAGAGGTCCGTGTGGCTGTCCCAGGGGTGTGTGCAAGATGAATGGTGACTGAGCGACTGGTCTGCTGAGATACTGCGTGCACTGGGAGCCGAGGCTCTGCTTCCCGCCCTCATTGACTATGTTCCAGAGATGCCTAGACAGCCAGGAAGAGGCAAGATGATTCCCGTGTGAATCAAATGTAAGCAAAAGCAAAACAACTCGATTCTTAGGGCAACAAAACTGGCCTCTTTGGGATCCACCCAGTTTAAGCGGGTGCCTGTCCTGCTCCTCCAGCCAGTGGTTTGGGGGGAGAAGGCAGCCTGATGGAGACGTCTGACGTCCTCTGCCCTTTGGAGTGCTGCTTGCAAGGCATCGAGGACCCTGTTGCTACTGCAGGTGGCAGAAAGTGAGAAGGTCGGAAGCACCAGGCCAGTGCTGGGAAGCTGGTCTCCTTAAATCAGCAAGTCGGGAGGGAGGGTAGCTAACCCTTCTGTAGAACTTGGGGGTATGTGTGAGAATTATGGGGATGGGTGGCAGGATAGGCTGATGAACGGCCCTGAAAAGATAGCCCCGTCCTAATCCCTGGAAGGTTATGTTATATTGCAAAAAAGGCCATTGCAGATGGGATTACATGAGGCTCCTGTGATGGGAGAATAGCTGATATTACCCAGGTGGCTCCCACATGCAGTCACAAGTGTCCTTATAAAAGGGAGGCGGAGGCAGCTCTGACACAGACCAGAGAGAAGGCGACGTGATCGGGGTCGGGGGGGGCAGGGACTGGAGGGATGTGGCCACCGACCCCGGGATGCCAGCTGTCCCAGAAGCTATAGGAGGCGGCACGGGGTGGATTCTCCCTTAGAGCCTCTGGAAGGAGCACCGTCCTGCGGCCCCTCTGACTCTGGGCCCAAAGCAAATCAGCGATAACTGATTCTGGCCTGCTGGCCTGCAGAATGGTGAGAGAACAAATTTCAGCTGTTTAAGCCACCAAGCTTTTGGCAATGTGTTACGGCAGCCAGGATAAGATACAGTTTGGGTAGACGTGCCACTCAATGAGGCTTCCGACTCTGTTCCAACAAGCAGTATAAGGTGGGGCCAACGAGAGAGAAGAACAAGCATTTCTCAGTGTTCTATTCACCACGTGGAGCAGTAGCAGGGTTCTGTATGAACGCACACCCCACCTTCTCCTGGATCTGAATCAGCCACTGCGCTTACCTAGCTCTGCAGTGTTAGGGCGTCTCTAGCGTAATCCATGGCCAACTGAGGCAGGCAGCTGTGAACTGAGGGAAGGAGCTGTGAAACAATCTCGCCCAGCTTCGTCGGGGAGGGACCCGGAAGGCGTCCCACACGCATGGCGGGGACAAGGCGGGGAGCAGGAGGAGGCGGGAGAGGCTGACCTCTGAGGTGCAAGCAGCCTGGACAGAGGGGAGAGGAGCACGCCCTCCAGAACGAGGAACAGGGAAGAATCCACGTGCAGCTCTAGGAAGCTGCTCCCTCAGGAAGAAGAAGGGGTAAAGGAAGACCTGGTCCTGTTTCTGTTCCATCTTCACTCTCTCCTAGGGATGAGTTCTCCACCTGGGTGAGTGATTTACTTTTAAAAGGAGGACCACTGGGGCATCCACCTGCTAGGTGCACTGTGCAGATGTGGCCAGGACGGGTGGTGGGGGCACTGCTTTGGGTAGGGGGCCTCTTCGGGCTCCTGCGGCATTTTGGATGGGAGATGTGCCATTGCTTAAAGAATGGCTTCAGGTTTCGGATGCCAAGGTGTTCCTATGGTCTCTCCAGGGAAGGACAGAGAAGGGGCACAAGAGGTGAGAAATCCTCAAAGGGAGAGAAGCACACGCTCTCCTCGGTCTGGGCTCTCCAGACAGGCTCCTTGCTGTGAAGAGGCCCTGCGCTGACTCCGGGTGTCAGCGATGCGGGGGAACCCGTCTCCTCCCCGTGGCTGGCCCCCCAGCCCCAGGCTCCTGGCTGGATCGACACTTGAACAATGACGTCTTAAACCCTGGATTCATTACCGGTCCGCACCACTGACCGAACATGCACAGCTGCCCCAGCAGTAAAGGAGGTCATGGGGGTTCGCAGTAAACGTACAGCTGACCCTTGAACAACCCGGCTGTGAACTGTGCAGGTCCACTTACCCGGGGATTATTTTCAACAGTAAACACAACCGCCCGAGGCTGGGTGAACCCGCCGATACAGAGGAACGAGGCGCACAGAGGGCTGGCTGGAAGTTACACCCGCCTGGATTCCCGAACACTGGGAGACTGGCAGCCCCAATCCCCGTGCTGTTCGAGGGCCAGCGGGAGCTGGCACAGCCTTGGATCTCTGGGGAGAAACAGACACAACCGAGAAGACCCAAACCAAACAAACAGAAACGCAGGTGACAGGTATCTTGAGGCCCTGAACCCACGAGGAACTAGCAGAGAAGCTGGGAGATCTGCGTTCATCCAACCCCCGATTAAACTGCCTCTGTCATCCTGGGCTTTAAATCTTTTGTCTGTCGGTAGAACAGGTTTGATATAGTAACAAATGGCTTGGAGTATTAAAAAAAAAAATTAAATGAGACAATGTACGTGAAAGCACGTTTAAAGCTATAGTAATTGTGTCTCAAAAGATGATATACAGCATAAGGAGATATAAAAGATTACGCTGATGAGGGGTAGGAAAAATACAGACTGTCAGCTTACTTCCAGGAATATAATAATTTCATTGTGACTCATCAGGACGCTCTGGGACAATAGTGAGAGATATCATTCAAGAGAAAAGAGCATCTTGACACCGAGTGTAGCCGCGTCGGGTTTTGCCCGCCCCTTTCTAGAAGTGCTCCGCCTTCACTCCCCTTACAGAACTGATCAGCCATCCCAGGACCTCGCTCCCCGGCCTCCGGGCTTGAGCCTGGGTGGAGGTCATGTGATCCCGAGCGGGCCAACCAGAGACTGGCCCTGGGATTCATCTATTTTGAAGCAGGAGAGGTTTTCTCTTTCCTTTGGGTTGCTATGCTGGCATAACACAAGCCTGGGGCTGCCCCTGGCCACGATTTCCCCTGTGGAGAAGCAGCCTGTAGTAAGAATGAGGCCAACACACAGAGACCGGGGGGAGGGGGCGGGGAGCGAAGCAAGAGAGCCGGGTTAGGGGAAGAAAAAGGGTCTTGACCAGAATCAAGTCCTGGCTGCCAGTGCTTAAGCCCCCAGGGCCCTTCTGGGATATTTGGTTTTGGGTTTAAATCGGCCGCTTCATCTGAAAGAGTTCTGATTTATGGGGTGGGCTTATTCTGCAATAAGAAATAAACCTCGATGAAGGGCAAATAAGTACGTTGCTGGAAAAAAGATTCTATAAAGGTCATTGTTTTTCCTGAAAGAAACGGGATGAGCTCAGCATTTGGAGATATTAATCCCCAATTTTCTAAACCTGGCTCAGCACTGACAGACAACCTTCTGTATTAATCGAACAAAAAAAGGCCACGTGCCTGCGGCATGATGAACACCAGGAGCGGCATTCAGCGACGGTCTGGCTAGATTATTCTAACGCCTGACGGGCATGACCAGCATGGGGAATATACACAGAAGATAATGCTGAAGTGGGGAGAAGAGTGATTGGGACAACATTTAAGCTTCGAGAATATTAAGCACCAGTTATTTTTCATACCATTTGCTTACTGAACAGGAAAAACTCATGTTTCAACAGCAGCAGCAGGAATCACAGAATGGCACTGTCTCAGAGGTCACTGCACTGAAAGCGCACACTCGCCCTCAACGGCTACATCATTATCTGGCTGCAAACAGCCGTCACCAAGCCGATCAGCTGTGGAGTGCTGTCTAATCCACTGCGCACCCGGCAGGTGAGAAGACCCTGAAGGGCCTGCCCTGCACCACCTCTGGCTCCATTATGGCAACGGACACTTCCATGGACAACTCCCAGTCGAAGTGGTTAAGAAGGCAGTTCCCTGAAACAAGTATCAGAGACAAAGGGATGACAAAAATGGGACTTTCTCCTAATCCTTTTCTGATCTCCATCTTTCCATCAGATATGACCTGCCTTCTCTGGAACCTCTACACAAGTTTATATCTGCTACTAATAGAGCCTGCTCAACGACACAGACTCAGAAATTAAGAGACTGTCTGTAGCAGATGAAATGGCATAGTGCCAACACTTTATGATAAGTCCTGGCCTAAAAAGAGGTGCCCAGAGTTGGGTATTTGGATGAATCTAAGAACTACAAATGGGGGAATATTCAAAGTCCAAGAGAACCAGGACTGCATGGATGGGCTCACTAAAAATTCCATGTATGTCTCAGAGGGTAGACTGGTGTGGCCATTCTGCCACAGAAGAGCTGACCCCATTTTGGGGTAGGAAACAATTCTGTTGACCTTCATCCACACTAAGGTTATTTTGCAGGGTGGTACCAAATGAATGGGAGAGGTTCTCTTTGAGAACCTTCATCATGGTAACTTGCTTCCCTGGGTTTTCCAGGTCAATGGATTCAGAATTTTTGGTTTTCTGCCTTTGTTCCTGTTCCTTGATGTCCCTGAAGTGCCTGGCGTGGTGGCTTTAGAACCCTGTCTCACGTGGCCCCCATCTGCAGCAGGTTCTTGTCTTCCTGCTCTTTAACTTTCCTCCTGTCCCCTCCATCCTCCTCGCCCTTCACCTGCACGGCTTCAGGTAGTTTCTACATGCTGACAACTCCCGTGTCTATACCTCTAGCCCACTGGAACCCCCAGCCTGAGACTCAGCCGCCCCCCAGGCACCTCCACTTGCACGGTAGGCAGTTTTTCTGTTGTGCAACCACCCACCTGAGAAGCCAGCAGATGCTCCTAGACGCCACCTTCTCTCCCACGCTGCAGCTGTCCATCACCATGTCCTGTGGCTTTTACCTTTTTAATCTCTTCCAAACCTACCTTTTCTCCTTTCATCCCTACAACCACTTCACTATCCAGACTTTCAGCAAACCTCACTGAAATCCCTGTAACGATCTCCTCTCGGGTCTCCCTGCCTCCCTCTCTGCTCCTCAGGCTACAACCAGAATGATCCTACAAAAATATAGACTGGAAGTTACCAATCTGATCTCCAGCTGGACACTCTCTGTTGGGTCCTCACTGCCCTCAGGAGAAAGTCCACGTTCTTTCTGATGTCTCTGATCCGCGCACTCTCCAATTCCAAGCTTCTCACTCCCTCCCAAGCTTCCAGGGCTCCAGCCCCACTCACCTTTCTCTAGTTCCCCTGTGGCCCCGCGTCCCTTCCTGGCTGTCACCTGCTTTTCCTCTTGCCAGCACACCCTTTCCTCCTCATGCTTCCCTAGTCCAAGTTTATCCTAAGGAGATAATCTGAAACGCCAGCATGTTTTATTACAGGATATGTATTACTAATGCACCAATTACAATTAAAAAACAACCCCCCCCCCGGAAACTGCCAACATGCCCAATAAACCCAGTTTTTAAATGACCGCATGAAGTTTTGTGTGATGGGGCAATCACTCCTCGTATATTAGATGAGAAAACCAAAATGTGACGCTCACTTTCCAGCACAGCGTCATACATACGGAAACAGCAGCAGTGGTCATTATGTCCGCATGGCAGAATTACTAGTGATTTTAATTCCTTCTTTAGACTTTTCTATGTTTTCCAAAAATTTACCCATGAACACGCAATAATTAGTTTTGTAACTAGGAAAAAACTATATCCATATACTTTTTTTTTTTTCCAAAGAAGAACATCTCTGAGTGAGGTAATACAAAGGTGGATGCAGACAAACTGTGAAGATCCTATTTCTCGAGGGAGGGGTGCTCGGCAGGGAAAGCTTAAATCCTTGGCTGGCACGACACCGTGTCAGTGAGCTCAGTAATAACCCGTTGCAAAGGGTGAAGTGAAAAGACAGCTGAGGAGGGCGGGGGAAGTTCGTGCTGATGCTCCAGTGACAAACGCACGGGCTAATATTAACTCCTCATTTCCATTCCTGCATACATCCCTCAGCTCTCTCCTCTTAGCCCTCTGTCGATACGGGCATACCATACATTTGGGGGCCGCTCAAGCCGCCGGAGGGCCCCGAGCACCGAGCGAGGGAGATGTGGTTAACTCCCTGAGCCCCAGCTGCTGCGCCTCAGTCAGCGGGGAGCAACAGGTGGCCTCCTCCCCACTCTGTGTCCGGCCACGGACAGAGAATGGAAAGTTAACACACAAATGTTTTGTTCTCCAGAAAAATGAAAATCATTCAGCTAAGTCCATACAGCTGTACCCAGCAGCCATTTGTGATACGTTAGTCTTTGCAAAGCAATAGGAGACACTGAGCGCCAGCCTGAGAATATTACATATGAGAGGAGCTTCCCACCCAACCAAGCACATATGCTGTTTCCACTGGAGGCTCTTTTCTGTCTTAATTAAACTTGGAGTTTAATCGATAAGCAGTGTTAGAAGAGAATGGTGTACTTTTGGGAAAATGAGACGAAACTTTCTGCTTACACAAAAACATCATCTGAAAGCATAAAATTGAAAATACAGCATCTTCTGCTCACTGAAGCATAACTGCTGATTAAGTTTTCACACTATGACCTAGCACAGAGCATTTGTTACCAAGCGTGTATTAAACAGGAATCCAATAAATAATTAAAAAAACCCAAACTTTTGAAGCAGAGAAAAGAGTCTAATGTTCTCTTTTTGAAGAGAGGGAAAGAGCACATTGTATGTATGTGACATTTATATAAAACCCAATCACATTTAGATAAAATCTTTGAGGATCTCAGAGTGTTTTCCCTACAGACACAAGACCACAGCAACTTGAGGGAGAAAGGCAAATTTCTAGTGCTTCATCCTATTCCTGCGAAGAGCGCCTGTTCTCAAAGACGAGAGAGGCAGGGACGGTATGAGAGAGAGCGGAGCAGGGAAGGGTTACAATTCTCCCCGCTACAGACTCTGATTCTGTTATTTTCTAAGTCTGGAAAAGAAACCAGCATGAAATCACAAGTCAAATCTTGATGAGGGACAACAAAAGAAGATCCTATTATGTCAGGTCATTCAAAGCTCCAAATTGACTTTTGTTATTACAGCTGGATAAAGTGAGTGACTTCTTATTGGTTTAGGTATTAAAATGAACCATACACATGGCTGTTTGGGTTATGTGAGTGATGAATCTTATGTGCTGGCTTAATTTCCCGGGTTTTCCAATGGATAATTCTAAGGGCAATTCCAATTTGTTAAGTTTCTCAGAATTAGATTTGAGTTGGAAGAAAATGATAGTATGAATAAGAAAATATTATTATGCAGTATATATTTCATTTTAAAGTTTGAATTATTTCTTGGAATCAGATCTGGGTCTGATCTGTAGAATTTTCTGCTGGATAGCCTTAAACATTGGCAGTATTCCAAGAATCGTTACTGACTCCTTTTAATCTTCGTTACCCAGGATTTCATTTTGGTGGTTTGAAGAAAAAAAAAAAAAGTCCCATGAATCGCATCCTTTCACAGTTTGAAATGGAAGGGTTCACACTTCTTGTCAGCAGGAAGTGGAGGTTGGGAAGAATTCTATTTTTGGAGTTAAAAGGCCACCTTTGACCTAGAAATGCGTGGTTGGATGAAAGATGTTTCTCTGTTCTGTCTTACTTGATTTACCCAAGGAGCAGAGAAACGCTTCAGAGTGCAAACTTCAGCAGACTTGTTTCCTCCTACTGCCCTAAGTCTCGAGAACTTTAGATTTTCAGGTGTTTATTTTGGTCATGTGTGATCCATGTCGCAGTCATTTAAATTCACATTACTCAAAACACTCCAAGTTAAGGTCTTGACTCTTTCCCAAGATATGAGGATCAGATTTATTCTTCTAGATCAGGGGATGGGAAATGAACAGTGTGAACCGAGGGGTGGCCACTAAGTAACACAGGGATCCTGGAGAAAGAAACCGAGAAAGAAACGACTCCCCAGAGAAGTAAATGTATCCTGGCACACTACTTGGCTCTGAAGGAAACAACGTTTATAAAGTTACAGTGATATAAGTGCTAGTTCTTGGTTTACAGTTTAGAGTCAATCAACAAAGTGTAAAACAATGCAAATATTAACAATGTAAAGGTGAAGCTACAAGTGCCTAAAGTTCAAACAGGAGCACTGACATCTTCATTCCACATAGGGGTGAGTTTAAGACATGGTCAGGTCTGAAGTCGATGGAGGATGAAAGAGAGGTTCTTGCATATTTGTGTATTTCACGGACGCTAAAAGCTCACATCTTCTCAACCTTTAATATATTTGAAACTGGGATGCCCCTTACTCTTGAGGATATCTTAAAAGTATAACTGGCAGTTCTGTTTTCCTTAGAGGAATATAAAATAATGGTGCACCTTACAATAGATGGCATCTCAGATTTGATAATGCAGTATTTTGAGTTGTAAAAATAACTAATAGTAAACTAAGGATAATGAAAAAACTAACAATAATTGGGAGGGAGTGACCAAAGGCAGCTAAATAAACCATCATCTCTTAGAATCAAAGGTCAAGAGGTAATATCTACACAGGATACATTTTGAAAAATGCCAGCACAAGCATGCTGTTTGTGCATCTTTTCATTTTAAACCCTTCCACTATTTGATTTCTTAAAAAAAAACAAAAACAAAAACAAAAACCACATTGTATTAGTTTCTTGTGGCTGCTGTGACAAAGTATCACAAACTTGGTGACTTAAAAGAACAGAAACTTATTCTCTCATAGTTCTGGAGGCCAGAAATCTGAAATCAAGATGTTTCCAAGGCCACATTCCTTCGGAGGCGCAAGGGTTCTTTGCCTCTTCCAGCGTTAGGTGGCCGCCAGCATTCCCTGACTGTGGCTACATCACCCCAATCTCTGCCTCTGTCTTCACGTGACCTTCCCTGTGTGTGTCACGTCTCCCTCTGCCTTTCTTTTATAAGCACACTTGTGGTAGCACTTAGGAGCCACCTGGATAAGCTAGTATAATCTCCTAATTTCAAGATTTTTTAACTTAATTATATCTGCAAAGACCTTTTTTTTCCCCCCAAATAAGTAACATCCACTAAGACATGGACATACCTTTGGAAGCCATTATCAGTCTCTCATATATTAGTTTGATTTTAAAACAGATACAAATCTTAAGTCATTATACAACTCAAAGACTTTCAGTGGCTACTCATAATTTCCAGGATCGAGTTCAAATGATATATTGGTTTTATAGATAAATATACATACACACACATACACACACACACGCACACATACGCATTTATATTTATATATATGGGTTAAGTTTGTGTGTGTGTGTGTGTGTGTGTGTGTGTGTATAAATATATATATTTAACCAATACAAAAAGTATATGTTTATATTGGTTAAAATATATACAAATGTAGTCTCTAAACCAAAAGCACAAGAAACAAAAGAAAAATAGATACAGTGGACTTCAAGATTAAAAACTTCTGTGCTTGAAAGGATACCATCCAGAAAGTGAAAAGATAACTCATAGAATGAGAGAAAACATTTGCAAATAACATAAACGATAAGGAACTTGTATCTAGAATATACAAAGAGCTCTTAGAACTTAATAATAAAAAGACAGGTAATTTTTAAATGGGCAAAGGACCTAAATAGACATTTTTTTAAGGGAAGATAAAATACTAGTCAAACACACACGAAAAGATGTTCTACGTTATTAGTTATCAGGGAAATACACATCAAAACCATAATGAAATACCACTTCATACTGACTAGGATGGTGATAATAAGAAAGACAGATAACAAGCATTGGCAAGGAACAGAGAAATTGGAACACTCAGACGCTATTGGTGGAAATATGATTTGGCAGTTCCTCAAAATGTTAAACACGGTGTTACCCTATGACCTAGTAATTTCACTCCCAGGTATATACCCAAGAAACATGAAAACAAATCCACATAGAAGCTTCTACAGGAATGTTCACAGCAGCATTATTCATAATATCCCAAAAGTGGAAACAACTCAGATGTTCATCAACTGACAAATGGATACACCAAGTGCAGTATATCCATATAATGGAATATTATTTGGCAATAAAAAGGAATGAGGAAGTGACAGGATATACTGCTATAATGTAGATGACATGTTGAAAACACTACACTAAGTGAAAGAGGCCAGTTGCTGAGGACTACATGTTTCTAGTACATATGATTCCATTACATGAAATGTCTAGAGTAGACAAACCTATGATGAAGCAGATTAACAGTTGCCTGGGGTACAGTTAGGGGTTTAGAGGGAATGGGGTCGGGGTGGCTACCAGTGGGTATGGGATTTCTATTCGGGGTGATGAAAATGTTCTAAGTTGATTGTGGTGATGGTCACACAACCCTGAATATACTAAAAACCACTAAAATATGCTTTCAAAGGGAGAATTATATCTCAGGAAAGCTCTTTATAGACAGACAGACAGTCAGTCTACAGAATCACTATCTTTGGTCAGTCTCAGCTCCAAGAGTACGTGTAGACGGACAAGAGAGAACACGGTAGATACCCTACGTGTGACCACTGTTACTACCGGCACCTGAAGCTTCACAGGACGTGGCCCTTGCTTACCTCTGGCCCCTTTTCATCCCTTCAGTCCTCTTTCAGGGCAGTCTGCACAGCCCTCTCCCACCCCCACACAGCTATATTACTTCTCTGAGTCCCTGGGAACAGGTCCAGCACACCCTGCTTTTACTAGAATACTCTCTTTCTCTCCTCCCTTCGCCTGGCTAATTCCCCTTTTCTCCCCCTTCTGCATTTCCTCAGCTGTAAGTCTCCCAGGAGGTGTCCCCTACGGGCTCCAAAGACAGTCCTGCCCATCCCGCCGGGTCCGCTGTGGCTCCCACGAGCGCCCACAGCTCTCGGTACACGGTCTGTCCCAGCACTCACCATTCCCCACGGCATCTGTCTGCCACGGCTCAGTTGTCTGTCTGCTCAGTGCAGAGCAGACCACAGTAAGAAGCGGTTGTGCTAAATAACCACTGGGCCTACAGAGAATTACTGCAGCACCAACAGAATCTCTCCCAGTAAAAAGGGAAGATTTCCGAGCTGGCTTTCCAGACTAGGGAATGTCTCCGTTCCTCTGGGGTGGGGGGCCCGGCGTGGCTGCACTCGGGCCTCACCTTACACGTGCAGACCTGCCTGCCACCTGCCTCCCACCGTATGATGGAGGAAGTGATGCATGGCCTCTCTCGTGACCCTGGTCAGCCCCACCTCCGCGGTGGCCCGGTCGCCTGGTTAGCACTTTACTGATGCACATGTTCAGACATGTGTACTTAATGGAAGGGACAGCTCAAGAGCAAAAACAGCCCGACGTTTACACCTTGCAGCAGAGGGAAGACGCACTTGCAAACCCTGTAGGAGGGAATGCTCGTGAAAAGCCCACGGTTTGGGGAGGTTTGGGGACGAGAAGGAACGATGGCTTTCTAAATATTCCGCAGATCGTAAGCACTGTTGGTGCTGAATCCCGGGAGGCCTGTGTGAAGTGCCCTCCAACCCCTCCCCCCTCACTCCCCACCTCAGGCAGTGAGTGTCCCAACCCAGAGGCACTCACGTCAGGGAGGGCAACGGGGGGAGGGGGGAGACACTGCAGGCAGGCGTCCTGAGCTCCACTCCAATGACTGTGACCCATGATACACTGACTTGGGTGGCGAGAGTTGTTTGGAATATGAAGGCTGCCAACCACACAGCTCTGGGGTGCCCTCCGCATCGCAGTGCAGATGCCAGGCACCCCACGACCGGCGGCCCTGCAGAGACTCGCAGTTGCCTTGGGCGGCCTGGCTAAATCTCGACTGCGTCTACAAAAGCAATTTCGGGCTTGCTTCGTTTCATACAATATTGACATCTTTTTTTTTTTTTTTAAACAACACTGTCTAAATTGTACACGTGACTTAATGGAATCGTGATGTATTTTAAAGGGAACTCAACACGAGGAGGAGCTGAGTTGGTCAAAAGTTTCTTCGCTGGTCCCATCTTAGGGCAGTACTCTTAGCAAATACTAGCAACCGTCTCTTGCCTCTGGCGTATTTTATTGGTAGGAGTTAGAAAAACAATGAAAGGCCAGTAGCTTCCAGGGTCCCTGGAAAATATGCCAGTTGTCATTTCTGAATGACGGAACATTTGCCTTTGGACAAATGAGACTCAACTATACAGGCGTCCTATCAGTCAGGCAATAGCTTTTCCTTTATCAAAACAAAAAAGGATCAGTACTGGCCCATGCACACAAGTGTACACAAACACACCCCCTTTACCTTCTACGCTATTCTAAGCATTATATATATATTGAAATGAGCCTAATTTCCTACCTTATTAGTTGATTTGGTAAACTATGTGATAGAGGATAAAATGAGTATTTTTAGTTCTCTGTGGTTTTTCCCTTTCTACATTTCCTCTTCCTTGTAACTGGGCACAGGCCCGGCCCACCCGCCTTACAGCACCAACGTGGACCCACTGCTTAACGCAGGGGGAGGGAGGGAGGGAGGGAGAAGGAATCCGGCCACCTTCCAAGTGCCCACTCCTTCCCCACCTCTTCCCCCTGCACGCCGCGGGCCCGAGTCTGCACCTCTCCTTGGCCCGAGGAGTCAGCGCGAACGAGCTGAAGTCCTGACTCCGCACTTACTAGCCGTGGGCACCTCTGGCAAGTGACACAGCCGCTCTGGGTCTCAGCTTCCTCCTTTGAAAAATGGAAGCAATACCCATCCCAGAGGGGTTAGGAGAAGCTTAAAGGAGAAAAACGTACGTAAAGTACATGGCTTAGAGGAAGCGCCCAGCCAGCAGTCTGAGAATGGTGGCATCTTCTTTTCCTCTATCGTGCTTCCTTCTGAATTTATTCTGCCCCCGTTATCAGACTGTAAACTTTATGGGAGCAAATATTTATTCAACAAATGGGGAAACGTATGTGAGAGGAAGGGAAAATCACTACACTTCCTACTAGCAAGGTGCTCCTTGAAGCATCATGACCTCACTCTGCCCTCCTCTGGCTCCCAGGTCACCCATCAGGCTACAGCTCTACGGCTCTACCAGCCAGATGGCAGACTTCTCACCAACAAAGACAGCCAGGTATGGAGGGTTAGTCACAATACATCCTCACTGTAAAACATTACCTCTCTGCTCAAATTTCATCTGCATTTGACCATAGGAAGGACGCCCCTGATTGCTGAAGGTATGCAGATGATTTTTTGTTGTTCTCTATACCGAACTGCAGAATAGAAGTAGTCTGACGCCCTACTTTCCTCCTTTGCTTTGGATTGTCCACGATAAGAATTTAAGGTCTGTTTCTCTTCCCTCGGTTTTTTTCTAAAGGACTTGGGATGCTTGCGGGTATGCATCTGAAGCCCTGGGCTAGATTCCTGTGATCATTAATCTCATCAGGTTTGAACAGGGCAAGCTTATAACGGAGATGCGTGCGAGTCTTCTATATGCCGAGAATAACCAGCACCGAGGCCCTCACAGACCACGTGGCTGCAGGTTCAGTCACGGATTCCCTTCCCAAGGGATGCTCACCCTGGAGCCCCCAGGCTGCTTGTATCATGGCCCTGAGCAGTTATCCACTCTGACGCTGCACTGACAGAAACGGCGCTCCCACTATGCATTTAGGCACTTTGAGGGCTGAACAGGAGCTCATCCACTCTCTGGTTTTCCTCTGGAATTCAGTAATGAACTCATTAAATCACCAACTTGTTGTGACAGGAAGTCATTCAGATGCTGATGCTGTTGCCATGGAAACCATCCCTCCACTCGGAGCTCTGTCTGTCTCTGCTAGGAAGCACCCCAGCGCCATAATTACTGTCATTCCCCAAATAACACAGAGCCAGCATGGCTCTGAGCAAGTCCAGAAGCAGGGCATACAGAGACTCTATCCTGCTTTCAGGCGAATCCTCGTTGCTTTTGGTATTTTTAGCACATACTTCTGTTCTCTACCAGTTGTCTATTAAGTTCCTACATGCTGGCTCCTTTCCAGCACCTTTCCTAGAGAAGCAGACAAAGGATTTTTTTTTTTTTTGGAGAGGGGAACAGCTGTCAGGGATATTGGTGAGAGAGAGCCCACTGCTTCCCCAAGTCTTTGTGCTTCCAAATATGGAAAAATGAGTTCTCCTGCCTCTTGAGACCCCGAGAGACAAATCCTGAATTCTGTTCCAGTTCACAGCCTATAAAAGCTAAACCTGGACAGATCAGTGATGCCCAAATACAAGTTCAGAGATGCAACTCCAAGTACAAAGTGGTGTTTGCTTTATTTTGTTTGCACTGTCTAGGCTGTTGCTGAGTGCCAGTACTGAGGGCTGACCAAGTCACAGAAGGGATAAATGCCCACTCTTATCCAAAGCAGCAAGCCAGTCTCTTTTGAATATGTTATGGCACCTGGTATACAGGGAATCTTAAACAGAACCAGCACTTAGCAAATGAAAGACACTGTACCAGGCATTCCTCATTCTGTTTCATGATTCAAATTAATCTGCATGAAAATCCCACGAGGCAGGTATTTTTATCCCAATTTTACAGCTCAGGAATGTGCAGCTCAGAGCAATTAGGTAAATTAAATAAATGCCATGCTCTTTCATACTGCATAGATATTACCCTGTCACACATGCTGAGCCCACAGGCATAAAGGCGACTTCTGCTGCCTTAAAACCACAGATGCCCAGATGAGGAAAAGCCTTTCATGATTCTCTTTTCCCATCAACCAGCCAACACCTTCGAGGACATCCTAGGTGACTGTCTGGTCTCAGCTTGGGCACAGCCAGTGATGGAGAATTTACTAAGAGCTGTCTGTGTCTGGACAGCAGTCCTGATCTGTTCCTCACGTGAGTGAACAATAGTCATTGCTGGTGCTTCCGCTAAACTGAGGCAATTTGGTTCTGGCTGAGAGTCTGCCCTTGAGTATCCATGGGTGGACAGGAGAAGAGGGAAGTGATAAAGAACTAGGTTAGGGGCTGTCTGAGCTCAACAAGAGCATCTCAGCCGACCACTGACTCAATGATCATCCGCCCGGTGGGGAAGAAACCTGCTCCCTGGTGTCCGCGGGAAGCCGAGCTTTGGATGAGACTCGCTTTAGACACACTCCCTCCACAAAACGCATAGCTGTTTGTTACAAACAGAAACACCAACATTTAAAGAAGGGCAGTGAGCAGTGATCCCTGGGCCACCTGCTGACAACGTTAGCAAGGTCAGAGGGGAAACACAACACACGAACCTTCCAACTTTATGAAGCTCTACATTTAGTGCCATTAAGATAGTTTCTTTCTGCTCATGGGAGTGAGATTTACTCTTATAAATGCTCATTTGCCTCTGCCTTAGACTATAGAAAATCTTTGGTGGCAAGATCTGTGATATATGCACATGTCTGTTATGTGTATGACCTGGGGCAAACCTCTTTAACCCAAGTGCCTCCCCGGTGGGGAGGATGTAGCTCAAATGGTAGAGCACATGCCTAGCATGCACAAGGTCCTGAGTTCAATCCCCAGTGCCTCCTCTAGAAAGAAAAAAATAAACCTAATTACCTCCCCCCTCAAAAACAAAACCAAAAACAAACCCAAATGCCTCCCTTTCCTCATCTGTCAAATGAAGGATACTGTTAATTCCACTATAACCTTACCGGAATGCTGCAAGGTTGAACTGCAAAGTGCAAAAAAACCAAAAAATCCTGTGAAAAGTATCAAATCTATAAAAGTGTGCCTAATTCAGTATTCTATGATAGTGAATACTTAAATATAAACCATTTAAAGCTTAATATGTTAGGTCAAGTCTCTTTACAATTACCATGAAAACCAAAATGATTTTTAAAGCTTTGAGCAATGATTTATTTTAAGTAATATTCAATGCCAAAATTTCGATAGTACAGAGTTGTATGATTATTATTATTATTATTTTTTTGGTGTTCACTGTCTCATGATCTAACCTGTTGCAAAGATTAAAGCAGAATTTCCCACGGACAATCACAGAGGATTAGCAAGGCCTCTGTAATACCGCATCACTAAAAATGAGCAGGTCACATACTCGGAGTCCAATGTTTTTAGTCTTCACAGATTTGTTTTCTAAGTAATTTAAAAAAGGTACTTGTGAATATACTCTGCTTACTTCTAAAAAACTATTTGGGCATAGCCCACAATACGAGGAACAGAAATAAAATGGAAGTAATTAAAAAATAATCTTTTCGTCCAGTTCACAGCCATTTCTTGTTAATAACATCTGTGAAACAGAATTCATCTAGAGTTGCAAATGCGACCTGGAGTTTCTGACACTGAAACTATTTTATTCCCCATAACTGAAAATGGAGCTGGTAATAAATGACTTCTGTGGGTTGGGCACAGGTGTCCGTGGAGCAGTCCAAACCATAGGACCCACATAAAAATCGGCTAAAAGAGAGTTTCTTCTCTACAGCACAGGGAACTATGTTTAATATCTTGTAGTAACCTTTAATGAAAAGGAATATGAAAATGAATATGCGTATGTATATGCATGACTGGGACACTGTGCTGTGTACCAGAAACTGACACATTGTAACTGACTGTACTGCAATTAAAAAAAAAAAAAACACTATGGAACTCAAAGAGAATGAACATTAGTATCATTATGAAGTGGATTAAATCAAGATGCAGCACATGCCCAGATCACATGTTCTATTTCCATTTGGATGCTGCAGCTAGTTTTATGCAGAATATGCTAAGAAAACCACACAAAAGGGAAATGAGTCACTTACTGAATGCCAGAAAAGCTTCGGCTCACTGGCGAGACAGAGACTCAACCACGTCTTTTTCTGCCCCTGTTCCCCTCCTAGATCCAGAAAGCACCGCCTTGTCTGAATCACAGGAGAGAAATGCTTTTGGCAAATATATATTGGACCCATCCAGCGTTACTCCTGCTCTTTCTCTGTGTCTCACACACACATACACCCCCCCCCATATCCAGGAGGCTTTGGAATGCATGTTCCCCACCCCCCCCCCAGCAGTCTTACCTCCATAATCATGTTTGACCAAGACTAACATTAAAATATTTTGCTGTTCCTGAGAAAGCAGCAATCGGCGTGAGGTTCCATCCTCTCGTGGATGACAGCCCATTACCCTTCTCCCTCTCCTGTGTCCCCACACTAGGATAAAAGCCCTGGCATAGGAGCTCTGTCTGTCTTGCTTACTCCCTGGTCCAGTGCCTGGCATATTGCTGGACCTCAATAAACATTTCCTGAGGGAGCTGAATAAATATTTTCAGTCTCTCCTCCACTGGCTATCTGCTTTTCCCTCAGCCTTAAAAGCATGGACAAGTCTCCTCATTAAATAAAAGACCCCAAAGCCCACCATTCTTTTCTCCCCATGAGCCATGAAATGCCCCCAAATTAAAACAAACCGTCCTTAATGCCAGGGCCCTCCCAGCTGCTGGCCTCTCTCTCATAGCACCACATCGTCAAGCTTCTTCAGAGAGTAGTTTATATACTTTGTCTTTACTTCTTTTTTTATATGGAAGTATAGTTCATTTTCCATGTTGTGTTAGTTTCTGGTGTACAGCATGGTGATTCAATTACACACACACACACACACAAGCACACATATCATTTTTCATATTCTTTTTCATTATAGGTTATTACAAGATACTGAATGTAGTTCCCTGTGCTATACAGTGGGATCTTTTTGTTTACCTATTGTCTTTACTTCTGTGCTGTTTATTCTTCAACCTTGGAAATCCATCTATCTGTCCATCCATCCACTCCCTGCCTCCCTTCCATCCATCCATCCTTCTGTCCACCTAACTTTTCCCTCCTTCCTGTCCTCTTATCTGTCCATCTGTCTTCCATTCCCCTTCCTCCCTCTCTCTTTCCTGTGCTTCTGTAAATACACACCAATGCCTGCTATGTACTAGGCACCACACTGGGCCCTGGGAATACGGTACTGAAGAAGACACAATCTCTGTAGTGGGCGGGCTCTTGATCTGGTGGGAGATACATGCGTGTAAACGTGAGATTCTTAAACTGGGGTACAGTTCCCTTGGATACTGAGAAGTGTGCTATAGTAAGTGGGGCCATAGAACAAACAGAGACTCTTCCAAGAGGATCAGCTTTACTCCATGTAGATAACTGGAAACATTTCACACTCAATTAAATTAAGGCCAGTGTTTAAAAATGACAGAATGAGAAATAGCATGATAAACAGCATTGATGGTTAAAACGAAATACAAGACTTTAGAAGAAACATGCCATAGGCTGTTTCGGGATATGATTCCAGTGAGTGCTGAGTTTACCCTTCTGCTGCGGGGGGAGTTTCTGTAGAAAGGTCTGAAAAGCAGATAATACCACACAAGGTGACACATTGGCCTTGAGGTAAGAACTTGAGCTCTCAGGGAGCTCTGAGAATGTGCAGTCTTGGGGAGGGGTGGACGGGACTGCCTTTACCGAAGACATGACACCGGAGGTCGATCCTGGAAGGCGAGTGGTTTGCCATGGGGAGGAGGAGGGGACAGCCACAGTGGGCAGAGGAAGCCGTGTGCACAACTGTAAGGAGCTGTGAATGGATCGGATATATGAGAAGAACGAGGAGTTTAGTGGCAGCTGAAAAAGGAGGGAGGTTCTGACGTTCAGAGAAGAGCCCAGGTATTGTGCCAGAAAGTTCCCGTGCTGGAGACCATTCTCTGTGAAACTCTTTTCCTCTTGGGACCACTGTACCCTGGTCCTCCTACTTCTTTGACAGTTTCTTCTTAGCTCCTTTCGCTTGTTTTCCCTCTTCAGCATGCCCCGCCCAGCCCTGGAATTTTAGCATTTCCCCAGGATTCCTTCTTGGCTGTGTTTGCCTTCTTATTCTGCACACGTGGGCTGTTTCATTCACTCCCTATGCTTCAACTTCCTTTAAGCAGCTGACTTCCAAATCTACATCCCTCAGTACAGACCTCCGGGCTCCAGACACCCACGTCTCACTGCATGGTTATTTCAACCCGAAGTGACCTACAGCCTTTCAAAGTGAGTAGTCCTGAGCTGTCTACAGCATCTTCCATGCTCCTCCCCTCCTTTTGGCCAGTCTCTACAGTCTAGGTTAATGGAACCACAAACCCACTCAACCAACCAAATAAAAACTCAAGAGTCACCAGTTACTTCGCTCATCACCTAAAGCCAATCAGCACCTCTCCTAAACCTCTGTTAAAATTCCCTTTCCTTTAAATCTCCATCAGGGATTCCCAACTAAGCTGGAAGTTCTCCCACTCCCTTCACCCCAGGTGAGTATCACTGCGTGTGATGATGCTTTACTGATGCACATATGCTGTGCAGTTGGACTCTGCAGGGGCAGAATAAGGTTAGTCTCATTGGCATGACCATGTCCCTCTTGGCCAACTGCAGTGACTAGTTAACTGGCCTCCCTGACACCAGCTTCCTTCCGTCTAAAACCTCCTCCACAGCTCTCCAGTTGTCTTTTTAACAGAGAAGTCTGATTAAAGATGACAAATTATTGAAATGTACAGAATAAAATTACTGCAGAATGAGAAGGAAACAGAAGTGAATCTCTGGGTGGGTAAGAGTTTTTAAAGCATTCATGCAAAGGCTGAAGGAAAAGGCAGATCTGACCACACAAAAATGCAAAACTTATGTAGAAAAAAAAATGATGCAATTAAAACAGACAGATGGGGAAAACATCTGCCACGTAGGAGAGTTAACAATCCTAATATGTAAAGAGCTCTTACAAACTAATAACCAAAGGATGGAGGAACCAAAGACAGAAAGAGGCAAAGGACGTAAACAATTCACAACACACGTCCAGATGACAAGTAGGCTCATGGGAGAAAGTGTTCAACTTCATTTAAGAAACACAGATGAAACCAATGGATACCCAAAGTTTTCTTCTCTGTCAAACTGGCAAATGAAATCCAGTGCTGAGTGAATAATTTGGTACATGAGACACGCTCATACTTGGCTGATGGGGGCATAAAGTGGCACAAGCTTTAGAAAGCGAATCTAGAAATACATACACAAATCCTTGAAAGATATATATCCTTTAACCCCACGATTCCATTTCTAGCAATCCCTAAGGAAACAATCATGTATGTAAATAAATAGCTTCCTCTAAGGACAATGATCACAGCATTGCTTAAAATACTGAAGACATTCTAGATGCTCAGTAATAAGAGTTGACAGTGAAACAATATAGATAAGTTTTAGCTCATTTTTAGCCTGAAATACCACCCAGGTATTAAAAGTGGGGCTGGAAAACAATACCTAGTGACACAGGAGGACATTTTCAGAATGTTTGCTCTACATTAAGTGAAACAGCAACCATAAAATAGACTATATTTTAAAAAAATCTTATTTGGGGAAGACTGTATGCAAAAGAAGATCCAAAAATGTTAACAATGGTTTGTTACATGCCTACAGATTTTTTTCCTTCAGTGTCTTTGTGTACATTTTCCAAAATTTCCACATATAGAGTTACTTTTGTTATCAGAAAAAATATTTTTAACTAGAAACACAAAAATTCCCCTCTGTTTTGGCTGCCTGTTGTCTACTGGATGAAACTCAAGTCCCTCTGCCTGATATGCGAGGCCTGTCACAATCTGGCTCCTCCTCGGCTTCCCAGCCTGCTCTTCCGGCTCTTCCAGACAGAGTACCATATTCATGGCTTACCGTGTCCTGTGCATATCCGCCAACAAACCTTTGCCTGAACAGCCACACCTCTCCTTCCTCTCTGCCGTGCTCACAGGATTGCTTAACTCCTCATCCTTCTAAATGGTCTGCCTTTCCAAGTCCTGGTCTTCTCTCAGTTCCTTTAGCCTGCCAAATTATTTTCTGCCTCAGGACCTTTGCACCAACCATTTGCTTATCTGGTTCAGTCTTTATATGACCAGCTCCATTTCATCTTCCAAACCTTAACTTAAATGTCACCTCTTCATGTGGCCTTCTCTGATTACAATTTTCAGAAATAGGTCACCTGCTTGAATTCTGTCTCAGAACCCTGGTTATTTCTCCTTAGCAGTTACTGTGATACAGAACTGTTTTTATTCATTTGTTCACTAGTTTTTGGTGGGGGGGTTGCCCCACTTGAGCGTAAGCTCCAGGAGGACTGGGGCTATGATCTGTCTAACCCAGGGCCTCATACATGGTACAACACAGTTCTTTATGGAGAGGGCAGACAATGGACAGACCAGCTGTGCTAGAAAGCACTCCTCCATCTTCCCATGGGGCTCTGTACGCTCATCTCCACCAATGTATTTTTAGAAACACGACCCCAGGTATTTCTTTACAGCTGCTCCCTGAAATGGACTTTAGGTGCTCTGAGATGGAGACTGGGTACAGGGTCAAGGTCTGGTGTATTCTACGTGCCCAACAAGGATGTGCTCTGAATGATGGATGAGGGGCACCCAAGGCTCCAAGTGGGTGGAGGAAACCATTCTGGGACCGAGCACTTGCTACAACCCATGTATATGACGAAACACTGCCTACAGGTCCACTTCAGCTCAAACAAGACCATCATATATTGGGCAGACACAGAGTTTGTGGCAACAAAAACTTTTAACTAAATTTTAAAACGAGTTTTAGCAATTAGTTAACAATTAATTCTTGAGCTTCCAATAAAAAAAAAAATGAACAACAGCACATCTAACATTAAGACCACAGAATAAGAAAGGAAAAGAGGAATGCCAGAGTGCCTCTGGGTCTGTCAGAAGAGTGAACTGTGCTCAATTCCTTAATCTAAGGAATTTGTAGGCTCCTTGTGTGGAACCCATAAACTGATGTTTGTTTTCTTTTCACAGTGTGCTCCCAGGGACCTCAAATATTTTACAGACAAATAATGTGGGGCAGTCACTCCAATTAAGGCAGCTTAAGAGTGAGATGGTCTAATTTAAGGATGCTGAGTACAGAGATGGTTAGTGACTTGTGGGACAAAACGTCAAGTCCCAGGTTTCAGTAGGGCAGTTCTTATTCAGCAAAATAACGTGAGCCTTTTCAACTTGGCAGCCTTAGCCTGTCTTTGTAAAAGTGGCGAAACTGGATGGGGCCTGAGATGTCGTGTTGTTAGTTAGGGGTTGGCAAAGTGTGTCTCTGAGGGGCCAGATGGTGAACATTTCAGCTCTGTGGGCCACACGACGTGGCTGCAACTGCTCAACCTGGCCATCGCTGTGCAGATGTAAACAGAGGGGCATGTCTGTGTTCCCATGAAGTTTACTTTGTGGACAGTGGATTTGAATTTTATGTAACTTTTAGGGGTCACGAAATAGCATCCTTTTTTTGATTTTTCTGCTAACCATTTAAGAATGCAAAACCACCTTGGTGGTGGGCCTGATTTGGGCGGTGGGCCACAGTGTGCTGAGCTCCGGGCTAGTTTGCGACAGTTTATCTGGATAGGCAGCTGTGGGACAGGGAAAAGACACTCTCCGAGAGGCAGAGCCCTGATTGCAAGAGTGAGTTCCAGCGCTTGAGCAGCTAGGCCCAACAAACTATTTCTGAGCACAGCCATTCCAGAAAATAATGTCGGGCCCTGAACCGTCAACATTTAACTTTAGATGGAGCAACAAGGGAAAAAGACTTTGCTCTCAGAAGTGAAGAGGGTGCTCTGGAGTTTGATTAGAAGTGTTCTGTTCACACTTGACGGAAGCACATTATATTTGTGCCTTTTCACTGCAGGATAAATGGAAAACAAGTTCACATGCAGCGATCCTTACATGGTCACACCTGTGGTTTGAAACTGCAAACAAAACACTCTCCTCCGTTCAACGGATCATTGTCAGATGACTCAAACGCTGGCAATAAGAGAGCCCGGAAATGTCCGTTCTTTTCACGAGACAAAGGCTTCCTCCACAATTCTCACTGGTTTGGCGACAGAAGGAATCCCCACAGAGATGAGAGGAAGCAGAGGTCACTGACAAGGTCTCTTGGGCCCCCCCTCATTTCCTCTTTTAAAGAGTGCTTCCGTTCTAAATATTTCACTCCTTCTGCCTTGAATAACACGGGTGCCTCACCTTGGAGAGGCAGCAGCGCCCAGGGTACCGGTTGCCTGGATGCTGGTCTGCTGCTAACTAGCCGTGACCTTGAGTAAGTCACTGAACCTCTCTGTGCCTCAGTTTCTTCAGCTATAAAATGAGGGTCATCATAGCACCCAACTTCCAGAGCTGAGGGGCTTACACGTGTTGGCACACGTACAGTGCTTTAAACAGAGCCCAGCGCCCTTCGTGTGCTCACCAAGCACCTCAGCATCTGTGCACACAGATTTAACCTGCTCTGCTGGTTGGGTGTTCCCCTCTTTTACAGGGAATACACTGAGGTTTCATGGCCCAAGGCCATTCAGCTATGGAGTCTCTTTTGATTAGGAACCAAATTGTCCTTCAAGGGCATTTAAATTACTGAACGTGATCCGGAATTTCCAGGCTCTTGGTCTATTACGGAAGCTCCTTAAAGAAAAGGCTGTATTAAAAAAAAAAGTCTTAAAAAACCCACATACTTGTAATCCATATACAATAAGGGATCTAAATTGTTTGAAGTTACATTAGTCTTTCTCCTGTGCTTTATTACCACTACCTTTTTATCGTGCTTCGTTATTTCCCTCCCTAATACTTTTTACTATCTGAAATGTCTTCCTCTTTTATTGATCACCTCTTATCGATCTCTTGAAATGTAAATAAACCACGTCCATCCCCAGCCACAGAACTTTAAAATAAAACTATTTCTTGACCTCTCAGTTTCACCTCCTGTATTTATCAACACTGTGCATGTGACGCGGTGACAGGATAGTTGTCCTGTAGTAACCTTCACCCAACTGCAGAAGAATGTGTGTGGCAAACTGAACGTGCCTGTTGTTAAAATATTGAAGTATTCTGGGAAAAAATGTAATCCCACCTTATGTGTAAATATAGTAACTAATTCACACAGCCATGGTAGGTCACCAGAGATACAGCTTCTAGTCTGCAAGGGGAGCTGAGGCCAAGCCAACCCAGACGAGTGGTGCTCCCAGAAACCTGCTGCAAGGAAAAAAATGGATGTCACGGAACATTTGAATTAAAAAGAAATTTTAACACCCAGAGATGACTGAAAGAAACGATCCCTGATACAAAGCTTTCACACCTGAAGTTAAAATTCTGACTCTCAACATTAGTTGGTGAATCATTCAGAGAAACCTACGTTTTTGAAGCCCGTTATTTTATAGTCTAAGTAACATTTGTAACTACTGTCACTAACTCAGTGTTATTATATGTTCTGTACTTTTTGTTTTTTCTCTCATTTTTTCCAACTATTTTTTTCCCCTAAAGTTCATACATGTTCATCGTAGAAAATTTGGAAAATGGAGGAAAGAAAAAGCAGTAGAAACAAAATTTTACCTATAATACTATCTTGCCATCTTGGGGGAGAGCTCTGGTTAATATTTTGACATATTAACATAGTAACACCGATACTTTACACACCCTTCTAGTGATTAACTTTTGTCATAAAGTTAAAATAATCTTTTTCTTACAGTTTTCCCCTGATTGCCATTGAAATAAAGCTGGAAAGCACAGAAAAACTGGAAGAAATAAGAATGAAAGCACTTAGGATGAACCATTTTAGTATCTTTTCTTCTGCTATTTATGCCTATGTTCTTTTCAAAGTTGTGATCACAATTTGGATACAATATTTCATACTTAAAAAACTTATTATATCATAAGCACTTTCTTTTGACATCAAAAAGTTTGTAAGGATTAATTTTAGGGCTGTAAAAAATTTCATCATATGGTTATACCAGTATTTGTTCAAATATTCTTTTGTTCATAGTTTTCACTATTTATAAATAACTGTTCTATACATCTTTACACATAGATCTTTGCCCACATTTTTAATTCCTTTCTTAAGTCATATTTCTTGAAAGGAGATTGTTAGGACAAAGAATATGAGCATTACAAGATTAGTAATTTTTTTCCCCCTTCTGATTCTGAATGTATAACATAATCCTTGAAATAAATACTATTAACATTGTATCATATTTCCTTTCATCCTTTTTAAGGGCAGAAAGATTTTAAAGTCTTTTGATTAATGCTTTCAGTTGGTTTTCCAGATCTGTATCAATTACCTGTCTCAATAGCAATACACTACTGCATCCTCATTAGTGTAACATCAGTGTTACTAAGTTAACGTGTCAAAATATTAACCAAGGTTCTCTCCCAAGATGGTGAGGCAGTATCATGGGTAAAATTTTGTTTCTACTGCTTAATACTTTCCTCCATTTATCATTAAAATAAACCACACTGACTTGGACGGAAAGGGAGTATCTTACCATTTTGTTAACCTACCTTTGATTATTAATGAAGTTGAAAATTTTTCAAATGTGTATCACTTTCTGTATTTTTTTGAGGGGGGTAAATTGTCCATCTTCTCTGCTATAATAGATCTTTCTAAATACTTACATAGTGACCAGTGGAGGATGAAGTTAATCTAAGGCTCATAAATACGGATCTCAGCCCACACATTTGAGTACCCGTGGGAACCACGTCAAACTGAGTAAGAGGCAGAGAGTGAAGGGCGGCTTCACCCACGAGGAGCCCAAGAGTCACACCGCTGTCGTTCCTCCCCCTCCCTCACTGCACGCCTGATATTCGATCACGTCTCAAACTGCTGTGTGTCGGTTTAAGATGAGCTACTAAGTATCTGATTTAATGTATTTGGTTTTTTTAAGCCCTTTCTTGTGTGATGTTATTTTGCTTTGCTAAGATTCTTGCTGGGCTTAAAAAGGCTACGTGGGACTATAAAAGTAGCAAGAGCTAGTGAGATGTATCAACAATTGATTAAAATCTGCTTGGCTTAACTCAATCCCTTGGAACCTGGAAGTCAGTCTGCTGCATCCAGAAGCACTTTCTGTCTGAACATCGGCTTCCAAGGACCGCGTGGAGTCCCCGCGGCTGCGGGCGCTGCAGCTCCTGTGAGCAGAGCCCAGGCACACGAGGAGAGGAACCTCACACCTCAGCCTCTCCATCCCTTCCAGATTTGGTAGAAAAATGGACTGATCAGGGGGCTGTCCATCAGCAGGCAGATTTTCCTCACGCTCGCTCTGAAGTTTCTAATCACTCACACAAATCTGGATCTGAAGCTGACGTTGGCTTCCTTCAGAGTCACTTAGGAAAATCTCGGTCAGCATGGGGTCCCTTCCTTTCTAAGCTGACATCCTGTACTTAGCGATTACTGTTAAGTGGTTAAGTGGCTCTGCAGTCAGGGCTGCAGTGTAGTGTACAACCCGGGGTGAGGTCCCACCCTCCCTGCCCTCTAACCGGAGCCTGCTGACCTGCCGACACCCACCTGCCTCTTTCCCTCCCTACTTTGCTATGTATTTAGCGCTTCCTGCAGCGGATGACTCAGATATGTACACGGCACATCCCCTGTTCTTAGTGAGTTTACAGTTTAATGGGGAGACAGACATAGCTGTAAAATGAGGGGAAAGTAACAGTAACTGCAAGAGAACAATTCCATGTAGTTCCACTTCCAACCCTCACTCTGGGGAGTCACCGGGACTCATGGCTACGTGACGTTTGAGGAGGAGAGAACAGATGTGGATGCCAACAAGGCCTGTGTGCATCCTGTTGTCATGGTTGCAAAGGGAATATGTACTCCTTCTAGAGACAACACGACCCCCTACCCCCAGCCTCCCAATTACACAAGACAGTCCTGCACCTTCGATGCCAGTGCCTCCTGTTGTATAATGCGTAGGACTAGAAATATCACCATGATCTAGAAAAGACTCGTGTGCTAAGTCTGTCCCTTAAAGATAAGACTCTTCTTTGTAGCAACAGAAGGCATCCTGGCAGCACCCACGTTTTACAATGCAGTCCCCATCTGTCCCTCTTAAACCTCACCCCGCTGGACCTTGGAAACCTGACCACAGGGAGCGGCCACTCAGCTTCTTGGATCTCTTAGCTCTCCATCATCTGCTCTGCCACCTCTGCCCCTGGGAGCAGCCACACTTCATCCGGCCAGCAATGGTTTGGGACCAAACTGAGCTAGCATGTGGCCGTCACTAAACACACTCAAGGAAGGACTGTGTACCAATGGCATCTGAACAGGGCGTCCAGCACTGAAGGTCAATTCCACACACCTGTTTCAGAGTCTCTCATTAAAATCAAATGCATTCAGTGATAAGAAAGCCATCCATGGCTTCCTAAATAAATATTCATTCAATACATAGTTTCTGAGCATCTAGGCTGGTACACAGACACAGTCCTTCCCTCATGGAACTCCCTGAAGCCTCCTGAAAGTGACAGATGCTAAATTAACATGCATACACAAATTAATTACAATTGTGGTGTTACGAGGAAAAAGAATCGGGTGCTATCAGGTGACACCAACACCAGGATTTAGACTTGTCTGGGGAAGGGGTCACTTGAGCTAAAACCTGAAATAAGCGGTGGGGATGGGTGGGTAGTTCCCAGCAGAAGGCGCAGCACCCAAGGCGTCTCTGAGGCACACAGTGTGGGCCGCTTGCTTGAGGAAGTGCAGATCTTTCTCGTTGTACGATGGGGCTACATCCTTATCAGATAAACCCATCGTAAGCTGAAAATATCATTAGCCAAAAATGCAATGAATACACCCAACTTACTGACATCACAGCTAAACCCAGTCCACCTGAAATGTGCTCAGAATGGTTACATTCGCCTACAGCTGGGTAAAGTCATCCCACACAATGTTAGTTTTACAATAAGGCACTGGATGGCTTGCGCACCTTACTGAATGCCACACTGAGAGTGCAGAACAGCAGGACAGTCGCCTGGAGGGGAGGGCGCGACAGTACACGTGTCAGACGGCGTGTCTGACTGGAGCTGCGGCGTCACCTGCCCAGCATCACAGACAGTGCTGGATGGACATGGCTAATGTGCCCGCAAAGAGAGCAAAATTCAAAATTTGAAGTACGGTTTCTACTGAATGGCCCTTGGGGAGGTTAACGGGGTGAAGCTCGTGCAGAGGCAGCAGTTTCTGGCTGAGGGTGAGGGGACACCGGGAAAGGGCAACTAGGTGGCAGGGTCGGGGGAGAAGCGAATACCTTGAGAAGTACCTGGAGAAAGAGGGGGTGAATCAGGGTGTTGGTCTAAGCATCCTGAGGACAGAAGCCTGTTTACCTTGCTCATGGCTGTAGCCCTGGTGCAGAGAACACAGCTTGGCAAGGAACACGTGTTCGACAAGTACCGGCTGAATGAACGGCTGCACTGAGACAGAGCCGACCTCGTAATCATCATGATGGCAACAGGAGCAAAATCAGCCGCCATCACCTGAGCACCTACCACGTGCCCCACCTGTGCTCAGTGTTTGGCTGGACTAACCCAACTCCACCAACGTGCGAAGCAGGCGTTGTTTCCCTCCCGTCACGGACGAGGAAGTAGATGGTATGCAGAGGTTTAGGAAAACACCCCAGGTGTCTTGTTCAGACAGAGAAGCAGGGAAATGCAGGCCAGCCTCAGTCTAAAGCCTTCTGCCACGTCATGCTGCTTCTCAAGCGTGAACGTGTTAGGCAGCTGGGCTCCAGGCGCTTCCAGATGACTCGGCCACTGTGGGGTCTCAGGCTGTCACGGTGCTTAGTCACCACGCCCAAGCAGCCCCGTAGGAAGGAAGCAGGCGTGCACCTGAAGCAGGTGATCGCAGGATACCTACCAGCTGCATCTACCCGAAGCGCCTTGTGAGATGAGGCTGTGCCTGGTTAGTTCAAGGGTGCGAATGAGGCCACTGTTCCAGGGTAGTAGTCTCCGTGTCCAATTAACTCGGCTCCGTGGCTTAGAGACACACCCCAGTCCGAGTCATCCCTCCCCGAGATGCATTCACTAGTTTCAGGGAAGACTGCTGAGAAGAGTGGGTGGCTTGGTAAAACCTGTTTGTAAGACTAGGAAAGTCATTCAAAGTAACGTCACAATAATGGCCAGGTGCGGCTTCCTACCAAAAGATCATGCAAACTTCTAACCCAAACTTCTGTGCCCGGAGCTCCTCTACCTTGCAAAGACCTTTTCTCCAAAAAACTCTTGAGATTTTTTTCCCAAGTATTTCTCAGAATCTTCTTTGTCTCTGTGATATTATTTAAAAAAAAAAGGAGGGGGGTCAGGTTGGTAGGTGAGTAGCTAGCATAATTCCTGAAAATTGCTAAGAACTTAAAAGACTGAGGCACATTCATAACATCTATGTAACCCGGATGCTGTTCAAAAAATTATAGCTAGAGACAGAGATATGACTATAACTAACACCTGGGCAAGCTTGTGTTTAGTATACGGTTAGAACAGTTAGTTTTCTAGGCAAGTGGTATCTAATTCTACTTCTCTCTCTGGTGAGGGGAGACTCTCCACCTCTCGTCTCTTCGCTCTACAAATTGTCCTCCTCGGGGCTGCTGCACTTAACCTTTCCAGAGCACAGATCTGATCAGTTCACTGCTTTACGTAACTTACCAACCCCACTTGCATAGCATGTAAGTCAGGTGGCTGTGTGATTTATTCTCTGTCTGGGATGTGCTTGAGAGTTACAGGAGGCAGCTCTATTAATTATAATGTTGGGGCCACAGCCATGGACCAGGAGGGTCCCTGGCAAGTGGGATGGTCATCTCGCACAGAAGGTACCTGACAATCTTTCCTGACCCCATCCTGCCCAGATCAGCCTCTGAGAGGCACCGCCTTCCCTGTGCTTTCTGGCTCCGTCCCTCAGCCCTTCCCTGCTTCTCAGAGGGACGGGTGCTTCCAGACTAGCTGGAAGAACCACGCTGCGTACTCCCCACAGCAGAGTTAGGGGTCTGGCCACCAGGCTCCAAGCACCTGCAACCCAGCCTTCACTGGAGCATCGGCACTCATTTCTGTGCACATTGCCTCTGGAGACCGTGAGCTCCACAAGGTCGGGGGCTGAGAGATGCTTGTGGTCACCGCAATGTATACAAGGGTGTTCCCTGGGTCTTAAGTGCTCAGTACATGCTAATTGATACGCAATCAATTCCGTGACTAGAGAATCTGATAGCTTGTTTGCAAGTACACTGAGCTCTGTGTTGTAAACAAATGTTCAGACAGCAGCGTTGTCTCACAGAGCCTCTGCCTGTCCGGTGTCACAGAAACGTCGGCTGGTTTCCGCGTTAAGTGAGCGTATGGAAAAATGACATGACATGAGCAGTTTGTTTTCTCAGCGGCAGAAACCGTCACAGGCAGGATTTCACTTCCATTGTTCGCTGGGGACGGTGCTGCCAAAACGCTGAGCCTGAGGTGACTGATCCCCGCAGTGGTCTGAGCTGTCGCAGACCCGCGGGCACCGGCTCGGGCCTCCGAGGTGGCACCTCGCGTGCGGCGCTCTCAGGCCTGTGGATGGACTCCGCGTTGGTATCTGCCACGGACAAGGCACCTGTGACACTTCTATGCGGCCCCCTCCCTGTCCAACCTGTCTCTTACAATCGGGAACGCCCAAGGGAAGTGAAAGGAAGTTCCCCAGACTGACACATAAAGACACCACCTCCCACTGGGTGAGCCACGGCGTGCAAGCCCAGGAGCCTGAGTTCCCCGTCTCCCAAAGCGTGAATCCTGGAAGTGATGAGCAATGACAGGTAAGCTCTTACATCGAGCTGAAACTGCATGTCCAGCTTTACAGAGTGAGGAAGTCAACACAACTCAGTAGTCATCCCACTATGACTGTTTCCCGACACTGTTGATCTTAGCACGGACAATCAGAACATCCTAAAGAGCCAGAGAGTCAGATCCATGAACAAAGGACAGATAAAAGGTCAGATGAGTATATGGAGGCATCATACAGTGAGTCACTGGACGGTGAGAGCTGTTCCCACCGCCCCCGAGAACGAGGAGAAGCCACAGCACAGGAAATTTCGGTTTAGGAAGAGGACCACACTTCCTGAGCAGGGTATTTCAGATCATTAAATAAATCACCAGGGCAGCTGTGGAATATATTTCTCTGGAGGTCTTTAAAACCAGAGCAGTTACTAAGTGTCCAGGGATGAGTTCTGCTGAAGTGTGATTGTTACCTTGAACTGGCTAGAATCTTTAAGCTCTTCCTAACCCTACCATCTCGAGATCCTCTATCAACTGCCAGCAGAAGATGAGAGATAAGCAGAACCCAGAAGCAGAGGGGCCACAAGAAGCCACCTGATCTGCTCTCGGGCAACAATACAAGACTTCTATTTTTAGGTATCACTGAGGACAGAAAGCAGTGATACCTGGAGTCTCCCATTATTTAATCAGTCTCTGACAGTCCAAAGCTTGTCCTGAGCGTAGTCAAACTTTCTTGGTTGTAAGATGGGAACCAGTTTCCTCATATCAGCGCTCTTATCCAGTAAGCTAAGGTTATCACACTGCTTAAGGCTCTTCTAACATTCCTCATGCTTTCAACGCTCCTGTTGTAAAGGTCAAGAAACTCTCCAAGACTGGGTGAAATTTGAATTTGACGTGATTATTCTGTGCTTTGAATTTGACGTGATTATTCTGTGCAGAGATGGATGTTATAATGCCAAGCTTGGGCGTCTGAGGTGTGAAATTAAATATTAAGGAGTTCGGGATGGAACCTGGATGGAATTTTAATACAACATCCCTCTTCTTAAAACACACGCATCCTGAGGGTGTCCATCCACGCTGTAACTAACCCTCCACGGGTATAAGCCGCTCAGTGCACATGTCTGTCGGGGAGGAGGAAGGGAGGGAATGAAGCAACAGAGGAGGGTGGACCCCAAGCTCCAAAAAAGGGCTGGCCCCAGTGAGGAAGGGGTCTGGGAGGGAGCATGCGGGGCAGAAGGAGAGTCAGAATTCCCAGCACCACGCAGGCGTGGAGGGTGGAGGGAAAAGTCAACAAACACACGCGGAAGGGAATTTCTCCTGACAGTAACACAAAGCATCACTTGGGAGAGGCCTCAAGAGTCTTCTTCCCCGTTCACGCTAGAGTAGGTGAGTCAGTGTGAAGTGTGTCCTCTGCCGGCTGGGCTGGAGGGAGGTGCGGGGCGAGGAGGGTGGGCTGCGGAGGCGGGGGTGGGGGCGGTAAGGACACGCGTGCTGACAGGCCCCTGGCCAATGCACTGACCACAACTCTCTAGCTAAAATACATGCTTGCAACCCTCCACGTGGCCCTCTCTCCACTGCCACTTTTTAAGTCTCTCTTCCCGTGGCCATGACCCTTCTGTTCCTCTGCACTGCTTCCTGGATCAAGCCTTTCTTTCTTCCTTGGAACTCTCAATTCCAGGAAGTTTGTCAAGTGGCCCAGAGAAACTGCAAATTCTGGTAGGCACTCGAATGGTTCTCTAGCAGGTGGTAGAGGACATGGAACGGGGCTTAAATTAGAATTAAATTACATCAGAAGGGTTGAAACTTCTATGCTCAAGAAAGGGACTAACCTCTCCCTTGACCCCTGCTGGCACACCCACCACCACCTTCCAGTACATTTTAAAGAGGAAGAGGCTCTTGGTATTATTTTGGAGAAATAAGACATTGAACACCCTCCTCCCCTCCATTCAATTAACTTAGGGAAATCAAAAAGCACTCCATTCTCCAGGCAGAAAATCTGATTTTGTGGAGGTCACGAAAACATTACCCTTTTATTCTTTAACAAAGTAGCCCACACAGAGAACTGGGGGAAAAAAACAAACTAAAGGCAACAGTCCCTTGACCTGAGGCTCCCTTCTTTCATGCTTGTTTCAAACTGCTTCTATTTTTAATTCTCTGCTGGTTATTAGCTCCAATCACTACGTGATACGCTTATGCTGTTCCTTCTTAACTTACCAACATTAAATATTATCCACTGACTTCCTCTTATGTCAGATCTGCATTTGTATCACTAATAACCTCCTCTCTCCCCCTCATCTATAACTCAGTCAATCGAGTTATAATCATTTTGGACTGTCTTTATTACATTAAATAATATATATATCTTTGGTTTTGTTCCAGCAACAAGAAACTATTTGTTTGGGGGGGACAGGGTATAGCTCAGTGGGAGAGCGTGTGCTCAGCATGCATGAGGTCCTAGGTTCAATTCCTAGTACCTCTATCAAAACAAACAAACAAACAAACCAAACAAATCAATAAAGCTAATTATTCCCCAAGCAAACTGGAAAAAAAAAAGGTAAAAAACCTAAAAAAGGAAAAAACCCCGTATTTTTATTGCCTCCCTGTATCAGGTGAGGCTATCAGCATCTCTACCCTCTTAGCACATCTGTTTCCCTCCCAACTGTCCTTCCATATCCTCAGGGTGAGGATACTTCTTTTGTGACATCAACCATAAGCTCTTGATTCTACCTCCAAAAGGTGCTCCTGTCCCAAGTATTTCACTCTCAGTCAGTGTTACTACATCATGTGCTCCAGCCAGAAAGGAATCCTGTCCTTCCCGTTCACCCCACACAAGTCCTGTCATCTCTGCTTCCAAAACACCTTCTCACCATCTCCACGCCACCTTCTCTCTCCAGGACCAGCTGCTCTTACCTTGCTACAGTCTCTCCTCTACAAAACAGCCACAGCGACCCGAGACAGCATCAGATCCCACCACATGACTCCTCTTGCTAAGAAGCGGTCTCTCACTGCAACTGCCTCACCACTGCCCATAAGAGCTCCAGTGATCCGGCCCGGGCTCCCTCTAACATCCATGCTCCTACCCACTCTGCTCCAGCGAGGCTGAGCCTCATCTCTGGACCGTCACAAGCTAACTCCTATGTCAGGGCCTTTGCTCTCCTGCTTGGTAACACCCCAGGTCTGCTTCTCACCCTTCAAATCCTCACTGAAGCGTCACTCCTTCCAAAACGTCTTCCGCATGAGCAAAAGCAGCCTCCGATCCCCACCTATGCACGCTCCTGTTATTCTGTTTATCCTCATGCTCCTCTAGACATGACCTTACTTATTTGTATGTGTTTACTGCTTTCCTCCCCTTTCTAGAATGTGAGTGCTGAGAGCTCTTTTGCTCACCGCCTGTACCCCCGTCATCTAGGACAGTGCCTGGAACACAGAAGGCATTACAAAAAATACTGGCTATTATCAACTCAGTGTTCTGTAACATTGCTAAGGCTTCTATGCTTAGCAGTTGCTTTGACTAAGACTAATTCCAAAAGTTGGAAATCCTGCAGTGTTTTATGACTGCAACCATGTAATTATTATTCACTACTTAAGCAATGTCCCCAAATATATCCTCTCTTGAATGTTCTTTTCCCTTAGAATGTATAATTGCCTTTTCTCTCCATGGTCTCACATTTTAAGGATAGAACAGAGCCCTGTGAGTTCCCCCTTCCCCCAGGGACCACACTGAAGCCCGCCGTTTTCTTGCTCTGATCTGGACGGATGCCTGGCCAAGTCTAAACCACAGTGGCCACTCCGGCTTTATTCCCTTCCTGACTTGGAGCTACTACCTCTTGGCTCTCACGTCTTCCTCTTTCTTGTTTTATTACCTTAGTTTGCTGGAATACAGCCTCGGAAAATTTCCTATGAAAGGGCGTGCGGAGACCCCGTGCCTGTCTGACCGTGTTTTTCCCTCTTGTTCATTTGTTTCGGTTTTTTAACTTCACACTTGATTAATACTTTGGCTGGGTAAAGAATTCTAGGTTGACAATACTTTCCTCTCGGTGCTTGAAGACAATTTTCCATTGCCTTTTTGCAGCTGGTGTAAGTGAAGAGAATTCATGTACGTACGTACTCTTAGGGATAACCTCCCAACTCAGACTTCCCGAAAAAGACGTTTACAGTAGACAAAGCAAACAATTGTATCCGTGCTGGCAAAGACGACTCGGGTGGATGCGTACAAGACCAAGTTCTGTAAATTACCTCAATTAGGTTGAATTATAGTATGCTGAGTCAAGAAAGTCAATTCTGTTTCTTCCAGATAGGCAGTTCTCCACAAATTCTTCTCTGGATCAGGCTAAACACTTTCCTACAAGTCTTTTCCTAAGGGTTTTAAGCAACCTCTTACTCATAGCACCCCTTGGTTCATCCTCGTGGTTCTCAGCACAACTGTAATGGCTTTTCGTTATCTATTTGTAAAGTCGGTGCGGGAAGGAAGAGCACCTCGCTTACGGCTGTGTCTCTGGCACCTGGCTTGTCTACAGAAGGCCTGGCATTCTGAGTGGGGGCTCGCTCTACAGGCCCAGGAGATAAAAGCAAAGCCCTACAAGGTGCGGAACTGTCTCCGAGTCAACACGCCCATGCCTGCCGGGCGAGTCAGGCTCCTGCTCTTCACACACAGACATGCGCTTTCAGAGATCATGGGTCTTGGAATCTGAGAACTTAGGTTTGACTCTGACTCTGCTACTTATTAGCTACGTGACCTCGGGCAAATCATTTAAATGCTCTGAACCCGTTTTTTCACAGGTAAAATGGGGATAAGAATGTCTACCTTGCAGCAGAGTGACTCTAATGATTAAATCAGATAATGTATGCAAATAAATGGACATAACAGTGGGCCCTTAAGAACCGGTTATTACTTTTATTTTTATGAATAAAAGCAATAAAAAGTTATTAAAGATATCAAACTTAGAGCATTCATTTTGATGAAAAAAATTCAGCATTTTTCATCAAAAGATTATACTGTTTCACACAATACTAAGCATGACAAAAGTATTCTATAGTAAGACTGAAATAATTAACAAGTTTCTAAATCTGAGCCTCCTTTTGGTCAAATGTCCTCCGTGCTTCCTGCAGTTCCACCCCCGTCACCTTTGACCGACCTTGTCTCTATAGCTCAGTCCATTAAAAAATCGTTAGGCAAAAGTCTCAAGCTACAAAGTCCCACATTTGCCTTCTTTTGCATCCTTTTACTTACTGATGAAAAATCCTGAATGAGTAAAACAGACATAAATGAGGTTTTTTTCTGTTTTATGTTTATAATACACATCGTTTGCTTAAACAACATCAGTTCTGTGTGTGGCGTGACAGTACACAACTAGAAAAGGGGCTTTCCTGGGTGACTTGTGCATGTTGATCTTATTATTTTAGTCCCACTGGATGCACTGAGCTCAGCAGGCTCCCTCTTTCCATCTCACGCCGTGACCTTCACTCACTGATCCCCCTGGGAGGGTTTCTCCTAACTCTGTTTTCCATCCATTGTCTGTCTTTTCAGGATTCCCGTTTCCTTCTTTGGAGTGTGCCTGGATGATCACACTTCAGGGAAATCATAGCTGGATTGAGGGTCAGGGATAAATTCATCTTATAGGCTCCAGAATTCCCAAGACGATTTGCAGCTCACCTACCTCTAATAGCCACCAATCCATGGTGTTCACATCCCACAGCAACGGAAAAGAAGACAGGACTTCTTAAAAGCTAGGTTCGTATTATGCTTATCATCGAGGGAGCATCTTTTTGTTTTGGTTTGTGGTCAATCAATGCCCTCATCTGAGGGATCTGACAACGGCAGAGGTGCAGAAATGAGGCAGACAGGAACCTCAAAACCTCAAAAAGCCTTCTATTTGATTCCTTTTTACCTACTAAAGGGAATCCACTAATAGAATCTGAGAACAAAACTGCAATAAATTTAGCTCATTGCTAGGTAGATCAGGGGTGAGTCAGGGAGAAGGAAGGGAAGCGTGTCAAAAAATCTATTTTCCCAAATGTGCAAGACAAAGAGCCCTGCAGAACTGGCAAGCTTGCCGCCCTGCCCTATTTGCTATTTAGGTTCTAAGCACTACAACTGATGTTAAGTTTTTAAACCATAAGGTTTTAATTTAAATGAACCTGCAGGTCTCCTGACTTTCTTACGCCTCCATCCACGATGGAAGCAACAAAGGACAGCAAATTTTGGAATCTGCATTTAGAGTCACCTGCCAAGGCTCTCTGAGGACAATTGTGACTGTCTAACTCTAATCTTTAATAAAACGAAGGTGAAGAAGTTTTCTGAACAGTACAAAACTCCAAGGAAAATTCTGGAATACGTAACATAAGCACCTGACACACTGCTCCGGAAAGCAGAACCTCTGACCTGGACTAAATGTGATGACAGCAGACCATGTGCTAAGAAATGTGCTTCTGTGAGTTAATATTCATATCTTCTCAATCTGATAAACATCAGCTTTGATTTATGACAGCCTCCCTTCTACAAAGGAGGAGTGACTGAGAACAGGAATAATGTGTAGTATCTAACAATTAATCAAAGTTTGTCAGGTGCTTAGATGTTTATTTTTACACCTTTCCTTTTGCTAAAGGTATACTTTCAGGTTTGAGTTCTGCTCTTCTGAACAGATGGCCATCATTTAACTAACAATGCTGAGTTTATTTACCAAGGATTCACAGTCTAGTCACAAAACAGTGAATATGATTTAGCTTCCACTAGTGACAGCGGAAAATAGTGCTTAGGTAAGAATCCAACAGATGGGATGACTTTTAAGATTCATAAACAAGTTTCAAAGAGACCCTGGAGGTAGCTATTAGAACGCTTGGGTTTATAAAACATTAAGAAATGATCAGCAGAAACTGTATATAAAAAGGTAGCAGAATATGACTTTGCAACCTCATGTACATAAAATAAGTTACTTGGTAAAAATATTTCCTTTTGTTTGTGGTCTTAACTTCTTTTTTCAACACATTTGAGAGGTCCAATCAATTGCCATTAGATGACAGGGAGTCCCATGGCAGATGGGGTATCAGCATTCCTAGGTGTACCAGGTTTGAAAATTGTACCCCGATCTTCCCAGGATCACCCACTATTTCCTGACTGCAGAATTACTGCTTCCACCCAGCAGCAGAAAGCCGACTTCAGAACCTAGCTCACCTGGGAATCAGCACCGGCTGATCAGGTTTAGAACACGTCTATGCCTGGCCCTGCAGGTTCTCCCTTACAGAACGGGCACCTGCAGCTGGTTTTCCTGAACTGTTCCAGCACAAAAAAATTAAACCTTTGAGTGTACAGTCATAGAATTTAGCATAGAAAGAGATAAGCTAACATTTTAAAGATTGGAATGTACTTCCACTCAATCTTTTAAAATTTTTTTTCTTTTTTTGCAATTTGGCCTTCACCTTCCAATACTTAAATAAAAGCACATTCTAAGGCCACCAGGTCAAAGGGGCTTTTCCAGGTCTTAACCTCCTTTTATGTGGAGGCATTTGACCACACTGTCCTCTTCTTCTTTCCAAGAGATACTTCCCCCAAGTCTCCCGCCTTTCTGACCTCCCTCCCTTTCTTTCAGCACAGGATCTGCCTAGGGTTCCCATCTGGTCCCCCTTCCCACTCTCCATGTCCTCCGTGGTGACTTCCTCCTGCTTTGGCCTACCTTCAAACTCATGACATTGCCTTTAAGCTCCTTGACAGTCTGGTCATACCTACATACCTTTCTAGTATTTCTTGCCACTCCCTCTGCACAACCTCTGAACTTGCCACACTGGACTGCTTCCCACTGTTCTCAGAGCAGGGCCTGTGTATTTGCAAATATCCCTTCTATGGCTTTGTTCATGCCGTTTTTCCTACCCCAGACACATCTCACCCGTCTCACCCGGCCCTCCTTCCCTAGACTCTAGGGTCCAATTTCAAGCTTACTAACAGCTTCATTGTGGCATCACTGACATCTGATCAGCTCCACACATTCAAAGTGTACTACATGAAAAGTTTCGAGCGGTGCATGTACCTGTGAAAGCATCGTCGTGCTCAAAACATCCACCACCTCCCCAATTTCCTTGTCCTCCTTTGTGAGCTCTGCTTCTTGTCCCTCCCCATCCACTCTCCTTTCCCAGACAACCCCTGATCTGCTTCTTGTTACTATAGACTAATTTGCATTTTTAGAGTTTTATATAAATGGAGTCGTACAGTGTGTACATTTTCCAGGTGGGCTTTAGCCATGTGGTAGTGTGCATCCATGCCATTCTTTCTATTGCTCAGTAGGAGTCCGCTGTATGGATACCACCGTCTGCTTATCCGTTCACCTGTTCACGGACATTTGGGTTGTTCCCAGTATTTGTTACAAATAAAGTTGCCATGAACATCTGTATGTGGGTCTTTATGTGGCTATACGCTCTCATGCCCTTTGGTAAGTTCCTGGGAGGGGAGGTATGGTTAACTCTTAAAAAAAAACCTGCCAAACTGTTTCCCAAAGTGACAAGATAAAGCGACAGTACTAATTATCCAATGAATACAATTATCCAAAATGGACAATGTTAACTATCCAGAAATGATCCAACAGTGCTGGATCCTGTCTTGGGGGGCGGGCATTCAGCCTTGCACCATAAGCTACGAGGTGAGTTTTAGATTTTCCACAGATGCCCTTTATCAGAGTGAGGAGGTTACTTCTACTGTTGGTCTGCTGAGAGTTTTTATCAGAAATGAATGTTGGATTTTGTCAAATGCTTTGTCTGTGTCTGCTGAGACATCATATGGTTTTTCTTTTTAGTTTATTCATATGATGTATTACATACATTGATTTTTGAATATTAAACCAACCTTGCATGCCTGAGACAAGTCTTCCTTGGTCATACTGTATTACTCATTTTATATATTGTTGGCCTCGAATTTTCCTTCTGTATACTGCTTTTTCCTTCTGTATAATGCTACATACTGCTATTTCCTTTCCTATATACTGCTGAAGTGGATATACTAAATTTTGCTCAGATTTTTTACATGATTGTTCCCAATGGATATTGATCTGTAGTTTTCTTGTAATATTTTTGTCTGGTTTTGGTGTCACGGTTAAGGCTAGCCTCCTAGACTGTGTTGCGAAGTATCTCCTTTTCAATATTCTGGAAGAGTTTGCATAGAACTAGTATTATTTCCCTTAAATATATAGAATTTATCAGTGAAGCCACCTGGACTTGGAGTTTTCTTTGTGGGAAAGTTTTAATTACTAATTCGTCTTCTTTAAGAGACCTAAAATGATTCTAGTTGTTTCTTTCATCTTGGGTGAGCTTTGGCAGTCAGTGTCTTTTAAGGAATTTGCCCATTTCATCTAAGCCATCAAGTTCATTGGCACAAAATGTAAATAACAACATTCCCTTGTTATCTTTTTAAATTGTATCTACAGAATCTGTATGGATATCACCTCTCTCACCCTGATATTGATACCTTGTCTCTTCTGTTTTCCCTCCTCATCTGACTGGATGCTTATCCATTTTATTTTGATCTCATTGATATTTGGTACTGTTTTTCCATTTTCTGTTTCATTCATTTCAGCTTTGATCTTTATTGTTTTCTTTTTCCCATTTTGGTTTAACTTGCTCTTATTTTTCTAGTTTCTCAAAGTGGAGGCTGACCTCACTGATTTGAGACCTCTCTTCTGCTCTAGGTACTTCATGCTATAAATTTCCACCTACGGATTGCTTGAGCAGCATTACATAAATTTTGATTATATTGTGTTTTCACCTTCATGCAGTTCAAAATACTCTCTATTCTATGTTTTAATTACTTCTTTGACCCATGGGTTACTTTGAAGCGTGTTATTTAGCTTCTAGTTATTTGGGGATTTTTTTCAGAGATCTTGTTACTGATTTCTAATTTAATTTCATTATGGCAGGGATGTTGAATCCTTTACATCACTTGTGCCTTATGTCACGGCCCAGAACATGGTCTATTGTGGCAAATATGCACCTGAAGAGAGCGTGTACTCTGATGCTGTTAAGTAGGATGTTCCCTAAATGTTAATTCGGTCAATTGAGTTGGTAGCATGACTCAGGTCTTCTATATACTTACTTACTTTCTGTTGACTTGCTCTACCAATTACTGAGAGAGGGGTAATCGATGCAACCATGATTGCAGATCTGTCCATTTCTCCCTGTAGTTCTATCGGTTTTTGCTTCATATTTTTTGAAACTCTCTTACGAGGAGCATGAACAGTTAGGCTGGTTACAGTCTATTTATTAACTGACCTGTGCTACTTTGTTACTGTTGTTCTGTAAACATGTGCTTTTTAAAAAGATTGAACTAACAATGAAAGAAGCTGATATATTTACGCACATAGCTGTCATTTCTATCGCTTTTTATTCATTTGTGGAGATATGTATTTCTATCTGGTATATTTATTTCTTCTGCCTGAAGGACTTTCTTGAATGTTTCTCGTACTGAGAATCCACTGGTAATGCACTGTTTCAGCCTTTGTGTGTCTGAAACATCTTTAGTTCACCTGTGTTTCTGAAAGCTATTGTCGCTTGGCATAGAATGACACGCTGACAGTGTTTCCCTTCAGTAGTTTAAAGATGCTGCTCCTCTGCTTTCTCTCTCTCACTGTTAACTGGCGAGAGACCGGCCACGCAGCTTCACCTTCATTCCTTTGTGTATAATGTGTCTTTTCCCTCTGGCTGCCTTTTAGATTTCATTTTTATCACTGCTTTTGAGCAACTGGATTGTGATATGCCTTAATGTAGTTTTCTTCATGATTTTTTTTTTCAGTGTAACTTCTAGGAGCTGTGGTTTTATAAGGTTTTCATTAAATCTGGAAAGTTTTCAGACATCATTTCTTTAAGTATTTTTTCTGTCTTCCCCCTTTGGTTGGGGCCTTCATTCATCCATCTAGGAGAGCACCTGAAGTGGTCCCACAGTTCACTGATGATCTGTTCCTTTTTCAAGAACCTGTTTTCCTTTGTGTCCTTCATTTTGGATAGTTCCTGTTGGTATGTCTTCAAGTTCACTAATCTTTATTTCTGCAGCATCTAATATGCTATTAATCCCACTCAGTGTATGTTCATGACAGATGTGGTTTTCACGTCTAGAAGTCTGGATACCTTCCACATCTCTACCTGTTTGTTGTAATACAGTGATGATAACTACTTTATTGTCTCTGTTGGCTATTTCTAATAACTGTGGCAGTTCTGGGTTGGGTTTAATTGATTTTGCTTCTCATAATGGGTTGTATTTTCCTGTTTCTCTGCAGGCTGGTTAATTTTTGACTGAATGCCAGATATTGTGAATTTTACCTACTTGAGTGGTGGATAACTCTGTATTCCTATAAATATTCTTGAATCTTTTCTGGGTTTCAATTAAGTTCCTTGGAAATAATTTGATCCTTTCGGGTCTTTTTAAAAATCTGTCAGAGGAACCCAGAGCAGTGCTCAGTCTAGGGCCAATTATCCCCCACTGCTGAAGCCAACCTTTTGAGCACTGTACTTAAATGCCCCGTGAATTACGAGGTTTTCCAGCCTGCCTGCTGGGAACTTCCCCTACGTACCCATCACTCTGTGAGTGCCAGGCCTGGTCACCTCTCATCTTTTTGGTTGTCTGTCCGCAGGTGGTCTCCTAACAACATGTGCTGATCAGTACTCAGAAGAATACTTAATTAAGGGACCCTGCACATCTCCAGAGTTCTCTGTCTGTGCAGCTTTCTCCTGTTACTGTGTCCCGTAAACTTTAGTGGCCTTAGTCTACAAGCTTCCAGGCTCCACTATGGTCCCCGCTCCCTGCGCCATGGCCTGGACATTCCCTCCAAGCAGGAAGCTGGGGCAACTGCAGGGCTCACCTCATTTGTTCATTTGTTTTCTGTCTCTGATACCCAGTGTTTCAGAAACTACTGTTTCATCTATTTTGTCTGTGTTTTGGTTGCATCAGGTAAGAGGATAAATCTCCTCCTTGCTACCCTGTCTTGGCTAGAAGTGGAAGGGCTACTTCTGAAACTTTAGTGATCTGTGAAGCCTGGTACAGACACCACTTCTCTTCGATGAAGTTTCCCCAGAACATTCCCCCTCTCTCACTCTGGTGTAAAGGTGCACTCTGACCTCTGCGAGTTAAGCCACTTTCTTTCTATTCTCATAAGCCTATTCTGGGTTATGTAGTCATCTGCTTTGACAGACCGCGCACTCCCTGATGGCAGGAGATACCTGGGACAAGGAGTGATATATGACTAAGCCTCAAGAAACACTCTCCTTTCCCCATTACAATGGTGCTCACTAGCCAACACTGACTTCTATTTTATTTTTACCATCTTAACCATTTGTACGTGTACAGTTCAGTAGTGTTAAGAATAGTCACACTGTCATGAAACACCTCCTGAACTTTTTCTATCAGACAAATAGAAATACATATTTTTTTAGGGAGGAGGGTATAGCTCAGTGGTAGAGCAAATAGTTAGCATGAAAGAGGTCCTGGGTTCAACCCCCAGTACCTCCATTAAAAAAAAGAGAAATATGTGTGTGTGTGTATAAAATATTATATATATAATGTGTGTATGTGTGTGTGTGTGTGTGTGTGTATGAATGAATGAACACATTTGGTGGAGACTTTTAATCTTGATTAAAAAAGGCTGATCTGCTCAAAGGCTTACAGAGAGCTGGTGGTGTAGTCAGGACCAGAAGCCACACTGTCTGTTTCCTGTCAAATACTCATTTCTCCCAGGTCTGTTAATTCAATGCATATGCTGAACAGAGAATGCCAAGTATCGCCATGCATCAAAGAAACCTCAGATGTGGAAAGCCAGAAATTACTGATTCTGAATGGCATAATTTAGCTAGGCAGAACTTGGGTTTTTTTCCATTTGTCTCGGTTAGAAAGCAATATAATATCCTCTACAAACTGTTCCTTGATTCCTGTTTTCTGACAAGGAGCTCACTGAGTCATCTAGTGCTGTAAGGCTGCTTTCTTATTCGATTTGATACCAAAATTTCTTTTCTCCTCATATCCTCAAACAAATTCCTTTCATTTCCTTTGCTATCTCTAGGCTTGGCATCTTTCTCTCTAAGGCCAGGATGTACAGCCCTGCTTCACTTAGTAATGATTCTACCTCACCAAGGATGGATACATGGATCAAGCTGATTTTTTTCCACTATGAAAATTTCATGGAGATTTGCTGGCTATTAATTGCTTTGTTTCTGGAAGAAAAGATATTCTAAAATCATCTCATAACTTTTAAATATTTTTTTCTGGTTATAAATAATGACAATTATAGAAAATACGATATTCCATATATTTTTAGACAATAAAAGGCCAAAAATAAAATATTAAATGCAAAAACCTTTAAAAAAAAAAACCCCAAACCTCTGTAAATGTCATGTTGGCTCTTTCTTTTGGTCTCAAATATGAAGAAAAGGGGGCTTGGAACAATTTTTCTTTGCACCAAAGAGAAGCTAAAGGAAGTAATTGCTGATATCTTTTTAAGAAAGGATGGAGGAGGGGCTTTGAATTCAACAGAACAAACCTTTCTCCTTCACACGGAGAAGCCTAGAATCTACAGAGGGTCGGACCAGGGATGCATGCCATGTGGAAACTGAGCAAAATGTAAGAGTTTCCTAACACTATTTCATGTCCTAAGCTCTGGAAAACACCATGCCCCCGGCCCTCTGAACATTCAGGGATGAAAACGGTTCTAACTTAACGTGAAAGAAGGATCTCTTACTCCCCTCTCTAGTGGTAAGTTTCTTACCTGCACCCCAGTGCTGCACGTGCCTGAGAGAATCACAGACAGAGTCTCGCGGTCTCAAGGCCCCCGCAGAGGCTTCCCTGGGCCACACGTACGCAAATGACATTTTGAACCCAAAGGCAGAACTCTACATTTATGTCATTCCTTATTCTAGCCTGTCCACATCTCCCGAATCCCGACTCTGTCATCCGAAATACAAGTCATCCTTCCTGGGTTTGTGTGACCTGCAAACTTGGCCAGTAAGTCTTTTATCCAAGCCACTGTCTGAGGGGAACCATTGAAAGCTGAGCTCTCACAATGTCTTCTCACGGAAATTTTGCTGACTTCTGTTGCTCTTCCCCCCCGCCCCCCATGCAGTACTTAGAAAATATAACTGCTGATTTTAGAATTTTGCTGAAAAAATTCTGTCAGGTTCAACAAGAAGGGTCATTTTTGGATCTCTGTTCGCATTTGCAAACCAGGAAAACTTTCCTGTTCAGTTTGGGGCGCCGTCTCCATTCCCCGTGGCTGCTCAAAGATCCCTGCCAGCGGGCGGGGCTCCTACTGAACGTCCTCAGCATCTCAGGATGTGGGCTGCCTGGCTTGGAGGTCTGAACTAATACAGCACCCAGTTGTCTCTTTTTCCTAGTTGGGTTTTATGTCCCCTAATGCTTGTTCTTAGTTTCAAAAACGTCTTCCTCGACGGGTGAAATGAAAACTCCTTCTATTTATACAATACCGGTTGCCCATCCTTGTTCAACCAAGCACTGTTCCTCCTTCGTATTTGTTATTATTTCCCCCAAGCTGTGACATCCGTCTTCCTGACAATATTTCTACAGGAAGCTGACATTTTGAATCATGGTGGTGACAACCTTCCTTCTGTCTTTCCCCTGGTTTTCTTATATCTGAGCTCAGGTGGCCTTAGGTTCAACCACATTGGTTTCTTTATCTTCCTCCCCTGTTTGTTACATGAAATTGTAGAGATCTCATGTGTAAGGGGAAGGCTCCCTTTCTTGAGCTTATTTTATTTTAGGGGGTTTAGTCCTGGGTTAACACTCAATGTTTTCTGTATTTTTTTTGAGACCTGCTTGCTAATGTCTCAAGTTTAGCTATCCTTGGACCTGCCTCATTTGTCATTACAAAACCCGTTTGCTTCCAACAGACTCAACAATCTACTATTTTCATTTCAATTGTGTATTAGTTTTTTTTTTTATTTCACCCCTGAGGAAAAATTAAGATAATGCTGGGAAGACTTTAAAACACAGAGACAAGGATATGTCTCTGGATGGAGGAGAAAAAAATGGAATTACATCTGTCTGGCAACGTAGACACTAACATAGCAATTAAGAATTCCAGATCACTGATGTCTTCAATTTTGATGCCCAGAGATGAGGAAAAAACTACAACCAACAACTGGCAGATTCTCAAACATTTTTTTTAAAGCTCAGTTACAAAATCAGCAAAGTTAAACTGGATAAAATACAACCTCACAATGTCAATTTATAAAAGAACGTCTCTAATACCTAGAGAGGAGTTTAACACCCCAATATTTACAAAATGGAGACACTTGAATCTGCTAAAGAGACTCCAGTAAGAGTTTAGAGGCAGGTTCATGAAGTATTTTAAGAGAAATACTAAATGTTGGCAATGAAGGATCAACTATATGTTTTACCAGGATCGAACAACATCCACTGTATTATTTACCAGTAGGTACCAGTGTATCACAACTGCTGACTTTTGCAGGACTTCAGCGCGTTCGGTTAGGACTCTCTTGGATGCAAGGACAGAAACCTGATTCCTATTAGCTCAAGCTAGGGGAACTTGTTATGAACTAGGACAATTCACTGAGGAAAAGTGATCTACCAAATGGTGAATTCACCAAAGATCAACCTGCTGAACAATGAATTTGCCGAATTTACCAAAGTTGCATATTTGACAAAACCGGTTTTTATTTGTCCAGTTTTCATTGGATAGATTGGCTGGACGTTTAGGGTTCTTGGGTGGTCGGGCTCTCCCTCGCCTTCCAGCCTGTCCCCTTTGCCCCTCAGTCTTCCCCTCTCTCTGCATCTCAGCCTCCCTCCTCTGTGGGATGGGCACTCAGACGTCCTGGGCACACTCCCTCCTCTTTTCCTTTCTCTCTTCCTCTGTTCTGGTACATCCGGCTGCAACAGCAGCGCCAGAAACAAAGGGACTACTACTTAAACTCTTGTTAGGAAAACGGATCAACTAAACTTCATGGAAATTCTCAAAAGCTATTAACTGCCATCTCCTCTAACCGAATTGCTGTAAACTTTATGAAGAGTCAAAAGGAATAAATTTTTGGTAAGTTGGTAAGTTTGGTAAACTAGATGAATTAGTCGTTTGGGCAGATTTGATGGAAGAATACCAAATACCAGATGGAAAATAACTGAAGGAGGATTTGAAAATTTAGTATAAACTGGATTTCCCATAAGGAAATGCTAAATGGATTCTGACAATTGCTTGTGTGGAAAGTGGTTGGTGCCAGTTTCTAGGAAAGGCTTGGGTCTGGATGACCTGAAATGCAGGCTGCCTCTCTGTGGTAGTCAAACCATGATACTTGGCACTGCTGTTTGGGAATGATGCATGGACTTTTGAGGCCCTTAAGAGTGCAGTGCTTATGTAAAACACCCACGTGCTTGCTAGTTCTTCGGAAGTACCTCATAAAAGGACACCCTTCTTTAGCCATTCTAAATAAACTCCAAACAACACATGTGCAAACCGAGTGAAGTCCATTTTTCTGCTAAAATTCACAAAAAGATTAAGCCAATTCAAGAGCTCCGGCGTTCTTCAACCTGACCATGCCTTAAAGTGCTGTTACAAGGAATGTACTCAAGAAGGATATTCCTTGAAACCAGTTTTTGGTAACTTTGCAAATTCTTGCAAATTCAGAGAATCGGTCATTTGGCAAATTGACTTCTGGGGAATTGGTTTTTTAAAAATCTATTTTTAAAATACTGAGAACACCCCCCAACTCCCCCCCCCCACAACAATTTCTAAGTGTACATACAGTACAGTCCTGTCAGCCACATGCATGCTGGTGGACTGAGTTTTGACAAATCAGCCTGTATGAGATCATACAAGATCTTAGCATCAAACAAGGTCATACGATGTAAAGGCCACATGGAGGCTGGCCCCAGAGTTAGGCAGATGCAGGGACCAGGAGCTTCAGAGTTTGCCTCACCGCTGTCTCTGCTTCTCTGTGGGTCAGCTATGCCCTTCTCCCTGAGACCAGCCTTCTCCACTTTGGGAAATGTGGTCACTCCGACTCCCAAATATCTGGAGAGGCAATGACCTGTAAGGCTTTTCTGATCTGAAGCCCACTAATCTTGAGGAAGGGAAAAGTGGTGCAGTGTAGGTCAGGAGCCAGCCCTGCACCACCCAGCTCTTCCAGGGAGTCGGGGGATGTAAGGATGTGGTGCCTTGGGGGGAACCATGGAGATAAATGACAGAGGGGAGGGAGGGTCCAGAAGAAGGGGCTGTTGGACAGGCAAACAACAAGAGTTCCCACACTCTAGCTCCTCCTCCCGTATTCAGTACTACCATCATTCACTCCACCCCTGGAGAATCTTCTCTCCCTTAAAAACCTCTATACAGTGCGAAAAAGCTTCTTTAATCTCTTACTTCCTTGCTGTCCCTGAAGGCACAAATCTAGGTCCTTCCCATCTTCTTAGAGATTTTTTACTGCTAACAACTATATATTTTGGGTAGCCAAAATCACAAACAACAGAAAAGTTACAAACGCTAAGGAATTTTGTTATAGTTCTTACTCCTCTGAGGTCTTTTGATTTCTGGTTTTATTACTAAGAGTTGCAACTTGCCTTTCTAATCTCTACCTTGCTAGCTCTTTCTCCATCCAATTCATTCTTTTTTGGTATCTGGGGGCCACAGAAGTATTATATGTTAACTAATGTCCTCAAGTTCCCATTGCCCTGAGGTGGACAATTATTTTGCATTCCTGAGCATCTCTAGGATGGAAGTATGTGTCACCAGGCTTCGTCTCACTGGGCAGCTGTATATTTTTATAATTGCTTTCTCCCCATAACCTATATGATAAAGTTCAAGTTCACTGGCATGGGGGCTTATAGGCTCCTACTTCAGCTACTTCCCTCCACCAAGCTTTTGCATATTCTGCTCCCTTCTCTGGGGAAAATCTTGCCCCATTCCCAACTGATAAAATACCAGCCGTCCGTGAAGACCCAGCTCGACGATCACCTGCTCTTATCAGGGCTTTCTGGACTCTCACAGGCAAAGGGAACTAGTTCACCCCCCTTGCTTCCGTGGCCCGGTCCTCTGCCCATGGCCCCATCGTGGCACGTTTATCAGGAAATGGACGGCATGTTCCATCTTCCCTATGAGATTAAGAGCTGTTTGAGGAAAAGGACCCAATGATCCATCTTTGTAACCCTCCCACCACCCTTAGCCAGATCTGCAGTGGGTGCTCAGAGAATACAGGCCGAAAGATGGTATGAAAATATAACAGTGTTTGTTTCAGATAAAATACTTGGTTAAATACATTATGCTTCCTGTCCAGCTGATAAGACTTGAAATAAACACATGGAGAAAGCTTTTAAAAAATCCACTAAGCTAAAAAGTAGTATCTGACAATTCAGGAAAAAAAGAGTCCAACAGATAACACAAACCAGGGGATTATTCACTCATCATTCGGTCAATGAACACGTCACGGGAAGATCACCATTTTAACATACAATACTTATTTATGTTAATATTCAGTGCGGTGGGCCTTCTAAAAAAGTAATGTGATTACTGTAAAAGTACAAGATGTCCCTGTGGAGATGCTGAAAAGATGATCAGTTTTCCAGTACTTTTGGTTTCCCTCTTTCAACATGAAAGGCAAAGATGTGGACATGTCATAAAGCAAATAAGTATCATTGATCTGCACAAAAAATCCCCAGCAAATCTCCACCATAAGAGCAGGTAAAGCTGAGGATGACCGTGCACCCCTGCACATCATCTGAGGGGGCTTTGTCCAGGGGCAGCCGCGTCTCAGGGCAGACGGGCACAGCTCAGAGCGAGAGAAATGGGAAGTCGGGAGATCGCTCACAGGCCACAACAGCTGTGACACCTTAATGCTGTTTGATTTTGGTCCTGGCTTAGTCACACTGAAAAGCTTTTAAGACTCCTCCCTGTGTTCTTTTGTGCACAGCAGACGGGTATGGCTAAATATAAACAGGTTAAGTTCACTCCATGGAAGTCTGCTATCGCAGGTGGGGTGTCCTGTTGGGAAATGGGCAGACAGGTTCTCCCTGCAAACTTCTTAGGGTAATTAAAAACCATTGCTTAGAACAGTATTTTGCACCTTACTTGGTAATAATAATTTTAAAACATGAAGTTTTAATGGTTTGATTTTTTTTTAATGCTACTTTTGTCACAATGTCTTCAGCAAAATGGCCATATAAAATCAAGTGCTCATCCTGGTAATCTTCTGTGTCAGTTCTTGAAACCAGTGGGAACCACTAGGGTAGCTTACTAAAGAGGTAGATTCCTGGAGATTGGGGTTTAGAAGGCCTGGGGTGGGGCCCAAGGACCTGCCCTCTGAGCAAGCACCTCCAGGTGACCTCAGGGCAGGTGCTGCCCTGATACAGAAAGGCTATTGTTGTTTTTCATGGCAAATGCTATTTCTTTGCATGGAAATACCATACTATGTTGAACCACGTTTATTCTGATGGACTTCTATATGGTTTATGTGTTTTCATAATTAGTGATGATGCTATACTATCTGTATTTTCTGCCCGGCATCACTTTCTGCTTCTTTTGTGGAATGTCGGCCTCATACGCTTCATCTCCAAACACTCCCACCCAGCTCCGGCTTGCCCTCTTCCAAAAAATGCTCTTCTAATGGTCCCCTGGTCTCATGGGAGACTTCCAGATTCAGAGAAGATTCACTTCTCTGGTTAAAGTGACTGCATTTGGGGCAGGTCCCTTAGCCATGTGGTGCCCATCTCATTACTCTGACACAGAACGAGTCTCTTCTAGTATGTTTTGAACTAACACATTTACTGCATATACGATGCCTTCTTTGTAAGACGTACCCTTATTTTGTGTATCGCCAAGAAAGATAAGATGTTGCCCATTATCGCTGTAAGACTCCAATAATTATAAGTCACATCCCAATTTCAGGGATACTAACATTAAAAAAAGTATTCATTAGAATCAGTGAAACAGTCTTACTTTTGCTCAGTGTAGTTCTCTTTTCCATGTACACCCGTTATTTGAATGTAAACTTTATGTTCTCTGTCTTCTGTATCTTTCAACTTCTTTGTTGTTACCCCCTTTCTCTGTACGCCAGGAGACCTTCTTACACTTTTCTCTTGCATCAATTTTATTTTCTGCAATAACCACTGTATCATTTCTACATTTAAAGTTGATTTAAATTCTTTAGTATCTTTTCTCACTTCATTCAAATAATTGAACATTTTTCTTTCTCAGCCAGGCCCCTCTCCATCATGGACTGTCATGTAATCTTTGGTCTGTTTATGCAGAATCCAAACTTTCTTCAATTTCTTTCAGAATTCAGTTTCTAGAATGTGAAATTTCTATTATAATCCTTTTCAGAAATATGCTTTTCTTTTTCTTTTAAGTCTATGGTCTGCACCTTCCTCACTACTACTGGCTTTCTTTATAGGTCTCATAACTAAGGAGACATCTGTTCAGTTCTGGTGTCCTTGCAGAAAAGGGGCATACAGATCTTCTGGGGCCCTTCTAACAGTCCATTTGTTTACAGTTAGAATCCATTTCTCAGCTTGTAAGCTGGAGAGCTGGCTTTTGTACACAGCCTCTAGATGTGGTTTTGAAGTCTTTTACTTATTATGAAGCTGCTAATCTGAGCAGGAATTCCTAGATTTTGCTTCCTTGCCAGCCTACTGACAAGGAGAGTTTGAAATTATTTCTAGTTCTTAAGTTGCTAAAAAAAAAAAAAAGAAAAGCTGTAACCCCCAGCATACAACATACCCATGGCTCTTCCAGCCCAGAGTTCTTTTAGTGGCTGATTCAGTGTCTTGAAATACCGTTTCACTCCTGTCCCCAGATGTGCTCCACTACTTACAGGTGCAATCCTCTAAGATCGGTACAAGAGGAGAGGTATTCACAAAGGGAAAGGAACTGTCACAGAGTTCTTCCTTTCCCTCCTACAGAAGGAGGACTAAGTTACCATTCTCTGGTGGACAAGACACACACATCAGTGAGGAAGGGCCCACAGCCAGAGGGCCCCAAACAGCCAGCCCTCCATCTTCAACATGTATCTGCTTGGGAGTTTTCCGAGTGCCAGGAATGTTCTGAACACGAGGGAAACTGCCGTGAACAACAGAAACAATGTCCCTGCTCACATGGGGCTTATAGTCTAGTTGGAATATATACAGTAAGTAAATAACTGAAGACACAGTGTCAGATGCAGAGGAAAGCCATGCGGGAAAACCAAGCAGGGTAGGGGTCAGCCAGTACTGGGGCGGAGGAACCGGTACTCTTTATAGGATGGTCAGGGAAGGCGTGGGGAGGTGACATGTGAGCAGGGGTGAAGGATGTCCCGCGTCCCTCTCAGTGGGCCTCTGGCTGAGCAACACTTCTAGTTGCCAGTCCTAAGGAAAGCTGCCATCTCTTCCTGGGTTTCTGTGTGTATCTCTATTGGAAAGCAGAGGACCTCGAATTGTTCTTTTGTCACCACAAATGAGATGACTTCAATAATTATCCTTTTAAATGGCTCTAATACTCCATTAAGCAGATGGACCATAATTTAATCACCCAGTTTTCTATACAGTTGATCCTTGAACAATACTGTTTTGAACTGGGTGGGTCTACTTATACATGGATTTTTTTTTTTCAGTAAATACTGCAGTACCACATGATCCACGACTGGTTGAATCCGTGGATACAGAACTTCGGAGACAGAGGGCTGACTTCTGCTCTTGAGCTTCTGAGGATTTTCTGCCGGCGGGTCCTTGAGCCAACCCCCCTTGGATTCTGAGGGACAAATGTAGTTGTCTATCTACATTATTTTCAACTATCTTTATTTTACTTGTATATTTTTAGTTGGAACATTAACTATTACAATCAGCAGCCATGCATTCAAGGAAAGCAGTTGGGGGCTGCAGAGTAAGAGCCAGGAAAACCTGCACCTGGGTTCCAGGTGGAAGAGCAGGGCGTTAAGGCACTGCCGGACGGGGAGGGGCAGAGGCTCTGCCAGGTGGCCTCACTCCTCCACTTCCTGCCCCTCTGGGCAGGAGGCCCCATCTCCCCTGGCCCCTGCAGTGCCTGGGCCACAACCAGTGGCCTGCTTATTACTCTGGTTCCACCGATAGTTTTAGTGTGAGTTAAAAAAGAACACAAGCAAACTACAACAGAGAAGCAGGTCAGGTGTTCAGTTAAATTCAGTAACGGTGCTCCTTTAATCAAGCAGATATTAAAGAGACTCCTTATGAAAAACAAGCAGCAGACGGCACCGACTTCTGGCTTTCATCCACAGAAAGAGAACGGGAAAAATAGGAAGTTTCTGTGCCTGAGACTGGGGTTGTCCTGAGGTTCCCAGCATCCAGACGGGCAAACGCCTGGGCAGCTGCTTGGGGCTCAAGGGTCCTCTGACAGCTTAACAGTGCGGAGTTCCTGGTGACTCCGCAGCTGGGGCGGCCAGCGAGAGGCCATCTGTTTACCAGTGGGCAGAAAGGCTCACCACCAGCAGGTAGTCACCGCTGAGCGTGAGCTACACACTGAAGGTCGAGCAGCCTGGCCGGGGGAGCCACTGGGGCAACGGCACAGACGAAGAAACCTCACCGCAGCTTCTTGTGACCTGCACAACGGGACCCCACCGAACGGCGGTTCTCCAAGAGGCTTTACTTCACCCTACTCAGTGCCCTGAGAGAGATGATTCACTCAGAAGGCTCTTTTGTTCTTTTCTACTTCTCTCAACAGGAAAGGAGAATAACCATGAACTCAGAGCCACCTATAATACACCTAGAAACCAGCTGCCATTTGTTTATTTAAAAGAAAAAAAATTTCTAGGTAAGTAGTACATATACCTGTTGTCTAAAGTGTAGAGTGAAGAACAAATAAAACCTCCCTCCTACCTCTTTCTCCCAGTACCCGTCTCTCCTCTCCAGAGACATCCTTTCCCATTTCCCGAATGTCTTTCTGGATATAGTCTATAATGTACATAATACTGTGTGTGTGTGTGTGTGTGTGCGTGTGTGCGCGCGCGCGCACATGAAAGAGATAAATACACACGCACACACACACACATATATGTCCTTATAATTTTTTAATTGTGTGTATTTAAAATGAACAAAGCATATTAAAAGCTCTGAGAAGTACTGCAGTGAAGAAACCTGTCTATCGTCATCAGCATATCTGAAACATCCAACTTCAGGGCCCCTCCCTTTCTCCTTTGGTGCAATTCTGGTGTGTGGAAGGTAGCCAGGACTTGCTGGTACAGCAGGATCAGGTGTTTCTGGAGGGTGTCAGTTCTCAATGGTCTGTGCTTGAGCCATGCTGGTTGTTAAATAATCTAAATGTCACCCTTTGGAATAGACTTCATTAAAAGGCTGCCTTCAAATGTTCTAGAAAATGTGAAATGTGTGGGTGAGTTCTTGCAGAGGCAGAAATAATGGGTCCAGGTTGCATAAAGACTGAAGGAAGTGAGAGAAACTTATTCATACTTAGTTAGAGAAATAATTTATACTTTGCTGGATTTCGTTTCGGATTAGGATGGAAGGAAGTGCCAGGAAAGGGCTGGCTTCAGTTTGTGAGGGATGATGGTCATGAGAAATTCATTACGTAGAGGAGAAACCCATAAGCTTTATCTTTTTTGTTTTCATTTTGAATTATGATTATTTCAAACATTTTTCATCTAGAAGCTTGATTTGGGTCTGTTTTTATATATTCCACATCTCTAGCTAACTTCCGAATACCTGAATTTAGCTGTAATGATGGTTTTCATGTCTGTGTCTGCTGATTCTAAGCCCTTTGTCGGCTCTGGGTTGGTTTCAGTCAGGTGATGATCGCTTCCCCTCATGATGGACTGCACTTTCCTGCCTGTCTGTACGCCTGGTAATCTTTGATGGGACGTCAGACACTGTGAATTTCACCTTGGGAGAGGGGTGGATTTTTTTGTACTGCTATACATATTCATGAGTTCTGTTCTAGGACACAGTTAAATCACTTGGTAGTGTTTTGATCCTTTTGGCTCTTGATTTTAAGACTCATTAGGCGGGACTTGAGGGGGATCCTACCCAGATCTCAAGCGTTCTCGCTCTGTGCACGCCTCTCCTCCCTGGTACTCTGTCCTGCAAACTGTAGCTGCCCTGGTCTCCCCCAGACTCTTGCCTCCACCTCCCGGACTCAGGGAGTCTCTGTGCTCCTGCTGGCTTTCCCCTGCGTGCACCATGGCCTGGAGCTCTCCCAAGGCAGGGTGCTGGGGTGGCTGCAGGGCTTGCCCTGGTAGATTTTCTCCTCTCAGGGGGGTCATCGCTCTTCACTGCCTGACGTCCAGGGTCTTGAAAACGGTTGTTTCACAGGTTCCGTCTTTGTGTTGTTGTTGCTGCTTCAGGCAGGAGGGTACGGTAAGGCTAGTCCCGCCCCTGTCCTTTTTTTCTTTTTTCTTCATTTGCCTTTCTTTACTTCCTTTGCTGATTTTTGTATTGCCAGTGCACAGTTCTCTTGCTGATTTCTTTCTGGTTTATGATTTGCTGTGAGTGGGGGCAGCTGTTGGCTGAAGTGCGGCCCCTGAAGAGGTGACGTTATCATGCTGGGGTTGTCCTAGGGTTTCGGCTCAGGTTGCTGACCTCCTCTCATCCTCTCTCCAAACTGCAGCATCCTCTGCCCAAGGCCACTTCTCCCCTCAGTCGACTGTGTCCTTCCTCTTCACCCTCCGTGCACCGGGGTCGGCATGACTCACACGTCTCCTCAGGCTGTAGGCGCTCTGGGTGGTAACCCTGTAACCGTCTTTGCTCACGTGATCATGGTCGGCAGCTGGAGGTCTGCTTCATATTTGTTCCTATTCCTATTTCACTGAAGATTTATTCATTTTGTTTGTATGTTATTTATTGGGTGTAATGAATATTCAATGTTATCAAATAGTACTTTTGTCTTCTCTGAAGAAGCATTCAGTGAATAGGTTAACAGACCTTTCTAATGGATAACCACCCTTGTGTTCTCAGGGCACAGCCTCAAGGGTTATGATGCATTGTTCTTTTAAAACACTCTTGGATCCAGTTTGGGGCATTTTATTTAGAATCAAAAAGAACTCTCTGCAACAAAGTGGGACTGGACTGTAATTTTCTTTTCTTGTGCTGTCCTTCTTTGCCTTGGGTATAGTGTTTTCCTGGCCTAATAAAATGAGATACTCTCTTTTCCACGCCCTCCTACCCCTGCCAAATTATTTACCTCTCCCTCTTCTCTCTGCAACTTGGCCAGAACTTTGTTCACGGACTTTAAGTCCTAATCATCTCTGTAATTTTTCAAGCAATGACTCCTGTTCAAATCCAGTCTATCAACAGTATATTTTGTTATTTTGAGCCCTTTCCTCCCAACTTCTAACTAGAGAACTCTTCAGAATGTACTTTAGGGAAATCACCTGAAAGATAAAGAACTGGCCCAGAGTTAAATCCTTACCACCTTTGGATTTACAAAGTTAACCCAGGGACACATAAGACTACGTGACACATTGTTATGCTTATAGAATACAGTATGATTTTCAAAGTCACACCAATGATACTGTACTTGACAACAAAGGAAAATAGCTAGGGAAAAATCAAATTAACCTTTTCTCAAGAAGTCAACAGCAAGTAGAGGACTACAGCCCTAAGTCCAAATTTCAAGCCGGAAATTTCTCTGGCAGACAGGAAGGGTTTTTTTCCCTCTCGTTTGAACTTGACTTTTTAATTCACAGGATTAAGGACACAGGATAGGGTAATCAAGAAAAAACTGGAAAAAAACCCCCCAAAAAACCACTTAAAAAACCCCCAAAACCCCACCATCTCGACAGCCTTCTTCTCTTCCTTCCATTTATAAATTTTTAAAGACAGTTGAAAGTCTTACAGATATTAGAGATAGAAATGTATCTCAGAACACAGAGGCTAGGAAAAAAAAGCAACTGATGGATTCTAAGAACAAATTCACTTATCTCCCCCACTTGTAGAGGCGTTTAACAGAGGCTGAAATTTGCTAAACAAGGGCACAGATGGAGAAAAAAATACTTCAACTTCCCAGGCAAAAACTATTAGTATAGGCATCCAAATTCAAGGTAATAAGTTAAAACCCCTGATTAGCCATACTTTGCTATAAGTAAATATTAGGAGGAAAAGAGACCTACTTATCCAAGTTGCAGACTTAATGGTAGAGATGCCTTCTCCATGTCTTTCCCTTCCATTCTAAACTCTTCAGTATTTCTCTCAGCTTTATGTTTGGCAGATGGAAGGGACTTTTTCAAAGGCCTTTATGTTTATTATTATTTTTTGGTAATTCCTTAGTTAGATTCTTATTTTTTTCCCCCACCGGATGACCACTAAACATCATTTTGCGTATAGCATTTAAAAGCATTTAATTATATAAGCTATTTAAAGATCTGTTTTGATGCACAATATGGTTTTAACATAAAATAAATGGCCTACGCAGCTCACTGCTAAAATTATACTCCATACATTTATCAGCCATCATGAACACAGTAGAATTAGACGTTTGGACATCAGATTCTAAATACACTTTTGTGAAGAGAAAAGCCGTATCAAAATTTAAAGGAAAAAACCCCAACACTAATAAGGAATACTAGATGACTCTTGGAAATTTAGGAAATGTCTTTTAGGAAGAAAAGGAACTGGATATTGGGCTCATTTCTCAGTCCCTGAGTTTGGAAGAGCAGTCCCCTCCTGGCCTCAGGGTGGTGGTGGTGGTGGTGGTGGGTGACAGTAAGTCATAAGGGGAAGAAGTGGGAAGAACATCTGACTTTGGAGCCAGAGAAACACCCAGCTCCAAATACTCCATGACCTTCTTTGGGAAGAAAAACACCATCTTTAAAATGACTCCAGGAAGTAACCAGACAAAAATCACTCCCCACCTTAAAATGACCCACTCACTGGTCCCCATCACCATCAGGATCTGTTCCGTTTATATTTCTCATATCACTATTCACTACACAGACGTACACAACCACCTAGGCAGCATCTAGGTTTCCCATGAAGTTCTCAGACAATGCCACATTCCATCACGACCCCATGGGTTTCTGCAGAGGTTACTGCCTCTTCAGAATTCCTTTACTCTTCGTGGACCTACATGCCATTCTAGGCCTGCCTTCTAATTTGTTTACATTCCTAGTTGATACTCTAACTGACTGTATTTGGGGTACATGAGAAGCTGTGACAATAAGGATGTAAAGTAAGTTTTCTGTCTTTTGGATTTAATGACATTGGGATTGGCCGTGAAGAAATCACCATTAGGGAAAACTCTCGTTGTTGGTTCAGCTGGAGGCTAGAAAAGTAGAGGATCTTTCCTAATCTTGAGGCTAAGCCTGGATATTAATTTTGTCTTCTGTGAAACAGATGACTTAAAAGTTGTCCTCGAGAAGGAAAACAACTCAATATACTAAAATTGGCACAAAACAAGTTCAGTGAGAATAACGATGGAAAGAGTTCATATATTTTAAACTTGTCTTAGTTATAAAAACCAAAATTTACCTCTTGAAATGATTCACCAGGACTCCAACCAGTTCTCCAATTCGACTCTCGTGGGTTGGCTGTTTGCTGAAGAGGCAGACAATGAGGTCTTTGTTGTCTTTGGTATGGAACACCACAAGCTGGTCCTTTCCATTGGAGACGCTCAGACCAGTCAACTGCAGAGAGACAAAGCGTGGAAAACTATTAGGATGGTTTTCAAAAAGAGGAGCTTAAAAATACACTTTGTAATGGTTTTAGTCAGTCACTCTGATGACATTAATCTTTATCAAGTTCCATGAAACACACAGATGGAAGGAAATAATGAGAACGAAAATGAACGAAACCGAAAACAGAAAAACAAGAGAGTAAAATCAATGAAATAGAGAGCAGGTTCTTTCAAAAGACAAATGAATTTGCTACACCTCTAGTCTGAAAGAGTAAAAGAGAGAAGACCTAATTACCCATATTAGGAGTGGAAGACGGGCTATTACTACAGACCACATAGACATTAAAAGGATAATAAAGGAATATTTTCAACAACTTTATACACATAAATTCAACAACTTAGATGAAACCAAACGATTCCTTGAAAGCCACAAATTACCAAAACTCACCCAAGAAGAAATAGATAACCTGAATACGGCTCTATCAAAGAAATTAAATTTGTAGTTAAAAACCTTTCAGAAAAGAAAACTCCAGGCTCAGATAATTGCACTGGTAAATTCTACCAAATACACACACACACACACACACACACACACACACACACATTTAATTGAAGTATAGTTGATTTACAATATTGTGTTAGTTTCTGGTACATAGCAGAGGGATTCAGTTACATACATATATTCTTCTTCATTATAGGTTATCACCAAATATTTTTTTTTATTGATTCATAATCATTTTACAGTGTTGTGTCAAATTCCAGTGTTCAGCACAATTTTTCAGTCATTCATGGACATATACACACTCATTGTCACATTTTTTTCTCTGTGATTTATCATAACATTTTGTGTATATTTCCCTGTGCTATACAGTGTAATCTTGTTTATCTATTCTACAATTTTGAAATCCCAGTCTATCCCTTCCCACCCTCTACCCCCCCCCTCGGTAACCACAAGTCTGTATTCTCTGTCCATGAGTCTATTTCTGTCCTGTATTTATGCTTTGTTTTTGTTTGTTTGTTTTTGTTTTTTAGATTCCACATATGAGCGATCTCATATGGTATTTTTCTTTCTCTTTCTGGCTTACTTCACTTAGAATGACATTCTCTAGGAGCATCCATGTTGCTGCAAATGGCATTATGTTGTCGGTTTTTATGGCTGAGTAGTATTCCATTGTATAAATATACCACATCTTTATCCAGTCACCTGTTGATGGACATTTAGGCTGTTTCCATGTTTTGGCTATTGTAAATAGTGACCAAATATTTAAAAAAGAAATAACACCAATTATCCATACCTCTTCTAGAAAATAGAAGAGAATACTTTATAACTCATTTTATGAGCATTGTCCTGATACCAAAAACAGACAAAGGCAGTACAAGAAATGAAAGCCACAAACCCATATCCAATATCCTTCATGAACATGGATGTATTCAGGATGGCCAACAATGTATCAGCAAATCGAATCCAAAAATATACAAAAACAATAATACATCAAGACCAAGGAGAGTTAATCTAAGAAATGCATAGCTAGTTTTGTATTAAAAAAAAGCAACCAATGTAATCCATCACAGCAACAGAATAAAAAAGAAAGCCACATGATCATATCAACTGATGCAGAAAAAGCATTTGACAAAATTCAGCATCCATTCATGATATAAATCTCTCAGCAAACCAGGATTAGAAAAGAATTCAACCTGATAAATAACATCTACAAAAACGCCACAGCTAACATCACACATAGTGGTGAGAGACTGAATGCTTCCCCCAAAGATCGAGAGCAGTGCAAGGACTTCTACTGTTACTGCTGCCGTGTAACCTCTTACTGGAAGCTCCAGCCAGTGCATTAAGGCAGGTGTAAGTAAATTAGAAAGTATACAGATTGAAAGGGACAAAACAAATGACTCTATTTTCAGATTACACAATCGTCTATGTAGAAAGTCCCAAGGAATTTACAAAACAGCTCTCAGAACTAGTAAGTGGGTTTGGCAAGGTTGCCGAAAAAACAAAGTGAACAGACAAAAATATATTGATTTCTATATACCAGCAATGAAAACCTGGAAACAGAAACCTGAAAACAAAACCATCTGCAGCAGCTTCAAAACCAAAAATACTTAGATAAAAATCTAACAAAATATGTGCAGACCTGTAGGCTGAGAAGTACGAAATGCCGAAGAAAGAAATCAGATGAAAATGCCGATGAGAGAAATAAAAGAAATCTAAATAAATGAAGAGAAATAATGTGTTTGTGGATTGAGAAACTCAATATTGTTCAATATTGCCAATTTTCCCTCAATTGATCTATAGATTTAATGCAGTCCCAACAAAAATCCCAGAATTTTTTGTAGATATTAACAAGCTGATTCTAAAATGTATATGGAGAGGCACAGGAACTAGAAAAGCCAAACAATATGAAAAAAAAGAACAAAGTTGGAAGACTCACAGTAGCTGATTTTTTTTTTTTACTATAAAGCTACAGTAATGAAGATAATATAATTATCAAAGGGATAAAAACACAGGTCAGTGGGAAAAGAACGGAGAGTCAGATACGGTCCCACAGAAACATGAACAACTGGTTTTTCGCAAAGACGCAAAGGCAATTCAGTGGAGAAAGGGTAACTTGGACAGGACATTTGGATAACTCAGAACATTTGGACACCCACTTGCCAAAAGAAATAAACATGGACCTAAATCTCACACCTTATGAAAGATCAATTCATCATGGATTAGAGATCTAAATGTAAAAATGTAAAACTATAAAACTTCAAGAAAACATAGGAGAAAGTCTCTGCAACCTTGGACTGGACAAAGATTTCTTAGAAATGACACCAAAAGCACAACCCATAAAAGAAAAAAAATGTTAAGCTAAATTTCATCAAATACAAAGCTTTTTGCTAAGAAAGATATTGGTAGGAGAATAAAATGACTGCCCACAGACTGGGAGAAAATATTTGCAGAGCTCCATCTAATAAAGTACTTGTGTCCAGAATATATACAGAACTCTTAAAACGCAAGTAAGAGAGCAAACAAGCCAATGTAGCATGGGCAAAAGATCTGAGGTCACTTCACCAAAGACCTATGGGTGGCAAATGAGCACATGAAAGATGCTCAACAGCCCTAGCCATTAGGGAAATGCAGACTCAGACTACAAGATATCGCCACAAACCTATCAGAACGGCCCAAATAAACAAGAAACAAAGAGGAAGAAGAACAACAAAAGTGATGGCACCAAATGCTGGTGAGGCTGCAGAAGGACTGGAACGCTCCTCCATCACTGGTGGGGATGATAATGGCACAATCACTGGGAAGCCAGTTTGGCAGTTACTCAAAGAGTTAAACACAGAATTATCACATGACCCACAAATCTCACTCCTAGACATTTATTCTAGAGAAATAAAAACTTAATGTTCACACAAAAACTTACACAGGGATATGTACAGCAGCCCTATTCGTAAGTGAGCCAAACTGAAACCAACCAGAACATCCATCCACAGGTGAATAAACTGTGCTACATCGATACAATGGAATGCTATTCAGCAATAAAAAAAGAATGAACTAATAATGCAAATTACTGACATGCAACTACATGGATTACTTTCAGAGGCGTTATGCTGAGTGAAAGCAGCCAGTCTCAAAAGGTGACATATTGTATGACTCCATTTATACGATATCCTAGAATATAGATGTCAGCATTTGGGGTCGGGGGGAGGGGGCCCTGGTTGGTATAAAGGAGTTTTTGGGGTTCATGGAATGACTCTGTATCTTCACTGTGGTGGTGGTTACAGTAATTTGTGCATGTATGAAGACCCACAGACTGGTATACCATCACCACCACCAAAAGCCAATGTTATTTATTATACGTCAATTAAAAAAAAATAGCTCCTTGGTTGCTTTGATCCCTAGAACTACTTTGGTCAATAAAGCAGGAGCCTGAGTGATTTCTCATTGTGGTTTGTTCTTCTATTGCAGAAAATACCAAAGTGCCACCTCCTGGCTGCCATCGGTGCTGTCAGTCAGTCTATAGCATTGACAGGGTATCCACTGTGGGCAGCGCAGAGTGCCGGGCAGCTGGGGGTGGGGATGGAAGTACCAAAGATGCAGACGGTATAATCCCTGTTCCAGGGAAATTCATAATCCAGTTGAGCAGCAGAGACAAATATCAAACAACCGAACGCTTTTAACACTTCTAACAGTTCATACATTTGGAAGACCGTTTAGTCCCAAGCTCGTATTTCACAGATAAGGAAATTGAGGCTAGGAAGTTAGCTGATTTGTAGGCCTTGAAACTGGAACTCAGGTCTGCAGACTGACCCAGGCCCATGTTCTTTCCATCATGGTAGGCTTTTCCAAATATCACATACAAATGAACATAAGCTGTAAAAATGTGTACCCCTAAATGTCAAGTAAATAAATTTTCATTGAAGGTGAGTTTTAGGTTGATTCTAAAGGATGCCTGGGTCAGAGCTCAATGGAGGGAAGGGAAAATATTCAAAGAACTGGAAATCATTTCACAAGACTATGTAGATCCTGGGCTTTCCAAGGCCCTAGTTAAGAGGATATATCAGTATTCCTGCCACTTAGATGTACCCTATTCAGACAATTTTCTATGATTAAATTAAATATACCATTTTCATTAAAAAACATGTTATGTCTATGATGCTTCACTCTCATTTGATTATTTTATATGCAAAATCCAAAATTGAGTTTATGTGGCACTTCACAGGAGAGCTTGATTAAAGCCTAATAAAATGAGACTTCTAACATCAGTAATTCCGCTGGCATATCTCGGGAACATTAGTTGCAGGGGTTCTGGGAAAGGGACGGATTCAGCAGTGAAAGCTGGAACTACCCGGACAGAGGAGCCCTTTCTCAACGCCGTCAGGCCAGAGCACAGGCGCCGTGCCTGCTTCCGCAGCCACCTTCCTGCGGTGTGGGCGTCCCTTCCTGTTCTCCCCTGTTCTGCCCTGTCTGGGTGGCTTCACCCTGCGGAGCACCGAAATTCTTCATGCGTGCTCTCAGGCCTTCGGGTGTGGCCGGGTCTCAGCAGAAAAGAGGGAGGCAGCACTTACTTTTCTCTGCTGCACACATAATGAAAGGTTAAGTCCCTGTGTCACCAGGGCAGGACAAACAGCATCCAGGATGTCTGTTTTCTTCTGGGAGACAGGATGGCAGGTGGGGAAAAGCAGTGCAGTAAGGGACGGCCTGAGTGTGCATCTCAAATCCGTCATGTGAGCCTGAGTGAACCATTCCCTTTCTTGGGGCATCTGTCTCCTTTTCTGCAAAATCAGGACCCTTACCAGATGCCTTGTCTCCCTCATGAGATGGTGGTAAGGATCAAATAGGAGCAATTCTCTCTGGGGTTTAAAAAGATAAATAAATAAAACCCGTCTGCCTTCCAGGGTTTTTACACTCTAAGATGAGATAGGATTGGTGAAACCTGAAAACCTTCACAGAAGCACCACGCCAAGGGAAGGTATCGTAGGCAAATATATCATTAGGGAAGGGGTGTCACGTAGGGCAGGGGCCACACACAAATAAGGTCTCTCAATAAAAGTGAACCTGCTTATCAAGACTTCCCCCTGCTAGCTGCCTTCTTATTTTTCATAATTCGTGAGTGAGCTCTACGCTATGATATATCTAAACTTTCCTCCTCTTTAGTTTTGAAGATCTGAGCAGGGCAGATACAGTCTCGGATGGTAATCCCTCTCAATTCTCCCAGACCCTCCGCAGGAAGGAGGTTCACACAGTGAACACAACAAGACAAGTAACAAGGTCCGGAAGTCCTGAAGGAGGGGGCTGGTCTGGGGGGTCAGAGCAGATGGACTTAAGTGCAAGAAAGCAGAGAGAACTAGAAAAGGAAATCTCGAATTTGTACTCTCATTTATGAAATAAGTGCAAAACGGACCAGTGTTAGGAAGAGAAATGACTCTGAAAAATAAACGTGATAAATTAAAAACACAACAGAAGCAGTGAGGAACAGAAGAGATACTACAGAAATGAAAGAAATGGTTGAAGAAAAAATTTTCAATGTCAAAAAGATTTGAGTCTTCAGATCGTAAGGAGTCTGGGGTACCAGCCCAATTTGCTTTCCAGGGAATCATACGGAAATGTAACGCAGAGAAAAGTTTTGAATTTAAGTGTTAGAGACTAAATATGTTAATAGATATTTTCTATCTTTTACTATTTTTATAAATAGCAGGGGAGAGAAGAATTAACTGGAAATTAAAGCATACGACCTTACTGACACCAAAATACTCCATACAACTTGATCCATCAGTCAGAGGATTTAAAAAATTCAGGTATAATCTACATGCAATAAATTTAACCGATTTTTAAGTGTTTAGGTGGATGACTTTTGACGCTCAAATCAAGACACAGAATATTTCCATCACGCCAGAGTTTCCTCTGATTGTTCTTTTTAAGTCTTAGTTCTATATTTGTAAGTCAAATTGGCTTATTTAGCTTTTGAGAGCTTAAAAAGATTAGCTCATTCCTTAAGACCTAGAAATCCAGAGGTCCACTGTGGTAAGAACAAACGCACAAAACACTGAATTTTCTCCTAACCTTTTCTCTGTTTTCATGAATTGTGCCATTAGGATTATGAAAATTTTACAAATAAAATCATTAATCTTTGAAGGTGACAAATCAGCCAGATGCTATAATGGTGACCTTAAAGGAACTATTTAAACTATTATAACAATAAAATATGGTTTATTCAAGTTACTTGAAATAGGTGGTTTGGAGTTTAAACCATTTTTGTTTGCCCATCTCTTCATCTTACAGTACGATTCCTTGTGACGGAATTTAACTTTATTTAGATTTCTCTTAATGGACAGATAATCCCTGGTTTCCAATCTCCAGTTCCAAATAATTCAAAATAAATTATGCTGAGGCTGTAAACCCACAGCTGTTGGATGAGACTCAGTCTCACGTTGTAGGACAAGAACCAACACCTAGAATACAGAGTTGCAAACCTGCACCCTGAGGTCTAACCTCGCAAGAGCTCAGGGGTGGAGTTAACACCCCCAAAGTCCACCGTAACCACAGGTCATCTTGCCTACTGTCTCTTTTGCTCCAGATTCCTCTTTATTTCCCTGTCTGCATCTTTATGACTCTGCATATGTGTGCACAAGCTTTGCCCCTGAAACTTGTGGGGCCTCAAAATAGGCCAGGAGCCCTTGAGTTCTTGTTACATTGAAAAGAATTAGTCTTTTGAAACGGTGATCAACTCCTAGAAAACCACCAAGGGCTGACCAGGGAGGAGAACGCAGGCCTTGTCACAGGGCCTCCATCTAGTTTTCACTCTGGGGCCTCCTTGGTCCAGACGTACTCCCAGGAGGCAGCTACTCCGTGCCTTCCCGAGTACGAGGGTCTCTTCTCTTCCGTGGTTAGTGCCGTCTACACACATCTCCGAGGGACTTCATTAACTTGGGGTTTCCCCCTGATTAGGGATGTGCTTAACACACAAAAGCTGTCATAAAATCATGCTGGTCACCTCACTTCTTCAGGTTTCGGCTTGTGTGCCGATACATACTCTCGGCCTTTTGGATCTGCCACTCTCTCTTTCAGTTCTTTGGTTTGACTGCAGAGTTACAATATTTATGCTCTTCTGATCTCAATTAAGAAATTGATTCTGGCTGCTCAGCGACGGAGGACATTCTGTTCATCCTGTTTTCCATGCAGAGACGTGGAAGACAGACGCTCTGACTTTTTGTAGGATGCCTGCTGGCTTCATCTCTTGCTTTGTCTCTCTGTCCTCTGTTCATCTGTCTCTCCTGACCTCCCTTCTTCTGTCCCTTTCCCTCTTTCCTTCTCCTTCTCTTCCTCTCTCTCGTTGGTCCAACCAGCTACAAATTAGGGATCTTAACTGTACAGATTCATCAGGGAAATAATGCACAGTTTGGGATAACTAAGAGTTTATCCCTCTATAAACAATCGTCATTTGGAAGCAAACAAGTGCTTGTGCTCTGAGCCACTGTGTAGGAGGACTGACCGTCCTGAGGCCGCTTTGTTGGGAGGAACTCGAGCCTCTCAGAGAGGTCAGGTGTTGATCCTCTGATCAGCAGTCCTGGTACGAGTCCCCCCAGCCTCAGTGCCAGACAAATGGGCGTGTGAGGGTCCCAATGATCCCAACACTCAGCTGCTGCTGAGGAACCCCTAGCCTGTGTGTCTTCCCAACCAAAGCCCTTCAGACTTTGGAGCAAAGGCGAACTGGCCCTGTTGTGCCGTTTCCAAATTCCTGACCCGTGGAATCCATGAACGTAATACAGTGGTTGTTTTTTTCACTCCACAATATCTGGGGTGGTGTGGTACACAGCAATAGTTGACCAGAATAGAAGTTTGGCAGCAGCAAGGTGTCACTGTGACACATCCTAAAACAGCTGGCAATGGGCTTGGGAAGTGGGTGGAAGCCGGAAGAGCCCCGAGGAGCCTGCTGGTGGAATCACGACGGGCTTTAAGGAGGCGGGCACGCGGGCTTGAAGGAAAGCAAGAAAAATATTATTTCAAATTTGAGGAAAGGGGACACTTATTACGAAATGGCAGAAAATTTGGCAATGCTGTTGCCTGTGGGAAGGTAGAGAATGGAAGATGTAACTAACAAATTCAGTGATCTAGACGCGGATTTCTAGACAGGATCCTGAAAAGTGCCATCTGGCTGCTTCTCGCTGTCTATGGGAAAAAGGGAGAAGAGGAGATGATTCTAATAAGAAGATGTTCAGCTTTCATGCAAAATTTAGAGGAAATATGAAGGAGCCTGCACTTGCTGGGTTTGAAAATAAAACTGGAGAAGTCCCAGCTTCTCCAGATGGCAGATGACTCTCAAATTGAGAAAATGGATTCAGGGCAACGATCAAATCCAGAGTGGGAATGTGAAACCCCTTGCTAAAGCCTCAGAAAGATCTAAGGCAGTGCTACACAGAAGTGCTACACAGTGCCAGACAGATGAAAGGCTCTCCAAAGACCTTCAGGGCATGCCTTACAAATTTTCTCTATTAAACAGTGGGGCTGTTCAGCGTTTTAGGGCCTTGTCCCACAGCAGCTCACAAGGAGCCCAAGGTACAGGACAGTTTATTTGCAGAGATTTGTGGGTGTGCTTTTCATGGATTACAAACTGATGCACAGTAAATCCACTAAGATTTCAAAGGAATTGTATCAGGTTAGACTGAAAGGGACAGAAATGTTACAACATCTGCAGAGGTGTTTGGACCCCCAACCTTTGGTGGGCAGGAAGCTGGCTAAGAAGTCTACTTAGCTGCAAGCACAGGTGGCCTGTGACTGTCATGTGCCTCCTATTTCCCATCTCTGGGGACGGCAAGTGTCTACTAGGGTATCCCACCCCTGGGTCACCACTGTATGTTGGGTATGTGGGGCAGATAACTTGTCCTTTTAAGGACCTGAGATTCACAGGTCTTCAGGTTGAAGGAACTCTGGCTGAGGAACTACACCTGGATGGACTTAGACAATGAGATCCTGGACCTCAACCCTGAACCTGACGACCTACGAGGATGAGGCTTTGGGGCATCTTGGGAAGGGGTGAGTGCATTTTGAATGTCAGAGGAATGAAAATAATTTTTGACCACAGGGTAGACGGTGGAGGCTTTAAAATTTATTCCTAAGTCCTCTGACATTCTGCCCATTGAGAGATGGGGGTCTCTGTCCCCTCTCCTTGAATCTGGGCTGATTGTACTACTTGCTTTAAGCCAATAAAATGCAACAGGGGTGATTCTGTGTGACTTCCGAGGGTAGGTCATCAAAGGGGATGCAGCTTCTGCCTTGCTCCTTAGGATACGCACGCTCTTGTAAGAAGTCTGACTACCTGGAGGCCACCATGTGTAAGGAAGCCCCCGAAGGGGCCCATAGAGCTCTCCAGTCCGCAGTCCCAGCCAGTCACGTACCCCCAGCTCAGGGGGAGAGAATGAGCCTTCAGAGGATTCCAGCCCCCAGCCCTGAGTCACCCCCAACCTTCTAGTCTTCTCAGCTGAGGCCTCAGATACCGTAGAGCAGAGACAAGCCATCTGCTCTGCCTTTTCTGAATTCCTAACCTGAAGAAACCGGGACCACAATAAAGAGAAGGTGGTTGTAAGTTTGGGGCAGATCGTTATATAGCAATAGTGGCCAGAAAACAGAGAAATCTTAATTATATAAACACATTATGGAAAGAATGATATGTTCAGGATAAGAGGAGTCTATTCCTTTATAAACAAACATCACTTTCTTTCTTTCTTTCTTTTTTTTTTTTTGAGTAAAGGTAGATTTATTATGAGAGATGCATACAGCATAGAGTGTAGGCCGTTTCAGAAGGCAAGAGAAAGGCCACGAGGTGCGGGGGATGGGTGCTCAGGTTAGAGCAGAAGTAGGTACACACTCCACAGACAGGGTGCGTGCCCCGAAGATGAGGGTGCAAAAAGGGCGGCCCAAATATCACTTTCAATAACAGCAAAAATTGTAAAAAAAAAAAAAAAATTTTACCACATTGTAAGAGCATCTAAGAACACACTATGTTTTAGAACTGTTTTCAGCTTCATGAAACATAATAAAGTTATTATTTTACTTTCAGAGTAAAATTCAGAGTTGTTATGGTGAACATTACTTAGCAAACATGCTTTGAAACAGATGTGTCTGAAAGCTACTGGTGGTTCCTGTGACTATACCCTGGAACCACATGCTCCAAAAATCACACCAGGACGTGTAAAGCATATGACATTTTAATGGTGAAATAAAGCCTTTTATACAAAATACGGGTCATGAACGGTAACAAGAAACTGTCTTAAAGCCAGTGTAATCGACTTTCGGCACCAGCGGCTAGTTATGAGCCTTGTATTACTGATCGATATTATTCAGGTCAATAAAAACAACTGTGATGAACGGACGAAAGGGCCAAGTTTACATTACTGATTGACAAGGCCTTTCAACTCTTGATTTTAACAGTTTGATAAAAGCAACTCAGCAAAACTCTTTCATAAATTTCCAAAAGCAATCCATCTAACTGCACCGAGTAAGTAACATCTCCACAGTCAACTTCAGTTTCTTCCAAAATGCTCCTCACCCTGGCAGGGATTAAGGGCACCACCAAGAAAAAAAATTTACCGCCTGGATAATGTTCTCATCACAAATGAAATTTGTACTTCACGACGTTAAATACAAATTCCTTTAGAGGGAGCTGCACAGGAGCTCAGGCCGGCCACAACCTTCTCTATTAACTTGAATGCACGAATCATTTCCTCCTTTGGTTGCAAGTACCCCGTTTGTGGCATGCAAATCTGGCTTTTTCATATTTAGATTAAATGAGTCAAATTCCTTAATGAAACAGTGGTTAGAACCTATCAGTTCATGGGTGTCAGCCAAATGGCCAATTGTTTTCTTTTTGCTCAAAGTCTCAGACAGGCCGGTTGGAGGTCTCTCTGCTAGATTATCTGGCAGTTGGGAGTTCCCGGGTTTGTCTTGCAGCTTGAAATTCAGTAGTCCCAAGAAAAAACGAATTCTAATTCCGAAAAAGACTGCTCTGAGGAGACAGCTCAAGAAGTCACTTCGACAAGTTTTTAATATCAAGCCATCCAGTGGAACCGAACTCAGCCTCCTCCTAGTCTTCCTGCACTCTCAGTTTTCATGTATTGCAACCATCAGCACGCCTGCCTGCCTGCGAGAGACTGACTCCCTTTTAATTACTGCCTCAGATTTATTGTTGTGGGCCTGGGGAGCGGATAATCAGATTCATCACAAGGGTGCATGAAGCAAGATAAACGGCCCAAGAGGGCACTCCTTTAGAAAGAGCATGCAAAATTTAGTGCACAAACTCCATCACATCTATTTTGAGTATTCAGGACTTGTGAAATTTCTCCACTTATATTCTGTTTATCCCCCATGGTTCATTCAGGCTGACGGCTGTCAACCCTGCTTGCGTGTTACAGCCACGGGGGACACTCTGCTTTATCTGGTGTTGGATGGGGCGGGACATCTCCAGTTTTTGACGCCTCCTCCCTCCAAGTGATCACACATGACCCCTGATTCAGGCATAACTGTTAGATAACTTCATCCTAGACAGTCAAATTATTATTTTATAGAACTAATTGTCTTATTAATTGAATCAAGTTTTATATGATCCATTTTGAGTTTATTTTTTCTCCCTTTTGAAATACCAACTTAATGAAGTTACTTTCCCTGTTGGTCTTTCAATTGAATTTTTTTTTTTAACCTTACAAATGAGTGATCCTCTTGATGCAAAGATCACTGACTCATAATTGTAGGTTTATTTTCCTTAACCTACGTTTGCCAACAAATTGAGTCCACGCACACTAGTGGTGCTCCACTTCAGGGATGATGAGTGATTCTGATCACATCCTGGTCATTTTGGGTATTGTGTTATCAGACTCTGGGTCTAATTTAAACCCTCTATTTTAGGAGGCTTCTGCTAAAAATGGGAGAATCAATGCTCTACTGCTGGGTGGGAGTGGACGTCCACGCCCCACTTGGACTCCTTGACTCTGCTTGGTGGGGAGTAGGAAGGGCACCTTGGAGCCACCAGGAGCGGGTGGAAACCTAGGCTGCCCATCCAGCCTCCCCTGGAGGCCCTATGAGAGGGGAAGGGGCACCTCCTTCCCGCTTGGAAGGGGCAGAAGTCCAGGCTCCTCGTGGGGCCTTGGTTGAAGGAAATCTGCAGACGGGTGAGGGAGGCCTGCAATCTTCCCTGGTGTTTTTCTGGAGAAGTGCGTTTATTGTCAAAAAAGTTTCTGTTTTCTTAGGCTTCCCATTTCCTGGTCCTCTGGCAAGAGAGAGCAAACATTTCTTGTCTGTGCCCATTGGCACTTCTGGGCAGGGGACTTCTCCTGTACACAGTTCGGGATGTACAGAGGCAAAAAGAAATCCCAGGGGGCTCACTGCCATGTCGTTTCTCAAGTCTTAAGGTCCCTAGCTAGTCCACTTTCTTGCCACCTTTCAGGGTCTTCTTAACATTTGTTTTATAATATAATGTCCAGTGTTTTTAGGTGGACTTAGAGAGATGAGGTGGGCGCGAGGAGAAATGCATCTGTTCTGTCTTGCCCAGTACTGGAAGGTCCAGCTCTCTGTTCCAGATGATGCGTGCAGACAGGTTAGAAAATGCAGCTTTCTCCTTAGGGAGTCTGCAACGCAGCTGGGGAACCAGGAGGCACACATCGCACGAGGATGCAACATGGGCCTAGTGGGGAGAAGGGCTGCAGGATCCCCTCTCTTTAAAATACTGACAATTCTCATATGCGAACGTCAAGCTTAAGCCTTTCTTGTAGCGCCTGATGGGGAAAGCGCAGACAAGGGTCCCTGGGGACCGCATACTGGACTCGACCAAAATGAAAGTCATTACCCTGCCTTAACTACTGTCCTTCTCATTCCGGCCCTATTTCCATTAAGTGCCACCAGTCACGCCATGTCCCAGGCCCCAAGAGTATTTACTGCAGTGGTCTTTATTTCACCAGCCTCTTCCCAGTTCAGTCCATACTTTTAAACGCTGTCAGGGAGGGTCAGCTCCCTAAAAACCCAACCTCATCATGCCACTTCAAACCTGTTGCCCTGCGTTGCCAAAAACATTCATTCACGCATCCCTTTAAGAATCTGAAAAAAGCCACAGGTACACTGTGCAAAAAAAAAAAAAAAAAAAAAAAAAAAAAAAAAAAAGCACGAGTGTTTGCATACACTTATGAAGCCTCGAAAGGCTTCCTTGTCTGGGAAACCATCTCCACCCCGCTCCCTGCTCTCTCAGCAGTTCCCGCTGCTCTTTGTTTCAGGATTTAAGAAGCTGCACCAGGATGGTTTCTGTATATATCTGCCTCACCCACTGAACAGCTGGCAGAGGCTCTGTCTCGTTCACCTTTACCCCCAGGCCCTGGCCTAGTGCCACAGCAGGCAGCAGATGATCACAACTCACAGAATGTGTGGAGGACAATGAGGGTAAAGGTGCAGGTGAGGCCGCAGGGTTCTCTCTGCTCAGGACGCTCTGACGGGTCCCCTGCGTTCCTCTCTACCAAAGCCACCCACTTCAGCATGGCCTTAAAAGCCCCGTTCTCCTGGTCATTTCCCTTCGCCTCACCCGCTCTCATGGTTTCAGCTACCACACGTTCCCAGCTTCCAAGTCTATGTTCCTGTTCTGGATTGTTCTCTAGACAGTTAATTGTCTACGGGGCCTCTCTGTTTTTCCTTCCCCAGGCTCCTTAAATGAGTGCAGGTAGGACTGAGTTCACGTTCACACTCTGCTACGACGTCGCTGCTTCCCCCGCGACGTCTCCCATCTTGGTGAGTAACCAGCAGGCCCACCTTGTCCAGGAAAGAAGCCAGGTAGGGGTCTAGGCCCTATTTTCTCAGTGCCCGCAGCCTCTTATTTTGACCACTTAAACAGCTCTTGAATCCAGCCCCCCTAACCCCTCTTAACCGTCCTGGCTTGAGTCCAGGCCCTTGTAACTTCTCCACAGAATCAGAGCCGCAGCCTCTCCACTGCCTTCCCCGTCACCAGTCTCGCCCCTTGGACTCATCCGTCCGCACCCATTTACTGAGCACCTGCGGTCCGGCAGTAGCAGGCGCCCACAACCCCCCTGTCTCAGCGTCTGTGTTCTACCGGGGAGCTGGGGAGCGCACACAACTGTGTCTTGCGACAGAGGTGACATGTCTATGAGGAAGAACCAAGGAGCAGTCTAAAGGCACAGAGAGGGAAGCATGGATCCTTCTGGACAATCCCTTGGAGGTTATTCTGGGCAGAGACCTGAATGGAGCGAGGGAGCCATGCGGTTATCTGGGAGAAGGAAGAAGGAAAAGCGAGAGGGAAGAACGAACAGTGAGGACACTGAGGGCGGCCCTCACCCCACCCCTCTGGTTTCTACAGGCACAGGACCGCCAGCCCACAGGGGGTCAAGAGCAGCTGATAATTACTGAGCGTTTTACTACGTGACCAGAACTAGGCTAAGGACGTCACACGCGTGACTTCAGGTTAGTTTACATGCATCAGCTTTCAGGCTTCAAGGCTCCACTGAGGGGGGCGCTGTTGTTACAACGGGGCGTAAATTCAACAACTACCCATATGCTTCCACGCATCCGAACACCCGTGCTTGTCACACCCACTGGGATGTGGTTCTTTCTTTTGTCCTTTACCATTTACAGTGAGATGGTCTTGAAATGCAATGGGAGGTATTTTTTTTTTTACAACTCAACAAGCGTTGTGAAATGGGAAGGCGTGGAGGAGCAGGGAGCAAGGGCAGACATGGGAGGCGGCTTCCTAAGGAGCCAAGTGACTGTTCCAGGCACAGAAGCCAAAGAAGTAATTTCGCAAAGTCAGGAGAGAGAATCCTGAACTTGCCCACTTCACTCACCCTGCAAGATCTACCTCCATCCCTGGCACATCGTAAAGATGTCTTTATTTAGATATGATTCCAGTGAAATAAAATCTATTTTTTTATGTCAGTTATATCAGAAAATCAGACTCTCCCTGCAGTGTGCTAGAACTTCATGATAATTCATTGTAGAGAAAGTTTGCCCTGAACCTCAACCATTAATAAAGGAACAGGCTCATTTATTTAATACCTATGAGTTCAGGACCAACGTAGATTGCCTCCCAGTGACGTGGGGAGGGCCAAGTGAGACAACGTACGTCGATGTCCATTAAGAGGGATGGAGGGACTTCCGGGCAAGATGGTGGAGTAGAAGGACGCTTGTAAGTCACCCTCTCCCACAAATACACCAAGACCCACATCTACAGACCCACTCAGCCAACCAGAGCACCTGCGGAACTCCGACAGATCATCGCCCTCTTCAAAAGATAAAGACGCCAAAAATCTGGTAGGAGAAAAGGAAAAAAGAAAGAACAAAAGGCAAAGCAGCGCGGGACGGGTCCCGCGGGGAGGGAGCGGCAAAGGAGGACTGGCGCTCGCTCGCTGGGTCTCCCCTCTCCAACTGAGAGGCCGGCGGGACGGAGGGGGAGCCTCCGAGGCTCGGATCTGTACAGAGCAGCCCTTGTCTGACAGAACTAAGTTAAACAGGCACAGAGCGTCCCCCCGACACCCAGCCTGAGACACGGGCCGGCAGCGGCGGGCAGGGTCAGGCTGCACAAGCCGGGCGGAGGACGGGGGCGGCTGCACAGAGGCAGCTCCGGGGGACTGCAAGGGGCTGGGCGCTGGGGCTTTGGGTGCACAGGGCAGAACAACCTGGGCCCTCCATAAAGCAGCAAGGTTGATGTGCTTTCGGGGGAAGGGTGCATACCCCCATCTCTGAAAACCCGCGGAAACTTTTCAGGGGAAGAGGGGCGGGGCCCAGGCAGAGCCGCCATATTCTCCGGCGCTTAGCACCCAGGCGGGGGCAGAGGCGAAACCTGCCTCCGCACGGAAGGGCTTAGCAGCCTCAAGGGCCAAACTGAGACGGGCCTACAGCCCGGGGCAGATAGGATCCTTCCATTCTGGTCCCCCAGAGAACTTGCTCCACAAAGACAAACAAGCAGCTGGGTCTTGGCTCGGAGCAGGGACAAGGCTGCCCCTCGGTCTTCCCCGAGCCCATCCACGGAGCGCGACCAAGGCCGAGCGCCGAATGGGGTGGAGCGCGACCGGGGCGGAGCGCCTACCTGGACGGAGCGCGACCAGGGCGGAGCGCCGGCCAGGACGGAGCGCCGGCGCAGAGCGCACAGCCGCACAGAGCAGCGGAGCTACCGGCGGCGCAGGCAGGGGGAGAGCGGCCCCCCGCCTGTCGAGCATGAACACAACCCCTGACCGAGGTGCTGGGAGGGGGCACGACCCGCCCTCCTGCCTGGCCAGTCTGCAACATCTGACTGCGGCATCCGGAGGGGCAGTGACCCGCCCGCCCGCAGCAGAGGAGAGCTGCATCTGACCCCTTGTTAGGAGGAGGCGTGATCTGCTTGCCTACAGGTGCTGGGAGCAGCACAGAACAGGGCGCCAATGGAGGGCCTATGAAAACAAGCTGAGCTTCCAAAACAGGACGAAGACAGAAGGACATCACATTAAAAGCACACACACTCCAGGAGAACACCGACAACCCCCTTTTTTTCTGTTGTTGTTTTTGTTTTTGTTTTGTTTTGTTTTTAATCTGTTTTTACCTGTTCTATTTTCAATTACTCTCTTAATTTTTACTTCTTAATTCATTTCTATTTCTCTTGGGTTTTGATGTCCTGTTATTGATTAGACACAGGCTTCAAACACATATATTCATCACCCCACCCCCCCTTTTTTTTAAAGGTTTTAAAAGGACGTCTCCACCCGATTAATACTCTGCTTCAACCCGCTCTTCTATTATTCATTATACATTGTTATCAAACCCTTTTTCTTCCTTCTTTTAAAAATCTTTCTCTCTCTCTTTTTTTTCTTTTTTTTCTTTTTTCTTTTTTTTTCCTAAGTTCTACTCCTAAATAGGCATTAGATAGATAAAATCCTTAAGATCCAAAATAGACAACTGATACTCCATAAACCACAGTGCCAGAGAGGTATGAGCAAGATGAAGAAGCAGAGAAACCTTTCCCAATTAAAAGAACAAGAGGAATCCCCTGAAAGAAAGCTCAATGAAATAGACATTGATAGCCTACTAGATGAAGATTTCAAAAAAGGAGTAATCAAATTGCTGAAGGAATTAAAAGAGATAATGCTTAGAGAAATAAAATGTCAAAAATGAAATTGAAGCTATAAAGAAGAGCCAAGCAAAATGGGAAAACTCATTGACAGAGATGAGGAATGATCTAACAGCGGTGCAAAGCCGACTAGTTAATGCAGAGGAACGAATTAGTGATCTAGAAGACAGGGCAACAGAAAGCACCCATTCAGAAGAACTACAAGATAAGCAAATAAAAAATAATGATAATAGCATAAGGGACCTATGGGATAATATAAAGCGTCCCAATCTTTGCATAATAGGGGTCCCAGAAGGGGAAGAAGGATCAAAGGGGATTGAAAAGGTTTTTGAAGAAATCATGACTGAATACTTCCCAAACTTAAAGAAGGAATCAGATATACAAGTACAGGAAGCTCATAGGGTCCCAAACAGGAAGAACCCAAATAGACCCACACCAAGACATATCATAATCAAGATGGCCAGAGTCAAGGATAAAGAAATGATTCTAAAGGCAGCAAGAGAAAAGCAAAGAGTGAACTACAAGGGAACCCCCATAAGGCTCTCAGCTGATTTCTCTACACAAACACTACAGGCCAGAAGGGAGTGGCAAGATATATTCAAAGCCCTGAATGAAAAAAAGATGCAGCCTAGGATACTTTATCCAGCAAGGCTATCCTTTAGGATAGAAGGAGAAATAGAGTTTCACAGACAAAAAAAAGCTGCAGGAGTTTAGCAACACTAAACCCATGCTAAAAGAAATATTGAAAGGGCTATTCTAAATAGAAAAGCAGCAGGATGCTACAGAAATGAGAAACATACAACTGGAAAGGTGATAACTCATGAATTACAAATAAAGAAAAGACGAAATTATAAAAGAAGACATACAAATCACTGAGAGTGGGAGAGGGAGGCAGGGAAATATAGAATTTTTTTTCTTTCTTTTTTAAAATTTTTTTAACAGTAGGATGGGTTTGAGATCATGTTATTATCAGTTTATTAAAAACGGGTATAGGTTAATAGATTTACAAAAAAGGGTAACCACAAGTCAAAAATTTACAAGGGAGTCACAAAAATTAAATAAAATCCATGATAATACAAAGGAAAATTACCAAACCACAAAAGGAAGAAGAAAGGAACAAAGAGGATATACCAATTCAACTGCAAAGATAAGTTCAAAATGGCAATAAACACACATCTATCATTAATTACTGTAAATGTTAATGGACTAAATGCTCCAGTCAAAAGACATAGAGTGGCAGAGTGGATAATAAAGCAAGAACCTTCAATATGCTGCATACAAGAGACACACTTTAGGGAGAAGGACACATATAGATTGAGAGTGAAAGGATGGAAAAGGATATTCCATGCAAATGGAAAAGCCAAAAAAGCAGGTGTTGCAGTACTGATTTCAGACAAAATAGACTTTAAAACAAAGGCCATAAAGAAAGATAAAGAGGGACATTTTATAATGATTAAAGGAGTGATACAAGATGAAGACATTACACTCGTTAATATATATGCACCCAATATAGGAGCACCTAAGTACATACAAGAATTACTAACAGAGATAAAGGGCGATATTGATGGGAATACAATCATAGTTGGAGATTTTAACACTGCATTAACATCACTAGACAGATCTTCCAGACAGAAAATAAACAAGGCAACAGAGAAATTAAATACTACAATAGAAAAACTAGATTTGGTGGATATTTTCAGAGCATTACACCCCCAAAAATTAGAATATACATTCTTTTCAAGTGCACATGGAACATTTTCCAGGATCGATCATGTACTTGGACACAAAAGAAACCTCAACAAATTTAAGAAGATAGAAATTATCTCAAGCATCTTTACTGACCACAATGCCATGAAACTGGAAATCAACAACAGAGAAACAAAGGAGAAAAAAAGAAAAGCATGGAGATTAAACAATATGTTATTGAAAAAACAATGGATCAATGAGGAAATCAAAGCTGAAATTAAAAAATACCTTGAGACAAATGATAATGAAAGCACAACCACTCAAAACCTATGGGACACAGCAAAGGCAGTGCTAAGAGGGAAGTTTATAGAGATACAGGCCTTCCTCAAAAAAGAAGAACAATCTCAAATAAACAAGTTAACCCACCACCTGAATCAATTAGAAAAAGAAGAACAAAAAGCCCCAAAAAGCAGCAGAAGGAAGGAAATAATAAAGATCAGAGAGGAATTAAATACAATAGAGATTAACAAGACCATAGAAAAAATCAACCAAACCAAAAGCTGGTTTTTTGAAAAAGTAAATAAAATCGACAAACCTCTGGCCAAACTCACAAAGAAGAAAAAAGAGAGAGCACAAATTAACAAAATAAGAAAGGAAAATGGAGAAATTACAACAAACAAAATAGAAATACAGAATATCATACGAGAATATTATGAAAAACTATATGGAACCAAACTGGATAACCTAGAGGAGATGGACAAGTTTCTGGAAACATACTGTCCACCAAAACTGAATCAAGAAGAAACTGAACACTTGAACAATCCGATCACTAGAAAGGAAATAGAAATAGCAATTAAAAACCTCCCTACAAATAAAAGTCCAGGACCGGATGGCTTCACTGGGGAATTCTACCAAACATACAAAGAAGAACTCATACCAGTCCTTCTCAAACTCTTCCAGAAGATTGAAAAGGAGGGAATACTCCCAAACTCATTCTATGAAGCCACCATCACCTGATACCAAAACCAGGCAAAGACACTACAAAAAAAGAGAATTATAGGCCAATATCACTGATGAACATAGACGCCAAAATCCTCACCAAAATTTTAGCAAATAGAATCCAACAACACATAAAAAAGATTATACATCATGACCAAGTGGGGTTCATCCCAGGGACACAAGGCTGGTTCAACATACGCAAATCAATCAATGTAATACATCACATCAACAAGAGAAAGGACAAAAACCACATGATCATCTCAATCGATGCAGAAAAAGCATTTGATAAAATTCAACACCCATTTATGATAAAAACTCTCGCCAAAGTGGGTATAGAGGGAACATATCTCAACATAATAAAAGCTATATATGACAAACCTATAGCCAGCATAGTTCTCAACGGTGAAAAACTCAAAAGCTTCCCACTAAAATCTGGGACAAGACAAGGATGCCCACTATCACCACTCCTATTCAATATAGTCCTGGAAGTCCTAGCCACAGCAATCAGGCAAGAGAAAGAAATAAAAGGGATCCAAATTGGAAAAGAAGAGGTAAAAGTGTCATTATATGCTGACGACATGTTACTATATATAGAAAACCCTAAAAGGTCCACAAAAAAGCTACTAGAGCTGATCGAAGAATTCAGCAAGGTAGCAAGTTACAAAATTAATGTTCAAAAATCAGTTGCCTTTCTTTACACTAACGATAAATCAACAGAAAAAGAAAGTAAAGAAACAATCCCCTTTAAAATAGCACCCAAAGTAATAAAATATCTGGGAATAAATCTAACCAAGGAGGCGAAAGAATTATACACAGAAAACTATAAACCATTGATGAAGGAAATTAAAGAAGACTTTAAAAAATGGAAAGATATTCCATGCTCTTGGATTGGAAGAATCAATATTGTTAAAATGGTCACACTGCCCAAGGCAATCTACAGATTTAATGCAATCCCTATCCAATTACCCAGGACATATTTCACAGAACTAGAACAAATCATAATAAAATTTATATGGAACCATCAAAGACCTAGAATTGCTAAAGCATTACTGAAGAGAAAGAAAGAGGCTGGAGGAATAACTCTCCCAGACTTCAGACAATACTATAGAGCTACAGTCATCAAGACAGCATGGTATTGGTACCAAAACAGACATATAGACCAATGGAACAGAATAGAGAGCCCAGAAATGAACCCACAAACTTTTGGTCAACTCATCTTCGACAAAGGAGGCAAGAATATACAATGGAATAAAGACAGTCTCTTCAGCAAATGGTGTTGGGAAAACTGGACAGCAGCATGTAAAACAATGAAGCTAGAACACACCCTTACACCATATACAAAAATCAACTCAAAATGGATTAAAGACTTAAACATAAGACAAGATACAATAAACCTCCTAGAGGAAAACATAGGCAAAACATTATCTGACATACATTTCAAAAATTTTCTCCTAGAAGAAATAAAAGCAAGAATAAACAAATGGGACCTAATGAAACTTACAAGCTTCTGCAGAGCAAAGGAAACCAGAAATAAAACAAGAAGAAAACCTACGGAATGGGAGAAAATTTTTGCAAGTGAAACCAACAAAGGCTTGATCTCCAAAATATATAAGCAGCTCATACGACTCAATAAGGAAAAAATAAACAACCCAATCCAAAAATGGGCAGAAGACCTAAACAAGCAACTCTCCAAGGAAGACATACAAATGATCAAAAAGCACATGAAAAAATGTTCAATATCACTAATTATCAGAGAAATGCAAATCAAAACTACAATGAGGTATCACCTCACACCAGTCAGAATGGCCGTCATTCAAAAATCCACAAATGACAAATGCTGGAGAGGCTGTGGAGAAAGGGGAACCCTCCTACACTGCTGGTGGGAATGCAGTTTGGTGCAGCCACTGTGGAAAACAGTGTGGAGATTCCTCAAAAGACTAGGAATAGACTTACCATATGACCCAGGAATCCCACTCCTGGGCTTGTACCCAGAAGGAAATCTACTTCAGGATGACACCTGCACCCCAATGTTCATAGCAGTACTATTTACAATAGCCAAAACATGGAAACAACCTAAATGTCCATCAACAGGTGACTGGATAAAGAAGATGTGGTATATTTATACAATGGAATACTACTCAGCCATAAAAGCCAACAACATAATGCCATTTGCAGCAACATGGATGATCCTAGAGAATGTCATTCTAAGTGAAGTAAGCCAGAAAGAGAAAGAAAAATACCATATGAGATCGCTCATATGTGGAATCTAAAAAACAAAAACAAACAAAAACAAAGCATAAATACAGGACAGAAATAGACTCATGGACAGAGAATACAGACTTGTGGTTACGGGGGTGGGTAGAGGGTGGGAAGGGATAGACTAGGATTTCAAAATTGTAGAATAGATAAACAAGATTACACTGTATAGCACAGGGAAATATACACAAAATGTTATCATAAATCACAGAGAAAAAAATGTGACAATGAGTGTGTTTATGTCCATGAATGACTGAAAAATTGTGCTGAACACTGGAATTTGACACAACACTGTAAAATGATTATGAATCAATAAAAAATGTAAAAAAAAAAAAAAGAGGGATGGAAGTCAGCAAATACAAAGTGATGATCTTACACTACTCTTGTTGGTGGAAAATCTTCCAACAAGACCATCGGCAAATATGAAACCACAGTCAGTACCTTAAAGAAGATTTAATTTTTGATATGAATCACAGGATTATGAGGCTTTCTAGGAAACACACTCTCTCTCTTCCCTGTGTGTCACTGTCCCCTATATACACACGCAACGTGCGCACGCACACACACACACAAACACACACACACACACAGGGGAAAAAAATCCAAAGGCAGAATTTAATTTGGGGGCAAGTCCAAATTTCAATATACGTCTCCAAGAAACATATAGAACAACAAAAGCGAATAAATGTGGGGAACAGAAGAAGAGTTAGATCAGGGATCTCCTCCCTGGCTGCACACTAGGGAGCTTTAAAACACGCCGATGCCTACCCCCAGAGATTCCACGTTACCGGTCTGGGATGTGGCTAGGGTATCAGAATTCAAAAAAAACTCCCTAAGCTATTCCAGTGTGCAGTCAAGGCTGAGAACCCCTGAGATAGAAGCTACTAACATTTTTGATTTGGGCTTTAAAAGTGGAGACTAAATGAAATCAAATCCAAATCTCTGATGAATCAGGTTAGCAATGAAAGCATTTTTTTTCTGGCCTGAGATTGTGGTACATTTTCCTACATGTTTCTTCTTGGAAGAGATAGGATTGCAATTAAGAGAGAAACAGCTGTGTAAATGGAAGTACAATGTGGCAGCTGTCTTCAAAGATACTGCCTTTTTTTCCCCCTTCCCAAAAGGAGTAGAGCAAAAGGTTTTCTTTTTCCTTCTGTATCCTAGTGTCTTGCCCTTGAGAGCCCTTGACATGTGGAACATGGCTAGTACACAGGCTCTAGTCTTCTCAAAAAATTATTATTATTTTTTTAATGGAGACACTGGGGATTGAACCCAGGACCTTGTGCATGCTAAGGAGGCACTCTTACCACTGAGCTAAACCCTCCCCAGACAGGCTCTGGTCTTGATTATGTAGTTTCCTGGGGGATCCCCAACGTTTGCAAGTCACTTATCCTCAAAAGGTTAAGATAAAATATTTCAGAAAGCAATTATCCTTATTAAGAAAGACTTACATAAATAAACAAGAGGAATGGGAGAGAGAAAGAAAGAGAGACCACCCTAGGCAGCTAAGCCAGAAGATGTCCAGCCTTCCATCTCATTGGGGCTTTCGGGCTCTGGTGTCTGAACAATTTGTATGGAAATCCTGCACGAGTGACCAGCTTCTCTGGGAACTGATGTAACGGTTAGAGACAATAGCTTATGGTAAACAGCTCTAAGCAAATTGAGTTATAATGTCAAAAGTCAGTACTTTGGGGCAGGAGGTAAAGTCCATTTTCTTCAGGACTATCCTTGGAAATTCACTTGATTCATTGATAAAAATTATGCTTAACTTCCTGCACAGGACTCTTAGAAAGATGGAGACACAGTATATCTAAATCACCCAATAAATGCCTGACACTGGGTACGCGACAAATGTCAGTTCTGTTAGTTCTTTCCTCCTCTTAAAATAGGATCTTAGTTAGATGTGCTACTCATCATAAAAGGGAGGCAGTCATAGGAAGTCACCATCAGGGTTGTGACTCTGAGGGCTCCAGGGTCAAAGAGAAGCCTGGCGCCATTCCCTGTGAGCTGTGTGCCCTTGGGTGATTACTTGACCTTTCTGAGCAACAGCCCTTGCGAGAGAGGTATTATAATTTGTACCTATGCCGTTGCGTGTGCTGGGTGGGCTGGTTCCCTCCTCTGCCTCTCCCACAGTGCTGCGGGCAGACTGTGTGATGGACTATGCCACTGTTAGTGCCTGACAAACGCAAAGCACATAGTAGGTGTTCAAAAGTGCTGACTGTGTAAAAGCTCTGATGAGACAGCTGTACAGGAGGAAGCTGACTAATGCCTCAAGTTAGTGGCACCCACTTCTGCAAGCGCAGAGATCTTTTACGTGCACGCCTTCTTTCGGGGCTTTGTTTTAAAAGGATCTCCTTTCTAGCAATCTGACCTCTGGATAAATGAGGTGGTCTTGGACTAATTTGCTTACACGTTAATTTTACAAAGGCTTTGTGGTTCTTTAACGAGAAAGCTTTTCAAAGGAGTCATTCGTTGGCTCTAATGACTATTGCTCTCAGACACTGCTTCGATACATCTTTTACATTTGTAATTGCATTTCCAAGTATAGTACTGATGAAAATGGATTCTATCTCCTGCCCCAAAGCATCGACTTTTGACACTGTAAGTTGGTTTGCTTATTTAATACAGCTTAGCGTAAGCGGCAGTCTCTAACCCGTACGACAAAAGGCATTTACTTCTAAACACATGTCAGGAAAACAATCAATAGGAGAGCTCTGAAATTCTGATTTTTTTCTCCTGTTAAAAAAACAAAAAGAGAGAGAGAGAGAACATGGCTAGATGCCACATTTCTTAGAAGTATTTTAAAACCCTGTGGCTCACTCAAATCAAATAATAAAATAGTTGAGTGTTAAAAGAAATCATAAAGGGAGTGGACTGTTTCATTGCCAAAGCATCAGAGCAAGAAAAGATTCTTGAAAAAATTAAACTGAAACCCTAACATTTGCATCTTTTAAAGAGGAACAGAGGTTTGGCCAAATAGCCAATATTGCTAAGGAACTCTCTTTATTATAACAGGCAAAAATATAAACATTTGCACAAGATGTTCAAAATAATACAGCTTGCAGGAACTGCTGAGAATTAATTAGGAAGGTGAATTTATTACCTAAATAAATAAATAAACAAACCCGAGTGCCACTCAGTGTCTGACATTAAGGGGTTATACACTTTTCATTAAAGAGGACTAGTAAATATAGTTTAAAGGCTCGAGGGAGGAGTGAGAGAGAGAAGGCTGGCGCACACCAGCTCAGGCTGTGCCAGACGTCAGCTGACTGCCTCCATTGAGATTACCATGGAAACACCTTCTCCTGGGACACTGCCAGGAGGGTAGGGGTGCTTTAGAAGTGGTGATGGGGAGCAGAGCCGGTAGCCGATGGATTTTAGCAGGGCTCACCCCTGTAACACTACAAGGACAATCTACCTTCCAAATAATACGGTATCTTTCTAGCAAGTCACGTCAGATAGAGTCATAAAACATGAAGCCTGACATAATTACAATCCATTTACCTCCACAAAGCAGTCACATCGGTTCAGATAATTGTCTCTTTTCTCTCCCCTGCTTGCTTTGTATCCTCCGTAGAACTAGAGGAGGTGTTTGTGTAAATTAATTGGCTACTCCCTGAGCCATCAAGCCCATACTGATGAAAAGGGACTATATCAAACAGCATTAATGGGCAGATTCAAACATCCTTCAAACCGACCCATCAGGCAAAACCAACACATCTCACCAACAAAAGGGTAAGAGGAGTTCCAGCTGAGGTCAGGTTAAATGTTTCAGTTTATGCGGTCTCGCTGGAAACCAGTGAACAGATTTTATGTTTACGCAAATTAAACTCAGTCTTGGCAACCAGCTTGTGGAGCGCTGGCTGGGGAGAGCCAGCGTCCACGTGCACTTGAATGGCAGAAGAGCAGTGATTCAAGCAATGTGCCTCAGCCACGGGGTGCAGTTTTTCCCACTGATTCACAGCGATCTCTAGGATGGCGCTCAGCGTTAAAGAGGCTGTGATCAAAGCTGTGCACACGACATTACTAATTGTGCGGGCCACCTCTTGCCTTTGTTCTCCGCATTAAACCCTGGCTACCATGCGTCTTTCTGCTTTGCAAAACATTCAGATTCTGACCCCACCGCTCCCTGTACAAATTTTAACCTTTCTTGACAACCGTATTGGAATGAATGCTTTAATTTGGTATTCCACTTACAAAATAGAGCGTAGAGGGTGACTCAAGGGGGATGACACTAATTTGACAATAACACAGATTCCCGCGGGCTGAAATCCTAACCTAACTATGCGGCATCTGTACACAGAAAGTCACTCTGTGGCTAATACAGGGGTCATGTAACGTGAACGTTTCATTCTCAGCTTGCTGTGCGCGATTATCTGACCATACCATTTGTGAGAATATTCTTAAAAACCTATCATGGTTTTCTACTTTTATCTTTCCTGTGAAAAATGACTGGCATCATTGTTAAATGATACATTGGCTGAATAATTTTTGCCAATGGAAGGGAAAAAATGTGTTAAATGTATCTTTTAATTATATTTTGCTTAGGTTTCTGTAAAGATCAGTCTTCATCTCCTGAACACAAAGCAACAGACAGTGGGGGAATGATTCTTGTAGTTGAAGACTGAGACCCCCAGGGTGTGTGGAGGTTTTATAGTTTAAAGTAATAGAAAAATACATGATCCCACTACACACCTATTAGAATGGCTAGAAAAAAAAAACTGGTAATAGCAGATGCTGGTGAGGCTGAGGAACTCTTGATCACTGCTGGTAGGAATGCAAAACGATACAGTCACTTTGGAAGACAGTCTGGTAGTTCTTACAAAGCCAAACTCAGTCTTACCACGTAAGCTAGAGCTGCACTCAGAGGTATTCACCCAGATGATTTGAAAACTTGTGCCCATACAAAAACCTGCATGTGAAGGTTTGTAGCAGCTTTATTCACAACTGTCAAAAACTGCAAGGAACTAAGACGTTGCAATAGGCAAATGGAGAAACAAACTATGGTACATCCACACAATGAACTATTTTTCAGAAACAAAAAGAAATGAACTATCAAGCCATGAAAACCCGTGTAAGAACCTCAAATACCTATCGCTGAGTGAAAGAAGCCAGACCAGAAAGGCTACATACTGTACAATTCTAATGACAGGATATTCTAGAAAAGGTACAACGAGGGAGACAGCAAAGTGATAAGTGGTTGTCAGAGGTTTGGGGGAGAGAGAGAATATAGAAATATATAAAAAATATCAAGCTCTTCCTTCCTGGCTGCCCGAGGACCCACCATTATGAACGACACAGTAACTATCTGGACCAGGAAGTTCATGACCAACTGACCATGCAGCAGAAATGAATGGTCACTGATGTCCCTCATCCTGGAAAGGCAACAGGACCGAAGATAGAGATTTGGGAAAAGCCAGATAAAATGTGCAAGACTAGATGTCATCTTTGCATTTGGAGCCAGAGCCATTTTGGGGGTGGCGATGGTGTGATTTACAATTCCTTGGATTACGCAGAGAAAAACAAATCCAAACATAGACCTGCAAGACACGTCCTGGATGAGAAGAAAAAGGCCTCAAGCAAACTGTGGGAGGAACACAAGCACAGAGAGAGCAAAGTCAGGGGGATTGCAAAGGCCGGTGCAGGTGCTGGCAAAAAGGCCGAGCAAAGATTCTGCAGTGACTGTGCAGATTTTTAATGAGAAGATTAATAAACTGTAAAAACTTGAAAACACAGGATCTAGTCTACCAGCAGTTAGAAATCTAGGGTACAGTGAGGGCAACTTAATAATAGCTTGGCTACAGTGAAACATTTTCCAGAGATGAGTCACACGCCAGAGTTAGCTGTATGTGTGCCATCTTAGTTGAGATGCAAGGTATAGTCTTAAGTATGTGGAAGTGTGCTACTGAAATAAAATTAACATTGCCTGATTTAACTTCTGGTTTATAGGACATACAGGGACTAGGAGAGTAAGTTAACTGAACCATGAGGAACCAGTTGGACAAATCCAGATGAGACCAGTCCTGGGTCCTTTAAAAACTCAATGTCATGCATACCGAGTGTTGGTGAGGATGTAGAGAAACCAGAACTCTCACAGACTGGAGGGAACATAAACTGGAGCATCCGCTTTGGAAAACAGTTTGGTAGTTTCTTACAAAGTTGAACAAATGCCATACGGAATAATTCCACTCCCAGATATCCACCCAAGAGAAATGAAAACATATGCCCATGTAAAGTCTTGTATGGGAATGGACTCGGCAGTCAAACGTCCATCAACTGGTGAATGGGGAAGTGAAATACGGTAGATTTGTGGAAATATTACTCAGCAATGAAAACAAAAGAGCCAATGATGTATGGAACACGGACGAACTTCAGAAACATTATGCTGGGTGAAGGAAGCCAGACACAAAACAGTATCTATTGTATGATTCCATGCATATGAACTTTCTAGAAAAGGTATAATTATAGAGACAGAAAGATCAATGATAGTCTAGGGCTGAAGTTGGGACTGAGTGCAACTGAGCCTGAGAGAACTTTCTGGGGTGCTGGAAATGTTCTGAAACTAGAAATATATGATGTTTGTACAACTGCATAAATTTAAGAAAAATAACTAAACTGTATTTTACAATGGGTGGCTTTTTTTTTTGTAAGTCCTCTAAATGTATCAGTTTGCTAGGACTGCCATGCAAAGCGCCACAGACTGGGTCACTTTAACGACAGAAATTTCTCAGTGTTCTGGAGGCTAGAAGCCCGAGATCAAAGTGTCGGCAGGATTGGTTAATTAATAGTAATTAAAACAGTCTTTGGCATGAAGATAGACAATAGGCCAAGAGAACAGAGGAGAGAAACTAGAAAAGACATATGCGCACACTTGACTTACGACAAACGTGGCACTGAAGAATAATGGGCCCTCCTCCTTGACTTGTAGATGGCTGTCTTCCACCTGTGTCTTTGCGTGGTGGTCCCCCTGCACCTGTCTGTGTCCCAGCTGTCTCTTCTCATACGGACCCCAGTCATAGCGGATTAGAGAGCACCCTAATCTCTCACTTTAACCGAAACCTCTCTTTAAAGATCTTGTCTCCAAATACAGTCACATTCCGAGGTACTGGGGGTGAGGATTTCAACAAATGAACTTTGGGGGAACACAATTAACCCCTAGCAGTAAATTATACCTCAAGAATGCTGTTTTAAAAAGTTATTATCACGCAAAAAAGTGTGTGTGTGTAGAGGTACAGTATTGGATTAAAAAAGATGTAACTATAAATCCGAAATATAAACCTAGACAGGGTTTTAATAGGTACAAAAGACATTCTTTGAACAATTGAGGATACTTGAATAAGAGTTCTCCAACACATAAGGGATAATGATAATGTTTAATATTAAATATTATGAAAATATTACTTTTTTTAGATGTGAAAATGGTATTGTGGTTAGGAAGAATGCCCTAATTCTTAGGAGAATGCACCCAGGAGCATCTTAGTGGTAAAGGGTCATAAGAGATAAAACAAATATGGCAAAAAGTGAACACTTACTGAATCTAGGCGGAGGGCACACGGTGTTCCCTGTACTGTTCTTTCAATCTGTCTGCTCATTTGAAAAATGCTCTAATTAAAAGTCAGAAGAATTGAATTACCAAAGAACTCTGAAGGGGCAGAAAGTTCTCGAGGTAGGAAAGGCACCTAAATGAAAGATTTCTTTTCTTCCTCTCCTTCCTGGCTAACTGAAGTAGAAAATTATATTCTGTTAAAGCTCACACCCAGTTACAGCTTTTTATAAATGAGAAGCAGTTAGTATTTGTACTACACAAAATCTAGGAAAAAAACATATCATAGATTTTAGAATTTTTAAAGTTTGGCAGGGAGGAGGCCAAGAAGTGTGGCTGCAGCTCACTCAGAATAACAAATGGCAAGCAAAGGCCCTTTCTAACAGGAGTAGCAGACTGGTGGCCTGTGGGCTGAACATGGCTTATAGACACGTTTCATTCGGCTTACGTGGCGTTAAACAACCAGGAGATTTTATATATAATACAGACTGCAGCTTTTTCCAGGTGAATCCACAGACGTGCTGTACTGGACTCTGGCGTGGTCACAACGGATGAGAGTGGGGTGGTGGCTGGCCCGCGATGGGTCTGAACTTCATTCGTTTCTGAACCTGACTGACTCCTAAAGGAATCTGACTTTTTGGCAAAGAAAATGGGTTAAACGGCAAGCTGTCCCTTCTGCTGGCTTTGCTTTACCACCGTTCTCAGCTCTATTTCCCTTCACATGGATACAGCGAATGAGAACATTATATTGGCGGTGTATGTGTGTGGGGTGAAACTGAAGAGACGGGATTTGGAAGTGGTAATTTTAGAGTTCATAAAATCTTTGCCCAACAATAATTAAAACAGTCTTTGGCACAAAGATAGACAACAGACGAAGAGAACAGAGGAAAGAAACTAGAAAAGACATAGGGACACACCTGACTTACGACAAACGTGGTACTATAGAGCAGAGGGAAAAAGACGGTCTTTTCAGTAAACAGTGCTAGGCTGATCACTTATCCATATGGGGGTAAAATAAACCCTGGGCGGCTGCCTCGCATAAACACAAAAATCAATTCTAGGTGGACTGTGAGATGTTAGTGTAGGAGGCACAGCAATAAAGCTTATAGAATGTAACAGACGAGGATGTCTTCACCATCGTGGGGTAGGGAATGATTCCCCAAACAAAAACAAAAAAGCACCAACCTTAAAGGAAAAAAAACCTGATAAATGAAACCACATTAACATGAAAAATGTTGTTCACAGACACTGCTGAAAGAACCAAAAGGCAAGTCACAGAGTTGGAGAAGATATTTGCAACACAGGTAACTGCCAATGGGCATGTATGCAGAATATAAAAAGAACTCTAGGAAATCAATTTTTTAAAAAGTCAGCCCAATAGAAAAATGGCAAGAGACTTGAACAAGCACTTCACAAAAGACATCCAAATGACCAATAAACACACAAAAAGGTGCTCAACCTTATTGGTAATGAGGGAAATACAGATAAAACCCACAATGTGTACCCATCCACGGATGAATGGATAAAGGTGTGGTATACACACACGATGGAATGTTATTCAGCTGCGAGAAAGAAGGAAATCCTGCCATTTGCAACAACTTGGATGAAACCCGAGGGTGTGCTAAGTGAAGTAAGTCAGAAAGAGAAAGACAAATACTGTACAATATTATTTACATGTAGAATCTCAAAAAAGGTAAACTCAGAGAAACACAGAGTGGAGTGGTGGTTGCAGGGGCTGGGGGAGAATGGGAGAAATGGTGAGATGCTGGTTAAAAGGTACAAATTCCCAGATATAAGATGAGTATGTTCTTGGGATCTGTTATACAGCACGGTGATTACAGCTAATAATTCTGTATTATATACTTAAAAGTTGCCGTGTGATCAGATTTTACATGGTCTCACCCCTAAAAATTTGTAATTATGTGATGTGGTGGAGATGGCATCTGATGTTAAAGTGGTAATCATACTGCAATAGATAAATGTATCAAATTGACACATTGTACACCTTACACATACACAATGTTATATGTCTGTTATATTTCAATAAGACTAGGGGAAAAACCCCCCACAATGTGTAACTACCACACACCTACCAGAATAGCTAAAATTCAAGACTGTCAGTATCTGGTGTTGGAGAGGAAACGGAGCAACAGGAACTTCCCAGTGTTGTTGGTGGGGGTGTAAACCAGTATTACTGCTTTGGAAAACTGGAATTATCTACTAAAACTGTACAGCAGTTTCACTCCTGGGTATTTGTCCCACAAAAATGTATGCATACAAACACCAAAAGATATGCACAAGAACAATTTTTAAAATCTTAAATATCCATCAACACAGGAATGGATAAACGAAACACCCATTCCTTCTGGTATATACCTGGTATATACTCATAAGGAAATACTATACAGCAATGAAAATGAGAGAACCAGAATTACACGAAATAATATGGAAGCTCTTGTGAACATAATGTTGAAAGATGTTAGCCACTATGCATGAAAATAGATTAAAAACAGTTTCACTGTACAGCACAGGGAACTATGTTCAATATCCTGTAATAAGCTTTAATGGAAAAGAATATGAAAATGAATATATATATATGTATATGCATGACTGGGACATTGTGCTGTACACCAGAAATGGACACATTGTAACTGACTGTACTTCAATTAAAAATAAATAAGTAAATATTTTAAAATATCCAAAAAAAACACAAAACTGCTGCATCAGCTGAGTTCTTATCCACGGTGGGCATCAGTTTAGCTCCTGCTTGACAAAGTCTGGGATCTTGGCAAGTGGAATGCGGGTAGGTGGAAAGAGTCCAAGGACCCAAGGATGCTGCATGAACATGGACTTTTTGAAGCACCGCTCTCCCACTGACTTCCTTCTCACTGGGAAAACCTAATCACCCACCCTAGTATTCAGTATGATCTGTGACCAAGGTCCAAACGTGACTTGGGCCTAAGGACAACACTCAAAAACTGTAGAAGGGGACTGACCATTTTTACCCAAAATGAACTGCAGTAATTATCCCACGCTATGCCAGGAAAAGTCAGGATAGACTGCGCATCGATTTGCAACTGCCTGACGAGGAGCTGAAGCTCCAACCTGGATCATGCAGAACTGGTTGCTATGGTGAGGCCTCATCGGAGACACTGTGTTCAGTATGTCTCTGCAGGATCAAACTCGAATGGCTTGTTGTTGGGTTGGCTGATTTAGACCTCAGCCTGGCCCATGTTGTCTGGCAAGAAAAGTGATTGTTAATAAGAAAACAAATAAAGAGAGATAAAGACTGAAAAGAATGGCAGTAACTTAGACCATCCAAGCACGGTGTTGCTGAGGGAGTCACAGAATAACGTGGTTCCTCAGAGCTGCCTTTAAACTGAAGAGTTTCCTGGGTGTCTATGAAATACCTTTCCCTTACTACCATGTGCATCTTAAAAAAATTTTTTTTTATTAATAAAGAAAATTTATTTTTATTTTTTTGAAGTATAGTCAGTTTACAATGTCGTGTCAATTTCCGGTGTACAGCATAATGTCTCAGTCATACATATACATACATGTGCATCCTTAATTAAAAACAAAATATTACTTGAGATAGTATTTGGTCCCATTGGGGCCCAGGGCAGGCCTCAAAATATGCCTCAATGGCACATTGATCATTTTGAATTCAAGATACTTAAAAAACAGCCAATGCAAGAGGGACACTTTGACCCCCCTCTCTGTCTCCCTGAAATCAGGAAAGAAACCTCCTATGTGAAAGGTATTCTGCCTGCACTGGGAGGTGGCAGGCAGTCACTATCGCCAGAGATGGGGAACCCAGGGCTGAGAAGCCTGTGTGGATAAACCTTGTTACCTCTTTACTGCCCAAGGCCAAACGTTACTTAAACTCCTTATAATTAAGCACCCAAACCTAAGTTTCTTTGTCCTGTCAGATCTTCCCAAACGCATTGTTTCTTTCTACAAAAAGACATAAAAGCTACCTGCTTTCAATCACTCTCTGAGCATCATTTTACGATCTTCCGCACACACAAAATCGAACTGGGTTTTCTCCTGTTAATGCGTCTTGTGTCAGTTGTACTACTGGTCCAGCCACAAGAACTCAAGAGGGACAGAGAGAAACTCCCCCTCCCCGATAGGCACAATCCGTTCCCTGGAGCCAGAGAAGCCCAGGGAATTCAAACAGGGGCCTAAGCAGGAGGAGAAACGAGACATGTGGGGATCCTCAGCTATGTGTGTTTATTGATCACTCTTTATTTCTGAAAACGTTCTAATCTGATTCTGAAACACAGCGGTCCCAGGATTCTTCTCCTTCCTGGAATAATTGATAACCTCGCGGAACTGAAGGGAAATTGGAGCTCATTCGCACATTAAGAGAGAAGGGAAAATGGAGGCCCATAAAGACAAGAGATTTCCTTTTCATTCCATTTCCTGCAATGATCCTCCTTTTTCCCACCATTTAAGTGTGGGTGCTCTTTTTTTTTTTTTTGTGGGTGCTCTTGAATCATCTGCCCGCTTCTCCCTTCAGACTCATAATTTCAGCCTTCGATTATGTGCGCATCTGCTCTAAAAGTTTTATCTTACGGGCTGAATCCTTCCCCCCCTTTACAGTATCAGACTTCCAGTTACCCGTGGAGGGTACATGTAACAAACTGCATCAATACCTGAAACTCGACGTGGTTAAAACTGAAATCATTCTCCTTCTTCCCCCGGCTGCCAGGTTCTTCCTCTTGGTTATTATTAGCCATGTCATTTTCAAAGGTTCCTTGTCTTAAATGTTGTTTTTGATTTCAAAATATTTCATACAAAAAGTGTGGAGAATAAAATAACAAGTATTCATGTCCCCATTAGCCAGACTTAATATTGGGTCATACTGGCCTCAGACTGAACAACATTTTTACAGACACGGCCGCAAGTCCCCCTGCCCCATTCAATCTGCTGCCTCCTAAGAGGTGACTCTCTCCTCAAAGCAGGCCCTGAGACAAAGACTGAGGAGCATCAGAACTGATCTGAGAGGTGCAGGGACACCAGCAAGGGTGTGAGGAGGTGGCTCAGGGAACGGAAGGCACCCCGAAGGGCCCATTATTAAGCAACTACCCCAGGGGGCAGCTGCAGCTCATCCCTACAGACAAGCTCCAGCAAATGGTGTAAAACACACCTCAGAATGATGGGGGCCAATGAGGGGCGGAGTTGGAGTGTTTATACCCCCACACCCACTCGTCATTTGGGTGGCTGGGGGGTGGTAGGTGGGGGTCTCCAGCGAGCACAGAGGGCTCTGGCAGCCTTTTGACAAAGAAAGGGAGCCTTCTGACAAAGACACTGGCTGCTGGAAGTTAGGCTGGTGTGCACCAGGACGGGAAGGGAAGGCAGAGCACTGATAGCATGTGTGACACGGTGCACCCATCCTACTGGCCTGGTTTTACCTTTATGCCAATTGTTAGACATGGTTCACTTCTGCATTACAGGACACAACTGATAACATTGATGATGATGATGATGACAATGGTGACGATAAACATACACCAGCCAACACAGACAAGGAAGGTAGTTTGGGAAAATAACTTCAGTTGAAAGACCTGTTTAACTATTTATGGAATTCATATTGTGTGCTTGATTGATCTCCCTTTAACAGAAAGTAAGGAAAAGGACTCAGACACTCTCTTTTAGACATTGACAAAACTTGATTTTTCTCCCTTATCCTTCATCTCCTACTTCGAGACTGCAGGGTTATTAGGCTTAAACTCTGATTGATACAGAAGATCACACGTCTTTGCTAAGAAGGCTACATGAGATCAAGAATATCTCAGAACGTCATTTTCTTCTTAGCTGCCACCCATCAGCCTTTCTGCTGAAAGGGAGAGGAGTGTGTCTGCGTGTGCGTGTGGGGTGGGGACTACGTGGTGGAGATGGATCCCAACCCCTCAACCCCCTCACAGGGTGACGAGCCTGCAGAGATGTTCTAAATTATTTAGCAAAGCCAGGAATAGTTTGCCTTCGATGTACCTCACAACCAACCGGACTCCTGATTTAACAAGATAAGAGTACAAAACAGTATGTTTCCAATTCCCTTTTGCAGAGGCCAAAAGGATTTAAAATAATTTTAAATGATACTCTTCATAGTTCCTATTATTGGACAAACACAGACCTCCCTCTTTAAGGACTAGCAGACAGAGAAAAATCCCCTGACACGTAAGAGCCAGTCATCCAGGAGGGTCATTCTGAAGAATCAGAGCAGGTGCTTGTAAAGCAGACCCCATAAAGCAGGAAAAAAAATAAAAAAAAAATCTATGGAGATTCGAGGAAACACCCACCAAATTTCGTATTTCAAATAAGGAATGATTACAGAACTTGAAAACCCCACAGAGAAGGGAACACCTAAGTGGGTTTAGATCAGAGGTGAACCATATTGGTGAAAAGTCTGGAAGCAAGCCTCCATTCTACATTTAAAAGAGAGATAATGTTTTCAGAAAGCAATTCTCGAGTGTTTTTCTACCTGATACCATTTCCACGTAAAAACATGTCTTATGAAAATAAATCAGAAAATACGCCTCGTGTCACAACATTTAAGCAGTGAGCAGGATTAGGAATAAAGAAAAGTCATGTAGAACTCAGAGTCCTACACTTTAAAAAAAAGGCTTTGTTGTTCCATTGGAGGCTCTGGATCCTCCTTCTAGAAAACAGTACTTTTGTATAAAACATGCAATTGGGATAGAATTTCAGGAATTCACAGGCTTCCTAAAGCCCCGACGGTTCTAGGGATCAGTCTGTTGACCCACTAGGGGTCCATGAACGCCAGGCTGAGAACCCCTCATTCAGAGAGAAGCAGAGGCACTTACATTGTACAGAGGGATGGTCTTCATCACTTTGTAATGCTTAGTGGGATCCATTTTATACAGGTGACGATCAGTGACAAAAATTGCTCGATCTTCCACCTTACTAAATCGATTCACCTGTAAGAAAACAAAACAGTAAACCATATTATTGCATCAAGAAGGAAATCAAACCGTCTGTCAGGAAAACATCCGGGGCAGAGGTGGCTGGCTGTGGAGCCAGGCTATTGGATGCAACAGGGAGCTAGAAAGAGTAGATGTTTCCAGATCTGTGGAATGTTACAATGTAAACTGCACAATTTTACAATTTAACAGGGGAAAAAACCAAGAAAATTGGAAAGGACTAAACAGAATTAAAGGACTAAAAACATATAACCCAGACATAATAAAGAAAGTGAAAAGGGTTCAACCCACAGAAGAGGAGAAAATTCATGCAAATCATATATCTGAAAAGGGATTTTTATCCAAAACATATGAAGAGTAGAAGGTATGTTATACCTGGAGTATATAATTCAATAATAAAAAGACAATTTTTTTAAATGGGTAAAGAATTTGAAGAGACATTTCTCCAGAGGAGGATACACAAACGGCTATAAAGAAACACTGAAAAGATGCCTGACTTCATTAGCCATCAGGAAAATGTAAAGTCAGAACCGCAGTGAGATACCACTTCACACCCACTAGGGTGACAATAATTAACAAAGACAGATAGTAACACGTTGGCCAGGATGTGGAGCAATTGGAACCCTCATCACTACTGGTGGGGATCTAACGTGATGCAGTGGCTTCGGAAAACAGTCTGGCAGCTCCTTAAACGGTTAAACATAGAATTACCACATGGCTCAGAAACTCCACTCCTAAGCATATACCCAAGGGAACTGGAAATACATCCACACGAAAATCTGCGCCTGAATGTTCACAGCAGCCTTAATCGTAACAGCTAAGAAGCAGAAACAACCCAAATGTGCACCAACTGACGAATGAACAAATAAAACGTGATCTATCCATACAATGGAATATAATTCGGCCATAAAAAGAACGCAGCGTTGAGACAGGCTACAACACGGATGAACCCTGAAGAGACCATGCCAAGAAAAAGCAGCCAGGCACAAAGGACCATATGTTGTATGACTCCATTTACATGAAATGGCCAGAACAAGCAAATCTATAGAAACAGAGCACAGATTAGTGGTTTCTTGGGGCTGGGGGAGATACGAGGTTTGGGGGAATGATAGCTAAGGGGGTGTGGGGTTTGTTTTTGGGTTAATGAAAATGTTCAACTGATTGTGGTGAAGGATATACAACTCTTAACTACACGAAAAAGCCACTACATTGTATACTTTAAAGTGAGAAATTGTATGTTAAGTGAATTTTATCTCAATAAAGCTGTTAAAAAAAAAGTTATCTCTATTTGAAACAATTCATTCTGTCCCTTTCCTCGTGCACTGGGCAGGTGTATTTCAGATTAAATTCCCTGAAGTATGTCGTTAAATCTACATGTTCTACATGACATCTACTTGCACCAAATGACGTGAGTCAGACGGAGAAAGACAAACACTGTGTGATGTCACTTATATGTAGAATCTAAAATAAGACAACCAACCAGTGAATCTAACAGAAAAGAAGCAGACCCAGATATAGAGAACAAACTAATGGTTACCAGTGGGGAAAGGAAGTGGGGCGGCGCTGTGCAAGGGTGGAGGTTACGAGGCACAAACGATCAGGTATAAAATAAGCTACAAGGATATACTATACAACATGGGGGATAGAGCCAATCTTTTATAGTAACTATAAATGGAGTATAACCTTCAAAAATTGTGAATCACTACAATGTACACCTGTAACATACGTAATTAAAAAAGACCCCATGTTTGAACGTGGGTAGTGCCTTCCTATTGCCTAGAGAGTAAATAATTGTCTGATCATCACTTCTGCTCATTAAAAAGAACGCACCATGTGAGAAGGCAGTAAGGGCCCCACGTGGAACGGATTCAAGCAGAGGCTGAGTGGACATGTGATGTAGGTGTGGGTAGAACAGGCAGAGTCTGAGGGTCTCCAAGGCCCCCTGCCACTCAGATTCCACCGTTCTTTTACCCGCCTTTCAAGAGTTCTCCTATCTGCCACTAGTCTTCTTATTTAACTTTATTTCTTCACGGCCCCTGGCTCCCTTCTGACAGCTTTCCTTTCTCTTAAATGTTTATGATTTTCTCCTCCCTTTTCCTCTTAAAAAATTTTTTTTTTTACTTAAAAAAATCTTTTTTTGGTGGGGGGAGGGAGGTAATTGTGTGTGTGTGTGTGTATATAGTTTTTTCTTTAATGGAGGCACTGGGGATTGTACCCAGGACCCCATGCATGCTAAGCACACGCATTACCACTGAGCTCTACCCTCCCCAACCTTTTCCTCTTTATCCGTGTCTATTTCAAGACAACACTCAAATTGTCAGTCTGCTATAAAACCTCTTCAATTCCTCCAGTGAAAAAAAGAACAATCACTCTTTTCTCTGAATTTCTACAACATGGTTGTAGAATCAATACATAGGATTTACAAAGAATTGAGCATGAAACAAAAAATTAACACTGAAACCAAAAAGCACAGGTTTTTTCTTTGAAAGCAGGATATGTGAGGACAGGAGGAACTACTGGCTGAAGTGTTTCTGCTAATGGAAAACACTGGGCGTGTCATCACTCTTTGCTTGGAAAGAATGACAGGAAGGAAGGCTGGCTGATGCTGATAAAAGCAAGACAATTCAGTTACATCTATCCTTGGTCTCTGGGCGAAGTGGAGTTACCATTTACATATCTCCTACTAAAAGGGCAGAAGGTTTCACTTAATAATTGAAAAGTTTTAGTGAATTTTAAGGACAGTTGACTTGTTTCTTTTAGAAATTTATCTTATTTTCTAATTGAAGTGTAGTCAGTAACTTCAGTTGACTTGTATCTTGTAGACCATGGATGCTTGGTTATTAAAAAAATACATACTTGCTACAATAGTTACGTGGAATGCTGTGCTTTTTAAACTTTCAGTTGAAGCTATGTTTGGCAAAAGAGGTTGATTTTACTTACTAATCCTGTGATCATTAATCTACTGACTGTATCTTGCTAATCTGGCTCTAATGACCTGAGCCAATATCAAAGGTTGTACAGACTGCCTTAAAATTAGAAGTCTATCCAAAAGCTGCTCTCCTTGTCAAACAGCTACAAATAAGTTACCAAAACAGTTATAAATAAGACTAACAAATTTACTTCAACACAAAGTAAAAAATCTTACATACAACTGTATGATTTCTTGTTTTCAGTGAAGGTTAAGAAAGAGCAAAACGCATCTGCGGTAAAAGAAATCAGAGCAATGGTTGCCTTTGGTGGTGGTGGTGGGGTTCTGGCTGGGAAGGGGGCCGCAGGAGCGTCCTAGGGTGATGGGAACATCCTCTATCTTGATGAGGTTGTGATTTACACATGTGTGTGCGCTAGTCAAAACTCACTGAATCATATACTTCAGACCTGTGCACTTCACTTGCACATAAGTTACGCCTCAATACAAATGCGAGAACAATGTGGAACCTCAGCTCTCCAGGGCAGGTTTTTACTGATTGCCTATTATTTCACGGACAGTGAGTCTCTCTTCCAGCCTGCCTGGAAGTTCCTTGAGGGTAAGGTTTTTAAGGTGCCTGTTCTCATGTACCTGACAGCCCCCTGTGCAGAAGTGGGCAACCTGTAGTGTTTACTACACCCTTGCTGATCAGTGGGCTTCGAGAGCGCTTTGAATCCCACAGGACAATTTCAAGAAGTCTTCTTCCCCACATGAGCCAATCCGTGTTGACAACGGGAACTGTCAGACAGGAAACCAGACGGAAGATGGCCGCAGCACACTGGGGAGGCTGCATTATGTAAGGAAAACACTTCCCAAGTGGCAAAGGGAAGCACGCTTGCTCAAGAGCTTCAGTCCCCGTGGCCCAAGTTGGGTCGTGGAGAAAGTTTATGTCTGCACTGAAAAAAGAGCAACTGCGGACTTTGTGATTTTTTATTTCTGAGGCTGGAAACCGTTTAATTAGTCAGCTATCTTTGTAATAAAAAGCTCTCTCACGTCACAGGCACTGTATAAGCACCCGGGTTGCTGATTTGGAACTTTTTATTCTCCTTGTTGGAAATGTTGATACTTACTTGTACATTTTCTTTTATCTCACAAAGTCTCTTCTCCATGTGTTAATTTTATTTTTCCCTTTGGAGTCTAAGTTTCTGGAGGGCAAGATTTTTACACCAGCCATCACGACTAGATTGCCCACAGAATGCTGATGGGCGGGATGAACTGTTCTGAGCGGATTCGAGCCTGTATTTGCAATGATGTACTACTGGGTAGTAGCCACCCACAGAAGATCTCTTGTAGACTCACAATTTCATTGAGAAATGTATCCTTCTAGAATTATAAATCTAGAAGTGGGATTGAACTTATTTTTTCCTACATTTAAAAATCCAGCACATGACTTCAATTAATTAAAAAAAATTACATTGGTAGAGCAATTACTCAAATTAAATAGTTTGATAATTTTTTCCCCCTAAATTTACAATGTGCATTTTCAAGCACTTTATAAACTGCTAATGATATACAAGGAAGCCCATTGTTGCAAGAATCTGAAACTAGTAGATGGGGTTGAGATAGACAATAAACAAGTAAGTGAACGTAATTTCACATAAAGATAGATATAATATAGATAAATATAAATATAATTTCATATAAAGGAAACAAAACTAGATAATGGCCTTGGGAGAAAAGGTACATGTGTGTGATTCTGTTGAGTGCTACTTTGCTATAGAGTCAGAGAATGCCCACATTTGCAGGTGAATCTTTTCCTAACAGACAGAATGAACCACAGGATTAATCTTGTAAATAAGTAGTTAATGATTCACTAATCAGACGCTTCAGTTTTAGACTTGGGTAATAGCGATACCTGAGTACCACGCACTAAAAATTTCCAAACAACTCCTGTGTCATATTTCTCAGTGACTGGAAAGAAAAGGAAAGGAAAACAAAGCAAAGCAACAGAACCCACTAAGACCCCTCTCCCTAGCAGACTGTAATAGAAAAGAACAAATCTGACTGCATACTAGAACTGTTCCTTTGGCTTTAACCCTGTGCCCTGTCTTCCAGGCTAGGCTCTGCACCTTTTATAAAAGAATGTTGCCTTTAGCCTGAAATATACAGGAGAGCCTATTCTCAAGGCTTTGACCTTTAAAGATATTAGCTCTTTTGCACTTACATAAAGATAACAAGTTGCAGAATAGAAAATAACATTTGTTTTGTTGGAGGTTTTCCAGGGGCAGGTGACCTGACCCACGTGGACAGCTTCCTACACCAAGAAGTTTGCAACAACCAACCACAACTCCCCCCTCTTTTTAGTATAAAAGGAGCCTGTATTCTGACTTGGGGAAGATGGTTCTCCAAGACATTAAGTCTATCATCTTCTCGGTTTGCTGGCTTTCTGAATAAAGTCGCTATTCCTTGCCCCAACACCTCATCTCTTGATTTATTGGCCTGTCGTGCGGCGAGCAGAACGAGTTTGGACTCGGTGACAAATTAGAAGGCAGAGCTGTGACACAGCTAACTAAATTAGGACAGTAGGGTAGGATCCAGTGGGACATACTGCTATATAGGTGGGGCACAGCAAACTAAAATTCAAGTTTCAGTTTGCTTTTTATTGTCTCCTCCCTTTTGCCTTAAAGTTTTAGAAATCAGTCAATCCTCTAAACATGTCCTTCATAAACCAAAGCAGATTTTCCAGCCTTCAACTCGACAGAAACGGTGTTTGTAATAACTGCTCTTGGTAGTAACTGTTTACTTGACATGGCAGCGGTTTTTGCCATAAAAGAGAACTGGCACTTGTCAGAGGACCTGAAACAAGGTGGCTGTGGAGCTCCTCCATCAGCGTTTTTCTAGGTTGTTTTGCACAACCCCTGGCTCACACGGTGCTTGGTGAAAGACAGGGTTCCAGGCCAGGCTGGTTTGAGAAACGCTGCAAATCACAGCCACCCCTGCGGCATTCAGAGCCCACGGATACATTAAAGGCTTATAGAATTCTGCACTTAAAGAGCATGTTTAACTGCTGAACCTAGCCTTTCCCAAATACATTTATTTATGGTACCCTTGGGGGAAAAAAACCTAATAATCAACAGAACACTGGTTTGTGAAAACCCCCTTGGAGAACACTCATCGTTTGTATCCACCGTAGAGTATGGAAAACAGAGAACATCTAAGATGGAATCTGAATCATACACAAAAGTAGGAATCTGAATCATACATAAAAGCAGGACTCTCATCTTTTGTGAAATCAGACTGAGAGACGTATGAGTGTGTTGCAAAAGAATGTGGAAGAGAAAAACTTGCTGCGTAATTTCATGAGGTCACACAAGATTCAACACAAAACAGGCCATGGGGCTAAGGTGGAGAGCACGGCCCTTCTGACAATACGCCCACGAGTAGTTCGTCTAGAAACCCGCAAACAAACCCCTCAAAGCGGCAATTACATTGAAGCCCTGTGTAGAAATGTTACATCCTTTTTAATGTATAAATGTAATTTCTAAAGAGAACAGGTGGTACATCTTCACCTTGAGGTTTAGCAACCCACCTCATCTTGAAAGCATGAATCAAGCGACTGGGAAGGACATGATGTAACAAAGGAAAAGCTTTGAGTTGCATAACTTAGCCAAAGCGAAATGGCAAAGGAAAATGTTTTACATACGTACGTGAATTTGTAAATTCAAACTTAATGAAAGCAGCTGTGGCACAGGAACCCCATTTTCCTTCCGCTTAAATTCACAGTCATAGAAAAACTAAATCAGAGACTCAGTGTTAGCTGAGATCTCATCTCACTCCTTCTCTTACCCAAGCTACCGCCCTCAACCAGGGAGCAATCCCTGCCAGGGCGCTCCTGCCTGGACACGTCTGGGGGCTGTCTGTGGGTTTTGTCAGCTCCACAGCCGGCCAGAGGGCAAGTCTCCCTGGAGCCAGACCAGGAGAAAACACAGCGTGAGGGTAACTATGGGCCAAGTCTCCCACCTCAGAGAACGTTTTATAAATGTAGCCAGTGGCAAGTGGCTGCTTCAAAAACAACCAAAGCATAAAGAAGAGGGTTTTGTTAATTTGTTTTGCTTTACTGAAATCGTATCAAGTTTACCTTGGTACACCCTTGGGGATTGAAACATTTTTAAAGACGGTATTACCTAAGCTGTAGTGTGAAGAAACCTACTGCATTATTTTGCATTGAACTTAGAAATACAGAAGCATGACAAAGATTTTTTCAGTTTTTATCTAGTTTTTACCCCAGGGAGAGCCATGCTGTCAGACATCAAATTGTTATCCCTGGAAAACAGAAGCAGAGATGCCAGGCTTTTCCATAGCAGACGACATGATTCTCAAACCCGTCCAGCTCTCTTTGATCAATTGTTCAGATGACTAATTTGACTCCCCAGGTAGCATCTCAGAGAGCAGACGTGAGAATTCACCACAATGGTACGTTCCTTTGTCAAATTCAAAAACTGGCATCATGGCTTACACTGTTTTGTGTGGGTGTGTGACTCTGGTTAGCAAAAGTCCTTTCTTGATTGATCGACTCTAGGTATATGTGCAAAATAGAGTTACTGGATTAGGAGTTCAGAATTAGACTCTACATTATGGTGACTACCCCAAGACACTGCCAGCAAGCTTTCCTTGGTGTCATTTATTTCATTCTAAGTTTAAAACGAGCTGCTCTCTATTTTGTTAAAAAGTCTTTATTATATTGAGTTGGTATCTTTTTTCTTAGAACATTTATTTGAACACTAACACCCACTAAACAATAATTCCCTGCTGCTCCCTGACCCCAGCCCCTGGTAATCAGTATTCTACTTTCTGTTTCTATTAATTTGACTATTCTCGGTATTTCATATAAATGGAATCACACGATATTTGTCCTTCTGTGTCTTACTACATAGATAGTATCGTCAAGGTTGTAGCACGTATTTCATTCCTTTTTATGGCTGAATAGTATTCCATTGTAAGGCTACACATGTTCGTTGTCCACCTACCAATGGACATTCGGGTTGTTTCCACCTTTAACTACTGTGAAGAATGCCACTGGGAACACTGCAGGGCAGTCAATTATCTTTCAAAGAGATTTAAGTGGTAAGAAAAATATTACTCGATAGCTCCCATTTCCCTTGCTCTTCATTCTCTGGTGTATTATGTTCATATTTCCTTCTACCTGAAGGATTTCCTTTAACATTTCCTGTGAGTTCATATCTTCAGATGTGTCTGAAAAGATCTTTATTTCACTTTGGTTTTTGAAATATACGTTTGTTGGGTATAGAGTTTTAGGTCAAGTTTTTTTTTTTTCCTTTCTGTAATAAAGTTTTAAAGTTAGTGCCCCACTGTTCTCATCTGCACTGTTTCTGATAAGAAATCTGATGCATCCTCATCCTTTTCCTGTGTCTTTTTCCTCTTTATCACCGGCTTTAAGCAATGTGATCATGTTGTGTCTTGGTACAGTTTTCTTCAAGATTTTAGTTATTGAGGCTTGCTGAGTTTTCAGGAGTCTATGAGTTTACAGTGTTCATCAAATTTGGAAAATTTTCATCCATTATTTTTTCAAGTATTTAAAAAATATCCCCTTCTCTTTTCTCCTGTAAGGGACTCCACATGCCCTTGTATCAGGCCATTTGAGGTTGGCTCACAGCATCCTAATATTCTGTTTGTTTTTTTGGAGGGGCATTATTTTCCCCTTCTCTGTGTATTTCACTCTGGATAATTTTATTGCTATATCTTTAGTTTATTATTTGTTAAGTTTACTATTCATCTGCAAATATCTAAATTGCTGTTAATCCCGTGAAGAGAATTTTTTAAACATCAGACAAATAGCGTATTATCTCTGTTCATTACATAGCCTAACAACTGTTTCAGTGACCTTGTCTGTTAATTCTACAATCGATGTCAGTTCTGGATCAGTCCAAACGATTGATTTTTCTCCTCATTGTAGGCTGTAGCTTCCTGCTGTTTTGTATGCTTGGTGATTTGTGATTGGATGCCACGCACTCTGAACTTCACCTTCCAGGTGCTCAGGATTTTGTTTTCCTATAAATACTTTTGGGCTTTGTTCTGGGACACTGTTAGGTTACTTGGAAACAGCTTGATTCTTTTGGGTGATTTGTTAGGTAGGATTGGAGCAGTGGTTAGTCAGGGCCAATTATTCCCCATCACTGAGGCCAAAATTCTAGTCAGGACTCTACCCAATGGCTCATGAATCATGAGGCTTTCCAGTCTGGCTGGAGGGAACAGGCACTTCTTGCAGCCCCGTGTGAGTTCCGGGTATCATCATCTGTAGTCCTCTGGGCGGTTTCCTCACATGCGTGTGCAGAACAGTCCTCAGCTGAACACCTGACGTGGACCCTCTGAGGGTCCCTGGAGTTCTTTTCTCTCTGTGCAGCTCTGTCCTCTGTGGGACTCTGCTCCGCCGACTCCAGCTGCCTTGGTATCTCCCAGCTCACAGCTCTGTCTTGTCAACTGGGCAGCCTACTGAGTTCTGCCTTGGCCGCCCCGGCCCATTTCTCTCTCAAGGAAGTAAACTGAGTAACTGTAGGGCTCGCTTCCTTTGCTTCTCACACCTCTGGGTTCACCGTCCTTCCTTGCTTGATGTGCACTGTCTTGAAAACCACTGTTTCATATATTTTGTTCTTCTTTTTTTTTACATCTTTATCCTTCTTTCATGCATTTCAGTAGATATGTTGTGTCCTATTATGTCCACACATGATTATTTATTAATCCAATCATATACTGATGGAGATTCATGTCTTTTCCCTCCAGTTTTCTGACTGTTACAATGTACAAAACTATCTATGTATCTATCTCTGGATATGTGTATATCTACTGCAGGATAAATCCTGAGTTGTAGAATTCCTAGATAAAGTGGTCTGGGCATTTTAAATTTTGATAGGTACTGCATGCAAGTCCACTCAGAAGGACTGTATCTTACACTCCTACCAGTACTAATTCCTTAAACCCTTGCAAACACTGGTTGTTATCAGCATTTTCAAGTTTGCCAAATTTACAGTTGAAAAACAATATTTCATTATTTTGATCTAAATAATACTGCAATTATGCACTTTTTAAAGATTTGAAACAAAGCACCTCTAAAATCACCTAAACCTGGGCCTTTGTTATGACATAATTTTTTGATAATTTTCTTAATTCCTCCTTTGGATATTGGCATATTATGTCAGTATCTCTTCTGGGGTCAATCTAGACATATTTTTCTTAAATTCATCCATTTCATTAATCCTTAAATTGCTTTTTACGTCATCTTGCAAAGCACTCTTGTATAATTATTTCAATTTCCCCTCTGTGTTTTGAACACACGTTTTAGGGTTTTAAAAACCAGCTTTCTCCCTTTCCTTCCACTTTCCAGCTTCCAGCTTTCCACTCGCTCAACTGCTCCAACCCCCTAGGTAAGTAACAATCCTCACATGTCCTGCTTCAGAGAAGCGAATATATTCATAGCACATAACTCCATCAGCCCCCGCTTCCAAGTCTCACCGTGTCCTTCTCCCTTTTCTAAACTACATTCTTCCTCCTGTTCCCCTGTTTTTTAAAAATACTAATAAAACATGTATAAAAAGTACTGAATGACCATTAACTACAAGGCAGACTAATACATGCTATGAAAGATACACACAGTAAAATACAAGCCCCTGACGTCAGAGAGGTTCCCCTTCTCCTGTTTTAAAAAGAGATGGTTACCAAAAATATTGACTTCCCTAATTAGGCTTTACAGCCTAACCCTGAGGTCGCAGTCAGCTCAGCCATTCCATCGGTGCCACACCCCACAGGGAGAACTCACTGGTGACACGGCCGGGGCGCACCTGGTGTTATGTTTTCCCGGGGCCGCAGCCACGTCAGTTTCATCGGCATCACTCTGTTCTTTCCAAGGAGGTCTGTTTCAAGCTTGCCTTACCTTACGGACGTGACAGGAGAAGAGGACGTTCATGTATTTGTCCTTCCGTTTCAGTTCGTTTGCGACGGGGACGAAAGTGCCTGAGGTCTGAGGTGTATCTGGCTTCTGAAAGAAAAGGGAAAGACGAAAATATGAGCACGCTTCACATATTAGATGACAAGGCAACCTCTCACTGCTTTCTAACTACATGCGGATAGTTTCACACATGTACTTTGGACCTCCCCATCCCTGACGACTAGCTACTGAAGGGTCAGTGTAACACCAAAGGTCCTATAATATTTTTGAAATAAGGAATGGGAGAGAGGATGAAATACAGCTTTAGGAATAATGGATACAAAGATGCGAATTAAAAACAGTTGTTGAATTACGTAAGGGAAGGTTTAAATGGTCAATGCCAGGTTACAGAATGTACCTAATACATGTGGATACAAGACAGAGGACCCTTTAAAGTGAGGGAAACATTTATTTAGAAGCAATAAAAATCTTTTAGTCTAGAGTCTCTCATAGAAATTTAGTTTCTGAAGATGTCTTAGTCCTTCTATACATTCTTGGAGAAAAATTCTTCTCTTTCTCTGGGCAGGGGAGCAGGAGTGGGTTCCACTTTGTCCTCCTGGACTTACCGAAGCAAGATAGTTGCCCTCCCAGGCCCTCTGGAGCCCAAGGTCAGCCCTTTGACCCTTCAGCATCTCCACGGCTGCAACCTTCGCCCTCACCTGGGGCAGGTCTGAAGCAGGTATGGTCTTGATGAGCTGGGATGCTCTCCATCTGTTAGAAAATGAACCAAATGTATATGAGACTTTAGAAGCACCATCCTTTTCCTTCTCAAAAGTAACCGAACCTGCCATTAAGTACAATTAAATCACTTGTGCGCTATCTTAAAAAAAGTAAAATGCCTCCAAAATACACATAGAACTTGTTAAAATACACATAGTTTCCTGTAGACAGAGGTTTTTGTAAAACTTGTTTTGCTGTTCACGTGTTTTGGGAGCAACTAGAATTCAATGATATACAGTCTCATAATATATATATAGTTAGGGCGTGGGAACTTTGGATTCATCATTCATTCATTCAACAAATGTTTTCTAGGCACCTCCACCTCTTGTTTATGCTGTTTTCGGGAGGGGAGGCACAGCAGTAGAGAGATGCAGGTCCTTTCTGCCAGGTCCTTACGTTCTAGAGAGCAGAGACAGACAGACAGTAAGACGATGAGTAAATGCCGAGCATGTCTGATGTGATACGTGCTGTGGAAGGAAATAAGGCAAGAAAAGGGGGGCAGGAGAGCAGCAGAGGGAAGGGACGGGGAGCAGGTGTTAGGTGCGCAGGGTGGTCTGGGAGGCACCAGCTGTACAGATGTCGGAGCAAGTGTTCCAGGAAAAGAGTGGGCACAAAGGCTGTAAAGCGTGAGCTGGTCCCGTGTGTCAGAGGACCAGCCAGGAGTCCCGTGAGTTGGGGCAGGAGCATGGGGGAGAGGACCAGGACGGGGGTCTGGGGGAGAGCCGGGGCCAGGATCCACGGAGCCATGGAGGCACTCCCAGGACCCTGGCCTCCACTCTGCAAGAGAAGTTGGTGGAAGGTCTTGAACAAAGAAGGGACGTGGCCTGACTCTCGCTTCACAGGCTCATTCTGACGGCTGTGTGGAGAAAGGCTAAAGTGGGGCTGGGCTGGGCACGGACGCCCACTTAGGAGGCTGTTTCCATCAGGCACGTGGCAGAGGACAGTGGCTTGGATCAGGAGGTCACGGCGGAGGTGGGGATGGGTGGGGTTCTGGAAGAAGTGCCAAGAGCATCTGCTGACGGATTAGACGTGGGGGCAAGACAGAAACAGAGGATTTAAAGATGACCCCAAGGCCTTTTGGTCTCAGCAACTGAAAGCATAAACTAAAAATAATCTATTCCTGATTGAGAAAAACAAGCACAAGGTCTTCTGCGCTCTCAGCAGCATCCTAGAATTGCGTGAGATGTACGCCCTCGTTTCTGCCACCAGAGGATGACGCAGGGAGGCTGGAACTGAGCACCTCCCTCTCGCAGATGAAACAATCAAGGCCGGTGGTTCTCAAACTATGCTTCCGTGGAACACTAGAATGAGATTCAACTAAACCTGGATAGTGGTGCTCTTTCCCCAATTTACATACAACGCTAGGGAGACGGTTTTCACCTAAGGTTTTTCCTGGGGTGTATGCTTGTTTCAGGATGGTGACTGGAGCCTACATGTTTGTTGTTCTGTCTGTCGAATTCCCACCAAAATAACCCAATAAATATAAGGAAAAACCCACACCGCCACCAGACCACAGGAGTGATGTCAGTACACTGGAAGATGTGGCGACTTTCTGGGTGGAGAAGTGGCTCCGGGCAGGGCAGTCACGCTCAGTGGGAGAGGAGCCCCCTGGCACACGTGGTCCCGAGCACCCCAAAGCCTGCAGCAGCAGGGCCGGGGGCAAGGGCTGGAGGGGAGGGGAGCTGGGCCCCTCCCCGCACGTAGTGACTGGCCAGGGTGAGACGGGACACCGGCCACGGCAGACAGGGCCCGAGAGAGCAAGGTGCCAAATGACAACCATGAAAACGGAAAGGCTCAACATGACGGTGAAACCCTCTTTACTTTCTAAGGCCAGCCAGCACTCCACGAGGCAGACTGTCCTAAGATCATTCCTGAAGAGGCTGGAAGAGTGACAGGTAAGGAGTAGCTTGTGGTCAAAGTCAAGGACACCAGTGACAGACAGGACGGTACAACACGAAGTAGCTTGTCCCAGGGAGCCCTCCAGCCCCAAATTTCTCCTCGGCAGGGAGGTCCTTGCCCCATCTGCTGGTCTGTTTTTAACCTATGTGCTCGGTCAGCCTGTCCCTTTGTCACTGCTCAAAGTGGCCCAGGACAGGGTCCACGGCGGACTGACTCCAGGGGCCTCCGGCAAAGAGCTGTCTGTGGAGGGAGCTGGGGCCTGACCTATGCAGCACAGGGAGAGCAGCACACGCTTCTCGGCCTGCAGGCAGACGGCCACCTCTAAACACGCGTCGCTGACAACAGCTACAGCCTTGACCCCGTGAAGCAGCTGGGCAAGAGGCCGCGTCCAGCCTTCCCGGGGTGAGAGGGAACTGCTGTGAGGAGCAGGGGCGAGCCGAAACACGATCAGACGCACATGGGGGTGCCAGAAAAAAGACAAAACCGCAGTCACAGCTAAATCCTGTAACACACGTCTCTCGGTACTCCGCAGATCAAAAACTCAAGCACAAGTTAAAAACGACACAGTGACTAGGTCAGGGGTTGGCAGACTATCGCCGGTGCCCAGTCTGGCCCATGGCCTGGTTTTGTCCTGTTTCCAAGCTAGGAATAGTTTTTACATGTTCAACAAAGCAAAACATCTGACCACGGCCACATGTAGCCCCCAAAGCCTAAAGTATTTACCACCTGGCCCTTTTCAGAAAAAGTTTATCTTTGAGCTATATTAACACAGCTGGCAAGATTCATTCAGTGTGTGCGCGTGCGTGTGCGTGTGTGCAGTCAACTCACAGAGCAGACGCAGAATGTTCAAAATGCTCATCGATTCTAAGCCCTAAGAAGGCTGGCACTACCTTTTGCATTGTTCTTGTTTGTCACCATATCCCTGGGACCTAGGTCAGTGCCTGTGATACAGCAGGTGCTGAGTAAATATTTGCTGAATGAACACACTGTAATTTTACAAAAAGTAATCAATTCTAAGCCATACATAAAGCCTCCAAATCTAAAAAGAAGACTGCACAGGCCACAGTGCAACATTATCAAGATCAGTAATTCTTTGTATCCATTTAAAATATCACATAGATCTTGATTTACTCTGCTGAACAGGCCTCCAGGACTTATTTCTAAGTCAAGTCACAGAACCATACATCTAGTCCTGCTTGTGGAAACAAGAGAAGAAAAGAAACCCAAATGCATACACGCTCACAGTACGACTGGTCACCTCCACAGGACTTAACTACATGTCAGGCACCATCTGAAATGCTTTACGTGCATTTACTCATAACCCTTTCAACAATCCTATGAGCAGGTGCTATTATTACCTCTCTTTTACAGATAAGAAAACTGAGGCACAGAGAGGTCAACTCACTTGGCCAAGGTTACACAGCTAGCCCGGGGCACAGCTAGAATAGGATCCCAGGCTCCAGGGTTTGTGTTCTTAACCACTGTAGCACGCTGTCTCTTACGTGTGTATGTGTTTGTAAATGCACAAAGATTTAGAAGGATACAAACTGTTAATGAGTGGTTATCTTAGGGGAAAGAAAGAACACAGGGAGAGACAAGAGGAGGTGTAGAGGGTGTCAGCTTTATGCCCTCTACATTTTCACATTATGTCACTTAAAAAATGAGCAGGTACTCATGGATCAATTACTTTTTAGATTATGTCAAAAATGCGAGTGACAGATGATACAACTCATGAAACAAATTTATCTGTGCACTAAAAAGGCTGCCAAGATTTACAGCTAACAGTATGATACACTGGAGAATGGAGGGTGGAGGTGCTTTTGCCTTCAGTAACTCTCTACTGTTCCATTTTTTTCATTTTATGAGCAATCATTATTAAAAGGCAAATGAGATATATATTAAAGAGTTTTCCTCTCATGCCTTTTTTTCTCCTGGTATCTGCTACCAGCTTACATTCAATATATCAGTTAGTTCATGGTGTTCTTTGCGGAATATCATGATGGCAAACGACCATATGTGGGAACCATTAGCTTAGTTTATGTGACTAGACGGCTGTATCTAAGACATAGCTAAATATATCTGGTGCACACTGGCAACAAATAAGCTAAAAAAAATGAGGAGAAAGGAGCTATGAATAACTACAAAGTCAGATTCAGGGCAATTTACAAAAAAAACTGGAAAGGAATCAAATGTTACATGGGTGTTTATTTATTTATTATATATTAAAAAAATAGCTTGCTCTAATAAAACAATTGTTTTCTCCCTTTCACTTTAAAGAATCACTTGGGAAACTTTAAAAAGGACCTCCCCTCGGCCCCCACTCCCAAGCTCTCTTAAACAGGACTTTCTGGAGGTGGGAGTTGGGCATCGGTGTGTTTTATAAGCTCCTTGTGAGTGTTGGGGTACCAGGCAGAGAACCACTGTTCTGAAAGAATGAACATATTCAGTTATATGTGGTGATTATTTAATAGTTACTTTTGGCCAATGGAAGAAAGGAAAGACATCATGCAAATAGCTTTCTTGAACATGGCTTGATGCCGGCCATGTGGCACACTGCTGTCTACTGGCACCGGAAAAGGGAACTGACAGCTCGATGATTCTGGGGGGTAACCAGATGCCCTCTGAAAGTGAAATCTGTGGAACTGGAGACGCAAGGTAGAAGCAAAGGTCACACAGCAATCATTGGCGCTAATACCGTGGTCTCACATTTGTGACTTTATATATTGAGTGTACTGCTGTAAAATGGATGCAACACACACCAACAAGTGCTTACCGGTTAAAAATGGCCTGCAGGGCCTCCTCGAAACGGCGCAGAACTTTAGGTGGGGTCGGCCACTTCACGTGCTTGCCGTAGTCCCTCATTGTCCTGATGCCCTGGAAGCGTCTGGCCACCTCATGGATGTACGACTTGACTTTGTAGCGACGGTAGTATCGGAGAATTGTCAGAGCCGCCTTGGTCCTCTTGTACCGCATGCGGGCCAGGGTGCCCCGCCACACCTTTGCAGCAGAGGAGAAAAAAAGGAAAACGTTGCTGGATGGCCGAGTAGCAGATCACTTTGAAATCACAGAAACTCCTTTACTTATAAGCTTGTCTGCGGAATTTGCCTGGGTCACAAAATTCAACCCAAAGCATCTCAATTCTGCCTGCCACCAACAGATGGCGCCAGGAGTCATGTCTGTCATTTTGATTCCGCGTCCAGCTGTTCATTATCCTCATTGGAATATCTGTTGAGTTTGAAGCAGAGCCCTGTTCTAACTTTACGGTCATGAACAGAAGAAAGCCAAAATACAGTGATCTTTGGATAAATATGTATTATTTTTTTAAAATTTGCATTCTTGTTTATTGAAGTATAGTCACTTTACAATGTTGTGTCAATTTCTGGTATACAGCATAATGTTTCAGTCATACATACACATACATATATTCGTTTTCATATTCTTTGGATAAACATTTTCAGAATGTTGAAAGGAAGCAAGATGAGTCAGAACCAAAAGCCATCAACATCTATAGTTCTCTTATGAAACCTAGCTCTACACAGATTATACATATTGGCCATTGGCGTGATGTCGCATTGGATGTACGAACTGACTCACACACAGTCTGTTCAGGCTCTCTCCCCAGGTGCTTTGTAAACTCCCAGGAATTTAGATGTATTCCTGGGGAGAGGGTAAAAGCCAGATGACTAATATCACACGAATCTTTATTTTTCCCCAGGGCTCAGAGATCAATCAGATGTATATAAATGTCCCAGTGCCTGCTTTATCCAAGCATGGTGAATTGAGAGATACTTGTATATATTTTTTTCCAGATCCTTTGTCCTGGTTCCCATAGTTCTCAGTCTTTCAAGTAGAAAGAAATCTGGTGTCACCTTCGAGGCTTCATCGGCTCTTCCCCGAAATATGCTGTCTACCACCAGACACACTCTTTCTTCCTCAGTATTTCCAGTATAAATCTCTTTCTTTTCCTTTCTGCTACTACAGTCTCCCAGACCCCAAACGACCGACCTGCTTCCTTTGATAAACTCTTTGTGCAGACCACCATCATGCCGCAGCTGATCCTCACGGCTGCTGTGTAAATGGCTGTTCCAATTCTCAGGTCGATGGTACCACTTCCCTCCTGTCTCTGGCCTCTCAGGACTACGATAGTCAATCTCTAGCTCAAAGCCACAGTGTGAGTTCTCCAGGCTCCCTCAGGGGACTTTTCTTTCTTCTTAAGCCCCCATCTGTGCCCACCAATTTCCCTCAGCAAAACCCGTGTGATGCCTCTTCCATTCAGTCATTTCAGGCTGGTCTTCACACACTCCTCCGACAGGCACTGTGCGCCCGCAACGCCCTCCTTTCCCAGCCTGCTGCCCAAGAGAGGCAGACTTGTTTGCACGCAAATGTGAGAGGCTCATCCAGGGACCCCAGAGAGGAATTAACAGGTCAAGGGAAACCAGGGTACGTGAGGGACACATGACGTGGGAGCGAATCTGTGATGGAACCTGGAACTCACATACAAACAGAACATATACACACACACACATATATATACACACACATACATATATACACGGGGGGGCAGTGAAAGGTAACTCAGTCTTGCACGTGGCATCAGCACAGTAATGCTTTTTAGTCAAAATGGCTCTTTTCCTGTGGCCGAATCCATCACACACATGGCTCTGTTAGGCCCCCACCCAAGCACTAAAATAAAGGTCCCTTCTTTAGTATCTTGAGAAACCAAAAGAGCACAATTAGAGGGTAGAGGTCTGTGATTCTGATTCTTAAAGAAAACACATTTTTCAAGTTTCATATTGTTTCTTGCTTTTTTTCCCCAAAGAAGAAAGAAATGACTTTCTAGAACCACATCTATATAGGAAATCAATCTTTAATTTTCAAGAAATATTTTATAGATATTTTTATTGAAATATGTCTGGTTAGATTCTTCAGTAACTTGAAAAAAATTATAAGTAAGTGCTTTGTAAGGGGTAGAGTTTTTTTGTTTGTTTTTTACAACCTTTAAGATTTCATCTTGTCCTTGGTTTATTTAGGTTTTGTGTAGCTGAAAAATCAAATAGCACAAAAAAGTATAAAAAAGACAGCAGCCCTTCCTCTTGCCCTCCCAAGCCTACTTCTCCACCTTGCAGTCTCATTCCACGCCAACTGTTTTAACTGCTTCTTCTGGTATTTACAAATAATACACATATATGTTATTTCTCGGTAGACCATTTTAGACAGCACCCAAATTACAGAAGTTGGTACATCACTGTTACTTCTCTTCTAGCATCCCAGTAATAATTACGTCAACACGTTAAAGTCAACAGTGCTTACATTATCACATATGTTAACTATATCACACACTGCAGAGGCAATTTACGTAATACACGTATGCATACTCCACGTCGTATACTGCATATGCCTTTGGTTCATCACTGTGCTAAGGAGCATAGCATGGCTACCATTCCTTCACGCTGTCATGTAAGCTTGTTTTTATTTATAGTTAGTAACTGTCTCAGTTTTAAAAAATCTGCTTTATTTTCTAAATACTGCTAATTTTGACCATATGCTCCAAAAGACCCATCAAAGGATCAGCAGTCAGATCTTTTCCTTTGCTATCCCCGGGGTCCTCTGCTCTCTCGGCCCACTGCAAAGCTCCTGTCCTGGGACTTTTAAAACTACTCTTCCGTGTTGGATCCCTGATTCTTGAGCTTCTGTCTTCCTTTTTCTTGGTTTCCCTCCTTCCAGTAGCTTCTAAGAAAGGGTGTGTGGTGAGTAAATTTCTATTCTGATTTCCTTGGAGAGTACAAAGCAGTTGCCTCAAATGTCTGTTTCCTCAGGTTCAGGAGCAGAGTTGCGGAGAACAGGCTGGGGACCCAGACTGCCTGTGTTCAAACCCCAGCCCACTCTTACCAGCTGGGTGAGCCCGGGAGAGCTTCTTAACCCCTCTGAGCCTTTGCTTCCTTATCCGTAAGACGGGGACAGTAATGGTGCTTATCTTGTAGCGGTGATGCGGGGTAGATACACACAGGACACTTAAAGGAGGGCCCAGTGGGAATCTGGAACTCAGTGAACACTGGCTGTTAAACGGCGATTTGAAATCTGTTCTTTGTCTTTAGCAGACCATGCTCCTTTCCTTTTTGTATGTGCAGATGTTCTGTCTCTGTCACGACTACTGCTAGGTGGGAGTAGGGATGGGGTTTGAGCAAGAGACTAGGGTTCCAGGCATCAGGCTAGCAGGGGTCACTGTCTCTGACCTGGAAACTCTTTGATGAATATGAACTATTCCTTCTCAGTGTGCCATTTGCCCCGGAGAGTGTTTCACTGGGTCGTATTTTATTCTTCCACTGATCATATGGACTGTACGTCTGTGATTGATATGCCTTATCTGGTCTTTCAGCTGCCCAAGAGGAGTGGAAAGAGAGCTGGGGCTTTGGGTGGCTGCCATCGACTTCCTTCCTGATGCTAATGAAGTCCGCGCACCAGAGCTTGGCTCCCCTGAGCAGGCGTGCATTGTGGGCTTCTGGCGTGGTGGGTGGGGGACACGCATTCTTTCTCCAGGTCTTGTGGAGCTTTTTCTTGGTCTGTCTGGAATAATTATTCCCAGCAGATGCTGCCCCTATTCCCTGCCCAGTTACTGACCTAACAGAGGCAGGGAAGAGGGCAAATCTTCTCGACTCTTTTTGCCTGGAGGGGAAGAAGTCTTCTTGATGGAAGAAAGGGTCCCCGTCAGGGGTGTTACTTACAGCCAGAACCTTCGAAAGCAGTGAGACTTTTCAGAATTCCCTCCTTGCACTTTTCCATGTTCCATTCTTCTCTTTTGAAGAACACATGGATTTTTTTTTTAAAGCATCTTCTTTTAGTTTGGTCCAGTTTTTCTTTTTCTGGACGACACTTCACAAAGTTTATAGCATGAAGTTGGGATCTTTTTTTTGTTTTGTTTCGTGGTTGATGGCATGCTTGTTTTTACATTTAAAATGAACACTTTAATCATAACAATTTGTTTTTAACGTTTTGTTAATTTCAGCAAATTTGGGAGAAAGGAATTTCTTGAGCCTGCCCCCGTATTACCAACTTTGTCAGAAGTCCCTCAGGCTTTATTTTTCCAACATCAGAGAAAAAGTAGCCTTGAAAAAATACAGAGGCAAATGATTCTATGCAAAAAAAAAATTCATGAATTTTTCCTTATAATCTTAGCATATTTGGTTTAAACAGATCTGCTCCCACAGTAGTTTGTGTGTCTGTTGTGGGAGGAGGGTTGTTGATTTTCTCACCAAGGGTCTGAAGGTTCGAATTTAAGGTATAAGACAGATTTTCCTCCCTCTTTGTTTTTTTTAAAAAAGCTTCAACTGCGGGGTTTTTGAAGTCATACAAAGCTCACCTCCACAGAGGACTCTGCCTGATGATGGAGTGTCAGAAAGGGGAAAATTAAATGCTATATTCGATCAGCAAATGCTTCATGCTTACTTGAATGCCTAGAGAGGTTTCAGCAAAAAAAAAAAAAAAAAAAAAAAAAAAAAAAAAGGGCGCCAGAGGGGCCCTCACTGGACAACATTCACACTAAAAGTGGAACCGACCAGACACTTATGTGTTTAAGGATATGATGCAAGAGAGCGGAGGTGGAAAGCTGCAGGAGATGTGGTGGGAGCTGGGAGAGGAAGTTATCAGAAGATACGAGGCAGGGGCGGCCTGGCAGAGGTGAGAGCAAGCAGGCCATTTCTTAGGAGGAGTAGAGGACAGGGGCAAACAGAGTAGCCAACTGGACAGAGAAAGACAAATATCGTACGACATCACTTACAAGTGGAATCTAAAAAAAATAACACAAGCGAACTTATTTACAAAACACAAAGAGACTCACAGACATAGAAAACAAATTTATGGTTACCAAAGGGGAAGGGGGAAGGGATAAATTAGGAGTTTGGGATTAGCAGATACAAACTACTATATATAAAATAAACAACAAGGTCCTACTGTGTAGCACAGGGAGCTACATTCAGTATCTTGTAATAAACTATAATGACAAAGAATATAAAAAAGAATAAATATGTATAACTGAATCATCATGCTGTACACCAGAAACTAACACAATATTGTGAACTGACTATACTTCAATTTAAAGAGAGAGAGAGAGAGAGAATTAGCACCATAGGGCACACATCCCTGCTACTGAGTTTTGGATCCAGTTCCTCCCTTCAGTGCCCCTGACCCCCTATACTCAGGTCTCAAAACAGCAGCCGAATGATCTTTCTAAGACCAAAGTCAAAACGTGTCACTTCTCTGCCTGACACTGTGCCAGGGCGGCTCCATCTCCCTCCATCTCTCCCTGAGTGGAAGCCAAAGTCCCTCCCCTGCCCACGAGGCCCAAGTGATCGGGTCCCTCGGCGTCCTGCTCCTCCCACCGCCCTCTCCCTGGCTCACTCCAGCCGCACTGGGCCCTGCTCTGCCCTGCACAGGCTTCCTGTCTCAGGGCCTCTGCCCTAAAGTTGTCCCCTTGGCCAGGAAAGATCCTTCCTCCAGATGGCTAGTGTCCCCATTCTCCGGTCTTTGCTCAGTCGTCACCTTCCCAATAAGCCCAGCCCTGCCCATCCTGTACAGAGGTGCCCCTTGTCTCCACCCTCTCCTGGTACTCTCCACTCTCCTTACCAGGCTCTATTTTCCCCCCTGCCTCCAGCACTTCGCACTTTACGACCCACCTAATGTACCTGTTTTGCACTGTGTACGCTCGCCCCTCCCCTCCCACTGGAATTTAAGCTCTGCTGGGCCTGGGATCTTTGCCTCTTTGGCTCACTGACGGGTCTCCACCGCTGACAACAATGCCAAGGACACAGCAGCCACTCAGGAGCGTTTGCTGAGTGACAGTGTTTTCAACTTTATCTTCCCAGCCCATCCTTGTTTTCCAGCTACTCCTTTTAAAAGCATGTTGCTCTGACTTCACACGAGGGATGAGATGTTTTACAAGAGCAACTTCTCATCCTTCCTCTCTGAGTATACGAATCATGGTTTTACTGGGGTTTTTTTTGTTTGTGTTTTTGTTTTGTTTTTAGCTGCTCCCTGCATTATATGCGTTATCTTGAAATCTCCTCTTCTTCCAGTTGTCTTGGTCTCTTGGCCTTTTGTGCTAGAGGCCTTGCTCACATGACTGGGGCTCCTCGGCCATCCATTCACTGAATCCTGAAAAGCCACTTGGAAGCTCTGTGCATGCGCTTCACGGGTGGGGACCTTCACTTTAGGGAGATTAGGTGGGGACCAACCATCTGCGGGGACCCCAGAAGGTCTGTATCTGAAAGTGTTTTCTCTTTGTCACCAGAACTCTGAGTGAAGGCGAGTGGGGAGAATCTTTAGTATTTAGACTTTTACTTAATTTACTCGGTTTCAGTATGGTGTCTGACCCCTCTCCTCCACGGGTGCCTGGTGTCTCCAAGCCCAGAGCTTCTCTGGTTCAGTTTCTTCAGAGGAAACTTCTTGTTTTCTGTCAGAAGGGGACTGAGGTAGCCCCCTGACTCTGCAAGGCTGGGAGGAGACCTGGGTTATAATTGTTCTTTATACAGACTTTCAACCAATATCTTCCTTCAGCTCCACCCCTCACCCGTACCTGCAGAGGGGTCTTTGCTGAACCTGCCTACAGCCCAGGAGCTGGGTGACCTGATTTGCTTGTCTGCCATCTTCTCTGCAGGCACTTAGATTTCACTTTCTCAGCCTGCTTGGGGGACTCACCGCATGTTCACTTGCTTCCAAAATTATGCTGATGCCTCTTGTCTGCTGTTTCCTTTCCACTACGGTTCTGTGTGTCCTTGTGGGTTTCTCCAGCTTTTATCCCTCACTGCTGATTGAGGGCTTTGAGAGGGAGTGGATACAAACACAATCTGTCATGTTTAACCAGAGGTCTTATAACGCCGTTTTAATTCTACCATGTGTCCTCTGGCGCACACCTCCTCAGTGGTCAGGCAACATCTGGCAGTCATTAAAGTACAAGATACACTTTGCAAAAGATGCAGGATTCTAGGTTGCACTCTATTGTGCAGTAGGTCAATTATGGACCTTCAGTTCAGCTTCAGAAACAAACACAGGTCAACTTTCCTTTTTTCTCTAGTTTTCCATATTTTTCTCTTTTCTTGTCATCATAGGTGTTGGGCCCTTTCCATCTGCTCTCAAACAGCTCCCTGTTGCTCAGAATTGGACATTCTCTTGGTCTCTACAACCAGAACCCTTTAAAATTCCAGCTTTCAAGTTTCGCAGACTCTCCATGCCTAGGGACAGACTCTTTTGGGGGGAGATGCAACTTTCTTCTGTTTCCATCCTCCGAATTGTTATTCTGGCCGAGTTCTAACAATTTATGGTTGCTAAAGAGTTGTGGTGGAGGATGGAGGAGAATCGATTCAGGTACCAGGCTGAACTCTGAGCAAACTGTAAAACACACAAAATCTATCTTGAGTACCCAAATACCCCCATCAGATTTAGAATACTACGTCCATTCTGGGATAGTCCGTGATTGATTCATGAAGGCTTGGCCCCCTTCTTGGAGTTATTTTAAAGGAAGACTCAAAGCAGAAAACTCTCCCCGAGTTATTCCTATTCAACTCAAATATCTCTTTGAGCGACAGAAAGAATAAAGACCCGATGTGCTATTTTTAAAATGCTAGTGCCCGTGTTTTTACCAGAAAAGCAGGTGCCAAGAAGAAAATAAGGCCTAGTGAATGTCATCTGTAGGTTTGCAGCATAAATTTTGAGACAAAATTTGGTTTTCTAGATCAATTAATAGCATTTTCATGTGACTTAGGGGAAAAATTAAGGAATAATAAAATAATCAAGTTTTCAGTCAATAAACAGATATAAAACCATTCAAATAAAGAGACCAAAAGAAAAAAAAAAACACGTGTGAGTCTGATCATTATAAACTATCCTGATGAACTTAGCTGTATATGTGGGGGGTGTAATTTAGAAATGATGACTCCTGAGATTTTACCTTGGTCTGGGAGACTAAGCTGCCAAGTTAGTGGACTTGTGAGCCCTCACTTAGGATTCGTGTGTTTTGTATATGGCCTTGTCCAGATGCATCAGCCCAGCAATTCTTCAGTGCACACAACTGTTGCCTATTAGCGATTTCTTTATGAAGATGGTGCTACAGTCTGACAACCTTCTTATAACTGTAAACTTCAAGCAGTTGAACCTCTTAAGTCGATTACTGTCAGAGGACCAGCTCAACATTAACTCTGTCAAAACTCAAATTGCGATTATTTTGAAGATAAATGAAAACAAAATTATGCCAGCTAACAGGTTAAGTCTCTCTGATGAGCCTTTCAGGATTCAAGCTTGTTCAAAAATAGACAGTCTGTGGAGCTCTACTGAAGTGGTTGCTTTCTTCTGTTAATTTTTTTTTCCTTAAAAGAAGAGGTACAAAACTGACAATTCATCTCTAAAATCTCTCAGGCCAAGGTTATGTCAAACCTGCTTTTTGACATAAAACTTCAGGGTTTTGGTCAAGTGTCCGGGGCATTTCAGCAGATCTGGGGAGGTGTCTGGGGATGTTGTGGCTTTGTGTAAAGACGCCTGCTGCTTTCTGCACCCCTAGATCCGCTGTCACCCAAGACGGAGGTGGCTTATCACCTGGTCAGGGGACAGGCTGGGCTTTTATGTTATGGAACAAATGCGCTGACTTGTCTTCCTTTATGTCTAACATCTAGAACATGCAGAACTCCTTAAAGAAAACCAACTCAGTGCACCTTTGCTTCAGATGCTTGCAAATGACCTCAATTTTGAATGGCTCCTAGATCGCTCAGAAACTCAGATAATAACTGGTATTTGAAAGGAGTAGCCAAAGGTGCACCCTCACACTCTCTTCTGTAGAGCTCCAAAAGTGAATTCGGGAACACAGGTCCTTTGAAATGCTTCCTGAAGAAGGACTTCCATTTTCAGTAAGTTCAGGAAGGCTGCACACTGCAATTCCTTTCTGGAGATTTATGCTGTACGGTAGCGTATTAGGGGCTCTGAGAGGGGAGGGTATAGCTCAAGTGGCAGAGGGCGTGCTTAGCATGCACAAATTCCTGGGTTCAATCCCCAGTACACCCTCTAGAAATAAATAAGTAAACCTAATTACCTCCCCCAACACACATGCACACACACAAAAGAAGGTCTGAGCAGTTCCATGTAAATAAACCTATTTTAACTTTGGTCAACAACAACAACAAAAAAAAACCATAGTTAACTAGAGAATCCTTTGTACACAGATTACTAATTCATTTTATCCCCTATCAAGATATGCCATCCCAAAAGATGCTACTGTGACATCAGCATTACTGAGCCCTTGTTCACTCTACAAGGACCTCCCCAATTCCTCTGTTACATGTCGGTTCTGTAGGGAAGACAGAGGAAAACAGGAGACAACTATGACATCCTAGGAAAAACCAAATATGCTTATGAGATAACTATAACCCATTCCCGAAAAAAGCAAGATCTGGTCCAACACCACAACCCTGTAAGCCTCCATGTAATGAAGCCGGAATTCCTGTCCCAGTGAGGCTCTTTCAAGGAAGTCCAGCACCAGCAGAGGGACAGCTCCCTGGCTGGCACAGTGTGGGGGAGGGGGGGAAGTCTTGCCCCGAGGGAGAGGCCAGCCTTCCCTCCAGACGACTGGGGGAACCAGGCAGTCAGACTTTGTGGGGTTCAGGTTGTTTGCTTGTAAGGCCAGGATGTTACAGTCGGTGATTTGTAAGAGTGCACACTCGTAGTCTGCCATAACAGCTACTGTTAATGAGCAAACATTTAAAAATGTTGAAAGGTTCTTTCTGATCCAAAGTGCACATGGAATGGACAACTGCACTCTTTGATCTGATTACTGCTATCACCACTCAGGGACGGGAGAGAAAACATTATTTCATTATTACGTGCCAGGCGTTATGCTAGACACTTGACGTACATTAAAAATAGGTATTTTACACATTACAATATATAAAATAGATAAGCAAAAAGGATCCACTGTATAGCACAGGGAACTATATTCAATTTCTTGTAATAACAAAATAGAAAAGAAACTGAAAAGAAAAAAATGTATGTATAACTGAATTGCTTTGCTGTATACCTGAAATTAACATTGTAAATCAACTACATGTCAATAAAAAATGAAAAAAAGCACCCCAGAACAAAAAAATAGGTATTTTAAAAGTACTTATTCTTGACATATTTTTGTACCTTGCTATGTTTCTCTTGCTAATAATTCAACATAAAAAAAAAGCAGGGAATACATTTGACATAAGTTTCTCTAAGTCATTCATGAATACATTTCTGCTGGCAAATGCTTGGCTGTGAGAAACTATCATTTTTCAGACCTAAAACCCTGCTTCTACAGAGGAATGCAATTAATAGTCACAGCTCTTGTGAGTAGCCTGGCTCTGGTTGTGGGCAATGGGAGACAGTGGTAGCAAGGTTCTGTTTAAACCAGCATCCTCCAATGTGTCTCTGCATCCCACCAAGCCATCAGTTCCCAGTTTTCACTCCAGTGGTGATACTGGGTAATGATGCTTCCCAGAGGGGGATTTCAGAATTTTGGAAGAGGGAAATAATCTGGAAAAGGTCCCTTAGATTACCTGGGTAAACATCAAATATGCCTCCTCTTTTCATTTTTCTGTCTTAGATTGTGATTAATGTAAGGGGGAATGGCAGGATAAAAAATGTACACTTATTAAGGGCAGATCCTTTTTCAACAGTTCAAATTTACACAAGTTAAACAAAATATGGTTAGATAACTATGAAGACCATTCCTGGTCATAACTCAATGCCAAGAAAGGAGAAAAAAAAGTATACACCTGCACTGGGACATGATTTACCATAACAATAGGCGATACACATAATCAGAGTAATAATGTAGCTCATGCCGGGATAACGCGGTGGTGACACAGACAGGAATGTTACTACTCAGAGAAAAATCTAAAGTAAAACGCTAGATTTTCTCAGTGATGTTGAGGTTTTATATTTGTACACATAGCTGTAACTGTATTATTGAAAATCCCACCAGAAACATAACCTTGTACTTATCCTACTACCATTTCTTTTCCAAGAAATGTTTTATCACATAATATTTGAAGACTAAAGTTTCTTAGTTATACACCAGTCACGTCAGAAAAGATTTTAAGTGGATGTCAACAGGAATAGGATTAATTTTTCAACAAACTTCTCTAGAATCTATTCAAAAAATTTTATATTTTTTACCAGTCATCTTAAATTCTTTTTTGTAAGCTGCATATATCTATCTTAAAAATCCATTTTCTTTGGACTGCCTTTTTTGTTGATTTGTATGAGCTCTTTATAAATTAAGAGAATCATCCTTTTGTTATTAGTGTTTTAAACATTTTTTTCCAGTATGCCAATGATCTTTTGATACTGTTTATGGTATACTTTCACATGGAAGTTTTTTTTTTTTAAATTGTGTGCAGACAAGTGTATTCATTTTTCTTTTATGATTACATACATATTTTATATAAAACTGAGATCATATAATAATCATACAGTGCTTCACAATGTTTTTCATTTGATACCTCAGGCACATTTTCCCATGTGATCAAATATCCTTCTCGAATGTGATTCCGAATGGCCTCACAGTGTTCAGCCAGATAGATGCACATAATTCAGCTAACTAACCCCCCTCCTGCGAGGTACTTCTGGTGTTTTCTGTAACTGTAAGTATCGTTTTGGGAGTACCACTGTACATAAATTCACTCGCACAGATGATTAATGGCAAAGTTCTAGAAATAGATTTGCGGCTGTGTCCCATCTAGGTTTCCAACTGCTACATATTAAAGTACTCATTTCCAAGCTCTACTGTGTGAATAGTTAAAAAGAATTAACTCAGTTGATAGGGTAACATATTGTTGCTGCGATTAAATTGCTTTGATTTTGAATGTTATTCAACTTTTAAAAAATCCACTAGCTATTTGAATTTTTTCTTTTAGGAATTTTCTCTTCATTCCTTTTTTTGTCCATTACATATTTGTAATTTTACATAATGATTTGTAAGGGCTTTTTGTACAAGAAATAAGCTAACTTTTTATTACGTTTACGAAGACTTTTAGCATTTTGCCTTTTACCATTTCCTGGCCATGGCTACTGGTTCTGGCCAATGAAATATGAGAAGACATTTTCTAGGTGTTTCTTTTTTTTTTTTTAATATTTTCTTCTTATTGAGTTATGTTCAGTTTACAATGTTGTGTCATCTAGGTGTTTCTGAGCAAGAAAAATTCTCACTCTTCAGAGAAAATGTCCAAGGACTTCTAGAAGAGACTCTTTCCTTGAATGAAGAAATGTGGCAGCCGTTAAATGTGAGCAGCTGTCTTGCAACCACAAGGGGGAGCCACACTGAGAATGAAGATGATACAAGAGAAGGCTTCCGGTTGTAGGAAATAAATCTACACTCTGACAATCTGAATTTCACGTTCCTTTTCTCTCTCCCCTCCTTTCTTCCCCTCCCCTCCCCTCCCCTCCTTCTCACTTCCTTCCTTCCTGCCCTCCTTCCTTCTCTCTCACTCCCCCTTTCTCCCTTCCTTCCTTCCTTGCAACTGATGACACAATATTTATCCAGAAACAGAAATTTTAAATGCTCATGTGGGGATATCTATCAATCTTTGCCTTTATGATTCTCCTTTTTCTGCTGTTAAGCTCAGAACGGCTCTCTCTACATGAACATCAAATAGGTGCCCATAAAATGACTTTGTTTCATTAAAACATAAGCTCAAAGTGGTTGCCAGGGGTTGGGGGGTGAGGCAAATAGGGAGAGGCTGGTAAAAGGGTACAAACTTTCTGCTCTAACTGAATAAGGTCTGAGGATCTAATGTATAACATGGAAAGTATAGTTGATAACACTGGCTTGTACAACTGAAATTTGCAATAAATATTCTCACTGATAAACAAATACATAAAAAAAAAAAAAGTAAGCTCTATGTTGGGGGAGGGAGGATTCAGTCACAAACCGGAGAGAGCCTTTATTTCATGATCACTCCATGAATGGCAGGCAACGGTGTCTACTCTAGCAGGTTATCCATTATTAAAGATGTGCGAAATGCCCACTAGAGCTCTGGATTCTCTGAAACACAGACGTGTCACCAGCTAAGGAAGATGAATCTGACAGGAGAGATGTTCTATCTGGACCAAACTCATGTGAGGGAACTCACCTGGTCTGGCATAAAGAGTTAGTATCAGAAATCTGTATGACGCTGTGTCTTCCAAAAACAGTTGCGTAAAAACCCACCGGGAAATAATCAGAGGGAAAATATATATGCTCACCCACTCACACACACACACACACACACACACACACACACAAAATTACTTGACTGCAAAAGGCATAATCTCTGGTGAAAAGGGTAGACAGTCTATGGAGTTTAATATACAAGTCATAATAAATCAGGAGTTTCACAGAATCAGAGCAACCTTATCGTGAATTCAAAGAACAATCAGAGCGCTTTTCGAATGAACACCAGCATTAGTTACACTGCCTACACAGTCCCTTCTGTCTGTCAACCTTGGAAATGTTTTAGGATCATCAAAAATCTGCCTTTCTTTTCTTGGCTTTTTTTCCCACTCATCTCAACCGGCTTGTGATCAATATTTCATGGAACTCTTCTCTAGCTGCCCTCCAGGTATTCTTCCAGAAAACCCAAGCCCAAATTTCAGCTGAAAACTTCACAGACAGAAATCCCGCTGTACTCAGTCTTGAAGAAAGGAATGTGCACCAGTGACAAAAAGTGACAGAAGCACAGAGACCAGAGTGACACTGCTTATTTTAAATGCCCCCTAAATGTTTGTGCCCTTTCTTGCTGCAGTTTTTTTTGTTTTTTTTTTTTGTTTTTTGTTTTTTTTTGCTTATGTAGGTCACTCTGCTTGTATCTCCTCTCTGGACTTGTCCTAGAGTCAGACCCTTGTCAATCTTTAGGTCTCATCTTAATGTCACCTCCTCCGAGAGGTCTTCCCTGACCGCCCCATTTACATTTCCCCTGTCCTCTGAAGGACCATCCCAACTCAGCCCTTTCTTTCTGTCAAAACTGTTACACAATTTATAATTACTTGCCGACTTATCTTTTGGTCTTACTCTTCTATTAGTGTGTTTGCCATGCGAGGACAAGGGCTATTTCTATTACATTCATCACTGTGTTTCCAAAGGTGCCTAGCAATAAACACTTCTGTTGAGTGGAACAGATACTTACTGGCTTGAAGACACTAAATATCTTTTATGGTAATAAATTTAAAAGAAGACTTGCTTCTCTGTGAAAAAGGCCCCATGGAATGTGTTACGTCCAAGAAGGGCTCAGCAAAATTAGGGTTTAAGAGCTCACTGAAGAGAACTAGACAGCCCACTCTGTTACACAGCTGCGCAGACAAGCCAAGCAAATAATGAAACATTCAAGGAAGAAACACATGGCAGCTGCCACACAGTTCTCAAGTCTTAGTGGGATTTCAAAATCAACGCTGGTGGGTGACGGTTCTAGAGCGGTCTAGCCGGAATAGGCACCCACTTGGAAAACTGCTGCCCATTGGCCAGGGAGGAACTGGATGCATGGTAAAGTCTGGTTTTAAGTGAATGTTCAGTTCGTGTTTTAAAAATTTCACTAAGAATGTGAACATCTTCATCTTAAATAAGTTGGTTCTGTTCGAGCTATGAAACTGTGGATTTTCTACATTAAGTGCCGAATTCCTTGTTCATTCCAGTTATTGGATTTTTCATGAAAACTTCCCCCTTTGCCTTCTTTTTTTTTTTCTTCCTTTCTCCCACCTTTTTGCTTTTGTTGACAGAAGTCAGCACCTCATTTTTTGTCAAGTGACCAAGGAGAAGGTGACATGGTACAACCTTCTCTCCTGGAGCCAACGAGACGGAGAAAGGGCCCAAACACTCTACTGTGTAGCATTCCTTTTCCCATGGGGCTTGTGAGAAGGATCTAATTCCTCTATCACTGGCACGGAAGAGGGGCGAACCCCAGACTGGGAAATTCTATCAAATTCGAATATACAAGTATTGTGTACTAGTTCTCAAATTAAGAACAATCAGGTTCCGATGAATGTATAAGGAACCAGCTCTTGGTTAGATCACTTAGGTGAACGAGCCATTCAGGCTCACAGGCCAAGGGTGACATGAGAAGATACTGTAATTAATGTCACTTTGGCTTTAACTCAGCAGCTGATGGGTGCCCTCTGGTCCCTTCTCGAGAAGCTACCCAGCAGACACTCTGCTCTTCCAAAAGGATGGAACACTCTTGTTTCTTTTTCCTACCTCCATGGAATCCATCGAGTCACTGCCTTACAGCAACAGGAGCTAGGCAGCTCAGAAGGGTCTCAGACTGTCCATGTCTTAGGGTTTTACCCCCAGATCAAAAATCATGGAACAAGTCTTCTGGGATCATCAGATTCAGGAATGCATTTACAAACCACAACAGTCATAACTCCTCGACCTCACCATCAAATAAGAATTACAGGAAACTGTCTTATCACTAAAGAACTTTGCTTTGAATCCTGGATTTTCGTCCTCTTCCAAATAACTATATTGTTAACGTAGCTTTTAAAAAAACTATTTATTTATGTTTTTAATGGAGATTCTAGGGATTGAACCCAGGACCTTGTGCGTGCTTAGCATGCGCTCTACCACTGAGCTATACCCTCCCCTGTGAACATAGCTTTAAGTTAACTGTCACTTATAGAGAACCTCGTGCTAGGCTGTTTTTATAACAAATATTCATTCCTTCCCACTTGACCTACATGGGCCACCCCACTGATGTGACCTACTTTCAACAACTGGATATAAGCGTATGTGACTGATCAGTTTGAAATGTGTTTGTGTGGTCAGTCTCCCCCTCTCAGGCTTTGGCCCCTGCCCCAGGGGTCCACGGACTTCAGGAAAATGAGCAACACATGGAACCAATCTGTACTCAACCCACGGCCTGGATGGGCTCAGCCAAGAATGGCCAAATCCTGGATGCATGAGGAAGACGTAAATTCTGACTGTTATGTCTACTAAATGTTAGAGTGGTGTGCTGGACTGAATAATGCCCACCCCCCCTGCCCCGCTTGCCCCACCCAAAGATATCAACCTCTTAATCCCTGGAACCTGCAAATGTACCCTCAATCTGGCAAAAAAAAAAAAAAAAAAAAAAGGACTTTGCCGATGTGATTAGGGGAGGGTCTTGAGAAGTGTAGATTATCCCAGATTATCTGGTTGGACCCTAAACGCAATCTCATTTATGTTTATAAGAGGGAAGCAGAGGGAGACCTGAAGACAGAAGAGGGGTGGCACCGTGACCACAGAAGCAGAGACTGGAGCCATACACTGTGGAGTTCTGGCAGCTACCAGAAGCTGAAAGAAGCAAGGAATGGAAAATCTCCTACAACCACCAGTGGGAGCATGGCCTTGACCACACCCTGATGTTGGCCCCGTGAAACTGATTTCAGGCCTCAGGTCTCCAGAACTGTGAGGGAATAAATTTCTGTTGCTTTAAGCCACCACGTTTGTGATCATTTTTATCGCAGCCATAGGAGACCAATAAGGTGGTTTGTGGCATAATTACAGCCACTGTTAACTGACACATACCTAGCCAGTAATAATCAACAATGATCAGGTTTTCTTTTTCTTTTTCTGAGAGAGAAGAGACAACAAACAGATTCATCTAGAAGAAGACCAAAGTCTTCCAACTGTGTTCCAAGGAACGCCCAGATTCCTTAAAGGGGCTTCTGATGCTGTGACTTGGGGCCGTGGTTCCCACCTCCCTCCCCAAGCACACCAGATCTCAGTTCACATCTGTTCTCTATTTTCAGTTTCTACCATGAGTTTCATTTTGAGAACTGATAATAATATTAGTATTAATAACACCAGTGTTAATAATAGCAGCAAACACACACACTAGGCACGCGCTAGGCACTGATCAAAGTATGCTGAACACACTAAGTCGTTGAATACAGCCATACAACAAGGTGGGTTTTATTTCTCTTTTTACACCTAAAGAAACCAAAGCACAGAGAGGCCCCGAAGTTTCATCTGGTGAGTGTTGGAACTGGGACTGGAACCCCAGTGCCTTGTGCTTGACTGAAGCCAAGAACCACCTGCTGGTTAGGCCAGCAGCAGAGTCTAGAAATTACACGGAAGTTAGCGATTCTTCAATTCAGAGCAGAGTTAACACTTCAAGGCTCCTTTCCCAATTGGGAATAACTCTTATGCCTACTAATCACTCCATTTACTTGGTGTTATGAAGGTACCTCATTTAAATGCACACGACCAGCTCTCAAGTATTAATAAATACAACACAGCTAATAGGAAACTTCCTAACTCCCAAAGCACCTAGCACTGAGTCATGATAATATGATGATATTACTGGCTAAATACCACCCTGAACGCCTGTGCACAGAGCATTATTCTGGGGCCCCTGGGTGGGTAGAAACGAGCATGAGGACAATTCAGAATCTAGCCGAGGAGAGAAGACACACGTGCAAACTTAACAGATGATCCACAGACTACAGAAATTACAGAACTCAACAGGAATCTCCGAGCTGAAGACTTCTCACAGATGGCCAGCCGGGAGGTTCTCCACCCTGCCTCTCCCGCGGCACACCTGAGGAAGGACGGCCACACGTGCGGCACAGCTCCTAGGCTCGCAGCCTCCCCTCCCCGGAACATGCCCTTCTCGTCCACCCAGGAAAGCAGATACAAACTTCACAGAAATCACCTCGCATCAGCACCTACTTAGAAATTAACTCACTATCTTTGCTGACTTACTATTAGTAACAAATTACTCCTGATGCACCTCACACCTGGTTGTGACAGGTGTGCCCACATTCAAACCTATCACTTAATAGATAAAGCAAGTGATGACCTCACACAAACCCCAAACTAACAGCAGGCCCACGGTTCCCGCCTCCTGTTGAAGTGACTGTCCAGAGAGCCACACAGAGTCGACCAGTGGATGCTGGTGAAGGAAGTAAAGATGACTTTATTCAGACGGGTCTGGCCAGGGGGGTGTCAGTGAGGGGGTGGAATCTAATCTGAAGACACTAAAGGCAAGGTGAGCAGAATGCGCAGAAGCACACAGGTGGGAAGAAAGGTGTGTGTGTGAGTTCAGGAAGAACACGGTGATGCTGCCTGGTGGCTCAGAGAAGATGCTGGGAGAGCCTGGTCTTAATTTTGTAGGTGGTTGAAGGGTTTTCTGAACAGAGGAGTGACATCATTAAAACTAAGACTGTGACGCTTCACAGATGTGGGCCAAGGAGGAAAGCCTGGGAGATCACACAGAGGTGGTTCAGGGGCCCAGCACCACGTCCATCGCCATGGTTCTGCCGATTTTCAAATGGGAACAGCCCTTTACAGTGTACACAGTATGACTTCAATTTAAAACAGAGAGTGTGTGTGTGTGTGTGTGCGCGCATGAGCATGCACGTGCACGCATGAGTAGGTATTTCTAGAATTAACAATGTGGTTAATAAGGAATCGTCCTGAACATCCTGTTTTGTAACATATATTCTCACTTAACATTTATCATGAACACTTGATGTTATTCAATTTTTTTATGTTGTCATTGTTAATGGCTGCTTAGTTTTCTACTCTATGTAAGTACCATAATTTATATAGCTCATTTCTTAACATTTTTCTCCATTACTTTCCATTTTCATGGGAAATGCTGAAAAGAAAATTCTTACAACTAAATTTTACATAAATTCTTAAGAATTTCCTTAGCGGAAATTTCTAGAAGTATAATTACTAGATTAGTGGCAAACCCAATTTTAACATTTTTTGGAAAACGCTTAGCTAAACTACGCTCCAGAAAGTTCTCCAAATGTGCTCTCATGCCAGCACTAAACATATCCTCAGCAACACTGCGCAGGATTTTTTTTTTTTCTTAAAACCCTGAGTATTTGATAGATGAAAATACGGTTGTGTGTGTGTGTGGATTGACTGTTTACATTTCCCTGAGTTTTCTAGTGAGGAATTTATTTCATTTCTCTGGAAGGGCCTTTTGTACGTTAAAGGCATTTATATTCTGCGCTTGCTGGAATTACAGAGTTTAAATCCACTACCTGTCTTCCCACGAAGAGAAAGTGAATGCTCTAAATATATGCAATAAAGAAGGATACATTTCCCAGAACATGTTGAATATTTCATAAACTTTTTTGGTTAAACTGTCCAAGCAGAATGTGTTTGCATGTGCCATGGCAAAGAATGTGAGCCATTTCTGATACACATAGATTTCTTGGCTGTAGCTACACACATGCGCTAGGGTAAGAAAAGAATAAAGCAAACCTTAGCACCATGGCTCTTACCCTTAAACCATGTACACTCCATTATAAACCCACTAGGATATTAGGATATTGCTGGTCACCCATAAAGTGTCCTAAGCTTAATGAAATATGTGGCCAAACTACTACTTTAGACAGGCTTTTTTAAAAAGTCACTTATAAAAATCATCATTTGGGGGGTGATAATTTACATTAAATATCAGCATTGTCACTAGGTAGTGAATGCCCATTATAATATTTTCATCATTGCCTTAAATATTTTCTTCTCAGTTATTTTTGAAAGGATCGGAGGGAACTTACATAAATCGTACATAGATCACAGGGTCACCCAAGTAAGGACAAAAGAAGGACAGGTAGGGAATGGGGTGCAGGGGTGTCAGTGGGAAGGGGGACAGTCACACTCGAAATCCCCACAAGCATGGCTCCTGGATTTGAGTACAAATCTGAACCCTAAGCTTCCTGGCAGCTACAGCAAACGGGAAACCTAACGAGTCGCACAGGTTTCACTATTTAGTAAGGTTGGTAATTAAACACTCCCTGCACCCAAATATACTTTTAATTTTTAAATAATAATTTTTGTTGCAGAGGAAGAAAAATTAATTGCTCAGCAGTGATTCTAGGGTACCCTGTTTGGCTTGGCCGTGCACACTTTTTGCCATCTGTGTAATGCAGTCTTCCTCCAGACAAGCTTTTGGTGCACATCTCCTACCTATAAGACCTTCCATTGGAGTCTGGGATGACAATTCTCGCTGAATTGTTCACACGTTTTTAATTTAATGTAAACACCTATTCATCAAATCATTTCCCCTTCACTAATTAATTCCCTACCAAGAGTCAATCTCTTGAGCTTCCAGCAATTAAAAAAAGAAAAGTGCAATGAAAACATAGCCATAGGTTCCTTTCCTTCCTTTTTTTCCCTGCCACCACCTATAGGGGCCAGAAAGTGTTGTCATGGAGACAACAGCTGCTGGGTTATGAGTGACAGGTCTCAAGAGAGAAGTGTCTTGGAAAGGGAAGATCTCAAGTTAAAAAAAAAAAAAGTGGTGCAGGAAAACCAATGCAAGGTCTTTTGCGAAGCATGGCGGGGAGCTCGGGTGAAAGGTGTATTTGAGCAAGCAAAGAATAAAAAAAGTATTTTCCCCTTTCTTTCACCTAACATAGGAAATGTTTTCCTTCCAAAGGGGAACAGATTTCTTTTAAGCAAATCTCAAGCATATGTACATATCTTGGCATAATTACATTTTAAAATTGGGATTCACACTGATGCACCAAATTGGTTGCCTTAGTAATGAGATATCACCCGGGCAACGGATTTGCTGCTCTTTCAGGAGAGCAAAATCATCTGCTTCCAGCTTACTGGGGAGCGGGCTCGGGAAGGGATGGCAGTGGTGTCTTACTGGCAGTATCTGAGAGGAGATACATAAGAAACAAATTATTTTTGACATGTTGTCATTACTTTCCAAATATGCTTTTATCTTTTTTATTCATCAGTTGGGTGGGAGGAGGAAAAGGGTGGGTGGGTGAGAGGGAGGGAGCTGGGGAGGGAGGGAGAGACTAAAACAGGGAGAGAGGGAGGGAGAGAGGGAGGCAAGAAAGGATGCTCTGTCATTCTAATGTTAAATTTTTGCCGAAGCATTTTCATTGTTATGAAAGGGCTTTGCATCTGTCAATATGTAAATACTAAATGGCATCAGTTATCGGCTTTACACAGTATAAATCAACAGAGATTTTCTTCACAATGATAAAAATCAATGACTTGCACAGAGTAACGTTATGGTAAGAGTACTGCTGCGTCACACGCGTGGGAGTGAGGCTGCACCGGTCAGTAATCATTTACTAAATGTCCTGCAGATGATCAATACTCCTCGGTTCCTTTACTAAGAACATACGTCCTTTCCATACCTATTTTCATTACCATGATTTATCAGTAAATGTTCAACATACTTTCCTGCTGGAGGATTCTGGTCCTTGGTGTTTCTTCTCCTCCTGTACTCTGCTTTCAACCAGACCAACTTTAACGTGCTGGTTATGCTATTTTGTTATTAAAAAGTCACTATTTTCCTGATAATAGTTACTTAGTGTTTCAGTTTTCTGATATTGTAAGTAACAATCATTTAACAAACCAATGATTTCCCGAGTGACAGATTCAGCCGATACTTTCAGTCCTTATTTTATTGGACGTTTCGGTTTGACACCACTCATCATTCTCTCTTACTTGAAATCAGCTACTTCCTTTGCTTCTCTGACTCGCACATGCAACCTGCTGGTCATCTTGACTTGAATGCCTTACAGGCACTTTGAACACATCATGCTCCAAACTGTTAACTTCCTCCAAATATGCCCCTGCTTCCGCACCCTTTCTATTTCAGCTGTTAGTGGCACCAGCTATCCAGGAACCTCAGTTGGAAACCTAGGAATCAATGCTTCCTGCCTTTCATCAGCCTCCCATCCAAAATGCTACCATGTCCTGAAAATTTTGGCTCCTAAATATTTCTCCCCATCTCAAATACCATAGCTCTGATTTAAGCGTCCAGTAGCTTTTCCCCCAGATGACAGCAACAGGCTCTTAACTGGCCATCCTGCCTCCAGTCCTGGTTTCTCATTCCCCCTTGACACAGGTCTACTTCAAACTTGAAAACTGTGACCACATCACTTCTCTCTCCTAATCTTTTCAATGGGACTTCCACCAAGTAAGAAAAAAAATGTGGCCGAAGAGGTAATCTGGTATCCCTGCTGCCAGAGAAATGTGAAAAAACACCCCTATGCAGAGCTAACGTTGCAAGAAAGTAAAGGACATATTCAGATTGGTCAAAATGAAAAATTCTGACAATCCAAATGATCGATAAGGATGCGGAACAATAAAAATTCTTACATGGTTCTGGGTAAGTGTAAGTGGGTACAATGCTCTTGGAAAGCAACCGGGGAATCTTCAGTACACTTAAAAGTGTGCAGACCCTACCACTCAGCCTTTGCAAACCGCAGTATCTTTCCTAGGCTGGGGCTCTCAAGGTGTGGTCTGGGAACCTGCGCACTGCTGAGATCCCTGCAAGGGACCTTCAAGATAAAAGCTAATTTCATAATAATCCCAGGAGGCACCTACCTCTGTAATTCTCTTCCTTTCTTAAGTCTACACTGGAGTTTTCCAGAGGCTACATCCCATGGGATGACATCATCAATCTGAATGGAATGTGCACCTGTATATTCTTGAATTTCCCAGAATTCTGAGCTCTTTGGGTTCTTCAACGTTTGGGAATAGCTGCCCTACAGAGACGTATCCACTTGTAGATAAGGAACTATGTACGAAAATGCTCACTGCAGCGTTACTTACAATAACACAAACTGAAACACTAACTAACTATCATCAGGAAAATAGTGACTTTTTAATAACAATATAGCATAAAGAAGTAAAAGTAATTAAATTAGAGCTGCAACTATAGACCTGGAGAAATTTTAAAAACACGCTGAGTGGAAAAATCTTAGTCTCAGAGACTCTGTACAGTATAGTGTGGAAACGGAGTTAACATGAGCCATGACAAAATAACAGAACATTGTAAAATGATTATAAATCAATAAAAAATGTTAAAAAAAAATAACAGAACGATCAGATCAGAGGCTGCCAGTGTAAACTAGCAGCCATTCACAAGGAACCACGACAGAAGGGAAGTTGGTTGCTCTGGGTACTTTGAGAAGACAAGGCCTGAGCTAGCTCTTTATGTCTTGTTAGATAAATAAGGGAAAGCTTAGTAAACATCTATAAACTTGTGATAAAATTTAAGTCAAATCTAAATTTAATTCTGTCATCGTGAGCTGCAGGACTGCCCTGTACGTCTGCCTCCTAATTACCCATGTGGTGTGGCTCTTCTCTAAGAGCAAAGAACTTTCTTGTAACATTGAAAGGGCTATTTCAGTCATTTCAAGGACAAGGACTAGTGTATGTTTATTATGGAAAACGTACGTTTGAATATTTCTGCAGAAAATTTTGTTTCCTATTTTTGTCACAGGAAGTTTATTTTACCCGCTAACCTTAGTGACAATTAACCTGCTATAACGTCAGTGATCCAGCTCTGTAACGGTTTATGAAATACACACTAAGATCTGTCTTCCCTGTAAATGGGCGTCCAAGTGAAATGTGGATCTAAGAGTGGTTCTCAAACTTTGTGGCACCTCTTCTTCTCCCGGAAAGCCTTCTCTGCCCAGCTCAGGAAGGGGGCTCTTCTTTGAGCCCAGCTGGCAGTCGTTGTCTGCCCAGTGGTGTCACAGTTACCGCACCGCGCGGGTTTGAGTGCTAACATCTCTCTCTCCTGACGGGGTTGTTAGCTTCCTCTAGGTGGAACCTTGTCTTGCTCATGTTCACATCCCTATTCAGTAAAGGATGGGCAAATCCATGTTTATCACTCATTTAAACATGCATGTGAGTGCCCTTCTTCCACATCACGGTGTTGGGAAGGACAATTGCTACCCATTTCTTCTCACCTCATACTGAAAGGACATATAGTCAATGGCCAGCATTTAATCAAAGGCACATTTTCCTTATTTCTTTCAATACTTAGCTAAGGTCCAGCTGCATATTCTTGACCATAACTATCTCCCTTGGGAAAAAAAAATAGATACATAGACTAGAAGTTAGAGACAGAGAGGCTTATCTGTGCTGCCCAATATGGTAGCCATCGTCACATGGAGCTAGGGAGCAGCTGAGATGCAGCCAGGCTGAACTGGGATGAAGTACACACTGGATTTTAAGGACTTCATTACTATTTTGGATACACTGGGTTAAATAAAATATATCATTAGAATTACTACCACCTAATTATTTTTACTTGTTTAAATGTAGCCACTAGAAAATTTGAAGTTACACATGTGACTTGCATTATATTTCTATTGATCAGCGGGTGTTCTGGGGATTTGGATGAATCTCATGGCTGTGGTTTCTGACATAATTACTGTGAAACCTGAGTGGCGTGGCCCAGGCCTTCTGCCTCCAGCTCAGATGCTTCTGGTCCCTGTGGAGTACTCCAAGACGCTGCCAGAAGGGCCAGTCCTGAACTTCCCTGAGCCTCCCTGGCTTGAGTCTGGGTATCCTGCCTGAAGTTTTGCAAACTTAAGTTGTAAGGGCTGGGGGCTATCTTTAAGGGGAAAAATATATATATATATATATATATATAAATATTTATATATATAGCAGTGCGGGGACTGGTGCTGGGGACAACCTCTCTTGTCACCCTTCCTGTAATTCAGTTATGCTTTGTCCACAGTCATCCAAATATACCTCTCCCAACCCACTCACGGCTCAAAAGTCACTTTTACCAAAGCAAATACAATATCTTCTCCTGGAGCATGTATTCTCAGTAAGAGAGAGTCACTGATCACTTTTCATGATGGTACACATGTCAAGAGCTGATGCACACGGTTTCGTACAGGAAACATCAGTGTTTCCTTACAGTTGTGGTAAAGATATGTCTTAGTTCACGTACTCAGTGGTAAATGACTCAGACATCACTAGATGTTGACCAAGGTCATTCAATAAAGGAATTCTGCCGAATCGCATTCTCCTTTTTCTCTGAGCACGATGCCATCATCATCTTTGTGGCAGTTTTGTGAACTTCTCTCCCACAGTGTGACTCACGCCCGTGTTTCCTATGCAGAGTGCATACCGACTGATGCCACAGGTGAACAGTGGGTTAAGAACTTGTGTGCAGAAGGCTGGACTCCTGGGTTCAAATCCCAGTTGTGGGATTTGCCATCAGTGTGGCCTCCAGCAAGTTATTCAGCTACTCAGTGGCTTCTCTTTCCTACTAGATGAAAAAAGTAACAGACAAGCATTCCCAGGGCCCTTGCAAAGATTTAGTTAATATATGTAAAGTGCCCAGAATAGAGCATGTCACTCAGTAAAGATTAGCTAATATACTAGTAGTTTTTCTTTTTTCTTTTTTTTAACTCCAAGGTCAAAAGCAATCAGCTTCCTATTAGAGATAATCATTTTGCTTTTAGCCCGAGAAATAAACACTTGATTGGTTTCACAAAGGAGCCAGCGAGCTGTCTGAAGATGATGTGAAAGTCCCGTGGCTTCACGCCACTGCCTGACAAAGTTTCACAGCAAACAGTACATCAGGGAGTAGGGCACGCGAAGCACTACACCAGGACAATCCAATTTTCAGACAAGGATTCTATTCACACTTTTTCTCTGACTGGTTTACAAAATTACTATGCTCAGGACTCTACTGACCTTTGAGACTACTTACAATTAACGGTGATGACACCGTTCTCAGTTTCAGAATTTACTATTTTCATTATATGTCTGTCCTCTAATGAGTCCCTTTTAATTCTTCCCAAGCTCCTTCTTGCCACTGGGGCTGTACTATAACCCAACAATAAGCATGCAAAATGCAAATTTAACCAATAAATACAAGAATGTACAAATAATGTTAAATCGTTAATTAGGACAAACCAACCAGGGCAGTCCTTGTGATACGTGAGCCGCCTTTAAAACCTACACTCTTAAAGGATAAAATGATATGTCACTGAAAAATCATAACATGATAATGACGAGGGTGTTCCCTTCTCAAAAGGGCCTCAGCTCCTGCTGCTATCTGTGGAAAGACATTTCTAAGTCAGCTGGGAATAATGTACACAAACTACACATTAGGTGATGTAAAGGAATTGTCAACTTTATATGATGCGATAGTGGTCTACGAAAGTCCTTCTGTAAAGGTTATACTGGTATGTAAGGGCAAAATGATAATAAATCTGGGATTTCCCTTAAAAAGCACCAAACCAAACAAACACACATAGAGCACGAGGTGTGTACTGGGTAAAATAAGAATGGCTAAACGTGGGTAATTGAGAGATGGGAACATGGGTCTTTCTTTCTACTTTTGTGAATATTTGCTATTTTTCATAATAGAAATATCAAGAAAGGAAAAGAAAAGACACCTTGTTTCAAGCTGTACTAAAAAAGTGACCTTTAAAACACTAGACCCTCAAAATTCAATAAATTCCAGAAACTAGAAATAGTACATTTAACATTCCATAATCATAATTCAGTAAAACTAAAAATTAATAACAAAATTGGAAAATGAAATAAAACACTCAAAGCATGAATCACTTGGAAATGATCTTTACATTTCTTTTTTAAATAACTCTTTTGGGAAAGAGGAAATCTAAACATTAAATAATGTATGAGGTCCTAGAGATTCAGCAAAAGTAGTGCTCAGAACAAATTCCATAGCTCACTATTAATAACTATGAAAGAAAAACATGCATGAAGTGCCGAGCTCCAGAAGTTAGAGAAAGATAATCTCCTGCTTGTGTCTTCTCTTTGTACTCCAAAAAAAGAAGAAATCGATGAAGATAAAAGGCAAAATTAATAAATCAGAAATAAGAAAATGGAGGAATTAATAAATGAGAAAACTGATTCTTTGAAAACACAGTAAAATGCATCACGAACTAAAGTTCATCAAGAAAAAAGAGAGTGACTACCGATCAAACACACAAAAAATAAATGATACGAGGGGCTGACTAAAGATACAAAGGAAATGAAAAAAAACATGAGCGATTACTTCGTTTAAGTCTGTTCAATTAAATTTGAGAAACTGGATGATTTTCTAAGAAAATATAAATTCAAAAACGGATCCGAAACAGACCAATTCTTACAAGGAACTAGAGAAAGCCTCTGAACAGCTCCAACAAATGCCCCCTTTCAGACGTTTTCATACCAAATTCAACCTGAACAGATGAACCCCAACACTGTCTAGACTTCCTATTTTCCAAAATATGGAAAGAGGAGGAGTATGTCATCCTGCTGAGACCTACATGACACTGACAGTGAATTGATTTGTAGAATTCTCCATAGTGATAGCTCAAAGAGAAAAGAAATTACATGTGCATCTTGATATCTAAGACGTAATTCTATTTAGTTCAACATCTATTTTTTTTTAAATTGAAGTACAGTCAATTTACAATGTTGTGTTAGTTTCTGGTGTACAGCATAGTGGTTCAGTTACATACATATACATTCCTTTTCATATTCTTTTCCATTATAGGCTATTAAAAGATATTGAACACAGTTCCCTGTGCTATACAGCAGGGTCTTGTTGTTCATTTATTTTATATGTAGTAGTTTGTATCTGCAAATTCTGAACTCTCAATTGTCCCCCCCCGTTCCCTGTGTACCATAAGTTTGTTTTCTGTGTCTGTGAGTCTGTATCTGTTTTGCAAATAAGTACACTGGTGTCATTTTTTTTAGATTCCACGTGTAAGTGATATCACATGGTATTTTTCTTTCTCCTTCTGGGTCACTTCACTTAGTATTCTTGAATTTAAAAGTACTCTTAACACAACTGGAATAGATGGATTCCTCCTTGAAATGTTCAAATGTACTAGCTCAATCAGTAGCACGCATAAATAGAAACCATTAGAAGCAGTCCCATTAAAAATTCAGGAACATTTCAAGGATGTTCAGTATCACTCCTCCAGGAAATATCTTAAGGAGGTTTACAGCAGTGCGGTCTCCATCCCATACTATGACTGCCAGTCTGAGGGCAGCAGCCCAGTACAACAAATAATGGCATAAGAACAAAAAGAAATCTTCCCATGTGCCCTCTTATAAGGACACTGGATCTTACGTGCTTCTGTTACGACCTTTATCAAACATCATACGTGGTGTGCTTAAAAACACGGAGGATTTATAGATAAAATCAGGTGGCCCTATTTTTGTACAATAGTCACACAATACCAGTTTGCTAGTGGACTGCCAAAGTTACTATTTTGTATTCTTAAAAAAAGAAAAGGTCATTAGCTGCTCTACAATTTCATGTTGAACCGCACATAAAACTAGAAACGATGGTCACATTACCATTTTAGCCCACATTCTGAGTTATTTTACTTCACCTCCTTGAGGTCCTTCCTTCCTTTCTCAGGGTTACATTACCTCTTTCTCTTCCACATCTTTTCCACACTTTCTCCTCCGCTCATTCCTCTGTACTCTCTCCTATCCTGCCCTTGAGATTGCTCCCATTTTGCTATGACCTAATAATCAAACCACAACCATCCTCTAATCAGGCAGCCACCAGACAAGCAAAAATAAAATCCTGGGAGCCAAGGGACCTAGGTGGCGGATGTATCTGAACATTTATAGCACGAGGCTTCTGTAATTTCCCATGTAAACAAGCCTGTGCTTTCATGTAACTATGACAGAAGAAGGCCGACTGGTTCTAGACTTGAGCTTGAATCTGAACCGCACAGCTCGTTGGCATGGCGTGACAACTGAGAGCCGCATTTAGGACTGAAATAAGAACCAGAAAAACTCATGGCGTGGAGTGTGGAACAGGTCAGAGGCTAGCACGATTTAAGTTTCCAAAGGGCTGGCGGCTCTTGCTGCTGTGGAATTTGGGAGCTATAACTGACCTCAGGGTGACCACAAACTGCCTGGATGAAAATGATTAAAGCCTTATTATTTTAAGAAGGGAAGTCTATGTTTAGAAGCCTTTGGTACGTGATACAGGCAGGACTTCGACTTCATAACCACAATATGGCACACTGGAAAGGACAATGTATTCCTAGAGCTAGGATCAAAGCTGTGCGATCTGAATTGGCGCCAGTATGGGACGTGGTGACCAATTAAGATCTTTGTCTTTTTTTTTTTTTTACAGTAATTAATGAAAGATGTGTGTTTATTGCCATTTTGAACTTACTTTTGACAATGAATATACGTATGTCCGTGTATAACTGAAAAATTGTGCTCTACAATGGAATTTGATACAACATTGTAAAATGACTATAACTCAATAAAAAATGTTAAAAAAAAAAAGATCTTTGTCTGTAATCGATGCTAGACATCCTTTAAGAAAGGCCTAGTTCCCCCAAGGGGAGACACAGTTCACAAAAGCGCCAACCTGTCTCACAGGTGGGTCAACCAAGTCACTCTTCAAATCCATCAGCTTATTCCAAATTTGCTGGTAATGGTCACACAAAAGATAAATTTCCCCAATACTTTTCCAACTACCTTTGAGAATCCACTTTTCGTATCACCTTATATGATGATTTTGATGTTGCCCTATGATTCTTTCGGATGAGAACATACACTTAAAACTGTACATGAATGAAAAAAAAAAAAGGAGTTTCTTGAGAAGTTCCATATCCCACTCCTCTTCCAAGACAGCAAAATATTTTAAACAAAAGGGGTACAGAATATCAGAGAATCATGATGCTTTGTAATGCTTTTCATATGATATTTTCATTAAAAATCTATAAAATTTATAGCCTTCTTTCAGGATCTCCTCAGCCACACAACAAGAAAGTGTCTTATTTTCTGGGAATCAATGAAAACAACACACAGAAGACACATGATAAGAAACCCCAAACCAGAAAGGTCCAGGGTGAAGAAGGGAAAAAGCTACAAGGAAATCAGCTTGGACAGATCTGCCTCACAACACACTGAATAACAATCATTACACACGTCGACTCAGCCCCATGTGTTTGCTGCTGAACTGACGACTGATGTCTCAGCACCGCCCTGCTTAAGGCTGTAATTCTGAAAACGTTAATTTCTCCTGTGCTGTCTAGAAATACCACCTTATTTGATTTCTCACTCAAATAGGATGTAAAGAACACACACAAACTCCCAAGTGGAGGGTGTGTGGGTAAGTGAAGCAACCGCATACGATTGAAAGAAAGAGAGAATGACCTTCAAGAAAATCCTACTGGCTACACCGACTCATTTCTTTTAATTCAAAGATGCAAAGATGTGGATACTACAACTGGGGATTCCTATAAAAAGATTTTTCCAATACAGGCACACATCAGTTCACTGACCTTTACAGATACTGAGTTTTTTTTTTTTTTACAAATGGTAGGTTTGTGGCGACCCTGCATCGAGCAAGTCTATCAGCATCATTTTTCTAATAGAATTTGCTCACTTTTTGTCTCTGTGTCACATCCCCCTCAGTAGTTTCCACAATATTTCAAGCTTTTTCATTATTATTAGATTTGTTATGTGATCTGTGATCAGTGATCTTTGATGAAACTACTGGAAAAAGATTATGACTCGCTGAAGGGTCGGATGACAGCATTTTTAGCAATGAAAGCATTTTTAAGTTAAGGTATGTACTTTTTTTTTTTTTTTTTCGTTTCCAGGTTTTTATTTGTTTTTTGTTTTTTTTTTTTTTCGGGTATGTACTTTTTAAAGACATAATTCTATTGCACACTCAGCACACTACAGTACAGTGTAAAACAAATTTTATATGTGTGGAGGGGGAGGGTATAGCTCAGTGGTAGAGCACAGGCTTAGCATGCACAAGGTCCTGGGTTCAATCCCCAGTTACTCTAAAAATAAATAAGTAAACCCAATTACCTGCCCACCCCCCCAAAAAAAGTCTTATTTATACGCGTGGGGAAATCAAAAATCTGTATGACTTGCTTTACCGTGATATTTGCTTTATTTGTGGTGATCTGGAACCAAACCCGCAGTATCTCTGAGGTCTGTCTGTATTCAGGCAAAACATTTAGGGTTTAGGTCATTCACAAAGTGTATTTTTAAGAATGAAAAGAGCCAGCCAGTGCTCTAGTGAGACAAGCTCTTTCACTCATTAGTCAGTGGGAGCATAAACCGGCACAACCTTTCTGGAAGGCACTTAACAACAGGTATAGAAAATCTTAAAAGCGTGTATTTTTTAAACCAATAATTTTGTGTCTGAGAACTTATCCCAAGAAAATAATCAAGGATGCTTGCAAATCCTTAATAGTAGTAATAGCAGAACTAGAAGTAGTAACGACAGGTATCATTATTGAACTTGGTGGCAGGCCCTGCCCTAAGGAAGCAGAGACGTGCACCACGGTGGGACCTGCCAGAGTGAAGCACTGGAAATTGCCAGATGTCCACGAATAGCAGGCGGACTGAAGAGACTCTAGTAGATCACAGTAAGGGTCAAGCCAGCTATTGCAAACATGCAAGTGTTGACACTTGTAAAGGTACAGCAGAAATACTATACAACAATGGTAGGATATGATTTAAATTCACATACAACATAAAATCCTATTTTAAAAATATAAAATGATTTCCTTCACGATTCTACATGAACTTGTATTGCTACTACTTATATACTATAAAACCAGTAAAACTCTTTAAAGTCGAGATGGTTACTTCTTTAAAAAAAGGTAATTCTAGCAATGTCAAAAATCCTCTAAAATGTCAAGCATATGACCAAGTATATGAAGAGAGACAAAATGCACTGTACAGATTACCAGCAATTCTTGACACTGAGGGGTTAATGGTTTAGATGGTGAGAGTGGAGAACTATAAATTCTTTTTACGAATTAGAAAGTGACACACTTTCTGTCTCCTCTGTGATCTTTGTGGTTATACAGTTTATTCCTTTAAGAACAAGCAATTGCCGCTTCCAACTTGCTGCTGAATCTCTATTAAGGCACAGAAAAGGTATAAAGATACACTAAAAGCCAAGTTCTCACCTGTTAAAACCTCTTATGAGGTACTGTAATAAACACAGTATGATACTGGCATAGGAACTGACTATGGAACAAAATAGTGAGCCCTGAAATAGATTCAAGCATAGACGGGGATTTAATATCAGACAAAGGTGGAATTTCAGTTTAGTGGAAAAAAGAGAAATTTTTAAAATCAATGGAATTAGAATAGCTGGTTATTTACTTGGAATAAGACAGAGCTGGACCCTTAATATCACACCATGTACAAAACTAAATCCCAGAGCTGTAATTTTTTTTGGGGGGAAGAAACTCAAAAGCTATAAAGAAAAAGACATATTTCATTATATTAAGTGAAAAATCTTCATGTCAAAGAGTATACCATGAACAGAGCCAAATGACAAATGATAGCTTGGGAAGAATAGTTGCAGCACATGAAGATAACAGCTCCCACAAATTCACAAGAAAAAGACAAGCAACTCAACAGGAGAATGGGCCAGTGATACGAATAAACAGATAACAGAGGGAGCAGTCCAAAATAAGCCAATAAACACACCCTCACCAGCAGCCAAACCCTGAGCCTGGCCAACCTCTTGGGTAGGTATAAAGGAAAAAAACCCAAAGCATTACATCTGTAAACAACAACAAAACTACCAGTGGCAAGCACTGAAGATCACAGGTAGGGATCTGACCACACAGAAGAACACATGCATGACAGTAAGCTACCACGGCAGACAAAAACAGTCAACTTGCAAACTTACAAGCTGTCTTGAGAAAGAAAACAGAACTGAGTAAAAGCAATATTTAAAAAAAAATTAATAGAAGGAAACTGTTTTAAGGTGAAAAAGAATTTGGTATTCCACTCCAAAAGTTTTCCTGAGTTCTACGAAAAATAAGTGAAAGAGATGAACACTTAGAAACATCTTCTCAATTGGAAGGAAGGGAAAAACTTCCATTATTTGCACACGATTATTATTTCTTACCAAGAAAAACTAACAGAATCAACAAATATGAATCAATAAAGGTTTCATTCAACATAAGACAGTATTACTTCTCTATACCAACACTGCCATGTAGAAAATGTAATTTAAAAAATTTCACAGCAGCTACAAAAAACAGTATCTAGGAATTATCCATGAGTTCCTAAGGCCTTTCTAAGTCTAAAAGTCAACGAAGTGATTTAAATAAGCCTATTCCATACTCTTAAGATGATTTAATACTATAAAAATGTTAATCCTTTCAAATTAATCTATAAATTCAGTGCGATTCTAATAAAAAGTATTGTTGAATTTAATGAACTCATTAAACACCCATTAAAATTTATATTACAGAATAAAGGTCTATGCATAAGGTAATCAACCTTAATAAAGAAGAGAAGATGGTCTTATCTGACCGTGTACTAAGACATACTACCAGAGAACCAAGTGGCATTAGTGCAGAAACAGGCAGATATAAAAGCAGAACAGAGCAGAGTTCTCAGAAACAGAACACAGTACGTACAATATATAAAAACAGAATACATAATAGAAGTGGTGCCACAAATGAATGGGAAAAGGACAGACTGTTCAGTAGATGGTATTGAGAAAACTTGCTCACCATATAGAAGTGAAACTGGATTTCTATGTGAAACCACATACATAGGGAGATTCTGAATGGATTAAAGACCTAAAGTGAAAGGTAAAACTGTACAGTTCATAACAGAAAATATACGACAGTCCCTTTGTGACCTAGAGACAAGGAAAGCCCTCTTGCACAAAATTCCAAATCACAAAACATAAGGCAAAAAAAAAATGAAGAATTTGACTATGTCAGAAAGAAGGATTCTCTTCAACAAAGCATACTGGAAAGTTCATAAGAATGTGTACAGAAAAGGAGAATATATTTATAATGTCTAAAGTGAGTAAGAGATGAAAGTTTCAAATATTTAAGGAATTCCTCTTAATCAACGAGAAAATGGTACCACTCCAGTAGAAAGACAGATAAAAGAGATGAACAGGCAGTTTATAGGAAAATCCAAAAAGCAAACAGACATTTAATGAGATGCTCAAATTCAACAGTAACCCAAGAAACACAAAGTAAACAGCAACGAGTTATCATTATATTTATTAGTCTGGTAAAATTTAGGTATCTGGCTGATACTGGTGAAGACATGGGCAAACAGTAACCCCCACATACGGCTGGTAGTGTGCAAACTGGCAGTCATTCTGGAGAGGAGCTTGGAACCACTCACACCAATTAGGTCTGCCTATACCCATGACTCAGCCACCTTTCTCCTGAGATACACATCCCAAGGTCATTCTCACAGAGGCACGTGATTTCTCTTTCTATGCATATATAATTTTTTCCATTAAAGTGGTTCATGTAGAAGGTATGAAAATGGGTAAGGAGGATAAAAAGAAACACTCGAATGAGTGAATGTAATGAGAAGGGCCCCTGCACAGATCAATGATGACAGATCCCATGATCATTGATCCCATGTCATCATTGATCAACAGATCCTATGATCTTATGAGCATCGCTGAGTCAGCACTCCACACATTGGGCAAGGGCTCGTGGTGGGTCATGATGGGGGAGGGAGGTGGTTTCAAACATGCCAGCCAAGCTCTTGAATTACAAGATAGAAAAAGTTCTTTATGCAATTAAGCTGAAACAACTCAGTTCACTACAACAGACAAAAAAAAAAAAACAAACCAGACTGCTTCAGACATCTCCCTGATTTTAAATACCAGAAGACAAAATATCTTCAGAGTTTTGAGGATAAAATAATGCTGAGCTCAAGCAGCCAAGTAAGTTTCCCATGTGTGAAGGCAACAGAAAATGTTCTAAGATATGCACAGATGCAGAAAATATACCATCGTGAACATTTCTTGAATCAAAGAAAGCATTCAACTAATCTTTAAGAGCATGAAAGCAAAGGATTATCTTTATGTGTAAACTATAAAATTACCTTTTGTAGGAAGAGGACAATCCTTACGAGCATCTGGGCACGGAGTTCTTCCAAGGTAAACAATGTTCGGGGTGTTCGAATGAAAATTTTGGTTTTCCCATAAGCTACATCATCCTGAAAACCACAATGTTCAATCAGTTTCTTAACAGCCTCTTTGTCTGAAGGAAGGTCATGGTTGGGCCAGGTGAACTCAGAGATCATTTTGTACCTGGATGAAAAAAAAGACCAGGGCACAGATTAAGGGAGAAAAACTATACGTTATCAATAGATTGAGAAAAGCTACTCAATAAAATTCAAGATGCTTCATAGAAATTAAAAAAAAAATTCTTAGCAAACTAGGAATAGTGGTGAATTTCTTTAGCCTGATAAGAGACACAGAAAAAGCCTTCAATAAGATACAACACTCCCTCAGGATAATAATAATAGTTACTAAACTGGGGTTAGAAGGATATTTCTTAACTTAATAAAAGCTATTTACTAAAACCTTGCAGCAAATATTATTTGTAAAGGGGGATCCTTGGAAGCATTCTCTTTACAAACAGAAACAAAACAAGGATGCCTTTATCATGGGTTTGTGAGTTGGTCAATGACTGGAGAACAAACAAAATTAATATTGCTTATGAGCAATACAACTCATTTCAAAGGAAATCAAGCAGATCTTCAGACAAACTATTGTTGCTAAAAGAACACTACACAGTGTTCTGCACATAAGGTCAATACACAAAAATCATTTTCAAGTCTCGACGCAAGCAGCCAATAGTTCCTTGATACATGGGGCTGTCACAGGTTAGTTCAGTACACACCAGCTTCCTCATGAGGGTGAATGTGAGCAAGACGGAAGTCAGAGAGTCACAGCCTTTTGCAGCCTAATCTCACAAGTGACATCCCATCACTTTTGCCATATTCCATTTTGCCAGAAGCAATTCACTAGGGCCAGCCCACACTCAGGAGAAGAGGATTCCAGCAGGGCATGAATACCAGGAGGTGGGGACAGATCACTGGGACCAGATTAGAAGGCTGCCTACCACAGTACTTCCCCCCCTACCCTTGGTAGAAAGTTGTTTAATACATGTAGTCAGATTTAGTAATGTTTTTCACATGTTGCATCTGAAATTTTAAGTCTTCAGTGAGAAGTGAAAGGCTCTCCTCACGCTCAGGTTACCAAGTACTCCACCTATGTGTTCTTCTAGTACTTGTATGTTTTCATTTTTTACCTTTAGGTCTCTGATCCATTTGGAGTTTATTTTGGTATATGGTGTGAGGTATGGATCCAACTTTACCTTTGGACAAAAGGCTATTTTTGATACCATGCACTAAAAAATCTTTCTTCCTCTGATTTAATATGCCATTTTCCTCATATGCTAAATGCTAATGTGTACTTCAGCTCATTTCTGGGTTTTCTGGTCTGTTTCATTGTTTTGTCTTTCCATCTGCCATCAGTACTGCACTGCTTTAATTACAGATGTTCTAAGTATATTTTATTATCTGGTGGTCTCTTCTTTTTTAAAGGTCTTTCTAGCTATTCCTGCATGTTTATTTTTCTATATGAACTTTAGAAGCAATTTCATAGTTCAGGGAAAGGCAATCACAAGACAAACACATCCTTGCTGGTATTTTTATTGGGTTCCCACATTAAATTCATTAAATTTATCTATGATGTTAGATTGTCCTATCCAAGGACAAAGGACACCTTTCCACTTGTTCAAGTCTACTTCTGCACCTTTAAGGAGTCTTCATGTTTTCCTCCTAGGCCTTTGCACATTTCTGGTAAGACAATACACAGCTAAGAGGCATCTGACCCCCGCTTACTCTCTCTCTCTTTTCCTAATTTTCCACCCCAGCTTCCATGGCAGCATGCTCTTCCTGGATTCCTTCTGTCTCTCTGAATATTTCTTCTCTGGCTACTGTTCTTTCACCACTGGACCGTAAAATGCTGGAGTGCTTCAGGGCTCACATCAAGTGCTCTTCTCTCTGTGTACACCCTCCCATGTCACTTCATCTAAAAATCCACTTTATTTTTCAACTCATGCATTCATTATCCTGAGCCCAGTTCTGAGCTTCAAACTCATGTATCCAGTGCTTACAAAGATCTCAAAGGCATCTTGAACTCCTCTTTCAGCCTTTCCCACCTCAGTGTCCTCTGTTACTAAAGCTGGAATCCCGGGAATCATATCTGATTTCTTCTCTTTTCTATCACCCCTTCTAATCCACCATCCAGTTTACTGACTCTACCTCCAAAATCTATTCAAAATTCAACTATTCTCATCATTACTGCCACAATCCTGATTCAGGCCACCATCAAGTTTACTACAATAGACTCCTAAACTGTTTTCCATTTTCTCTCCAATCCATTCTGCATATTTAGCAGCTAGAGTAATTTTCTAAAAAGCCTCTCATCAATTTTATTTTTTACTACCCTCCTCCTTCTGTTACTGTATGCCAATCACCTTAGCCTTCTTTTTAGGGTCCGATGATGTGGTTGCCTCCTTCTTGCTTTGGAGACTTTGCATATGCTGTTCCCATTGCCTGGAATGCCTTTTAATCTTTGAAAGGCTGAGACTTGTTCTTATCCTTTAGCCTTTGTTTGATCTTCTTTCATCAACCATCAACCCTCATCCCCCTTACTCCTCCCTAAGGCAGCCAGCTGGGTTTTTTTTTCCCTCCCACTATTCATCATCATTCATAATCATATTGACTTGTGGGTTGACCAGTTGAATGTCAGTCTACGGGTACCACGAAGGCAGGGATTTTGTTTTGTTTCCCACCATATGCCATGTGCCTATGACACTGTCTGCCACACTATGAGGAAAGAGATATCCATCTATTGAATGAAAGGAAGAACAAAAGGATACACATTTAAAAGGCTTCTCACTTGCCAGATAAGAGACAGAAACAGAAACCAAATGGAAGAGTTCTAATATGAAGAGAGAGAGATAATACTACACAATGTCACATGAAAAAAAGGGAAACAAAATTAAAAACCTTCCAAATCTGTTATAAAACTAGAATAGGAGTCAACAGGCAGGAATGGCATGTATGTCTGAAGTTTCAGCTACACTGCAGAAACCAGAAGCAATCCTACTGCCAGCCTGCTCAGCGGACACTTCAGGGTAACGACACCCTTCCTTTCTTCCCCATGGTCAAGGGCATGCCCCCAGTTCTCCAGCAAACCAGCATCCCAAACTTGCAAATTAAAAGCTGCACTCATCAGCTTTCTGACAGCTAGTTTTACCTCCCTCAAAGACTTCAGCAGCTTTTAAGGTTATCAGTACCTTTAAAATTATTCTCTCTCTTTTCCAATAAAAGAATGAAAATCAAAGTGACAAGTAAAAATTTTAGGTTCAAAACTAGCTTACAAAAAAAAAAATCTGCAAACTCTAAAAGCACAAATTCACTGTGGAAAATAATACTTTTTCTCCCACCATGACTGAAAACATTAGCCCAACATCCTACACATCTTCTATTCTACCCCACGTCCCACTGCTAATTAGTTCAATCAGTGTGACAACAAAACGCCAGTTCCTCAATTTGAGCAAACGCATTTTACGCTGAGCGGAAGGTAAACACAGCCTGCAGGGTGGGAACAGACTGTCTCCCCAGGTGCACAGCCACCCCCTCATCCAGCGCTCTTCCTACATGACTCCGGAGGGGACCTCACCTCGCCGGAAATCATCATCAGTTAGAGAGACATCAGTCTCTCATAATTCTTTTACATCTTGAACACTTGTACTGTGATTATTAATGTTTCAGTTTTCTCGACCACTCATTTCATGTTTTCGATTAGGTGTGCTTTCTAGTTGTTGCTTTTCACCCTGTCTTCCCTTGGACAGACTGAGTTTTCTTTATTCCATTTTATTCTCTCCTTTGATTTGAAAGCCTCAGTCATGAGGCAAAGCAGCCTTAAAGGCTGTAGGCTCAGGAGCCCACTGTCCGAGTTCAAATGGGGGTAGAAACTCCTCTCCTCACGTGGTTGTGAGCTTCAGGGATTTATTACGTGCAGACTGCTTAAAACAGTGCCTGGTACATACAGTGAGCACTTCACGATGTTAGCACTATTACTGTTACTGTTATGAAAATTTTAATAGGTAAAAATTATATTTATAAGAAAATACATACTCCCCTGTCTAGTTAATTACCATATATAAACAATACAACTCTTCATGCACCCTTCATGTACTTCTGTATTTCTCACTCCCATTTTGATTTTTGCTGCAAATGATCACAACAAACTTCCTCTCCCCTCTCCCAATTGATACTTGTTCAGATTTCACAAAAAATTTTACTGACTTGTTTACTGTTCAGTGTTGCTTTTTTGCATTCCATGATTTCCCTTCTGCATTTACTTGCTAAATGCGCCCTCTAGAAGGTTTTTCAGAAAGGGTCTATGAAGAGAAAACTTTCTGAGCGTCTATATGTCAGAAGACGTTTTTATTTTACCCACACATCTGAATGATAACTTGGCATGGGATAAAATTCTAAGCACAAAGTTCATTCCTCCTCATTGTGAAGATTTTGCTCCTTTGTCTGTTTGTATCAAATGTTGCTAATGAGAAGTCTGGTGTCTGTATGAGCCTCACTTCCTTATAAGTAGTTTGCCTTTTTTCCTAAGAGCTCTAAGTATTTTTCTTCACATCTAACATACTAAAAGTGAACATAATTTACTTAAGTTTCATTAAAAAAAAAACATGTTTTATCCTCAGTGTATTCTTTCAATCTGACCCCTGTTCTCTCTTCTATCCTTCGGGTGCTCCTGTTGGATGGCTTTTGGCCCCCCCCGGATCAACCTTGCACACAGCCTGACCTTTCTTTAGTACTTCCCATCTCTCTTTCTCTGTGATGAGGTCTGGAAGAAGTCTTCAGCAGGAAGAGACTTCTCTACAGAAGTCTCTAGCTCATTAACTCATTTAAAAGAAGTTTAGTTAAAAAAATTTTTTTTTAAAAATTTTTAAGCTTTGCGTACAGTAAAATGCACACGTTTACGGATACGATTCAGCAAGTTTTGAAAAATGTGTGCAAGCACTGAAACTGACACCCCAATCGAGAGAATCCCCAATCCCCATAATCTCCAGGAGACTGCCCTCTGCCCTTCTCCCTTTCCAAGCGCTGCTCGGATGTCTGTCTGTTCTTGAACTTCACAGAAATGGCAGCATAAAGTATATCCTCTTCAGTGCCTCCTTTTCAAGATGTTTTATTCATCCCTGGTGGTGCTGTAACAGCCGCTCATTCTCTTTAATGGGTATCAGTAACCATGGTATGATTACACCACAAACTGCTGACTCATTCTACTGATGGACAGATCACTCTTTCTTTGTGCGTAATCTGCTTTTCATTCTCTAAATCTCTAATTCTTTTTAATAACTACCTGTTCTTGTTTTTAACCTCATATTCCTATTTTAGGGCCATAATTCTCTCCTCTGTCTCTGAGAACATGAAGTAGGCTTATTCAAGTGCCTTTTACTCCTTGCTCCGGTTCCTTGGGGGTGAGGCTCTTCACTTGTTGAGCATATTGTCTCTTTTTCACGGGCGTGGTCTTTCTCAGATGCCTGCCTGTCACCTCCTTCCCCAGAGCCCCTCCATGCACCTCCTGGCCTTGGCTGGCCTCCTGGAAGGTGCCTACTTTTGCTTCCTGAGTCTTGGCCAGTGTGCCTGTGAGGTCTGCCTTGCAGTTGGTGAGGTGCTTACTCGTCCCGGTCATCACGGTGGCCTCCTGGGGCTGCAGGGGGGGGGGTAAACACGGGCATGGCAGCTCCAGCCTCGCAAGGCTGTCTCTCCCTAGAACTGCGACCCCGGCTGGCTTCTGGGTCTTCATGTCTACTTCCTTCCGTATTTCAGAGTGAGTCACACCTTCAGGGTTCTCTGAGAATCCCTCTTTTGATGTGTGGCTTTAAATACATATATTTTGCATTATTTGGGAATGTTCTGGATGGGAATGGGAGATTTAAGCTTGTACCATACTTGGCATTCATGGATTCTTTTTAATCCTTTCTGTTTTTATTTGAGTATTATAAAACATAATTCAGCCCTTATAGTATGTCTTCCCTGCCAAAAAAACACACCAAAAACTTTGAGTTGAAAGTAAAACAGGCACAAAAAGAGATTAAAAGTGGGTAAAGATATGCACTTGCAAAATTCCTTGTTCCCTCCAAATCCAGTTTGCTTACTCTCTTACTTCAGCTATGCGCTGAGGCTTCCACTTTGTCTCGTGGTAATATATTTTCAGTTCAATAAATACATATTTCAGATAAATACACTTTGAATTCAGCCTCATCCTATAGGTACCCATCCCCACTCTCTGCTCATCCTAATGTTTAACTTCTGCCGATTTTACAGAGGGAACAACACAAAGACAAATACTACAATTGAATAGTTGCTAGAATTCTAAGACTAATGGTGAGGGACTAGTAATCTTTCTATAACAGAATTTGATACTGTTTGAAATCAAGACTCGTTATGAACACATCTCTACTTATGAACATATTCCTACTCTACAGCCTCAACAAAAAAAAATCAAATGTAAAGAGCAGCATGATTTCAATAAGGAAAATGATCAGTTTTGAGCATAACCTTTTGATCAATATAAAACTGTTTCAGTTTTCTAGGCTCTTCTGCTATGAAGTTTTATTCATTCCCGGAGTCTCCAATGAGTGCCCATCCCTTTCAGCTCTGCCCCCAGGTAGCTGAACACTGGTAGAGGACAGCAGGCAATGCCAGGTGGTCTCTCTGTACACGTTTAACCTCACATCTCACGTGGACACTCAGATCTTCCTGGCAACAATCCTCCTACACAACCCTGTGCTTTCCCAGTCTCCAAAATGAGTGTTCTCATTTCCCCTCAAACCTCCTAAACCACCTCTCCTAGTCCTCACGGTCAGCTCATGACCTCGCCTCATACTTTACTGAGGAAATAGAAGCCGTCAGTTAGGAACATCTCCATCTTTGCCATCAGCTGGCCTTTGAGGTTTCCTGCATCTGCATTCACAGCCTCTGCCTTTTGTCTTGTAGCTGTGGGTGGAGGTTCCCTGCTCCCATCTAGAGCTGATAAACCTTCCACTTGTCCTTGGGGTTTCACTTGTTGCCTTCTCACGGATGTGCCTGTTACAATTACCTCCTCTCTCCTGCGTCCCTGGTTCCTCCCTCTGTTCTGAATCATCCCCACCTGCACGTGAACATTTTCTGGTATCTCCTTGACATCATATTCTGGCTACTGCTTCCATTTTTCTCTGCCCTTATTCAAAGCCCAGATCCTTGACTTGTCTACAAGCATTCAACTCTTCACTTCACTTTCGCATCCTACTCGAACGGGGCTCTGCCCAGCCCTTTCTCCTTGGATCTCTCTGTTGCCAAGTCTACGGGGTAAGCTTCTGCTTTTATCTTACTTGATTTCACAGCAGCATTTAATATGGTAACTGCACTTTTCTTCTTGAAATGCCACCTTCTCTTGGCTTCTGTGACATAACCCTCTCTGGCGGTTTCTTCTGTCTCGCTGGTTGCTTCTTCTTTTCTCTTTGCTGGTTCTTTCATGTCAGACCACAGACCTGAAAGGCTGGCATGGGCCTCCTCCTCTTCTCTCTCCAGTTCCAAGACTCTATATATAATCTATATACCCATGGTTCCAGAATTTCTATTTGCAGCCTGGACTTCTTCCCAGAACTCCAGATTTGTATGTCTAATAACTTATTTAAGTATTTCTACCTAGACGTTTAGCAGCCATTTCAAACCTAACACAGTCAAGAGACAAATCTTGATTCCATCTTTGTCCCCAGTTCCATGTCCTCCTCCTCAAACTTCTCTTACCTCGGCAAAAAGGACCATGCTTATCTCGATGCTCAAGCCCAAATCTACCTTCATCCCTCTCTACTCCTCTCTCATCTAGCTGATCCCTGAGCAAGTCTTGTCCACTTTCCCCTGAAACACATCCCGACTCTGTCCACCTGGATGCATGATAATTCCTTGTTTCAAGGCACTATCATTGAGCCACAACAGCAACTCTAAATGTCTCCTTGCTTCCTATTCACACAGCAGCCGCAGTGATCTCTCTCTCTCTCTCTCTCTCTTTTTTTTGGGGTGGGGTAGGGGGAGGTCATTAGGTTTATTTATTTTTAATTAACCTTCTTTAAATGGAGGTACTAGGGGTTGAACCCAGGACCTCATACATACTAGGCATAAGCTCTACCACTGAGCTATACCCTCTTCCCCACAGTGATCTCTTAAAACATCCATGAGATTGTGTTGCTCCCTGCTTAAAGCCACCAATGGTTTTCTATCACACTTAGCCAAAATCTAAACTGTTTAGTCTGGATTACAAAATTCAGTGTGATCTGGCCCCTGGCCATCTCTCTGGTCTCATCCCACACCACTGCCCTGTCACTCAGCATCCTCCAGCCACACTGGACTGTGTTTGGTGCCAAACTTACTGTTGCAACAAAGGTTTTCCCTGGCTGCTGCCTCAGCTCCACCTGCTCTTTTCTCTGACCTGTGTATGACTGGCTCCTTCCCGACACTATAATCTCCTTAGAGACTCTTCTCACCAACTAATATTTTATGTATTTAATCATATTTTTGTGTGGAATCTGTAGTCTAGAAACACAGGAAATGTGCAATAAATGTTTTAAAATAAATGAACTGACGGAATTTAAAACACCATTCTTATGAGTCCCAGGTGTCAATTATCACGATCATTTTTAATAAATAACAATAGAAATAATATCTTACACACGTATTGAGTAAAGACTGTATGTCAGGCACCAGCCTAAGTGCTTTATATTATCTCATTTAATCCTCCAGCAACCCTGTCAAGTAGTTACTATTATTAGCCCCCTTTTTACACATGAGGAAACAGAGGCAGCTTATATGATTTGATTTGCCCAAAGTCAAAAAGCTACGAAATGGCAAAGCCAGGATTCAGGCAGGTGGATGGGTTTTAGGGCCTCTATGAACTACTGAATATTTTGTTACTATTGTAGCTACTAATATCACTAATGACAAGCAGCATTAACTGAACATCTACTGTGTGCCAGCCCCTGGCCATCTCACTTAGGGTCATCGGATCCTCACAACACCAGCTTATGAAGTAGCATTACCACACTCATTTTACAGATGCAGAAACAAAGTCAGAGAAGTTAAATTTCTAGCCCAAGAGCATGCAGCGAACGAGTGGCATAGCCAGGGTTGCAACCCAGATGTGACTCCAAATCCTCGTTTTCTCCCTACTCTACTACACGCCCACATTTTCCCCGTGAAGAATAAAACGTTTTCCCCGCCATGGTCCAAAAACCACAAACCCAAGGGGACCTCCCGCTGATCCTGGGGAAAGTCTTTCACATCTTCAGCTTCCCCAACTCTGCTTTCATGCACCAGATAGTCAGACTGTCTGCTGTGAGCTGATGCATTGTGAAACCCGGGGAGGACCCGTCAGGTTTCTTCGCTCAGTCCCGCCTCACCTGTGAAGAAACTTCTCGTACGTCTGGCGGAAGGCGAACCCTGCCCGGCGCACCCTCACGTTCTCCAGGAGTCCCAGGTACTCCACCTGGTGCCGGCAGCGCTCGTCGTCAAATATCTGCGGGGACTTCATGTCGTTGGGTTTGATGCAACGTACGTAATATGGTTCCTACAGAAATACCAGCGGCAGGTGGTTAAGTTCTGGTGGAGAAAAACCCCAGACTAAGGACACTAATATGCAATCAGCGTTAACTGTGTCAAAGCCAGCTCTGTGCCTCTGGTTCCTCAGGCATACTCTTACAAATAAAGCAGTTACTCTCCCTTTCCCCTCCCTGTAAAGGCTGGAAGCGCTCAGGCATTCCGCAAAAATTTTGTTTTATTATATTGTAGGATTCATCAGAAACAGGAGCAAGGGGATAAAACTAGGGTATAAGTAGTTGAGATATGTAAACATCAAGGTTTTTTTTTGTATTTATGGAAACTCGGTTAAAAGTAACAGAAGGAGTCATTTAATAGGAAACTTAATTTTAATGGAAATTTAATAGAAAGAGGCAGGAGCTGTGGTAAAGACATGCTATCATAAAGAATGGGAAATACGAGGCACAGCCCTGGGACACAGGTAGTGCTCCGTAAGTGCTGTTATCATCCTTGTCATCATCCACCGCCATCATCACCACCACTACCACGTTAGCCTGGACTTTCAAAAAAGAGATTAAAATATATAAGTAGAGAAGTTACAAAATCACCTGCAGGCATCAGTGACTAAGAGAGAGCCTAGCAATAAATCGTTCCCTCTGTGCCAATTAAGTTTTGAACCTTGTATTAGGTCATAACTCTGTTCAAATATGAAACTGTGTTTGGCACAGATCCTGGTACAGTGAAGATAACAGGTCATCACTGGATGAATCACTGGGGTCAAATGTATCCTACTTATTGGTGTAAAGAGTTATTTTCTTCTCTGAATCTGTTATCTATCAGACACACACAGTAGCACTTTAATTAAGAAAGAGTCTTCTGTACTAGGCAGAAGACTACATGAGGCAGTTTTGAGTTCCACTGAGGGCTGGAGGTCGGAAGTAGGGGAGATCTGCTGAATGTGACTTGACTTGTACTCTGAACAGAATAACAGTTTTGACACCTAAACAGGAAGCTCCAAGTGTATAGTGATCATGCTGCCTTCCATGATGAAAAGCAACGTACTTTTCTTCCTTTTTCAAAGGAAAATAGAAATTTCCTACTGTATCAGTTTCCTACGGTTGTAGATTACCACAAAGTTTGTGGCTTAAAACAACCCAAATTTATTCTTGTACAGTTCTGGAGGTCAGCAATGGGTCTCAGCGGGCTACAGATCAGGGTATCACAGGGCTGTGGTTTTCTGGAAGCTTTGGGGGAGAAATCATCTCCTTATTTTTCCAGCTTCAAGAGGCTGCCCACATTCCTTGGCTTGTGGCCTCCTCCCACCTTCAAAGGCAGCAATGGCCTGAAGAGTCCCTTCTCAGGGTGCCATCTCTCTAGATCTGACTCTTTGCCTCCACTTTCCCTTTGAAGGACTTCTGCATTTAAACTGGGCCCACCTGGATGACACAGGATGAGCTCTGTATTTTAAGGTCAGGTGATGAGCAACCTCAGTTCCCTCTTTGGTGTAGATCAAAGACGGGCAGAGGACTGACACGGCTATAAAGCACAAGCAGAAGCTTTCTTTAAAATAGAGTGATGGGTGGCCAAATGTTCATTACATCCAAAATGGTTTTCCAATGGAGCATTTATAGGGGGAGGTACGTAGCTTACTTTTAAAAGGGGCTTATACCATTTTAACAATACTGATTCTTCCAATCCAGGAGCATGGGATATCTTTCCATTTTTTAAAGTCTTCTTTAATTTCCTTCATCAGTGGTTTATAGTTTTCCATGCCTAAGTCTTTCACCTCCTTGATTAGATTTATTCCTAGGTATTTTATTACTTTGGGTGCTATTTTAAAGAGGATTGTTTCTTTACTTTCTTTTTCTGTTGACTCATCATTAGTGTAAAGAAATGCAACTGATTTTTGAACGTTAATCTTGTAACCTGCTACCTTGCTGAATTCTTCGATTATTTCTAGTAGGTTTTGTGTGGACCTTTAAGAGTTTTCTATATACAGTATCATGTAATCAGCATATAGTGACACTTCTTCTTTTCCAATTTGGATCCCTTTTATTTCTCTCTCTTGCCTGATTGCTGTAATACATTTAAAGCAAACAGTGTGATAGGAAAATGAGGGATTTACTTGAGGATTTGCTGAGTTTCTTAGGATACAGTCTTTACTGCTTGGTGGATAACCTAAGAGGAGTAGCACTGAGCACAGTAAATACCAAAATGCCAGATCTGTCTGTGTGCTTCGGTGCTGTTGTAACAGAATATGCCTTATACAGAATCAAGACACTTGGGTCTTAGTTGTCTCTGCTCTTAACTAGCTATGATAAAGTCTTCATGGACCTAATAATTTAATGAAATGAGGATATTTGGAATTCTACTTACATAAGGACAGATGAGGCAATTTAAACCAACACTCATGCTGGGGACACCAAGGACAGGCAAACAAAACAGGCAAAACATCTGCTTAAAGACACTGGAGAGCTAACAAGGTAGTGGAGAACCCAGAACCCAGAAGAGGTTTTTTCCTTTTTTTGGGGGGAGGGCGGGATTTGCCAACTCCAAAGGAAGTGAGGGGATCTGAATAATGGTTCTGATAGCCTCATAAGCAAGTAGGACAAAGATTAGAGACTAGGGCCTGAAAAGGAGGTCACAGGTAAACCCCTCTCACTTTGGGTTGGGACCCAAAAAGGCTGCCACTAGCAATAAGGGTGAATCAGAAGTAGGCAGTCCCTCCCAGGCACAGGGATTCAGCTTTGAATCATTTTAGTCCTTCAAACTGGGATAGCTTCTTTGGAATATCAGTGCTTTTAGCGGCCTAAAAGGAGCAAAGATAAATCTCCCCTAGAGAAAGATTACATAAACTTGGGCCTCCAATTCTTCCTGTACACAGTTTTGCAAATAGAATGTTTGGAACAAAATAAAAATTAACCAGACATATAAGGAGCCAAGATAACATGAATTGGAAATAGCAAAACAACAAACATACAAAACAAACAGACCCGAAGGGGTCTAGATATTGGAGTTATCAGATAAGAATATTAAAATAACTACGTCTAACATGTTCAAGATGATAAAAGACAATATTGAGAAATTTTTAGAGAACCAGAAACTATAAGAGCTAAACCAAATGAAAAACCTGAGACTCAAAATGCAATAGCAGAAATCAAGAACTCAGTACTTCAGTTAAAGAGTAGATTAGAAATAGCTGAATAAAAAAATAATGGACTAGAAGATAGGTGAGAAGAAATTTCCCAGAATGGATCATGGAGAGATAAAAAGATGGAAAACATGAGAGGTTAAGAGGCACAGAAGATAGAGTGACATGGTCTAAGTAACTGGGGTCCTGAAGGAGAGGAGACAGAAGGGGCAGAAGCAGTATGTGAAGAGCTAATAGCCAAGAATTTTGCAAAACCAATGAAAAACAATCAAGCTATAGCAAACTGAAGAAGTCCTATACATTGCAAGCAAGATTTAAAAAAAAAAAAAAACCCTACACCTATGTGCATCATAGGAAGACTTCTGAAAACCAAAGAAAAGCAGTCAGAAGGAAAAAGTCAGATTACCTTAAGAAGCAACAAATAGACTGACAGCTGACTTCCCAAAAGAAACAATGGAATCCAGAAGACAAACGAGTACTTCTCTGAATTGCTGAAAGAACTGTCAGTGCAGAATTTTACACCCAGCAAAAAAATATTCTTCTAGAAGGAAAACAGCATAAAATATTCTCAGGTAAACAAAAACTGAGAAAGTGTCAACATCGGGCCTCAAAGATACCAGGATGAAGTTCAGGCAGAAGAGAAATGGTCCCAGATGAAGGTCAGCGACACAGAAAAAGGAAGGAAAGAAGTGATAAATGAGGAAATCTAAACAGATACTGACAATACCTAGTAGTAATAATAATAATAAGATGTCATCATCTTACTGGCCTAATATATATATTTAAATATTAAGTATATTTAAATATAAATACATGACTAAAAGAGCACATAAGTGGGGAGGAAGATGAATGGAATTAAGATGTTTTATGGACCTTGCATTGTCCAGGAAGGAGATTAAAGCACCAAATATTAGGTTTTTACGTTCAAGAATGACACTGTAATAACTCAAGTAACTGCCAAACAATATTATGATATAAATCTTCTAAAATAATACAGGGAGTAAAGGGAGTGATAAAAAATTGAAACAGAGCGGTGGGGGGACGTGAGAGGAAAGGGTGTCCTCCTAGGCTTAACTAAACATTCTGACTCAAAAGATTCGTGGCCATACTTGGCACGAGTCTACTCGGAAGACCAGAGCCTGGCTCGCCAGCAGGCAGCGTCAGGGCGGTGCCGCAGTCCACACGGCAGGCCGGCGAAAGAGAGCGCAGGCCCACGGAGATGGGGTCCACAGCAGACACGTGTGGGAAGTGCCCTTGGTTTAAAAGCCTCACACCCCCTAGCATTCAACATCTCTTAGAACAATTCTAAAGACATAGCTCCCAAGTCCTTGACAGGGACATGCCTAATACACGAGTCACCACACTTGGGAAGCCAAAAGTATGTCATCCCCACCAGGCATTTATCATTCTCCCAGTTCAGATGCAATTTACGAGTTGGGTAGTTTTTATCATTAAGTGATGCTGCCTAGTAATATAGTTCAAATACATCTTCCTAGATTACAGGGGAACAGAGCTGGAAATTTAACTGAGGTTAAATTGTCAAGAGAAGGCACAGAATTTTGCTTACTTTGTGCCCAAAGTAATCAATCAAAGAGATTAGAAAAACAATAACAGAAACATAGAAGAGACAAGCAGCATGAATGAGATGGTCGATTTAAGTACAACATACAGTAGCTATGTTAAGAATAAATAAGCTAGATGATCTATTCAAAAGACAAAGACTGCCAGAATGGGTAAAAAACCAAAGCTAACTTTATGCTACTCATACATGAAACGTAACGATACAGAAAGGTTGAAAGTAACAGGGTGGAAAAGGACAGACCATGCAAGCCCTGGCCAAAGGAAAAGCTGGATGAAACTGTTTTATTTGTGCAAAGCTGACTTGAAGGCGAAAAGCAACTTAGAAATAAAGGCATTTCATAGTGATAGATGACTCAAACACTAGGAACAAATAACAGCTCTAACTTGAATAAGCCTAATACATTCTCAAAATATTTAAAGCAAAAACTGAAGGCACAACAAGGAGAAATCCAGAATCAAAGTAGGTTTTATCACACATTTCAGCACTGACAAACAAAATAATTAGTAAGAAAGCAGAAAGACTGGACAATAATATGACCAGTAAACTTGACCTAATGGATGTGTACAGAATATGAAATGCAAATGATGTTAATAAACAAAACGTATGAAGAAAATTTAACAAATTTTTAAGGACTGAAATCACACAGAGTATCTGACCAAATAAGATTAAGCTAGAAATCAAGAGTAAGAAGATAATTAGAAAATCTTACATGACTGGAAATTAAGAAATATACTTCCTGGGTTGAGAAGAAAATTACAGTGTGAATTAGAAAATATTTTGAACTCAGTAATTTATGCAATGATGTGGGCAAAGCAGTCTTAGTGTAGGGGATCCTTTCAGTAGTTAAAGTAACTCCACTAAACAGAAACCAGTTGAATGGAATTTTACCAGTATTGACAGATTACACACAGGAAATAGTAAGACTGGAACGGACACTAATGACCAAGTAAGAGGCTGGGAATGCCAACTGCTTAGTAATATAAAAACCTTCAGATAAGGAATCTAGTGGAAATACTTCCTCTATATTTACTCAGCATTCTGTCTCAATTTATAAATGCCGCCTCCTCTCTCTTTTATAAATAGCCGGACTGACTCAGCCTAAGAAATCTTAAATGTGACAAATTCTTAAGGGTCTTATTGCGGTTAAATCACAAAAGCTAATAATGATCTTATTCTCTTGCACTTTTTAACCTGCTTCTCCCTGTATTTTATGTGAAAAACATCCTCTGTCAAAGTACGCCAATCAGTACACAGATGAGCTGGAAAACAGTTGATTTACATGTTCATTTATTTAACCTGCGTTGAACACAATCGGAGCCAAAGGCAAATTCAGGTTCATTTAATAACATACTGACCATCTGCTCAAAGTGCTTTGTGAGCTATCAAGAGGTATACAGAATTATCAGAACTCATTCCTTAGATTCAGAAGACTTATAATCTAGGCGGGGAGATAAGATATGCATTTTAAATCACCGTGTGGACTCTGAAAAAGGGAGGCGTCAGGGACGTGCACTTCTGGTGATGGAGGACTAGGCAATTTGTATCAATCAACCTTCCTGAGGAATTCACTGAAAAAAAGTGCTAGTCAAAACACAGCACGGAGAGGAGAAATCTTGAATGCATCAAAGAGCTAATGATGCAGCCAAGATGAGACTAAGACTAAAGTCCAGAGGGGCGAGGCCAGCTTTCGGGGCTGCTTTTGTCTGAGAGGTGACTAGAGACCTCGAGAGGCAGCCATGAGGCTGAGCACAGCCGCTGACAGACTTAAGGGGCTCAGGGAATGAAAGCTGGAACCCACGGCCCTAGGTGCAGGACCACGCTTGGGTCTGGAATCCTGAACAGCCAACCTTGGGAGTTAAAGGTGAATGGAAAGGGGTTTGGCACTTTTAGGGATGGCAGGTAGCTGAAGGTTGAGCGACTCCAGAAGTTGGACTAAGGTGACTCCAGGACGTCGGAACTGGCCTGATACATCTTTTTAAGGTTAAACGTTCAACTTTTCTGTTATGTTTAGGAAAAGGATGAAAATATTGGCTAGCTTATAATTCTCACGTCATTAATGAATGGTAATATATCTGTATTCTTTTCCTTTAATCTGATTTGACAGTTTTTCTCCATTTATGTTTGCTATAATTACTAGTACATTTGGATTTATTTCTACCACCTTGATTTGTCCTAGCTTTCCTATTTTTTTTTGTCTCCTTTTTCCTATTTTTTTTAGAACGGATTTTTTTTTCCCCTCATGCTGGCTCTCCCCACCCTCAATCACTAGTTTGGAAGTTATAGCCTCATTTCTATTCTTTCAATGACTACACCAGAAAATTTAACAAGGAGTTATAAACTAACTTATAACTATATTTTTATCCTTTTCCTGAACAACCAAGGGCCTTAAACCCAAACCTTGCAATTTACATGCTACTGTTGTACTGTTTAATTCTAATCAGCATTTTTAATCCGCTAAAACATTCCTTCACAGTTTGTTTACGTGCACCCGCATATTTACCAATTTCTTTGCTCTTCTTTTTGCATTTCTGACTTGCATGTAGTAATCAGACTTCCTGCCACCGATATGCTGCCTTCACTCAGTGCCCAGCCTGCATCCTCCGTGCTTTCTTGTTAGTTCATGACTGCACTCAGGGAGCTGGTTTTTATAATTTACCTAACTTTCTGTTTGTTTTCAGTTCGTTTTAGTGGGTACCTTGCTCACCCTGTTGCCAGAAAACGCATTGTTCAGGTGTATTTTTAAAATCTTCACGTCTGTGTTCCTAGGTTTGCCTCATCTCTAGCTTTTAACTCATCTCTGATTTCATTTTCTCATGTTAACTTTGTACTAAGGTAATACTAATCTCATCAAATGAGGTGGCTTCTCTTCTTCCCATCCTTCAAAACAGCTTACGTATGATAGGAATTACAGGCTCCTTGAAGGATTTATAAAACTTATCTGTAGAACCATCTGGGTCTAAAGTTCTTGGCAAAGTCTGGGGAAGGCAGACTTCTGATTAGTGATTCAGAATCTCTAATGTTACTGATTTATTCAGGTTTTCTATTTCTTCTTGAGTTAATTTTGATAACATATTTTTCTAGAAAACTAATTTTTCAAATTTATTGGCATAGTTCAAAGTATTCTGATGCTTTAAAAAAATCTCTATAATGTATGAAGTGGTATCTTTTTTCATTCTTATTATGGCATTCTCTTTTTTAAAAATCTGTTTTATTAAAGGTTTATCTACTTGATTAATTTTTCTAGTCTATTACTTTCAATTTTTGCTATTTGAAGATTATTTTCTTATGACTTTCTTTAGATTTTCTTTGGAGTTCTGTTTTTGGCTTCTTGAGTTGAACTTAACTCATTTACTTTCTATTTTTTTCCCTTTTTCTTTTTAGTAAGGGCATAACAAGTGGACCACTTTAGAAGAATTCTACAAATTCTAATAGATTCTTTGTTATGCAGTTCCAGATATTTTGTAATTTCCATTGTGATTTCCAATTCAACCTGTGACTTATTTAGGAGAACGTTTTTAAGTTTCCAAGCACGTTAGAAAAGTTTTTAGTGCTGATTTTTATTTCACTTGTTGTGAGGATGGAGAATACATCTGTACATCTGTTAAAATAGCTGGGACTTCCTTTGTGATCTAGCATGTGGTCAGTTCTTGTAAATGTTCCATGTATACTTGAAAGGACTATGTATTCCCTGCTCCCTGGGTACAGAGATCTTTTGATGTATTAGATAAAGTTTAAATTTGGTTTTCAAAGCTTCTGCATTCTTACTAAGAATTTTGCTTGATCTATCAGTTTCTGGTAGAGTTGGTTTTAAACCTCCCTCTAGGATTGTGGACTTGTCAAGTTTTTCTTTCACATTTTTCACTTTTTTTTTTTTTTGCTTTTTTTTTTTTTTTGCTTTATAGAGTTCATGTACCATCATGGCTACTTAGTTGTAAATGGTACCTAGTTCAAAATGGCTTTACTGTCTTTGGTATTTCCACTTTATTATTATTAATCTCTTTATCTGCATTAATACTTTTCCCCTTAAATCCTATGTTCTCTCACGTTAATATTATTTCACTAGGTTTTTTTTCTTGGGGTGGGGGGTTGATATAGCTTCATCCACCTCTTTGTTTTTAATCTTTCTGCCTAGTGTAAATTAAGTTGCTCTTATCAACATCAGGGCAAAACTTTGGTGGTACTGCAGGTTCAGTCAGACCTTGGCAATTAAGTGAGTATTGCAATAAAGTGAGTCACAAGAATTTTTTGGTTTCCTAGTGCATATAAAAGTTATGTTTATACTTTACTGCAGTCTGTTAAGTGTGAAATAGCATTATGCCTAATAAACAAGGTACATACCTTACTTAAAAAATATTTTATTGCTAAAAAATGCTAATCATCAGCTGAACCTTCATCAAGTCACAGATCAAAGATCGCTGCTCACAGACCACCCTAACACATCTAGTAACAATGAAAACGTTCAAAATATTGCAAGAATTACCAAACGGACACAGGGACACAAAATGAGCAAATGCTGATGGAGAAATGGTGCCACTAGGGGTTTACCTTTTGCAGGGTTGCCACCAACCTCCACTTTATAAAAAATGCAATATCTGCAAAGTGCAATAAAACAAGGTATGCCTGTACCTGGATTTTCTTCCTATCCAGTCTGTTTAATCTATTTACATTTACGGTAAGTACCAATTAGATTTATTTCTAGCATATTAATTTGTATGTTCTAAATGTAACATTTTTCCCTTTGCTTCTGCCCTGCTCGCCTTCCTGCCTTCTACTGGACGGGTAAGGTGCTTACATTCTTTCGCCTGTCCCTGCTCTCCCCCTCATTCCTCCACCTCTGCAAACACAGACTGCGCGGCTTAGCAGGGTCTGCTAGGCCAGCTGCCTACCTCACAGACAAGTACTTTTTATTTCCCTACTTTGAAACAGAGTATTTACTTCCAGCTGGGTGCACTGCTGACCAGAACAAAAAGGCACTTCCCAGCTTCCCTGGCAACTAGGTACAGCAAAAGAGAAGTAGCGAAAGCACTGTGTGAGACCTCCAGGAAGTCTCTTTAAAACAGAAGCTCCGGCTGCCATTTTGGACCAGGAGGATGGATGCCAAGCACTAGTCTGGTAGAGCAGAAAGACAGAAGGAAGCTGGGTCTCCAGTAACCTTAGAGCTGCCACACCAGTCCTGGGATACCTTCTTCCGTACTTCATTTGCAGGCGAGAGAAATAAATGCCTCTCTTCTTTAAGCCACTAATTTGGCGGGGAGGGAGTGTGTCTCTTGTTTAGTAGCTGAATGCAATTCCTGATATGGGAATTATAGGTAGTTCTAGAATTTTTATTTTTAAAAAATGCACATTTAACTACGAAATTTAGAAAATAAAAAGTGATCTGTTTCTAATGAAATAAATCTGATATAGCTTATAAACAATACGCTTATGAGTCATGTATTTTAAAACATCTATTTTGTAAAATTCTGTGTTCATCCCTGTTTCTTGTGTCACACGCCTTCCTTCTAAGCTCACCTCCCTTCTTGCTGGATGAGGCAGGTTGAAGCCGACCTACCGAGAGAATCAGATGGACAAGAGGAGGAGTCCTAATTGTATTCTCACCCCCAGCTCTGGTGTCCCTACCCCGGCCTTGCTGGAGGTTGGATTATACAAGCCAACGAATTGTACTCATTTGCTGTCACCTGAGGCCAAAGAATCCTGACGAAAATAGAAAGCTATTGAAGAGACGTGTTCTTGTGGCACCTGCCTAATTTATCCACAGAGAGGTAACCAGAAATAATACAGATTTAAATTTTTAGAGAGGAAGTTGATTAAAAAAAAAAGATAAAAACGAAGAAGAAAAAATACACTGGAAAAGCACCAGAAGAGAAAGATAAAAATGAAGGAACTAAAAATAATGAGTCCTAGAATGCTGCCTAATTTATCAACTTGTCAATGGCAGCAGTTAAGAGCAGAAATCTGTTCTTTAAGGAAAAACACTGGGGAAAAAACAACCCAAAAACCCAGACTAAAGTTATCAAACAGTATTAGACCTCAAAGGAACAATAAAAAGCAGAAATAACTGTCAATAATACATCTCTTTATTTCAGTTATTTAAAACAGCCTATGGATAAGACTTAAATATTAAACTTCCTCTTAAAACTTAACCTGGTTATTTTGCATTCAGATACAATATTAGGATAGCATATTATAATTTAATTCAAGATTAAAAACAAAAAAAGCCAGGCCCTGTCTTCAGCACAGGGCTGCAATTCATTTTGTCAGGCACATACTAAGCCATATATATATATATAATTTTTTTTAAAAGATCTCACTAAGACTTTTCCCTTGATGACAACATTAGAAGAAAAAGCCCCAACTTAAGAAGAGCATTTCACATGGGACATGAACAACTGTTTCATTAAGCCATGTTAAAAAAAAAATTAACCCGAATTAAGAATTCCATTATAACATTCACTTGAAATACATGAATGTATGTTCTTCAACATGATTTATTTATTACAATAACTTAAAGAGCAAATCATACATACATTCTCTGTAACATCTCTCAAGAAAGAATCTATGAAATAAAATGGATATTTAAAAAAGAAAAGAGTTACCTTTGATGCAAGGTTGTCTACTAAGGCAATCATAGAATTCTTAAATAAGGTGGCGGCGGTCAGGGGTCTCTTGGTCACCTCTGTGATGCTCAGTTTGCCTTCAGGCCACATATTCTTCAGCACAGGATTTGAACTGAGAAGCACAGAAAGAGCGGTTTGAATGTTACATTCAAATAAGCTGAAAAAAAACTGCTAAGCAGTCCTGCTGAACTGTACCAACTGCACAGCAGACTGAACTCACAAGGCCCAGCTGGAAAAATGACTCCATCCAGAAAATTAGGCTGAAAGTATAATGACAGGTACCACACCACAGAGCAAGAGGATGTGTCCAAACTGGACTACATTCGAAAAAGTCTTTAACCTTCTTTAAAGTGACTGGACTACATTCAAAAAAGTCTTTAACCTTCTTTAAAGTGACGTCGGACGAGTTACCGAGGACCCTCAAATGGCTTACATGGCTCTTTTACCACATACCTACAATGAAATGGTTTTGGTGGTCATTTTAAGAATGAGAACAAACTGCCAGCAGGAAAATGATTCTCAGTGTCCCGGCAGAATTCACGAATGTGAGAGCATCTTCCAACTGAAACAGATCTTCTTACAGTAGAGGTCACACCACAAAAAGCCAGGTCTTTCGAAAATCCAGATCAGAGTATAACCACCTTTACATTGTCTTCTAGGAAATCCCTTTACTGCAGCTGAATTTATGAACACATTTATAGGTGGCGCTGGCAGTTATAATATTTTATTGATGTGACACTAAGACGGGTTGTGATCCAATTCTTAAAGTGCACTTCAGGCCAGTTTTCAGGCTAAAAATGATATATTCCTTATTTGGCTCCATGGAGATATTTGTATATACATGTGTGGTGGTCTCCGCTCTGATTTTCCTCCTATTTCACCTTGGGTGCTTTTGATTTGAAAGTAAAGGAACTGAAAAATGTTGCTTGCTTCCTGGGAAACTTCTCTCTTATTGAAACTTTTTTTTTTTCAATTGAGGGTTGAGAATAGGAAAGACTTAACACGGTTTATTGTGTTTCCTGCTGCCGTCACTTTGCCCACTTTTCCCTCCCTGGTATAAAATTAAGAAAACTGAGTTGGTTTCCCAAACATCTAGTCAATTTCTGTATACAGGGGCTCCAAATAATAGCAGCAAACTGCCAGAACGGATGACAAAGGTGCAAGGAGCATAAACGGTGAGGTGCAGGGTGACCGGGTCTGTGCACGAAGGCAGAGCAATACTCCGAATCCTCTCCGTTGCCAGGAGGCTGTGCCAACTACCATCAAAAGTGGCTATAAAATAATGCAAGGACCTGTGGCTTATGCACCCAGTTTTACTACGTTCCAGTCCTATTTCATAATTTTCCAATGATTTACATTATCAATAAAAATGACCACATAAATGGATATTGCTTTTCCTCAACTTTTCCATTTCAGTCTTTAGCAGAGAGACAACCTGAGGCAATGGTTCTCAACCTTCAGTGCAAATGAAGCCTGGATGCCTCCCTAACACCTATGGAACAGAACTGCCAGAAAGCAGAGCATGTGCACCTTGAAAATCACTGGTTTTGGGTCTATGCAGTTGCCACCCCTAGTTCCACCTTTCTGTTTAGACACTTTTCCTGTATCACCTTGTAAGTGGAGGGAGGGGGGAGTGTTGAAAATGAAGGAAATAAGATGGCTATTATTGTTATTATTATATTATTATTATTAAACAGTAGAACGGATGCATAATGAATCAAAACAGACACATACTGTCCTTTTAAAGAGAAAGAGCTTTCAGGCCAGTAAGTCAACATAGTTTTCAGACATTTAAAAGACACTTTTTCTTAAAAGGGAAGCTTGTTTATCCAGAAATCCAGCATGCACTACAGATAAGGCAGAGTGTACCTGGCTAACGAGAGAGGTCAAGGGTCATCCGTGTACCTGACACGCCACCTGCTTGCTCCTTGCCTCCTTCCATTTACACGCATGCACACACACCCACTGAAATTTTGGGAGGTCGTTTAGCCATGAAATCATGGAACAGTGTCCAAGCGCAAAGGCAGCCCATCCGAACACCATCTAGGAGGATAGTTTTAATCAAAATAATTCCCAGATTTCGCACCCCAGTGGCAAGGCCTTTCCTACTAAGGACATATACACAATAAGTTGCAACAAACAGACTTTTAATCTTTTTACACCTTTGGCAAGACCATCTCTGTTGTGAAATGGATTCATCTTAGCCCGATGCCTTTAATTGCTGGATTTCTCTACGTTCCTTTGTTCTGATTCCATGCTTACCAAGCAACTCAGCAATTCATAAACTAGAGTTCCATTTGACCCCCCAGGCAGGTTTTCCAGTAGGGAAGAAGAGCCCCTCATACCAACGCAAGTGTTCCATACCGCGAGACTGCCGGATTTTGCGCTGGAAATCAGTCCACTTGCTGCTTTGTTTCTGCACTGGTCCTCGGAAGATGGGGTTCCCTGAATCCACCACTAGAAGGGGGAGCTGAGCCTCTGGGCTGTGACGAAGGCCACCTTGTGCAGCCCCCTGGAAGCCTGGCGGCCTTCCCGAGGCAACCCGCCCTGACTCCGCCACTGGCCAACTGAGGCCACTTTTCCAATTTGACTTTTTGACGTTTTCGACACAGAGCAATGCCACACTCTTTCATTTCTCCCTCAAAATGAGTGCATCTTACCTGACAAACCAAGCACCGAAACTGCTTTCTGAAAGCCTCTGCCCTCCACAAGCAGCTCGTGCGTGGGCCCTTCCCACATTCCCATCACTACAAGGCCTGCGTCTGTCTAGTGACGATGGCTCCATCCCTGCTCTTAGCCACTTCAACACCCACACAGATGGACCACTTTATAGCAAAACCTCTTGAAAGAACCATTGAAACACAAGGTCTCCACATTCTTGTTTTCTGTATTCTCTTGAGCCCCCTCCCATCAGACATCAGTTTTCATGACTCCGTTGAAACCAGTGTTGCCAAGAGTCCCACCGACCTTCATGTCAGCAAATCCAGTGGTCAGCTTTGGTCCTCACATCACTCTGTTCTTGACAGTAAGACACAGTTGATCATTTTTCCTGGCTTGGCCTCTCTGACACCAGATTCCTGGTTTTCTCCCTATGTCACTGGCAAGCTCTCAGTTTCCTTTGCCAGCTCCTCCTTCCTTGCTTGACTCTAAATGGTGAAGTGTCTCGGGGGATTCACCTTTCAACCTCTTCTTTTATTTTTTTGCCCATGCTCAGCTTAGATAATCTCACCTAGACGATGGCTTTAAACACTATCAATATGCCGACGACCGTGAATTTACGTCTCTAGCCCTGCCTGTACCCTGAGCTCCAGATGCAGGCATACGGTCACCTAGTGGGCATTTTCGACGGGATGTCCAGTTTGCATCTCCGGCCAAACGTATCCAAAACTAAACTCCTGATTTCCCCCCATGAATAAGTGCCTCCTCTCGTCTTCAGACATCGAGCACCCCTTCCCCACTGCTCAGGCACCATCTGCGATTTCTGTCTCTGGCACATCACACGTCCTATCCATCAGCGATGCCTGTGGGCTCTACTCTCACAGTAGCACCCGCTCGGACCACTTTTCATTGCCTCGGTCACCACCATCCAGGTCTCAGCCTGGATTACTCGATGAGCTGCTCACCGGTCCCCCTACGCCCGCTCCCGCCCTTCACAGTCTGTCTTTACACAGCAGCTCTGCTGGCGTCTTTAAAATAGAGATCACGTTGTACCACACCCTCCAACGGTCTCCCTCCATCTCTGGCTCTCACACTTGTCGCGAGCCAGGCCCTGCTGACCTCTCCAAAGTCACCCCCGTCACTCTCCCCTCCCCTGCTTCCAGCCACACGGGCCTTCCTGCCGTCCTCAACACACCCAGGCTGGCACCTGCCCCAGCACCTTGAGACCAGCTCTCCTCTGCCCGAGCGCTCCCTCCCTCAGCTTCATGGCTCATCCCCTCACTTCTCGGAGGTCTCAGCTCCAACGACACCTCTTTGGAGATGCCTTTTCTGACCACGCTGTCTGTAACGCCTCCCCTGCCCCTGCCGGTCCGCACCCTTCCATCTCTCTCGCCTACTTTATTTTTTCTCTGCAGCACTTGTCAGTAACTGAAAGCTCACTGTTTATTGTTCATTAACTGTCACCTCCACTAGGATAACAGACCTCAGGAGGGCAGGCGCTTTGCATCCGGAGAGCGCAGATGCACGTGTGGCTCAGAGGTGCCCACTACACTTTTGATGATCTACTGACCAACCGACCGAGTAGCCTTAATACGTGAATGGCGACACTTCTCTAAGCCAAAAGGAACCAGCTGGCAAGGAAGCCTTTCTCCTTCACGGGTCTTCTTTCCGAAGTTTATCTGTACTGGGTGTGAACTTGCTGTCCTTTGGCTGGTTTTATTTCTCTACCGCTTTTTCACATTTTCTTGGATTGTGAGACGAATCTGTCCAGCCAGGACCTATCGCCACTGATACTAGACGCCACTCTGATATCAAGGTGGTCCCTTAGCTGGAGCCAAAGACACACAGTGGGAACCTGAGTGTGTGAAGCTCTCAGCTGGGACAGAGGTGATCTGACACTGTCCCATCACCGCTGGCCTAGCCTGGGGACCGCTGAGGACACTGGTAGGGGGTGTCAGGAGGATGGCAGCAGGGAACAGAGAAACCGCGGCAACCCAAGGGAAATCAAGGAAAATCATATTCGTAGCAGGGTCCCTGACCTAAGTTTATAGGTTTTATCATCGTAAAATAACTTATTATCTCATTCAGTACGTATGATCCAACAGAACTAGAAAAACTGGCAGAAACATTTAAAATGGTCACGTAAAAGTAATCATGTGCAAACACATTATGCAACACGTATGTCAATGAGCTTACCATGAAGAAAATTAATACAATTTCAGTCCTACCTGTTATACATCAGGCGTTTGAAATCTTGAAATAAAGTGTCTTTGTTTTTGTCGATAAAACCAATGACAGAATAGCTAGTTGAGGGGGAAAAAAAACACAAGAGAAAACACATTATTCACCAAGGAAGAGCCACTTCTAAGCTTTTCTGGAAGTCTACAAGCCCTTCTACTGCAAAAACTTATGCACCAGTCATCTCTAAAGCTGATGCTGCCCACCTAGTTCTGGGTTAAAGAACATCAAACCTGCCTGCCACCCAGAGGGGGTGCTCGCTGCCTCTCCTTCTCCGGAGGAGCACGAACCCCAACATCCTCATTACGATTAAGATCACCATTTTCGCCTGGCTTGTTGCTTACCTCAGGAAGATGCCTTTTTAAAAGACAGCTGTGTTTATCATCTGGCATTCCTAAGATAAAAGCAAAACAGGAATGTACAGGAACTAACCGTCTCAGCGGTAGGGAGGTCAAAGGGCTCGCCTAAGGTTGGCTCACTGTACAGGGTGGGAGAAAAGAGTCCTGAAGAATTGGAAAGGACAGTGAGAGCTGGATATGCAGAGGAGAGGGAGGCAGGCAGGTCACACGGGAAACAGGTGTAGTGAAGAGGCGGGAGCAGGCACACGCATGGAGGTCTTGAGAGGAAATGAGGAGGTCAGGACTCATGGTTCGGAGGCAGGGACGTGAGTAAGGTCTTGGAGGTCCAGCTAAAACTGCAGCTGGTGACAAAGGTAGGAATGGGCGCTGCTCTGCGGCAGTGCTGGGCATGGACTCAAGGGGGAGTGAACTGCGGGGGTGTGTGTGTGTGCGCGCATAACAGTAACCTAGGATTCCCCACGACTGAGGCTAAGAGGAGGCTGGGGACACAGTAACTCTAGACGCAGCTGCTCCTTGCAGCTCTCCGGTCTTGCCTGTCTGTGCTTCCTTCCTTGACGATCCCGCCAGTGTAGACCATTCTCATCTCTCCAGCCCTGACCCCTCAACCAAAGTTTCAGCCTTACACATTTAATTCTGCAAAAAAGTTCCTTCGGGCTGCGCTGCCCATGGGCACTTCAAGGCCACCGGGTCCAAAATGATTTCCCTGCCCCCTTCCTACCTAGGTCTTCTTCCTGATACCTTCATGTCACTTTTAACTGAATCCTTGAAGTTGCCTGACTCTTAATCTACGGTCAGACCCATACAATTCAGACTTCAGAGGCCTTGTTCGGGCCTTTAGGGCTCATTGCGATTTGGTCTCAATCTGCTCTTCTAGGCATTTCTACTTCTCTTCTGCCACCAAAAGGACATGTTCCAGTCAAAGGGGCCCAGTTGCTATTTCCTGAAATTTTTTTTTATTTTTAGCACCCTTCCCACTTTTTCCTATAAAAATAATTCCTAGCACCCAAGGACCAGCATCTGCCTTCCTGGGTTTATTACACACACAGTTAGAAGCATTATATCATTTGCTTATTCTGAATTCTTACAACACATGTTATTAATCATATTGCAATTATTTTCAACCATCTTTTGTTGCATCAATGTATATAAATGTATGTGTGTGTATATATATATATGTTAATAAATATACATACAATCACATATGTATGAATGCATCTTAATGGAAAAGCTCTTTGTAGGCAGGGACCATAGTTTATAAAGTATTGTGCAGATAGAAGATATCTAGCAAAAGTCTAGAAAAGGGTTGAAGGGCTTAAGGAGAGAAGGGGAAATCTGAGGCATCGAATATTTCTCCAAGGGTCTGGAAACCTAATTATTATCTCAACTAGTCCATAAACTTGCTGTGTGACCTTGGGTAAGAATTTTACACACTCTGCGTAAGTTCTTTTATCCATAAAACAAAGGGCCGGCCCTACATGGTCTCCAAGGCCAATGTCCAGTGATGCACTTAGCCAGTCCGAGCTGCACAGAAGTGCCCTGTGAGTGGGGCCTGGATTTCAGTGGCAGGTATCTGTATGGAACTGGGTCTTCCCTCTTCAAAGTGTTCTGGGGCCTGGGAACAGGCCCAGGAAAAGTGGGTAATGGTGCCATTCCAGCCTTAACGGCTAGTTTGACAGATGGGGTGATAATTTGGAGCCATATTATTTTATGATTCTAGAGTTTTAACTTAAATCAGGAATGGCTATTAACATTTCTTCAAATGTCTTTTTGACATTTACAGAGACGATCATTCGCTTTTTTGTTGTTGCAGTTTTCACTCTCTTCCTGTAATGGGTTATGTGAATAGAATTCCTAATGTAATAAATGAGGAGAAAGGAAAAGAGGGGACTTCAAACAAAAGCAAGGTAAGGAGCAGGGTTCGGTGGACAGTCAGAGCATCTAAGCACAGCAGAGGGGGAAATGCCTTCCTTGAAAGACAACCACGTCAAATTCCCTGGAACCTGTCAATGTAACCTTACATGGTACAAGATGTGAGTATGTTAAGGATCTTGGGAGGAGAATCTAATTCTGTATTACTCAGGTGGGCCTTAAATGCCATCACAAGTGTAGCTTTATGAGATGCAGAGGAGGATTTAACCCAGACACACTGAAGAGGGGGAGGCAATGTGACCCCGGAGGCAGAGATCAGAGTGATGCAGCCACCAGCCAAGGAAAGCCACTGGGAAAACCAAGGAACATTCCTCCTCTAGAGCCTCCGGAGTGTGCCCTGCTGACACCTTAGATTTCAAACTCCTGGCCTCCAGAACTGTCAAAGAATCAATTTCTGTTGCTTTAAGCCACCAACACGCAGTAATTTGTTATGTTAGCCCTAGGAAACTAAAATGCTAAGGTAGTTTATATATACATATATGTATATATATGTGTGTATATATATGTATATATAAATATGTATTTTTTTAGTTATTATTTTCCTACGACTTTCTACCTTTATTGCATTGTAACCAGAAAATGTAGCTTATGAGAATTTTACGTTTCCAAATAACATTTGAAAAATACTGCAGTAAAACTGGTTTTTGCTCACAGAGTTAGTAGTTTGTCACATACAATGATGACCCTCACCTCGGGGCCCGAATACCTGCTGTCTCTTCTGCTTGGAATGCCCTGTCTTCTCCGTCTCCTCTTCCTGATCCTGTCCCCTGACTAAGCCTCTTTTACGTTCAGGACTCAGCTGGGATACCAGTTCCTCCAGAAAACGGGGCAATACTCCTCACCCTGGGTTAATTATTCCTCCTCAGAGTTCCCACAATGTCTTGTGTGTCTCCAGTATAACCCTCTCCATTCTTCACTATAGCGACTTATCGCGTACCAGCTTGCACCCTCCACTAAACTGTCAGCGTCTTCAGAGTGAGGCCCGTGTCATCCATCTTTCTCAACGTACTCTGAAGGTTTATTTATCCATCAGTTGACTTAGACTGAGGGCCAACTATGCCAGGAACTGTGCACGCCCACGTGGTGCGCGTTTAATAAATGTCTGAAAAGCAAGGGATGAGTGATGCGATGCCAATGTTTGAGTGCAGAAATTAAAATACGTTGGCATGAGAAACGGCTAAAAAATGCAGACGAATAGGAAAACAGTTTATATCTTTCCCGATTATGTTTTCTGAAGTGAGGCTGCACGCAAGTCATCACGCCAGGTTCCAGAGTGAGATACTCACACCACGTCCCCAGCGTAATGTCGGATCCGAAAGTCTCGATCAAACTCCAGGATTTTGTCCGAGGCGCAGAGCTAAGAAAAATCAACAAGGAGATGGTTTTGATAACAGAACATTTTCACTTTCCTCCAACTTAAAAGAAGATGATGAGAATGTCTCAAATCACAATATCATTATGAATGAAACCACAGTGTGCGGGGCCTAATACGGCAAATGTGGCATAAAGACCGTGAGCGTTTCCCGGAAGTGCAGATGGCTAGGCTTCATTTCCCAGCCACCCTTGCAGTTGGAAACGGCCAAATAGCCAAGTTCTGGGCAATAGTAGGTGAGTGTAGGTGAGGGGAGGTGAGGCTCTTCCAGGCCAAAGCTCCTAAGAAGTGGGTGATTGATTGTCCTCTGTACTTTCTTGTCACCTCCCACCAGCTGGATGTAGAGAATAGTCCTGAGGGGATGGAAGAGCCAGGAGAAGGAAGAACTGGGTACCTGATTGGGAAACAGACTTGTACTGTCCATGACACTTAAACCTTGGCTGCCACCTTAACCCACAGCCCAGCCTCCCCTGACTGACAGAGCTGAAGGAGGCCCGTGCTGAGGGGGTGCCGTCTCCAAGTATGTACATCTCGCTCAACACCCACACCTGATATCTGAAGGAAGCATTATGGGCTCTCCTGTGCTCACATGGAAACGGAGGCTCAAACCGGCTGGGTAACCGGCCCAAGGCCATGGAGCTGGTGTGCGGTAGCTCTGGGAAGGATCTGTGGGACAGAACGCAATGCCTGTTCTCTCCTATGTACACCACAGCCTGGCTCGCCCGCCTTCCGCTAAGCTGGGACTCCAAGCCTATCATTGCACAGAAGATCAACCTTCTGTAGCTGCTGCTTACTGAAGAGGAACCTGATGGAAAGGTGGTGTTTACGTAGCCCTGGGACTCTTATGACTTCCTGCAAGTTCCTGATGACAGTAGCACCTAGATTCTTTGTCCACTCTGTGGAGGATCACGCGAGACCCTACAGGTTGCAAAGACGTCGAAGAATCCACAGGCTTTGAGCATGGTTACGTACAAAGGCCACTTAGCCTGGAGTGTTAGATGACGACTAACCCCAGCCCGGACGGCGGGTTCTACGTGGATGTCGGGACTGTTAAAGGAATAATCAGTCTACTCATTCAAAAAGTGAGTAATTTCAGGAAGCAAGCGTCAGGCTTCTGAGGTTCAGATCTTGGCTCTACCATCCACGTGTTCTGTCTCCTTTGGTAACCACTTATTTCAGGGAGCTGTTCTGGACGTTAAATGAGCTATGGATACCAAAGTGCCTAACATGCAGAGGGGTCTACAAAATATTTAATTCTTCTTTCTTCTCTCTCTCATTAACCACTTTTTACAACACCCCTTTTACTTGGAGACCCCCAAAGGAAAAAGACTCAATAGACATCTATAGTAATTGAATAACTCTTACATTTGGATGCTGCAAAGTCTTCACTGATCTAAGCACAGAAGGCTTTCAATTTTTCTTTACTTTCAAATTTATTGAATCATCTGCCTGCCTCTCCTAACTTTAATGCATAAAAAAAATTTAGCCCCTAAATAATTATAAGCCAGAAACCTCTTATTTAACATGTCAGTGACACTGGCTGATCATTAGTAACTGATAATACCTAGTTTGACATGTACGATAAGAGCATTGATTTAACAGAAAGATTCACATTGATGAAAACATCCTAACAGCTTGGGTATTTCATTTCTTTCCTTCATAAGGCAAAAGTCCCAGAAAAGAACACACAAAAAATTTCCATCTCAGGATCTGTCCGAGGGATGATGCTGAGAAAGGCAGGAGCCACCTGGTTTCAGAGCTGGGAAAACCTGGGCTCCCATATTAAAAAAAAAGAAAAAGAAAAAGAAAAAGAAAACAATTTCCATCTTCACAGACAAATTACTATTTAGCATTTCCTATCAAGTCAGTGGCAACTGCTTATAAGTTCATATACAGTTGCTGTGTTAAATATGAAACTGTATTTCAGAATAGTGGGTTGATAATTCACTAGAAATGTAGAAATGGCCAAGGTGAAACGTAGCAAAATGAGGTGATTTCTCACAGGAGAATCATAGTCATTTACTTAAGTAAATGAGCCTTACCGGTTTCAGTTTAAAATTCAGTATTTCAGAAGATTTATTTGGTATGATCATGACCAATTCAATCTGACAAACACAGATTGTCTAGCATCTGGTGGGCACAATCTAGGCAAGTCTCCAAAACCTGAATTGTGATGATGAAGGACGTTTATAACCAGCCCCTCAAAGGTGGTGGGACATTCACCCATGTAAGTATGCCACGTTTCAGAGCACCACTCAAAATTATTTAAGTGGCTTCTAACTTTGCTCACTGCTCTGTCCCCAGCACCCAGGGCTGTACCTGGAAAAGGAGAGTCACTTGTTAAGTGTTTGTGTTATACATGGGGAATGACTGAGAGACTAACTCTAGCTAGAACCCTCATGTCAAAGGTCAGACCACAGTATCTGAAAGCCAACTTATAGCAGGCTACAAGTTAATTCTCAGTAATAGGCCACAGAGGGTATTTTAGAAATAAACTGGTCTACAGTCAATATTCAGCCAGTAATCTATTACTTGATGATTTGTCCTTTCTTGTAGCTAACTGTGGAATTCTACTGCTCTGATTACATAATTTCAAAAGGGACAAAGTTAGAAAACAGATTTATTCATGCTAAGAAATGACAGTGCGTCATGGATTTATATGGAATTACGGAGGAGCAGAAATGTTTGCCCCTTTCTTTACGGAAGTGAAGAAGCACGGGGCCTGTCTTTCCTTCAGCTGATGGCTGCGGGGCCACCACTGGGGGTGGCGGTGTGTCTCTCCTAGGACAAGCATGATGGCAAACACACTACATGCAAGGCCCACGGCTCGGCAAAGGTCTGACAACCTCCGCTGCCACCAATGATCATGGCAATGTGATCTGCTGAGAATGTTTTTAGAATGTGAGAAGCAGGGACTGACAGGGATTCCCATTCATTTAAGGATCAGGTTTCCTTACAACAGCTAGGATTACAGCTAGAATTTCTTGTTTTCAAGAAAGTCACAGAGTCTGAGAAACCACGGCAGAGCCCATGTACCGTATTTTTATAACGGGGGATTACAGTAAAAAGTCAAGGACAAAAGCTATTTCAGGGCCAGAATTATCAGATGCAGCAGCAAAATTCTAGCACAGGAACAAGGACTCTGTACCTATTGGTTATAAATGACATCATGCTTTCTGAAGAATCATGTTCATTTTTTCCTATTTCTAGCAAATCAAATAGTCTAGAGCTCCCTCTTGTGGACGCTACGATTTTTAATCAGTCTCGTCAGAATCTGTCCATAGCAGTGAATCACTTCATGGATGCTGATGGTCTTTCTTCGTCGAGTGGGCATTCTTTCAACCCAATCTATAAAATCGTTAATTCTGTCAGACAGTGAGGGAAGTCTTAGAGATCAAAACGAGAGGAAGCTCTCATCATGCACACTACCTTCCGGCTAGAAAAATGACCGTGTTTGGCCAGTTTACTGTTCAGCGCTTCCAGGAACATTTCATCGGTGACTTTGCCCACATTCATGCAGGCGTCATCTAGGATGGGAATGATCCCCTTGTGCTGCTGCTCCACCAGGTCCACGATGATCTGATTGTTGAAGTAATCGATCTGTAGGACACAGAGAGAAGGCAATTCCAGAGGGGACAGCGACCAGGAACAGGCACAACACCAACGCCTCCGTGTCAATCAGGAGTTTAACTTACTTTGATGGCAACCACACGAACAACATTGGGGAGGTATAATGCTACAATGAGCACACATTCTTACAGAGGCTTTTTTAAAAATCCATTTGTTGACTTTTCATCATAAAACACTTTGTCTTAAGTGAGTACAGCTCAAGGCAAAAATTATAAAGCAGATAACGTTTCTCCCATCCCTAACTCTTGTTTTAATCCTGTCTCCATACCCTGCACCTAACCTTTCTCTTCAGACTCTCAATCCCCCCATCTGTTAGCTGTTCACCACGAGACCCAGATTCCACTAAGTACCAACAAATAACCTAGAGGTGTTATTTGAGCTCTCACTTGGCAAAGTGAAGGTGTTACGCGGAACCTGCATTTTTAGTTATACGGCCCTGGGTGACTAAAATCCCAAAGGGCATCTCCTCCAGCTTCCCCAAACTTAAAAAAAGCATCCATGGGACTAACAGAGTTTTTCAGGGTACCATACAAAAAAAAAATTAATTCTGAGATACAAGTATTCACAAGGATAAGAATAAGCTTTTCATTTGCCTCCATAAGCTGAACTGAGTTATAACTCTTGGCTCTTTAGCAACTCCAGCACACACATGGTTTGTGTTAACAATCCTCTGCTACACCTGTTTATTCTGAGCCTGCAGCACACATATACCCCCACACACACGGAAGTACGCACGGGCCTGACTCAGGCAAGCTGCACATCATTTGAAGACGGGCAGGTCACCATGCATTTCAGTCCTGTGTGTTGATATGTCCCATCCCATCTAGGAGGCGCCTGCACTTAGAGTTGTCTCTGTTACCTTTTGTAAGATCGACACGCTAACAACAGACTATTACAGCGTCTTGTGTATCCCTGTTCCATGCTATGCGAAATCCAAGGACTCAGGCCAGCTATTCAGCTCTGGCTTTCAGCTCCATTCCTGGTCTTCCAAGTCCTCCTCTGTATTCCATGGACTGAAAGTCTGCCAACTGGATGGCTTCTACGTTCTTTTTTATGCTTTTCTGGTTTGTCTAAATCAGTGATTTTTTCAACAGAGGGCGACTTTGCCCCCTCGGGGCATCTGGCAATGTCTGGACACATTTCTGATGGCGATGACTAGGGGGATACCGCTGGCATCCAGTGGGAGAGGCCGGGGACACTGCTAGCCACCCTACACTGCACAGGACAGGCTCACAGCAGTTATCTGGTCCAAGATGTTAGTACAGACACAGAGAAGCCCTGGTCTTAGTATTTACTTTTATTGTGGGCACTTACTACATTTCCAGTTAGGGAAAAAAGTTGTTTTTATATCTGGAAAAAATATTCTTAAAACGCTCAAAAAGCAGGAACTCTAAATTAATAGCTGAAATCTGAGACTTTGGGACTATGGAATTAAAGACTAAGTCTTTTGTCCCAAGGACAAAAGAATTAAGTTCCCCAAATTCCAACTGTCTAACCTAAAAGTGATTAGTCTTTGCCAAAAAGTCCAGGAACTTTTAGTTCACAGTTTAATGTTCCTTCAAACATCACTTAAAATCATGGTTTTCCAACCAGGTTCTTCTAGCTGATTGACATTCCCAGGAGGTTTTTCGTGGGATGCAGGGAACAGAGAGATGTAATAGGATAGCTCAGGGACATGGGTTCTGGGCCTCCCATCCCGACTCCAGACAGAGCAGCTTTGGGCCTGAGAGTCAAGTTCTCAGCAGCTAAAAGTGACTTGTAAACCAACGTACCAAAAGCATGTAAAAGTGAATCAACTAGACATTAGGAACCTCCTGATGGACGTTCACACACCACCTATGAAACAGGCTGGCAGAAAAACACTGACTGTGAAACCACTTAAGACTGTAGATCTAACAGCAGATGTAAAGGACACACAAGGAACAGAGAAACATAATTAGATGACACCTCGGGAATCGGATTAGCAAAATCCAGACAGCAGGAAACTCTGCAGAACAAACAACCCGTTCTTTCAACAAAAGATTGCAAGGGAAAAAAAAGAAGTGAAAGAGAGAGGATAAAATCTATGGATCCATGCGAGACTTACCAACCAGTCACAATGTAAGAAACTTATCTGGATCCAAATTCAAGCAAACTGCACAAATAAAACCCAAAAAGACAACTGAGGAAATGTGAAAATGTGAGCACTGGCTGGATAGTTGATGATATTAAGGGATTACTGATAATTGTTTTGGTGTGATAATGGTATTGCGGTTATGGTTTCGATAAAAGTCTTTGTCTTTTAGAGAAGCACACTGAAATATGTAGAGATGAAACAATGCGATGTCTGAGATTTGGCTCAAAATAATCTAGGGGTGGACGGGTGGGATACGAATGACACAAGAGACGCAACCCACGGGTAACTGTTAAAGCTGGGTGATCGGTACCTTGAGCTTGTTACACTGTAATCTCTGCTCTGATGCATGCCTGAGATTTTCCATAATAAAAAAAAAGTTTAAAAATGAATCACTATGTTCAAAAGTATGGGATTTTTAAAGGAAATACTTGCCTGGGATAGAGATTCTAATTTGGGGACCTGGCACGTGGTCAGTAACTGTTATCTTGGGAGTTAGCCGTCTGTTCCCTCGAGGAAAGATATTTCTTGGTTGATTTCATTAGAATTTTTGCAAAGGGCTTTTGCTCCTTTTTCAGATGTTTGAAATACCCTACTGCAGTTGTTGACTTTTCCCTTTATCAACTATGCCTGTGGGATTTCATATTCTGATCGTTAAAGGGTATTTTTGACCAGTATCTTTGAACCACATCTGAATAATGAGTTTTATGATTAAATTTGCTATAAAAATCTAAGTCCCATTTATAATTGTATATTATATTATACAACAGATTTGTTCTAAGAAAGCTGTACATAAATTTAATTACATCTTTGAGTTTACTCTTTCAATTAAAATTGTAGGTAGTCCTATTATAAAGTAATAATGCACCCTTTGACTTACTTGTAAATAGGTAAAATTTATACTAACACCCTTGAACAACATTTTTCATGATATTCTAATATTTAACCCATGATGGAAGGCAAAGAAGCAATCTGAAGCAGGAAAGCTATTCATTATACCGCTCTCTTGTTCTACATGAGCGGAGATAGAAAGGAGGAGGTAGGAAGGAATATAAAAGTAATTTAAATATAGCATTTCAAATAGCTTTTCACTGCTATTACATTGGCTATCAAAAACAAATACTGGCTTTTATTTTTATTGTCTATACTATTTGGCAAAAGGATAAACACAGAAACTTACAGAAACTCAGAAGTCTTTGTATTTTTCAAGTAGTTATAAGAATTCTTTAAAAATACAAATTTCAAAGAAAGTTACTTAGTCCCATTGCTGTCATGAGCAGGACGTGGTCATGTTTTTAGCTGTGATCTGTGGGACTGTTCCCTGGCTACCCAGTCATACAGTCCGGCTCTGTCTGACCAGACTACGGACAAATATTAAAGTTTGCAAAGAGCCATGAGGAGAGAAGTGATACCTGGAGTGTGGCACAAAGGAAAGGAAATGGAGATTAGAGTTAATACAGCTGTTTCCATGCCTGGGTCTCAGAGAATATGGACCTCATTAACTAAAGACAAGAAAATGCCACTGGGCTTACAAAAAAAAAAAAAATGGAGGGAGAAGAAACTCAACTTGGAAGCAAAGTTCAACCAATGTCAGGCAAAAGTTGCTGCTCTGAATAACCTATAAATGATGCTAAACTCTAAGAGATAGATGTGAATCAAGAAGCCCACGTGGGATCAGCTATAAAGCGAAAATGTTAAGTTTACTGATTTTAACTCGGCATTTTCTGGGCACCAGCCGGTGGGGGGGGGAGGCTGTCAAATCAGAGAAATCTCAGCTCTCAACTCCGAGGTATTTACATTATCTCAGAAAGGCAAGCGAAGGTGTAGGTGTTTCAAGCACCGAAGAGGGTCTGAAGGCACACCTAAGGCGGTAAGACTGGACAAGACCATGGACACGCGACGCACGCTGCCTGCAGGAGGACACTCACGTGTTTCCAGGGGATCCCCTCCCGCTGGTACTCCTCTTGTTCCTGCTTCAGGACCAGCTGGATAAACAGCTGCTGGAGTTTTTCGTTGCAGTAATTGATGCAGAACTGTTCAAAGCTGCAAGAAAGGGGGTCAACGAGGCTCAAACAAGTTAAAAAATTAAAAATAAACAACAGGGTGTTTAGTGTCTTCTCTGGTTTACCTGTTGTTGTCAAAGATCTCAAAGCCATAGATATCCAAGACGCCAATCACCGTGTTTTTCCCGTGGATCGTGGTGTCAGAGCTCTTGACCTCAATGATATCGTTGATGCGAGAAACAATCCAACAAAAAAGGCGCTCATAGATAGCCTGTGAGGAAAATGACACAGTAAATCCTTGCCTGTTTGGAAATGAGTCCTCTATTTGGATCTGCGATAAGTTTTAAATTCCTAGCGACCTCCTCCTTACCATGTAGTGTAGCCGTCATTACCCTAAGCTGAAAAACGAGAAATGCAGAACATAAAAAAAAAAAAAAAATTGCAAGATCTCTGCAAAACTAAAGAAAATGGTTTAGATTTTTTACAAGATTATCATCGGACGCGACACGTGTCGTAGGCTAACAGCGTTCCTTAGGTGTGTCCCTCTGCACCACGACACCAGTAATTTGCCCACAGCCTCATATAAGTCACTACATGGCTTTATGCCAATCTCATCAACTATAAAAAGCAGGGAACCAATGAGTTTCATGTTCCACTAAAGCTCTGTGGATTCTGTATATATCAACATTGATTCATAATGGAACCAGAAGGTCACCCTTTCAAATTCCTTGAGAATCAGAACCACATCCTGTGCACAAGGACACACACACCAACACACACGTGGACAAAGGCACCACGCCCTCACACTCATTCACATCTGACAAGCGTGCTCTGCAACGTCACACCTTTACAAAGCCTCTCCTTTACATCCCCCTGCAGCTCACCCCCTCCTCACCTATAGACAGCTATACACATCACCTCCATTCTCCACCTCCCTGCTATCCTTCCCTCCACTCCAGTCTTCCCTCATCTCCCACTACTCCACTGAAATGGCTCAAGGACCACCAGCAGCTCTATGTGGACACTTCCTTTGCCTCTATGTGGACATCTCACTCGGACACTCAGCATCACTCAACCTAGTTTCCCACTCTTGTCTTGAAAGCATCCTCCTCTCTGGGATTCAGGGTACGCTACTTTCTTAATTTTCCTCTTATTCCACTGGCTGCTCCTTCCTGGTGACCTTTAGTAGGTTTTCTTCTCTCCCTAACCTCTTCGAGTTGGAGTTCCTCCTTGTCTTCATTCCCTGTCATCTCCTCTCAAGTCATCTCATCCAACACTACAGAACAGCGACATACTACTACTTCCAAATGGACCATCCCAACGCAGACCTCCCCTCTGGGCTCCAGGCTCCTGTGCCTGACTGCCGACACTCAGATGTCTCACGGCCACCTCAAACGTATGTCCTGCCAGGACCACTGAGCTCCCCACCCCCTGAAACTGCTCCTACCCTACTTTTAACCATGAATAAATGGCAACAGAAATCTAGGAATTCATTCATTCATTAAATATTTGGTGAGTACTTATGATGTGCAGGTTGTTGGAGACACACTACTTAGTGACATGAACATTGTCTCAGTCTCCAAGGAGCTCAGGGGGTAGAGTGAAGGGAAAAAATCCACACACACACAGACACACACACAGATGAGGTGCATGGGATCTGAGGAAAATTTAACCTCTTCAGTGTTCAGCAAAGCCAGGGATGGCTTGTCCGAGAAACTGGGCTGACATCAGAAGGATGAGTGAGAGTTAACCAGGTGAGAGGGGAGAGCAGAGCAAGGAAGGGAGAGGAAACAGCATGTGCAGAGCCCTGTGGCTGGAAGGGTAAAGGGATAAAGACAATGTGAAGTCTTGAGAGAGGTCTAATGGTGGCGTGGAGAAAGGAGGCTGGAACATGACATGAAATGAGACAGTAGAGGTGGGCTGGAGCCAGACCACGTCAAGGAATTACCCTTGATTCCATCATTCCCCAGAACAACAGGTCCTGTGGATTTTATTTTCCAAATACAGTCTGTCTCAAATCACCCTCTTTTCTCCATTTCCATCACTACCTTCCTAGTCCAAGCTGCCCTGGTCTTTCTCCTGGATTACTGAAATATCCCCTTAATTGGTCTCTCTGCTTCCACCCCTGCCCTACCCACCATCCCGTAAAATTCCCCATACTAAGGCCAGAGCGAGCGTTTAAAAAATTCAAACTTGATATTATTCCTCTGCTTAAAACCCTCCACTCTCTGCTGCACTTCAATAAATGCAAATTCCTCCCAAGACCAAAAACTAAGCCTGAGATTTACAAGAGTTAAGAAAAAAAAAAAAAGGAAAATGAAGCAACCCAATCAATCAGCAAAAAGGAAAAAGAGAAAAATCTAAACTTGGGAAAATAAAATATTCGCCAGAGGGTAACGGACAAGCAGGTTAAAGAGATGAGCTCTTACAAATGGACAATAAAAAGCTAACAGCCCCAAAGAAACACGTACAACGCGTACACATTCTCAGAACAGATTAAAACACGTTAATAAAAAAAAAAAAAAGAAAGGATGCTTAAATACACTAGCAATGAAAACTAAAGGAACAGTCAGGTATCACTGTATACCCGTAAAATCAGTCATTTAAAGTTTAAAATCAGTGTGTCCTTTGACCTGGCAAGCTCCTTCCAGGGAGTACATCCAACAGAAGTAAAAGCCCTGGTGTGTAAGGAATGATGTGCGAGGACTGCAGCACACGGCGGCAAGAAAAGGAAACAAGGTAACAAGTGGAGTGACTCCAGAGGTGGATGCTGGCTAAATCATGGCGCCATCACCACACACAGACGCTGAAAACAGCGGGACCATCAGGCGGCTTCCATGAAAGGGGGCCGTGCAGGCAAAGAGCTCTGAGCTTCCCAATCCATCGGCTTCTGCTTTTCTGAGAAGGTTTTCTGGCAGTGATGCTGTCATGGTGCTGTTGAGATGTGATGGTCAAAAAGTACCACTATTGTTTCTAAAAGCCTTAGCGCACTTTCAGTTAACGACTGGACACCTTGTCACAGAACTTCACTGAAAATGAAACTGAGATCAACACTAGGCTGTGAGATAACAGGAAATATACAGCGGTCGGTGCCCCTGGTTCCTGGCATGGAGCTCTTGCAACCCTTGTAATTCCCTATGTGATAAGAACCCAAGAAGCATCTCTTGTTCTGGTATTTGTCTTTGACCTCACCCCTGGCACAGGGCTCCTGAAACCCTTGTACATTCCGCAGTGATAGGAGCATCTTTCGTCCTGCTGAGGTGACACTCAGTGGGCTCCCGGACGGCTCCTGTTTGGGGGCTGGTCACCAGAAACATGGAGTCATGATTAGAAGCCTGGGGTTTTCAGCCCCACCTCTCATCCTCCAGAAGGGGAAGAGGGGCTGGAAATGGAGTGCATAACTGATCATGCCTATATGAGGAAGCCTCCAGAAAGTCCCCAAAGTAGAGGGTTCAGAGACCTCCCTGGCCGACGAACACATCCACACCCTGGGAGGGTGACGCACCCCAACTCCATGGGGCAGGAGCGCCTGCTCTCAGGACCCTCCCAGACCTTGCCCCGCAGATCTCTTCATCCAGCTGTTCATGTGTACCCTTTTTCGTATTCTTTAATAAACTGAGAGATGTAAGTTAATGCTTCCCTGAGTTCTGTGAGCTGCTCTAGCAAATTAATTGAATTCAAAGGAGAGGTCATTGGAACTTCCCACCTATAGCTGGTAGGTGATTACAAGTGGTGTCTGAAGCTTGTGTGTGTGTGTGTGTGTGTGTGTGTGTCGGGGGTGGGGGGTGGGAAGCAATCTTGCAGGCTGAGCCCTTAACCTGTGGGATCTGACACTACCTCTGGTAGACAGTGTAAGAACTGAGTTACATTGTAGGACACCCAGCTGGTGTCGCAGAGAACTGGTGTTGTGTGGAAACACCGACTGCCCCAATGTTAGAAACCGTGGCACCAGAGCCCTGGCGAGGCCGACAGGCTGAGGCTCCCACCTTGGCGAAGGCGTCCCTGCCGTAGCTGGCTTCTTGTTCCGTGTGCTGTTTGTCGATGACATCTCGACCCGTCGCCACCGTCCGGTAAAGGAGAGCTTTCTCCACCATGTCCGTCTTGGTCGACAGCAGTTCCGCTATGATAGACACAACCTTGCCATTTTCAATCAGAGGCGTGTCACCATCCACCACAAACTTTAAATTCCCCTGTGTGAGAAGAGGAAGAAAAACAAGACACACCATTTGCAATGAGATGCTGAAACGTGACGTCAGGGATCTATATGCCAATTTGGGGGAGAGATCAAAGTGACCTTGACTGTAGCCCTGTTGTCCTAAATACATTAATCTCTCAACACATAAAAACCTAGTGCTTCATCCACTTTTTTCTTCTTCTCCAGACACTGATCTATCTTTTAATTTCCAGTATGTTTTTGATGGATGGAAGTTTTACATTTTTATGTAGTCAGACCTATGAATCGCTTGCTTCAGGGTTTCTCTTTCTTTGGTGTCATCCTTAGATCATTCCTACTCTGAAGATTATATGAATATTTAACATTTTCTTCCATTACTTATCCAGGTTTTTCTTACATTTAAGCTTTTAACCCACGGAGAATGTAGGTTGGTATGTGGTGTAAAGTAAGAATCTATTTTCTCAGATGGTTATTTGCTCCAGTTCCATTAACTGGCTTTTCCTCCTGATTTGAAATATCACCTTTATTATGTATTAGTTTCCACCAAGTTTTTAAGTCTATTTATATCCCACTCATTCAATAAGCAATAAATACTTATTAACCATCTACCAAGTGTCCAGCACGTGAACTAATCTGCTGATTAATCTGGTGCTGAATTTGTGCAACGAGTTTTAAAGCACTGTAGCTTTTACGACCATTTTAAACCTGGCAGAGTTAGTCATGCCTCCTCCCCTCTGAGCTCCTTACCCTATGACTCTCCTTTAACACATTTTATTCAGTCTTTGTACATATTTATTGTTTTGGTAAATTCTAGAATCATTATGTCAGCTGAAAAACAAAATTCCTCTTCAGATTCTGGAAGATTATTGTTGCACTGTATTTATAAACCAATTGAAAGAATGAGACAACTGAGAACGTTAAAATCTTCCTAGTCAGAAACACTTATTCAATTAAAAAATTTTTTTAATTTGATTTTTTTGGGGGGAGGGATGGTCAACAGGTTTATCTACTCATTTGTTATTGTTAGTGGAGGTACTGGGCATGGAACCCAGGACCTCGTGCATGCTAAGCACGCACTCTATCAACTAAGCCATACTCTCCCTCAGAAACACTTATTTTAAGATAGTGTTTATATGCTGCTGTCTAATATTTTTCACGTAGGCCCTGCACATTTCTGATTTACTTAGAGTTTAGATCTTGTCACGGTAAAGTGAAAGGTAGTTTTTATTCCAGATCTGCATTCATGTTGTCACTCAGTTAGTACCAGATTACATGTTAATTATATTTTCAACATCTGTAATTGTACGGACAGTAATGAAAGAACTCTGGCCCACAGCTCTTCACTTCTCAGTTGGGTTTGATGTGCGGAAAACAGCTTGAGCCTAAGTCAGCCCATGTGGTCTACGGTGTTGGCTGCAATGAACGGGCTGAGCTTCTGAGCCAGTCAACTCCAACCTCTAAAATGAGACGATCAAAATTCTAGCTGTAATAACCTATGATTCTGTATTTCAAGTGCCATTAGAAATACACTCTGTTCAAAAGATTTTAGCTTATACCATCGGTGGTCACATCACCATGGAATTCTTTTACCCTTGACATCAACCAGTGCAAAGTCTGACATAGCAGGAAGACAGTGAACTAAAGCCACAGCCTCAAAGCCTGCAGTGGCTGGGAAAAATCTGCCACGACAAAATGATGGAGGCAACTAGAGATATGTCGTTTCTTCAAAACGTCAGAGAGGTTTTCTCTACAAAAATTACTTTTTACAAGTACAGGGAAAAATCCAAAACCTTCTGGAAGAACACCCCGTCTCCACAGGGAGACAAAGCAGTCTGAGAGGTGTCCCGACTCACCAAGTGAAGAATAGCGGCCAAAATTTTATACGCTGTTTGAATCTCCTCAGGTTTGAAGCCAATTACTTTCATGGCATCAGCTACTACTTTGAATTCTGCAGCATCATTGATAGACGACTAGGAATGAAAAACAGGGAACTTAGGTCACAGACATTTCACGTGAGCAGTAAGATCCAAACATTGCAAGACTACATCCAAGCGTAGCCAAGGTCTTGATGCCTTTGGAGAAAGTCACCCCAGGGATGATGTGTAACCAGAGGAAATAAAGATGATCCCAGGGGTAGACACATAGTGCTCCCTCGTGTATGAGAGCCACCGTCACCCAAACCAAGCAGCAGGCACTTTTCTGGCACCTTCGGTGAGGGAGCAGGTCCTGAGCCGGCCTGGAGGAGCTCCGGGATGAGTGAGGGAAATGGCGTGGGATGTGAGCTTACAAGTGGAAACTCTGACTGAGGGAGCCTCCAAGACACAGGCTGGGCTATTGTCGTCTGTGGCTTCTTGTCCCACAATTAGTCCTGTTCAGCAACAACACTCTCACGCTCGTACGGTCAGGCTCCCTATTCCACAGGTGAGGGAGGGCAGGCCCCAAAGCAACGTGCCCTGCCTTAGTCATTCAGCAAGTCAGTAAACAGCCTGCCACTAGAACGCCACTTTTTCCAGCATTCAATAAACATTCAGCATGTCAGATCTAACTGGGACCGGGGGCGGGGGGGGGGGTGCTGTAGAATGAATGTGTTCCCCTGCAATATGCACATGTCAAAATCTTAACCATCAGGGCAACAGTGTTAGGAGGTGGGGCCTCTGGGAGGTGACTGGGTCCTCAGGGTGAGGCCCTCATGATGGGATGAGTGCCCTTAGAAAAGAGGCCCCAGAGATCCCCGATCCCTTCTGCCCTGTGAGGACACAGCAAGAAGGCACCGTCTTTGAACCAGGAGGCCTACCCTCACCAGAGGCTGACTCTGCAGGCACCCTGATCTTGGACTTTCCAGTCCCTACAACTGTGAGAAATCAACATTTGTTGTGCATAAGCTACCTCGTTTATGGCATTTTTCTTGCAGCAGTCCGACTAGAGTAAGACACGGCTTCACAGATGAATCACCTGCCTTGAGGATCTGTAACCCTCAGCCTGGAAATACAAGCTTGTCAATAGAAATTCACAGTAAAGCAATGGTAACTGCCTGTCTTAGGAGTTTTCCCAGAGCAGCAGCTGCAGAGGGCCTGATCCTTTCCTTGGCGAGTTTCCCCTCCAGCCAGGACGCAGAGACCTGGCCTGACGCTCACCTGTTTAGGAAGAGCACAGGGGGGTCCTCTCTGCCTGATGCGCACGTGTTTCTCTAACGTCCAGGACACAACCAGGCCGGCTCCTCTACCTCCCAGGTCTCTGAGTGAGACACTTAACCTTGTTGAATTTCAATTTCCTTATGGGTACAGTGGCCATAATAATGGTCTTTCTTACAGGGCTGTTGTGAGAACTGAATGAGAATTTATATACAGCCGCTCTCCCGTTCCTAGCACATGAATACCACTCAAGTATCAGATATTACTACTATTAGAAGCTGCAACCATGTCGAAATTGCAAAGAAACCAGACCAAAAAAAAAAAAAATCTACATGTCCTACTGAGGGGAACTGTCAGCCTCTGACCTAACAGCCTTTCCCCAACCCCACTCCTTCCTTGCTATGAGAGCCCTGATGTGTTTACCTCTCTGTGAATGCATGTGTTCTTCATGACCGGTCTCTCCCAGCCTCAGAGGTAAATCTTCACTGGTCTAAACTAATCTCAGGGATCTTACTTTCAAAGAGTGACTGGTCAGCCTGGGCATGCGATGCCATTCTGGTCAATTAAGACATGAGATTTCCCCAACTTATCAAGGGTTATAAGCCAGGGACACTTCCTCTGCCTGTGACTCCTGGAACTGCTGCTGCCATTTTGGGACCATGAGGAAAATCAGCCTAAGTAGACCAGCCAAATCCAGGGAGGATGGCAGAACTGTAAGTTGGAGAAATAAACAAAGATCAGGGGCTCAGTCGATGTTGTTAAGGGACTGATTTAACCGACTCTGGAACGGCTTCTTCTTAGTGAGATATTTAAGTTCCTTATTATTTTTGGAGACTTTTATTTGGGTCTTACCTTCCCCGCAGCCCAGAGTATCTTAATCGTACATGAGTCTTATATTTTAGGATAGCTAAGTAAAATTCTCTGATATACAGAGTGCAATACTGACAGTTATTAAGGTCATTCTATTAATTTATATTTGTTTACAAGGGAAGATATTAATGATTATACTGTAATGTAATAAAAGGTTTATTTACTCAGGATTTTGTGTGATTTCGTGTATAAATATATACACATAAACTGCTGTTATCAATAATTATCTCTGAGTGGCGAGCTTTAGTATATTTTTGTTTCCTTCTGGTCATCTTTATTTTAGGTTTTGACTATGATCAGCTACTACTTCTCTGTTTTTATTAGAGAGGCAGAGAAAAAGGAAGGGGAGGGATAGGAATGGAAAACTTCGATGAAAAGGGAAACTGAGCTAAAGTCAGCTTAGGAAAAACGCTAAAAATACTTGCTTTCTGTGGGGGTTCTATATGATCTGGCCAAAAGTCATTTGGTCAATAAGATAATTTGATTTAAAAAGACTATTTCCAGTCGCTGGCTTTTTAAGTGTTGATTTTACAACCTTTTATCCACCTTTAAGCACCTCGGGCCTACTCCCAGAAAGCTGGAGTGTCTCCCTCTGTTGTTTTGTTTGCTTTCAATTAATTTTCAGCCAAACATCCTGCTCTCAGATGACTGTAAAAGTAAAAAAAAATCATGCAACTTAAATGTCAAGCAATGGAAAATTAATTGCAAAACCCTAAATATCATTTGTTTTTATGCATGATAATAAAAATACAGTTAAACCAGTAATGCGATAGAATTAACTAAAGATGAATAGCAAAAATTAAAAAAAAAGAAAAAGAAAACATCTTCCACATCTTAGATTCTTTCCTTTTATAAATTCTTTTATCCTCCCCACCCCCCAACTACAAAAGCAACACACTTAAAAAGAAATTTTGGGGGGTGCGGGAGGTAATTAGGTCCATTATTTATTTATTTATTTTAATGGAGGTGCTGGGGATTGAACCCAGGACCTTGTGCATGCTAGACATGTGCTCTACCACTGAGCTGTACCCTCCCCACCCCCTGCACTTCTAACTATAGAAGAAACCTGAAATAATATGGAAGAAGCAGAAGAATGCAAGTATCCATAACCTCATCCATCCAAGGAAACAAGTAAAACCTTAGTCTATTTCCCTCCATAACTTATTTCATGTCCTTACATACCTTTCCCTCAACAAAAATGGATAACCCTATAGTAACTGTTTTATACCCTACTATCAATAGATTACTGTATTAGTACGACCAGTTTCAAAATGGCTAGTAGAAATTACACATATAGCAGAAAACTAATTAGAAATAAAAGCGGAAAAAGATCTGCCTCTGTGTGAGCAGGGGCTTACGTGCACAGGAAGGGGGGAAAAATGGAAAAAATCTGAAGGCTGACCAGAAATGCTCCAAGGGTCACAAAACTATTTCCGGGATACATCAAACTCAGTATCTGAAGAAAATACTGAATGGAGATCTTTGATACTCATTTTCAACCAAAGTTGCTTTTAAGTTTTCTCTTGTCTTGCCAACTTGCCTTTGGCCAAATCATATGGTACCTTCTTTTGAGGTGGATTTCCTAATTGTAACAATATTTTTATGGTGTCAAAATGAAAAGGAATATGGTTAAAAACTAAAAGGAAACACAGGATCACGGGAGAGAAACTTCTTTCCTGTCAGGTAGAATACAGTAATGGGTTATGAAGCAAAGTTGTTGAGTCAAAAATATGTTGAATCTCTCTCCCCGAGAATTTAAAAAGTAGAACAGAATAAAAGAGTCATTTATTTGCCTAAAGGCAGCAGGCTGGACCAGATAATTATTTAATGTCCTTTCTGGATCTTTGATTCTGTATTTGAATCACCTCAAAAAGGAAACCTTTACCTTTAATTGGGCTCCGACACGAATGTAGTTGTAGGATGAAAGGGATTTCTGGAGATGTAGCGAGTGCAGCATCTGCTCTGAGCCTCCTTGCAGTAGCTGAAGAGTTATTTAATTAAAAGTAAGTTAGCAAAATACATCAAACTACATACTGAATCCAATACACTCTACATTCTAACTTACTGATAGTCTAGATTTTATTCTCTTTCTAGGCTAATTCACTTAGGTCCTCCTGCTTCTAGCTTTGAAGATTTTTCTTTTTCACCTTGAAAATAAATGGCTTCAATGTCATCAGTGATGGAAAATATTACACAGCCATGTGGACAATTACTGAAAAAGTCTTAGCCCTTTCGCAACGTAACTGGCATGAAAGGCTCTTGCTTTGACTTCAGCTTGTTTTGCAAGCTGTGCTCTGTGATGGTCACCTGCTTTTTGGCAGCCTCATTATCCAGACAGCAGAGTTGTGTTTTGAATTCAGAAAAAAAGTCAATATTGCCTCAGAACTAAGAGGTGTCAGCAGCCAGTCATATGCTGAACCACACTGGAAACAAACAGCTCTTCCCCATCAGTCTCTGTATCTCAGGAAAGGACAGCTGGGTAACCAGGACTGTCCTGCTGGACAAAGACAGAAGTTTAACATGTTTACCTAAGCGGGGAAAAAGCGACGGTTTCTTGAAATAAACAAAACTCTTTTATATGTGGTAGAAAACTAGTTTACTGGAAAAACGGCAAATTGTTAACAAAAAACACAAATACAATATGGACGGTCCTTTTATACAGAGCATGAGATTTAGAAAGCACTACGTTGATATTCTCTATATTAAGCTGGGTGCTTTGGTTTATTGAAAAGATAAAACTATTAGATTTTAAAAATTGTTTTTCCTAACCAAAATAACCTGAATTTGTATTCCCATCTCTAGAGAGCCTTCAAATGGGAACAACAGCTTCAATTCATAAATGAAACAAAATTTAATTTAACATATTCAGAATTTACCATTTCAAAAGCTTTTTACGGTCATTAAACTGGCACCTACACTGCAAAGAAACATAGCGGGTGCTCAGCTAAGGGGGTTAGCTGACTGATTACCCACCTGCCAGCTCATTTTAACAGTCATGCTTGCTCAGTCTCTGAAGAAGCCCGTGGGGTAGGGTGTATGCGTGTGCATGTCATGTTTTGTGGGCCAATGGAGACACAGGACGGGGGGAGCCCTGAATAAAAACATTTATTTCCATGCAACTGAGCAAATGATTGATGATCTGGGTACCAGGAGCTCACTCACCTGATAGAAAGAATGAAAACTTCTTTCTCCTGGTTGTTGCACAATCACTCGGGACTAAGAAAAAAAAAAACATTAAAATTGTTAATTTGAGAATGTACTCCTAAAACAAAATGAGAGAGCCACTTTCCCAGGCAATCCTGTATCAACAGTGCACTGAAATGTCCTTAGACCCCATAGATGGGACCGACCTAAAACTAGGTGGTCTCCACGGGTTTTCTGTGCAATTTTTTTTAAATTGTTTAAAACAGAGTTCCTTAAACTTTCCGAAAATGAAGCTATTTTGTCTTTTTTAAACTGGGAGACTAAAGATAGGATTTTTTTTAGGGGGAGGGAGTTGGAAGTGGGGCAAACAGGGAGGAATGTTTAGAAAGGAGTATTCCCTTCCTCAGGGTCTACTGGCATTTCAAAGAGCAATGCCTCATATCCTGCAATAAAGTCAGTTGAGCAAGACCCGTCTATAGAGACCTCTGCTTTAGACTGCTCTTAAGCGAGGACTCAAGGTGTCTGTTCATTCCAGGGGATCCTTTTGACTGAATATATACACAAAGTTAAGCCATGAAACATTTTGGGAAGAAAGACTGATAATAACTGGCATTTCTTGTCCGTTTTCAACCAACTCTGATAAAACACTTATTTCCTTAATAGTCTTACTTCAAGTTAACAAACATAAAGATTACATTGCCTTGTGCTGCCTTAAAGGTTGCTAAGGTGGGACTGGGATGCAAAACACCTGCACAAGCCAAGGTGGAGACTTAACATGGTCAAGTTCAATCTTCACTGCAATAACCAGGCGAATCTAATCAAGATCAGTGCGAACACAACCTCTCTGGCAGTCCCCAAGAGGAAAGTGTTGACTGGAATCTTCTATAAATTGGGCCTATCATTCACATGGGCAGATAAAAACATACAGCCAGTTTCCACAGACAACGCAGTCTGCCTCACAATGAGGCTGTTCGATCAGGAAGTACACCTAGGCTACTAAAAAGCAGTGAGCAAACAGAAACTACAGGGAAATGAGATCTCAAGTTAATTAAAATAAAAACACGGGAGGACGTGTAAAAACAGTAGAAGTGGTTAGTCCCAAACGAGTTTTTGTTAAGCTGTATCCTAAGGTTGACATTTATAACCCCTCCGACCCTCCCACACCTAAATCTTTATCTACAAAGTCTGTAACTTTTCCCAACTTGATACTGCAAGTGCTAACAAGAGAACACAAAAAGAGATGATCTTGTCATGGGAAGCTAACTGAGGAGCAGGAAGGGACAGCGAACAGGACTAAAAGCTATTTGGGAGCAAGAAAAGAAATTCTATAAATTTAATCAGGTGTTTTACAAAGCATTCAGTATTAACAGACTCAAAGATACAGAGAACAAATTGGTGGGTGCCAGAGGGGATGGGGTTGTGGGGGATGATCGAAGTAGGTGCAGGGGATTAAGAGGTGCAACCTTCCAGGTATAAAATAAACAGGTCACGGGGATGGATTGTACACATAGGAAATATGGTCAGTGACACTGTAATAACTTTGTGTGGTGACGGATGGTACATGGTCTAATTGTGGCGATTCTTTTATAATGTATGAAAATATTGAATCACCACATTGTACACCTGAAACTAATATAATATCATATGTTAATTATAACTTCATGGAAAAGAGAAATCTAGGCTAAAAAATTTCAGTATTCACAAACATTACCCTAAGGAATTAAGCACACTTTACCTTTTCCAATAAGTAGTTATTGATATGTCCACCAATAGGGTCCCCTTTGAAATCGAAGTTGATATCCATGTATTTTCCAAACCTGCTTGAGTTGTCATTGCGGTTGGTTTTGGCATTTCCAAAAGCTTCCAGGACGCAGTTGGACTTCAGCAACATATTCTTCACTCTTTAACACAGATACATGAAAGTCATGGTAATCAGTTTAAAAAGCTGGGCCTTTAAAGGCACTAGATTTCATTAAAAGACATGCAAATATTTCTACAAAGATGATGACTGTTCGCAATATCAAAACAAAAAAATTGCAAACAGCCTAAATATCTACGAATAGGGATGGAAAAAAACAATTTTTGTTTCCCAGTACGATACATAACTGACATAGAAGGATGTCCAGAATATATTCATGAAAGAGAAATTAACTTGCAAAATAATATGTATTGCATGCTCTGTGTGTGTGTGCCTGTGCACACACATGTGTTAATAAATGCTTACAAATCTGGAGGGGACATCATACTTCACTATGGTTGCCTAGGTTGATGGGGTACATAGAGTGAGATTTCAGGGAAATACCATGTTCTATATAATGCTGTATTTTTAAAAAAAATTTTTTTTAATGAACGTATTTTATTTACATACAAAAAAAATCTTAAAAAGAGATGCTCTGAAAAGAAAGAATGGGTGATACAGAAAACGATTCCATTTTTAAAAGTACTTGCTTATAAACTCTAGAATAATGAAATTCATTGCATTTGGGTACACAGCACAAAGGTGATCTTGATTAGTTTAGAAACTGCTCATCATTTTGTCTGAAGCTGTATGGAATCTCTCCTTGGTACCAGGTATTTAATTCATTCTTTATTCAATGAATGTAACTCTCTCTAGAGCAGTCCTCCCAATGGATACATTTTAACTTCATTCTAAGTTTATGTCTTTTGTTTTTATTTCACTGACAAAATGCATCTGATGCGGGCATACTGCTGAAACACCCTCACGTACCAGATCCACTGTTCCTTCCACGACAACTGTAAGCGACCCTACCACCTTTTCTCCTCGCCAATGAAGGTACACTTTTAAGTGGCGCAGGGGAAAGCTGCTTGCTTTTGGTCAATAAAGTGTCTATGAAACTATGGTAAGATACGCTCTTAAAAGACCAGTAATTGTCAATGCGCCTTGCTCTACTACACCAACTGGGCTTAGAAATAAAATTGATTTAGTTCTCAGCCAGCTCCTCTCCTGAGCTCCTAGGGAAATTTAAAAAACATACTATATCCCTGTCCTTGTCACTTCAGATTGCAAAGTCAGAGTCAGAATTGGGGATGGGTCACAATTACAAAAAATGCCTCTTTTGACCTGGCAATCCAGACTACTGCTGATGAAAAGAAGAAAGCCCACATAGGGTGGCCTAGTCTAAGTTCTCTTCTTTCAGACCAAACCATCTTCCTTTCTGTCTATTCATACACTGAGGACTGAGCTCTGTGCACGGGGTGTGACTCCTCTGCATATAAATACTGAGCTTCAGAGCAACTTCGGAAAGCTCTGGTTTTCCCTCCTCAAACAGTCTACACTACATAAGAAAGTCAAGACATGTTGCTTGATAGCCACATTTCCTACTTTCCTTTTTTTTTTTTTTTAAAAAAACAACCATTCACTTGTTCCTTACGTATTTAGTATGTAAATACCGTGTACCAGACATCCTGCTGAACGCTGGGCCCTGGACAGCGCACCCGGGCTTCATCACTCGCCCTGCTGTGAGCAGAGCACAACGTGGCATGGACACCCTTTCAGAAAATGAATCGCACTCAGAACATCCAATGTCAGGTCTCTGGTTGTCACAGTGATGGGGCCAGCAGGGATCTGCCTCCCAGAGACCCCTTTCACTCTAGGGAACTTGGGCTCCTCAGAACACAGTTGAGAAAAGATGCTGGTGTAGCAGAAAAGAGCAAGAAACCTGTGCGAGTGTGGACGATGCAACCTACCAGTGAAGTGTGACATCTCTGCTGACCACACGCGGCACTGAAGGCGGCAGCTGCAGACTAGAATGAGGACACTTTCGCCTGTTGCAGCATAATTTTGCTTTATATTTAGGTAAAGCTTATCACAGTAGTAGTTTTCTATTAAAGACAAACGTGGAAATAGAGTCACATAAATCCAAGCACAGGGACAGTATGCAGTAAGAGAATCAAAGGAGTGAATCAGCCGTAAGTGGTCGATGTGCACGAGACGTTAGGCCTAACCCAGTCACATCCGCACAGGACGTGAAGCTCCAACGGGACCTTCTCCCGCTCGTCAGCCGGCCCTTACCTCTCGATCTCCGCTCGCTGGCTGGGGTTGGTGATGGCCGCGATGTACTGCATGATGTACTTACTGGCTTCCGTTTTACCAGCTCCGCTCTCCCCTGGGGGCGAAATCGTGCAAGGCTCACCGTTACAAATGGCATCGACAGTGAGCTAGTTTTTAAACAGAACAATTTCGAATTCTGATGTTAGTTATTCATGGGAAACCCGTTACGTTTCACTGTTTGCTTTTTTTTTTTTTTTGAGTTATTTCACCCTGTCTTGATATGGGATTGGTTCTAACAAATCTGAACATGTCGAAAAACATAAAACCAGGGTGGAAGCAAAATAACAGATTACAGATTAGGATTTACTTAGCAAACATATCAAGGGGGTAAATCGTGGTAAACTAATTCCTTAGACTAAAGTCTGAGGACTTGGCAGTGACTCTGAAAAGTCTGGCGGAGGAGAAGCAAACTAGGGACAGACAGCGGCCACGGGTAAATTCACACAACCTTGTTTTCTACAGCAGGATTTCTTTTCATCCTTATGGGGAAGGAGTAGTTCTTTCAGAAAAGTACAGCAATTCTAGTGAAAAAGTAAAACAAAGCCACAAGCTCCAGACATACGGTGTCACAGAAAAAGCATGACAGGTGACACAGGGAGGGCAGAAGAGATGAGTTTACAATTATCTACCCAGACTTCTAAATGTTCATCCCTTGTGACCCCAAACTCCACTTGTAGAAATTTATACCATAGAAACACTAGAAATACTAATATAATCCAGTAATAATCTTCAAAGGCTTTAAGAGAATTTCTGCAGATTATACCATGTGTTACAACTAAAATCTGAAATAATAGCCCCATTAGCAGAGGACTGGGTAAATAAACTATGATTCAACTACTCAACGGGACGTGACACAATGGTCAGAGAACAGACTACTTCTGTGGGTGCTCTGATGAAAAGATGTCCACTCTACATTGTTAAATGGAAAAAAAGTTTTGTAATGGTAGTTACAATACAATTCTATAATGTAATTAGACCTTTTAATATAATGACACAGGCACGTGTGCTACATGTATTTGCACACACTGAGAAAATGTATCAAAGGATGAACACTTTATTGTTCACAGCTGTTACAGCTAGAATTTGGGGAGAGACCAGGTGTTCAAGGGAGAGTGACTGTCTGCTTCTACCTCATACACTTACGTAATTGCTTCCCCCACCTCTTTTACAGTCGGGCGATGCCACCTTCATAATTGGTTTTAGTGAAAATATAGGCCCAGGACATAGCTCTCCAACTCTAACACTAAGCCAAGTTGCCTAACTCCCTGACCCTTAGTGTTCACATCCATGAAGCAGGAACACAACTGTCCTACTTACCAATCAGAGGGGTGTCCTGATAAGCAAAATGGAATAAAGATCACAAAAGTGTTTTAAAAATATAAAGCCACTAATGCAAATGTGAGACATTATTGGCACGAAAAGAAATGCCCATAGTTCGGGAGAGGTTATCCTGAGAGGGGGATATGTTCTTGTTCCCATTTCACGACACGATTCCGTGAAGAGCTCAGCTTTATGTGGAGAGCTCGGCTCCAGTCCTTGGGAGCCCAGGGCCTGCCACCTACAGGCTTGAGAGTTTGGGCCCCCAGCCCCGGGTCTGAGAGCCTGTTTCCAGCCCCCACGTCTCTCTTTGTCCCTTGACATTAGCTCCCACCCACCAATCTGAGTTCATCCCTCATTTCTGGCATCTCAGGATTTCATTTTCCTGGTTTCATTCTGTTACCATCTAAAATAATTTTTGTTACATTTTATCCAGTAGTTTGAGATGAGAGGATGCATTTCCCAGGTCAGCTTAGTCTACAAAGTTAACCAGAAGTCCAACCAAATGTAACAGGTAGTGTTTTTAAATGAACCAAGAACTAGTGGATGGCCAGAAATAATATAAACAATTTAGCATTTAACATTTCTTACATTTTTTTCCTATAAAATTATTTACGTTTCTAACTTCAAAAAAGACCTCATCGATCATGCGGACCCCTGAGTACCAAATAAGTTAAATACATGTTGACTGTTGGAAGTACAGGGGATTCCTTAAGTACCTGATATCACAATGCAAGTGTCCTTCGATCGCCTCTTCATGGCCTTGTAAGCAGCGTCAGCGATGGCAAAAAGATGAGGCGGTCTCTCGTACAGCTCACGGCCTTTATACTGCTCAATAGTGTCTCTCCCATAGATGTTCAACAACTTGTAAGGGTTCACGGAAACAACAACTTCTCCAATGAAAGTGTAGATGCGTCCTTTTTCAAATCTGCACAGAAACAAGAGAAAAGGAAGAAGCAGGTGCTATTATAAAGAAATGCTTTTTCCTACAAGTCTCTTATTTCCAAAAAAACCCACAAAAAACAAAAAAAAACCCCAAATATCCCAGGAGCAATTTCTGAACTAACATTTCACTGTTTTGAGTTCACTTTTATTTATTTTTAAATTTACTTATTTATTTTGAGTGGAGAGGTAATTAGGCTTATTTATTTATTTACTTAATGGAGGTGCTGGGGATTGAACCCAGGACCTCACACATGCTAAGCAGGCGCTCTACCAATTGAGCTACAACCTTCCCCTCTGAGTTTACTTTTAGAGATAACCCTTGAGGCTATGTCCCTTCAGATGCTGCTCATAGAGAAGACCAGTAGGGGTGAAAAGCCAAGAGAGAAGATAGAATTTAATTCTTTGGAGGCTGGAGATTTCCTGTGTCCAAAATACAGAAGGATAAGAACGGGAAAAATTAAAATAATTGAAGGCAAGCTAAGAGCTCTAGGAGGAAAAGATACAGAAGCTAAAGCAGGTCCTGAAATCCATTTAGTCAGATTTTCAATGGTAAAGAAAACTGTCCAAATGCATTTATTTCTTCTCCCTCTTAAAACCCCACTAAAATGTCAGCAGAAGAATAAAAACAGCAAAATCCATACCAGAGAGAATGGTTAGTGGAGACAGTTCCGACAAAAATCAAATTCATTTAAAAAAAAATGACTGCCTAAAGTTTCATGGTGCAGATATATCCTTATTTATTCAGTCATCCTCCTTTCTTCCCGCTGTTATGAACAATAATGTAGGGAACACTCTTGACACATAATCTTACAAATCAGTGCTTTTATTTCTGTGAAACAGATTCCCAGGAATGGGACAGCTGATTTAAACGCATGTGTATTTTATAAAGTTTAACAGGATCCCACCACTCACACATATAAAAGGCTAAAAATCCACCCTGTGTATGATTTGTACGTATAGCTGTGCATAAATATAGTTTGTAAACGATTACATGAGTGTGGAAAAATACGGAAGAGTGCATGTGATATTTTATGTACCCTTTAAACACATAGTAGGGTGAGGAGGAAGAAGGCCATGTGGGCAGTTGGAAGAAAGTCATACGAACTAAGAAAAAAAAAAAGAGTAAAAAAAAAAAAACCCACACACAGTATCAATAATGTGACTGGAATTGTGCAAAATCATGTGTCCATACTTGCAAAGAAAAAATAATACCAATGGAAAATTTAGAAAATCCATGCATATATTCACTATTGACACATTAACTCACACATATAAACACACATGAACCGGAGTGAGGACGACACCCAAAGGGATGTTTCCACACCAGTGGCTGCCCCGGTGCCCTCCACCTGCCCAGAGGCACAGGCAGACAGAGCTCACTCCCAAGAGCGGAAAGAAACAAGCGCAGAGACTGGAAAATGCTGGTCCATGGAAGCGGCCGTGTGTCTAAGCTTTCTTGCTGTTGGATCAGTGCAGCAGAGAAATAACTAAAGCATTTGAGACCAAGAGGCAAGAACCTTAAACCTCCCCTACACTGGAATGAAGGCTACCAGCTATAACTGGGAGTGGAAATAAACATGCTGATAATGTCAACAATAAATTAAAGCCAAGATTTTTATCAAGTAGTTATGTTTAAATAAGAGTTACTGAGGTTTTCTGTGCATTTTTCTTCTGTTGTTCTCCTCTGCCTCCCTTCTGTTGTTAGACAGAAAATTTGCTTATGTGGTAGCTAAGCACACCAACCCCGGAGTCTTTGACTGGGTCCGAAGGCTCCTATTACAAACTTGAGAGCAGTGAGCCTTTGTGAAAGCTGTTTTACCTCCATGTGTTTCAGCTCCTTCTCCTGTAAAATGGTGGTAATTACACCCTTCCCTCCCTCTGGCATCGAGTAAGTACTTAAAAAAAAAAGCAATTAATCTTCTGCATCCAATTACGTTCTGCATGAAGGAGATTTTTAATAAATGGTTTTATTTTATTAGCATTGCTACTAAAATCACAATAATCCCTACCCACGAGGAATTAATGCAACAATCATGATCCGTTTTCCTGCCTCAGCTGTCAAATGAACACAAGTCACAAGCAAAATGTCTACGTAACTCATGTTCAAAGACCCACAAAAAGAAGCAGCAGCTAAGAGTCACCACCCAAGCCTTTGTGGCTTAACCTGCCGATCTGAAGGACGTGTTCTCATCTTCAAAGGTGAGAACTGAAAGGACAAAATTCCTTAGTTTAAAAAACACTGCAAACAGAACAAATAAAGAGAAGGCGATGTTAGGGGGAAAAAAAATTACCTCATGAGTCTGGAACTCTGTGACTAAGAAACAGCAAATAACATCTGAGATTAGAATGTTGTTCTAAGATTCCAGGTCTGCCCAACCGTGTAACTCTCTGAAATTCCACTGCATTTCAAATAGAATACTTTGTTTATCGAAATGTCTAAGCATCATGTTCGTAAAACTCTATGTATAAAGCCATCTAATGTGTGGCTATGGACTTGAGGGCACTGGCAAAGGCTGGATAAAATACACAGTGCTTCAGAAAAGTTTGCTTGTTAAAGATGAAACTTTCAATTTGGTTAGGCCTTAAAACCACCACTAGATGGTGCCAGCAGACACCTTAACGCCAACCCAAGGTTTCTGTTTGCTTTGGAGAGCCTCAGGGTGTGAAGCACTAAGGTAATTTACCTGTTTGCTTAGCCTCCAGGAGGAATGGCAGTAAACATCCTAGATGACCAACAGGGTGATACCATCTCTTACGACAGACCAAGGCAGGCACTCCTACGACCTCTGTGTGCAAACCTTTTATGACAAACTTCTACCGTTCATTCCGCATATTTGAAATACTTCATACATTTTATAATTCATCATTCAATACCTGCTTTGTGACAGACTCTGGGTCTGATCCTGGGAATTAAGAAAGAAAGAAACCCTCCTACACTGTTGGTGGGAATATAAATTGGTGCAGCCACTATGGAGGACAGTATGGAGATTCCTCAGAAAACTAAAAATAGATTTACCATATTATCCAGCAGTTCCCGTTCCTGGGCATACATCCGAAGAAAAATATAATTCAAAAAGACACATACACCCCAATGTTCACAGCAGCACTATTTACAACAGCCAAGACATGGAAACAGATGACTGGATAAAGAACTTGTGGTATATTTACACAATGAATACTACTCAGCCATAAAAAAAAATGCCATTTGCAGCAACATGGATGGACCTGGAGACTGTCATTTTAAGTGAAGTAAGCCACAAAGAGAAAAAGTGCCATCCGATAGTGCTTATATGTGGAATCTTAAAAAAAAAAAAGACACAAATGAACTTATTTACAAAACAGAAACAGACTCGCAGACATAGAGAACAAACTTACGGTTACCAGGGGGTAAAGCAGGTGGGAAGGGATAAATTGGGAGTTCAAAATTTGCACCGTGCTCGGGGAGTGATGGAAATGTTAGGTACCTTGACTGTGGTGGTAGCTTCATACGTGTATATAGCTATCAAAATCCATCAAGTTGTACATCTGAAATATGTATAGTTTGCTGTACAGAAATTATGCCAAAATAAAGGTTTTAAAAAGGAATAAGGAACAGGGAGGTGTTGTAAATAGATAATAACAAGATGGTGTGATAGGTAACATCATGAAAGCAGGTACCAGGAGGGCAAAGATTCTCACGACAAACTCCATGGGACGTAGAGCCCAGGAGGGAAATACACACACTGGACAGCAGCACACACAGGCCCCGTGTGTTGTGGCCGCTACGTTTCTCCTCACTTGACTCTCCTAGCTCCCACAACACTTCCAGCCATCAGAACTCTGCCCCTCCCCGGTCTCCCCCCCACGTCACTCTCGCCTTCACTTTAATGAGCTACCTCCAGTTCCCCAGACCACCAGGCCTTCCTGGTTCGCCCCTGGGGTCCGTTCTGCCTCGAATACCCTCCCCACCCTGCCTCTTCCTGCCCCCATCTGTGAGGCAGATTCCCACTCCTTCAGAAGCCTAAAGCAGCAGCCCCTCCAGGAAGCCATTCTTGCCACCCCACCTCCAACACTAGGATTATGGTCTTTGCTCTGTTCAGATTTTCCGTTTTCCCTTTGAAACTTCCCAAATAGTGAAAATAGCTTAACAGCAATTGATTTTTAAAACTTAAATTATTTAAGGAGTTTATTTAAAATATTTATTAAATGGGCTGGATATTTTCACTGACTTCTGAATAATGAAACAAAGAGGTTCTAAAAAGTCTATGAATTAACGAGGAGCAATGGAGAAAATACAAAGGTTACGCCTTTGGAGAACAATAGTCTTTTGTACATGAGTTCTGAAACATTTATTTAAAAAAACATAGCCTCGTTGATTTGCACATGTGCTTATATAAAAGACTGCCTATGGGGGGAAGGGATAGCTCATAGCGGTAGGGCGCATGCTTAGCAGGCACAAGGCCCTGGGTTCAATCCCCAGTACCTCCTCCAAATGTAAATAAATAAATAAATAAACCCAATTACCTCTCCCTCATAAGCCAAACAAACAAACAAAAAGATTGCCTACAACAGGAAGTCAAGACATACGCAGCTCCCTCAAATCAGACACGGGCAGACTGTGTGTGCAACTGGACAGAGAAGTACGATCCTGGGGTGGGGACACGCACACAAAACTGCACTAAAGAAATGAAGCACTAATTGTGAACATGAACTTAATGTGAACTTAAGCAAGAACGTAAGCAAGAACCATGTGGCAGGATTAGAAGTGTGGGAAGGAGGGTGGCTTAGAGTAGAAAACTTGTATTAGGGAATGAATGCCAGGGAACAGTTGGGTAAGTAGGAGGGAGTCAGATTTGATATGATACCATAGGCTTTAAAAAAAATGAAGTCTACTTTACATACAACACTATATGTTTCACCTGTACAATACAGTGATTCAGTATTTGTACACACTGCGAAATGGTCACCAGGGTAAGTCTAGTTAACATCTGTCACTATACAGAGTTACAGACTTTTCTCTTGTGATAAGGTTTAAGGTCTACTCTCTTAGCAGCTTTCAAATATGCAACACAGTACTGTTACCCACAGTCACCATGCTGTACGTTGCACTCCCATGACTTATTTATTTTATGACTGGAAGTTTCGACCTCCTGCCTCCCTTCACCTGTTTCCTCCCCACCCCAACCCCCACCTCTGGCAACCACCAATCTGTATGTATCTATAAGTTTGGGGGTGTTTGGTTTTTGTTTTTTAAGATTCCACATATATATGAGATTTACAGTATTTTTTTTCTTTTTTCTCACTTACCATAAAGTCCTTATTTCATAAAAGGCAAGATTTCCTTCTTTTCTATGGCTGAATAGTATTCGTGTGTGTGTGTGTGTGTGTGTATCTCACATCATCTTTATCCATTCATGGACACTTAGATTATTTCCTGATATGACAGGCTTTGAAAGCCAGGCTGAGAGAGTCTAAATTTGATGCAACTAGAAACAAGGGAAAAAGTGAAGCCTTTTCCAGCTAAGGAGATCAGTAAGACCTGCCTCGGTGGAAATGAGGGAAAGAGATATTTGAGTTGTTTCAAAGGGAAACTGGGCAGAATTCGAACACTTACTGAACACGAGGGTCAAAAGTACATTTAACTTCTGAGTTGTGCGGAAGGAGAAGGAATTCACTTCAGATGATGAGATTCCAAACGTACTCTCGAGGATGCTAAGTTCCCCCACTAACAGAACGCAGTGTCATCCTTGACTGGCTTCTTCAACTATACGGAATCAATTACCATCAGAAGGAAAATTCTCTGTGAACGGTCTACTGTGTATTTAATAAAATTTTTATTCATGAATAAATATTACTTATTTCGCGAGAACATACATTTTCAAATAGCTGATGCTTAACCGCATTGATGTGGCCTATTTTCCTTTCCAATGCAAACGAAATTTTAAGTTGCTATGAATGTTTATAACTCTCAGGAGAGGTGTTCACCCACACAGGCCGTTCTCTGTTATCTCCTCAAGCAGCTCCAGCCTGGGTTCCACCCCAGCACTTCAGCAAACCTTGATCACACTTCCCAAAGTGAGTCCCCAGTGACACTGCTACATTCACCGATGACTGTCTGACCTCATCTTAGCTGGTGTCCCAGCAGCACTTGACCAGAACTCCCATTTCCTCCATATGCGCTTCTCTTGGCTTCCGGGAGGCCACATTCTCTGGGTGTTCCTCCTCGGCTCCCTGTGTCATCTACTTCTTCCCAGTGATCTCTAAACACTCAATTTCTCCCGGGTTAGGTCCAGCATCAGCTTCGAATACCATGTAAAGGATGCCCATCTGAGGAGGAGGGAGTAAAGATCTCTTGGCCCTCCTCTACCTTCTGAAAAAAGCCAAAACAAAGCCGGAAAAGAAAATGTTACCTCTTAGGAAACAGAAAACTAGCTACAACGCTGAAACACCATCTCTGAAGCAAGGCTGTGAAGTGTCAGAAAACCAGACCTCGCTGAGGGATGCTGCTCAGAGCGGGCGCGTGCCTCTGCAAAGCCCAGAGGCTGGACCACGCTCTCCGGAAGCAGGCTATGGTTCCCAAGGGGCCAAGCCAACAACCTTTGGGTAATAACAGCAGGGTCTCGGGAGGCAGGGGTCTGCAGAATGAAGTGACGCTTCAGAATAGCTGCAAGACAGAGCTAAATGAAGAAATGAGTAGAAGTTACATTTTTACAAAAAAAAGCAGGCTGTCAGAGCGGCGAGGCACCAAAAAAAAGGAGGTACAACTGCTCTGCGGCTGATACTAACTCACCTCCCAGGAGTCTCACGGCACACGTGTGGGACTTGCTTGCTAGTCAGGCAAAGTTCTGGCCATTTCAGGGCAGACTGTTACTGAGAAAGGGTCCAGAAGTGACAGATCCCAGCCTTGGTGACCCGATGGCCATTCTGCACACTTTCTTTCAACAACTAACCAGCTCAGAATGGAACACGCCTATTCAGAGACGGCAGGAATCAAAAAGGAACCAGAATGAGGCCCACGAAAAGATGTTACAGGAAAAAAGTAGGCAGTCTGACTGACAAAAGCATACCCACGGTAAGAAAAGGTGCATAAAGGGAAAAAAATGATGACAAAATATTTCTGCATGAAAGCAAAGAATGTAAAGAAAATATAGCCCCATAAACCAAGAGATCAAAGGAAATACTGGTTTTTAAAAAGAGAAATCATATTTAAAAACTATTTACTTTTTTTAAAAAAAGGAGATGAGAAACTAAAAGAGCTCAAGGAAAACCCCCACACAAATGAAGATCACATTAAAAGACATCAAATGGGAAATGGATGCTGCTGAAAAGACAGGAGCAAGGGAAAACGTGGAGAAAAGTAAGCAAAATGAAATGGGGAACAAAATTAAGGTAGAAAGAAGGAAATTATAGAAGTGGAAGACAATGGAGATCACATGATTGGTGTTCCTGAACGCTTTAGCACGTAATAACGGTGACATTTCAAAACAGCTAATACCAATAATAAAAGTCAATAAACAGTGTTGGAAAATGGGCTAGCCACCTGGAAAAACAGAGGACAGGTTATTCGTGTGACAGCTGGAAAACTGTGTTCCCCCCCAAAAGATATGCTTAAGTCCTAACCCCTGGTCCCTGTGGAGGTGACCTTATTTGGAAACGGGATTTTTGCAGACATAATTAGGATGACTGTCATTAGGTGGACCCAAAAACAGCATGACTGGTGCCCTTCCGAGAAGAGGACAAGGCCTTGTGAAGACAGACAGGGAAGACGCCATGCGATGACAGGCAGATGCAGCTACAGGACAAGGAGCGTCAAGGGTTGCTGGTCACCCCTGGATGCTAGGAAGAGGCAGGGGAGGATTTCTCCTCTATGGGTTTCAAAGGAAGTGTGGCCAGCGGACACCTTAATTTCGGACCTCTAGTCTTCACAACCGTGAGACAGTGATTGTCTGTCATCTCAAGCCACCCAGTTTGCGGTAATTTGTTACAGCAACTCGAGGAAACTGATGCAACGAGTTATACCAAAATAAATGCCATGAAAACATGTCGCAATTCCACTGGAAGGAAAAGCAAGTCAAATCAACACTATGACACAATTTTTCACCTACAGATCAAGCGTTTTATTGTGAACAATGTTAGCAAGAATACGAAGTCACAGGCACCTTCCCCGTCAAGGGTATCGCCTTAATTGGTCTGACCTCTTTCAATCTCCATATAGCAGGAGGCATGATCTTAAAATATATACCTAACTGCTCATTCCTATCTTTAGATCTTTTCAGTGGGAAACTTCAAAGTCAGGCCAATCTGACATTCAGATATTGGCTCATCTCATGCCAATCACTGTGTGCACTGACTAAACTGCCCCCACCCCCGACCCTCCCACACTTGTCTGTTTCCTTTACAATATTTGCTACAAGTAATATCTTGTTTACTTGTTTACTATCTGTCTCCAGGGGGGTAGAGACTACGTCTTGATCACTGCTTTATCTTCAGCAGGCAATATATGATCCTAGAACTTATAGGGGATGCTTAACTATTTGATGAACGAAAAAATAAAGGAATGAATGAATGAATTCCTTTAGCCCACCTCTACTCTCTCAGAAAGTGGTTTTGCATTCTACTTACACAGAAAATCCAGGTGTGGAAAACTTTAAATCGCCTACTATCATTACCATTTTTTTCTATATATGTACTTAGTTTCATTTCTCTTATTTCCTTGTGACTTCCAAAAATGAAGAGTGTGGGTTAAGTACAGCCAAATGTCACCTGGTTTCTAAAAGATGGGCCATATCCCCCTGTCTCAACACAAAATCATCTTTCCCTTCATGTGGGCAACTTCACATAATCCAGATACAAATAATAATTTTTATTCCAGGAAAATACAATTGAATGGTCCGTACTTTGACTCACCCTCTGAGATAGGTTTTTCACTGTTAGAGAAGGAAGTTGCAAAACTTGTGGGGATGACTTGGAATTGGAGGTATCAGTACAAACGCATGGTCCAGGGGGATGAAGGGAGGGTGGGGTGGAAAGAGAAGTATGTGCACACACATTTCCTAGCTCTGTCTGCTGAGACAGCTTAGAAGCAATGGCATCCAGAAGCTGGCCTGTAAATACTCCTCTTCTTAACCAAAAGGACCCAGCGCTCCTTAAAGAAAAGTTGGGCTGGGACAGGGAAAATAGATGAGCCTGGAACAGCTTGTTGAGTCAGAAAGCAGTGAAGTACTTTAAAGCATGACAGGAACAGAGGAGCCAGCTTTGAAAGGGCTCCTGGCCAAATGTGGGACCACATGAGCATTAAAATAAGGAATGTCTGTGACATTATAATCCTTTGAATAAAATAAGAACCTGTAAGTCCACACTGACATTAAAAAAAGGGGGAATAAATAAAAGAGAAGGAAAAGCTATTTCTTAGAGTGGAATGTCCCCTAAGAAATATGGAAGGAATGATGTGAATTAGAAAATTATCAGTGCACGCTAAAACTTTGAGTTGAAAGCGTGACAAGGAAGAGGACATTTACACAGCTTCAAAGGATCTTCCACAAGTTACTTATTAATTACAAATGGGAAAGATAATAATTTTACACTGGAGAAAGCTTGTAACCACCTATACCAACTGATCAAAATTAATAGCCCCAATATTGAAACAAACTAACATATGTGTCTGTGATGGTTAATTTGATGCGTCAAGGCATCTGGCAAAGGGTGCGAGACATCTGGTTAAACATCATTTTGGGTGTCTGTGAGGGTGTTTTTGGTTGAGATTACATTAGAATTAGCAGAGTGAGCAAAGCAGAGTGCCCTCCCCAATGTGTAGACCTCATCCAATCCATCGAAGGCACAATTAGAATAAAAGGGTAAGAAAGAATTCTTTCTGCCTGACTGTCTTTGAGTTGGGACATGGGTCTTCTGCCTTCATACACAGACTGAGACTAGAACTCACATCATTGGTTCTCCTGATTGCACTTCTCAGTCTCCATAACTGTGTAAGCCAAAAACCTCTTTAAACACACACACACCCACCCTGTTGGTCCTGTTTCTCTGGGCAACTCAAACTAACACAGATTTTGGTACCAAGAGTGGTTCCAGAGGAACAAGATTTTAAGGATGAGTTTTCTGAACTGGGTCTGGGGGTTCTGGAATTGGTTATCAAATATGATTAGATTTAAAGCCACCAATGACTCTATTTCCAGGAGTAAAGACAGCACTGATGGTCCATGGTGTGGTCTGGCCATAGAGATACATAAATGTCCCCACTGAATACTCCAATCAACCTCTTATAAGCAACAAGGAGCTGGGCGACTATATACATGATAATTCCAGACATTCTTGGAAAAGTAACAAGTATGTAACAAGAAGTTGGCTGGTAGGCTGGCCTAATGTTGCTGGACAAAGAGGTGAATGAAAAGGATGATCTCAGGGGTTAAAACTCCCAGCTCAAGAGCCATGAAATGACCTGAAAGCTTCTGTGTGGGCCCTGAAGGAGTGTCGTATCTCTTGCATCCTCAGGGCTGAGAACCTGGAGAAACCCAGGGCCCCCTGATAGGACGCAGAGAAGGCACAACAATCACTCCTGCGGCATCTGCCGAAAACATATATCCTGAATCTAATCAGGAGGAAACAGAAAACCAACCTCAATTGAAGGAGAGTGGACGAAATAACGGGAAAATCCCACAGTCAAGAAAACAGACAAAGGCTGAATAATATTCCAGCTCAGAAGAGACATAACAACTCAAATGCAAGGCGCACTCCCAGGAAGTTTCCTGTAGTATTCTTGTAATTTTTCTGTAAATTTGAAATTATATCAAAGTCAAAAGTTGCTAGTAAAAAAATCCTACTTTCAAGCTTCCTGATAAAGTAGGTTTAAATTTTTATTAATTTGTTAATTTTTAATAGGCAACACAGACTCTAAGTAAAAGATTCAAAAGATATCAATGAATCGGTAGTAAAAAGTATTTCTCTCATCTTTCCCATAGCCTCCCTCATCAGAGGTAACCACTGCCACTGGTTTCCTGTGATTTATTCTAGAAACAATTTACGCATACACACATATATGCATACATGCAGCTTTTTCCATGAATGACTCTTTTTCTCTAATTAAAAAAAAAGTATATATATCTTGGCAACGGTTTCATGTAAGTAAACAGAGAAAAGCCTCATTTTTTAATGCCTGCAATAGTATTTCATTTTGCAGGTGAATATACAATAATATATTTAATCAGTCCCTACTGGACATTCAGGTCACCAACTGTTTGTTACTATGAACAATGCAATTACAAATATAATGGCATATATTTCTTTGTGCATATGTGTACATATAACTGTAGAACACATTTCTAGAACTGAAACTGCTGGTTCAAAGGACACGTGCATTTTAAACTTATTTTAAATTAGTTATTGCCAAATTATTCTCTGAAGAGGTTGCAGCAATTCACACTTCCACTCACAACATATGAGAGTTTCTGTTTTCCTTCATGTGGGTTTTTTTAACCAATGATGCCAGCCCATTTCGAAAGGACAGCCTATACTGCAGTTTCATTTTCAAAATACACAAAACTTTGACCCTCTCCTTAGTGGTATGCCAAATTTATGCAACACTCATTAGCTTACTGCCAACTTCCAACAAGGTGTAGCTCACCTTCCCCAGGTCTCAGATAAGACTTTCTCCCAAGGGTGAAGGCACCTTTGTTTCTGCTTCTGGCAAAATCACGGTCCCCAGGTGATGGAGTCAATTCATTTTATGCCCTGGGTTAGACAGTGTGTTCCTGAGACAGGCAGGGACTACCCTGGAACGATGGCGAGCTTCAGAGTCACACACAGTCCTGGGGCCCCGGGTTTGAATCCTGCTCTGCTAGTTACAGACTGTGCACATTTGTAAACATCTGAGTAACTAAAACGCGCCATGTGCCGGGCACTGTGCCAAGAGCCTGAGTTACAAAGAAGAATAAGGCATGGCATTGTTGTCCTAAAAGCTTTACATAAACACAATGTCATGTAGTAAAGCACAATGACAGAGTGTTTAAAAATTACATATTTTTTAACCATTCTCTTCTTGCTCCCATCCTCCCTCCCTCTCCCTCTCTCCCTCACACTCAGACACACACACACACACACAACCATGCTGTTTCAGAAAAGATTAAAGGCAATAACAACATAGAAAGGATGCTATGGAAACTCAGAGAAAGGGTACCTAATCCAGCTTTAGGAGGCACCCTAAAAATTAGGTTACTTGACATTTAAATTATGTCTGCGATTACACAACCTCCATACAAGGTAACTCAAGGAATCTCTTGGTTTACACCACCTTAAGAGCATCTGGTCCAGGACGCTCTATTTTGACTCTGTATTAACACAGTCAAGCCGTGGAAGAGAACACTTGAGCAGGAGCACCACCACGGCCCCCAAGCGCAGCGCAAGGACCACCCTGGGCACTCCCAGCACAGGAAAGGGTGCATTAAGAACGTGCGCGCTGTGACCTGACGGCAGTTTAGCACCAACTAGCTCTACCAGCCCACGCCAGTGATCTAACCTCTCTGCTGGGGAGGTTCTTCATCTAAAAGATGGGACGATGCTAGCTAGTATCCACCTCACCGGACTGCAATAAGAAATGAGACTCCACTTGTGGACCCCTCTGCGCACTCTTAGCACGTGGTAAGAGTGCAGGAACACGAGGTACCCCCCCTTTTTTTTTTTACCACGAGCAGTTCTGCAAGCCCAGTGAATGGCAGGAAGCGTCCTTCCTCCACTCAGGTCCCATTGTCCCACGCGCTGCATCTGTGTTGTGCTGTGTTTATCCCCAGGCAAGGGTCACTTCTGTTAGCATGATGAGTCATGACCCGGCGTGCCATCATGTCCGGAAAGCATTCTTCTAGGACGGACCCTCTCAAGCCAAAACCCCTCCGTAAAAAATGTCCTGGCTTTTCATAGGACATAGGAAACCAGCTAGGGCCACTGGCAGTGGTTTTACTGACTTCCTGACTTCATCTCCTGGTTCTCTCCTCCAGAGCAACATCTCTTCACTTGAGCAACACAAAAGGTAGTCAAACCACAAAGTGTGCTCGGGAGACGCCTGGCTGAATTACTTCACCCCTTCCTTCTCTCTTCCTCTCTTTCTTCCTTCCTTTCTTTCCAATGGAAATCATTTGCTTTTTATTTATACCTTATAAGATAATGATTACTTTTTAAATACTATTTTGTTACTTAATATCTTGGGGGGGAGGGGACCCTGACTTTTAAATTTTATTTATTTTTATGTATTTTATTTTTTAATGAAGGTACTGGGGATTGAACCCAGGACCTCGTGCATGCTAAGCATGTGCTCTACCACTGAGCTATACCCACCCTCTTCCAATGATTCCTTTTTCAAAACACATTTCGATTATATAGTAAGGCATGTAGAGAAATATTAATTTAAAATTTTCTCGCTGCCGTTTTGAATTTTATTTACATTCATTCGTTCATTCATTCAATAAATAGTTTTTAGTGCCCATGTTCCTAGCACTGTGGTGGGAGCCCTGGGTACAGGAACGAGCAGGCAGACCTGTCTCTGCTCCAATGCAGGGTAATGAGAAGGCCAGCATTAAACAGGGGCTCCGGGAAGAGGCAAGAGCAGGTGTACCGCGCGGGTGGAGGGAGGGGACACGTGCTGGAGGAATCCAGAGCGGGACAACGTGCCCACATCACAGCAGAGAGAGTAAGGGGAGAGTGATGTCAGGGGTGTGAGAGGGGAGGCTAGAGTGTGCAAGCCTGGCAGGCATGTTATAAGGCTTTGGGACTTTATCGCCAGGGCAGAGTTGTAAGCATTGATTACATCTGCTTATCTGCAAGCCCCCTCTGACCACAGGGTGGAAAGGATTGAGTGCCTGGTGGTGGAGCAGGCAGGAGGCTACTGCATTAGCCCCACCAAGGGGTGACTGGGGCTTTGGACAGGATGGAGCAGTGAAGAAATGGAGATGGGGACAGGCTTGAACAGCAGAAGCAGAATCGATTAGACAGGATGACTCAGATGGGATGTGAGAGGTGAGAAAGGGAGGGGCCAAGGTTTCTCACAACCGCAACTGAGCAGACCATGATGCTCCTGTCAATGAGAATGGGGACTTTGGAGGAAGCACAGCATTTCAGGAGGGGCCCGGGATTCAGACAGGCTAACACCTGAGAGAGAGCCCAGTGCAGGTGTTCCTCTTCCCCTTCTCATAGTCTAATTACACCTGATCCCCTGGACACAAGGGGAACACAGAGGGCCACCAACAAGGTATCAAGAAAATAGAGGGCGGTCAGAAATCTTTACCTGTTGCAAGGGGACCATGTGATCCGCTGACCATTTAAAAAGCAAGAAAAAGATTTTAAAGAGATAGTAGATACCTGGGTTCTATTTAAAAATTTTTACTAACTGAATTTGATCACGTCAAGTCACTCAGTGGTTCTACCTGCTTGGACTAAGAGAATGGTAGAAACAATCCAACACCCTCCCATATAAAGGCTTTCTCTCTGCTAAGGTCCCTGGCAATTTCACTAAAAGTAAAAATACTACGGCTAGCTCTCAGTGCACGGTCTAAATCTCTTGACTATGACAGAAACTCTTACCAATTATCACAACTCATGCAACCTAGCAAAAGGAAACAAAACATTTTAAGGTGTATTTCAATGAAAACAAGATATGTCTCGAGGATATAAAAAATAATCTGTCAAATACAGCAGCTGGGTTGACATCTATAAATGGATTGCTTCTCAGCTTGTGTTGTTTTGTCTGCTGGGGTGTCTGGAAAGGCTTCAAATTTCAGGTCTGTCACTGTGATGAGAAGGATACCGGCCATTCATAGGGCACTTGGTCAATCAGTCACTTTACTATTGATGAGTCTCCCCTACTGGTGTCAGGACACTTCTATGCTGGGTAGAGTCGCTGGTAGGATAGAATACCAGTAACTCCAGGTTTCAACACTGTTGGAAATGAATCTGAAATGGTTATGTTTTGATCTTGCAAGGAAAGCTATTTTTCCCATGAGTTAATAAAGGGGTTGTAAGCTTACCAACCCCATACCATGGAACACAGATTCTGTTTTGGCCATCGTTTGCCACCTTATAGCCTTTAAATAGTATTTAAATGCTTAATTGACTGACTTTTCCTGAAATCTTGGTAGAGGAAATAAAAAGACTGGTGAACTGAACTGTAGTAAAATCACCAGCAGGGACTCTTAAGAATCCGTAGAAACCACAGACCCTCAGACCAAGAGAACGGACGCTTAAATACTCACATGCATTTAAAAATCAGTAAAAACAAAAAACAAAACAAACAACCCCCCCACAATAAAGATGTTATATATTTTACAATGTCAGCATATGAATAGGTCACAATAGCATTCTTTAGCTATGAAATGCTGAGCGCCTGTTAACGACAGGCAAGATGATTTAGACCAAAACAAAAAGGAAACGTTCCTATTAATAACATGACACAAAATTTTCTCTTCCAATCAACAAGTAACAAATATAATTTCTTTTTTTTAAATTTTTTAATGAAGGGAGGTAATTAGGTTTATTTATTTAGTAGGGGTCCTGGGTTAATTCCCCATGCTAGGCATGCACGCTACCACTGAGCTATACCCTCCCCCTATAATTTCTGCAACACAGGGCTCAACTCTTACATATTTATTCCTTTCATCCATTTCATTTAAAAATGGTTTCCCATTACAGTAACCATTTGGCTGGCTACCTGGCATGCCCAGGGAAATAGTTAACTGCATTTTGCCTTAACCAAAGGAGCTACCCTATGACTATAAATCAACACTGCTTGGGAAAATGAGTCAGAAAACCCTTTGGTAAGAATGCGCAATTATATAAATGGGTAACAGTTATGCATTGTAAATAATACTACACACCACTTAAACTACAGTCCTGAACACTTTTAAAAAAAGAAACACATAAATCCTACAGATGTCTGAGGACTGTAACTAAACAGGATAAACTCAGGACCCTTATCCCACTCCATCCTCAAGCTTACCCTGGTACGAAGCCCCGCTACCCTACACTGTACCCAGGTGTTCCATTCCCTGGGCTTTCTGGGTGACAGGAAAGTTAACAGCTATATCCTGCCACTTTTCTCCAACTATGCCTAATTTAGTAAATGACAGAAAACCTAGTCAATACACTGCCATCACTTTTTAAAACCTATAGTTCCTTAGCCCAGTTTTCATAACACATGAAATCTTTGCTGTTCAGTCCTGGGGCAACCAGACAGGCTTTGGGGACAAGCTGGGTACCAGTTGTAGCTGAGACACTGAAAAGAACTACATGGTTATGCAGCCAAGTGAATGAAGTATTCCCTTTTCACATTACTGTCACAATACCCGTTTTAAGTTCAATAAACAAAGTCACACGAAACTAATACTTTTCGTGCACCTACTGTGCCAAGAACTACGTTAAATATTTTTCATGCATGCTTACATATTAACAGAAAATCTTCTCAAACATTCTTCTGCTGACATCACATGTCCAGTTACAGGTAAGAAGGAAATGACCATATACTGAAAACAATCACCTAACCATTATCTCTGCTTGGAGAAATGTGAACTACAAAGCTAAGCTTTCAGCGGCCTGGGAGGGAGATCTATTTCTCCCACAGAAGGGATTTCATAAGAGTAAGGAAACTGGAAGGCTTCCCAGATGCTCCTAACTTATGTGTTCAGCTATCGTTTCTGCTGAGGGGAACTAACAGCCACCACTGAACTGAGCAGAGGATTTTAAAACCAGCAAAAATATTTACTGAATGAATGAATGAATGAACGAACGGCCAGAAACTTGGTCGGCTGGCTCTCTCCTCGGCTTTCCTTGTCAGGAGTCTGCAACATCCATTAAGGCCACATCTCCTCATGAAAAAGCTTTGAATTTTGCATCATCCTCATACTTCTTCTATTTGGCATTTTCTCTTGGCTTGAGGTTTGTTTTTTTTTAAACAACCTTCCTTGTGTCTAAAGTAGACTAAAAGGTTAACTTCCTTTCCCTTATCAGTGGTGTAGGATTTGTGTCCTTTAGGCAGCCTGACTTTTGCACAGGGGCTAGCAATCTCAGAGGAAGGAGGAAGGCTAAGTTGGCACACTCCCTATTCCAATGTTGGAGGTGTCTGGGGGGCATACAGAACTGCCACCGTGCTAACCTGGTAGCACTGTCACTTCTCTGACGCCAAGTCCCTGAAAGGACATGAAGGCTGTCAGATGTCAACTCCAAGTGAAATATCAAGAGCTGCTCACTGGGGCCCATCAATAATGCCTGTTTATTTGGGGATGAAGTTATTAGGGTAAGGAGAAAGGAGCTGACCCTGGAGGGCTTCAGAGAAGATACAAAAGACATAAGACATCAATTATTACTACTCTGCAAAGGGTTTTCATCTTTACATGATATTTGATTTCTGTTTTGGGGTTTTTTTTTTGGAGGGGTGGGGAAGGCAATTAGGCTTATTTATTTATTTTAATGGAGGTACTGGGTTTGAACCCAGGTACATGCTAGGCATGTCCTCTTACCGCTGAGCCATACCCTGCCCCTTTTTACATGACACTGGAGATGTTGCCTTTTACAGCTTTACTTCTAAATAGTAATCAAGTTCCCTAAGGAACTGTGAGCCAGATTCCTTTTCAATTTATTTTTTGCTTATTCCTAGTACACTCCTGTGGGACCCAAGGGACTATTTACTAAGGAAGGAGGGCCCTGGCACCAGTAAGAGATTCATTATTAAAACTGCAACGTATTAAATGGGCCCGTATACAGATGATACAAATCAACACATTCCAAAGACAAACAGATATGGATATTTGGCTGCTCTGCTTGAGCCAGCCAGTCCTTCCACACTTGTGAAAATAACCAAGTGTTGCCTCCACTCCGGCACGGCAGACATCAGGAAGTGAGCTAAGAGAGTAAGAATGTGGTGGCAAAGAAAAGAGTCAAAAACTAAAAACAGATCAAATACATCAGGAAATGGAAAAAACAAATAATTCTCCCTATTTTTTCTTAGTTCCTAAAAGCAGAAATTCCTTTTTACTGCTAGATCAAACAGAGAAAGGAATTTATGTGAGTAGATTACTTGCCAATTCAAGATAAATACTATAATATTTATTTTTTTGGTTTAAGTGTCACCGCCCCCCTCAACCCAGGCCAACAGGAACGGTTCTAACTGCCCTTAGGAAATAGCTGCCCCTCTGGTTCAACCTGGCTCATTGAAGCAGCAGTTTCTCTAAATGCCTGTTACTGTTACCCTTTAAAAAGTAAAAGAAAAGCTAAGCCTACTTATAAACAGCATTATTTCCAAATCTTTAAATAAATTCCATCGTCCTCTGCAAATAAGAATTGAAACTATGTGATTGAATAACTGAAAACACCAATCCTCTTCTAATTTCAGGAAATACTTTGTCTCAAGTTTTTGCTTATAATTCATCTAAGTTTAAAAAGTCAAGGGTTTGGCCAGCAGGGCCAGTATATTTGGCAGAGCCGGGACTGGGGATTCAGCTGGCTCAGTCACTGTGTGTGGTGGGGCCAGCTGGGGGTGTTCAGCAGGGCAGGGGCCGAGGAGGCGGCCCATGTGGTGGGGAAATTAGTCACATACAGGAGGATTAAGAAAATAAGTAAATATGTTGAGGATGATGACAGCCAGGTTTCTTCTCACTACTGCAGAAGGAAATTACAAATCTGGAAGGGACAAGGTTAAAATAAACTCTGGGGTGTCGGACTGAAATGTGAGATATTGGGGTGAACTCACGATATTTAAAGTAAATAGACAAAGAAGTAGTTACAGACACATGTACGTGCGTGCCTGCAAGTTCCCGACCTCAAACTCCACTGAGAAAGCCTAGAAGCCTTGACACACTGGCATGGCAGCAACAACCAGACCTACCACCAGGATCTTGGTTTCTAATGCCACATGCCACTCACAGGAATCAAGGCTTTTTTTTTTTTTTAGAGAAATGGCTGAATCCATCACCAGGCCAGGGAGAGCCCTACGTGAGCCTGGAATCAGTATTACTGAGCCAGAAAGTAAGGAAGGTCTCAAAGAATGACTGCAGTATGTCAGAAAGGATACTGCAGCCAGCAGAAAGAGGCTTCCACTATCCAAGTCTGGGACCAATTGGTTTATTCGGGAAAATAGGAGCATGAATTTTGTGGTTGATTATGTATCTGTGTTCTCTGTTGTGGCTGTGTGCACTATAGCTTTTATCCTGACCAGCCTTCTAGGAGACACATACCATTGATTAAGCCAACGTGTGGGACAAATTCATCACCACAAATGAACACATAGCTCAAACCTGTGCCCTCTTGACAATATGGCTGCGTGCTGAAAAACAGGTAATATGCACACACTTTCCTGATAAGCTCTTTCTTTGGTTCCATAGAAGCATTCATTTATTAATGCTTTGAGTGCTTTCTTATGTCAGGGTACTAACAGGGGACTAACAGAGACAAATTGCTTTGGTTGTTAATGCATACAAAAAAATCTTTTTTTTCTAAGTTTTATTCTGAATATCAACTCGCGGAAAAAAAATTTTTTTAAATAACTTGTGAGACATGGTATCAATTAGGTTGGCCTTAAATGTTCCCTTTCTCTAAATTCAGACTAAAAGATTAATCACTTAGAGGAAGAAAACTCTTTCTCCCTGTTGACAATCTGTGGCTTAGAGTTAGCTTTGACTTTTATAAATAATTTTCATATTGAAATAATTTCAAACTTGTAAGCAGTACAAAGAACATTAAAAAAAAACCTCCCAAATATCCTTCACTCAGAAGATACCCCAGTTGTCACCATGTTTTCAGATTTGTCTTATTCTCACAATTATATGTGTGTACATACCCATATACATACAGTATTTAATGTTTATACCAACTGTAATCATCTATTTCTGAGCTCAACCAACGTATTTCAACCACAGATTTATACATAATTTTATTCTTCAAATGACATATAAGTCAAGTTAGGAGGGGAAATGGATGGTGCTGATAAAGCTGAAGGTTTTGTTTTGGTGTGGTTTTGGACTCGGCGGGTAACCCATGCTTGAATAAGGCACGGTGGGGACTAGACAGGGGTGTGCTCTGTACAAAGGGAGCAGCTGTTACTTTCATAGATGGTTCCTGCTCTGAAATGCAGATCCAGTTGTGCCAGAAGTTCTGAGTTTTTAAGAGAAGGTAGAAATAAGGATTTTTCAGGGCTATTATCCTATTTTAAAATGTTTAAAAATAATAAAACTGGTTTCAGGAAAAAAAAATCATCTCTATCTTGTGTGCAGCTCACCATACTGCCAGTTGACATGTGAAGTAGTAACCCACTGAATTCTGGGTGATGACTAATAGAAAGTTGTAATTCCATAAATAGGTAATTAGACATTGTGCAAAAATAATTTTAAAAATGACCCTACCCTAGGATCCTGCAGTCAATTCCCTCGCAAAGGAAGTGATGCAATATAAACTACATGCAGGATAAATAAAAAGGAAGACTGAGCTGGCAAGAACCAACCCCGTATTACAAAACAACATCTGCAAAGCAGAGCTTTTTAAGGAACCTTATGGAGTAGCCCCACTTATAAAGAATCTGGTGCAAACACAGCAATTACCAAGAAGTTTGTAATGATTTGGAAGAACAAAGACTTAAAACATTTTTTTAAAAAAAAGAACACAAACAAAGGCTTTGCATTCAAAGGCTGACCTTAAGGTTTATGTAGTAAAAGCAGTATTTCTATACTACTAATCAACATGACTAATGTTTACATTTACCTCTGGCTTATAGAACAATTAGGTAATCAAGATACTACAATGACTTGAAATTAAATTGACCCAAATTATATCTGGAAATGTCTCATTATCCTTTAAGAAGTATTTCAAGTCCTGCCCTCTCCATAAGGCTCTCTCTCCTCGACACCTCCAGTGCGAAGGATTTCTCTCTTCACTAGACACAGGATAATTACCGTCTCTAAAACTTATTTGTCAATTAACCGGATGTTGCACTGGGGCACCTCTTCTATGAACCTTTTAAGCTACTGAATTTTTTTTATTGCTACTTAATATTTCAAGTGTTTCTACATTTCTTTATATTCTCCAATAGTTCCTAGAAGTGTTACTTGCAGTGTTCCATTCTGCAAATTGTGCGTTGCTGGGTCTGTAGTAAGTACGGAAACAGAGAGTTGAGAAACTTTTCATGGCAATTTGACAATACAGTGACAGCCAAGAGCGAGATCAGTGAACCCACTTTGTTCAACAAAGTAAAGACCATTTCGGAGGCTGTTAAACTATCATGGTGAGGTCGTGTGTGACAGTGGCTGCATGTTAACCGTCCAGAAGCAGGACTATGATACAACTTGCAACCTTTAAGAATAATTTACTAACTCAAAAGTACATAAAAACCTCAGAAAATATAAGCATGTATTTATTTGTATTACTTGTTAGGTTTCCAATTGTTTAAAGTTTTACTAAGGCCTGTTTTTAAATTTATACTTTAGCATGATCAGCTACCTTAGGAAAGTAAAATTTGTATTATTTATTTTTAATCCAATTTAACTTAAGCCTCATCCTTGGCAAAACAAGCTTCACAGTCTTTTATTCTGTCCAGAAAAGATGCATCTTTTCTGAATAGAGCAGTTGCAGTGAACCAAATTATGATGATGGAAGCGGGTCCAGAGAAATGGAAACCAAGAGAGTTTGTCCCAGGTTCACTCGGAGGTATGACGCCCTCATACACCGAGTCTGATCTCTGAGCCACAACTGCCAGTGTGGTGTGTTACTGGCAGAGATGAAGAATGAATGAAGTCATAAAACCATCAGAATGAGGCAGCATTTAAACATAAGACATAAAGAAATAACCTCAAAACCAAAAGAATTATTTGAATGAAAAAGCTGACATCTACAGGACTGTGTCGCCCTGGTCACGACAGTCCGTAAAGACATCAAGATAGGAGTCAGGCAAAGAAGCACCAGCCTTGGACCAGATCTGGGAAGAGCCATCTCAGAGGCTGCATGCTCTTCTCTTCCCTGGGGTTTCGGAGACTCGCTGGTAGACACACAAGCTCAAGCCACGCTGTTCTTTTCATGCCACAGGCAGCTTCGGCAATTACATTGTCCTCGGAGGGTTTGACGTGAGACAGATGATGACAACTATAAAAGGGACCCGAGGCCACCACAAGGTGTTATGGGTGCTGTTTGTTTTTTCAATCAGAGTTTAAATGCATTTTTTTAATGTACACTTAACTATACACCCCATGTGTAAAGAGAATGTCTGGTTTTATAGAAAGAGGGCATTGATCTGTAAAGGTGAACCTTCAGATTTTGAATTCCTAAAGAGATTAATACAATTTAAATATATTTCTCTTAGGAGTAAGGATTATGTCATCTGTTACTGTACTTTTATAGCTCACTGGGCGTTTGGCTTTCCAAGGCGGCGCGAGGCAGCTCCTTGCTCGTTCACGATGAATGAACTGCTTATTCTTTCGCCTGCCCTTTACCCCAGCACAGTCAGGGAAGGAGGGGTGCAGAGTAAATGGCAAGGGCATTTCCCATTTCATAAAACTGGCAATATGTGAGGCTTAACTAAATAACGCACGGAAGTATAGCTGTAGGTGGACTTTGCTATTTTCTCCGCCCTGAACATATTACAGACGTCTACACATACACGTGAGAGCTCTACATTCGTTTCGTTTAAGGTGAATTAACAGTTGCACAATTCAGATTTCTCAAAACTCAGTTTTTTTTCAGGAAGTATTTCATGGAGTCAATTTAGACCAGACTGAAAAAACCCACAAAAATTAATATATATTAATTCTACTCTATATATTCACAGAAGGTAAAGACTACCCTATAGTGTTTAAGGCAGTTTAAACATATCATCATTAGACTGCGAATATTTAAAAAATGGGAAGGGGGTGGGAAGGGATAAACTGGGAGTTTGAGACTTGCAGATATTAACTAATGTATATAAAATAGATAAACAACAAGTTTATACGGTATAGCACACAGAACCATATTCAATACCTTGTAGTAACTTATGGTGAAAAAGAATATGAAAACGAATATATGTATGTTCCTGTATGACCGAAGTACTGTGCTGTACACCAGAAATTGACACAACATTGTAAACTGATTATTCTTCAATAAAAAAATATATAAAATAAATAAATTTTTAAACAATTGTAAACAATTCGAACAGGATAACCTTAGTCCCACTCTCCAGAAGTGCCTATTGTGAGTAACTTCTTATATATCCTTCCAGAAAATGTTATGTACCTATGCTCCATATTTTTATTTTTAAAACATAATTATATATGTAACACATACACCATATAATCTGATTTATACATTGCTTTCTTAAATTAGCATATCCTAAATCTTATGGCCAAGATGGTTGCACCCCAAACACTGCAACTGTCTTCCCGCATCGCAACGTGCCCCCCTGCCCCTTGCAGTTAGACAGACCATGTTACTAGTTGCGGCCAATGGGCTGCAGGGTACACACACTCCTGGGCCAGAGAGAAGACAGAGAAGCTGGCGTCCACACTCCCCAGGTGATGGAGGAAGCTCTCTGTTTGAGATGGCAGAGCCACAGGGTCAGAGCAGCCCAAGTGCTCAGCGGCTGTCTGGAGAGTCTCCCGGAACCACAGGGTTTATGTGAGTGAGGCATCATCCTTTGTTACATGAGGCTGCTGCGACCTGGGGGTCGTCTGTGACGGCAGCGTGACCGACCCTCCCCTAATTCAGCAATCCTTCCACACTGGTACACCTCGCTTTGCTAAACGGCAGTACGGGTAAGTGGTACCTGATGTACCAGCTCCTCCTGATGGACTCTGAGGTCGCTCCCAGTTTTGTTACTGTCGTTCATCGTAAACATCAATAACATCATTTCACATGCTACTCTGCTAACACCTATACAAGTATTTCTGTGGGATAGATTCCTTGAAGCAGAGCTGCTGGGCACAGAACAGTACACTAAAAATACTTTTTAAAATAAGTCATACTTCAATAATCAAAATTCAAAAGGCACACAAAGGAATGCAGTCAAAGTCTCCCTCACACCCTATCCCAGAACTTCCAGTGCCTGTCTCTGACTGCAACCCATGGTGTCAATTTCACCCGTATCCTGAGAGATTTCAAGCACAGATATGTATAAGCAATTGTAGACTTCCTCATACACCTGTATGGATACACGTATATGCACATCTAAAGACACACAGGCACATATGCATAGTTAGGGTAGATCCTGAGATATTTCTAAATTGCCTCCCAGTGCAGCTGTTTGTAAAAATAAGAGATGTTCGTGCCGTGTTTCTGTGCTCAGCACTAAAAACAACTGCTGACATTTGGGCAGGCCTTTTGCGTCATCTTAATAGAAGAGGTCCGACTATAATCGTCAGGTGAATGAATAACCTACATAGTGTTTGCAAAACAAATTCACAGCGATCAAGTGGCCCCAAAGGCGGGCCCAAACTAACGCTTCTGGTCTACCGAAATAGGCTGGGGAAATGGGCTAAGTAAAGTAACATAGGGCGGGCAGGACAAAGCAGCACAGGGGCGTGTAGGTGAGCAGAGAGGTCTGACCGGGAAATAGCAAGGAGACTGGGGTGGCCGAAAGGTTTGTGCAAGCACTGCAAAGGATGCTGAAAGTAGTGACCAGGGCCAGGGACTGATGTGACAGTGACTGCGTAGGAAGGGCGAGGAAGCTGGAGGGAAGAGTGCCCAGACACTAGATGTGAGGACGGGGAAGGAAGGGCTGGGGCGCTGTTAGCAAGAGAGACGGAAGGGAGGGTGCAGAGAGCGGTGAGCACAACCCTGCCGTCCAGGTCCACAGACTCAGCAGAGGCGCAGATGCCTGACTTCCCCAGGCAATGTAGGTGGAAATAGCCAATCGAAAATGGTTATTTTGATCACGCTTTTCATGGGGAACTGTAAGGTTAAGTCTGTAAGTTTTAACACGCCTTTAAAATAACTCTGTCCACTCATCACAATGTCCTGGACAGGAGGGCAGAGGTTACTTTGGTATGGGAGCCGTTTTTGTTTTTCGTAATTTAATAATGTTTATGGGCCTTTTAAAAAGTAGATCAACGAAATCATTCAGCTTTTGTAAATTCTGAACTACTTTTGACGGGTGACTTGCATCATTACACTGAAACCTTGTCGCAAAGACAGTGGTTAAGGCAATAGCTTCACCAAATGAGGTGGATTACTTAAGGAGAAAGGGAGAAGGCAGTCACGTAGGAGAAGGCCACTGGCCTGAGGCAGGCAAGCAGGGAAGAGGAGGGCTCAGTGCTGAGAGTGAAGGACGGGGGGAGGGCAGAGAGCAGCGCTCTGAAATCTACATTTCCAGTTAAGACATTTCTTCCAATTGCCTATGGAATATTTCCACTTGGATGTCTCACAGGCACCTCTCAGATCAATCTGTTTAAAACAATTCACTTAAAATCCTATTAATGAAACCCGCAACCCCTGTTGTACTCATCTCCATGAGTGGCTATCCACTTAGCCAAGACGAAACTGGGAAGCTAATGAGGCCCTTCTTCCCCATCCCTTTGCCAGTCACTGCAGATGCCAGAGGCATGGCTCACATCCCTCCCCTCTGCTCCAGCCTCATGCCGTGGTCTGACTGGCATTTTCCTGACTTTACCGTGTTCCCAACTCTTCCTCATTCTTAGATTTTTTTTCTTTCTAAGTATGAAATACTTCAAACACAGCAGTATGGTTTCTACCCAAATTCACCCCCTCAGCCCTTTTTCTTTGCTAACAGTGCCCTGATTCTGTTCACCTCCCCCTGCCAACACATATCTCTCTCTCTCTCTCTCTCTCTCTCTCTCACACACACACACACACACACACATACACCCTCTCTCTCTCTCTCTCTCTCTGTCTGCTTAGGGAATAGAATTCTACCCCCAGGTCCAGGAGAACAGATCTTGGTTGGTATAAGTTAAACTTGGGAATCCCAACCCCCTTGTCAGTGACCAGATGAGGAAAGTTTCCTTGATCTGAGCGAAGAGGACGGGGAAATCCTTTTAGAATGCTGTCATTTGCACACGGTGCCTGAATTTTCATCTTGAGGTGAAGGGAGCCAGTCTAAAAGGACAAGTCAAACTGCTGAAGGAACAGAAAGGACCCGCGTCCTTGAGGACATGATTGAGCAACTGGGTTATCCAACCTTGGCTCTATCCTACCTTCAGACTTGCTACAGGAGAGAAATAACGTTCCTTGTTGTTTAAGCCGCTTTTATTTGGGTTTTCTGATGCTTGTAGCCAAAGCATCCTGCTGCAGAGAACAGCCTGATAAGCTTAGTTATGAATACTGAGTTTGAGTTTATTTTGGGACATCCAAGTGGAGACAAGATCAAAAGGTGAGAAGCGGGGAGAGGCGCGGAGATTCAGGTACAGAAGGGACACAGTTACATAAGAGTGGCTGCAGCCCCCAGGTGTGACTATGACTACTGATGGCCGACATTATTCAGCGCTCCTTACGTGCTGAGCACCACTCCAAATGTACTAAAAGAACCTCTCTCTTATTCTCACAACTCTAAGAGTTTCCACTCCTACTTTGCACACGGCAGAAATGAGGACTAGAGAGGTTTAGTAAAGTTGCTAGAGGTCACAAAGGTTGAGGGTGGTGGCGCCCTTAAGTCTTTATGCCCTGTGACTTACGTTAAACCACAGGACAAGAAACCAGTGGAGTCATTAGTGACAGTGGTCAGAGACATAAAGACAAAGCACAGCATTTCTAGAAGGAGCAGTTTTGATTGGAGGGGAAGGAGGCGGCTTACCAAACTGGAAGTGAGGGAGCTGGGGAGACAGCCAGAGCCCCAGGTCAAGGGCGAGGTGCTGGCCCCGAGACAGTCTGCAGGTCGTCTGTACAGGACAAGGGAGAGGAGAAAGGACTGCACAAGCGCAGGCTGGACACGACCTTCACCTGCCGCACATTTTGGCCGAGGAGCCGCAGGCTTTATATAATGCATTTCACCTTCTTGTCTTAACATGGTACCAAGTCACTTACAAATATGAAAATAATATTTATTATGCCAAACACTAGGCTAGGTAGGAACTTTACATCTATACTATATTTGAATTCAATTCTCAAAATTACACTAACTAGAATTGTGACCTTATCCTTTCATGAATAGTTTCACCATGCAAATATGATTTGTAAGGCGTGGAGTCCCTTACATCTATCAGCAAATCCAACCCCAAATCCTATCTATTCAACCTTCAAAGTAGTTCCAGAATCAATCATTTCTCTTATCAATGGTCTTCAGAACTGATGATTTCCCAATATCTGGAAAGACATTCTGGCATTGACTTTAGTCGTCCTTAACATATCCTCAAATAACACTTCGTAGACAGATCTGATAAAGACTGTGCTCTTACACATCCTATTACTCACTTATCCAAGCTCCTGTGCTACACAATATGCTACGGGCTTAGGTGCAGTGGTCACCAACACAATCATGTTGAGATCCTGACATCTCAGCCTGAGCTGCTCGGGACAGCCTAGTAGCGGAAGGAGACAAGTAAGCAGGAGGACATAGCTCGGGAGCTCTCATGAGAGAGGAGACGCAGGGCGGTCCTGGAGCACAAACGAGGGGCAGTTACCCTGTACCTCGAGGATCTGACAAGGTGATCCAAGAAGTAACATCTAAGTTGAGAACTAAAGGATGGGTAGGAATGACCAGGTGGGGGGAAAGAGCAGAAGTCACAGAGGGGGTCACAGCAGGAACAAAGGCTGGGAAGGCTTAAGAAAGAGTAAGGCTGGAGCACAGAGCACAGGAAAGGCAGTGCAGGTGAAGAAAGGGAAGAGAGAAGACAGGGGAACTGATCGCTGATGACGCAGGGCCCTGCAAGTCCCAGTAAGAAGTTTAGGCTTTATCCCCAAGGCAAGGGAGAGTCACTGAAGGACAGCAAAGCAGAGCAGGTGTTGAGTTTTGCAGCTTAGAAAGTGAATTCTGGCTACGGCATGGAAGTATGAAGACAGGAGTGAAGAGACAGCTGCACCTGTGGGACCCTTAACAGACACCTAAACCAGAACGTGGTGGGAGGCAGATTCAAAAGAGGCTTAGGAGACTGAACTGACCTCACCTGGTGGCTGACTAGATGGGGATGGAGACGGTAAAAAGAGAGATGAATCAAGAACGCCGAGGTTTTTGGCTTGGGCATTAGTGTGGAAGTTGAACACAGAGCAGCCTTGACCTGTTGGTAAATTTCTCAAGGCAGCAATACTTTTTAGGAAAGTGACCTGCCAGAGCCCACATCAGCCTAAATTATACTTTCATGTTGCTGTTTTAAATGTATCCCTTCGCTTTCTCCTACTGCACTTGTAAGTTAGAGTAAATGCTCTCTGGGTTTGTAAACACAGAACGTGACCTTATGAAATGGTGTGAGAGGAAAGAGGATAAACAAAGGGCCTACTTAATCAGAGGAGCCGTGAGCCAGCTGTTTCAGGAAGAGTCAAGTGATTCGGAATAATGAAAGACGAAGAATTAGCTGATTATTTTAAAATGAAGCCACTGTTTCTTTTAAGTTACGTTACAAACTAACGCATAAGTTAATCATTCTTGGAAATTTAAATATTTACCCTGAAATTGCTATATTCGCCATGAAATGTGGCCTGAGGGTAATGCTAGTTGCAACAATGAACTCCAAACTCCTAGTGGCTTCACAAGAGAATTTTGCCCACACATTAGCCCAACACAAATGCTTCTGGGGAGAGGGAGTGGGCCTTTGCCCCGGAGCAGTCAAGTCATACAGTCTGACACAAAATCTTCCATCTTCGACTCAGGACTTCCTGGTCACTGTGGGCATCAAAAACCAGCCAGAAGTCAGCAGAGAATGGAGAATCACACGGGGGTAAGTTTTTACGAGCTAGACTGGGAAGTGGCTGGACCTCACAAGTTCCACTGGCAGGTACTCGGTCACATGCCACGCGTAACTGCAAGGGAAGGCGCGCCGGAAAAAAAAAGAGGAAACAAAGTTTTGGTGACTAGTTAGCAGTCTCTGTCATCAGTGAGAAAATTCCGAGGACAAGACAGCTGACTCACTCATCTTTGCCAAGTGGCAAAGCCTAAAAGTATCTCAAAGAAAACTGGAATTCAAGTACTCAAATATAATTCTTTTGAAAGAAATACCTTATGAAAAAAATTACCGTATCAAGAGATCCAAATGATGGCATAAACTACTGCTAAAAGAATCGTGGGATACAAAAACTGAAGGAATGGATGGAAAAAGAGAAAAATTCCTAAGATCTTGATTTATAGCAGTTGCTCATTTCAACCCGAATTTTCCTTACTCACCAAGAAGAGACCAAAAATATTATGGTGGAAGAAACCATTCCAAACCTGTGGTTCAATGAGAATCACGAACACTGTTTCTCAAGTACTACACAATCCCAGTGAGTGGCTATGGATTGCTTAAATGTTTTTACATTTTCATTTTTAGCTCTAATTCTCATCATTTTTATATAAAGCATAGTTACTATTTTCGGTAGCTCAAAGCTCAAGGAAACAAAGGAGATCCAAATACAGAAGTTTTCCCCAAGAAACAACCTCCATGTTTGTAATTTGTTTCTATGAATGGAAATTTATAAACCAAGAGAAAGTTTCTAGTTTATTAATCAAAGCAATCTTGAGCTATGTTGTGGTAACACATAAGCCCCTGGAATCTCCGTGGCTAACACTCCCTGAGCTTTATTTCTTGCCCGTGTAAGTCCAGTCCTGGTCAAGCAGTCCTCTTCCATTCCATAGATCTGCCAACTAGAACACGTGGCTTCCGAAGTTGCCACGGCAAAGGAGAAAGAAATGAAGAATGCACAGTGACTCGAACTGCCTCGGCCCCGGCGTGACATCCAACACTCTGGCTCCGAGTTCATGGGCCAGTCCTAGTCAGATGGTCCCAACCTAATGGTAGGTGAGGCTTGGAAAAGCAGAGAAGTAAGTACAGGGTTACTCAGTGTTTAGTATCTCGGCCACACCTGGACAGACCATAAGCCCGAGGTCTCATGGTCATTTCCTGCTAGAAGCTGAAAAATGGTCTTCTGGTATACAAATGAGCTTCCTGTAAGTTTGTTTCCTAGCCCCAATGAATCTGATCATCAAAATGATCAAACTAAATTTCTGGACCTGCAAACCTAACCAAATCCTTTACCCACGGGGACCTAGTAGCAGTTAATGTGACCTGAAGCCCTATGTGATGTAGCCAGTTGATTCCTCTCAACGTCTCTCAGCTACCACGTCCTGAACAAGGGCCCCATTCATCCATCACTCAATAAATACCTACTGAGGATGTCTGTGTGTCTAGTGTGATGCCTGACATGAAGGATGTGGCAGTGAAAAAGACACATTTGGTTCCCACTCTGATAGAACTGACAGTCAGGTGAGGAACACAGCTTTTTCAAAAACAAAACAAAACAAAACCCCCAAAAACCCTACCAATAACTATATTATTACAATCCAGATAAATCAGAGATACAAAGGAGAGCACGATACTAACAGCATTGAACCTGAGACCTAACTGGTTTAGAGAAGGTTCCACTGAAACAAAAGCAGGGCCCTGAAGGTAAGTAAGGGCTAGACAGGTGAAGAAGGAGGTTAAGAATGTTCCAGACCAAGGGAATAGGACAGGCTGTGGGAGGAAGGGCTGGAAACCTAGTCCAATATTACGACTTCTGGTCTTGAGCTCTGAAATAGTCTGAATAATTCTTTTGGTTTCTCTCCATTTGATCGCTGTAGCACTATTAAAACTGAATTTTAAAGAATTCACTATGGTCCTAACCCGTCAAGTTTGCAATACACTTCAATTCTTTAATTGCAAATCTTCAAATACTAGGGGAGGGGGAAAAATTTGAACACAATTTTTCTTTGGAAATACTTATACCATTTATTTGCAATTAGTAAACCCTGAGTTAGTTCTGTTTTACAGATTGTTTTATATTTTAAAAGTGGTCCAAATCTGATAGATGGATGCTCTTAACTGCAGATATTGGATATATATATATATGGATCCTCGATGTGACATTAAGTATGAGTTTAAAACTCACTCACAAAACCCTCATCCATCTTTATCATTAGAAACAGTATTAGCTTTTCTTCTACAAAATGCTATCTTGTTTTTGGATTTTTAAAACAATTTTTCAAGTTAATACTTTTAACAAAAAGAGGGAAGACAAACAGCAAAAGAAGCCACAACATAAAAATATTCTGGAAAGGAAAAGTAATCACAATTCATTTATGTAACTTAGAAAAGTGAATATTCGTGTTTTAATTTTTTATTTAATGAGGTACTAGTCCAGAATAATTTCTAAATTCCCTTTCCAGGTCAACCTACTATGATTTTAACATGCATGTGGAATTTTTTTATATCTGTCAAATGCCAGCCTGTCAAATTTATGCATAACTCTGCCCCAATCACCTAATAATAAATTATATATTATTGTGCTTTGTAAGCTTGTACAATTTGCACATTACATGATAGTAAATTGTACACTGGCACAATTTATACAATAACTGGTAATGTACTATGCAAATCAAGACTTCCACTGTAAGTGGAAATGCCTAGGAAACTAGAAAAATCAGCACAGCCCTTCGAAAATCATGTAGTCTATGAGGACAGAAATATTTGAAAATTATTCATCTGGGTAGTGAACCAGAAGAGAATTTTTAGTTATTGCTTAAAATCAAATATTGGTATACTGTTATAAATAAAATACAAATAGCATTCATCTGCTAGCCACCTCACAGTTAATGTCACAAAAATGCACAAAAAAAAAATCTGTAAAATGTTTGCAGAGACATGGGCACTGAAGCTTCCTTATTATACTGAGGAACAGGAAAACAACAGCCATATTATTTAATGGTTTAGCAACAAAAAAAGAACTTGGAACAAGAACATATTTCTACCTCTCTTCATTATAGCCACAAAATGCACATGCATTTGCTGCATTTTGAAATGAACACCGTACACTCATAAAATGCCTGCAGTTTCAAAAACTGGCCTTAAACTAAACTTAAATTGGTCTTAAACTGGTCCGTAACTCTAAAGTCACAACTTGCTTTCAGTTCAAAAACTTTAAAAAATTAACCAAAAAAGAAGAGAATTTTAGGGAGAGGCTACTGCCACCTCTTCCTCGCTGTTTCTGTAAGCCGTTTTCAAGTGGTATAAACAATGGCCAACATCTGTTGAGCGTTCCTACTCCAGGCCCTGTGTGAAGTGGTTTACGTACAAGACTGCATTCATCCTCATGATAACCCGAAGTATTCCATGCACTCTTACATTATGGATAAAGAAACCAAGACTCTGCGAAGCAGTACCTTCTTGCTCAAGGTCACACAAGCATTAAACGGAAAGGCTGGGACTCACCCAAGCAGACGTCTGCTTCTACAGCCGGTGCTCTTAACCAGCCCTGCACCCTGCAAGGGCTCTGCAGACAAACACTATTCATGTGATGCTCCAACTGTGGGTCGCTGCTGTGCCCCCAAGTCTCTGACCAGCCTCCCCCGCGCCGCCCACTTGTGGCCCCCAGTGAAGGTCTCTGCGCGGATGAAAGGTTAGCTAAATATCCAACAGCGGTTCCTGCTCAGGGGAAGGATTTCTAACTGGTGGATACTTCACTGCTTTGGAGGCAGACGCAAGGTGGGTACATTCAAGCCCCTCCTAGCCCACGGATTAAAACAAACTGGGGATCGTACATTTCCAGCCTTCTTCTCTAGAAGAGATGTTGAAAGAAAGACCATGTGGAAGGAAAAGAAGTGTCAAATAAACACCTCTTCTCTAGTCTGGGTTTCAGAGCCCACAGAGGCATTATAACACATTCTTTGCAGTCAGAAAGACCTGGGTTCACAAGCCCTCGTTTCACCACTTGCTGTATCTTTGCTCTTGGGTAAGTTCATCTCTTCAAGCCTGTTTCCTCATCTGTAAAGGGAGGGTATTACACCTTGTAAGGTTGCTGTGAGTATTAGATGAGACAGAGCGTGCAAAGTGACACCAGGGTCCAGTTTCCCTTATTTCTGAAAGCAGTGGGACTAGAAAATCTGTAAAAATCCTTCCAGCTATAAAATCTTGTGAAGTTCTGCCCCATTTTCAGCTCAAAAGCTTGAAAAGATTAACCAAAATAAAAAAGAATTCTATTGAAGGGGTTGATGTTACCTCTTCCTTGCTTTTTCCTTCAACTGGAATATTACAAAATAGGATATGCTTGGAACATATTCAGCCTACAAAAAAAGGAAGTCAGCAGCCGCTGAAAAGTTGCGGCAGCTGGATATTCACTTTATTCTGAGAACGGGGGCTGTTGATATAATCACGCCACAGGAAAACTTCATACTGTTGGCTAAAAGCAATCTGAGATGACACAGCAATAACTCTTCATCATGTGTGAGTCGGCTTCATTGTTGCTTTTGCCTGGGTAACTGGGTTGCAAGACATAAGAGCTACGCCAGCGTGGTGGTGTCTAGGGCAGCGAGCAGAAACGCAGGGACGTCAGAAGAATCCCGGGGGAGAGATGGCGGGACCAGGAACTGAAGGGCGTCTCCCGGCTTCTGTTTCTCTCTACTCACTCAGCACATCTCCTCCCTTTATGAAATCACTCCCTCTGCTTTGATGAGTTTCTATTCCTTCATAAAACTGATTTGTACACGGCTTTACTTGCCATCACCCCCTTACTTCCTTCTCTGCGTGAAGTGCTTTCAACCTTCACTCTGTGTACGTTTATGTACGCCTATGTCCTTTTCTGCACAGACCTGTCTATATCTTTCATCAGATTCCTCAAGGAGACAATGACTCCATAAAAAGAGTAAGGGACACTGTTCTATCTCATGACACCCCTGCTTTAGTTTCTACTGGTAACTCTCACAGTCCTTCACTTTCCAATTCCAAATTTCTCGTAGAACAGTAATAATGGCTACCATTTATGGAGCTCTGAGTATGAGCCAGATACTGTTGTATGAATTTTAAATGAATTAAATATTTTTTATTAAAGTATATATAGTCAATTTACAATGTTGTGTTAATTTCTGGTGTATAGCATAGTGATTCATCTGTACATATATTTATACTCCTTTTCATATTCTTTTTCATTATAGGTTATTAACAAGATACTGAATATTGTCCTCTGTGACATACAGTAGGATCTTGTTATTTATCTGTTTTATATATGGTGGTCTGTATCTGCAAATCCTGAACTCCCAATTTATCCCTCCCCCCAACCCCAACCTCATTACCGTAGTTTGTTTTCTATCTCTTTGAGTCTGTCTTTGTTTTATAAGTTCATTTGTGTTTTTTTTAAAAAAAGATTTCACATATAAGTGGTATCATACGGTGTTTTTCTTTCTCTTTCTGGTTTACTTCACTTTAATATGATGATCTCCAGGTCCATCCCTGTTGCTGCACATGGCATTATTTTCGTCTTTTTTGAATTAACTGTTTTTCATTCTCAAAACAGCATATAGGATCTAATATTTGCCAGAAAGGAACCCTGAGTAACGTGCTAAGGGTTACACAACCAGCAACTGGCTGAGCTTGAATGTGAAGCCAGACAATATATTCACGGTGCTCAAAACAGGCTGAGCTGAACTTTCCGAATCATGGTTGTCGGTGAGACTGCAGAACGGCTGTCTTTGGATCAAGTCCTCTCCCAGTTGTGAGAGAGTCGGGGCGGAGGGAGGCAGGGGGATCAGATGGCTTGAAACACAGCGACTGCTCAGCAAGGCCACAGCAGAGTGGTTACTCTTAAAAAGAGTGTAGGTGGTAGGCAGGCTTACTTAATAATTAACGTGTAGTGCAACCATCACTTTCACTGTTTGTCTTCTAAGAATTTTTTATAATCAACTAAGTGAAACTCATCTTTAAAAATGACAAGTAAGGTAAGGGTAATACTGTGGTAAAGAAATAAGGGGTGGTCAAAAGAAAAGAAATCGAACTATATCTCCACACACACACACACACACACACACACAAATACACACACACAATGGATGGGGGCTTCCCTGTGGATCCAGGGAGATCAGGTTCTGGAATGTCCGTGGACAGGTCTAAACTCAAACGACCAGCTCTGTTAGCTAATTCTCCAACCCATGGCCCACATTAATAGCCTGTCAGGGACAAATTTCTCTTTCTTAAGAATGAACATAGAAGGATTTCTAAATACTGGGGAAAAAAAATCCACCAACAATGCACTATCAGAAAGAAAAAATAAGGAAACATTCCCATTTACCTTTGCATCAAAAAGAATAAAACAGCTAGGAATGAACCTGCCTAAGGAGATGAAAGACCTGTACTCAGACTGTAAGACACCGATGAAAGGAGCTGAAGATGACACAACAGATGAAAAGACACACCGTGCTCCCCGCCTGGAAGACTCCATACTGTTAAAACGACCATATGGCCCCAAGGCAGTCTGCAGACTCAATGCAGTTTCAATCAAAATACCAAAGGCATTTTTCACAGAACTAGAACCAAAGATAATTTTAAAATTTTTATGGAAACACAAAAGACCCCGAATAGTCAAAACAATCTTGAGAAAGAAGAACACAGCTGGAGGAATCACACTCCATGGCTTCAACCTACACGACAAAGCTTCAGAAATCAAAATAGAAATCAAAAAACAAAGACACACAGATCAATGGAAGAGAATAGAGCCCAGATATCAACTCACACACTTATAGTTAATTAATCTACGATAAAGGAGGCAAGAATATACAATGGAGAAAAAATAGTTTCTTTAGGAAGTTGTGCTGGGAAAAATTGGACAGCTACACGTAAAAGAATGAAATTAGAACATTCTCCAACACTATATACAAAAAAATCCAAAATGAATTAAAGATCTAAATGTAAGATCAGATACTGTAAAACTCATAGAGGAAAACATGGGCAGAACACTCTTTGACATAAATTGTACCAGTATTTTTCACATCTGTCTCCTAAAGCCAAGGAAACAAAACCAAAAATAAACAAATGGGACTTCACTAAACTTAAAAGGTTTTGCACAGCAAAGGAAATCATCGACAAAACGAAAAGACAACCTACAGAATGGGAGAAATTATTTGCAAATGATGTGACCAATAAGGGGTTAAAATCCAACATATATAAACAGCTCCTACAACTCAACATCAACAAAACAAATAACCCAATTGGAAAATGGGCAGAAGAACTGAACAGACAATTTTCCAAAGAGGAAGTGGAGATGGCCCACAGGTACATGAAAAGATGCTCAGCACCACTAATCATCAGAGAAATGCAAATGAAAACCACAGTGAGATGTCACCTCACACTGGTCAGAATGGCCACCATCAAAAGGAACACAAATAAGAAATCTTAGTGAGTATGTGGAGGAAAGGGAAAACTTGTACACTGTTGGTGAGAATGTAAACTGTGCAGCCACTGTGGAAAACAGTATAGAGGTTTCTCAAAAAACTAAAAACAGATCAACCATATAACAAGGAATTTCATTCCTGGGTATGTATCTGAAAAAAACCCCACTTATCTGAAAGGTTACATTCACCCCAACGTTCATAGCAGTATTATTTACAATTGCCAAGATATGGAAACAACCTAAGTGTCCATTAAAAATGAATGGATTAAGAAGATGTAGTGTATATATACAAAGGAATACTACTCAGCCATAAAAAATGTACAAAATTTTGCCATTTACAACAACATGGATGGACTTGGAGGGTATTATGTAAAGTGAAAAAAGTCAGACAGAGAAAGGCAAACACTGTATATCACTTATATATGGAATCTAAAAAATGCAACAAACTAGTGACTAAAACAAAAAAGAAGCAGACCCATAGATACAGAAAAGAAGCTAGTGGTTACCAGTGGGGAGAGGGAAGGGGAGGGGTCACTTGGGGGTAGGGGAAATAAGTGTTATTATGGGATTATATAAAATCACGTGTGTGAAACTTTTAAAAATTTTGTAAAGCGCTATAGAATTTAAAGAATCTTTCATCCAATTAAAAAAAGCAAAAAATACTAAAAATGAAAAAAAGTAAGGCAGAGAAAGAATATGAATATGAAAATAAAAAACATATGTGTGTGTATATATATTTTTTGTTTATTTTATTTTATTTATTATATATATATACACATACACACTCCCTACGAGATAATTTTGCCAGACCAGGTAAAAATCATGGCCAAAGACATTACGTTTTAAGTGATCTTTGGGGTAGGCAGTTATGCCTCATTCTACCTGCAAGATGTCCAGGTCCTAAGCCCCGTGGATCTGTCACCTTACATGGCACAGGGGACTTAATTAAGGTTGCTCATCAGCTAACTGTAAAATACAGTGATTACCACAGATTACCTGAGTAGGTCCAACGGAATCAACAGTGCCCCTAGAAATGAGAGGGAGACACAGCAGAAGTCAGAGAAAGAGGCAGGTTTGACTACGGAAGAAAGTCAGAAGGTTGGCACTATGAGACGTGAGAGGACTTGACCTGCCTTTGCCGGCTCTGAAGGTGGAGGAAGAGGACCCTGAGCCAAGGACGTGGGCAGCCTCAGAAGCTGGAAAAGGTGAGAAGTTGAGGGTTCTCCTCTAGAGCCTCCGAAAGAGGACCCCTGCCCTGCCAACACCCTGATTGCAGCCCAGTGAGGTCAGACTTCCAACCTCCAGGCAATAAATCTGGGCTGTTTCAAGCCATTAGGTTTGTGGCAGTTTGTTGTTATAGGTTAACTTTTAAAGGCTTTATGAAACAAGAGCTTAAAACAAAGATAAAACAGCTCTTTAAAAAAAAAGACATGATATAACTAAAGGTGGGAGGGAAATTAGCTAGCAGAGCTCAGAAAGGAGAGAGTAAATGTTGTCACGTAAAAAACGGTCATGTTGAAAGCGAGAAAAAGGCGCAAAGCCCCTGCTGAAAATGCTTGTGGGGCAAAGAAGACAGGCTTGAGAGAAGAGAGAAAACGCAACAGAAAACAAAGGGATGTGAGAGAAAACGACAGATGCAGAGAGAGACCCCGGAGAATCAACACACGCCTGATGGACACCTCGGAAGAACACAGACATGAAAAGACGCCAAGGGATAATTCAAGAAATTCAAGAGGGCGTCTGACACATCATAGTGAAGGGCTGCACCTGCTCTAAGATAAACTGGTGGAGAGGAGCACACACCGAGACCCACCCTCGCAAGTTACCGTGCTTCAAAGATAAAACAGCCGCAACAACAAAGTAATCCCATAAACACTGGGACGAGGTAAAAAAAAAAGAGGAAACTCAGGCAGGCCTCAGACTTCCACTAATACTCCACACCTCAGACAGCAGCACAGCAATGATCACAGAGAAAGGAAAGCACGACTGCGGAGTTTTATACCCAAACTATCCCTTTAGTATAAAGGCATCCAGCAGTGATTTCAAAATGTGTAGGACTGGAAATGATAAAGCTCACAAGAGTTCACTTTTTTTTTTAATGGAGGCACTGGAGATTGAACCCAGGACCTCGTGCATGCTAAGCACGCGCTCTACCACTGAGCTCTACTCACCCACCCACCCACCCACAAAGAGTTCATCCTGAAGAATCTCACAGAGCGTAACATCAGCCAAGGGTTGAAGGAATTCCTGGATTCATGAGTGGAGAGCAGAACAATGTTAGAAGAGAATGATAATGTATATTAGAAATAATGATATAATTAATAGAATTCAAGAGCGGAGAAAAGGTAGAAGGTCATTTAAATATTCCGATTTCCTCCTCTTCCACGACGGGGGTCAGCAGGTACTGTGTACAGTTCACAGTCTAAGCTATGAACAAATATGAGTTAACAGATATGAACTTAAACTGTGTCTGAATTAGTTAACTCCCTGCCCGGTGTCCTTCCAACTTCCTTCTTTCCTAACAGCAACCCAATTTGGTTCAGGGAGGCAATGCTTCCCGTTTCCCAGCCAGGGTGACAGCCAGGGGTGATGGTGTGACATAGTTCTGGTCAATGAGACACAGAGGAGGGTTTCCAGGAAAGTTCTGCTTCCACAGTACAGACACCCCTTTTCCTTTTCCTCTTCCCACCTAGAATGCAGATGAGAGGTGAGAGGTGGGAGGTGGGGCGACCAGAACTTGACCTTAAGATGAGCATGAGCACCAGAGCCAAGGACAGCCTGGGTTGGGGGGTGGGGGGGGTGACCAAGAGCCAGGACACTGATGACACTGGGTAGCTGCAAAACCAGCCTGACTGCTGACCTCTGTGCTGCTCGTTTTATAAGGAAAATAAACCCCTCACTGATGTGGGAGTTCTATTCCATAAAAACCAAACACAATCCTAAGTGGAATATCACTAGAAAATCGACTAACAGTAATGTAAAAAATCAAAACTTGGGTGATGACAGGGAGAGGGTAACGTAAAGTTGCAGTCATAAAGAAGGAACTATGAGGGAGAAGGCACTACAAACTAATCATAAGTGTTCAAATTAGCAGAAGGAACATACACACAACACAAAGCAATGCAAACTTGGAATATGGGGTAAAAACTATTTAAGAAGTATTAAAGGCAAAAAAAAAAATTACACAAAATAAGACAGAACTAAGACCAAACGTATCTGTCATGGCCATCAACGGCCATATAAAACCATTTAGAGCAAAACTCAGAATGGTCACAAAGTAAAATCAAACGATCTGCTGAACACAGGAGACTCACTGGAACAAAGCAACTCTGGAAGTTGGTACCAATTCTCCCAAGATTGAATTTATAAACATAATGCGATCACATCTGAACTCTTAGCGAACTTTCCTTTTGAAACTTGAAAAGCTGGCTTTAAAGTTTGACTTTGGTAAAGAACAATGAAGAGATTTTTATCTGTTCACACAGGAAAACATAGCATAAAAGGTGGGCTATCCTAGTTAGGGCAGCCGCAGTGAAAAATACCAACAGTTTACCGTCTGTCCAGCACTCGGCATGTGCCAGGTGCTACCCTAAGTGCTTCATCCATTACCTCATTTAATCCCTGCAAAGCAGCCAGGGTACTCCCCCCATTTGGCAGACGACAAGACTGGGATTTAGGAAGAGTGCATCATTGTCTGAGCTCACACAGCCAGCAGGTGGCGCTCACACAGACACACTCACTCCATCTCTCTCCCTCCCCCTCTCCTTCCTCCCGCACTCTCTCCCACCTCTTATATATGTAACTAGTTGGTTGTCTGACTGTTTGCACACTCTGGAGAGAGACACACCAAACTTCCAGTGTTTACTTTTGGGGAGTAAAACTTAGGGAGGAGAGGGGAGGGAGGAAATTTCACATTTTACTTCCTTTACTTTGAATTGCTGGAAAGATGTTTTACTTTACTAATTAAAAAAAAAAAGCATATATATAAGGATTAAAAAGTAAACCAAATTAAAAGTAACTAAGATGTAAAAAAATTAATTAGAAGAGAAAGTTTATTCACAGAACAGCATATCTTTGTTATCTCAGCTGTGGCTCATCTGAACTTTGTGATATTAGAAATACTTGAGCTTATTCAGCTTATATGGAACATTTTCACACCCAAATGAAGTATTACTAAAATAAAAATATCCATATTACATTACTCTGTAAAACAGGTTATTTCTTATTTCAGGATGAATTTTAATTAAGGTAACATGCTCATGTTCACAGAGCTCTGAAGTGCTACTGGTATTTTTAATTACCTGAGCATGATGGCAGTGAATTGCCGCTTCCTTAACAGAATACTACTATATTACAAAGCTATGGAATCAAAAGGTATATAGTGTTGGCATATAAACAGACAAACAGATCAATGGAACAGAACACACAGCCAGAAATACACTCAGGCATATATGGTCAATTAATTTACAACAAAGAAGCCAAAAATATGTAATATGGAAACGACAGTCTCCTCCATAAATGGTGTTGGGAAAACTGGAAAACCACATGCAAAATACCAAAAGTGGACCTTACACCATGCACAAAACTCAACTGAGTGTGAGACCTGAAACCATAAAACTCCTAGAAAAAAACAAAAGGGATAAGCACCTTGACACTGGTCTTCGCAATGATCTTTTTGGATTTGACACCAAAAGTAAAGACAACAAAAGCAAAAATAAACAATTGGAACTATGTCAAATGAAAAAGCTGCACGGCAAAGAAAACCATCAACAAAACGAACAGGCAATAGATGGAACAGGAGAAAATATTTGCAAGTCTTATATCTGATAAAGAGCAAACACCCAAAATTTAAAATAACCCATGCAGTTCCACAGCAAAGAGCCAAATAATCCAATTTAAAAACGGGCAGAGGAACTGAATAGACATCTTTTCCAAAGAAGACATCCAAATGGCCAACAGGTACATGGAAAGAAACTCAACATCACTGACAAAAGACAAATGCAAATCAAAACCACAATATCAGCTCACACTTGTTAGAACGGCTGTCATCAAAAGGATAGGTAACAAATCCTGGTGAGGATGTGGAAAAAGGGGAGTCCTTGTTGTTGTGTACTGTTGGTGGGAACGTAAACTGGTACAGCCACTATGGAAAAAAGTATAGAAGTTCCTCAAAAAATTAAAAATAGAACTAACATATGATCCAGCAAACCCAAAGGAAACAAAATCACTATCTTGAAGAGCTATCTGCACACCCATGTTCACTGAATCATCACTTACAAGAGCCAAGATATGGAAACAACCTAAGTGTTCATCCGTGGATGAATGGATATAGAAAATGTGATATACATATAGATATATAGTTATAAATATATATGGACATTGCAGGCACTGTGCTAAGTGAAATTAGCCAGAGAAAGACAAATACTGTATGATCTCACTTACATGTGGAACCTAAAACAAACCAAAATCATAGAAATAGAAAACAGGTTGGTGGTTGCCAGAGGTAGGCATTGGGGGTAGAAATGAGTGAAGATGGTCAAAAAGTACAGACTTCCAGTTATAAGATAAATATGTTCTGAAGACATTACGTACCACATAGTGACTACAGTTAACAATACCGTATTACATATTTGAAAGTTGCTAAGAGAGTGGATCTTAACAGTTGCCATCATGAGAAAAAAAAGCTGTACTGCAGGAGGTGACGGATATTAACTAAACTTGCAATCACCTCACAGTATCACATGTATCAAACCATTCTGTAGTATACGTCAAACTAATTCAAGTTTGCGGCTTTTGTTTCTCTCTGCCACATAATTTAGCATTTCATTATTGCCTAGTTGTCTTTTGTTGCTGTTGTTTTGTTTGTTTTGTTCTGTTTTGTTTGAGTGGTCACATCTTTATAACCCAGTTTATTTTTTTTTATTCTTATTTTTTATTGGAGTGTAGTCGATTTACGATGTTAGTTTCAGGTGTACAGCAAAGTGATTAAGTTTTACACGTACATACATGGTTTCTTTCCCATTATGGCTCATTACAAGAAATTGAATAACGTTCCCTGTGCTATAGAGGTCTTTGTTCTTTATCTATTTTATATATAATAATGTGTATCTGCAAACTAGGACAATGTTACACGCCAATTATATCTCAATAAAACTGAGGGAAACGTTCCCATAATACACTACCTTACAACACAGGTTATTTCTCATTTCAGGATGAATTTTCTTTAAGTACGGTAACATGCTCACAGTTTGGACACTCTCTTGGTATTTTAATTGCCTGAGCATGATGGAAGTTAATTGCTGCTTCCTTAACAGAATACTCATTTCACAAGCGAGTGACGCTGTGAAAATGTTTATTATTACTTTATCCTGCGAGAATATACTTCCTGAAGGGTTCTGAGGTATTTTAGGCATCGTGGTGAGACGCTGTCCTCTTCTTCTCAATCTTAGGTGGCCTGCACACTCCCGCCTTCTCCCCACACACTCTGTACGTCCCCTTTCACAGGACTGACTGCAAGGACTTGTCTGCGTACTTGTCCGGCAGCAGCAGCGCATCCAACCCATTTAGCACGGAGCTGGGCACGCAGCCAGCCAGTGAAAGTTTGCTGACAGGAATGAACAAACCCTCTCAGACACATGTGTAAAAACATACAGTGATATTCCACTTACAACAGACAATGGCTGAGGTTCTTCACTCGACCAAACTTTAACTGGACTCCTGGACCCTTCCCTAGGCTCCCTTGCTCACTTCCTGGTGAAACCTAGTTTTAGCAAGAACCCTCCTAAGTCAGTTTAACCAGAACCCCCCACCCTTAGACGATCACCCTTCACATCTTCATCAGGTTCCTCCCCATCCCTTCCCGCACAGCTCACATCTGAGCACCCTGGCCTGTCTGCAGCAAGAATTCCGTTAGGTCGGTTTAGTCAGAACCACCCCCTCACTCCTAATGTCTCCTCTTAGTAATTTTCCATCCACTGACCCCTACCCTGCTCCTTGGCTAAAAATTCCTAGTTGCCCATGCCGTTTTTAGCGTTCAGCCCAGCTTCTCTCCCCCACTGTAAAACCCCACTGCAGCCGTGGTCCCTAACCCCATGAAGACAGCACTCCCTATGTGAATAAGGTCTATCTTACTGTGTTTAAACAAGTGTCCCTGAACTTTTTTTCTCTTTAACACCAGCTTATTACCTCAGAAAGAATAGACACTTAAATATTTAGCGGCAAATCAGCCCATCTATGGCTTGAAAAGTTACCTGTAGGAAAATGTGCACCCCTTTAGTAATTGCTACTTGCTATGCTTAAAATCTGAAATCTATCAAAACTTGGTATTTAATAAAACTGAACACAATGCAATCTACATAGGTAACACAGCACACCAAAAATCCTGTGCTGAGTTAGAACACAGTGGATACCAGATCTTCCACAGCCTTGTGATAGGAGAAAACTCCTATTTGAGCAGAAAACAGCTCGTACCAAACAGTAAACTAATTGGATGGACATACAACTATCTTGAGGAAACATGAAAGAGTGCAGTGTTTAGTTATGCATTTCTCATGCTGTTTCATGATTCCCTGTTTCATGATTCTATTTAAATTCTGATAGAACCATAGTTGGAAAGCTATATACTATTGGTTTTTCAATGTTTCTTCTCAAACGTCTACATGATTTTATTAGGAACATCCATGGGAACATACAATGGTACAGCCAATTGTGGAAGACAGTATGGTGGTTTCTCAAAAAATTAAACACAGAATGACCCTGTGACCCAGCAATCCCACCTGTAGGAGTACACCCAAAAGAACTGAAAGCAGGGACTCAGACAGGTAGCTGCACACCAGTGTTCATAGCACCATTATTCATAACAGCCAAAAGGTGCAAACGAATGGAGAATGGTAAGTAGACAATGGGATATTATTCAGCCTTAAAAAGGACTGGAATTCTGACACATGCGACAACATGGATGAACCTTGAAAACATTACACTGAGTGAAACAAGTCAATCACAAAAAGAACAAATATTGTATTATTCCACTTATTTGAGGTACCTAGACTAGCCCAGTTTCATAGAGACAGAAGAAAGTAGAGTGATCGCCAGGGATGGGGACGGGGGGGAGGGGTGACGTGGGGACTTCAAGCCTAAAGCGAACAGAGGCCCACTTTGGGACGATGAAAAAGTTCCAGAGATGGACAGTTGCGAGGGCGGCCCAGTCACGTCAGCGTACTTGACACCACTGAAACGTACACTCAAAAGGGTTAAGAAGGTGCATTTTATGTTCCGCTTACTTTACCACAACAAAAATTTAGTAGGAAGCATTTCATTATTTTGAAAACACAGAAGTTTTTATTTACTTCTCTATATTTCTAACCTCCAATTTATTCCATTAATGTGTACCCCAAAAAAGAGTAGGAAAAAAAAAGACATCATTAAGTTTAAAGACAAACTCTCTAGAATCCACAGCCCACAAAACAGATGGTCAGTGACTATGTACACAAGGAATTGTCTTCGGTGCCAAGGCAGTGAGTGAGGGAAAAGTGAGCTTAAAAAGAAACTCTCATTTAAGCAAATATTCGCAAAAATATTTTCAGAAATCTGACTTGCAGGTAAAATATGCTGACCATTCTCACTTATTACATTTTCACCAAAGGGGGGAAAAAGGATAACACTATAAAGCATCAAAAAAAAAATAACCCTTACCAAGTCAGAACCACACCATTGGCGAAAGCACACGATCACTAACCGCGAAATACCGGGCAAAGAACTGAATGCTGAACTTGGGAGAGGCTAGACGCACGCTGGAAAACACTTCAAGTGAAGGCCTCCGAGGGTCGAGCTGACGTGGAAGCCAGTAATACAAATGGCAGGCATTACTTTCCAGAAAGGCTCTGGGTAGGAGGCAATTGTTTTGTGTAAGTAAATCAGACTGTTTTTATTCTTCTGTGTTATTCAGAGGAGACAGGAAACAGGTGCCTATGTGGACAAGTCACCCAGAGCATGAGCAGGCTCCTGGCAGTGGGATGCCACGTTCCAATGTCCTCTTTAATTCTGCGTGCAAGGGCAGGATTGGGCTGGAGACCATGGGGATATGTGGCGTTAAGCCACTGGGCAAAATCAATTACTCCATATTGCTTAAAGAAGTAAAAGGGGTAAGAGCTAAGTTGTGAGTTCATGCTTTGTGCTAAGAGTCAAGTTGCTACTTCCTATGTTTTTCTCATTTAAATGTCATGACGACCTTCTAGGGTCATGTTCCGTATCATGCGTTCTCCCGATTCCGCACGACTACATCCCGTGGAAACGGAGGCACATACAGGTCGGCTAGACTTGCCTGAAGCCACGCTCCACAGTAGGTGAAGGAGGCGGGAGGCAAAGCCGGGTCCGACTCCGAGGCCCAGGGCTTCCCGGGCTGCGCGGCCTAAGCGCCGCACACAGCAGGCCGCAGTAAGGCAGGGGCAAAAATGGAAACGACAGAACGAAAACATGCTCTGGTGGATGCCAAAACAAACGTACAAAACGCTTACTTTTAAGATGAGGTCCTGAAATAGCAAAAAAGAATCAACTCACAGGGAGGGGCTGGGCAGGCACTGGACAGGGAAACTGGACTAAGGGCGTTTTCGAGAAAGGTCTTCTCGGGGCACGTTCATGCCCTTTCAGTGGGCGTCGGGGATGGTGGCGGGGAGGGCTGAGATTTATCAGAACACAAGGCACACCCATTTCCAAACGAACGGATAAAATTGTTTTTATTCCAAATCAAATGTTTTCTTTTTTTTCACTCTGAATTACACGTAGGTACATCTCTGCATGAATCCTAGAACCATGGGCTGTGCCGTCATTCCTGAGGTGGCGCCCCTGTCCCACCACTTGCTAGGAACGGTAACAAGAGTCTCATGTTGCTTTCTAAACAAATGAGGAAATAAAAAGAGACAGAGGTCCCCCCCACCCAAACGTGGAATACGTGCCTTGGGGTGGGGATCGGGGTGGAGGGGGGGTGAGGCTGTAATGAAAACGCTAGCATGAAAAGGCCTCTCCATTCCCCTTACCATTAACCAAAGAAACATTTCTTCTATGAATGTATTTATGTGTATGTATGACTGAAGCATTATGCTGTACACCAGAAATTGACACAACATTGTAAACTAACTACACTTCAATAAAACAAATATTTAAAACAAACACACAAAAGACCAACATGAACAACAAAAAGCCCAAACATTTCTTCTAAGGATAAAAGAGTTGACTTACTAGCTGTGGTTACTTTCATTACGTTATCATCAAATTTTCTGAGTAATTGAAGCCCATAATTTCTAGGGTAATTAGCCCCAGAGTCATATCTAAAGTTGGAGAGAAAAAAGCGCCAAATAAGGGCGTGAGGCGGTCATCTCAATGAGATGAGTTGATTACAATTTCTATTTGAGTTTGCATGAAATAAATTTTACTCTTTTCACCTCAATTGTGTTCTAAGTAACTCAGTAAATAGAGAAAGTCCTAACATTTAAATCAAGATACTCGGCGGGAGGGTGTAGCTCAAGTGGTAGAATGCACGCTTAGCATGCAGGAGGTCCTGGGTTCAATCCCCAGTAAGTACCTCCTCTAAAAATAAATAAACCTAATTGCCTCCCCTCGCCAAAATAAATCAAGATATTCATCATTAAAGCCAAATGCCCTATCCAATGAAAACGACATTATCACGATGTAATCATCACTGAATATAATATGCATTTTTAATGCATAACAGCAGGGTACCTCCAGAAACGCTATCACTGGATTAAAGTAGGGATGACTGAAAGCAAGGCAGGCAGAGGCAAGGCTTGGAAACAGTGGAGAATGAAGCTGATCAAAATAATGCTGAAGAGGCATTTTCTATTGACATAAGAGAACATTTTTTAAAGAGCAATAAATGAAAGGTACAGCTTTGTACCTATTTATGGTATGAATCCATTTTTATTTTTAAAAAACATATAGGCATTTCTCTTACCTGTATATTTATATCTGTCTGCAGCAAAGGTCTGGGCAGATGAACACTGAGTAGTAAGACTGGTTATCACTAAATGGAAGAATTACAATTTTTCCCCCTAATGCTCAATTTCTAACTTTTCTACAACAAATTAAAAAGGTTTCAAAAGATACTGACATGAGTGCAAAGGACAGGAAAAGGTGACTTTTTATAAATATTGACTTGTGACCAATACACAGATAGAGGAAATGGTGTCAAAAATTAAAAAGTGAATAGAATTTGGCACAATTCTAAGCAGCACTTTTGATCACAGTGTTAATATAATCAGAAAATGCTTCAATTTTCTGCTGAGAAAGAGAGTAACATTTTTTTCAAAGCACACAGTACTCAACTTGGAGGAAAAAGAAATCGCTTTTTGACACTTCTTTGCTGTGCTAGATCATGCTGAATTTTTATTGCAGGAAATCTATTTTAAAAAAAATACCCTCTCCTAATAACACTCAGGTAAATCCTCACAGATGGAATTTATTTCACCTTTGTTCTATGTAATGTGTGAACGTTGCTTCAGGAGAACCCATGCTGATAAAGTGCTTTCGGATAATGAAACCCTTCGTAATCGCATTAAAATATATTTAAAGAGGAATGTGATCATCAAGCTTCCACTAATTTGTTTTTAAAATGAAGGCTTAGGGTCAATTACAATGTAGCATGCTCAATTCTAGGTAAACAAGGTAAAAACAAAGTAATTAATTATTGATGCAATGCAAATAACTGGAATTGTGTGCTGTTAAAAAAAAAACAAACAAAACTGTATTGTATTTATTAACTCAGTTTGTGCCCCCGGAGAATTTGATTACTTTTTTACACACTTACAATAACATTTTGAAGTGTCTGGACTTAGGCTTACATATTATTCGTAAATGAATATTTACGTCAGTTCACACCGACCAGCTGCTTTCTCTTCCTGGGGAATGTGAATTGCTTGATCAGGTAACCAGGCATGCCTTTGTCACTACACATAAATGTTAGGCATCTTTCACCCCCTCTTGACTTTTTCTAGCTGTGGCAATGCAGTGGCGCAGATTCTGAGCTAGACTTGGGCCCTTAGCTCAGCTCAGCCACTTACCAGCTGTGTAAGTTTTAGACAATCGCCACTCTAAGCTTCCAAGGCCTTGTAGATAAAATTGGGGGTTGCAATCTCCTATGTGGGGTAAAGGATTCATTAGATGAATGCATATAAGGCATTTGGCACAGTGCCTGGCAGGAAGGAAGCACTCAAGAGTTGCACCTCCCTACTCAAATCCTGGTTCTACCACTGAGATGTGAACTTACGCTGCGAACTTGAGTACACATCTCTGTCTCCGTTTCCACAAGTGCAAAATGGAGACAACGTACCCACTTCAGGAGGGCTGTTGTGCAGAGCTGATACATGTAATGTGCTTAAACTGTGCTTGACACATACTGTCCCAGGAGTGTCAGCTCCTGTCCTCTGCTACTGCCACCTCTCAGCACTTCAACATTGTATCTTCCTCCAACGGAGTATGTGAGTTGTACTGTGCGTCGCTGTTTCCAGACTGTCTTTTCGTTTCTCTACATCCTAACACCTATTAGACGAAATAAAATGCCTGAAATGTAATAGGTTTAGAAGAAGAAATGAAGAAAGTTTCACCTTTTCACCAACTCAATCTCTATATTTCTCTGTTTCAAGTGGTGCCTGGGGCAACTGCCCCAACCCCAGGCATGGCCAAATGCTTTCCACGGAAGATACACTTAATAAATGCTAATTTTATGTGCAAAGCTAAATAGTAAAACTAGGAGAAAAGATTTCACCTTCAAACCCCCATTTTATTCCACTGTGTCAAGATGGCTATTTTTCATAATTTCTTACTAAAGTAAATACTGCTTAGGGTCTTTAAAGCAGTGCTATAGTAAACAGGATCAGTGGTTATATATTGTTCAGCTATAAAAATGCTTAAATGTGACTTACAGCTCCCAATCTTCTTACGGTCATCATTCACAAATTAGGAAATTACATCTGGTATACTCTGCGTTATTTCCTAATTAAATTATGCATTAAAAAATTAGCCTGCAGTCTATGAACACACTAATTAGAAGGGCAAAGCAAGATAAGAAAGGAATGGGTGTTTAAAGGTAGCTGCATTAAAAAATTGTTAACTTCACCAATTTTATCCACTTGGAGGCATGTTTTATTTAAAAACAACGTTAAACTAAAAAGCAAATGGCAAAAATGACGTTCTACGTGATTTAAGAATGCACTGCCTTTGAAACGCAAACAACTTTTAACTTGGGTACAAGTTGGCAGCTTAATTTATCTGACCTACAAAGTGCTTTCGTGCCTACAAAGTACAATCCGAAATCTTCTCGAGGGACCTTTGCGTGATTCTAAAGGAGCGCTGTGTATGGCACTCCCCTGAGCCCTGGGTGTTCAAATCATAAGCCACACTCACAGCAGCAAGTTTTCTCAGAACTGAATCTGTATCTGCAGCCTGGCTTCTCCCCTGAAGCTCCGAACGGTATATCCAGCTGCCCACTCAGCATTTCCACTTGGACGTCTGTTGGGCATTTCAAGCATAAGACATTGAAACGGAGCTCCTGGTATCACCTCAAGCCTGCTGTCTACACCCCACACCGGATCTGTGGCAATACGTATCTTCGAACAATATCCAAAACCTGGCTTTTTCCCACCTCTGCTGCTGCCATCCTGGTCCACGCCACCATCACCTCTCTCACCTGGATCTCTGCACAGCCTCCCATGGTTTCCCTGCCTCTGCCCTCACTTCCTCTTCAGTTTATTCAGCTTAAAGCAGCCAGAGTGATTCTGCTACCATGTAAGTCAGGCCATGTCATTCCTTTGCTCAAACCCCTCAAGGCTTCCGAGCTCAGGAAAATGCCAAATCTTTCCATCAGCCCTCCCGGCTCCAACCCGTCTCCAGCTCTGACCACATCTCCCCTCCAGCCTCACTGGCCTCTTCACTTCCCTCTAACAGTGTTCGCACCCAACAGGTCTTTGCGTCTGCTTTCCCCTCTGCTTGGAATTCTCTCCTCCTAGCTGTCCACACGGCTCATTTTCTCACTTCCTTCAGAAGTCACCTCGTCCGCAAGGCTTTCCCTGACCGCCCTACAGAAAACTGCAAACCACACATCCCCACGCTCCCTCTCCCGACTCTGCTTTTCCTCCGCAGCCCTTGTCTCCATCGAATGCTCTAGACATTTTGCTTCCTTATTATGTTATTATCTGTCTCTCCTCACTAGAATGAAAACTCCATAAAGGCACGGATTTTGTCATTGTTGCTAATATCTTTTTCGTTGCCTCTGGAGCCAAGAATGGTGCCTGGCATGTGGCAGGCACTCGATAAGCATTTGTGGAACAAACAAAGGAGTCAACTTCCCAAAATTTAATAACATTTGATATCATGCTTAACCTGATCAACAGAATTAAGCACAAAAAATGGAACTCCAAGAATTGCCGCTTAATTTGGTAGGACAGTTTGGGAGGGATGGCAAATTGTTCACTCATTCACTGTCACAGTCACTGGGAAGACAGCAGTGAGCAGATATAGGACCTGCCTTCATGGAGCCGACAGTCAAGTGAAGGTATCCACTCCCCCGCCCCCACAACCACGACCAAAAGGTGCCTGCGGGTAAGGTCAGGATCAACAAGCCCTGTTTCCCAAGCCAGCACTGGTGAATTCTCCTCAATTCTTTCTTCTCCCTTACCTTCTAAACCAATGACCCAATCTGTCATCAAGACCTCAGGAATGTGTCATACACAGTCAGACCTTCTAACTCCACCATCACTCAATTCCCCAGCCTTCACTCGGCCACCTGAGAACTACAGTATTCCCCGAACCAGCATCTTGCCACCGGTCTCTCCCCACCCAGTTACACAATGCGGCTGGAGTTACTGCCCCCCAGCTACTTCCTTCCCTAAATTTCCTTAATAGCTGCTCATTGCTTTCAAAAGGACATACAAAGTCCTGAACAATCTGGTTCCAGAAATACCTTGGTAGGTTCATCCAACAGAGCTCGTTTTTTTTTTGTTTTTTTTTTTACCCCGATACACACCCTGCCTGGCTCCTTAGCAAACATCAATTAACCCATCATTCAAGACTCCACTAAAAGGTTACCTCCTCCAGTTCCCTGCAGAAGAGAATGCTTCCCCCTCTATGCTCTCCTTGTATTGGTTCATACTTCTACCACAGACAGCACTGAAAAACATTATCGGTTACCATCTGCAGAGCGTCCTTTGTTACTATGCAAGTGCACTGAAGGGGCCACCACGTCTTTCTTATTTCCCGAACTTGACACTAAGGAGCGTGCTACAGCAGAAAAGCACTCAATCAATGTCCTGAAGAAATGGATGCAATTGCCACAAAGGGTTTTCGTATATAGCCCTGAAACTGGGTGCCTGGAATGGCCATGACCTGCTGGTATTGGTTCTGCCTGAGACCACAGAGAACACAGCACACTCTTTGTCACATGAATGCCTTTCTAATTTGAAGACAGCCATCAGATCCTCCTGGGTCCTCCTTCTCCGAGAGAAGCATGTCCTGTTCTTTCAGCCTTCTTAGTGGCCGTGTTTCTTCTGAATGCATTCTAGGTTATTTACCTCCCTTTAGAGCAGTGGCACCTAAAACCGAATGAGGATCACTTCCTTTGCTGTTAGCACTCTTGAATGAATCTAACCTAAAAGAGGATTAATATTTGGGGTTCCCACTAATTGTTGGCTCATATTGAGCTTACCACGACTGAAAAATGTTTACTGTTCAAAGTAAGATTCGTAGGTTTCCATTACGAAAACAATGCTCACCAGACACTTTTAAAAACTAAAATTAGAGGGGAAAAAATCCCATCAACTAAAGACATCTAATCCACTGAATATATTTTGTGAATTTTTAATGCATATGCATAATACATAACTTTTTAATGCATAAGGGAGTTTTGCTTGTTTTCTTTCTCCAAACATATTACATATTCAACTTATACATATTTCATCATCATTTAAAAATATCTCTAGTTGATCATAAACTGTCACACATTACACATTGACCATGTGCTATTTTAACAACGAACCTGCAAGTTAAGTATCTTTATGATTTACAGGTAAGAATGCTGAAGCTTAGGAAAAGGAAGTGACTGGTCCAAGGCCACGTGTCATTTCCCAATTTTTTTTTTAATCACTGAGAAACGTAAAGGAGTGCGTATGTATGAAGTGTATCGTTTGTTGAATTGGGACATCGGTACAGACCGATGTAACCCCCATGCAGACTAACAAAGAAAAATTTCATCACATCACATGCGTCTCCTGTGCCTGATTCAATCAGTTCTCCCACCCAGGGGTGACCACTTTTCTGACTTCTACCACTACCAGTTCGTTTGCTTGTTCGTACATCCTATAAATGGAATCATTTAGTACACACTTCTTTGGTCTGTCTTCTTCTGTTCAAGACACTGTCGGTGAGGTTCATACACGTTGTCATGTGCATCACCAGTCTGTTCTCTGGGTAACTGTCTCACAGTATTCCACACAGGAACAGACCTCAGTTTATTAATCCATTCTTCTGTTCTTAATATCACTTGGGTTGTTTCCAGTTTGGAGCTCGTTTGAATAAAGCTGCTCTGAACAACCATGTGTGTGTCTCTTGGTAGACATTTGAATTTGTTTCTCCTGAGCATATACCCGGAGTAGAAGTGCTGGGTCACAGGGCAGGTCCACATTTAGCCTGAGGAGACACTGCCAAAGCGTCCCCCGAAGTGACTGAATTAAGGTGTGTTCCCCCAGCAACAGGTAACAGTTCCAGCTGCTTCCTCCCCTCACTAACATTTGATTTTTGTCAATCTTTTAAATTTTAGCCACTCTGATGAACGTATAACACTACTTTGTGGTTTTCAGCTTGTATTTCCCTGATGTGCCGTGATATTGTGGATATTTTAAAATGTTGGTTATTTTTAAAGTGCCTGCCTAATTTTTAATTGGGCTGCCTTTTTTTTTTCTTTTCCTGGTAGGAGTTCTTTATATGTTCTGGCTATGAGTCTTCTGTCAGATACATGCATTTCAAAAATCTTTTCCCAGATGTGGCTCATATTCACTCTAAATAGTTATGTGTTATTCTATCAATTAGATACATCATCATTGAACTGTTTCCTACTGCCGGATATTCAGACTATTTTAAATTTTTGCTGTAATCGAACATGCTGCTGACCAACTGGGGGAGTAAGGAAACAGTTCATGGAGGATGTGACAGCTTACGGCTGCACAGAAAGGACGTTAAAAAGACCTGGAGGAGAAAGAGAAAAGAGCACTGGAAGTAGAGCGCAGGGCAGAGTGTGGCCGGAGCCGAGGCTGAGGAAGTATCAAAGGCGAGATCACGCAAGACTAAACACACGATTCTGTACTTTATCTGAAGGGCAAGGTAAGCCACTCAAGTTTAATTATGGGCCAAAGTGTTCAGATGTGCATTTCAGAAAGACCACTTTGATTATAAGAGGATGAAAAATAGTTTACTAGAGGAAGTCAAGGGTACAACCAAAGAGCCGACTTAGTCCTGACTCAATAATCTTCTTTTTCAAACTTTCTATGCCACTATCACGTTTATTTTTCCAGATAAATTTTGACATTATTTAGCCAAGCTCCCCAGCTCATACACCAACTCCATTCCAATCCAACTGTGACTTTATTTGAAATGACAGTAAATGTTTAAATTAACCTAGAGAAGAATGGCAACTTTATGTATCATTTTCCCTATGGTTCTTAATTGCTGCTAAGCCATACCTCCCTCCGTCATACACTTTTGCAAAGATAATGCATGGCTGTTAGCAAAACAAAAATGAAGGGGAAAAGGCAGGATAGGAGAGTCTTAATCTTGACCAAAAGCACAGGAAATGTCAAAAACCAAAGGGAAGCAAAAGCAAGAAGGACTCAGGTCTAAGCCAAGAGGACCAAGCTGTTGGAGAGAGCCACAAGGACTGTTTTGAAACACAGTGTTAAACAGAAGTATGCCGTGGTCCCAAGGAAGAAAGAACCTTATTTTTCCAAAAGCCAAGAAGTGAATAAAGAAAAAAATTTTTTTGAACAGAATTCAAAGCATGCTGGAGTTTTACCAAAATAACTATAAGGCCTAGTAGTGGAGTTTCAGAATCAAAGGAGTGAAAAAGACCCCAGAAGAGACTTCAGGTGCTTTAAAATTGGGCGAAGTGAAGTGGTTAGTGTCTGTGCGGGGCTCCACCTAGTCAGTTCTAGTCTGGATTCTCTCACACCAAAGCCAAGTGGAGCTGGTGAACCCAGAAATCCTAGACAGACAGCAAAGGGGGCGGGCGGCGGGGGAAAGGGCTACCTCCAGAGAAAGAAGGGGAGTGAAGGTCACCTGGGGAAGGAGGCTCAGCCCATAAGAACCTGCTCCTCTTAGCACTCCTCAGTGTTGATAAATGAGAACGGACACATCGTGCTGCCAGCGGACAACACAGAGGACATGCTCGCACTTGTGACATCTGTATTTATTCTCAGGATTTGTAAAATGCATTTTTTTTTTCGCCACAAGAGATCTGTTATTCTGGAAATGGTCTGAGTGCTATTTTTCAATGTGAATCCTGAGACACGTAATTCAAGTCTAACTATGAGAAGATGAAAGATTTCATAGTCTGACAAAACTACCAGAGAGATAATGACAAACAGACACAGTTCTTGTGCCCTGGGCCTTCCACGGCTCCCAAAGTTGTCTCTGCTAGAAAGAAGCAGCATTTACACATGAGACTTTGTTTCAGTTACAATCTTCTTCTTCATCTTTTTATCTGGGCACAGCATACTTCCTTCATTCCAGGGATGTTTACCACACTCACGGCACTGCGGCTGTCCTGATGAAAAGGTAGAAGAGCTTCCCGCCCTCCTGCGGCTCACAGCACAAGAGAAAAACAATTAGATACTTAGAGTACAGGGCCCAGGGTGCCACCGGAGCAACCAGGAGAGGCCTCTGGGGAGTTCAGGAAGGCTGCTTTGGCGGAACTGAGTGTATGGGAAGGTTATGTGGGTATTTCACAGGCCCCGTAGGCTGGGACCCAAGCTAAGACCTAGAACTGGATACCGGGGAAGACAGTAACTGCACCTGGGTGTGGGTTACAGGTGCCATCTCCCAGAACACTGTACAGCACGGCTTTCTAACCTGTGGGCAGCTTACAGATGTGCCCACCAGTGGTGAGCACGGCCTTATTCACTTCCCTCAATGGACAGCACTGATATCACCATTTTCTATGAGTCACGACATGAAAAAGGCTGGCAATCACTGCCTGGAAAGAACTCACGCAATGCTGTGTTTGCCTCTCTGCTCTAACGCATTTATATTCATTCATTCATATTCTCTCTCTGTGTTACCTCGTTCTTCTCCATTATTTTTTCCTACTCTTCAATACTCATGCAGAACTTGATTCCCAAGAGGTCCAAAATACACAGTCTGAATGTCAGCCACCAAAAGAGAGAGAAAAATGATTTCGTTTCAAATACAAAATCCTGGTGAAGAACAGTGATTGGTCCAGTGTGAGTCAGGTGTCCACTCCTGGACCAATCAACTGTGGTCCCAAAAGAGGAATATCTTGCATTTAAATTGTGGCTCCGGAAGTCATCACTTGACTAGACTGGAGGGAGAGGTGCTAGTTAGCAAGGCTATAGGTGTTCACTACAAGATGTGAAAGCTGAAGGCAAGAATTCTGGAGAGAGGGCAAGGATGAAGATTCAAAAGAGCAAGAGATAACAGAGAAGTCAGTGTCCCTGTGAGGGTGACAAGAGACGGGAGCCATGGTAGGGCAGGTGGGACTGGCCTAACAGAGGAGGAAGAGCACACCTAGTGTGACAGGAAGGACGGAGAAGAGAATGGGTGAAGGCACAAGGTTTAAACGTGCTGGCAGGAATGGTACAGCCAAGATCTAAAGAACTATTTCTCTGAGCAGGCAGGAGGGTGGTGCAGGAGAGAGGAGGCCAGATCAAAATATGAGATTAGTGGAAAGAATATGAAATAGATGCTATGTGAAATGAGACAGAGCCGCCTAGGGAAGCACAGGAGGAATGCACAGCAGTTTTAAGACCTGAGTGAGGGCAGCAACTCTAAGTGGACGGATACCTGTCTTGTAAGGTAGCATAATTTTCTCCAGCCAGTCTCAGCAGCCCCGTATCTGTAGACGCAAACGCAAAAGAGCAGTTCAGCGGGTCCAGGGACGTGTTTCTGCCAGACAAGGGTCCCTGAAGGAGACTAGGACAGTGAAGTTCACGGTTGAGAAGTAAGGGGTACAACGGAGCTTGGGTTGATATTCCCAGGCCAGAGAGAGCAGGAATAAGCAGTAGAACAAGACAACAGGTGACATTTGGGGAGATGACCGAGAGCCCGGGGACGTGGAGCAGGATCAGCGGCTCCTCAGTTGGCAGCAAGGGTTCTGAGACGGCTCATCCCAGCAGCGCCCCGCTGGGCAGGAATCACTGAGGCCTCCTACGAGCCGGATGCACACTGGATTGATGATTTCTCTGATTTTTTCATGCTCAGAAATATTCAGTTATTCCTCAGATTCTTTATATACTTTATACACTTAAAGGGGGCGGTACCTCTCCATCTCGCCCCCCTCAAAAATCTACCTGCATTCTTTCTCAGGCCAGATTACCTACTCCAACCAGAGAAAGCAGCATGCTACTTGCAAGATGCTGCTGGGGTCTCCACTTTGCACCCACAGTGTTTCACGTGCCTTCTCCCTGCTCTCATTCAGAACACACTTCCCGTTCCATGTGCCCAGACTGCAAAATCTCTCCAACTTTCCTAACCCAGGTGAAGTTCCCAGCTTCTCCAAGGAAGGTGCCCAAGATTCCACCTAACACAAATCACTATTTCAATACACAGATTTTTAAAATTCCACATAATTACACACACACACACACACACACACACATATATAATTCCCAATTCTTCTTAAGGGTAGAAATTCTTAAATTTGATTTTTAAGCCAAAACATGTGTGTGCACTTGGAGCCTATGAAATACTCTTGATTTAAACGACTCAGACAGCCAAAGAAGCAGGCAACCGTGCTCTTATTCTAAAGCTCACACACCACACTGGGGTTCTGTAAGGAACAAACCCCTGTGACTAAGGAGAAAACGGGGAAGCGTTTCTATAAAATGTATTCAAAGCTGCACAGCAACCTGCCAAATCAGTCACGGAATGTTGAATGAATCAAACGGAATACTTAGCTCTGACGACCAGCTGTATGTCTCTTAGTCACTAAGGGTTTTCTGTGTGGTGTGCCAAGGAAATCCAAAGTCACCAACTTTTCTGTTCCCTACCTTTTAGGGGAACACAAAAGATGGAAATAAGAACGGAAGAAGCAGTTTACAGATTCAGGAAAAAGGACTGAAGGAAAGGCAGTGGGCTCAGCACCACAGGCAAAACGGGAGTACAGCTGCCTAAGGACACGTGCACAGAAACTCATCCAGTTCAATTTCAACCGAGGGTGAACATGAAGAAAACCCATTAACAATAATAAAACTTTTTTTTTGGCCCCAAATGAATATGGCAATACCCATTTTGAAGACACTCTCATGCTCTGCTGAATTAATGCTGTTTTAATTATAGAGCAGTCTAGCAATAAATGTCAAAATGTTACATCTACACACATTTTGACCCTTATTTTACTTCTAGGAATCTGTACTAGGGAAAAAAGACACACACACACATGATATATACACACAAAGACATTTACTAGCACAATTATATCTTTATTAGCCCAAAAACCCTGAAATGCACTCACCATTCAATTGATTAAATATTGTATCACAATATTTAATTGTATTATGAAATACAATAATATATAGAATAAATGTATTAAACATATGTTGCTATGTGAAAAAAGCAAGTGTAAGAAGAATAAATATAGTGTCATCTAGTTTTTATAGAAGTAAAATTTAAAATAATGTTAATATGTATGTAGACATGCATATATATGTGTGTGTAAAAAGACAGAAGAAATACAGACCAAACAAGCATTAATGCCATGAGGGTTGTGAATTCTGGGAATTTCTCATTGTATATTTCGTATTTATACAGTGCTTGAATTTTTAATTTTGTGTAACTTTGTGTTATGTTTGTAATTAGAAACCTATAGATATTTCAAAGTAGATGTATATCTATTGATGTGTAAAAATATCAATAATACATTAAGTGAGAAATGCAAGCTAAAGCAATATGTCCCCATATTTGTATTTTATAAAAAGTTACACACATACAAGAAAAAGAAATACACCAAGACATTGACAACAGCTTTTCTGGGTGGTGAGATTTTGAGTGACTTTTTCTTTCTTCTTTGTAACCTTGTCTTGACTCCATTTTTAAAAATAAAGATTGTATATTATTTTTACACATAAAATTTTCATTAAAAAAAAGTCTTCACTTTTCACTTTCAAACCTTTTTAAGGGTCAATAAGGTTCAATCACAGTTCAACAATAATAAATAATTTTAACTTTGCTTCCTCTCCCTGTTTACACAATAGACTCTAGGTTTATCCATGCAAAGAAAAAAAAAAAATCAGCAGGAGAACAGGAGGAATAACAGCAGAGATAACCAGCAAAAAGTGGTTGCTTCTGGCTTTGCTATGAAAAAAGACAGGGCGTCATAATGCCGATAATGTCACTTTATATTTCCAATTTATGATTTTAAAGAGCTTTTAGGTCCACAATCTTATCTGGTCTTCACGTCTATGTAAAAGGCAGGGGAATCAGAATCCTCACTTTTAAGGTAAGTGGCCTGCGTTGGGAGAGGTGGAGGGATGTGCCCAGGATCTCAGATTGGTGAATGACAGTGCTAGCTTGCACACGCCCAGATGGCAGCCAGTAACTACATGTGGCCATTTAAAGGTAAGTTAATTAAAATGGCATTAAATTTAAAATTCAGTGCCTTAGTTGCACTAGTCACAATTTCAAGGGCATTTCAATAGCCACATGTGGTTAGTGGCTACTGTACTGGACAGTGGCAGATAACAGAATATCTCTATCACCATAGAAATGATGCGATTTCCATGCCAATAACATTTGCCACTCATGTGGTGGCTTTCTACTCCCTTGCTTTGCCCTGTTGGAAAAAGGGAAGATATTATTTGATGATCTTACTGTGTAAGACACAACTCTCTGAAAAATTATAGGAAAAAAAAATTAGGATAACTGAAAAGTGGCTGGGAAAGCTGGCGAAGAGTGAGGAGCGAGAGGCGCACAGAAGAGCCTGAAGGGTAGGTGGTACAGTGGCCTCTGGGGGTTGCCCACCTGGCACCTACTCACCCCCTTCCTCCTTCGTAACAGAGCTAAGATTTGGTCTAGGTACCTATCCCTGCCCCACACAGCCTCTGTGCCTCAGAGCTGGCCTACCATGCAACTCGGGCTTGATGAAAACAAGATGAGACGTTAACTGGCAGGGTAACACCCTACTGTGGCTTTGGTCTTGACTTCTGAAAGGTCAAACAGCACAATGCCTACTTCAACATCATCTCAGGCATTCCCCACAAAGTGCACGAACCTCATGCGATCACACACGTTGCTGTTAAAGTTACATCTGAGCAGCGTGGCCGGGTCAGCAGGATGGACCCAGCATGACATTCAGACTTGCTAACACAGGTCCATCTGCAGGTAAGTATCCTCATGTGTCTCAGGGTGAAAAATCTCATGTTGCGCTTTATGTGTTAAGAGTCTATCATTCGAAATAGAAATACAGTCTTACAAAAAAGTAAAAGACAACAATCAGTGATCGTTTGAGAAAACTATTAATTTTATGTATCAAAACTATCCAAAATTTTCAAATCATTAAATAACAAGGGAAAAGAATGCCAATATGAATATGGAAGCACATTCGCAGGTAAACTCGGGAAAGAACATTATATCCTTTTGCAGCCAAACATATACAAAAATTTAAACAAGCAAGACCATACAGACATGAGATGACAGCATAATTCTCATCTTAGTAGAATTATTAAGCAAAACAACCCTTTAAAAACTGTACTAAATTTCTTAGATATGTGATTCCATTCAGGCCATGTGTCTTTCAAGAAAGATCTCATTCTGGGAATATTTCATATCTTGTGAGAATGCACTGGGAGCAGAACGCCAAATCTCCCACACCTTGTAGAAGGAAACTCCAGAACAGAGAGCTGTCATGCAGTCTGCAATGGAACGAATGTGGTGACGGTTATGAGTGATTCTGGAATCACAAGCATATGCTGCTTTGTTCACTGGCTCCGGAGAATAATTACAGTCCGATGGAAAGGAATTGAACCGCTGGCCTACAGCAGAAAAATGATGGCTGCCTGTCATCTTGCCTCAGCTCAAGACAGGCTGCAGACATACTTTGGAACTATCTCACGAGGAACTTATATGAAATATTCAACGGGATGAAATAGCAACTCTCATACATTAAAAAGACAGCCTTAAACCAAAAAAAGCTTGGTACTGTACTCGGCACACAATTGTACCCATAGCAAGACTTCGTGAGAACCAGGGGGTGATTGCATGGGAAGTAATTCATCTGCTGGAAGAGGTACTAACTCATGAGCTACGAGTACAAGTACTTCCCACATGACACCTGTTCATAAAATCTCCTGTCCTGTTTCGGAGAAGATGCTGAAATGGTTATGCTGCAACAAAAGTGTAACGAAAAATGTACCCCCCTTCTCCATTTTACTCAAAACAGTTAATTCATTCAAGATTAACTGAGACCAAAGAGATATGATATGAATCCTGGACCAGGAAAAAAAAACTGCTATAAAAAACATTATCGGGGGCAACTGGCAAACTCTAAATACGGACTTTGATACAAAACTATTATCTAACCCAGTGTAAAATTTCCTGCTTCTGGTATCTGCACCATGGCTGTATAAGATTTCTTGTTGTTAGGAAATACACACTGAATTATTAGGGGCAAGGGGCATGATGTCTGCAATTTACTCTCAAATTATTGCGGGTGGGGGCAGTGATAAAGCAAATGCCAAACTTGCTGGGTGAAAAGCACATGGGAGGCCCCGTAACTTTCCAGAAGTTTAAAATTATGTCAAGGGGGGAGGGTATAGCTCAAGTGGTAGAGCGCATGCCTAGTGTGTATGAGGCCCTGGGTTCAATCCCCAGTACCTCCTCCAAAATTAAATAAACCTAGTAACCACCCCCCCCACCAAAATACAATAATAAAGAAAATATTTTTTAAAAAGTTAAAAAAAAATCATGTCAAACTAAAAAGTTAACCCAAAACACAATTCACCTCTCTGTTTAAATCTCGTTCAGAAAACACGTGGTTTCGTGGTGGTCAAGTCTCGGAGTGATCAAGGAAACAGAATGTTCTGGATGGTGCAGAGACTTCTGAGTTCGCTTCAAGAGTCACCGTATTGTGTCACTAGCTCTCACGGTCATGCCCGATCCAGAGCCGTTTCACTCCCGACAGCAGAACACAGGGCTGTTCAGCGCGGTATCATTCGGTGCCTGCTTCCGGCCGGAACTCCGGGCTGTTGCTGTCTAACCTCGGTCTCCTGCACCTTATTGTCAGGGTTATGTAGCTCGGCGCACTCAACACAGCAGTCCCAAATCCCCTATTTGTTCCTTAAAATACACTTTTTAAAGAGAACAGCCCTGTAATAAAGAGGATCCTAGAGGACCATTTCAAAGGCAGCGCCAAGTTCCCTAACATTCCCGTGCATCCATGCAAAGTCAGATGAACACACGCCACACACGAAGAGAAGAAAGACATTGCGAGAAAGACATTATGGGGCAGGACATACACGCCTGGAACCAAGAGTCCCTTAAAAAATTAGGTGTGCTCTTCTCACAGCTGTAAAAACATGTTTGAAGCCCGAATTGTGGCATTTTATGTACCTTGTATGGTTTGAAACAAAACATAGAAGGAAATGCACTTTACTATCATGACATGTCATCCGCAAATTACATGTCTAACCCTCGAGCCTACTTTAGAAACTCTCCTCACTAATTTGCTTGTGTTTGAATAGCAAGTAATATGTTTTCAATCATGAAAGGTTACAGGGAAATTTTTGTGGTAAAAACTGGCCTTCGACTAGCATAAAAATCATCCGTCTTACTGCAGTCCTTGGGGAAATGATATTTTTTTTCATCATTGTCGAGCAGCTTTCAAACCAATTTTAATAGCTACTGTTCCAAAAAAAAAGCTGTTTACGGCCACTGAAAACTGATGTCACTCAAAACCACGTAAGAGGGAAAAAATGACAGTACGTTGGATCAAGAAATTATTATTTCTTTCTGATACTTTAAGAGTGAATCAAACTATGTGAACTTTTCTCAAAACACAATTATTCACTAACGTTCAGACGGACAACTGTCCACCTTGTAACACAGCACACAGTGAGCCCCGAGCTACTGCACTGCTCTTTTCTGACCCGCACGGCAATACTAACAAAGAACAGAGCTATCTTACTTTGATACAAAATTGCATTTGATGCTAATTTTTTTAAAAGTTCTCTTCGGGTAAAACGGGCAGCACAGAAACGAAATGGCTCTTGTGAGCGGCTCTAATGCCTTCTCTTTCATTGTTTCTCCAAAACTTCCACTGACTAAATAATTACTGGCCCTCCCATAACATATTCAGCAATTTTGCACAGTAATGCTGGATTTTTTTTTTTTTTTTGCTTTTGCTTTCTCCTAACTCAAACTTATGTGCTCTGTTTTTCATTTTTCTAAGATCTATCAGACAAGGATATGCCAACTTTTCTTTTATCAACCTTTTTCTTTTTAAACCAAATTTTCTGAAGTTCTAAAAACTTCACTAGCATTAGTGAATTTGAAGGGAACAGAGGCGTTAGCATCGTCTGGTCAGAATGTGATTATCAGCTAACCATGGGAGTCAATTTCTGTTTCTTTTTCCTTGTTTACGAGAGATGAAACCTCCCCGTACATACTTTAAAGCTATTTAAATACACTTAAAAGGAAAAACATTTTCAAATGACCAACCGATTTCTTTGCTTCTCTCCTGCACCTGGGCTGCTACGTACTGCCAGAGAAATCTCCCAGATCAGCAGACGGAAAACTCTACAAATATGTGGTTTTCAACCTCAGGAGAACTTTCGACATTGCGTAATGATCCTCAGAGCCATCCTCAGGCAGCTCCCGGGATCGTCACCCACATTAGAAGGTGAACCTGTTCACCCTCACCTTGAGCTGATGCTTCTGCCACGCCCTTCATTCTCAGCCAACGCCTTGTCTTCTCTCTCACAGAGAAAAATAAATCTGCTAGACAGAAACTCCTCCAACTTCCTACCAGCTTATCTGCATCCATTCCCATCCTCACCACCCTTCCTCCTGTCCCTTAATGAGGGGTGTCCCTAGAGCTCTGGACCCATCCTCTCTCATGTCCTCGAGCATCTCCAATTTCCACAATAAGCCTAAGTCTCATCCATCTTTAAAAATAAACAACATGATACCTTCTATCAATTTTGCAGCCCCTCTGTCTAATAACCCTCTTTCCTGCCCTTCGCAGCCATGATTCTGGAATAAACCGTAGCCACTTGATCCATTTCTCAGCTCACTGTAAACCTGGCCAACACCCTACCATGACACCAATGCCCCCAGGCACCCAACCCAATGGATTCATCCATCCTTTGCTTGTGTGATCTCTTTACAGCAATTACCACTGCTAATGCTTCCTTCTAGAAATCCTCTTCTTTATTAGTCTCATATCATTCTTTGATTCATCTATTTCTTTTATTAACTCTTCCTCCAATAAAACCCTGAAATGGCACAGCCATCTGTCAGTGGGAGTAGAAATTGATAAACAATTTTGAAAAACACTTAATAAAACATAAGACTCTACATTGTTCATATCCTTCACCCCAGTCATTCTACCTCTAGGAAACCATGCTAAGAAAACAATCATAAATAATGAAAAGAGAAACAACCCTGGCACAGAAAACATTAAATCCAACGGAATATATAACTTTAATAAGATGACAGCAAGCTTGAACTAATGTTAAATGGGAAGGAGAATATGATGCAAAGTTGCCTATACAGTGGTGTCTCACCTTTGTGGAAAGTGTATGTACAGGAAAGCCTGGAAGGAAATATCCCAAACGTTAACAGTGATTTTCTTCGGAAATAAGAATGGCATTATTGATGAATCTTATTGTCTTTATATATTTTTGTACTTTCCAAGTTTTTGACAGGGATCATTTGTATTTTGAGACGGAAGAAAAACCATGTATGAAAAACAAATTCAAGAACAAAACAGATCTCCTCCTTGCTCATCTATTCAATATTCCTCACAAGTGAGCCAACCTCCTCCAAAAAGGCAATGTTCCACCCGAAATAAACCATAAGCCAAAAGTGATGTTCGCCTTCACCTGTTCCCCTGCACATTCTCCAGCAGGTAATCTCATGCACTCCAGAAGCACCCAGTATTATCAACAGATGGCTGACACCTATATCCCTACATGTCACTCTTCTAAGCTTCAGAATGTGTTTCCATGGGGCGTCTAGACAATTCCGTGTGATCACAAGACCCTGTTGTCTTTAGCTTTCATCCCACTTTCCAAGTCTTATTCTCTCAGTAAACAGCCCCACATGCAAATTCCTACTTTGAGTAGTAAGATGAGTAAGACTCTCACTCCACTGACGTCCAGTCAAATACAAGGCCAGTCAATTCTACCTCTTCCATACATATGAAAACCATGCCTCCTCCTCCCTCCGCACCTCCTCACCAGCCTCACCTTTCAATAATTTTCTAACTGGTCTTCAGCCAGGTGATAATACAGCCCCTTCCTAATACCACAGTCATTTTTCTAACATGTAAATCTGATCCAGTCACTTCCCCACCTTAAATCCTTCAACGGCTCCCTGTCGCCACATAATAAAATAAAAAATCCTGAGCATGGGATTCACAAATGTATTCTTATTCCCTTCATGTCCAGCTCTCCTCCGGAAAGCTTCCCTTAACCCCAACCCTCCCCCCACCCCCAAATCAATAGTTAGTTGTGTCCTCTTCTGAGTTCCTGCAGCACCCCATCCACTTCTCCATCACAGCATGGGTCACACTGCTGTAATTATTTCCACGTCTGCCTCTTCCTCTAGATCTGGGTTAAAGATGGGCATGGATGAGATTCTATCGTTGCATCTCTAAACACAGCATATACTTGGTGAATAATCAGATGTGCTAAATGCTTAAAGGAATGAATAATTTGGCTCACAAACAAAAAAGTACATGATGGATTAACAAAGTATGGATTTTTTCCCCCACACAACAGAACGAATTCTCTAAGAATCAATATGTGCAAGATGGAAAATTTAATAAATAACTGAAACAAGTAGTAAGTCCAACACGATGAAGTTTGGTATCTGCCTTAAGTTTACATAGCTGTCTTGCAGTTACTTTGAAAGTACACATTTCTAAATTAACTCGTAAGAATCTTTCCCTAACTTTTCTTTTTTTTTACCCTCTCTGAGGCATATGTTTGAAAGTCACCTTTCATAGCTACTGATTTCAAATATAGGCAAAAATTATCTTCGTTCCCTAAAAATAGAAAAAAGTCAAATGCTCTTTTCACTAGCAATGCCAACAACTGGAATCAGTCTGAACCAAAGAAAAACAAAATTTCCTTTTCAATTCATGGAGAGTTTCCTTTCCATTCATTCCAAACACATGTAATAGGTAACCCCTGGGAATCTTAGTTTATTAATCAGAATGATTACAATGATCTAACTCATAAGGGGTTATGAAGAAATAAAAATGGATTCTGGCAAAGTAGAGACTACTGAAAATTTATGAAACTCTGCAAAACAGATCTTTTCTTTTCCTTGCTCAACTGTTCAAAATTCCTCACAAGTGAGTCAACCTCCTCCAAAAAGGCAATGTTCCACCTGAAATAAACCTGCCTGCAAAGGAGCGTGCACATCTAAGGAAAGTAACTTTTGAGTTTTTCTCTGGCCTAAAGCTGGAAAGCACTGATGAAGCCAAATGCAAACAACAAATTATCCGAAAATAATTCTGCTTCACGTTGGGATACACTATATACTTTATGCAGTGGTGATGGATTTAATTTTATTTGACGAACTAATATTAGAATCAGTTTGCACTTCCTGCACACAAACCAACTGAGCCAGTTCAGAAGAGCTGGGATTAAAAACTTCCCAGAAATGTGCAATTCTTGACGGTGTCTGAGACTCAAAATGAAATCAGAAAGTAATGGGAAGAGAAGTAATAAACACAGGGTAAAGGTTGCAGAGGCCCAGGAAAATCTGTTCTTGCAGCTACAGCACACAGGAACGGGTGGGGGGGAGCTGGGACACGCTGCCGGGTACGTGTGCACCGGCTGAGCCCACACGCTATATACTGAGTAACTGTACTGTGGTCTTTCTGAGACACCAACGCACGACATGTAAACGGGCATGTACACATGTGTGAATGTCCCCTCACACACAAGCACACGTCCCATATTGACAGTTGCTCTTCCAGTCTCTGCAAATCCACTGAAGTCATGACATCCTTCAACTGGGGGTTGAATCAATCGGGCGTTAATCCCCACCAGCTGCAATGGGGTTTATGAGGCCATTCATAAGGTTAAAGGACTTCCACCCACTCTTAACTGCTTGCTTATTTTTATACTGCATCCTCAGCCATTTCCTTGAAGGCTCATTGTCTTTAAAACACACACACACACACACACACACTTTATTGACGTGTAATATGCACCCATAAAAGTGCAAAAATCCTAAATGCACAATGTGATGAATTGCCGAAGTGAACACACCCGTGTGACACTCCTGTGTGAAGAAGGCTCCCACCAGCGCCCCAGAAGCCCTCCTTTAGCCTCCTAATCTCTGCCCCCCTCCCCCTCCCCGAAATACCCTGACTTCCAACACCACAGACCAGTGCTGCTTGTTTGTGAATTTCATGTAGATGAAGGCATACAGTGGGGATTGTTTGGCGTCTGGCTTCTTTTGCTCAATGTTATGATTGTGAGATTAATTCATGCTGACGCACGGAGCTGTGGTTGGTGCCTTTCTGTTGTTATCTAGCTGCTCTGTCGTAAGAACACCACAAGTTACTGTTCAATCCCACTCTGGATGGAAACTTGTAGTCATCCCAGGTGTGGGCTCTGACCCCTTGCTTCTTGCATTTTTTTTTCTAGTCTTTTTTTTTTTTTAATGGGGGGAGGTAATTAGATTTATTTCTTTATTTTACAGAGGTACTGGGAATTGAACCCAGGACCTCATCCAGGACCTCATCCATGCGAGGCATGCACACCACCACTGAGCTATTATACCCTCCCCGCTCCTTCTTGCATTTTTACATCTAACGTAACACTTTCCCTTTATTTCTAGACTGCAGGTCTAGAATTTTTTTCTTACATGCTTCATTTATTCAAAAAATTTCTGTCCACTATTACAGATCAAGACAGTTCTTCAGATGCCAAACTAAACGGTGGGAAACGAGGCCACGGCAAAGTAAACAACACATGTTGCAAAACATATTCCACTCTGAGAACTGTGGTCTAGACCTCTTTGGAGGAGGCCGAGGAGGCGCTCACCCTCGCTGGCCCCTGCTGTGCCCTCTGAGGGACGAGCTTTCTCTTCTGCCTGACAGTGTATTCGTTCTCATTCCCTCTTTCTCCTTTTATATCCATTTTAAAAGAAGCTATTTCAGACCAAATAGCATTGTAAAGACAGCACTGAATTGAGTGGCCTTAAACACAATATATCTACACTGCCATCAGTTCCAAATGTGCAGCATTCATGGAAGATGTGTTTTGGAAATGGCGTGGACCACGCAGCTATGCTTTGGTCAGTGAGACCACCTTGCGTGGACACAGACTTTCGGTGCAGGGCTGGGGCGAGGGGCGGGGGGCAAGGAACTCAGACAACAAGCATGGGTGCCTCCACCTACCTCCTCAGCCCACCCGTCTCCTCAAGGGTCTCACCTTTTGCATCAGACCCTCTCCTCTCTCAAACTTCTCTTTCCTGCCCCCTTCCCATCGTTATTTACTCATCCTCAACTCTCCAGGCTGAAAATAACAGAAGAGCAAAAACCCACCTACAGCCTCTTGCAGCTCTGGCCTTCTCTCCCTCCCTTCAGAGCAAAGGCCTTCAAATCCTTCTCGTCTCTCCCCGTTTCTAGCTCTCCACCCGCTCTGCACTCACTGTTCAGCCCACTGCGACTGTCTGCCACCTCTGCCCCTCAACTGAAAACACTCTCATCTAGGTCCCTGGCGCCCTGGCTGATGCCGTGTCTAGTGGACACTTCTCCACCGTCATCTTCCCGGACACCAGCAGCGTTCACTCTGCTGACCGCACCCCGCTTCCCGTGACTTCCGCGGCGTCACGCTCTCCTAGTTACTTCCTACCTCCCTGGACGCTGTCTCTTTAGCGTCCTGTTAGGCTGCCTCTTCTGACTGTCTTGGAAGCATAGATTTTCTCAGGATTCAGTCCTTGGCCCTTTTCTCACACCTTTATGCTCTTTCCCGATAATTTGCAGCTCACAGGCTTGTCCCAGAGGTACCTCAACCTCAGCATGACTGGAGGTAGTGAGAGACATTCTCCTTCCCCAACGCTCTTGCCAGTATCTTGCACATGCAGGCAGTATCCCCAGAGTCCGTATCACTGCCCTCTATTCCTTTCCACGTATAAGAAGCAGAGAGGGTAGCAGAAAGGGCCTGGGCTTTGGAAGTCATGCCAATCTGGCTTCAGATTCAAACTGCCTCTTCAATCAGCTCTGTGACTCTGAGAGTCATTTCCTCCCTCTGATTACAATGTTTTACACTGGTATCATGAGTAGAACACCTATCTCGTAGGACTGAATGGATTGAGAGGTAAATGAATGGATGAATTTAACCAATTAAAACCCATCTAACCCAGTGCCTGATGCCTGGTAGCTGCCCCAACCCTCAGCGTCCTCCCCGTTTTCCCTTTTATGGAAGCTAGTCCTGTCACCCTAACTATACTGTCTCTAAAGCATGGCTCTCCTACAGGAACCCTCCAAACCTGTCAGACTAGTCCTCTCATTGTCCCGAACACACGGTGCCCCTTCAGACAGGCACCAAGGGGCACCGCTGCACGGAATGCTCCCCTGGCCGCTCTTACTCCATGCATACCTAAGTCTTCCTCCGGCTCCAGCCCCAGCCCAGTCCCAGACCTCTATAGAAGCCTTCCTTTACCAACATCAGAGAAGCATCTCCTGGCCTGAACTCTAGAATCTCAGCACCAAGGATCTGGTGTTTACGACACACTACTTTATGGGAGGTCAGATACTTTTCGTTACCTCCAAGCCCTTTTCCCCAAGCACATCACCACTTTCCTTGCAGGGAGTTATACACAGCCCTTCATATACACAGTACCCAGCAAAGAGATTTAAATAATGCCTGCTGATTCGTAGGGGAGGTCAGTCTCCTTTGCTTTGTAATACCTGAAGGCGTAAACACCATTCAATAAATTTAACTATTACTTTAAAATACGTGTACCGACACCCAGAGTCTTCAGAATTGGGACTTCAGAGGCTGTGAAGAACAGCCTTCCAGATACACAACACCCCTTCCCAACAGCCTTAGTAAGTGAGCTCCCAAACTCCGCTGCAATGAATTCCCATAACCAGAGACTCACTACATCATTCAGGAACCCATGTGATGTCTAGGGGTACCAGTCACTTTTTTTTTTTTTAATGTTTTACTTAAAGCAACCTCAAACTTAGCAAAAAAAAAAAAAAAAAGTCACAAGTACCTTTTTTCTCCTGAACCACTTGAGAAGAACCTGCTGCCCTGCTGTCCTACCACCCCTTCTCAGGTACTTCCCGCAGTGACATTCTCCTAGATGGCCACAACACCACCAGAAAATTAACATGTAATACATTTACCAACAATGAACTCTCCAAACGCCCTTCAAATTCCACCAAGTGTCTCAATAATCCTTTACAGCAGAAGAATCCAGCTCAGAATCTTGCTTTACTTTTAGCTGTGATGTCCCTTTAGCTGCCTTCATTCTAGAATAGTTCCTCTGACTTTCCTTGATTTTTATGAATGTGACCTTTTTAAAGATGACAGTTATTTTATCCTTCGATTTTGCCAGATGTTTCCTCTGAGTACACCCAGGTTATGCATCTTTATTCAGCAGGAATGTCTCAGAAGAAGCAATGCTGTGTTCTCACTGCTTCCCACGGTATGTGATCTGACTTGTCCCCTTACGATGCAGTTCCTTCTCATCACTACTTTACACAGTGTGTACCAGGCTTCTCTACAGCAACAATATTCTATTTTTCCTTTGATATTAATTAATGAGGGCTTTGTAGGGAGATACTAAGAATGAGATGCTAAGATCTCATTCCTCACCAAACTTCAAGTTATTCACTTATTAGTTTATAGAAGTATGGACTCATGGTTGCCTACTTCAACTTGGTGCTCCAGCTGACCCAGCTTTAACCAGAGGGAGCTCCTTCAGGCTGGATTTTGTTTCTTCTCTACATTGTCCACCATTCTTTGAGGACTTCCTTGCTTTTTGGCATAGCAAGATGCCCCAGGCTCATCTTGCTTTTTGGCATTTTATTTGTTTTAAAATAGGAAGGGATACCATTCACCTATATACAAACATGGAATTATACCACCTATCTCATTAACTATACCGTGGCATACTTACAGGCCAAAGCATACACTGCCTTCTTTCAGTTTGATCTATACCATTGAATAGTGTGCGTGGGCAGAAGCTCCTGCGTTCAGGATGCTTCCAGACCTCATCCTATGTCCCTCTTCATCTGGTTGTTCATCTGTATCCTTCATAATGAACTGGTCAACATAGTAAATGTTTCTCTGGGTTCTGTGAGTCACTCTAGCAAATTAATCACATCTGAGGAAGGGGCTGTGGTACCCTCCAATTTACAGCTGGTTGGTCAGAAGCACAGGTGACAACCTGGACTTGCAATTAGTGTCTGAAGTGGGGGGCAGCCTTGTCGGACTGAACCCTCAACCCGTAGGATCTGACACTATCTCCATGTTGATAATGTCACAACTGGGCACATTAAATCTGTAAGACACCCAGTTGGTGTCTGCTGAGAACTGCTTGGTGATGTTGGAAAACATACCGGAGTTATCATGTCTAGGTCTTATTCCTTCAGTCACTTTAAAATGACACAGTTGCAAGTGTCCTCACCACCCCGAGCATTCTTTTCTGAATTAACACCATCCTGTCTCAACAGCTTATAAAAGCATACAGAGTAGGCACTCTTGGTTGCCTATCCAATATCCTTTGCTCCCTCTAAAATTCATCCCTCCCTGAAAGAATCTGGTTTTGTTCAGGTATCTGCTCCCATATAACCACGCTTCAGGACTTGGCTGTTCTCAATCGATCATGATAACCACATTCCTCAGAGCCAATGATGGGTTTACTAATTTGCAGCTGAGCAAATGCGGACCACTGAAACACAAGGATGTCTTCCAGGGGCTTCCTGAGAAAGAAGCAAAGACCAGCAGATGGTTCCCTCCTCTTCTTCAAAGGGTGTAGTGTCTGGATGAGATGCACAGAACTGCTGCAACGATCTCAGCCAGTGAGGATGCAACCAGCGCAAGCAGGACAGGGCTGAGATAACCACAGACCGGTGGAGCCAGAGCCTCTCTTATCACTGACTTGTTGCGGGAGATAATCTGTTTCCTTTTTGTGTAAGCTGGTTTGGTCAGGTTTTCCTTTAGCTGCAGCCAACAGCATTTTAACTGATAACGAGCGGTTAGAACCACACACAAGGGAAGTGGGATGATCCTGAGCAGAACTTCCAAGTCTCCTTTCTTCTCAGTAGAGACCAGGTAGATGTTGGTGCCTACTACAGGCTACTAAAACTCCCGTCTTTGGCATTCCTAAAATGTTATTTTGTATTTGTATTGGTGCCCTTCAGTAACAGAACTAGAGATTTACTTAGTATTTACATTGTTAGCTTTTTCATTGTTTCGACCTGCTTAGATCTTTTTAGGTAAGTTTAAGTGGGGAAGGAAAAAGGAAGTTAAAGAGCTGCTACTTGATTGCAAAGCAATAGAGAGGAGAAGTAAAGAACAAATTCAGAGCTAGGATATCAGAGAGTTTTTGCTCCAATAATAACTGCATCACTAGACTAGTGAAGAATCCTGAGAAATAATCACACGTCTATGTTCCTAACTCCATGTATCCATACATCAGGGAGATAACCTCCGGGTTCCCTTCTGGCATTAAAATCCTATAATGCAGAGATTTCATCAGGGAATTCATGGCTCAGAATCCCTCTTCTATTGCTAGAAGCATAAAATCAGAAAACGCAGCTCTCAAGAATCAGCTGTAGCCTACTAGTCATCATTGAGATTGATCTCAAATCAAAACACTGCTTTTGGGCTGCCTATTCCAAGCGGCAGCTTTGTTACACCACACACAACACGGGGCTATACTTGTGTTCACCCCTGCTGATGGAAATGTGTACAAAGCAACCGTCAACTCGGTACTCTATTCACCAACTTGACAAAAACATTCAGAACAGCTACCAGACCTGGGGAGTTCTGGCAGCTAAAGTGAAGGAAGCCCAGACACTTAAAAGCGAGCTATCGACCTGAAGTGCCTGCAAGATGCGTGAAGCCCTTCAAGGCTTCCCAGCGCACTCAGAGTCTGAGCCCTTCGTTCCCAAGTCCTTGGCAAAAAAAAGCGTGGTCCTGACTAGTGCTCCAACGCCAGCTGGCCCCGCTCTGCCCAGACTCCAGCCTCACTGGATGCCCTTCAGTTTCTGAAACACACCGAGCGTCCATCTGTCTTTCTGTCCCTCTGTCAATGTCTCATGCTCTCCCTCCCTCTCTCTAGTGATTCATTCCGCCTGGCCTGTTCCACCCTTCCCTGTCTGATTCCCCTTCCCTACACCTGCCTCCCTCCCACATCCTCCCAACCCCATCCCCTGATTCCTCATCCTTCTGATTTCACTTAAAGCCGATGTCCTCAAAAAATGCCTTCTCTGTGGCATGAACACACACCACTGCCACTTCCCCCACGAGGGAACCCTGCTCTTTCCTTCATGGCACTTACTACCACTCGTAATTACTCTTTGGTTGTTTACCAGCTTTGCTATGTCTCCCCAGCTGGTATCCCAGCTCTGTGGGAGAAGAAATCACTTCTGTTTGGGTTGTCCCAGTATATCCAGAAAAGGGTAAGGATGACATGGTTGCCAGCACACTTTCAAAGACAACTTAATGACAAACACATGCAAATGCTTAAGACACTATGTTATAAAACTGTTTACAAAAGTATACTTTGTACAAGCAGGAAGATTCCAAATTTTTCAATATATACATTTATATAAGTACCCCATATTACAAGGAAATATATCAAGGTATTAGCAAGGATGGTATGACTATGTTTGGGGGGGGCATGGAGAATCTGATGACAGAAAAATAATACACAGTATGCTAAAAATGGACAATCATAACCATAGGATGAAAAAGATGTGTTGCAAAGATGAAGGATAAACTATGATTATCAAATAATTAAATTGATTTAATAATCACAACTAAGAATTCTAATTATTTGGGTAAGCTGTGATACATCTGTTAACATACCAGTCAGTTCACACTGCAGTAACACTCCCATATAGCTTCAATAGAAAACAGCTATGGGTGAAAAAAAACAAAAAACAAAAAACAAAAACCCCCAAAATCAGTAGCATAGGACAGTGGTTCCCAGCCTAGCTGTACATGAGAATCACTTGGGCATTAATGAAGCTTAATAAGATAGAATTTCTACAAGGTAAAGTCCAGGGAATCAAGATATTTTAAGAGCTGGGTAACTCCAGTGCAAAGCCAAATTTGGGAGCCACCAGCCTAGGATCAATGAAGAAGTTAAAGCACAGGTTTATTTTCAGTAAAGGTTTCAGATAAACCAGGAACCTAGGAGGCAGAGATGCAGCCAGTAGCTGCTGCCTCCTGCAAATCAGCAAGTAGCCATACAGTGCGCACAGTGTGGAAAGACCCACTCCGCATGCACTGGTTTGTTCAACTACACCAACAATTCAAACACCAAGGGCAGCGGTAAGTTTCAGAGTAGCGACTTACCTGTGACTCAGAACTCAGCCTTGGTTTAACATGCCTTTCTGACCAAAGACACCAAAGCAATCAAAACATACTCAGCAGAGAAGGCAGCAAAAGCAGATGTCTCAAAACTCACGCCCTACGATTGATACAGTCAGGACAAACCCTCAGTCTTCATTAGAACTCGTTAGCTCCTTCTTCATCTTCCTTTCTATGAGTGGGTCCAAGAGCAGATTAGACTTGCAAATTACTAAGAGGGGACAGAGAATTCACAGGGAGGCACACTGAAAGACATGATAGAAACTTAACCATATATTCTAAAATGTTAAATTGTTCAGACCAATTTGCTGCATGACAGGGATTCAGATGTCCGAGTTCCACAAGTCTTTTAAAAGAAAAAAAAAGATGCCGACCATTTCACAAGGACCCCGAATATACTGTGGCACTTTCTTCCCCCTAACAGTAATGGCAGTTTTATTTTCCTGTCTTCCCAAAGACTGGGGTTACAGCCACAGGAAAATCAGACTACATAAATATATAAGATACAATACACAAAATACAGAAAATACATAACGCAGGCAGGAATCAAACGTGGAAATATTATGCATTCATTTATTCATCCATTGATAGAAGTGAAAACATTTTGTCCTTTAATGCTTGGAAAGAAGCCTTCAGAGGTAAAGAAGATAAAAGTTGCCCTCGGGACTTGGAGACTAGGCACAGGACATAAATATACAGTGACAGCGCAGGCTGAAGGCAGTAACAAATTTCTCATAGTTGTTCTCACTGACATTTAAACTACTCTAGAGATTTGTTATTTTGAAGTTTTTTTTTTTTTTAAGGTTTTCTTCCTAATTACAAGAAACATAGGCTAGGATGGCAGAATCAGGCTAACTCAACCTCATTATCAAGACTATTCTTGTAAGAAATTTTAAATGTCCTAGATGTCCATAAAAACTGATACATGATCAATTTTAGGGTTATCCAAAACAAAACGTAAGGCTTTTTTTTTTAATGGAGTCTGATCTTTTTTTTTTTAATTGACTATGGAATTTTTCTTGACTTTATATTGAACACAAAGCAGTGGTGTAAGACAGAGCCCTTGGGCTCACCCTGACCCCGCTACGGACGGTCCTCCATTGTACAAGTCACTCAAAGCAGACTTTGTGGTCAGAGGGGGGGAAAACTGTGAGTTTTCTCTTGGTGTTTGCTTCATTGTTTTAAATGAAGCCTTCTTCTTCTTCTTTTTTCTTTTTTTTTTTGACTCATTCATTTGCTTCCAGCGCTTCTGGGACCTGGTGTATGTGAGTGGCGATTTCCTCCCAAGGCTTATTTATAGGACTGTGGAAGACAAATGAAGAGGAGGAATGAAAGCAAAGTTGTGTTTGCTTCTTGATGTATTTTTCCATGTATTCCATAAGAGGTTTTTTGTTTTTGTTTTTTTAAAGAATCTTGAGTTGGCTTGTGTCTTCTTTGGAAAAAAGTTATGCTCAGCAGTCAACAATCTTTTTATTAAGGCAGAAATAGTTTTATAAGAGTTAATGCTTTACTCCCTCTAAAGTGAAATCCATTTCCATACTGTGCACCAAGGCGCAGAAGTGCAGGGGGGAACGGAGGTGGTCTCGTTCAGACATCAAGTACCTCCTCCAGCATGAGCAGGTGTGTCTGGAGTAAAAACTGGGATATCTTCAGCGGTGAGGCTGGGACAAGAAGCAGCTGGGAAGGTGGACAAAGTATCCAAAAGGAACCAGCTGAGGCTCTCCAATCCCTTCTCCAAGTCACTTACCAGAACCCTTTACTTTAACACGGTCTACCTTCCAAAAGTGGACCATTCTATTTCATCAAGAAATGCTGGAAGCCATGACTGGATTCACAGCCTGGCTTGCATGTGTCTCTAACCCGCAGTGGGATGGCCATAGTATTCACCACGCAGTCTGGGTGCTGAGACTTGAAGTTCTGTAATCAGGCATGAGATAAAGGAAGAAAAAGTATTTTCCATTTCCTCTTCTAGGCCTAAAGATAAGCCACACATTTTTTTTAACTGAGCAGAGGTTTTCTCTGGCACCTTCCCTCTCTGTCATCAAAGCCTACCTCCCCAAGAATAAACGAGGCTCATACTGTCTCCTGCCCATCCATCCCTTTCCACCAGAGCTCAGCTCCACATCCCAGCCCTTGCCCCTTACAGTTACATGCTGCAAAAATCACTTCTCAGAAATGAAATCCTCGGTTCCTCCTTCTCACTGAGCTCACTGAGGCATGAGAAAGAAAGAACCCAGCAAATTCACAGGACTGTGCCTGTGCAGGCTTAGAAGTCTGACTTTGTAAGGGGATTCTTATCAGCCTAACTCAGTCTCCAGTTGGGAGAACCTTGGGCAGCGTATAAGACAAGATGGGAAAAAGTGCAGACTGTGTTGGGGGGAAATGTTTTTGAGCGATGGAAGCTGGCGAGCAGCAGGGCCAGCCCATTGGTGCGGGGAGCGGGTGCACAGAGAGAAGAGGGCAGGGCTAGGATGGTGCGGGGCATCGGGGCCCACGTTAAAGGGGTGTTTCCGAATGAGAGACGCTCTCTCCTTCCACCAAGGGTCTGCTCAAGCTCGACCTGTTCCAGAGCACTATCCACCTACTCCTATCCCATTTTCTCTTTTTCTGAAATCCCCGAGAACTCTAGTATGTGACACACACACACACACAATTCTTAATTACACTGTCACCAGTTCTGTTTTTTAAAAATATGGTTCATTGGCTCCTTCTCTCTAGGAAGCCCTCAAAACAACTGATTGTCTGCAACATTCGTTTTGGCTCAGTCATCTTCTACTTCACGTTTATACATTTTTTTTTAAAGCATCTTTTACTCCCAATTAAGCTATACCACAAAGAATAACTTTCTAAAAAGTAACCCCCACCAAAGTGCCCAACATAGTGAGAAGCACACAGCAAGAATTCAGTTAGTTGTCACCTTTAGAGCCAGGAGTTATCTTAAGGTCTATATATAAGGTCTATAGTTAAATAAGGAAATGAGTTAGTTTTTTTTTGTTTTTTTTTTTTTTAAAGACTACACTTAAAGTTCATCACCCAGCTAGAGTGCTGGAGATTTCAGGCACCAATGTCACATCACCGAATTTCCTGAAAGCAGAGAAGAGTAAATGTGAAGAATAAAATATTTTGGAATATTTATGGATAATATGAGCAGATTATCTCCTTTTTCCAAAGAGTTTAAAACAATGTTCAGAAGCTAAACAGTGGTAACCCTGGAGGGAACGGGTATGAGCGTGCTTACCGTGACAGTGATGGAGAGCTGGGATAGCAGGGGCGCTTGGTCCGCAGGGCTGCACTGGGAGGGGGCTGAGAGGAGAGACAGAGGACCATCTACTGAGCACCTACTATGCTACGGATACCACATCGGGCGTTTCACAGGTAGTAGAGTTTAATCTTCACAATAATATGTCACCTTTACAGATGAAGAAACCGAGGTTCAGAGAGGCTAGTCAACTCGTCTGAGGCCACATGGGTGATGATAAGTAGTCAGAGACAGAATTAAGGTCCAGATCTGTGTATCTCCAATGCGTTTGCTCTCTCCAATAGGTAACTCCAACCTCTTCTAGAACATTTTTCATCCTTGCCCCCTCCACCCCAAATAAAGCCAAAACAAATGATTCTGTCTTTCTGAGGAAGTTATGGAGTCAGGACAGGGATGTGAGGCCATTTGGGAAGGATTCAGGAAGAGAGTTAACATTAATTGAGAGGAAAATGATCTACCAAGCACTGACCAGGCACTTTTTACACATCATGTGATTTCACCCCAACAACCCTTTTACATATAAGGAAACCGAGGCTTAGAGAAGTTACCTTACCCTAAGCCATCACGCTAAAAAGAGTGGCAGTGCAGCTGGGACTTGAACTTGGTCAGTTAGGTCTCAAAGCCTGTGCCCTCTCCACTGCTCCCTGCTGCAGGCACGCTCTCCCCTCTCTTCTTTCCATAAATGCCAAAAACTAAAGTTTGGGAAACGTCGTTCTGCTAAGAAATCTACCCAGTAATTATACAGCCGTTGAACCGAAAGGAGCCTGTGTCCCACAGGAAATAAAACTGGTATTTCAACCAAGGAATTGAACAGATGAAAAGAGAGAGGCTTGAAGTGTCTTTTTCAAACCGCTGTTACCCTCTGAACCCATTCCTGAACACAGCTGACTTTTTCACAGGCCATGTCAGTGAGGCTCATGGACAGGTGACCTGCCCAGTGGGGCTGGAGCCTCTGCTGACAGCAGAGACCTTAGATGGGCTCGGCAGCCAATGGGCAGTGGCACAATGACCCAATCCAGTCCCAACGGCAACTCAGCAATGGCCGCCAGAGTTCTCATAAAAAAGATGTTGGTCCCCGAGATCAGGTCCTTTCTGCCAAGCTGGCTTGGACTCAGGTGAAGACATCAGCAGAAAGCCCTTCCCGTCAGGATAATTCACAACGCTGACGTCACATGAGTCACTAAACAGACACATTTCTATCTCTACCAGTGTCACATTTTCATCTCCAAGTTAAGCAAAAAGCTCCTCTCTTACATGTGGAAGCAGAACCCCCTCAGAACCAGCGATGAAACGCACCAGTAGCAGCTCCTGAGGGCTCGATTCCACCCACATCTGGCTCTATTTGGGAGCTAAATTCAGAAGTCGTCTCCAGGGTCAGCAAATGACCCTGAATAAAAATAGTCTTGGAAAGCTGTCACGGAGTAGGAAAGGAAACAAGACGGCAGGGTGATTCACTCCAAATGGCAGCTCCGAAACCCAAATTCTCATTTTTTTGTCCCAATATGAAGCCAATGTGCAAAACAGGCCCAGAGCAAACTGTCCTTTTCCGAAGGCCTCTAAAAGTGGTTGCCAAAGAATTTCACATGGAAGCCAAAAAGATTTAGCGTGCCATTCACCTCTCCTACAAATCTAACCATAGCCACTCTGAACAAAAGCTCTGAATCAATCACAGACTGACACTGGCTTGAAGATCACCAGAGTATCTAAGATCTTGTCCCCAGCAAGAAAGAGGGACCCTTTGTCCTACAAGACTTTCCAAATGGCCAAGCAGCCACAGAGAAAGAGTACAGAGGTTGTGTGGTGAGTGTGAGTGTGTGTATGCGTGTGCACGTGTGCCAGTTCACTGTCTTTCTGTTTACAACTCATTTCTCCTGCCCTCCACACAGTTGTATTAAAATAAGCACAATATTTTGAGACAACTGTATGCTTTTGTAAAGTTAAGAATCCCACAGGCTGGAGAATAACCAGCCAACACTAGCTGGCCTAGTTCACTCATTTAAAAATGTACAGAACACATGGATGCCCGGCTCCACAGCATGACAGAAGAACGCAAAAGGGCTAGCGGCGAGTTTGCTCCCCAGCCACTGGCTCGCCCTTGCTCCTCCAAAGCCGTGTATCTAATTTTGCACTTGTAATTTACATTCTTTTTCTTAGAGATGGGCCCCTCTCCCCAACTGTAACGAGTTTCAAAGGGTCACAAAACCTGGATTCGCCTCCGGACAGGCTTTGAGGATCGCACAGTCTGGCGAGAAGGCAGGCATGCAGAGAACAAGATAACATGATAAACCCTTTCTAGCAGTGAAGACCAAGTGTCCGTGTATCCTGGGAGCACAGGTGAGGGCACAGTTAACCGCCCCCTGCCCTGGAGGATTGGGAAAGACTTCTCAGAACTGGTCGGTCTCACAGGATGAGTAAGAGTGCGACAGGCAGGGAATGAGGGCAGAGAGGAGGGAAGGAAGAGGACGTTCCCAGGAGTGAGAACAGCCCAGGCCAGTGGTTCTCAACTGGGGACGATTTTGCCCCCTCCTCCGAGGGACATTTGGCCGCATCTGGAAACATTTTTGGTTGTCATAAATGCGAGGGGAGTGGTGCCACCGGCATCTGGTGGGTCGAGGCCAGGGACGCCGCTAAACATCCTACGATGCACAGGAGAGCCCCCCACAGCAAAGCATGACCGGCCCAACATCAACAGCGCCAAAGCTGAGGGGGGCCTGGTCTCAGCAAAGCTACAAAAGACGTGCTGTTTAGGTTAAAGGTGAGAAGCTGCCTGTAGCTTTGGCAAACACGGTGCTTCAAATGGCTGCTTTCATGGAAGAGAAAACCCAGTAACAAAAGAGGACAAATTAAACTTCCAAAGAGCCAAGAAACCAGTCTGAGCAGATGCCTTATTCTAAAAACGGGTCTTGCACCAACAGTGTTAGAAACTGGGAGCCTAAGGTGGGTTTCCTCCTCCTGTGGCATGAAAAGCACATGTCTCAGGGATCCTGTCCTCAGCTCAGAGCAGTGGCCCACATCCTTCCTTCCTTCCAGGATGGCCGAGCGAGGAGCAAGGCACAGGGAGGACCAGATGTTCCACGGGGCGCGGCCAGGAGGGGTTCTCAACTGCGACTGGGCGCAGAGTGGATGTTACTTTTGTTAGAACTCAAGTACGAGAATGGCCTGAGCAAGGAGAAACAGAACCAAAGGGCTCCAGGTCCAAAAAGGAAGTGGTTATGAAGAAGGAAGAACATGGTGGGGATGCTGTGGCCACTGTCAGGGTGGGGGTGGGGGCTGGTGGGACCCAGGCCTGACCACGAAGGCAGGAGGTGCTTGTGTGGGAATCTTGGTCCTGGGCACGGACCCTTGGAAATGGAGTGCGGAGCTTACCACCGCCACCAAAACCACCGACACCTCTGCTTCCATCTCTGCCAAAAGGAAAAACAAACAAACAGAACAAACCTCCCCTAGCAGGAGACTTCCAGGAGGCAGAGAAGGCAGCCCTCAGGATGCTGGAGGTTTTTGATATAAGGGTGAAAAGCACAGCCTGAAGCTCCTTCTCAGATATACTAATTCACACTAACCCACATCCCCCTTAAGCCTCGCCTCAACCAGACCCACGTGCACAGACACAGGCCTACACTGATTTTTAAAAATAATAACAGTGAGGGAAAAGTTACATCAGTTGTAGCAGATGTCTGGAAATCAAGCTTTAACCAAGAGGGGAAAAGAAGGCCAGACTAGCAGCAAAATAAGAAGATAATTCTAAATGGACCTCATCATAGAAGCTTCAAAAAAAAAAAAAGTAACTGAAACATTCCCTTTCTTTCTTTCTCTACAAAAAAAATGCTGTCACAAGGAAGGTCCTTCGTGCCTAGCATTATGCTGGGAGCTGCCGCCGGGAAAATTAAAATTCAGTTTGGATGACACAGACCCCTGAAACAACAGCAGCCTTAAGTGCCTAACTGTACGTCACAGACTGTAAATAAAGGAAAAGGGCCTTGCAGAAGAGCCAGGCAGACAGCAGAGGACAGGTCATTCTAGACGGGAGTGAGAGGAGAAGCCGCAGCTCGGGGAAGGCAGGAGGACGGGGCAGGTGCACACACATGCACTGAGAGATGAAATACACTCAAATCTCGCCTCTATACAACCCTAAAGATACACCCAGTAGGGTCCAACCATCCTTGTCCCAGGAGATGAAAACACTACATCACGTAAGAGCACCTGGATTTGCAAGTGGGTTTCTGGTCAACTTCTGCGAAGGGAAACAGCTACCCAAGGGTCGCAAGAGCATGAGTCCAGTAGCTCACACAGCTGAACACTGGAACAGTATGGGGGGACATCAGGGTGATAGGAAATTCAAACTATCAGGGAGAGAGGCCTGCCTGCCACTGGGTCATCAGGGCTCACAGCTGGAGAGGGGGAAGGGCACTGCTCCCCTTCGGCTGTGTTTATGGCTCCTGAGAACAAACCAACTACTCCCAATTTACAAGTAAATCAGGAACAATCGCTGAACCTGTGCCGTGAGAATTGCAGCCAGTTCTCAGTGGTTGAATACACACACAGGTGAAGACTCACAACATCCGGAGCTTGACTGACCTGCTGACTGGGTGCAAAGGTGGACCTCGAAACCTGGGCATTACTAGCCAAGGGTGGTACTAATGAGAGCTGGCGATTCCTCCCACAGCTCCCCAACACCTGCTCCTCCCCCTCCAGACAATTTAGTTTATTCACTATTCCCCAAACAGATCAGCTTTGAAGCCTCCACTCCTCTGCTCAGCCACCTTATCCACCTGGAATGTTCTCCACTTACACAAATCCTATCCATCCTCTCAACCCCTCCTCTCCTCCTCTGGACTGTGTTTCTGAGCCGGCCTAAGGCATCTCTCCTTCTTCTGAACTTCCAGAACAATTAGTTTGTACAACTGCTTGGCAAAGAATCTTCTGAACTGTACAAAGCTTAACTCCTCTGTTGTTTTCCTGACCTGTTATTTAAATGAATGGAAATATTCACCTTGCCTCTTGTCTTCATTAACATGCCCCCTCTTTGAGAGGTAAGGACACACGTGATAGTTCTCTGGACCCTCCCACCTTACCTCCTGGAGTATCCTGTGCAAGGCAGAATTAAACTGCAAAGTTCTCTTCTGAGCAAAGTCAGGCTCACATTAATAATCTTTCTTCAGATTCAAGCCTCACACTTAAAGACATAGCAGCCAATGACATGTAAAAGCAAAAAACAAAACAAAACAAAGCAAACCCACCAAAAAGCACACAAAAAAGAACTAATGTAAGTACTGAAAAATCCTGGAGATCGTTATTTTACAAATTAGAAAACTCAAGACACAATGACTGGCTTAAGGTCATTTGAGGCAGGCAGGTGTGGAACCCAGGTGTGTGACCCTGCTGCTTACTCTGGGACCTAATGAAGCCAGGCCTGGAATAGATGAAGATTTGGGGGAATGCAATTTCAAAGATTAAAAGACTTTAAAAAATTTTTAAACTTAACCGGGGTAATTAATACTGAAAAGTGGGGTTAATTAAGCACCCAAACCTGGATTAAGAGTTCCACTTTATAAGCTTACGGAGTGATATTTAGCTCTAAACCCTACAAGAGATGAGGCCAGAACTTCCAGGAAACACACATACACGTCAAAACCCAGTTATTTTGAAACTCCATTTACTGTAATGTTTTCTTTAAAAGCCCAACTACTTTAAAGCTCTGCTTACATATTGCTTTATCAGGAATGAAAGAATCACAGGTAGAAGCCTCTCTAAAACAAATTCGTCCTGGAAACCCATTCCGGCGCGTTGACTTGTGACTACATTCTCAAGGATGTCAGTAACACAAGGGCTCCATCCACAACTCCTTGAAAAAACTGAAACCATGAATGCCTTGTCAAATTCAGACAGTTTATCTTGGCACTGGCAAGCAGAGCAGTCTCTTCGATGTCTGGAAACGTGTCTAATTACGTTTAGAGAGTAACCAAAAAATAGCCAGTGTCCCGGAACAGACGGCTCAGGGATCACTCCACAGCATCCTGAATGACGTGGTGGAACCACGCCAGGAAAAAAATAAAGGAGACCAAGAAAAGAACCAAGTGTGAAACCGGGATGAGACCCTAGCCTCTCTCCAAAACAACCCTCCAGTCTTCCCAGGGCCTTCGGGGCCGCCACGACTCTCCCGAAAGTTTTTCTTTCCCTTTACTTTGGTTTCCATTAGGTCACCCGGCCCGCCCACTCACTTACCTGCGGCAGCGCACTAGCCCGCCCGGCCCCCAGCGCTGCCTCCAGCTCGGCACAGCCCTGACACCCACCGTCCGGACAGCACCCAAGGACGCCCCCTCTCAGGAAGGCGCAGCCCTGGAGCTCGGCACGCCCCTTCCACTCCAATTCGGCCGCACCCCAGGGCGTACTCTCTCGGCAACCGTCGAGCTCAGCGGACCCCGGACACCCCAATCCGGCCGCACTCCATCCCTCGCGCTCGGCGCACCCCCGACATCCCCAGCCCGGCCGCACCGGGTTGCAGGGGTGCCCCGACCTGGGGAAGCGCAGGCTCGCGGCACTGCGCACCGCCCCTCCGCCCTCACCTGAGCCGGAGGTTGGCCATGAACTCGGGCATGGAGACGGTGTCCATCAGCACGAAGTCCGCCTTGCCGAACTCCAGGCTCTCCTGCTCCGCCATGGCGCCGGCGCGCGGGCTCAGGTGGGCGCGGAGCGGCTCAGGTGGGCGCACTCGGGCCGCGGGGGCCGGCCCGGGGGCACGCGGCGAGCTCGGGCGGGGCCGGGGCGGAGCGCGGGGCTGCGGGGGAGGGGGCGCCGCGGCCGCGGGGCCGCTCGGGGCCGGACGGAGGCCGCCCCGCTGCTCCTCGGCGCGCTCTCGGACGGCGCGGCGCACCCGGCAGTTTCCGCTTCTTCCGCGGCGGCCGCCCGGCGCTGTGGGGGACGGGACACCGAGACGGAGACGGAGACGGCGGCGGCTGGTCCCGCCTCTGGCCTTGGTCTGGCCCCGGCCCCGGGAGCCTCCCGCTCCCGCCCCGCCCCGCCCCGCCCCAGCCCGGCCTTTCCGCCCCGCCCCGCCGGCTGAGGAGCCGCCCCCGCCGCGGCGCGCAGACCGCCGCCTCCTCACCTGGGCGGCGCGCACGCGCGAGGCGGCCGGCGCGGGCGCGCTCCGGGCCGGGCCACGGCGGCGGGGCGGCAGCGCCCCCTGGGGGCCGGCGCTGGGAGCTCAAGGGGCGGTGCCGAGGAGTACGGACGTAAGAGGGTGGGTAGAATCAAGCTTCCAGGATTGCCGCCTCCGCCCGGGTTTGGTAAATGCCAACAAAGTTACAGAAGTAGCTCGTGGAGCTTCTCGAGTGGGTAATTCATTATGATTCTGACAAACTGCTGCGGAGCCCGCTCCTGCTCCTCTGCTCACACCCCGTCCATCCAATGAAGGTTCACACTCAGACTGAGAAATAGTAACAATAACATGTTGGGAATAGAACTTTAGTAGCTCGCTACATGGCTACGAAGTGGCGAAGCTGCAGTTTCATCCAGGTCGTTTGACTTAGGAGCCCCAGCGTTTACCCACATGGCAGACTGCTTTCCTTCTCCAGTGTTCCATGATCCATTTTTCTCTTCCGCTCATCTGACCGTGTCATCAAACATTACCTTATATTGTTATTAAGTTTTTAATCTGTGTATGTATCATCTCCCTGGGATTATTATGGGCTTCTGCAGCATGGGACCACGTCCTGAACTTCTCCGTTTCCCCCTTGGCATCCCCGAAGCAATTATGGTTCTGCCTTGCACGTATATGTATGAAATACACACTGGTTCAATGGGATGGAATGAGTTGTAAGTGGTCTCCAATTTATAGGTACATTGGTTGATCTTAGAAAATTCTTTCAGAACTTAGACTGCATTTTCCCAGTGAAAATCTATTATAAATGGCTTTCTAAGGGAGCTACATCTCTTCAGTCTTGTGTTTCCATTAGGACCATCTTCTAGTCCACAACCTACTAGGAAATCTAGAAGCCCTCAAAGACCTGGCTGTACTCAAACACTACGAGTGAATGTGAAATGAGTAAACCAGATCTAAGGAACCTGCTCACGGTCTGCTTCAGCTGCCAACAATCCACCCTGGCCAACAAAGAAGGGAAGACAGCTTGATCGCCTCCCGAGGGAGCATGTCTGCCATCAGAAAGCCACCCCAGTCTCTGGCACAGGCAGGGATGGGTTGCAGTCTGACTAGCATTAGCAGCTCTCCTCCAGAGGACACCACCTGGATCTCAGTGTCCTCGTCTGTGGAATTAGAACTCTGGGCTACACAGTCTCCAAGGTAGGACTGCCCTTTGCTTGGGTCATTTGTGTGGGTGAGTCAGTGGATAAGCGGGGAGTTGTAGAGAGTGTGGTATGTTCCTAAAATGTTAGTATCAGTACATTTTAACATAAATAGAACTGAATTTCAAAAGGAAAGAAAGGAATCTCAAATTCTGTGCAATTTGGAGCAACCAGGGACCACAATTCTCAGAAATGATCATTGGAAAATGGAAGTATGTGTATTCCCTGAGCCCTGGGGTTATTTGAGCAAAAGGGATTGTACAGTGGGCAGGATCTTTGGTAGGATTCAGCTGTGGCTTTCAAATAGCCAAAGCAGGGAAACTGTTATTTTAAGCAGTATCTTGTACAGGAGCCCAATGTATAGAACATACACCCAACATATGCAAAGGGTATTTTATCAATTTATAATCAAATTAGTGTCAAATCAGGCATCAAGACCAATGAAGCTCTTTTGATGAACCAAAATCTGTCCAGTGGGGCTCACTGTCACCTTAAATCAGCCTCAGGATTTCAATTTACTTTCGTATAGTGTTTTGGTTGTACAGTGCCAAGAAGATTTCTGATTTACATGGCTAAGCAGTAATCTGTTACTCGTGCAATTTTACATCCAGCCTTTTGAAAGACCAGTCCACAGCTATAATCTTATTAATCAGTGACATGTTTATGAGAATTTCCAATATATTTAGAATTGGCAGGAGAAACTAAACAAGGAGGTCTGCATTCAGACAAGGTCTAGAGCAGGTTAGCTTGTTACTATCTCTTTTGTGATGAAATTTGGATATAAACACATTTGGTTGTGTATGTTTGTGTTACAGTTTGAAACATACTAAAAACCAAAGTAACAGTTAACATCACCAGTTACAAGACACAAGGACGTCACTGAGTGATGTGATGAGTGATGTGATCTCCTGAAAAAAGGCTGTATTCCCTCACTTGCCTGCTGAAAATGCATCCACTGAGTCTCATCATTAGGAAACATCAAATCGACCTGCCTTAAGGGGTGTTCTACAAAACAATCAATCGGTGCTCTTCAAAAATATCAGTGGCCAGAAGACAAAGACAGGTTGAGGTGCTAGACCAGGTTAAAGGACCCCAGAGAGATAGTAGCACAGTATCCCTGTTGGTTTCTTTAGAGACACCTTCTAAAGTATTTAGGGGTAAAGAGTATGATATCTCAAATTGTTTGGCAAAGATAATAATAATAATACATGGATATATAGGTAGATAGAGAGAAATGGAAAAAGCAGATGTAGCAAAGTGTTGACTATTAATGAATAGAGTTAAAAAATATATGGGAGCTTTTTTTTTTCCCTCTTCTTGCAACTTTTCTGGAAGTTTGAAGTTATTCCAAACTATAAAGTTAAAAATCAAATAGAACTGTTCTAAAATTTTTAAAAGTTTGTTTTGAAGAAATCACATAATATTTAGAAATAAATGCCACATCAGAAGTTTGCAGACGTTCCCAACTGAAAAACCAGCACATGATTTGAAAGCTCTGATACAGACTGTCTATTAGCTCTGATTGCCATAGATGTGCTGGGAGATTATAAACACCAAACACACGATTCAAAAAACAAAAATAATTTAAATAACTTCTGTTTCAAATATATTTTTATAATTTGGATTAAATAATGTTTACTTAGATGTGATCTCTGCCTGAAATTCTCTTCCCTCTTGTCCTACTTCTCCCCACTCTGGCCTAGCTAACTTCTGCTCATCCCTCAGTTCTAAACCTCAACATCACCTCCTCCAGGAAGGCTCCCATGATCTCCTAAGTCCAGGAAGGCTCCCATGATCTCCTAAGCTGACTCCTGTGTCAGCTGTCCCTCCTCTGTCCACTGCACTCTAGATGTGTCATCCTTGTTAGGGGATGAATGCATCTGAATGAACCTGTGGTCCATATCTCTCATTAGACTGTCAGGGCCATGAGGGCTTAAAGCTGTGTCTGTTCTGATTTCAGCTGTAACTCCGGCACCTAGTAACACAGTGCCTGCGTGTGACACTCTTAATAAATGCTCGCTTGATAAATGAATGTAGAATGGTTTGTGAATCTATGGATTATGTAATGTGGGGTTGTAAAGCCGCCCTCCTGGGTAGATTTTCTGCATTAAAATCACTTCTTTGTGCAGTGTTTATCTCATTCTCATCTCCTGTCCCTGGAAGCAGGTCTCAGGGCTGTGTTCACTTCTCTTCTGGGGCCAGGCCTGCATGTTGCAGGTTCACACTGAATAAAAGCTGTTGTCTGGGAAAAAACAAAAAGCTAAATCCCCCCCGAGACCCCTCAAAACCTTTTGCAGTTGACATGGGCTACAGAGAATCTGCTCTGGGTTATCCGTAAAAACCAACCCTGAATCTTCCACAGCCAATATTTGCTCCTGTTCAGCTTTCCCAGAATACTTCCGGGCTGCCCCACCCTCCATCTGTTTACCAGGTGCTCTGCATCCAGGAAGACAGCTCACTTCAGCATAAGTCCCACAAGACAGAAGCAGGAAGGCCAGAAAGAGCATAGTCACAAAGCATATTCAAAGGGCGTTTTATAAATGTATTCTGTAAGCCCAAATTACTCTGCAGCGGAAGGAGAAAGGCAAGTTTATGTTGCATAACCTCACGGTGCACTCACAACCACACAGATAAGATACGGAACTCTTTGCCTTAGACAGTGTCCAAAGCACATGCCCTCTTTCATGCCTAAGGCTGGATTTGAACTAAGAATGATACCATCAAAGACAACATAAGTCCTCTCTACAGTTTCTGAAGCCTGATTTTTTAAAAAGTAAAAACAGACCCAACAGTTGCCTCCCTGGGGTCACTGATGACTTGTCCACCTGTGGACCCCCCTCCCACCCCACCTCCACTCCCTCCCCCCTGCCTTTCACTCTGTAGTCATCTCACAGCACAAAGGAAAGGGAGTTTTCAGCCGAGGTCACCATCACAAACCACCTTGAACGCCCGGAAAGTGACTTTAAACGCTCACCTTCTCCCCTTGAGCTCTGAGAGAGGGTTCAGCCAACCAGTCGCCAAAGACCTGGTTCTGGGCACTAGGGATTTCTTTCCCGCTGTGCCTGTGGCTCAGCTGTGCTTACCTGGCACACGCTGAGTTGGGGACAAGGATCTTTCTTTTGCTCTTCAGAATGGCTGATACCACAGACAGAGCTCCTAACGTGATCAACCTCAGCGTGCAGGAAGTTGAGATACCAGCTGCAGAGTGGGAGGGGGACGAGGGGAAGCGGGGAAGGAAAGAGGCCGCTACTGCCAGGGGCTCAGGGCAGCAAGACACTGGCTTCCAATGTTTAGGTGTCACTGTCCTTTGATGAAAACATGAAGACTTTCTCTCCCAAGACAAATGTAAAAAGCACATCCACAAAACCGTTTGCATGTGGACTCCCCGGCCACTCCGCCCAAAGTATCCTGTCTATGGATCCCAAGGCAAGAACCCCTGAGCTACAGGAGGATCCCACCACAGGTCCTAATCACTGGGGAATGGAGGAGAATGTAGGCAAGTCATCACTATCGGTATCCTGTGAGTCACCAGACAGAAGCTATCCCAGCAGCGCATCCCCCAGACTGGGCACAGGAGCCACATATTTAAGGCCACAGGAAAGACAGAGTCAGAGGGCAGAGGAGGACACAGCCTGGGACTGCCTCCAGAGTTTTCCTTGCCTGCAACAACATAGTTTCTGACTATAAACATTTCACTGGAATGTGTCCTCTTTACTAATTACAGAAGTGCTTATCACACTGAGCTGGAGTTGGCTGTCCAGGCCTGTCCATAAACTTTCTGGAACAAAGGCCATGCCCTAGTCTCCCTTTTATCTTCAGCCCTCAAGCTGTGCCTGACTCCCCCTTAGATGTTTCTTGAATCGAGTAGGTGAATGAGGTAGTGAGTGAATGTATTAATAAGTGAGTGTGTGTAGGTGTAGGGTGATATTTCAGGGAGCGGGTGGCATTTCGCTATGCCCTGTGCCAGAAAATCACTAACTCAAGCTATTCTGGCCATTAGAAGTAGTCCTAGCACTCGAAATTTTGGGAGTGTGATAGGAACATACCAGAGGGAAAACGGAAAGGCACATCCACTATCAATTCATGGATTGACGGTGTCTTAAGGCAGGATGTCTCCAATTTTAAAGTGGGTAAGAATCACTTGGGATCTTGTTAGAAACGTAATGTCTCAGGTCCCATCTGAGTAGGTCTGAAATCACTGAATCATAGTCTGCACTCTGACGGGATCCCCGAGTGATGCTACTGCTGCTGCTGGACTGCAGATCACACTTTGAGTAGCAAGATTCCAAGGAATCGCAAAGGCCATGTAACCAAACATGCACACCCCTTTACAGATGGGGAAACTGAGTCCCAGGAAGAGCTGCTGACTTTGACTAGGTCAGAGTGAGGCACTGGCACAGCTGAGACAAAAATTTACAGCTTCAGATTAGTGGGTCATCTCCACTCCCCAACATGAACATCCACTTGTGAGACACGTACAGGGAAGGAGTAAAAAGAAGCAAGGGAGGGCAGCACCCTAGATCTTCCCTGGGTAGCTCCAGCACCTGCCCACCCCATTTCTAAGTGGGAGGCTGATGTCCCCCCTTTCCCCCATCCTCCTTTTCCTCCTCTTGTAAATGCCTGGAGTAGAGCTGAGAGAAGATACTGCTAGGGTCAGGGAAAGTCCAATTCCTTTCTTCCCTCCACCTGACAAAGCAGCAAGTTGTTAGTACTGATAACATCCACCATTAATGTTTGATTAGTACCTGCAGAACTGACATTCCAGGAAGAGCATGACATCATAATCAAGGTGACATCTTCTAATCTGCCTCCCAGATCCCCTCTCCTCCTGCCATTCACCCAAACTTTCTCAGCTGGTGAGCTGCAGCTGGCCCCATCTCCTAGAGTGAAGATCATAAAATAAACTTGACATTAAAATGTGCAGTGTGACCCTCTGACTTTTTCCGACCAAGCAGATTAATTTCTTCAGCCTACCTAGAGGTAGAAAGTATATGAACAGTACTTCTGTCCAAATTCTGACACCCTGAACCCTAAAGAAATGATCCAGGAGGAAAGTTTCAATGATTTAAAATAAGAACCCACATACCACCTCACACTAGTCAGGATGGCCATCATCCAAAAGTCCATGAACGATAAATGCTGGAGAGGCTGTGGAGAAAAGGAAACTCTCCTACACTGCTGGTGGGAATGCAGTTTGGTGCAGCCACTATGGAAAACAGTATGGAAATTCCTCAAAAGACTAAAAATTGACTTACTGTATGATCCAGCAATCCCACTCCTGGGTATATATCCAGAGGGAACCTTAATTCTAAAAGACACCTGCACCCCAATGCTCATAGCAGTACTATATATGAAAGCCAAGACATGGAAATAACCTAAATGTCCATTGACAGATGACTGGATAAAGAAGCTGTGGTATATTTATACAATGGAATACCACTCAGCCATAAAAATGACAACATAATGCCATTTGCAGCAACATGGATGGACCTGGAGAATGTCATTCTAAGTGAAGTAATCCAGAAAGAGAAAGAAAAATACCATATGATATCACTTACACGTGGAATCTAAAAAAAAAAAAAGACAAACTTATTTACAAAACAGAAATAGACTCAGACATAGAAAACAAATGTATGGTTACCAGTGGGGGAAGGGTGTGGGAGAGGGTAAATTGGGAGTTCAAGATTCGCAGATAATAACTACCATATATAAAATAGATAAACAACAAGTTTATACTGTATAGCACAGGGAACTATATTCAATATTTTATAGTACCTTATGGTTAAAAAGAATATGAAAACAAACCAAAGAGAATATGAAAACGAATATATGTATGTTGCTATATGACTGAAGCATTGTGCTGTCCACCAGACATTGACACAACATTGTAAACTGACTGCATTTCAATAAAAATATATTTAAAAAAGGAGAACCCACAAGACCTAGGAGACCCCAGAGGCCGTGTGATTGAATATCCCACCCAATGCCTGAATCCCTTTTACCAGATGCTACAGTGCATGGATCTGGGCCATTTGACTCATTAAGTCTCCCCCATGCCCTGCAGACGTCTCCACACAAAAGCAGGCTCAATACCCTTTCACTCAATCTTACCCAAGTCACGGCACAGACTCACTCCATGCCCTGTGTGTCAACCCACTCCTAGATGTCCCATCTTCTCTTGTTGTCATTCATTATCCCCATTTATGAGCTTGGTCTGTCCTTTGGAGATGATTTTTTTTGCACCCAGGTGGGACCAGGTTGAAGTGAACTGTAATCAAGGAGAGGAGGCAAGGCTGTAGCCAGTTAAGGAGGAGCCTCCTGTTTTCCCTGAGCTGAGCTGCCTTTTAGAGTTTCTAAATCCATCGCATCCCAACACTGTTTTTTGCTGATCTCTTTGAATTCTGCCCTCCCAACGTTAAGGGCTGTGACTGACTGTGCTGTCTCTTAGCCATGTCACAGTCACTGTCTCCCCGTGTTCCCTCCCATCTTTCCCAAATCTCTAATTAACCCTTCTGTACCAACTAGGGTTCAGCTGAGTGTAGCATCTTCCCCATGCTCGAGAGGCCGTGGTGCTACAGTGGTACACAAACGTTAGATATCTGTACCAGTGGCACAGGATAGGGGTTGGGGTCAACCTTTAAATAAGCAGCCCAAGAGATTCTGCTGCAGGTGGGCAGGGGTTCTAACTTAGAGAAAGACTGATGGGAATTTTGGTGTCAGATACATCAGAGTTCAGTTCCTGACTCTGCAACTTTCTACCTGTGTGACCTTGAACGTAGCAGTTCATCATTATAAGCCTCAGCTTCCTCGTCTTTGTTAAAGAGATGCTAAAACCCACCCCTGAGCGTCAAAACTATGAAATGAGATGACATCTATAAAGCGTTTCGTATAATTCGAGGCAGGCAGTAAGCAAGCACTCAGTGACTACAAGCTAGCGTTGCTACTGGTGTAACTGCTTCTTTTGTCTTCAGGATTGGGAAATTATTAGCAGGAAGTCATCAGTTGCATGTCCTTTTTGGCAGACTGAGACTTCTCATAGACGCTGGTGAGCCTCCTTACCATCCTGTGACTTCGCTCCGTGTGAGTTTTGGGATCCCTGTTGGTGGTTTATTACCACTTCCAGGCATGGCCGTGGGCCTTACCCTTAGTAGGGGATCAGCATTTGCTGACTGTTTTGGACTGAGTGAATGCCTTCCGGCCAGGCCTTAGGTGCTGTGTTGCCGTGGCAACGCCACATCTGTTCTTCTCACCTTCCCCCCAAACGCTCTCCAGCATCTTGACATTATGACTTTGATTCAGTTCCTTCCTGATCCAGTCTGACCCTTCCCACTGCCCTGCTCCACTGAAGAGCAGCCTCCCACCGAGCCTTGATGGTACCTGCCAGTTTTTATTTATTTCTTGCCGTTAAAACTTCCAGCTCACTTGATCATATCATCTGTGCTCTATGTATAGATTATGTTCTTAAACAGAAATGATGAGAAATGAAGCTGGTAGTAGGACTTGCAGTGGTGGGTGGGACACGGCTTTGGCAACCAGGTGGGAGGGAACCAATTTTTCCTCTTGGAAGGGTTCAGTTTAGCTTCCGTTGCTGTGATCAAATGATTAATTCAGAAGCATTGAGCCTACACCATGGATAACTTGCATTCCGACTTCTCCATCAATGGATGAATACACGTGGTGACTGAGCAGAGCACACCTGGGTAATGACGAGGATTGTGGGGCTCCGGGGCTCGGGTTTGGGAGGTGGTAGAGCATGGGTTAAAAGCAAAGGCTCACGGGCTGGTTCTGACCCTTACGCAGTGTCTGTGACCCCAGGCAAGTCACGGAAGCCCTCTGAGACTCAGTTTCCTCTTTCATAAAGTTAGAATAATACTAATATCTCACCTCCTGATGTTTCTATGATAACTAAGGGAGATGAAGTATGTCAAGCGCCTCGCATGGGGTGCGGGACATGGTTAGGGCTCAATAATGTGAGCTGACAGTAACACCTTAGTCACCTGTCCCTCCTCTGGGGCTTTGATACAGCTCCTAACCAGGTGGGAGAGGAAAGAGAGTCTTGTCTGGGCTGGCCCTTTCCTCCTTTTGAACCCTGGCTCTCTGGTGTCCTCTTATCTGTTGTTCAGGTCAGGCTGGTCACTTCCTCGTAGCTGAGCTCACACACTAATTGCAGGGAGTTCACAGCCTCTCTGTCTACAATTTCTCAACCTTCAGTCTTGAAGGTACAGTGACTTCCTGGCTTTCCCATTCATGCTTTGTTGCCTGAGTTCCTAATTACATTAGCATAACCAGGCATTTCAAGAGATACATTTCTCCCCCAAGGCAGATACAGACACACGCGACCTAAGCATCACATCCATAAAGAGCCTGTCCTCCAGCCCCAACCCCAAATCTGGTGTAGGTTGCTTCAGGAAGGTCTTAGGAGCCAACGAATCCCGAGTCTGACTGGTCATTTGATTCACCCGGGATCCTTCGGCAACCTACAGCTTCCAGGATCCCACTTGCAGTCCCTTTAAGTTGAAATCTTGGTGGCTCAGAACCACCGTAGGAAGAGCACTGGAGTCAGGCACATACAAAGAATAACTTCTGAGGCGAGTGTTGCCTGGGAAACTGATGGCCATGGCATCAAACAGGATGCTCTCTTTCACATGGGGTAGAGCCAGAGGAAGCTGCTGAGTCTCCCACGTCTCGCTCCGTCAGGAATGTAGCACAAGCCTGCTCGAGACGCCACACCTGCTAGAGACGCAGGCTCTCAGAATCCTCACGAGAAATACCAGGTTCAATTACTAACCACTGATTTTATTAGGAAAGAGCGCCTTCCCGCTTTCCCTGTAAAACCTCTTCCGAACGTGCCCTTGTCTGTGGCCACGGCTCGGAGCTAGAAGTGTGAGGATTAAGCCTTCCACGTGCACTTCATTTGCTTCCATGGCCTCCGATGCCCTAAGAGGCTCACAGTTCATATCCCAGCCAAAGAGAAGTATGAGCCGGAGGAAGGGGAGGAAGAAGAAGAAAGCCCATTTCAGTTACATGGGGAAAATCCTAAAGCAAGTGAGTTGGGGCTCTCTTTAAAGAAGCTTGGAACGGCCAAGACGGGTGTCCTGGTGGTGGCCTTGGCTGTGATCTTCACTTCAACTTCTTCTGAAACAGGAGCCCTTCCTCACCCACTGAGTTCCCGAAAAGTTGGCTGCCAACAGCTGCTCTAAACCAGATCTGTGGACGGCTATCTTCTCCCGCTTGGCTTTCTTGCTGCTGGCAGCCACTCTGCACACCTGAGCTCTCGGTGCCTCTCGTATCTGTTGACAGCCACCCTGTAAACTGATTCTGAAATGCCCTCCCCTTTACCCGTAGAGAGAGGATTCGCCGCCTCGTCTGGTCTATCACTCTGAGGAGTTGCAAATATCAGGCTTTCATTACAGGGTCTTAAGTTCTTTAAGTGGGTAGGTACGCTTATTCCTGCCCACCCAACCTCACTGCAGAGCATGCAGATTCTAGAACACAAAGTCAGGAAAGTCTTCCCCTCCGAGAGAAGCTGTGGGGAAGAGAGGAAGGAGGGTCTGTGAAAGACGTGCTAAGGTTTGATGTGGGATCGGACTTCAAGCCAAAAAAGCAACTCTGAGGGTTCATGTCTGTTGTTGTACCAAAGCCCCCTGTGTTCCAGTAGTATTGTTTGGAATCTGTTACGTATCCTGGGTGAAGAATGGAAAATGAGATTTAGAAAAGATTGGAGATGGTGTGTGATTCAGAACGGGGTTCTCAACCACGGCCCTGGGGGGCAGGGTGGTTCTTTGTGGGGCTGGTGCCGGGGAGGCTGTCCTGAGCATTGGGATATCGAACAGCATCCCTGGCCGCTAGCCACTAAATGCCAGTGGTGCCCTCCCTCCCAGCTGCGATGACCAAAATGTCCACAGATACCCGATGTCCCCTGGAGGGCAAAATCACCCCCTGCTGTGAGCCACTGCCGGAGATCCGGCGTGTGGCCGGACAGGCCCTTGGGGGGAGTACCTGGACTAGGCAGCCCCCTGATCGTTAGTCTCTCCTTGGCCTGTCCTTAACCTGGTGGGTCTGGCAGGCCATGCTGCTTCTTCAAGCCTCCAGAAGGTCAGGTCTGTGCCTTGCTTGGCTCAGCCCCTGGGGTGCTGTGAGAATAAAACCAGACGCTGGCTGGATAAATGCATTGAGTGCCTGTGTGCCCACCAGGTCTGCAGCAGGAATTCAGATGAAAACGACGTGGGCTCTGTCGTGAAGGGGCTCACAGTCCTGCAGTATGTGTGTGTATGTGGGGATACTGAGGAAATAGGACTTGCTTACGTGATGTCTCATGTCCGGACAGTTAGGATTAGAGCCCTGGATGGGTGATTCTTAGGGCAGAGTTCTTTTGACTGTTCCCACTGCTTCTCCAACTTTAGACAAGGGCAGTAATGACACAGCAGTATGTGACACAGGCTCTGAGAACAAAAGGGCCCTGGTCCTTAGTGGGAGATGGGCCACAGATAAGCCAGAGGTGGTACTTGGGGAAGAGCCTTAAAAGATGGGTGGGATTTGAAAGGTGTAGTTGGATGAAGGCATGGGAGGTAGAGGTGATAGAGAAACAGTGGCATGGGGACTGGAAAACCTAGGGACACCTCTGAGGAAGAACAAGTGTTCCCAGCTTGGCTAGAAATCACATTGGCCAAGGAACGAAGGCTGGAAATTAAGAAGTGTAAAGTAAAATGCTTACTAATGTGAAATATAGAGTGTGAAAGTATACTAGAAGCTAAAAGTATATTTTCCATCTTCAGAAGGTGTTGGATGTTAACTCTGCTTCTAATTAGGAAAAACCAAGGCACAAAAGTTGAAGCGACCAGGCTTAGGTTGTATTATCCAGACGAGAGTTATCTTTCTCACACAGCTACAAATTCCCCTCCTTCCCTCTTGCTCAGAGACAGCCGATAGGTATAATGGCCTTGTTTATTTCAACACATCCCTGTCAGCGTCCCTTTGGGTGGTTTGTGTGTTTCCACGGATGCATGAATCCGCAGAAGCCATGGGGATACCTGGGTGCTGGGTCAGACCATACGTTCCTTACTATAGGAGCCTTCACACCTCTGTCTCAGCCTTGTGCTGTTTGTGTTCCAGACCCACCCAGACTTCAGTGGGAACTCCTGGATCTTGGATGCACTGGGAGCTCTGGAGGACTGGCGGCTGGAATGCGTTAGCCGGGAGGCAGTTAGGTTGTCCCTCTACAACCACAGAAGAGCCATCACCAGCAGAGAGATCCTGGCAGCAGTCAAGCAGAGATCCTCTTGGAAGAGCTTTTGAATTAATGAAGTGTGTTTGAATGGCCCTGTTGTTGAAATGACTGCACTTGTCAAAAAATGAAGTGGAGGGGAGAGGCACGTTGGAGGGCTGAGTTAGAAGACGAAGTATCTGAGAAGTACCCGCTGCGACAGGGGTCTTGGTGCTACACACCTTGGGTCTGGGTCCTGCGTTTTTAGCCTCTAACTTAATTTATGGAAAAAATAAAGGAAAGCTACTTTCTCTTGTGTGTGTGTGTGTGTGTGACGCTTGTTTATGGTTTTCAAGTTTTTTTGGTAAGCATGCTTCTCTCCTTTCTTGAGCTTACCTACTGCCTTTTTGGAGGACACAATTGCCCCCATTACACTGTGGACTCACCACTGCTGCCCTTACTCCAGCCCCAGGGTGGCGGCTGCTGCAGTGGTATGAACTGATGATTTTTTTCTTAATTTAAGCACCCTACCTTGATTTATAGGAACTAAAAAATAAAGGGAAAAGGCAGTCTGTTTGCTTTTCGACTATAAGACTCATGGTGTTGGTTGTCTTTGTAGCACTTAGCATAATAGCATATAAGTGTCAAATGCAGAAGCTGGTCCCAACCACGGGGAAGCAAAATAATAATAAATAATAGTATTAAAATACAATAAGTTAGGAGCAGAAAGAATAAATGGGCTGGTAGATTTTAGACATGGTATGCTGGGAAAGCCTGGAGAGGTGACATGAAAGAAGAGGATGGGAAGGACTCTGGGTGGAGGGAAGAGCCCGAGCAAAGATCCTGAGGCAGACAGGCAAGCTTTTAGCTTGTTAGAGAAACTAAGTGAAAGTCAGGGCAGCTGGGTTCTAGGAAGCAGGGGAGAAGTCCAGCAGGAGATGAGGTTGGAGGAAAAGCCTGGACCCAAGTCAGGCAGGGTTTGTTTTTCATTCCGAGGACAGTGTGAAGCTGTTGAAGGATTTTAACTGAGATGGAAACTGCCATCCTGTTTAGGCTGTGGTTTTTAGTTGAGGTTTGTCCTATAGTAAAGTGTACAAATCTCAAGCATACCTCAAAGTTTCACATCACTGTGTATGTACATACCCAGATGAAGATACAGAATATTTCCTTCACTGTTGCTCCTATGTCAAGGAGAGATTGGAGACAGTGTTGGAGATGTTTTGCATGAGTTTAGTTGAGGGATGACAGTGGGCTGTGGGAGTGTGGGCAGCAATCAAGATGGAAAAAGGGAAGAGGTCTGAAGTAGAATTTAAGATCAAATCAGTAGGATTTGCTAACAGAATGGACACGAGAAGGGAAGGAAGAAGCGATGACTCCTAGGTGTGGGGCTTGAGTAGCGTGGTAGGCCATGTGGCCGTTCACAGAAACGGGTAAGACTAAAGGAGGGACAGGTGTTTTGGGGGAGGTATAAATTGACAATTCCATTCTGGACATGTAAGTCTTAAATACCTATGAAATTTGCAAATGGAGGCGTCAAATAGGTAGGAGGACCAAGGAGACAAATTTAGGAACCATCAATATAAAATAGTGGCATATATATAGATCAGCAGGAATGGGTGTGATTACTTAGGAAGATGGGATAAAAAGGGAAAAAAGAAGACGGTCCAGGACCAAGACCAAAGAGATCCCACTATTTAGACTCAGATAGTGGAGAACAGACAAAGGAAACCAAGGAGGAGAAATCTGAGAAATCAGGAGGGTGGTGTCATGGAAGCCGGAGGGGAGAACGTGGTCCAGCCCACGGTGCACAATCCTGGGGAAAGTATTAAAAGGACATGTTTATGTCTGTTGCCCTTGGTGATGCGGCGATCATGGCAACCCTGTGAAGTCAACTCGCTGGAGCAGGGTGGGCATCAGCCAGATTTGAGCAGGTTGAAGAGTGGATGGGAGGTAGTTCGTGGAGACAGCATTTTTTTTTTTTTTGGATGGTGTTGAGACCAAAGGAGAAATTTAGTGCTGAAAGGGAACAGAGACTTGGGCTGGAAGCTGGAGAGTCACTTGGTACAGAGAGATTTTGAAGATGAGCGGTTCTACAGCTCAGTGGTTTGCTGATGGGAATTCTCCAGCGTAGAGGGAGATATGAATGCAGAAGAATGTAGAAAAAGGCAAAGGACCCAGGACCTTCAGAGGGGTGAGAGGTGAAGGGATGGGATTCAGAGCAGGAGTTGAAAGAGGAGATGTATACAATGTGGGAAGTGTAGAGATCTGGTGATGAAAAATGAGGAAGTAAGCACTTTTTTTTTTTTGAATCAAACAAGTGAAAGTAGAGGAGGGGCATGGGAAGTTTGTAGATAGGATATAAAGTCGTTGTCTAAGAGAGTAAGAGTATGAGGCTTGGACATCTATGGACAGATGGCCCACCAGGAATGAGTGCCTGCTTAAGGTCTGTGATCGTGAATTGAAAGCAAAGCCAGTCTTCTTAATTTCCAGAATATATAGACAGCTCATTCAACTTAATAACAAAAAAACTCAAACAACCCAATCCAAAAATGGGCAGAAGACCTAAACAAGCAATTCTCCAATGAAGACATACAAATGATCAATAGACACATGAAGAAATGCTCAATATCCCTAATTATCAGAGAAATGCAAATCAAAACTACAACTAGGTATCACCTTACACCAATCAAAATGGCCATCATTCAAATGCCCACAAATGATAAATGCTGGAGAGGGTGTGGAGAAAAGGGAACCCTCCTACACTGTTGGTGGGAATGTAGTTTGGTGCAGCCATTATGGAAAACATTATGGAAATTCCTCAAAAAACTAAAAATAGACTTACCATATGATCTAGCAATCCCACTCTTGGGCATGTATCCAGAGGGAATTCTAATTCAAAAAGATACATGCACCCCAATGTTCATAGCAGCACTATATACAATAGCCAAAACATGGAAGCAACCTAACTGTTCATCAACAGATGACTGGATAAAGAAGCTGTGGTATATTTATACAATGGAATACTACTCAGTGATAAAAAGAATAAAATAATGCCATGTGCAGCAACATGGATGGACTTGGAGATTGTCATTCTAAGTGAAGTAAGCCAGAAAGAGAAAGAAAAATACTATATTACTTATATGTGCAATGTTAAAAAAAAAAAGAAAAAAGAAGACATTAATGAACTCATCTACAAAAGAAACAGACTGGCAGACATAGTAAACAATCTTATGGTTACTGGGGAAAGGGGGTGGGAAGGGATAAATTGGGAGTTTGAGATTTGCAAATGTTAACCACTATATATAAAACTAGATAAAAAATAGATTTCTTCTCTATAGCATAGGGAACTATATTCATATCTTGTAGTAACCTTTAATGAAAAAGAATATGAAACTGAATATATGTGTGTATATATATATATATATATATATATATATATATATATACATGACTGGGACATTATGCTGTACAGCAGAAATTGACATATTGTAACTAACTATACTTCAATTTAAAAAAAATAAAGAAAGCAAGAAGGGCCAGTCTTGCTGTGTGACCTTCTCCAGCCACATGTATTTGCCACGGTGCCTGTCTGGGGAATGCAGAGTCTGGGTTCTGCAGAGTGAGCTAGGAAGTGGGGAGGGGCAAGGGAGCTACTCCACACTGGACCATGCAATCCAGGCCAGCCAGGAGGGGTGGAGGATGAGGGGGCTGAAAGCCTCTTGGGGTTCAAAAGATGTCGGGCCTGTAAACTGAGTCTCAAAGGGGGAATTTTCTCTCTCTGGGACCCTTTAGTGTTAGCTAACCCACGAGGACAGTTGCCTAAGAAGCAGGGGTGACACCCAGTGACCAATCCTTGAAGTGCACCTTCTCACTTTTAGATTGTCAGCTGACCCCGAGGCAACCTTGTATGAGATGATTCGGGGAGTTCTGCTCTACTTGGGAGGCGCACAAGCCCTCCCGACTCTCTCCACAGTTGTCCCGCTGGCCCTGCGCTCTCTCAGGTGACGCAGATGCTGCTGCTCAGGTGGGTAACTAGATGTGGACAGTTGAGGCACTGAAGGCAACCTGGGGGCTGTTAGCCCAGATGTGGGCTTCCCTGCTAGGTTTCTGCTGTCCTGGGAACCCAGAACAGGCATCTTAGGATGGCTTCAGGCATTCTGAAATCCTTAGGGTTTAGATGAATGCCAGGTCATGACACAAGCCTCTTCCAGCCCACAGCTGTCCTGGGGAAATCGTCAACTCAGCCGACTCAAGACCTAAGTGAGATCCCATCCTCCTAAACCTTCTTTCAAGAGTTGATTATCCTCAAGATCTGAGAGGGTCCTAATGTCTGACTCTGCCTAGACTCTCCTGCCCCAAGCACTGGGGTCTGGCTTAGTCTAGAGGGGAACCTGGTATCTCCCCAAACCCTGTCACCCACTGGTACTGGGCTTGACTTCTGGGCCAGGAAGTTGGGTGTCCCTCAGTTAGGGGCTGTTCTGTTCTCTTGGCAAAAGCACTTAAAATTATCAAAGTCAAAGTCAAAGGATTTTTTGGAAAGAGCTCTAAAGACAGATTTCACAGCCTTCCCCTCTTGTCCATTCTAGTATCGGACTACCCCTCTTTATTATTTTTAAAATTTCTTTTCTATTGAAGTGACGCTGGTTTATAACATTGTATACATTTTATGTGTACATTATATTTTCACTTCTGTGGACACTACAGTGTGCTCACCATCTGTCACCATATAGTTGATCCTCTTTACTCAATTCATCCTTCCCCCTGCCCCTTCCCCTCCGATGACAACTACTCTGTTCTCTGTATCGGCATTTGTGTTTGTCTGGTTGGGTTGTTCATTCCTTTTCTGGCTTTTGTTTTTGTGGTTGTTTTTTAGATTCCACACATCAGTGAAATCATATGGTATTTGTCTCTATGTGACTTATTTCACTTAGTACGATACCCTCAGGTTCCACCCATGTTGTTGCAAATGTCGAGATTTCCATTCCTCTATGGCTGAGTAGTATTCCATTGTGTAAATGTATATTCCACACCTTCCTCATCCACTCATCCATCCATGGGCACTTAGGCTGTTCTCGTATCTTGGCTATTGTAAATAACGCTGCAATGAACATAGGGATGCACGTATCTTCTCAAATTAGTGTTTCTGTATGCACAGGAAATACAAAGAGGACCAAGATGGCACCTCTAACTCCCTTTGTAATGACCTAAGGTACCTCTTCTATTCTAATTACCTTTCACTAGGACCTGCTGTTTGTTTTTCACTTTAAGAGTTAGCCAGTCAGGCACAAGAGGGTGAAATGAGGGTGTACTGCTGAGGCACGGACCCTGGAGTGGAGCAGGGGAGGAAGATGGTCTCTAAGATGGTCAAGAAATGGAGGAAGACTGACTCACCTCTAATCCTCTTCCCCATCTCTTAGCTCACGATCACCAGCCTGAACTTGACTGAACTGAGGGGCTGCCTGGTGCAGTAGAAAGAGTCCACGCCGAACACTTGCCCATGTCTGTTCCCACATCTATAAAATGGTGATGGTAATGGCTCCTGCACACGGCCGTGGTGAAAGTAGAATTAAATAATGCACATGAAAATGTTTCTTACACTGACACAGTATAACTTCCCTTGCTCACCCTGCACCCCACCACCACCCAGACTGCCCACTGCACATGCCCTAAAGCCCCCTGGGGGGAGTCCTTGTTAATGGTCTCTATGTCCACTGGTCCAGTTGCTCTGACTTTGAGGAAATGCAGACTTGGCCTTTGTTCCCAGTAGGGATCCTGGCCCAGCCCTGCTCTGCTAACTCACCGCCCTCCTCCAGCCTTCTCCCCACGTCCTGGTCCTGCTCCCCCCGCTCCCGCTCCCGTCAGCCTCAGCAGTTCTGAGTGCGCTGGCTTTTGCTCCTGTAAGAGGCACTGGCTTCACTGCGGTCTCTGCCCCCACCCACAGCTCAGAGGAGGCCTGACCTGTGTGTACACAAACCTCTCCCTGCTGGCCTCTCTTGGAAAGCCATTCACTAACCTATAAAAGGCCCCAAACACTTAAAACAAGCATGCACTCAAAATCGAATCAGGGATTTAAAGCTGGGACTCAAATTCAGATCAACCTTCCTTTTTTTCCATTGCTGGTGCCTTACCCTCTCTGAGGGTTTCCCACGGGCTTAACTCTCCTACTGTAAGCCTCCCAACGGCTGCCACACCCCAGCCAGCTTCCCAGCACCCGGGATGGGTCTAGAGTTCCTATCACCACTATAGAACGACAGTGACAATAGCTCAGTTTTATTTTCATTCCTTCCACAAGTGTTTATTGAGCACGTACTAAATGGCAGGCACTGTTGTAGACACTGGGGGGTCAGCAGAGTAAAGTATAAGACAGTCAAGTCCCGGGACTTATATTCTGACAGGAGAGAAGCAGTAAACAAGTATTTGGTGCACTGTCAGGTAGTGAAAAGTGCCATTTAAAAACACATAAAGGAGGCAAGAATACACAATGGAGAAAAGGCAGTCTCTTCAGCAAGTCGTGTTGGGAATACTGGACAGCTGCATGTAAATCAATGGAGTTAGAACACTCCCTCACACCATCCACAAAAATAAACTCAAAATGGCTTAAAGACTTAAATATAAGACAAGACGCTATAAACCTCTTAGAAGAAAACATAGATAAAACATTTTCTGATATAAATCTTAGCAATGTTCTCTTGGGCAGTCTACTCAGGCAACAGAAACAAAAGCGAAAATAAACAAATGGGACCTAATTAAATTTATAAGCTTTTGCAGAGCAAAGGAAACCATAAACAAATCAACACAACCTGCAGAATGGGAGAAAATATTTGCAAACAATGTGACAGACAAAGTCTTAATTTCCAGAATATATAAACAGCTCATGCAACTTAATAAGAACAACAACAACAACAAAAACCCAACTGAAAAATGGGCAGAAGACCTAAACAAGCAATTCTCCAATGAAGACATACAAATGGCCGATAGGCACATGAAAAAATGCTCAATATTGCTAATTATAAGAGGCATGCAAATCAAAACTACAACCAGGTATTACCTCACACCAGTCAGCATGGCCATCCTTAAAAAGTCCACAAACAATAAGCGCTGGAGAGGGTGTGGAGAAAAGGGAACCCTCCTACACTGCTGGTGGGAATGCATTTTGGTGCAGCCATTATGGAAATCAGTATGGGAGATTTCTTAAAAAACTAAAAACAGACTTACCATATGATCTAGCAATTCCACTCTTGGGCATATATCCAGAGGGAGCTCTCATTTGAAAAGACACATGCACCCCAATTGTTCACAGCATCACTATTTCCAAGAGCCAAGACATGGAAGCAACCTAAATGTCCATTGACAGATGACTGGATAAAGAAGCTGTGGTATATTTATACATTAGAACACGACTCAGTGATAAAAAAGAATAAAATAATGCCATTTATAGCAACATGGATGGACTTGGAGATCGTCATTCTATGTGAAGTAAGCCAGAAAGAGAAAGAAGTACCATATGATATCACTTATAATGTGAAATCAAAACAAACAAACAAACAAAACAGGTGACCTTGTTTACAAAATAAGAACAGACTCACAGACATAGAAAACAAACTTAGGGTTATTGGGGGGAAAGGGGGTGGGAAGGGATAAATTGGGAGTTTGAGATTTGCAGATGCAAACTACTATATATAAAACAGATAAACAATAAGTTTCTACATGGAACTATATTCAATATCTTGTAGTAACCCATAATGAAAAAGAACATGAAAAAGAATATATGTATGTATATGGATGACTGAAACGTTATGCTGTACACCAGAAACTGACACAACATTGTAAACTGACTTTACATCAAGAAACGAAAAAAAACCAAAAAACCAAAAAACCAAAAACCAAAACCAACACATCAGGCCAGGGGAGCGTGGATGTTGGGAGGTACTACTTCAGATGGGGTGATCAGGGAAGACTTCTCCGTGGAGGTGACTCTTGAGCAGACACCCAAGCAAAGGAAGAGAGTGGGAACAATAACAGCAAGGATTCCAGGCATATAGGGAACTTCAAAGAAGTAGATTCACAAATTTAACTAGTACATAGACCAAGAAATGGAAATGGAGCATGGGTCCTGCCCTCCCAGGGGCAAACTGCACCCTGACTTTTGAACAAAGCCCAGCCCTGACATAGGATGAGCTGGGCATATTGGAGGAACATCAAATTTTTCCATGTCATACTGTGATGAACAGTTTTTTTTTTTCAATTGTGATAAAATATACGGAGCATAAATGTGACCATTTTAACCATTTTTAAGTATACAGTTCATGGCGTCAAGTACCTTCTCACTGCTGTGCAAACATCACCAATCCTCTCCAGCACTGTTTTCATCTTTCCACCTGGAAACTCTGCACCCATCAAACAACAACTCCCCATTGTTTTCTCCCTCCAGCCCCTGGTAGCCACCATTCTACTTTCTATGTGATAAGCGTTTTAAATGCATTATCTCATTTAGGCCAGGATTTGGCTGCCTTAAACAATTTAGGCCATAGGTTTGGCTTTCATCCCCATTCTAGGGATGGGGGAGCTTGGAGGGACCTGTCTAAGATCACACAGCTCCCAAGTGGAGGAGTTAGACCTCTGATCGTGGTTTCCCTGCTCCGGCTCCTACTCTTAACTGCCTACCAGGTCGGGGTGAAGGATGCTTTTCTGTTGTCCCTCTGATGGCCCGGAGGTGGGTCAGGAGAGTTTAGCGAGGGTTACAGGCCATGTGAGAAGCCTTTTTTTTTTTTTTTTTTGTGGCTGCCAGAGGGTATTTTTGCCCCTGACTGGTCCTGCCTGTCTGGAGGGAAGGGGCTGCTGCCCAGAGCCATGGATTGGGGGTGGAGGGGAAGGTAGGTGATCACCATCTGTCTGCTACATTCCTTTCCCACCTTGGTCTTTGGAGCTGCTTTTCAGGGAGGGTTCAGCTGCCCTGAGTGGATACACATGAGCATCTTCGGCGCCTGATGCCCAGTCCACCAGCCCTATTCCCATCTATTATTATTAGGACATAACACACCACTAAGTGCTACAAAAAGAAATTACCTGGGAGCTTCAAATGACACAGATACAACTCTGCAGCAGACATCAGAAGGCAGAAACAAAACAAAGTGAAAGGATATCACGATAGGACAGACTCAGTCTGAAGATCAGAGGAAGTGTATTTTTGAGGATGGGGTGCATGCAAAGTCGGGACAGAGTGGTTCTAGCTGTTGCAGCCACTGCTTGAGCCATGACAACCTGCCTTGTTCTGATACCTAGGTCACCAGAAGAGCTAACGGTTTCCTGGTCTGGGTGGTCTAGGCTATGGTGCCAGGGTGTCTTGGGTTCCACTCCCTGCTCTATGATTTACAAGCAGAAAGAGCTCGGTAAGGTGCCTTACCCTTCTGAGTCGATTTCCTCCCCTCTAAACATAATCATACCATCTTTCCAGGGTTGGTGGGAAGATCAAATGAGATAAGGCATGTGAGATAACTAATCAGTGTCTGATACATAGTTGGTGATTAACAAGTGTTCACTCCCTGCCTGGGTGGAGCACCAGCTCGTACCCACTGGCCAGGAACCAAGCCTCACCACGGTCAGAACCACTGTACACCTGCTGGCTTCTCCTCTCTGAGTTACTGGGTTCAGTCCTCGACTTGGGAACTCTTGCTATATAATTTGTTGTTCAGACTGAATAGGGGAGAGGCCATCTGTAGGGGTGTTTGAATTTTGGGGAGCAGTCTGGCAACTCTCCCTTTTATCTTTATTGGGGGAAACGCCCCTCGCATGCAGAGATGCGGGAAGGCAGGATCCACAGCACAAGCAGATGGGGCGACATCCTGCCCAGGACTCTGTATCCGGAATAAGATAACGTAGAAGGGAGACTCACAATCATTTCAGGGCAATGGAGCCCCTGTGGTGCCTGCCCATTTCCTAATCTGGGTCTTCCGTCTCCCGCTGATTCTGCGGGCACCCTGGGTCCTCTCAACATGACCCCTTTCCACGTGGGGCAATCAACCAGTTTCTATTGCTTGCAAGTAAGAGCACTGAATACCAACGAGGTCTTTTCAGGTCAATCCGGGGAGACTTCAAGGGGCATTGCGAATGACAGGAGTTGCTAGAATGACGGGACACAGCTGAATAGGAGAGACACTGGCCCGACCTTAGTGCCACCCTGTCTTCCCTGCAGCTGGGTGGTGGGTGGTTAACTGAGGCATCTGCACCCTCAGCTCCAGGCAGCAGCTGAGATACACACATAGCTGGGATGACCATCTAGGGTCCGTAGTCCTTCCAGACCATGCTCCTGATACTCTGGACGTCTCTGCTCAAATGGCCCCCAGCCTGCTTCCAGGGCTTATGTGGAACTCCCTCCTTCCAAGGCAGCCTGTCCTGAAGGAGGGCCAAGGGATGGCTGTTCACAGGGAGGGGGCTGTGTCCCCATGAATGCACGGTGACTCCCCTTTTGGTATGGGATGGAGTAGAGTTTGAACAGAAGGCACAGGACTGCCAACCGGTGTCCTGCATTTGTACTCTTGCCCGGCCAGGCAACTGGTGGGGGTGGGCCTGCTTGTCACTGCCCAGTGTGGCTCAGGGGATCATAAGAGCTTTCACTGAGTCACCGATTACCCTGGGCTCGGCACTCTTAAACGCACTGCCTTCATCATGGCATGAGACGGTACACTAACTCAGGATGCTTACAAGTCATAGCCCCTCTTCAGAGGAAAGAACCAAGGTCCCGAGAAGTGAAGTAAGTCGCCCGCAAGCGAGCGAGCGGCAGAGCCAGGATGTACAGCAGACAGCGCGCAGCAGCACAGACTCGCTCCCGGATCAGACACACACGCTGCGGAGACCGCTGGTGCTCCCAGCCCCCACCCCGGACGGCCAGACCCTCCGGGGCCCCCTCCCCGCCTGGCCCCCGCGGGGGGCGCGAGGACCGCCCGTCGGGTCGCTGAGCGACAGTCTCGCAGCTGCCCGGGCCTCCCCAGGCCCCAGCCCCCGGCCGGGCCCGGGGCCTGGCGGCGACGGCGGCGCCTGGCAGCGGGGGATTTGGATGCTCGGCCGGCGTCTCCCCCGCCCGCACCACCTCCGGGGGTTTGGCCGCGCCGGGACTTATCTCGGTTCCTTCCCGGCATGCCCCGCTCGCGGGCGGCCGCCAGTCCCGCGCCCGGACTTTGCCATCGCGGGGGGCCCGGCCGCGGGAGCGCCCCCGCCGACGTCCCGGAGCCGCAGCCTCAGGTGGGTGAGCCCGGCGCGCCGCGGAGCTCGGGACCGGGGCTCCCCGCGAGCCGCCCCGCCAGCCCCTTCCGAGCGGGACGCGCGTGGCGGGCGGGGGTGCGGGAGAGGAGGGGCGGGCAGCCCCGGCGCCCGCGACTGGGGAGAGTCGGAGCTGCGCGCCCCGGAGCCATCGCGCCCCGCGTGCCGCGCGCCAGGGCGGGTTGGAGAGGGGTGTCCCTGCCAAGGTCCGGGGTGTGGGGTGGGTATTTGGGGTGGCCGCGCAGGGGGAAGGAGGTGGGGTCTTCGGTCTGTTGTATCCTTGTGGACTTAGAGCCCGATAGAGAGAAACCGAAAAACTCATCCTGAAACACACACACAGAGGTGAGTACACAAAGAAAAAGGAAAACACACGAAGAAACACTCATACAGACCGATCACGGAGAGAGACAGCGACAGCTCACAGAAAGCTCATACACGCTCAGAGAAACACACCCGAAACGCACGGGAAGAGGGGAGACAAAGCGGGTGGTCTTGGAGGCCGTGGGCAGGGGGAGGGGAAAGGAAACACCGAGAAAGCATGAGATGGGGGAAGGGGAAGGAGAGACCGGGAGTGGAGAGGAAAGCCGAGAGAGGGGGCAAAATGAAGAGAAATCAGACAAGGAGGAAAGAAAAGGGGCCAAAGGAGGTAGCTCCTTAGGAGGGACAGTATTAAGAAACGCATCTAGAGAAACTGAGGCACTACACCCCTCTTCTCCCCCCAAAACACAATCAGATACAGAGATGAAAAAAGTAGATCCCAGCCTTCTCATCCTTGTGGGCAAGTGAGTCCACAAGCTGTGCTGTGAGACCTCTGAGAAGCCCTCCTTGGCGCTTTGAGTCAGCCAAGTCCCCACCTTATCCACTTGGAAAACTCCTACTCATCCTTCAAAACCCAGCTCAAGCATCACCTGCCCTTTGAAGAAATCTTTCCTAGAAAGTGTTGTGCAAGCACTGGTACTCCCATTTCTGTGTACTTCTGCATGTGGTACAGGCACTCCGAGTTGAAATGGTTTGTCTGCCTGTCCACCTCTCCCCCAGTTCCCCAAGTTTGGGGGGCCCATGTCTTCATTTATCTCCAATCTCCAGAATCCAGTCCTTGGTACATAGTCAATGGTTAATAAATACTCACGGAATGATGCTCAGGAGCATTTAGACCCTCAAGACATGGAGTATAGAATTAAATTCAAATAGAGGAGTTGTACTTACTGTCCTAGAGTCAGAGAGAATTCCAGGTCAAAGTGCCTTTTTTTGCAGGTGGAGAAATCAAAGCCCAGAGAGGAGAAGAGACTTGCTCAAAAAGACACAAGTGGGAGACCTGCAATGAAATAACATTGTGAATACATACTTCTCTGAGATGCCATTGTCCCTTCAGCCTATGTGTTTAAAATAGGCATGAAAGACTCCCCAAAATGAAAGCAGGCAATAAATAGGCAAGGGAAACTTTAATACCAGTTGTAAGTTACCAGCATTGAAACTGGCAATCAAAACTTTCTCCAGAGTTTTTAGAATCCTCTTTCCTCCTTAGAAAGAATAGAGGAGGTGAATGTCCATCTCAGTTTGTGTGGATGGCTTTCTGCTTCCTGACTCCAAAAACTTGGACGAATTACTTAACCTCTGCAGACCTCAGTTTTCTCATCTGTAAAATGGGGAGACTGATACCTGCCCCATAGGATAATTAGAAGAGTTAACACGTACCAAGTGCCTGGCACAGAGTAGATCCTCAGTGAATACAGGCCTGCCCTTCTTCTTAGGTGGGTATTTGTTCATGTGCCTGGTGCAGAAAATAGTGCTAGTGAAAATGTTTCCTTTTGTCCTTGGTTGCAAAGGCCATCCTGGTCCAATGGGGGAGCAAATGCTTTTAGGGAAGGAAAATGCAAGTTTAGAGCATGACATAAAATGCGTTGCGATTCTGTTCAGGCCCTCAGGTCTCTGCAGGTGACTTGGGGGAGCCTAGCTGCCCTCCCCGTTAACCCACCAGCAGGTAAGACCCCCCCCCCCCGCCCCGCTGTCTTTCACTGCTTCTTCACCAGGCTGTTCTCTCCTTGTGTCTTGCAAGCTTCAGCCCATGTGGGGGATTGACTGGGACTGAGGGAGCCACCTGGAAGCATGGAGACCGTGGTGATTGTTGCCATAGGTGTGCTGGCCACTATCTTTCTGGCCTCGTTTGCTGCGTTGGTGGTGGTTTGCAGGCAGCGCTACTGCCGGCCCCGAGACCTTCTGCAGCGCTATGATTCCAAGTGAGTGGTCCAGGGAGGGGAAGGAGGAGAGATGGGCTGTGCCCTGGGGCTCCGACGAAAGAAAAAAAGAAGTTTGGTGCTGGGCAACTCTTGTTCGGCTTTCTGTCTCTAAAATGGTACCCAAGGCTGTCCTCAGAGCTTAAGGATGTTCCTTAAGCCCCGCAGTGCCCTGAGCCACCTTGGACTCTGTCACCGAACGTGTTCATCTAGCACAAATCTATCCCAGACCCACCACCTCATTTAGCATTTGTACAAGCCAAGCCCCTTTCCAACAAAACTTATAGGAACAGAAATATGATGCCCCCACTCCAGCCACATATCTAAGCAAGGGACACTTAGTGCTGTGAAACCCCAGCCTAGGACCATCTCTCTGTGTGCACATATTTCCTCATGATGTTCTGCAGGTGAAACACAGTTTGCCAGCAAGATCCTATCAGCAGTTTAGGGATATTTTAATTGTTAGAGCCTCAGGGACCCTGACCAGTAACCCTTAGTTCTTTTACCCCTTTTTTGAATCCTATCAGCATCTCTGTTGAGTGGTTAATAATTAGTAAACGCACATTTATGTGATGCAGGAAAGCTCTGCTGTGGCATCTCATGTTTTCAAGAACCCTGTTGTAAAGAAGAAGGTGTTTTCACTTCTCCCACTTCTCTAGTATAACTGGGAAGGGGTGGGACTATGCAGGTGGACCAGGGGGGCTCCCAGGAGAGATTCTGCAGGACGTGTAGGGGGTTCAGGTAAGTTTGGCTAATTGGAACTTTAGCTTCTCCATAAAAGTTAGGCTTGAAGGAGAAGTTACAAACAGATATTGTCCAGAAGGAGCAGCCCGTCTAATACGTCTTTGTAATGATTATGGTTGTGGCCGTGCTCTTTCTCTTAGAGGCTCATCTTGTTCTGTGCCGCTTTTTTGTCTTCGTGCCCCTGCCTCCTTGACTCACCGTCTCGCCATGTGCCCTGCCCACACTGCATGTCACTAGGGTTAGGTTTGGATCGAGGCCAAGTCCCTGCTTTGACTCACTCACTCCCTGCATTCTTTTGGGGGGTATGTGAGCGTCGAGAAGGAGAGGGTCAGCAGCGGTCACCACTTACCTGGGCTTTCCCTCCAGGCCCATTGTGGACCTCATCGGCGCCATGGAGACCCAGTCCGAGCCCTCTGAGCTGGAGCTGGACGATGTTGTCATCACCAACCCCCACATCGAGGCCATTCTGGAGAATGAAGACTGGATTGAAGATGCCTCGTAAGGCCTTGGGGACCGTTTGCTTTCCTCCAGCCGCCTGGGGATGGTGCACCGGGCTGCTGGGTATCCTCCCCTGGCTTCCCCTTGCCAAAGCCATCGACTGAGTACCTAGGAGCACTGCTGCCCTTTCCCCTGCTGCCACGGGTGGTGGTGGGGACCTAGAAGATGACATGACACTGTTTGTCCTCACCCTCCCCATTTTGTAGACCTGAACACTGAGGCCCACAGATGTGTGGCAGAATTGTTATAAAGTCACCCTGAGGTGTTGGATTCTCTTGGAGGCACCCGTGAATTTGACCCTCAGGCTCCTCAGGGATCCCTCCAGCCACCACAAGACATTGTGGGTTGAGAAGTGTATACCACCCCCTTCCCTTTGGCTCAGCCATTCATCTACTGGGCAGGTGTTTACTAATGTGATGTGCGGGCACTGGGCCCGGCACGGCAGCTATTAAGTTGGTGGTGGAGACAGAATTCTACTAAATGCCGTATTTCAGAAATGATCAGGGGTCTGTGCATGGTGCCGTGGGCACACGGGGGAGGCAGTGTCTGGAGTTGCCTGGGGTCTGGAGGTAGGGGTGGAATTCATGAAGACTCTCCCAAAGTGTCTTGATGTGGGTTTTGAAAGATGAGTTCACCAGGCTGAGCAAACAGGGAAGAAGTCCCTGGGTGGAGGGAGGGAGTGGCCTCAGAAGCTCAGAGTTAAGAGAGAGCATGACCTGATGGGTGGGGAGTCCTACCACCTGGAAGCGCAGGGTGGGCGTGGGAGGGGAAGGGAAAGAGAGGGGAGGGAAGGTGCTTCCCGGGTTAGCTCCCGGGCTTGCTCACTGTGTCACTGAGGCCTTCCTGCTCTCAGGGGGCATCCAGCTGTGCCCACAGGTCAAAGCTGGTTGAGGCCGGAGGTGGTAGCTGGAGGGAGGTGGGTCTCTCTGGAGAAGCGCTTACAAATTCTTCTTGTCTCCCCAGGGGTCTCATGTCCCACTGCATTGCCATCTTGAAGGTAATACTCTCCAATTTCCCCTTGAGGATAAGGGGATGGTCCCCAGAGCACCCTGTGCACAGACTCTCCAGGCGGGAGGGACTTTGGGAAGAGCCCTGCTTGGGAGGCCTTTTGTGACATGTGCGACATGGTGTGTCTCCTCTTCACTTCTGCCCCCGCCTGGATGGTCTGTCCTGCTTTACAATTCTTGAGGCCCTTTCAAAGGCTTGATTCCACCTGGTCCTCATAATAGAGTGGCCTGCGGGAAAGACACCACAGGCCGTCACTAAGCACACTGTCCCTGACTGCGGAGAAAGCTGTGCGCCCGAGACCGAGCAGCTGCTGAGGAGGAAACGGGGCTTCCCGGCTTCTCCCGGGCACTTTCTCTCATTCACGGAGAGCTCAGCCCTCTACAGGGAGCTGCGTTCTGTCTTGGGGCTTCTCCAATTGCTAGAAAGTTCCTCCCTGGCCCTCTTGGGCTGTGACGGTAGTCAGCCAAACAAGACGGTCGGTGTTAAAAAAAAATCCAAACCGTGAGTATTTCAACTTGAAGGTAGACTTTTTTCTTTTAATACCCGCAGCCTCCAGAACTGGGTGGAAAGTTGGATCCGGTTTGCATTGTGGGTAATTTTTAGAGTCTGGGGTAATTTTTATGGTTTCAGCGTGTTTTTGAGTTCGTGCCTTGTACTCTCATCCTTGGTAGGATAATAATAATACCATGAGAATATTTGGCCAGTGGCAAATAGTGTTCATTTCGGTAACCTGGGAAACTACACATTTCTCTCTCTGTCTAGTAATTATTCAAGATTTCAGAAAAGACAGCTTTATCTTTTCTTTGGTGTCATTCAGTGCAAGATATTAAAAAGTCTCTCATCCCCCCTTCCTTCAGCCATCTCTCTTGGGGGACAAAGAAGTGCCTAGTAGGACATTGTTGTCCTAGGGTCCAGGCTTATTACTGAATTCCAAGAAGCTCTTTATCCATAGATATGGTCATAGGTGGAGCTAGATGGTTCTGAGCAATAATGCCGTATTACATCTCCCTTCTTCCATCCAGGATGTGCCCTGGTTCTGGGTTTTGTCCCCTGCCCTTGCCTCTTAAAGGAGCAGGATGAATGACAGCTGAGTTACGGGATGGCTTATTGTACTGAAGTCAGTGGTCCATCCTGAGATGCTCAGATCAAAGGAGAGGCTCTTACCTTCCTCTTGGGATCTCGAGGCCATTTTGCTTGGCCACCTGCCCTTGAATCTGTGTGGTGAGGCCTTGAGGGAAGGGCCTGGGACATGCTAAAATGTCACCTTAGAAAATTGTTGAAATAAGTTCCACTTTGGGAGGATGTGCTTAAAGGAACAGTTGCCTTTGTCCGGCCATGTTTCTGAGGGTGCCTCTGGAGATCTTTATCATTTTGGAAGGACTAAGCCAGGAGGTGAAGGAATCAAAAGAGAAACGGGTTTTTCCCCTTAAGGGAGAAGGTGAAATTCGAGCACATGATTTTTCTTAGACAGATTATTTCAGCTTAGACTTCTCTAAGCCGAAACCCTGACCCCGATCTGAGGTTCCGACCCCTCCCGCCTCGCTGGCCGTGTTCTTGGATTTGCCTCTTCCACTCCATTTCCTCTCATCCCTGTGTACTTTCCACTTCAGTCTGTCTGTGAGGTTAGGGGGCCCAGCTGTGGGATGGGGAGGTCCGTGTTTGTCTTTGTGGGGGCGGCAGGACCCTCAGGGGAGTGAGGTCCCCCCATCACCCCATCACCTCTCTCCTTCCTGCTGTATTAGATCTGTCACACCCTGACGGAAAAACTTGTTGCCATGACCATGGGCTCAGGGGCCAAGATGAAGACCTCAGCCAGCGTTAGTGACATCATCGTGGTGGCCAAGCGGATCAGCCCCAGGTGAGCCTCGGGGCCACGAGGTCCCCACACTCCATGGGGAGGGGAGGGGCCGGAAGCTGAGGTGGCGGCAGGGCCAGGCTCTCCTAAGAAGCTACGTGCACAACTTCAGGGGTTTACGTCCCACCCATTTCCAGAGCACCCGGGAGAGTTTAGACTCCTCTCACCTCCAGCATGCCCCCTCCCGTAGGCTTTTTGGGAATTTCCAGCAAATGACTAGTGCTGACTGTCTCCTGCTTCCCCAGTCTCGTGCCAGCTGGGGCTGCTGGCCTTGCCTTTGCCACACCTCTGCCTGGGCTCCGGGCCAGCCAGCACATCACCCACTGGTGCCCACACCCCTGTGTGCAGTGACCTCCTGGCCATTCCCCGTCCCAGCCCTCATCTGAACAGGAGACCAGCTCCTTGTCTCTGCTGCTCTGGCAGCCTCCAGGACTGGGTGGGAGGTGGAGATGGTTCAGATCTCCCAAATTCCAGGCTGTCTGCAAAGTCTCTTGTAGGAGGCCACCAGCAGGATTGCAGTCAACAGCTCCACCCCCTCATTTGGGCTCTTTGTGTGTGCATGAAGGAAATAAAGCTTTTTTCTTAGAGGGAAGGGTGGTACTAAGTTTGTGCTGCCATCTGGTGGCTGGTATGTGGATGTGCCTGAGGCTGGGGTTCCCAGTTCAGAACGTTCTCTTAATCAGCCATAGAGTTTCCAGGGGTCCTTGTCTCCACCGGTAGATCACAAGGACCAGCCGTCTGTGGGAAAATGACTGTTGGTGCCCTTGAACTCTGTCCAGGGAGTTCAGTGAGTTGAGAAAGCAGGAGGGAGATAATCCAGAAGAGTTCTTGGCTTCCTCTGGAGCTGTCCTGGGCGGGTACCTGCCTTGGTGGGCCCCTGTCCTGGGGACCCGCCACCCCAGGCTCCGGGCAAGCCCTGGACACTCCTTGGGCCACCTGTGACTGGCAGAGCCTGCATGGCTTATATCTGCTGGACCCTCCTCATGCTTCCTGTCACTTCTAAGAGCCACCGCAGGGGCCAGACACATCACGAGACCCCTGCTTATAAGACAGCATTGCCGGGAGGGGTCGTGGGGGAGAGAGATGGAGAGATCTGAATCTGAGTGAAGTCCTGGGTGGTCAGGATTAGCAGTGGTGCTGAAGCGAGGCTGAGGCGTCGTCCAGAGGGTGGACTTGACCTGGTGCTCACTGGCTGGTCCTGCAGAGCACCTCGGACTGCTTCCAGAATGATCTCTGCCATCAGTCAATCAGGGTCCTTGCTTGGTCTTTTTGCCCTCACACTTCTTTCTCCTTCTGGCCATTTTTTTTTTGTCCCCATTGCTATTCTTGCTCCGTTCATTCCATATAGCGTGTTGATAGCACATTAGTCTCAAGGAGAGCGGCTTCAGCTGCGGGGCAGAGGGAGGGGCCGGCTGAGACGGGCGCTGAGGGCTACCATGGTCCTGCTCTTCCTCACAGCCCCTCAGCCCCAAGACAAGGATGCTTAAGGGCATCTGCTTTCAAGCGCTTTTGGAAATCAAACAATACATCATTAGTTTTTGCTTCTTTATCAAGTGATCCAGGAGCAAAGATTTGGATGAAAACCTTAAACCATGCAAATGAGCATAAATAGTAGCTCCTTTCTGAATTTGATTAAAGGAAAGTTAACCATGAACTATACCAGGTGCTAAAAGAAATCCAATGGGAGCAATCTGAACCTGAGTTAAACTTGGAGGTTTTTTAGTGTTCTAGGTAACTACTTTTAACCATGGGGTTTTTTTAAAAAATATAAAAGTAATAAATACTTGTAAAAGTTAAAACATTGCAGAAATTGAATGTCTGAAAGTGAAGGACCCCCTAATTCTACCCCAATCCCAATTCCTGGAGGCAGCCACCACTGAATGGTGAGTGGTCTTCTAGACTTTGCCCTCTGGCATTTCATGGCTTTTGTTTATTCATTTTTAAGCATTTGAGATCGATCAGACTTTATATATTGTTCGGCAGTTTGCCTTTTTAATGTAGTAGTCTGTCTTGAATGTCGTTCCAGATGTGTGAACTTGTATTTTGTAAACCACTGAGACTGAAAAAAAAAAAAACCCAGAAAAAAAAATTCTCTACACGGAACCTGAAGTCTTTCTAAGTCTCTGCCCAAGAATGCAGTTAGAGAAAGTCACTAAAGATTGGGTCTTGACTATCAAAAGACAGGACTCCGGATAAGGAGAGGAAGGAAGGAAAAGGGGCCACAAGAAAAGCGAAATACTGAGAATCTTTTGCCTTCCCGCAGGGTGGATGATGTTGTGAAATCAATGTACCCGCCGTTGGACCCGAAGCTCCTGGATGCGCGGTGAGAGAGCGAGGAGGGCTTGTGGGCCCCTGCATACCGGAGGCTCCCCGTTTTCTCAGATCTGTGGGGTGGGCTGTCGGGTTGTTGAAGAGAGGGCTGCTTTGGTGGCTTCCTGAGGCTGCCCTGGCTTTGGGCACCATCCCCTTCAGTGTGAACGGTCAGCCAGCCAGTGAGCCGAGCCTGGCTGGGTGCTGGAGGCCAGTGCTCTTCCTGGAACCCCGGAGAAGGAAGAGCCAGGCTTAGATTTTGAATTTCTATGAATAAACACCCGGCCAGGCTGCGTGATATCTGCACCTTCCCTCCATCCCATCTCCCCGCATTGCTCTCCCTGCTCTCCGGACCTGGGGAGCAGACGCGCCTCAGCGGTCAGTGCCACCCAGTGGTGGGCGGGGCCACGAGGACGGAGGTGACGGGTCAGCTCAAGCTGCACTGCCCTTCCACAGGACACACCCAGGAGCCCCTCTCTCATGATCCTCCCCTAAGACACGAGCCTACTCAGGCTTCTGAAATTATGTTCCTTTACCAGGTGCAAACCCAGTATATAAAAAAAAAAAGGTTCTTTTGTCTCTTGGATGGACACGACCGTTTCACAGACCCATAGAGTGATAATTGCCGGATATACATGGTCACCGCCCTTCGGCTGGTCTCTCTGCCCCGCTCCTGCTGCTGCCCGGCCGTGTCCGTGGGCTCCTCACCTGTGATACCTTCGCAGATGCGTTGTGCACATTCACTCACTATATGCAAGATACTCCGCAGTGAATCTCTCAACAGTGAAACAAACAAAACAACAAAAAACCTCCTAGTCAATTTGTTTGCAGTTACATTTCTGTTTTAGAGTGTGGTCAACCAGCCCTGGGCCTTGCTGATTCAGAGTCAGTAAGTGATGCTCAGACTAGGGGTATGGGTATCCTGTCTTCAAGTGGCCCCCGGTCGGAATGGGCTTATGCAATGGACTAGGTCTGAACTGTCCCACAAAGCACGCTCTGGGCGGCGTTAGTGAACGTGCTGCAGACAGTGGGCTCACAGGCTTAAGTCAGTCAGTGAGACTCAGTATCAGAGTCTCCCCTTAGAGCTGTATCCCGTGCACCACCTGAGAAGGGCTTCAGTTACCTTTGTTTAACCCAGACTTTCCCCAAATTATTTGATAGTGGAAACATCTTTAAATGACACACAGCAACCTCCGAGGGAAGGGACTCCAGCTTGGGGAACTTAGTCTAGATCCTACCCCTTTGAGCTTTGCTTCCTAGTCCCTTATGTCCTAGGGAACCTGACCCTGTTCTGTTGTTTTTTTTTCCCTAGGACAACTGCCCTGCTCCTGTCTGTCAGTCACCTGGTGCTGGTGACCAGGAATGCCTGCCACCTGACTGGGGGCCTGGACTGGATTGACCAGTCACTGTCGGCTGCTGAGGAGCACTTGGAAGTCCTTCGAGAAGCAGCCCTGGCTTCTGAGCCAGATAAAGGCCTCCCTGGCCCTGAAGGCTTCCTGCAGGAGCAGTCGGCCATTTAGTGCCTTCCGGCCACGCAGCCGGTCGCCAGGGCTGGCGTGCTGCCACTGCCGGGTGGCTCAGCCGCGCCCTCCACTTTCCCCTGTAGAGTTAGTTGTCCTCCAGTCGAGTGTGTGTTTAGTGAAGCAGGAGGGCCCCGTCTGTCAGTGCCTCTGCTGTAGTTGCGGAGGGTGGCTGGTGAGGGGCAGTGTGACGCTGCAGTTCCGGGAGGTGACAGTCGCCGTCTGTGCAGTAGCGCTTTGGAGACTGGAGGGCCTTAAGCTTTATTTAGCTCACCTAGTGTTTTCAGGAAAATCGAGCCACCATCTGAGAATCAGGAGGTTTCACATTAAAATCAGAATTTCTGGCTTCTCTCGAACAATCAGACGACGAGGCAACTTCATCTGCATTTTCCAAAGAGGACAATCAGTGGGAACTAAGGGGTTGCCTCTCTTGACGACACATGTTCTCTCTCACTTGGCCTGTTTCACTTATTTTTTATTATCTGCCTGGTCCCTGAGGCATCTGAGTTCCTCCTTCCCTTTACAGGTTTGGGTTTGAAGGTGAGCAGTGTAGAGGATCCCCGTTTTATCATTATGCCTGCAATTTTACCTAGCCACCACTAGGTGGAGAGTAAATGTATACTTAGCTTTCCCGCAAGCGTGTCGTTACTGAGTCAAAATCAAATGCGTGATGGATGGGGGGACACAGTTCTCTGAGAACTGAGGATGGAAGGAGACAGCCTGAGAATCCTGAGGGTGCCTTGTGTGTGTGACTCCAAATGAGATACTCAGAGACCCCTCACAGTTCAGGCAGAGGTGAAGATACCGCCGTGAGGTAGTTCCCACACTGGCAATGACTTCCATGACGGGTGGGTCCCCTTTCTTTTGATACCTGTTTGTTTGGCAAATATTGAAAGAAGAGGGGCATTTTTATGACTTGAGACCTTTGTGGGACCCAGAATCACAATCCCATAACCCAGACGTGCATCCAAATCCCATAATTTCTACCACAAGCATATAGGAACCCCTGAAGTACTTGGCCTCCTCTCAGGATCTCAGCACCAACCTCACTCTTGGGAGAGGGACCTGACTTGGGGGCTGCTTTGGTTTTATCCCATACTGTTAAGCATGTTTGGAGCATGTTAAGCATGTCTGTTCCCATTTCATTTTCTGTACCCTAACTCAAGTCGGCAGATACCTCAGCCTCAGTCTAGAGAGTCAGGAACTCATATTCCCAAGTCTAAACTCAGGACCTGGTTTGTCATTGAGATGTGTCGTCTGCTCCATTTCATTCTCTCCTGGAAAGCAGGCTGCTCTGACCAGCACAGTGTACACCAATTCCCACCTGGGGAGATGGAGTCAGGAGAGGGAAGTTGGGCTGGGGCTCAACTCTCTGGAAAGATGGAGAGATTCCTGATTACCGGGGACACCTTATTGGACTGTCCACTCCCATCAACCCTCAACACATGCTAGGGAACTTCCTGGTCCTACTGGCGAGCTGTGAATGGGAAATGTCCTCGGAGTCACTTTGACTTTTTTTGTGGTCTGCACCAGTAGACGTCCATAGGCCTCCTGCTTTTGTCTTTTCCCCTCCGTTCCAATACCTGCTTTCATAACCAGACTGGAAACCACCATGCTAGGGCTGCTGTGGCCGCCACAGTTGTAAATGTCCTTGCATTTTAATCTGGACCAGAGCCCTAAGCCAAATAGAGGCAGCCTTGAATTGGCCTCTCAAATACTGTCCATGAGTGTGGGGTTAGGGATGGAGAAGACCCCAGCACCCCTGAAGTGACGCCCATTGTCACTTAGCACTCCTGAGCCCTGGCCAGTCCTGGTGCACTGAGACGCTGCCTGAGGCACTGCTTCCTGAAGCCCTGAGACGCTGCCCTTGTAACAGCAAGGAGAGGTTTCTGAAGACCTCGGAAGCGTCTGCTAGCCTGCAGAATCTCTGATTCCGCTGCTGTGTAGTTTTTCTTTTGTCTCCAGTGCAGGACAAGCAAGAGTCTTCTGGATAAGTCTGGGGTACCAAGGCTGATGGTTGAGGTGGAAGCACTGTTCTTGGGGTGGGAGGAGATCCCACTCTTCTAACCCTTGAGTTGGCTGAACTTGCCTCCTCACCTGGGAGGGGCTGGTGGGTAAGCACTGGGGATCCCGCCAGGTGTGGTTTCCCAGAGGATGGGCACATCCCACGTCCCTGGTTCACTAGTGTCTGTGTACATGGTCATAGATCTTCCCTTCCAGGACTCCCACTGGCTCCTACCCTGGAGGAAGAGCTTCCGACTCAAATTCTGAATGGAGAAGGAATTAGGGATAGGAATTGAGTGTGAAAAGAGCAAGCTCTTTGAAGTCAGACAGAATTAGGTTCGAATTTGGGCTTAAGTCATGGACTGTGTGAGATTGGACAGGTTTCTTAACCTCCCTGGTTCTCAGCTCTCGCCTGTAAAATCAAGGCTACTGCCTCACCGAGTTGGTATGTCAGTCGAATGAAGCCGTGTATGCAAAATACCCAGTTGTGTGCCTGGTACTGATTAGCAAATGTTAACCTTTCTGTCCCCAAAGCCCCCTCTGCCTTGATGCAGCTGACCCAGATAGTGTCACCCCAGGTACCAGGGAATCTGTCCAAGCAGGGGCTGTGGAACCAAGTAGCCAAAATTCTGAAATCACTGCAGCCAGGAGAATGGCCCAGCCTTTTCCCTGCCCTACCCCAAATGCATTCACAACAGGAAGGCAATCAAAGCTCTTAGCCTTTTATCGGCGTTCCCAGGGTTGACTGCCCAAGCTCACATTCCTGTAGAGTGTGCCCAGAGCCTCCTCCAGCTTGTGAAATCTCCCAGACGGAACACGTGTTCCTGGCATCCAGCTTACCGTGGTGCTTACCCTGACCGCCTCATTCCAGGAGTTCCTTCTCTGCAGAGACCCTTTCCACTCTGTGTGGCCACATGAGTCTGATTTTAGAAAACGACTTACAGTTCAAAGCCCCTGAGTTGCCTTAGGACCTTGGATGTTTGGGGAAGGTGTCAAATGAAGAGTTTCCATCTATTTCCTCCTTCACTCCCTCTCTCTTCCCCTCCGTCCCTTCTCCTCTCCTCCATCCACCCCTCCCTCCCACAAACAAGTATTTTTTACTTACTCTCGGGGAAGCCTTGAGCTAGGTGCTGGGGGTTTGGGACAAAAGCCCCAGCCCCTGTCCTTAGGAGCAGGGGCAAGTGAGCTTGAGACTGAACCATGACTGTGGCCAGTGCAGTGAGGGAGGGATGCATAGCCGGGGGCCATGGGGACACAGAGCAGGAAAGGGGTGGGGTCGAGATAGAGGAGAAGCCTGGGGAGAACAGATGTCTGTGCGGGGACGTGACAGAGGGTCAGAGAGGTGTTCCGGGCAGATCAGACCACATGGGAAAAGTCCAGGGCCAAGTGAGCATGATCCACTTGAGAAATGCAGGTGACTGGGGAGGGCTGGCGTGTGGGATGTAGGAGTGGGTTTGGATCATAGAGGATCTTATAGGTTATATTAGGGGGTTGAAGCTTTATCCTGAGCATAATGGGGACCATAGAAGGGCTTTAACTGGGGAGTGGCTTGGTTAGATTTGCGATTTAGAAAGACAGTCATTGACTTCCTACCCTATGGCGTTAGACCCATAAAGGTGCCTGATGCCACACAGTGCAGATTTCCTCCTGAGTCTAAAGCCACGGTGGGCAACTGGTCAGGAATGGAGGAAGAGAGGGGCTTGGTGTCAGGACAGGAAGTGCCGGGTAATAATGTGTCTGTGCTGGGTCTGTTTCTGGTCGGTACTTACAGCGTCTCTGTATCAGAAATGCTGATGAGCAGTTTTGAGAATTTGCAGCCTGAGTCCCTCCTGTTTCATTCTGCCTGTGTGTGTGTGTGTGTTTTTTTTTTAATCATCCCCATTTTACAGATAAGGAAACCAAAGCCTAGAGAGGTGAGTGATGGCACTGGTGTTATTAAGCATCAGAGAAGGACCGTTTACTCCCCGCCTTGTGTTCTGAACCACCACTCCTACCTGCCTGCGTGTGGAGGGTGGGGAAATCCACAACAGGAAGGAAACAGCAGATACCAGACTCATTCTCTTCTCTTCTAGTTTGAATAATTTTTTCATTACAAAGATGGCGATCGTGACCCATAAATGAATTTCATGGCCCACTAATCGTTACAACCCACAGGATGAGAGAACATGGGCATTAAAACGAGGGCTCGGGCATGGGCGAAGCAGTCTCTCTCCATTCAAAATGACTTAATTTTATCCTTTTTAAGTAAAACATGCATTTACCAGAATAGTGGTAAAAAAACTTATGGTGTAAAATGGGATAATTAATTTATTACATGATTGATTAGTTCAAGAGTCATCTGTTGAGCATCTACACTGGATGAAACCCTGGGATCCAGGAATGAATAAAAATGGAACGTGTCTCTTGAGGTGCATATCATCTAAGGTGGAAAGAAACCCATAGTCAATTTCAATGTGACTGGGTAAGTGCTGGGTAAGGGAGGGTGTGTGTACAGAGAGCACAGAGCAGGGCCACCAAACCCAGCTCATGAATTTCCCAGAAGGTGATGCCGTCAGAAGAATGAAGGAGGAGGAGGTGTTGGCCGGAAGAAGATTGCGTGGGGTAGCGGAAGGTGGAGCTGGAGGAGGGCAGAGTCTCTGTGCAGCTGGCGTTCCATGCTGGGCTCAGAGAATTAGCGCTGGACGTGTCTGAGGGGAGGTGGGGCGTGGTGGGAGACGATGGAGGAGGACGGTGAGGACTGGAGTCCAGGCTTTTCCTCGAGGTAGTAGGGAGCTATTGAAAGTTGAAAAAGCTCTTATTTTCTCTTGGAAAACAATCAGATGCTCTCTGCCCCCTTATCTGCCTTTAGCGTTATGGGAATTTCACAGGGGAACCGTGGTTTAGTGTTGTGTTAATTTGCGTTTCTGGTGAAGTTAAAGATTTTTCATGTGTTTATTAGCTATTCATACTTATTCATGTCCTTTGCCCATTTTTCTTCTGGGATTTTAATATTTTTCTTATCGATCTCAGTGAGCTCTTTATATATTAAGGATAACAACACTTTGTCATATTTATTGCACATACTTTCCCTAGCTGTGTCATTTGCCTTTTAGTTTTGTTTAGTATGGTTTATGACGTCCAGAAGTCTTAAATTTGGTGCAGTTGAATGTATTGATTTTTCTTTCCCTTAGTGATTTCTTCCATTGCTTTTATGCTTAGAAAATCCTCTCTCATCCAGAGAGCAAATAAATATCATTGAAATGCTTGAAGTAGTGAAGTACCATGGGTGAGTGATTAATAATAATATTCACAGGTTAGATGTAATGGTCAAGCAGAAAAATAAACTGGGCTAGAAGAAGTCAAACTTTCCCTTATTCACCCCAAACCCAGCTCAGAGTTAAAGGTGGGAACAGTCAGCAATTAAAGAGATGGGTGAGGGTGGTGAGGAGGGGCAGGGAGACTCTGGAAGGATCAGTAGGAGGTGGTCAGGCAGATGGGGTGGGTCAGAAAAGCATGGAGAGGAAGCTATGTGTTCCCGGGTCAGGGATGAAGCTGTGTGGTTAGAATCTTAGATGAGAAGCAGCAGTGATGGGAGAAGAGGTTGGGAAGGGAATCAGGGGAAGCCAAGCAGGGTCCATAAATCGTGCTTACTTTATTCTGAGAACAAAGGAAAGCCACTGAAGATATAACCTCAATAATTCTTGGTACCTCCTGGAGCCATTCTCCGTCCAGAGTTTCATTTGAGTGGGCACAGTCTGGCAGCCAAAAGTAACTAAAAAGCAAGACTGGAGACAAGATTCCATTGACAATGGTGCTCGTCTGAACTCCCTTAGAGAACAGCCTCTCTTAATCTGGACCAGATGGTGGAGAGCTAACGGCATCTCTCATCCTTCTTTTATCCTCTCTTCCCCGTTGCTAGCAAAGAGTCTGCCTTTGGAGGGAGTCAGACCTAGATTTGGATCCTGACTCTGCCCCTCCATGGCCATCTCCTTTCCCACCCATCTGACCCCTTTCCTTGTGCAAATTCCATCAGACACGTGCTATGTGCTAAGCATCGTCTAAATGGTGGGGGGAGGTATGAGGCACAGATAAACCACACAATTTCTGCCTTCATGGGATTATAGACTAGTGAGGAAAAGGTATCAAGCAAATGATTGCTTAAATAAATGGAAAATGAAAACTTTTTAAAGTATGTTAAGAAGAGAGAGAAAACCTCATGAAAGATGATAAAGGAAACTGATCTTTCTAGATGTGGAAGAAGGTGTCCATTAAAAGGGATCTACTCTTTGAAGGATCAGTGGGAGTTCAGAGGTGGAGGACTGGAGACACAAGAAACAGTCCATGCAAAGGTCCTTCTGCAGAAGGACAAGAACTGAGACAAGGCCAGTGGGATTGATGAGGAGAAGGCGAGGAAGGTGACAATGAGGGAGGAGGTCAAACCATGCCAGACTATTTTGTGAAGGACATTGGTTTTTATCTGAAGAGTGATGTGAATGCATCCAAATGGTTTATTCAAAGCTGGTGAGGCTGGAGAAGCCTGGAGGTAGAGACATGAGCAGACCTGTATTTTGAAAAGGTTTTTGTGGCTTCTTTGTGGAGAACCAGTTGGAGGGAGCCAGACTGGATAGGAGACCCAGTGCTATTGCATTAATCTAGGCAAGAGAAGATGGTAGCTTTCTCTAGGCAGAAAGAGGGAGATGGAAGTTAGGGGAGTGGCTACGTTGGAGAGATATTTAGGAAGTAAAAGAAATTGGACTCCAAGTGGATTGGATATGGGACAGTGATATAACATGATGAGGTGTCCAGAAAGACGCCTTGGTTTCAGGTTTGCACACCTACATGGCGATGACAGTTTGGGAATAGGGCTTGCTGATATAGGAAACCCCAGAAGAGGATCACGTTCAGGGAAGAGGTTGAAACCATCTGCTCTGGATTTGAAAAGTAGGAGGTGCATTTGAGGTATCTGAGTTGAGTTGGATCTAATGGTTGAAACTCAGAGAAGACTGGGCTGGAGATTTTTCATAGGTCATTACTATGAGAGTCATGGCTAATGGTGTGATGCTAGTGAAAGGTACAGAGTGAAAATAGAAAGAGAACCATAAGGCACCCTAACATCTAACATGATCCTGGGCCAGTCTGAGGCTGTTGTTGAGTTATTTTGATGGTTAAGTAAAATACCATCTGCCCAGTGCCTGGCACATAGTAGGCACTCAATAAATGCTAGATGCACTTCCCTTCTCTTCTTTTAACTACTCTGCTACCTTTATTTTATTTCTATTTTCTGACTGTCTGTATTGCAGCCAGACTTTAGCCTAACTCTTCTCACTTGCGATGGCCTCAGGGTACCTAGCATCTATATCAAACAAGCAGTGTTCTCCAAGACCCAGCCCTGGAGATCCCCCCTCTTGAGAACTGTCCAAACTCTTTAAATCCAGAACTAAGTAACAGACTAAGAGAACTCTGGACCTTTGATTAAGTTGACCGATGACCAACGCTTGGAGAGCCACTTTTCTCAGCACACACAGCAACATCTGCCTTGATGATACCGTGATAAATAATCACGCCACCTGTCATGTCTAGAACGTTCTGCATTTTTTTTTTCAGATAATTTTCACAGCAAGTATCTCCCTTGCTCATCACAGGATTTTTCATTATGAAGTGCATTTGCATATTTTACTTACCCCTAATTCTTTTCCCCACTGCTGAAATAATAGCATGTTGAGCAAATACACATATGATAACTGAGGAATTCACTCCTCTTTCATTCTTAACCTTGCTTTCTCTTGCTTTCCCATTTTCTTTCCAAATTGTGAGTTTTATCTTCCTGGTCCTACCTGTCCCATGTCTCAGTGGTTCTCAAAAATCACAATTCTGTCCTTTTTTCTTTCTTTTTGGCCTTTGCTTGCTTCATTTCTTTTCCCGGATACCCTTCTGGCCCCCAAAGCCCAGTGTTCCAGCACATTTAGAAACTCATGTTTTTGACTCCTCTTCACCTCATTTCTATCTGAGGCAGGTGCTGTTTATTCTCTACTGAAGCTTCCTGTTAGCTTTAATTGGAGATGTGTTATGCAAGACAGCCTCACCCGGGTCCTTCCTTTGCCCCGGCATCTTAGAAGCTTCTCTCGGCTTCTCCGTCTCCAGTCGCTCCCTTCTCCCCGCTCTTCTGCATAGTACTTCCCTGATTCTCCTTTCTCTATTCTTGATCTTCATCTTCTGATGTCTGTTCACCCTCTCATTAAAAGTGTATTGAGCACCTACGATGATTCGGCTTCTGCTGGGCTCTGGGGATGTGGGTACCCATGACCTGGTCCTTGACCTTGAAATGCCCACAGTCTGCAGCAATGGACTGCAAACCCCTGGCACATTTGAATCACTGAATTAAAAAAAAAAAGAATGGCATAGTGATAGCTCTAGAGATTCTGATTTAATTGGTCTTGAGGGGAAGCCAGGACTTGTTATTTTTAAAAAGAGACTCTAATGTGCAGCCAGGGATGAGCACCACTCACTGGTCTCATGGATGAGACAGATGTATAAACAAATAATTATAACACACTGTGAAGGCAGAAGGAGGCAGAAGGGCTGGAGGAGAGTGAGAAGAAGCCCCTCACTCAGCCTGGAGCAGGCTCCTCAGAATGTGGGGGAGCCTTTGCCCAGAGCCCGCCCTTCCTCCCAGATTTCCAGCCGGAGAGGAGAAATGAAAGCCTCTTTCAAAGCAGTGTTACCTTCTGTCCACTTAAGGGACGGCAGAGCAATTAGGATCTTGGCCTTGGGAGTCAATCGCAGCTTTACCACTTATAGCTGTGTGGCCTCAGGCAAATTTCTTACCTACTCTTAAGCCTCAATTCTCTTGTCAAGAAAGTGTGTGTGTGTGTGTGTGTGAGACTGAAATGAGTGATCTAATGTCTGTCGCATGCCTAGCCCACTGCCCTACACCCAGTAGGTGCTCAAAAAATCGTGGCTACGTCTGCTTTGAGGTACCAGACACACACTAAGGATGCTCAGCCTTTCTTCCAGCTACAGATACTCAAAGGACCTACTGAGTCGGCCATATCGGTCCACCCCTGCATGTGGGTAACACCCTTCACTTGGTCCACCTCTGGGCAGTTTTCAAAGGCTAATATCTGACCCTCGGCACCCTCTGCTCCAGGTTCTTTCTTTCAAATGTTTGGGATTTGCTTTGCCTCCAAAGTTCCCGCTGACATTTCTCCTGGCCCAGCCTCTGGTCCAGTCTACTGTGGGTCTGAATGTGATGACCCCCCTGCCACTTCCTCTGCGGGTCCCCCTGTGAATTCTCCTACGATGGTCCAGTGGTTCGCCGCCATCCAGCGTGGCAGCCACAGCCCCGTCGGCTGGTGCTCCCCGCTCAGGCCAGCCTTGCACAGAAGCCTTGCTGCTCCTTGGGGTGGGATTTACCACAGCAGGGGCTCCGGCTTATCAGAGCTGCCCACTGTTCCTTCCACACGTATTGCTTCCTTGGCTGGCCCTCTCTTTTTCCTGCGACAGCGCTCCAAGTTTTGCTTGTCTTGAAGTAGATTCGAGAACTCAACAGCCAGACCCTCAGTCCCTGGGGCGCCATCTTGGTTTCAGGGCTTGATCGGCTCTGGAATTATGATGTTAGCTGGGAAACCATATTCTCCCTCCACATGCTGGTCCCCACTCTCTCTGAGACCTCCTTGCTCCTGGAACAGAGCTTGCAACACTGCTTGTGGTCCCTACTTCTCATGGGCGCCATCTTTATCTGTCTCTTCTCCTTTGGCTCCACTGCGGTCCTCTGACCCTCCCCGCATTTCCAAGGAACATCTGCGTGTGGCATCCACCCTGCCTGCTACTCTGTCTTTCTCTCCTCATCATTATTCTGTTTATACAGACTTCTCACTTGGGTTCTTTGCAGTTTTTAAATTTTTATTGATTTTTTTTTTAGCAATTTCTATTTCAATCCATCACTTGGTCATTTCTGTCTCTGCTCTTCCTTATTTTCTTCTGCGAATGGGATACCTACTTTTCTCCTTACAACTCTTGTCTATATTGTCTCCTGTGAGAGGGTTTGCTCATATTGTCTTCCCAGGGGACCGGGCCCCGTTGGGCTAACGAAAGATGAGCAGAACTCCCTTTCCCTTGATCGCTGTTGTTAGGCTGGTGATCCCCTCCCGCCCTGATGGGGCTTTGTGTATCTCCTGCGCCTTCTCCTCGGGAGATCACATCCCACACCCACCTGGCTGGAGTCCATGGGAGACAATGCCTGGGAGATCCCTGGGGGTAGTGATGGTTATTTATTCCTGTTATGAAATTAGCAAAACGAGGCTAAGCAGGGAGGGAACTGAAGCCTAAAAAGAGGCAGTAACTCTCCAAGTTCATGTGGCTAATAAAGGAAAGATGGAGAAGAGAAAGCAGGCCAAGGGATTCCCAGTTCATTGTCTGCCCCAGGGCTCCACTGGGACATGACAATTGGGCAGCCAGGCCGTGGGAGGCTGAGCTCTGGATTCTGCTCTCAGGAAGGTACCATAAAACCCCTGGCGGTGTGAGCTGATGGCCCTGGCCTGCTGCTCTGTTGGGTTAATGTTTCAGAATGGCACACGAGTCACTGTGTTTCTATTATTTTACGGTGTCAGCCACAGGGACTCTGGGAGCAAGATTCAGCAACGTCTTCCCTTGTACACCAGACATAAAGCATGCGATACCAGTGGTTTTCTGGGTTGGATGTGCTGTTAGCTAAACTTCTATGTCCTATTTCAATAAGACACCAAACTACGAGGCCAGACCCCATCACTCCACTCATGCACAGGTGGGATCACGCACAGGTGGGGTGTGTGTGTGTGTGTGTGTACGCACATGCACATGTGTGGCTGTTCAATGGTAGGGATTTGCTCTTGAGTAAGGTAAGAGTCTCCCCGAAAAGGGGGAGACCTGTGTTCGTCTGTCAAGATACAGTATTGCTCCTTCTCACCTTTCTTTAGAAATTCCACTCAAATGAGCTCTTCTCATGAGCGGGGCACGTGAGAAGATGTGTAGTGTCTCCCTGCTGTTCTTTGCTCCTGCCCGGGAAGACGAGTGTCCAGACTGGCTGGACAGTGGTGGATATTCACTGGGTTACCTTTTAGGGGGCAAAGCTGCTGTGACTCAGAACCGGGAACCAGGTCAGCTGCTTCCTGTCCAACTCCCCGCCCTCCTTGGCAAGCCCTCCTCCTCTCACCGTCTCAGGGGAGAGGACATGTGGTCCAGACTCAGGGCTCCCTTCTAGAAGGCTTACAGCTTGTCTGTATAGTTGAGCTGAGCTTCCCCTGAGGCCTCATCGTGATGTCTGCAGGCAAGTTTCAGGGCATGTGTATGGGGCTATGTCCCAATGTCTAGACTTGGGAGTTAAGAAGCCCCATGTTATATATACCCTTGACCCGATCTGAATTCCCTAACACAAATTATAGGTTCTATTCTGGGACCTACCAGCGTAGGTGAGTAAACTTGATATTTGCTCCCCACTTGGCTCATTTATGATCCTTGCGTGTCCATGTCACTGGCGGATCTTACTGGAGCTTGGGGAAGAGCCATGGAGAGCCCCCGGTTGGGCTCTCCTGGTGCCCCTGCCCTTGGTCATCATGTGAAAGATGTGATAAAAAGTCATAAAAGCATAAACAGTGTGGAAGAGTTCAAAGGTAAACTCGTCAGTGCAGAAGCACCAGGTATGCTTAGGACCAAAAGAGAGAAGTCACCTGATCACTTAAGGCGCTCATCCTCCCGATGTGGGAGTGAGCGGAAGTTGAGCGAAGCCTTCAGAAACAAGGGGCCTCGCACGAATGGGTCCTGACGGCACGCCGAGAGAGCTCATTTAAATACCTGACAAGCATTATTTCATTTAACCTTCACAAACCAGTGAATTCTTATGGGAAGGATATGTATGGCTTTTCCCACCAATCCTAGACTCAGGGCCATCAAGGTGTTAGCCCAAGGACACAAAGTGACTTCTGGGATGAGCACAGGTCTCCCAGATCCCATTTCCAGGTGCTTGCCTGCTATCACGGCTTACCCAACTTCATAAAAGCCGGATCTGCACACGGTCCCTGACAGAGAGAGTGGCACACTTCTCCCTGGGAGGGGTCCGCGTGGGGAGGCCAGCCCCGTCCCCCAGGCCTCTGGTTGGCTGCACCACTGTGGCCAGATGGACTTGCAGGTGTGACACTGTATCGCTGTCCCTTTCTTAAGTACACAGAGGAGAACACTTTCCTGCTTGGGGACAAAGTTCAGAAGGTGGGGCTGGGTGCTGGGTGCTGGCTGGCTGCCCGCGGTGATTAACAAGACACAACGCCTGGAATATGGCAAGATAAGGGCCAAGACGGAGCAAGGACCCAAGTTCATGGGCTTCTCTCTGCCTGTTAGGCTGCCTGCCTTTTCATGCTCCTAGAGCCACAGAGAGGTCGCGTTTGGAAGTTAGCATACGTTCCCCTTCCGTTCAAGGTAAAATTCGAGATTCATGGCGAAAGACTTTTCTCATTCTTACGGGCTTTCCTGAGATCTCTTCAAATCAAGTATGTAACTAGTAAAAACCTACCCCAGGCTGGCCCCGCTTAAGTACTGAAGTTGGAGAGAGAATCACGACTCCTGCTCATGCCTTCAGACTTGACTCGGCCATCACTGTGTCCCAGCTATGGACTGCGCTGTTCCCTCTGCCTGGAACACCCTTCCTGTTCCTCAGTTTTCCCCAAGGAACCTCTCAAATGTTGCCTAATATAATCATAGCTAACACTTACAGACTAATACTATGTGCCTGGCACTGTTCCAAGTATTTTATGTTTGTTCACTCACTGAATCTTCCCAACAACCTTGTGGCATACGTACCATTATTATTCCTATTTTGCAGCTGAAAAGAATGAGGCACAGAGAGATTATGCATCTCATTTAAGATTACAGTTAATAAGTGGCAGACCTGGGAGTGTGTTCCGATCTATTTCCAAATACGGAAATTGGCAGCATGGTACAGTGAAGGAGCATGGATGGGGTTCAGATCCTGGTCCCATCACTTAAAACTGTGTGAGCTTGGGAGGTGGTTTAGCCTTTTGGAACCTCAATTTTCTCATCTTTTAAAGCAGGTAATACATCCAACATCTATAGTCACTTCTGAGGTTTAAAAGAGATAAACAGAGAAAGAGCTGATCATTCATGAGTCAGTAATAGATATTAGTTTCTTCCACTTGCCTCTTCCAACTTTGGAATCGATGAATTACACAAATATAACACTTTAGCATAGAACAGGATGTCAGATCTGGAAAGGATCTTAGCTATGACGGCACATGCTCAAAGTGACAAAGTCAGTTGGCGTTCGTGACAGAGACTGCAAGTGGCCTTCTCTAGTATCTATTCTCCTTGTCTTCCTTAGTAAGAGAGCCCCTGGTTTTTAGGTGGGTTCATGGCTTCTCAGAAAAAGTCACTTTCTAGCTTTTCTTTGAGTAGGTGTGGCCATTTGACTATGTTCTGGCCAATGAGATGTTGGTGGAAAAATCCTGGGATGCTTTCCAGAAGACTCCTTTCAAAGAGAGGAAGCACATTCTTCTCCCTTTCTTCTGTCTTGCTTCTTGGAAGGCAGATCTGATGACTGGAGCCCCAGCTGCCATCTTGGAACAGGAGGAAAAGTCACACCCTAGGAATGACAGAGCCTTCACACTACCCTGAGTTATCTACCTGTGGATTTATTTCACATGAGACAGAAATAAACTTCTGTCTTGTTGAAGCCGCTGTTGTTTGAGTTTGCTGTTACTTTCAGTCTAATCTAATCCTAATTGACAGCATTAAATACAGACTACAACTAAGGTCAATCAATGTTTGTTGACTTGACGACAGGTTTCCAAGAGAAGTCTTGGGAGGTGGCCTGTCTTTTTCCATCTCTGCAGGTACTGGTGAGAGAACAAAGGTTTTCACAGTCAAACATCTTGAAGCCCTTATATGCCTTCTTGTCCTTTACAGGTGAGGGCAGTTTTGCCTCTGGAAAGTGAGTTGTGGCTGGAACATATTTCTCCGGGATGGCTGGTCTGGGATCTGTCAACCATCCCTCTCAATCCACAAGGGACAAACTCACAGGCAGAGCCATCCAGTGGTTCTAAACATGGGTCTTTGAGTCGGGTTCACCCCGAGTTCTAAGCTGGTGAGCTGAGGAAGTCCAAGAACATGGAAAGATTGAGTGAGGTGAACTGATAACCTCTGCTGGTTGTCCTCTGTCTGCTATCGGCATGTTTTAAAATTGATGGGTTTTTTCCCCTGAAAAATTTGTCCCTTCCTTTGCTTTTTTCTCCCCTTTTATGAATTAATTTTTTTCCATCACCAAATATTTCAAAGACTAGACAAGAGTAGAAAGGAGCATAATGAATACCTCTTTACCCACCATTAATCTTGATCAAATCTTAACATTGTGTCATATTTGCATCCGATCTCATTGAAAGAAATGAAACATTACTGATATAATTGAAGCCCCCTGTATTTTCCACTCCCATTCTTAGTCTTCTCCCTCCTGCTCAGAGGGAACTATTACCATGAATCCAGTGTTTATCATTCCTAGGTATGGTTTTACACTTCCCCTGCATATCTATTTATCCATTAATACCATAGAGCATTATTCACTGGGGTTTTAAGTTTTATACATAAATTGTAGCACACTCCACTCATCCCTGGGTATCCCATTGAATAATTATACCGCAGTGTATTGCTCCATTTTCCCACTGATGGATATTTAGGCTATTTCCTTTTCCTTTCTTTCTTTTTTTTTTTTTCTTAAATAACTCAGACAGTGCTGTGATGAACCCCTGTGCTTATGTAACTACGGCCCCTCGGTCAGACCTGGCCACCACCTGTTTTAGTATGGGACTGTAAATTAAGAATAGTTTTACATTTTTTCTCTAATTTTAATTTTTTAAAATCACATTTAAAGATGCATAGCATAAATTTTTTTTTTTTTTACCATTTTAACCATTTTTAAGTGTATAGTTTAGTGGCATTGAGTACATTCACATTGTTGAATGACCATCTCCCCCGTTCATCCCCAGAACTTTTCATCTTCCTAAACTGAAGCTCGGTGCCCTTTAAACGGTAACTCCTTAGGTCCCTCTCCACCCACCTACTTTCCGTCTCTATGGATTTGAGTACTCCAGGTACCTCGTAGGAGTGGAATCACACACGATTTGTCTTTTTGTGACTGGCTTACTTCACTTAGCATAGTGTCCACAAGGTTTGTCTACATTGCAGCCTGTGTTAGAATTGCCTTCATTTTAAGGCTGAACAATATTCCCTTGCAAGTATCTACCACATTTTGTTTATCCATTCACCTGCTGATGGATGGTTTTTACATTTTTAATGGTTACAAAACAGAATATTTTGTGACACATGAATATAATATGAAATTCAAAGTTCAGTGTCCATAAAAAAGGTTTATTGGAACCCAGCCACTGGGCATTCATTTAAGTATTGTCTACATCTGCTTTCTTGCTAGCATGGCAGAGCTGAGTGGTTTGTAGTCTCACAGAGATCGCATAGTCTGAAATGCCTACAGTGCTGACTCGCTGGCCCTTTACACGACCAGTTTTCTGACCCGACTCTATAGCGTGTTATCACGTAGAGGTAGAGTAGTTGACTACTGAGGTATGTGCATCTTCAAATCTTCTAGATGTTGAGAAATTGCTCTCCAAAGTGGTAGAACCAACGGGTGTTTGAGTTCTCTGTAAACTCTTCTTTTTAATAGCCAGGATCTTTCTTTGATTGAAGGCAATGAAAAGGTCCTTAAAAGGCATTTCTGCTATCAGTGATGCTGCTGCGTAACAAATAGCTTTGAAATTTCAATGACCCACAACATACATTTATTTTGGGCTTTTGGGCCTGCAAGTTGACTAGGGTTTGGCTCCAAGCAGTGGCTTGGGTCCCGGTCTGTTCCACATGCCTCTTGTCCACCTTGGACTTGTATCTACTGAGGCAAATTTTTCTCATTGAAAAGGCAGGAGTCCTAGAGGGTAGCACCAAGGGTACAAGCACATTTTGAGCCTTTGCTGATGTTGTACAAACATTCCATTGGTTGAAGTGTATGTAAGCCCAAATCAAGAGCTGGGAAATATACTCTGTTCAATGTGAAGTCATGAAAAGAGTGTGGGTGTATAACTCTGCCACCACAGGGGAGTGAAGATCTGAGACCACGAATTGATCTGCCACAGGCATCAGCCTTTTCTTCAAACAAAACCTTATGTGGAATTTTAATATATAATATGCAGAAGAGTGAAGCTGCTCTGATTGAAGTAGGGGTGGTAGCGGTGGGCAGAACCTTGCTCACCTTCCCTCTCCTCCCCTGCAGAGCCTCCTGGGATGTCTCTGTAGAGTCCCCCAAGCTTTGACAACGACTCCTTTCCCAGGAGATGTCAGGGAGCACTCCCTCCTGCAGGACCCAGGGATCTGAAGCCATGCTTAATTAAGCAAGAGCAGACCCTCTCCAATGGTCAGGGGTCAATATGTGGTCCAGAATGGGCTATCCTAGAGATCAGGTGTAAGAGGCTGCTTCAGGCTCACCTGACCATGGGCAAAGCCAGACAAGATAACAAACAATCTTGGTTTGTGCTATGGCTTATACTCAGCTCCCTGCCTGCCTCTGACTCAGGTACAGGTCATCCTTCTGCAGAACATCTGGCTCTCAGGTCATGAGTCTTCTGGCAGGGAGATGTGGCTCTCATCATGACTGATCTTCCACCACGGTCTCAGCAGTGCCTTTTGGGGGCACAGCCATTTCCAGAACAGAGTCAAGGCCAGCCTCGCCCCACACAGCCTCTCTTCTTCTTTGCCCTCCCACTGGCTGCAGGAGGAGCCCATGCTCTCCCAGGGAAGGTGGGATGCTCAGGTGAGGGGCCAGCCCACACCTCGCTGTGGGCTTGCTGGGTTGCTCCGTGTGGGATGTAGTCCCCTGTATCTGGCCAGACCAGGAAGCAAGGTCCAGCCTCCTCTGCCTCCCTCCACGGCATAGAGGGGACCAGCCCACAGGGCACCTTTGCCAGCCCCACTTGCTCTGGCAGTGCCCACCTTTACCCCTTCCAGGCCCCGCCCCCAGAGTTCCATCAGCAGAACCATCTCCATGTTCCGTGTTTCCCAATAGATTTCTCCTGCAATGTTCTGATCCTTTACAACGTGACAGTGTCTGTCCTTTTGTTCTTGGAGCCTAATGAAAATTAGCGATTTAATAAATCACCAGGGAGCCCACAGGACAGGACAGTGGAGGCAGGAAGGAGGTGTGTGGGCTTGGTATCTAGAAGGGTTTTGTTCTGCATTCATTCATTCTGCAAACATTAAGCACCTATTACGTACCAGGGTCTGGGTTAGGCTCCGAGAAGACAGTGAGAAGTAAGAAGATAAGGCCGGATACCTGTGTGTTTCCCCACCCACCTGCTGGGGAGGTCTTGCCCCAGATGGACAGATTTTCCAGGACTGACTTCCGTCCGTGTAGCTTTAGCTGGCTGCTCAGACCTCTCATCCCAGCCAGAGCAGCTGTCCTGACATTTGCTTCTTTCACCCTTGAACTTGCTTCACCTTTTGAATTTAGCCCTTTGAGCCTTCAGGGCTGCCTTCTCTGGAGGCCAGCCCTGGAGCTGAAATCCTCCCTCTCCCCACCCCTTTCTTGAGCTCGAATCTGGCTTGTTCTCCACCCCTGGACCTAGACTCAAAGGAAGTGGGTGCTTTGAAAGGCCAAGTGCTGATAATGCCATGAGATGAGGGCTTCTGGAATAATTCCATTGACTTTTCATACAGTAGATTGGCTTCCTTTGATGAGGAAACTGAGTGATAACTGGAGAAAGGAGGGATTAACCAGGAGAAGAGCAAGTTTCCACTTCACTTTTAGAATGCTGAAGGAACCAGAGCTGGATGCCACTGCCCCTCTTCTGTCCCCCCTGCCTTCCTTTCTGTCTGTGTCTTCTGCCAGGCCCGACTCTCTCCATCCTCCCAGCTGTAGGAAGGCACACTTGGGAGCTCCGATCTGCCGCGGAGCCCCGAGAACTTTGTGCATGTTTGCGGGTTCTGGTTCTGGGCTCAGGGGCAGCCCTCCATGGAGGAGCCTTAGGGAGAGCCAGGAGATCTGGATTTTAGAGCCAGCGGAGCAGCTCAGATTCTGATCATTCTTTGGGGCTGAGTCTCCTTGTATTTTGAATGATTGGGTTTTGACATTTAGCCTTAGGACTTGGCATTCCAGAATGTTAGTTCCCTGCATAGCTTAACTCAACCACATTCCCCTTGACCTTTAATCAATAAAAGATGGTCTTGGCTTCACCAGGGGATGGATTCTGTGTTACAAGACTGCTTTCTTTGCTGAGGCTCAGGGGTTGGATGATGCCTTCCCCACTTTGAATTGTCAAGAGCAGTCATTTCCTCTCCTTTGACTCATACATTCTTGGGTGTGTGGTGGAGGGGTGGAGAAGATACTGGGGCTTAAAAAACACAAGTCGAAGGGAACTATATTCAATATCTTGTAATGGCCTATAATGAAAAAGAATATGAAAAGGAATATGCTCTACATCAGAAACAAACACATCATAAATCAACTGTACTTCAATTAAAAAAAAACACAAGTTGATATGCTCTGTTCTTCAGATCCTCATCTTGATCAATTGCCTAATGTTTGCTGTGTGTGTGTGTGTGTGTGTGTGTGTTGCACGTGTGCGTGTGTACGCGTGTGCAGGGGGAGGGAGCACAGGCCATTAAGCATCTTTGTCCTGGGACCACAAGGGACTTGGACAATGCCTGTGATTTCTCATGAAAATCTTAAACAAGAATGCAGCTAAGCCCAGGCAGGCAGGAGCTGACCGGGGCGCGTCGTCAGTGGCCCATAGCACATCCCAGCAGCAAGAGCTAACGTTCATGAAGCGCTTCCTGATGCCGTCTCTCCCTTGCAATTCACCAGGCTCCCAATCAACTTGCAGTTGTCATTCCTATTGACAAGTCTGTCCGTCGGGAATGATAGAGGAAGGGTTTGAACTCAGGTCAGATTTGCCTCAAAGCTCTGTAATCCCCTCTCCGCATTGACTGGGCTGTTGAAATGATTCTTTCAGTGGAAACTTCTTCTTTCTGATGGAAACATTTCTCCTTAGGATGCGGCCAGAGGCTCAGGTACAGGCGTGGGTATCTCCACTGCCGCCCCCCGACCCCCGCCACTAAGCCACCTGCAAAGCCCAAGACCTTCAGCTGCCTCTTGATAAGTTCTGAAAAAAAAAAAATGGTGGTTTTCTTGTCTCAAAGGTCGCTCCACCCTGCTGGCTGTTGAATGAGAACACTCTTCAGCAAATCATAGTTCCCTTGAAACTTTTCCCCCTGTTGATTATTATCATGCTTTTTTTTATAGACAAATGTTTATTAAGTGCTGGCTGTATAAATTATTCACTTCTCCTCATACAATGTAGAAATGGTGAAGCAGGAATAATTATTCCCACACCGTCGCTGAAGACTTGGAGGCAAGGAGGCTCTCTCTCTTTTTTTTTTTTTTTGGACTGTGGAGACTCAAATCACCCTAAGCAAAGTCAATAGGTGGGTGACGAGGAAGCAGAGCTGGAGGTGATGGTCTTGGAGGGGCTGTTTTGTTCATCAAACCAAACCAAGCGTCTTCTCTCCCAGGTCAGGAAACTGAAGGCAGCCTGGAGATGAGAGGACTGGTCCAATGTCACCCAGAAGGCAGGAGGAACTGGACCGAGACTGCTCTATGCTGCTGCACATCCGGGAGTGGCACCCTCAGCACCACTGACATTTTGGCCTGAATAATGGCTTGTTTTGCCGGGCTGTTCTGTGCGTTAGCAGCATCCTTGTCTTCTACTCACTCAGTGCTGGTAAGTGTGCCCCTCCCCGCTTGGGGGGTAACCAAAAAAATCTTTAGTCATTGTTAAGTGTCCCTTGGGGAATAAAATCACTGCCTACCCCCAGCCCAGTTGAGAACCACTTCAGGCCCCTTGAACAGCATGAACCTGGTACTCAGCTCTTCCCTGCCAGTTTGGGAGGGAAATTGTTTTGGGGTCTAAAGGGAGAAAGTCTTCCCTCTCAATCCTCCCCCACCCCCAGCACCTTGGGAGAGCTCTGCTGGGGTCGCTGATCTCAGCCTGGAGAGGACAGGTCGCAGAGAGGTTTGGGAAGGTGTCAGAGAGGCACAGCAGGAAAGCCAGACCTTCTGAGAGGTACTTACCCTTCCCCCACTTCACAGATCAGGATGCAGGTGTTCAGAGGGTTGGACCCACCCAGAGGACCGAGTATGGTTTCTCTACCACATGCCATAAGGAGCCCATACAGTATTCACGCCGTGTGCTCTGAGTCCTTGAGCAGTAATGTCAGTGGTTCCTCTTACCTACTCTTTGCGAGTTGCAAGATGAGTGTATTAAAAGAAAGCCGTGCTCTGGAAAGTTGGATCTGGTCCCTGTCCTGACTCACTCACTTGCCATGGGCCCTGGAGCAGTTTGCTTTCCCTGGAGGGACTTGTGTCCTCACATTCATAAAATGAAGAGGTCAGATGGTGCGTGTGATGAGCAAGCTTCCTGCTGACCCATCAGCCTGGAAATGCAAACAGGGCAAATAAAGGTGTTTACAGGTCATATTCATTTGAATTAAAAATAGGAGTAGCTTTATGGAGTCCTAGGGAGGAATACGTGTGTTCTTAAAATTCAGATGAACCTGTTCCATTGACGGGAAAGATGTCATTAAAAATGATTTTTTTAAGCCCCTAAAATGTTGATATCTGGGCCTGTTTGAGGAGCAGCAACATGGAGGCAGGTTTCTAATCATTTATCCTGAAACTACACCATGAGCCACACAGCAAAGTGAGACAGGCCACAGGTCAGGCGTCGCTGGGCGTGGTCCCAGGAGTCTCTGAGGTCTGATGGGTATTTCTATTTCTGTGTGCAAGGAGAGCGCCCCCTGGTGTAAATCATTACAATCCACCAAAGCTGAATATGCTCAGCTGCTCTTGCAGGAAAGGGTTGGAGGGGCTTTGGGACAAGACCAAGGTTGCTTTATTAAGAGAGTAACCAGAGAAACACATTCTTTGGACGCTCCCATGAGGCAGTGGTGGCCTTGCAGGTAAAGGACTTGGGTTTTGGAGTCAGACTTGGCTTCACATTGCTGCTTCCAGGCTGTAGGCACTTGGGTGAGCGACTAACAGCCCTGTGTTCTTTTTCTGTGAAACTAAGATGATCACCCACCTCTCAGGTCTGTTTTCGGAGTAAATAAAGGAAGTGGGGTTTGGGGGAGTGACTGAAGATGAAGCTGGAGAGAGAGGGCCTGATCCTGAAGAGTTTATGTACCGTGCCAAAGAGTTTGAACTTGACTCCAAGAACAAGGGAGCCACTGGAAGCCTGTGGGCAAAAGAGACAGGACAGCATCTCCATGTTGGAAAGATAACTGATGGTAACGCAGGCAGGGTAGGACTTTGATGGTGGTGACGGAGCTGGAATAGATGGAAAAGAATTTGGGAAGTAGTGTTGACTTCCAATCAATGGAATACGGTGGATCTCGAGATGGGAGGGGGCAGGGTGCAGTCAGAAAAGGCAACATGCCTGTGTATAGCTCCTAAGTTGCTTTCTCATAAGCCTTCTTACCTGATTCTCCTGATAATTTTATGAGCTAGATGTAATCATCATTCTCTTTTTGGATGAAAGGGACTGAGAGACAGGGAGGTTAAGCCAAAGGATACACGGTGAGTAAGTGGCAAAATCAGAGCATTATACCCAGGTCTTTGGTTCCTGATTCTGCCTCTGTCTCTTAGGTCATGCTGCCTCTCAAGATTCAGTGTGCAGTCGCCACAGAGGGAGAGGCAGCCTGGGTCCAGGGGTGGATGTGGCTGGGGCTGCAGGTTGTGCAATCTTCCTGGTTGCTAGGAATCTCTGATAGTCAGAGTCCCCAGGTTGCTAGGCGACCTGGGTTGCTAAGAGTCTCAGTTTATTATAGGTCTTGGGTTGTTAAAAGCCCCAGGTTATTCAGTTTTTCAATTTATTAAAGGCTTCATGATTCTTGGAGATGTCAGTTATTAGGGGTCCCCGGCTTCTGGGGCTCCTGGCTCTTGGCATCATCAGGTTGTTTGGAATTTCAGGATGTCAGAAATTCCACCTTTGAAGGTGCTAGTTTTCTGGAAGCCTCAGTGTTTAGTACTGCCAGCTTGTGAGGATGTGGACTCAGAGTTTTAGGTCCACAGCTTCCCAGAGTCCTGGGTCAGGCATGCAGTTTCCTTCCACGCATCCAGCCCCTTTCTCTGGTCAGAGTAACTGAAGCTTTCTCTCTTCCTCAGTTGCTTCATCACAGGTGACTGCGTTCTGCTCCCCCAGCTGCGCTGACCTGATTCATTCCACCACCTGTTTTGTTTCTACCACTTAGCTACCAAGGCCTTTAGAGCAGAAACGTGTTATAATTCTAAATAAAGCAGACGCTGAAGCACATTTGGGTTATGTTTATGTTCTAATCATTCGTCCTCTGGCCAGTCAGTTTTAAATAATCTTAAATTAGACTTTGTGAAAAGTTCCAAGGTTGACGTCCCCTCATTTCCAGTTATTTTATTAGGTTAGTCAGAACGGTAAAATTAGCCTGTACATTTCTCCTTTAAAAAAGAAAAACGTATTATCAAATAATTACAGATTCACAGAAAGCTGCAAAGATGGTAGAGAGATCCTGTGTACTCTTCATCCAATTTCCCCCAAAGGATATATCTTATAAGCCCAAGGAAATGAATGCTAGTAATTCCCTGCTTATCCAGAGACCCTGTGACTTCGGTGAGGGCCAACACCGCACAGACGTGGGCGGGGAAAAGACCTCTGATGGGTTACAACAAGCCCCTGCTTTCCCTTTGCAATGTCCTTATACAAGTATGGTATACAGTTGGCCCTCCGTATCCGCGGGCTTCCACTTGCAGTTGGTTGAATCTGAGTATATGAAACCCACGGATACAGAGAGCTGACCGCACCAGGCCATTTCATATAAGGGACTTGATCATCCGATCAAGTATCAGACTTGATACTCTGGGTAGGGGGTGGGGAGATGCTCCTGGAACCAAGACCCCGCAGATGCAGGGGGACCACTGTAATATCTGTCAGGAAGTCGACATTGCTAGAATGTGTGTGTTTGGTTCTGTGCCATTTTCTTTTCTTTCTTTTTTTACCTTGGGGGGAGGTAATTAGGTTTATTTATTTTTTTTAATGGAGACACTGGGGATTGAACCCAGGACTTCGTGCATGCTAAGCATACACTCTACCACCTAAGCTATCCCCTCCTCGCTTTATCATTTTATGACACGTACACTTGTGTACCTACCACCTCAATCAAGATACAGAACTGTTCCAGCACCACAAAATCTCCCCTGTGCCATCCCTATATAGTCACATGCATCTCCCTCCCTCCCCAACCAGTGTGTGGTTTTTTTAAAATTGAAGTATAGTCAGTTTACAAGGTTGTGTCAATTTCTGGTGTACAGCATAATGTTTCAGTCATATATATACATACACATATGTTCATTTTCATATTCTTTTTCATTATAGGTTTTGAATATAGTTCCCTGTGCTATACAGTATAAACCTGTTGTTTATCTACTTTATATATAGTAGTTAGTATCTGCAAATCTCCAAGCAGTGTGTTTTAAAATGTACTCTCCTAACCTTTATTCAGTACCTTCTGGGTGTCTCACCCATTAATAGGTCAAGGAAATACAGAGATAAATATAACTTACTCCTTGCTCTGGAAGAGCTCACAGACCAGGCTGCAGTCACATACACCATAAATTACCGTTCAATGTGGAAGTCCTATGACAGGGATAAAGTCAAGGTGCCAGGCAGGGCAAGAAAACAGACTGGTGGGTTCAGGCGGTGGAGAGTGTTCGATTAACACTTTCTGTAAAAGTTGCAATGCTGGGCTGATTTTGAAGGATGAAGTGGAGTTATCAGGTACCCAAGGAGGAGAGATTTCAGGCAGGTACGTCTGGGGAAAAGTGGGTAGTTAGGAACTGCAGAAGCCCGGGGGGGGGGTGGTGTTGCAGGAGGAGAAGTGCTGGGAGGTGGGGACTGGGGAAGTGGGGAGAGGGCGGAGCGTGGAGGGCCATCTGGTTGATGAACTAGTCCTGCAAGTGATCGAGATCCACTGACAGACTTTAAAATGAGGCATGGTGCATTCAGTTCTTTTACTTAGATTGAGAGGGAATGATTGCAGTCCCAGATAAGACCCATTGACGGCACTAACCAGAGTAACGGTGTTGCAGCAAAGTGTGTTATAGCTCAGTGTTACAGCTTAGTTGTGACAGCAACCTGGATCGGGATGAGAGAACAAGCAGCACTCGGAGAGTTCGAGAACTCAGGTTTATTATGCCAGCAGGCCCAGAGGAGTTAACACTCCAAGCTCTGGACTCTGGCTGTAGGTTTACACAGGCTTTCATAGCCTGCCAGTCTACACTTTGCAACATCCTATGCAAATAAGGTGTAACAAAAGTTGGCTAATTAGGAATAAGCTTTGTAGAAATGCACCAATCAGGAGTGGTAGAAATAGGCCAATCAGGAGTGAGCTCAATGCAAATGAAGCACTACAAATGGACCAATCAGTATTTAGCTCAGGAAACCAATAGAATCTTAGGGGTAAGTTCCACTTTCCTAGAAGTAAGCCGTTTCAGAGGCAAAAAGTGAGATAATGCCGCTGCGCCAGGGAACCGGATGGTGCTGGCAAGAGAGTAGCCCTGCCTGGGGGTCCTGCTGGTCTTTTTCATGAGGTTTCCCACCTCAGTGAGAACAGGTATGGAGGACCCATTTTTGACCTCCGAAGGAGGGCAGGATGCGGAGGGAGGGCATAAGAATGATGAACAAACACTTTTTCCAAATGGATGTTTTTCCTTTTTCCTTAGCATGTGTCAGTTTCCCTGAGAGCAGATCCCCAGGATGCAAGTCCAAGAAGATGAATGCTGGTAGAGTAAATCCCTGCTTATCCAGAGACCTTGTGACATCCACGAGGGCCAACACAGCACAAATCCGGACGGGGAAGAGGCCTCTGTGATTGGTTAAAACAAGCTCCTGCTTCCCCTTTGTGACATCCTTCAGGCCCTCTTACTCAGAACACTTTTTATTTTTTATTTTTTGGATAAATCGAACACATTTCTCAGAAGTATGATTAGTCGTTTCCTCTTCCTCAAAGTAACAATAATTGAAAACTACCTCTTATCGAGGGTCTGCTTGGTGTCCAGTTCCATGCAAGACACTTTACAAGTTATCTCGTTAATTCCCTCAACAGCTCCCTGGGTGGCAGTCCTTTTCACTTGACAGGTGAGATACTGAGGCTCAGCAAGGCGAACTCACCCACCGAGATCACAGAGGGAGTAAGTTCTGTGACATCAGGACTCCAGCCAGGACTCCAGCCCAGGTCTGGCTGCTCTCAGTCAGTAGCCCTGTACCGTGGATGCCACAGATCACAAGAAGGGAGGGAAGACTGTTAGCTGGTAGTGGCACCATGGTGAGGAAGGGAATAATGTGGACTGAGGAACCTGAGGATTGTTCAGTGATTTTCCACCAGCTTCATAGGAGGAGTGTATTAATCAGAGGAACAGAACATATAGGAAACGACAAGAAGTCTGGTTCGAACAGTTGTTTTATATATATATAAAAATATAAATATAAAAATAAATAAATAAATAAATAAATAAATAAATAAATAAATGGCATAAGGCTTATGCAGTTATGGAGGTGGCCAAATCCTAAGATCTGCAGGCTGAATTGATAAGCCAGAGACCCATGGTATTGTTCCAGTCTAAAGGCTGGCAGTCTCTAGACCCAGAAGGAGTGGGTGTTTCAGCTCTAGCCCACAGGCAGGAGGAAAAAGCCGATGTCTCACTTTGAACTGCAGGCAGGCAGGAGGAATTCCACTTTATTTGGGGAGGATCAGCCTTTTTGTTCTATTCAGACCTTCAACTGATTGGATGAGGCCCACCCACATTAGAGAGGGCAACCTGCTTTAGTCAATCTACTATTTAAATGTTAATCTCATCTAACGCACAGCACAGTATAGTGAATACAGACAGCAATGATAGATGCTGAGATAACAAATTAGCATTCGTTGCTGTGCAAGGATGTAGGGGACTCCCAACTCAGCCCAAGGAGTTCAGGGGAGCAAGTCAAGCTTCAGCGATGCTTTCAGGAGGACCAACAGCCAGCCAGTTAGTTGGAGCAGAAAGGGCTTGTTTGGCAGAGGAAATAACGTATAACAGCATATAAGACGTGCTTGCAGAACATCGTCACACATTTAGGGAACTATAAAAATTTGGGTGGAACAGTGATTCTCACCTCTGGAAGCACTTTGGACATATATAAAGAAATACTAATGCCTGGGCCCTACCCCCAGAGATTTGGATGCAATTGGCCTGGGGTGGGGCCCAGGCATCAGCATTTTTCCTACAGTGCCACCAGGCCTGAGAACCAGGAATGTAAGAGATGCTGCAGGAGAACTTAAACCTGTAGGGAGATGATGGGGGCATCTCTGCTGGGATGCAGTCAGGAATCGGAGGGCGCTTTGAGGAAACAGGAAAGGGACCTGTGCAGAGCTCAGCAGAGAAATAAAGACCCACTGATGGCCAGCAGGGGCCTTGTCCGCCTTCATCACTGTTCCTGTTGAGACGCAGTTTCTTCCTCCCCATTTGAAAGTAAAAGTCAAGTGGGAAATAGGAAAGCATACAATACAATAAAAATAAGCTGAAAGATTACTCAGTAAAAAGAAGTGATAAAATAGTAAAATCAGGCCAGTACAGTCAAAACTCCAAAACTCAGCCAGACAAAATCACCACCCAGGGCCAGACAATAAAAACAATAGCAAAGATACACCGAGCCAAGTGGTAGGCATCTTCAGGCATTGAGACCGTGAGGGAAGATTATTCCCATTTTACAGAGGAGCAAAATGAGGCTCAGGGAGATTAAGTACCGCAGTTCCAGGACTCCATTTTATAGAGGAGGAAATGGAGGTTAACTGGCCAAGACGAAACAGCCAGTCAGGGGCAGAACAAGATACTGAACTCAGGTTTTCTGACTCAAGTCCAGAGCCCTTTCCCTTGAACAAAGGCTCAGGCCTTGCCTGCACACTGGAGTCATCCGGGGAGCTTTTAAGAAACACCAATGCCGAAGAGACTTTTCTCCGGGGAAGGCATACAGGTGGCCAACAGGTGTATGAAAACCATGTTCAACATCAACAGATCATTAGGGAAACACAAATCAAAACCACATTGAGATATCAGCTCACACCTGTCGGGACGGTTGTTACCGAAAAAAGCAAAAGATAAGTTTCGGCAAGGACATGGAGAAATTGGAACCCTTGTGTTTGTCCGAATGCAAAATGGAAACCAGAATCCTAACAACATTAAAAATAGAACTACCATGTGACCCAGCGATCCCGCTGCTGGGTATTCACCCAAAAGTACTGAGATCAGGATCTCGAAGAGATACCAGCACCCCTGTGTTCACTGCAGCTCTATTCACAACAGCCAAGATGTGGAAACAACCTAAGTGTCCTTCAGATGAATAGATAAAGTGTGGTTTATACACACGATGGTACACTGTTCAGCCTCAAAAAGGAAGGACATTCTGCAACATGTGACAACAGGGATGAACTCTGAGGACATTATGCTAAAGAAGCTGTCACAGAAAGACAAATACTGCCTGATTCCACTCACATGAGGTGTCTGTAAAAGTCAAGATCGTAGAATCAGAGCGGAATGGTGGTTGCCAGGCGCTGGGAGGAGAAGGAAATGGGGAGGTGCTAATCTACGGGCGTGAAGCATTAGTTAGACCAAGTGAAGAAGTTTTGGAGATCTGCTGTACAACCCTGAACCTGGGATCAACCACGCTGTATCACACATTTAAAACTGTGCAGAGGGTAGAGTCCACGTTAAGTATCCTACCACAATAAAATTAAGAGGAAATCCAGACGCAGTGCTGGGTCAACCCTCAGTTCTAATCTGGTGGGTCTGGGCTGGGGCGCAGGCAGGGGAACAGGTGCGGCTCCACCTGCTTACGGCTGTGCTCTGCTCTTCGCAGTAACCGCTCTCGTGGATTGAGCATCCACAGAGATGCTTCAGGTATTCCCCCCTGAGAACTAAGGAAACTGAGAGGTGAAGTTAGTTTCCCTGGTCCCCCAGCTGGTAGCCACTAGGGCCTGTGTTTGTCCTCAGGTCAGCCTGACTGCAAAGATTGCCCCTGGCTGTGCCCCGTGGCCTTGCAGCAGGGGCCCCTGTAGGGTGTGGACACGGTGGCACGTGCCCTTCCATTTCACATCTCTGTCCCGCAAGCTTTAGGGTCGACAACATCACTCTTGTCCCAGGCTTGTCCACATGGAACTGTCATCATTCAGATGAGGGAAGGGGGCGGTCTGTGGCTCAGCATTAAGAAAGAACTTCCAAGCAGTTGAAGGAGTTTGACGGTGAGTGGTGAGGTAGGCTGCCTGGGGAGGCAGCAGGCACCCGCCAACATCACCATCGCGGGGTAACCACCGGGAGGATCCGGTGGAAGAAGAGGCAGCCTTCAAAGTAGTGTGGGGGTGGGGCAGAGGCGGGCAAGAGGGGTTAGAGGCGCCAACTATGTCCCCAGGACCTGAAACTGAGGGGCTCGGTTGGGGGCAGGTAGCTAGTAAAGCTCACATGATTCTAGAAGATGAGCTCACAGAACCGGAGAGTTCCAGAAGGCCCTGCATCAGTCTGGGGTCTGCCCTTTCCCATCATTCTCTGAAAGGTGGGTGCCCGGGGCCCCAGCAGGATCGCGGGGGTGTCCTGAGCTGAAGCAGGGTGTTGGACCACTGCTGTTACTGCCACTGTCACTGCTGTGTCAGCTCTGGTGGGGACGACACCTGATCAGTGAGCCCCCTTTCCCCCTTTCCTGTGGCTGTTAACCAGGACCCTGGGCTGGGCTGGCCAGAGAGGGGTGTGGAGAGAGAGAGATGGTGGGCAGAGATGGGGGGGCGATCCTGGGCTGGTGGTGGTGAGTTGAGAGAGAAAGATGTGGAAGACCGTGCTGGCAGGTCTCTGATCTCCGCATCACCAGACCCGACTTCTTACACCTCTAGACCTGCTGTGAAATGTGCAGGATGCATGACTTTTAAGTTACTCTGCTACAAAAAAAAAAAAAAATCAGAAACTGTTTCTGTAGAGCAGTCAGCTTGATTGCTTCATCTCTAGGTAGGGGATAGTAATCCAACCCACCTTGAAGTGTTGAGAGGATTAGATGAGATTAAGCTAGAAAACACCCAGAGAAGGCCCAGCTCGGTGTCTGCCAGATTTTAAGAACTCAGAAGAGTGTCTTCCTCCCTCTCATCCCCCATACTTTGATGGGAAGGATTCATGCTCTTGTGGTCACGATGTCAATATACTTCAGTCTTAAGAAGCACCATTCAACAGCCCATCCATGCCGGCAACTCTGCTTGACTCTTAGGATAAGAAGATAAATGAGACCACCATTGTTCTTTGGAAGTTCACCTTGGAGTGGGAAAGACTAGCATATTTTGCAGTCTCATGGGCAGACACACAGGGTGCTTTGGGAGTGCTGGGTGGGGGTGGTGTCCTCCTGGGAGAGTCTTGCTGGGGAAGTCACCTCTGATGTGACCCTTGAAATATGAGTAAGAGTTAACCCTGGAACGGCATGGAGAGGGTTACTGTCCTAGACAGCAGGGTGGTCATGAGCGAATGGTAATTACTGGAACTTAATGGGTCTTTGGGGAGAGGTCAGCAGGGCTGGGTTGTGCGGGTCCTTGTGGACCATGGGAGCAGTGATGAAGGAAGCCATCACAGGATGTCACGTGGCCAGGCTTTGTATTTAAAACATTCATGCTGGTGAATGCCTGTAGAATAGTCTGGGAAAAGAGTCAGGACTGGGTAAAAGGAGATGCTCAGCACTCCAGGATGGTGGTCTGAACTAAGGGGAAGACGTTGCTCTTGGAGGGAAGGTAGAATCAATAACCTGTTGCGACTGACTCGTTGGGGATGGGTGAAAGATGTAGCAATGGAGAGGAGTGAAGAATGGCATTCCTGATTCTAGCTTGGACATTGTTATCTCTAGTTTGGACATTGCTATGTCTAGTTTTAAATCAAAAACCAAGATTGAGTTTAAAACCAAGAATGTTTTAAACCAAGAAAAGAAAGACATAAGGAAGAGGAGATTATCGTGGGAACGTTCATTTTGTCTTGGATGTGCTTAGTTTTAGGTGACTGTGCGATAGCCAAGTGGAGACGTCCAGGAGGCAGTTACCTAGGAGGTCGGCTGCTCTGGGGAAGATCCTGTCATCCTGCAGGGGGCAGTGAACAGTGGGGCTGCCCAGAGGGTACTTGAACTGGAAGAGAGGAGGGCTCAAGGGAGAAACACCTGGGAAATGTATCCGCGTTTAAGACCCGGGAAGAAATGGATTCCACAAAGGGGAATCAGAGGACCCTGGGAGAGGGGGAGCATCCTGGAGGCTGAGAGAGGCAAGAGTGGGGTGGCAGCGGCGTGAAAGGCTGCTGAGAGCCCGCATGAGCCAGGAACTGACAAGGTCCATTGGACTGGGCGGAACAGTGTCGGGGCAGGGGTCGTGGCGGTGATGCTAAATTTCCCTGGGTGAGAAAATCGTAAACTTCCCCCTAGAAGTTTAGATGAGAAGAGAGGGAGGGAGACAGGTCAGTATAGAGTCCAGGGAAGGTATTTTAGAGGCTGGAGACTTAAATGTGTCTGCAGCAGCAGAGGAAACAGGAGCTGGTGGAGAGGAGATGCCGGTGAGGCTGAGAGGAGAGGTGGCCGGTGCAACAGGGCTCAGAGATGGGAAAGGATGAAACCCAGGGCTCGGCGGAGAGACGGAGGCACCTACACTTGGGGAAGGTGAAGGCGGTTGAGGCTTCTGCTGCACATGTGAGTGGGATGGGGCGATGGCAGAAAGTGGAAGGAAATCCCACCTGTGACCACCTTGTTCTTCTCAGGGACAGCCGGGTGGGGGCTCAAGGACCACAGTAGGGTCGTGAATATGCTTGGAGGGAAAGGGGAGAGAGGAAACTGCCCTAGACCAGCGTCAGTGCCGGCGCCAGCAGCACTGGAAGCCGCAGCCAGCCTCGTTCTCGTGCAGAGCCCAATCCTCCCGGTGCCCTTCCTTTCTCATTCCTTCTCCACAATCTGATGAGGCAGGCGTTATTAACTTCCTCACTTTATAGAGAAAATGAGGTTCAGAGGGGGTCTCTAGGTCGTGGTGGGCTTCCTGCGGAGACAAGGCTTACTGCAAAGCGCACCCTTGTCCTGTAACCCTCAGGGTCTTGGGCCACCCATTCACAGGGACACCCACTCCCAAGGTTGTTTTGTTTTTGGAGTCTATGAAGGTGGAGGGCAAGGCGGGGGGCAGAGGTCATGAGAGACGTGGAACGCATGTCAGGGGTGCTGGGGGAGAGACTGGAATCGGAGGTTGCAGAGATGGGGGCTGAGGGGGAAGATGTGATGCAGGGATGAGGCCATGGGAGCAGGTGGCTTTGACAGTGGAGGCCAAGTGCATCACCAGGTGCGAGGACACCATGATGTTGGGACTGGCCTGCAGAGCCAATGATGAGAGGCGTGGGGGGCAGACCTCATGGGGTGAGGCGAGCGTCATGGGAGGCAGGGCTTCTGCAAGGTGATGGTTTAGAAGGGGCAGCGGGCTGGAGGAGAGTTTCAGCACCGCCTTGGGGGCCCAGGTGCAGGAGGAAGAGCAGCCCCCACTTGTGAGGCTGCAGGGTGGCAGTGCCCTAGGGGGAGACCTGGCTTCAGTTCAGACCCGAAGGGGGAGGCTCAGCGCTAGGAAGTCCTTCCATGGCCGTCGGGCTGGGGATTGATTTACTCCAGTGCCGCTGCTCGGCCGCCCGCTCTGGGAACACTGCTCACGGCCATCGCCTGGGGGCTTTGGAGTTTCACATAAACTTTGGTCTCAGTCCAAACTTTGTCCCTTCTTAGTTGTGAAATCTTGGGCTGCAGGATTCAGTTAACACCTGGCATGTAGCATGGAGCTCAAAGTATATGTTTTCTCCGCGTTTGCCCGCCTCTGCTCTCTGCTGCCGGGGCAGGGGGTATAAAATGCTGGGCTGGGAAGGGAGAGGGGCTGGCCGCTGGGAACCCTCTCCTGGCTCTCGGGGTGTGTGGTGTGGCAGGGGGTGGCTGATGCTTCATCAGCTACAAGGGGTCCGGCGGGCAGCGTGGGAGCCTTCCGCCCACTTCCTGGGTACACTCAGGCCCCGTCTCCCTCTCCTTCCCAGGGACAGCCCTCCGTGAGCGGACAACCCCCCAGAGCCGCTGAGCTGCCAGCCACCCCAAAGCCCAGCTCTGAGCCAGTATAGCGGGGGTTCACCTCGGCTGCCGCCCGCATGGAAGCCGGGAGCTGGGCTCCCAGAAGGCGGCCGTGCCCGCCTGGGATCGTGTTGGTGGCCTTGGCCTCTCTGCTCAGCTGCCCGCTCACCCCCGGCCAGGCCAAGGTCTACAGTCGCTGTGAGCTGGCCAGGGTGCTCCAGGATTTCGGCCTGGATGGATTCCGAGGATACAGCCTGGCCGACTGTGAGGACCCCTCTTCCCTGCACGGCTCCCAGGCTCCCCCAACACTCAAGGGGTGTGGCCTTGGGAGCTTCGGGGCCTCAGTTCTCCTTTATAAAACAAGGGTCCCATGAGTCAAAAGGCAGAGAAAACCCAGGGTCGAGGTAAATGCAGAGCAGGCAGGTGATGGGCGGCCCGACCAGAGCTGCGCCTTCGCTTTCCCCCTCTGTCAAGTCAGGAGCTCGAGGAAGAGGAAAAGAAAAAAATGGGGGAAAAAAAAGAAAAGGAAAAGTAACCACAGGAAAATAATTGTTTTGTACCCTGATATGATTCTGAATCACAGTCACTAGGATCAGACGGTCCCACTGAAGTTTAGTGCAAACTGAGCAAACGAGAAAGACCAAATTTTCTAGCTGGTGGCGGTTTTGGGAAGCTTCGAGGTATGGCCACACGCAGCTCATTTTACCCCTAGTTCCAGCCCTCTCTGTAGGTCCCACCTGTGCTTTCCTAATTGCGTCTCTAAAGACTGAGCTCCTGTTCATGTCACAAACATTTCTGGGGTCCTACTATGTGTGGAACAGGGAGACAGTGGGAAGATTGCTGGCCTGGGAGTCCGGAGGCCAGAGGTCCGGTCCTGACTCTTGCTGTTTGGTAGCTGTAGGTGACTTTGAATAAGTCCCTTTGCTCCTCTGAGTGTCGGCAGAGTCCTGTGTTAAGGAGGTGGGAGGGTGTCTGCCCCCATCACCAGAGACCGGAGCTGAATCTGGGAGGAGCTGATGTGCGGGGTCTGGCTTGGCCTCGATCGTGAAACAGCTGATCCGCAGGTTTGTGTCTCTACCCTCTGCAGGGATCTGTCTTGCTTACTTTGCAAGTGGCTTCAACACCGGTGCCGTGGACCACGAGGCTGACGGAAGCACCAACAATGGTATCTTCCAGATCAACAGCCGGAAGTGGTGCAAAACTCTGGACTCCAGTGGCCCCAACATGTGCCACATGCACTGCTTCGGTAGGCCGGGCCTGAGCCTGGGGCTGGCGGGGGCTGGGTTCTGCACCTGCCTTTGCGTCTCCCCCAGTCGTGTTTGCTCCTCCTGCCTTTGTGTCTGAGTGGGGACCCCCACAGCCTGCCGGGCCCACCACGGAGAGCGGGGTGGGGCCAGTGATGAGGGTGGGTCCTCCAAGGATCTGACTTGGGGTCCCAGAAGGGATGCTGTCCTGATAGCTATGGGAATGCAGTGGGGATTGCTTCTGATGGGGGAAGTGACAGACAGACCTGTGCTTCCAGAGGGGTCGAGGGACAGGGCTGGTTTAGGATGGAAGAGGGTGTGTGTGGGAAGAGACAGACAGACTTTGGATGTACAGCTCTGCCTCCTGCTCCCTCATTGTGTTTCTCTGCCTCCCATCCCAGACTTACTGGATCCTGACCTCAAGGATAGTGTTATCTGTGCCATGAAAATAACTCAGGATCCCCAGGGTCTGGGTTCCTGGTGAGTAACAAGTAGCCCCGCCATCTTGGGGGTTGTGTGTGATGGACAGAAGCGGGGCTGGGGATGTGGGCTGTGGAGGAGGAATAGGGACAGGTGATATGTGGCCAGTGAGGGAGAGGAGGAGGTAAACAGGACAATAAATACAGAGATGGACCAAGATGGGCCTTGCCAACTACCACAGCTTTGGAGACGTGTTAGTTTGAGGACGTTGAAGCCCCAGGAACTGAATCTGGAATAAGGCAGGCCCGGCAGGACGTAATGCACATCTCTAAAATCAGGAAGGGTGAATGCAGGCTCAGGCAGGACTCCAAGGGCTTGAGGCCTTGGGGACACCACCCTGGGATGGAAGAAACAAGTTCTTTTGTGTTAAATGAAAGAATAACTCTTTTGTGCTCTGGGAGTAAATTTTTGGCACGCATAAGCCCTGAGAGGTGGCTGCGGCTAATACGAGTGGTCCCGGAAGGTCGGAGGGTGGTGTTTACTCCTTCCTACACACCCCCGAGAACTCACCTGAGGCAGGCTCTGTGCTGGGTGCTGGGCTTCAGACGTGGCTGAGACCCAGTTCTTTGCCCTCAAGGGTCTCAGTTTGGTGGAAGCGACAACCGAGCCAGTCAACCCCTCTCACTTGCTAGATTTAGCGGGTCCTTTAGGGGCATTGCTTGCCATTGGGCTCTTTGACACTGACATCACAGAGGACACTAGTGATGGAACCCCTGGGAACTTGGGACCCTGGGATCTTGCTTGTTGTCCTCGAGATGCCAGTGTGACACTGGAACAAGGTAATGGTCCTGAAAGAGCCTGTAAATTATAGTTACCAACCGTTGAAAGACCCAGATCGGTAGCCAAGGAGAATTGGATGGGTCATTTACAAGCTGCGGACCTCGGGCAAGTAATTTTGCATCTGAGTCTCAAGGTTTTCACTTGGAATATAGGGAACAGAATACTTGCCCAATCCACCTTGTTTGTAGGGCTGCTGGGGAGGGGGTGGGTGGCAGATAAGTGGGTGATGGGTAGGACAGTGCTGTGCAAACTCTAAAGGGCTGTAGACACATGTGAGGGCACCATTGTCTGCTGAAGTGGCGTCGTGAGGGAAAAGAGCCCTGGGTTGGGGCTCTGGGCCCCAGGACCCCAGGCCTCGTCACTAGCTTCTGGGTGAACTTGAGCAGATGGCTCTGTATCTCTACAGGTAAAAAAAAAACGGAGGCTAGGTAGACAACTTTTTAAGGGCCATTCTCTTCCCTGTTTTTTTTTTTTTTTTCCCTACTTCTTCTTCGCTATTTAACAGAGTTTACTTGGCTCTCTTCCCCTGCTGGTCCCTTTCCTCACCTCACTTCCGGTGTAGAGCCCCTGCCGCCTGCCCGTCCTCCTCTGGGCAAAGACCTCAGGCTGCAGCTGACGGGGCCTCTCCTGCTCCCCCTCTTCCACCCTCAGGGAGACCTGGAGGCATCACTGCCAGGGCATCGACCTCAGTGACTGGGTGGATGGCTGCGATTTGTAGGATCCTCTCCGGATGGACAGCGCATACCTAGCAGCCTGGGAGGATGCGGTCTGCTTCCTGACCCAGGCCTAGGGAGACAAGCCGACTAATAAAGCATAGTTTAACAGGTGTGTGGTTCTCAGCCGTCACTGTGTTCCCAGGTGGCATATTGGAGCCAGAAGCGTCTCAGGGCTGCCTCACTGCTCCCGTGGGCTGGGGTTCAGCTGGGCTCGGGAGCTTGCCTCCATTCCTGGAGGCCCGGGCAGAGGGCAGAAGGATGCTAGCGCCTCCCCTGTCCACACCTGGCAGAGTTTCCTTGATCCTCTACCTGGACCTAGGTTCGCTAGATTTAGGAAAAAAACAAAAAACAAAAAGAAGCAAGCAAAAACAACAGTGACAACAACAAAAACAAGATGCCCAAGTTAAATTTGAATTTTGGATATATAACAAATACATTTTATGATACGCATGTCCCAAATATTGCAAGGGACCCACTCATATTAAAGCGTAATTTGTTGTGTACCTGAAATTCAAATTTAACTACGTGTCCTATATTTTGCCTGGCAGCCTCACCTGGGCCTGGTGTTGTGTACCTCTGGGTTGTTTGGGAGGGTCCTTGGGACACTTATTTTCTGTGGTTCTGGTCACAGAGGGTGGCCATGGTGCCCTGGCCTTCTAGCTGGTGACCACAGCCACCAATGGGTAGTGCACAGTGACTGAAGATGATCACCAGGGGTTTCAGTGGGGCCTCACCCTGCTCTCTAGTGTCCTCTGGTGGCAGGAGATTCAAGTGCCACTGATAGTGATGGTGGCCGTCACAACCTGGGTAAAGAAGCCATCGTTTATACTGCCAACCACTGCTGGGAGGCTGGACAATGGGGTGGGGGCTGTGAGTGGCTTTCAGGCAGCAAACTGCAGGTCTCTGCCTTCCTCAACATGCGGGAAGCTCAGAAAAAGGCAGCATTGTCTCCCATTAACCTCAAGTTCAGCGTCTTAAGTCCCTGTGTCTGGAGGAGGAAGGTGGACAGTCTTAGGATCACGGTGGACATGGTGGTCCGAGCAGCAGCCAAGGTTATGTCTGAGAGGTTGAGCCCTGATTTCAGATTGTAGACTCTTCTGCAAAGGTCTCAGGGAAACCTGCAAGTACTGAACTGCTGACTGAGGCATGGCTGGACACTCTCGGGAAGAAATAGGGGACTACGATGCTGACCTCCTCCTTCCTACCAGCCTGCCATCTCCGAATGTCACTGGTCAGCGAACACCAGAGGAGTAGCTGAGCGTCCATAGTTGCTGAGACAGGCCATTTTTCCTTCACTGCTGGTCTCGGGTGGGGCCACTCCCATCCCCAGGGAATCAGCTGCCCTGCCCTGGGTTCACCCCAGCTTTTAGTTCTGCATCCCAGTGAAGCTCTTGCCTCCATGTCAAGGTGATGGTAAAACTTGAGGTCTGCTCGTACAAGCGGACAGTGGTGAAGGACCAGCTCTGTGCTGGGAGCTGGGGGACAGGGGATCAGCAGCTAATGCATCCATTCTCTTGAACTTTTTTTTTTTGGGCTGTCCAGCTCCATTTTTGATGAGCACATTCTTTCCATAAATATCATTATATACTTGACTGAGTTACATGTAAGTCTTTTTATTGTTGAAATATAGTCAAGTTTTCTATGTTGTGTCAATTTCTGGTGTACAACATAATGTTTCAATCATATAGATACATATATTCCTTTTCATATTCTTTCTTCATTAGAGGCTACAAGATATACTACTATGTAGAGAATAGATGAACAACAAGTTTCTACTGTGTAGCACAGGGAACTATACTCAATAGCTTGCTCTCTTTTTAATATTAAAGCAAACACCATGTGCCTACCATGTGACATGCACGATCTAATTTAGACTCTAGAACAGTAACTGTGATAGAGGTACCATTATTATCCTCATTCTACAGATATGGATACAGGAAGGTCGGAGGAGATACATTTTCACCCGGGTCAACGTGACTCCATGTGTGCTTTTAGATGCTGCACTTCCCTGAGAGGTTGTTGTCCTGGGTCACTGGCAGTCTTCCCTCCCCCTCATCTGGCCAGAGACCTGTGCCCTCTACTACTCTGTGACAACTCCATTAGAAAATCCTCTTTCTATCCTAAACACTGGGGGCAGTATTGATAGGGAGTGGTGCAGCCACTATGGAAAACAGTATGGAGGTTTCTTAAAAAGGAAAAAAAACAGTGTTACTATATGATCCAGCAATCCCACTCCTGGGCATATATCCCGAGAAAACTCAATTCTGAAAAGACAAATGCACCCCAGTGTTCATAGCAGCACTATATACGATAGCCAAGACATGGAAGCAACCTAACTGTCCATCAACAGATGACTGGATAAAGAAGATGTGGTATATTTATACGATGGAATACTACTCAGCCATAAAAAGGAATGAAATGCCATTTGTAGCAACATGGATGGTCCTAGAGATTATCATACTAAGTCAGTCAGAGAAAGACGAGTATCATATGCTACTTACATATAGAATAATACCATTGACACAGATGAACTTACTTACAAATCAGATTCACAGACATAGAAAACAAACTTATGGTTACCAGGAGGAAAAAGAGAGAAGGAGGGATAAATTGGGAGTTTGGGATTGGCAGATACAAATTAGTATGTACAGAGTAGACAAACAACAAGGTCCTACTGTACAGCACAGGGAACTGTATTCAATGGCTTGTAGTAACCTGTAATGAAAAAGAATATAAAAAAAGAATATGTGTCTATATGTGTCACTGAATCACTGTGCTGTACAACAGAAACTAATACAATATTGTAAATCAACTATAGTCCAATTAAAAATGTTTAAAAAATATTGATCGGGAGACAAGCATTTGGTAAATGGTTCAATTAGAAAACATCGATTAAAAGCCAGTAATGCTTCAGATAATCAAAAAATTATAACCATATTCATCAGTTCACTCAGTCCTATGCAGTCAATCCCTTTTACTAACAGTTTTATGAAATCAGAGCTTTCATTAGACTTCTTCGATATCCCAACCAGCTCAGCGGTAGGATTTAAAAGAAATCTGTACTTGTCAGAAAGTCCCCTTTGCCGATTCTCTTGAAGATGAAGCAGTTCTGTAAAGCATCAGCTTAACTGTCTACGGATGACAGAAGGCTGCAAAAGGTGAACACCTGATTACAATTTTTCTTGACAACAAAGCTTAACCAAGTTGCTGCCGTACACCATCTCGAGACAACAACCAGAATTACGACCGATAGTATCACACCAGCATATCTAAATTTCCCAAACTCCATATAATTTCCAGAATGTCCATACCAGCACCATTTACCCATACTGTACAATCCAGAGAGGCTTATCATTTGTTTGACAATGCTTCCCGTGCAATTCAACACACCAGTTGGTTTAACGTTTTCCCCTGAGATGTCTCAGGGCCCTCTGAAGCATCCCAAAGTGAGCTAAAGTCAAAAAAACTTCAATTAGAATTTGATAGAAAGTTTATGCGAAACTTTCTGTTGTTTTTGACCATCTGTTATCAGAAACATCCTAAGTAAACTTGTTCTCTTAAGAGAGGAACCAAATCTGGTCCTGCGCTAGCTTGCTTTCAATAACAAAACCCATTTGCCCACTTAAGCTCAATCTAATATCAGCCCCGCTGTGCACAGAACTCCTTTTTTAGGGCTTCCTTTCCACAAACTTCCCACAACTTTCTGTATCCTATTAGTCTGTCCCTTATTTTTTCCCCCGTCTATAAACAACCAGCTCTAGGACCAAATCATTTGCCTTTCTCTTAACAAAATGCAATTCCATTTCTCTCTCTCTTTTTTTTTTTTAACTCAAAACATACATCCTACTTTCCTACTGTATACTGAAATGCCCCCCTCAAAATTTTTAGTAACTTCAATTACATATTTAATTTAGAATCCTCAGTTCTCAAAATCTTCATTTCTAATAAATGTTTCGGTATCTTATTTTGTTTGGGAATGACCTAAGCTATCCAACTATACAATAAACTTCCATCATTTAATGTAGTTTAGCACAATTCTGAAAATCTAAAATTTCAAGTCACTGACTATCTGGAGAGACCGTTTTTAAGGAGACATTCCAAAAACGTAATTATTTCCAAAGAGTTCACCCAAAAGCGCCTAACTCATTTGCATTTAATTCACTTACAAGAATTTCATCACGCCAAGTTAATTTTTTTTCTTTCTGCTGACAAACTCTGCAACAGAAACATGAACTTACTGACCTTCAGTAAACCGAGGTACAATAAAAAACATGTCTGTATTGATCATACCAAAAAGCTTAAGCTAGCTTTAATATCAGACATCAATTCAACATTGAATATTTCCCAGATCACATGAACCCAAAATTTGCTCTATCATATTTTATACTTAGATATATTTAATTTGTAAGCACTTAGTTTAAAGTCAATTAAATAGAGCTCATTAACAAGTTAATTTTTTACATACAGACATATAGAACCAGAGACCTCACAGCTTTTCCGCTAGAGTTTTTAAAAAACCTCTCCGCCCACCCCCTGAGGCCAGGTAGATCATTCACATCACAGAAGCACAGGAAGAGAAGTGCAGATCCCCCCTCAAACTGCTTTTACAGCACTCAATCATTTTGGCTTTTCTCAGGGATTTTTTTTTTCCAGTTCCCAAATATCTATTTCAATTTAAAGACATAACAGTAATAGACTGTATATCATTCATTCGCACTCACATCCCTCCTTTTCAGCAAAACCAGGAAGAGAGGATTTGGTCTCAGGTACTGAGACAGACAGACACACACAAGACCAAAGCAATTGCAAAAGGCTCACTTTGATATAAAAGCCGAGCCATTAGGGGCCATTGTTCTCTGGATCTCAGGAAGTCCTGAGCCCGCACACACAGCATTACAATAAGAAATATTATTTCCTTTCATTTATGGGAGTATAGCTGAAGATCTCCCAGTTTTGCAAAATATATCCTAGGGGGACTGCAAGATGGAACCGAGCTCTGATAGTGGTACTTAATGATTCACAGCTGATGTTATCAAAGATCAAGCAAACTGCAATTCAAAGTGGTCTCTCAGGGTCACAGTTCCCTAGCGCCCAAAATGGGGATTCCCCACCAGTGCCCTATCCATCCAGAAGGGGCAGACCCCAGCCAAGTCCCCATCAGAGAAGAAGCTGAATACTGACCAAGGCTAGGAAGGGAAAACCACAAACCAATGCAACAGGGAAGACACGCTGGTGGTGTCACACACGAGCCCTGTTTCTCATCAAAGACGGCTCAACCGGCCAGTGCATGTATCGATACACACACGCATACAAACAACAAACGTGGTCCCACAAAAGATCAGATGAGATGCAGCCCCCAAATTCCACTTCTACTCCCAGGCAGAGGCCTCCAGAGTGGCCTGGCTCCTGACAAGAGAACGGACCCAGCGTGGCTCCCAGTGAGCCCAGAGCATCTCCCCTCCCGCAAGGGAAGGGGCCCAGACGGAGAAGACAGAATTCCCAGCCTACGCAAGCTGGAGTGACTCACCCCTAGGAGACACCAAGTGTGGACCACAGCTCCGGACTTTTCTCGGCTCCAGACAGCCTCCTGGGGGGGGGGGAACTGGTGCCCGTCAGGGACAGTCCCTCCCGCGTCCCCAAAGCGAAGTGAGCTCTGGCAGCTGCTGGGGACCATGGAAGAGGCTGACCCCGACCGGGGTTGACCTGCCACGGGCACAGACTCCTGGGCTGACTTTGCCAAAATTGTTACTGAATGCAAGTTCGTGAGCCTGACACATAGTGAGGTAAAAAAATACCAAAATGTCGGAGCTTGGGGCAGAGGAAGGTTCACTGCTGGGCGGAGCCTGGAGAACTGGCGGTTCGTGCCCATAAAAACCCCAAACTCCCCCAAAAGGTTCAGCTGAGCCTTCTTAAAGTCCTGGCGAGGCGGGGCATGGCCTCCGGGGGTAGGTGATCAGCTGTGCACAATTCTCTGATTGATTGATGGTGATCGATCCTTAGGCGGCAGAAGGTCTGGGGGCTACGTACGTGCTCACGATCATCAAGTAGTTAATTTCTTCTATTTGGTGGTGGTTTTTAGCATCTGAAAAAACTAGAAATCCGCACGAGATACTATGATCTGGGTACTTCAGAGAGGAGCTACAGGCAGAGAATTTGGGGGAGGGCTCTGTCCCGGGAAGGCCCCACAGGGTGCTTTGAAGGCCCTGATCAGGCCACTTTCACAGCTGGAATGAAAGCTAATGCACTCCAGCTGGCCGCCAGCACCCAGCACGGGAAGCTGCTAGCCACGCCGAGCCCCGAGGTGGGCAGGACATTCATGATGTTGGACAGTCCGCCGCTGACCTCGGGGAACCTGACAAATCCCGGGAACAGGTACAGACTGTGGAAAAGACCCAGGACAGAGAGAGGCTCAAAGAGCCAAAGGGCTGTCCCAATCAGCTGTAAAGGAACTGCTTCAAGTAACCTGGAAGCAGATGTGGTTTGACCTCATTGCTGCCAGGAGGACCCCACCCGACGGACAGTGTTGGTCGGCCTGTGGTAAATCATAAAACGTGAACAAGAGTGCAGAGCTGCCCACCCACCTGCCCTTACCATCCCTGGTGCCCCGCCTGCTCCAGCAGACGCCTCAGGGGGACAGCCCTCTTCAGGGCGGGTACCGCCCATGTCCTGGATACGGGATGCAGGCCAAGATGGCCTCCAGGTAAGGAACACTGGAGATGATCGGAGGTCTCACGTTGAACGCATTACTCGTTGGTCCCCCAGAAGTCAAATGTGCTCAAACGTGCTGGCTCTAGACACAAATGTTCTCTAAGGCATGGTCGCCCTTAGGAGTTTCCTGGTCCCCTTACCACCATCAGTGGTTACGGAGGGCAAAGGTCCCCTTCGACACTGCAAATTGGGTGATCTTCCCCACGAGAATATGAGGTTTTTTTCTCCCTCCAGTGCCAGAAAACATACTGGGCATTGATATCCTGCAAAACCAGCCTCTGCTAATCTCTATTGGTGAATTCTGCCTCTGGGTCACAGTCATCAAACCAATGCTGAGGGGAAAGGCCAACTGGGAACCAGTAAGTCTACGGTCCCCATGAAGCATGGTAACTGTCAAACAATATAAATTATCTGGTGGGGGGAGGGCTTAAGGAAATAGAAGAAACTCTTCAAGAACTGGGTGTTGTATGTCCTGCCCACAGTGCTTTCAACAGCCCGGGATGGCTGGTAAAAAGGCCAGATGGCTCCTGGCAGGTGACGGGGGACTACTGAGAACTGAGCAAGGTGGTGCCACCCCACCCCTGCGGCTGTGCTCAACCTTGCCACCCTCTTAGACATCTTGGCTGTGGTCCTAGGAATGTACCGTGCTGTACTGGACTTAGCAGACGGCTTTTTCACCTCTGGCCACCTGGTCATAAGATCAAATTTGCGTTCACGTGGGAGGAGTAAGAATGGAACTCTCGAGTCATTCCCCGAGGAAGCACAGCCCCGTATGTGTCACGGGAGGGTAGCTCGAGGTCTGTCCCTGTTCGCTTGCCCTGTGTCAGTAAAACGGCCCATGACACGGATGATATAATGGTAGCACGGGAAGACTTGCCTCTACAGACGTTACTGGAACATCTGCAGGGGAGAGGGTGGGCAGTAAGTCCACAGAAAACTTAAGACCTAGGCACTGCTGTAAAGTTTTGGGGAGTCGTTTGGTTGCGTCAGACTCACGTTGTCCCGGGAGCTGTGACTGGTAAGTGCAAGGCTGTCCAACCCCTAAGAAGATGACAGAGGTGCCAGGCTTCACGGGGATGGGGGCTTTGGAGGACTTCTGTCCCCACCTGGCTTCGTGCCTCCGTCCCTTACACCGCCTGGTAAGGAACAGGCACCTGTGGCACCGGGAATCGGAGCAGCAAAAATGAAGTGGTGAAGCAGGTGACAGCGTTGGGCACCTCCCAAGCAGAGCTACCATTTGACTTAGAGTCCCCGTGACTTTGGGACATTTGGGCTGGGCACTGTGGCAGAGACAACAGAAGGAGAGAGCATGCCGAAGATCTCGGACTCAGCTCTGGGAAGGGGCAGAAGCCTGATTTACCCTCAGAGAGCAGGAGCTCCCCACCCTGTACACAGAGCTCCCCTAGGTAGAGCCTCCACGACGGAACAACGTATCCTGGTAAGCTCTTCCCTTCCTATCAAGGGATGAGTTGAGACTATGTTCCACTGACCCACCTGTGCTGTGGCTCGAACTCCCACGCTGAATAAATGACACGCCTCTTTGCAGCAGAGAAGCGCTTTGTCCGCCAGCCCACTGTCTCTAGAAATGCAGGGGGTGCTGGGCCTGTGGAGCACGTGGATCATCCCCCTGGATGCCCCCCCAGCCATAGCCTGTAGAGAGGGATGGGGGAAACTCACACCGATTCCCAGTATACAGGTGGTCTGGCTGGGACAGTCCATCCCCACGGGCTGCGGTCTCTCGTCTGTCCAACCCTGACACTCTCTAAACGAAAACAGGAAACCGACTCCACTGGTTCTGTTTCTGAGGTTATGCACCGTTATTTGATTGACTGATTGATCGATCAATTGACCTGATCCTGTAAGGTCACTGATAATTCATCCTTGTGGTTTGGGCTCGTGATCGTTCTGAACTCTCAGCCTTTGTGTCATCATTTGGGCCACTCTCAGAAACGTGACACTTCCCAAGTCTACCAGACCTCTCCAGGTCGCCACTAAGGAAATGGTCACACACTCGGCTCCTTGTTTGCAATGCTGATAATAAAAAACACCGCACCACTTCCAGGAATTTAGGCTTACAACTATGCCTTTGGTTAATAACCAGTTACTAACAGTCAGAAGCTGGCTCTTATTTCGCTCTCTCGAATTAACCTTTAAACAGGTGAAGTTTGTAGACCTGCTTCCGCATGAACAAAGCCAGAATCCCACATCAGAAGGGGCACATACATATGCGACGCCCGCAGCAATCCAAACCTGTTAGAATATTCTTCGCTTCATCTTGAATCGATCTGTTTTTTTTTTTAAAGGAAGCCAGAAATCCAATGGAGCAGTTCAAATCGCAATTTAAGTTATAGATTTTAAAAAATGTATGAAACTGTTAAACTGGAAGAAGGCAGAAGCATCCGATAGACTCCCACCTCACTGAAAAGACACTGAATTTGGTTTCCACCCCTGACGGGAGCAGTCTGAGGACACTCTCTGTTCTTCTGCATCCTGTACAGTCCAGGTACCAGGAGGACTTCTGCCAGCCTGATGCAGTGAGGAGGCCCTTTCTCCCAGGAGAGGGACTTCCACACCCTGGCAATGTCTGGAAAAATGATCACTCTCAGTCCTTGTTTTAAGTGAGTCTACAGATGGAACTGTGAGCCTAGGAGCTTGGGGGTATGACTCACTGTGTGACCCTGGGCAAGTCCCTTCGCTCCCCTTTTGGGTCTGCTCATTTGGAAAATGAGGGTCGTAGGCTAAGTGGTCCCAAGGGCACTTGGTAGACAGAATAATGGCCCCCAAAGATGTCCCTGTCCCAACGCCTGGAACTTATGAATACGTTGCTTTACAGGCCAAAAGAGACTCTGAAGATGTGGTGAGTCATAACCTTGAGAGAACCCCATTGCTGGCTGGGCCCAGTCCAATCTAATCTAATCTAAGGGGTCCTTTGAGATTGGAAGAGGGAGGCAGGAGAGGACTGAGTTGGAGGGAGGTGTGACTACAGGAGAAGGTCGTCATTGTGGGGTGTCAGGACTCACCCATCGTTGCTGCCTTTGAAGGAGGTCGAGGCCACAAGCCAAGGAACGTGGGCAGCCTTCAAAGCTGGAAAAGGTGAGGAAATGGTTTCTCCTCTAGAGCATCCAGAAAGGAACGCAGCCCTGCTGACACCTAGATTTGAGCCCAGGGAGACCCGCATCCGCTTCTGGCCTCCAGCACCGTTAAGATGATACTTTCGTGTTGTTCTAAGCCACTCAGTTTGTCGTTTTGTTAGGGCCGAGATATTAGACTCAAACAGGGTCGCTGGCAGCAGCTGTGAGCTCTGTTTCTAAAAATTAAAACCTTGCTTTGTCAGCAGGCTTGGGCAACCCCAGCTGAGAGGGTGCTTCCAAGGAGGCACCCCAGGGATGCTCTGTCCCCGCTGCCTCCTGGAGCCTCGTGACTGCCAGCTCCAGGCCACTGCTTGTGTGTGAGGGTGGCTGGTACGGCTCATCCCACCGGCGGGGGAAGAGGACTGGTGGCAGAGCCCCTCGAGTCTGGAGGGGCCTCCGAGATCACCTGTGAAGACACAGGGAGGGTATTATCTTCATTCTCAGATGGAGGGAACTGAGCCCAGAGAGGTGCCTAATCGCATCTGTCAATTCCTGGTGTTAGTTGTGGGGGAGGCGGGGAAGGGGTGAAAGCAGAGCAGGGACAGGGCCGCGGTCTAGCCAGCACTGCCTGGGCGCTTGCACATGAGGAGGGAGGCGTAAACCGCATTAGGCCTTTCTTCGTGGCTTGGGGGCGACTTGGAGTGGGGAGTGGTGGGGGAGCAAAAGATTGGGCTGCAGGAACTGTCTGTCCCTGTGGACACTGCTTACTGCTCTGCGGACAAGGCTTCTGCATGGACAGGACGACCTATCCTGCCACAGCGGGGCTTGAAAGGGCACGCCCCCTCCCCACCAGAGGCACCTTCCAACCTCCTTTCCCATACGGGCATCCTCTCAGGAGTCCTGGGAGCAAGGCAGAAGCTGGTCTGTTTGATGGGGGTGAGGCGGTGGGCTGCAGAGGGAGCTGGGAAAGGTGGATGTGTGGGAGGGAGGCCACGCTGGGGGCCTGGGTCCAGCCCGAATTCACTGATGGGGTCAGGAGGCGTCAGGACAGAGGATGGAAGAGCAGAGGGACGGGGAGGCCTCCTTTAAGGTCTGCAGGATCTGGGCTCTGCCTGCCCATCTTCAGGCCACACGCCTGTGATTTGGACCATGGGCTGTGACCTGTGGGCAGATCGTGAAGTCATTTACAACGCTGCGATCAATAGTATTTGAAGACGAAGAATAGAATACAGAGTGTGCACATTTTGTAAAGGTCAGTGCTGCAGAAAATTTATATATACATATATACATACACACACATATATATATATATGTACACATATACATACATATATATATATATATATATGCACTGTAGTTTTTGACCTGGCAGGTCTGGTCTGGTCCTCTCCTAAACCCTCGGGGACAAAGAGTGTGGGGGAAAGGCAGACACGACTCAGCCATTTCCACAAGACCAGCTTTTAATATGAGCGTGATTGGAAGCACGAATAAATAAATGCCAGAGAAAATGGAAAAACCAAACCAAACCAAACCTCAGAACGTTGAAACCAAAATCCAGAAAAAATGAAACAAAACAGATTTCCAACAGACAGACAAACAAACATACAAAAAAAGCCCTGGGAAGAAACAGAATCAGACTGTACAAGCCGTGTTCCGGGGAGAGTGGAACGCCGTGGGCACGAGGACGAGCCACCCCGGCCACCGCGCCTCCATCACAGGCCCCGGGAGGGGAGGGGAGGGGGGTTGGCCCTGGTGCCCCTGTGGGCCAGCCTGTGGCGGGGAGGGCAGGTTAGGGACTTTCACAAACGACACAAGGACCGGACGTCATCGTGGAGAGTCTGCGGTTTCCCTCTTGACTGTGCAGGTGTGGTTCCAGCGTGGCCTCGAGGTGGCTCTGGGGCTGGAACTCGGTCCCCCCCCAGCACAGCTGCAGAGTCGGCTGTCAGAAACCTCACCGAGGTGTGTCACATAGACGGACGTGGAGGCGGCGCCGTGAGAAGTCTGAGCATGCAGGTGCTTTGTACATCTGGCAGTGAGATGTGATGGCAGGTCGGTTCTCGGACAGTTCCAGAGCGTGACGGCATTTCTGCTCGGAGGGGCGGACGCGCGGCGGGGCCCGAGGGCGCGGCGAGCCAGACGCGGCCGGAGCAAGGTTTTGGCAGAGTTTGCTATGTGTGCATAGGGGGCTCTTGCTTCTTTCCGTCGGCAGGGGCCGTCCCACCTGAGCCTGCTGTCCCCTGTCCCGGGTCTGGGGCCTCAAGGTCTGTTTTGGGGGGTGCCGGGCGGTCCCAGGGCTGTCAGCAGGCAATCTCCTCCAGGGTCCCCAGGGCCGTCTGCAGGGGCACGTTCACAGTGTGGCTGATGGTTTCAGAGTGGTTTGGCATCGTGTCGCAAGTGCTCTGGCGGGAGAGGAGAGTGGCCGTGGGTGTTCGTTCAGCAAAAATCCGTCAGGACGCCCTGGCAGCCCAGCCCAGGCCCTGGGAGCCATGCTGCCCACAATGGGCGCTCCCGGGCGCTGCTGCTCCTGCCCCAGACATCTCACATGCTGGTTTGCCATCTTGGGGCACGAGGCTGGAGGGGCCTCACTGCTTTCAGAGTCCTTTCCACTGCCCACCGAGGTGCTCTCCCCCAGGGTTTAGCAACTGGGTTGGCCTTCTCTCCTGGAAGCCCCCTAATGTGTCACCTGCAGCTCCATCTGAGTGGCGTCCAGCCTTGGGACTTGGATGGCCTGTCCTGCCCTCATCCTTGGGGACTCCCTTGGAGCCTCCCTGCGGTGGATGAGGTGCAGCCTGGGGCACGGCCTGGGGCACGGGGTGCCCATTGCTGAGGCCAAGCAGGGAAGACCCCTGACAGCCAGAACCAGAGCTGGTCACAGCTGCCCGAAGGACCTTTAGGGCGAGGCTGGCCCCGAGGAAATGTCGTCTTGGGTCCCTGAGCAGGGAGGGGCTGAAATGGCGTTGGGTCCTCTGGGTGAGTCCCAGGCTGTGGGGGGCTGGAAGCTGGGAGGGGTGGGAGCAGAATAATGTGCCAAGAATTTGAGGAGACTTGATAAGGATGCGGCTGGGAGCAGGGGAGGGGACAGAGGGGAAGCTATGGCTCTGAGACATTCTGAAGGCAGGAGGGAGGGCGGGGGAGGGAGCCTGTCCTTGCTGAATGTTGATCATAAACTAGGCAAAGCTGATTGTTTTCCAGGCACGGTCTCAACTTAATCCAAAGGACACCCCCACCCTGCCTGAGGTCCCAGTGACTTGGCAGATGCTCAGGGAGGGAAGTAAGGTGACCACAGGCACACAGCTAGGAAGCAGGGACCTGGAATCCAGGCAGGTCAGCCAAGGAGTCCAGAGCCTGGCTTCCTTCCACACCACCCTCTCCTCAACGGAGGCTGTCTTCCGTTCAGACAGAAGCTACAGGGACCCGAGAGATACAAAGCGAGGTTTTTAGCAACAGAAGTGGGAGCCCAGCCAGGCGGAGGGGCTGGAATCCATTTTGGATGTTTTGACTTTAAGGCCACCTGATGGGATGGTTCTCTCGGGGGAAGGGCCGCTGACCTGGGGAAAGCCAGCGATACCCATACCCGCACCAGCCAGCTGAGACCAGGGTCCGGGAGCGGACTGAGTTTGGGAAGGAGAACGGACAGCAGAAGAGGGAGCTGCTGCTTCTCCAGCCCGAGGGAAGAGAGGCCGAGTAGGACGAAGGCTGGGGAGCCCTGTGCCCAGCTCTGACACTCCCCAGCTGTGTGACCTTGGCCTCTGGGCCTCAACTGCCTCATATACAAAATGGAGATAAAGACAGACCTTCCTCTAGGGTGACCATAGGTCTGAAATGACATGGAACTCCTACGGCATGCAGCAGAGGGCCTGACGTGTACCAGGCACGCCGTGGTCAGCAGTCCTAACAGGTACAATTGCTACTTCCAACGTCACAGACCCCAAACCTCACATCCCCTTCAAATGGGGCAGAGTACCAGTGATGTCCCTGTGTGCATTTTGCCCCTCTGGAGAATAAGGGACCCACACAGAGTCTCTCCAGCTCTCCCAAGGCATGAGGAGAGGGGAGTGGCCCTCTGGCCTGGGAGGAGCTGGGCCGGGCCAGGCAGGAAGCATCACCTGGTCTCTAGTCCGTCCATGGCTAGCACTACTGGGCCCTGGGGTGAGTTCCAGAGAGAGACTCAAGGCTCAGTTGGAGTGTCCTTGGATTTGGGAGCTGACAGAGTGTCATAAGCCAGGGAAAGGTGTGCGACGAGGCACGCCCCGCCTGCCCGGCCCTGGCATCTGGGTTCACCCCACCTGGACAAGCCAGAGGAACAAACCCACCTGCGAACCCCTGGGGCACTCTTACCACATTCTCGTCGTGGCTCCCTTCGTCCTCTTCTTTGCCAAGAAGGTCTAATAGCTTCTCTTTGATCAGCTGTAAGGAAGGCAGGAAGGGGGTGGTCAGGCCAGGAGAAACGGGGCGTGGCTGGGGCTGCAGGGGCAGTGGCCGCCTGGGCTGTGGCTGGACGAAGAGGCAGGAGCCCAGCCCGGCAGCCCCTGCCCGGGCCCTACCCCACCTCTCGGCTGCAGTGGGATTTTGGTGCAGGAGCCAGAGCTTGGGGGAGGTCCCAGGAGGGCCCTGTCTTGCAGTGTGGCTGGCTCACCGTCTGTCCCCAGAAGCAGCCTGGGAGCGCCTTTCTGGGGCTGGGCCTGGGGTGGGGAGGGGACAGGATTACAGATCACTTCTGAGGCCTGACAACTCCAGAGTCCCTAAGATCAGGACTCACCTGAGTTCATAACATTTTATTCTTAGTAAGAAAACGTGGTTAATAAATCTGTTCCCTGGTGGGATTCAATTTCTGTAATTTTGTACAGCTGTTCACAAAAATTAATAAGCAAGAATAAAATCTGGCTGTGGGATCTGGTTTGGGGTTGGGAACAAGGTTCCCAGGCTGAGAGGCAGGGTGGGGCCCCCAGCTCCCCACAGTGATGCGTGGGGCCTTTGCCGCCGCCGGCCGCTGCGGGAGGCGGCCCGCTGCCTGCTCTGCAGGCCCTGTCTGTGGGCCGAGACGCAGGGGTCCTGGGACCGCGTGGGGCCTGCGCTTGCTGTGGGAATCCTGGAGCCCTGGCGGCGGGGGCTGGGGGTGGTGGTGGTGGGGAGACTCCGGAGGAAGGCTGACGGAGCTCTCAGCGCCAGAAGCCCGTGCTTGTTGTTTGAGCAGCCCTCAGAGGCTCTGTTCCAGATGCTTCTTGAGGGGCGCCAGCTTCCTGGACCGTTAGCGGCCAGGAGCGGCTGGGGCACCTGCGCTCTTCCCTAACCTGCCTGGGCCACAGAAGGGGCTGCGCGGGTGACAGGCCCCCAGGAGGGCTGGCGTGTGTGTGTGTGTGTGTGTGTGTGTTTGCATGTGCACATGGTGTGTGTGAGTGGTGTGTGTGTGGGGTGTATGTGTGTGCATGTGTAGTGTCAGTGTGGTATTTGGGACTAGCGTGGGTGTGGTCTGTGCGTGCATATGCTGTGTGTGGGTATGAGTATGTGTGGTGTGGGTGTGTGGGTGTAGACACACACATATATGAAGCCACCATATGTGGCCCCGCCGCGGGAGGGGCTCAGAGCTGCCTCAGCACAGTCTCCTCTCCTCCTCACCCCTCCTCCTCCCTCCCTGCGAGTGTAGACAGCCCTGAGGGTAGGCGTCTGGCTTCCTCTCCCTCTTCTAGGCTTTGGTGCTGGACGTCGGGGCGGGAGGCGGGCAGCAGGTCATGTCCCCACGAGCAATCCCCAACCTTACCTCGTAAATATAATCAAAGAGCTCTAGTATTGTGAGGATACTAGCACCAATGAACAGTCCCATCTGACCACCAATGTCACCTGGGGAGAGAGAGAGAGAGGATAGGGGTTCGGCTTTACTGACAGTGTTTCCAGGAGGGGTGAACAGACTGAGAACTCGGAAACCAGGCTTCCTGAATGGTCCCCCCGGCCCCCCGGAGCCTGGGCCTGGTCACTGGAAGGCCAGGCCCTTGACAAGTCCCTCCCTCAGTGCGCAACTCTGAGAGCTGAGGGTTTCCAGCACCCAGTGGGGCGGGAACTAACTGGCCCGCTTGCTGGGCGCAGGGGACCTGGAATAGATCCCACAGCTGGTGGGCTTCGCTCAGCACCACTCGGAACCACGCTGGCGGGGCCCAGCTCTGGCTCCGGGCTGGGAACAGACAAGACGTGTGTGGCCCCTGCCCTGGGTGAGGGCACGGTCTAGCACGAGACAGGTGTCAGGTGCCCTGAGTGGGGGTCTAGGGAGCAGTGACAAAAGAGGACCCCCCCAGTCATGACGTGGCCTCGGGGCACCTCTTGCCCTTGGGATGAGGCTTTAGGACGCATCCCCCTACCTCTCCACTCTAAGTAAATGTTCAGTTTGGTCTCTTTCTACAGAAGAGGTTCTTACTCTGGGTGTGTGGCTCCCTTGACCCAAGGGGTTGTCTAGACTGTTCTTCTGGCCCTCTTGCATCAAACTCCTGGGAGACTGGTAATCAGTGTAGATGCATGGACCTAATCGAGGCCTCAGAATCTCTGGGGTTGGGATCTGGAGGTCAGGATTTTAAAGTCCCTAGGTGGCTCTCTGGCCCACCAGAGTTTGAGAACCACTCTCCTGTGAAAGCATCTGATGATTGGAGACCCCCTAAACTGAATGCAAACCGTTGTGTATGTGCATCTGGGCATTTGTAGCAGGTGGGTCTGTATAGAAATAGGTCTTTCAGAAACTATTATCAGATTCTCAAGGGGGTTCTGATCCCTCTAAAGCCCCAAATGCTCTGCTCCAGAGACAGTACGGTGGAGCAGAGGGCTCCGAGGCTGTGTGTTTGGAGGGTGGCCATCAGCTTGGTGGCTTTGATAAACCTTCACCTTCTCATAGCTTTGCCTTCAAAGGACATTTGGTGGTGGAGGGGGTTGGGAACGGGCTGGCAGAGATGAACTTTCCATCTGTGATCTCTAAGGCTGTCAGCCACTGGGCTGGGCTGGGCTGGGGAGCGCCAGGAATTGGGGAGCTCTTGGGGGTGGACCTACAGCCCTCCTGGAGATTCCAGGCTGCCCTTGGTCTGAGAACTTCCTGATGAGTACACCTGCCCACTCCTGCCCTGATCAGACTGGGAGGAGCCCAGCAACCACATCTCCTGGTGAACAAGCCCAGATGGTGGGGAGGGGCCCCTTCATTCCTCTCCTCCCCCACCGCCCCCAATAATGTCCTTAATGGAGGCTGATCGGGGAGCGTGTCCACGCGTATGTGCATGTCAGGAGTGAGGTGTGTGTTGGTACATGTGAGCGGTGTGGCGGAGAGTGTGCCAGGGTGCTGTGTGTGTGCACGTGTTTGTCACAGAAGCAGGCAGTATGTCTGGCCATCAATGGCTTTACATAGGTGGCAGTCCCTGTCTAGGGTGGGGACGCCGAGTACGTCTCAGTGTGATTTTGGGGGATGGGTATAGTGTGTCTGAGTGTGTAGACCACATGTGAGCATGTATAGGTGTAAGTGCGCTTGTGTATAGCAGGTGTGGGTGATGAGTGTGTGTGTGTGTGTGCACATACATGTCTCTGTAGCTGCGTGGCTGGCTGGTGAGTCTGCACAGGTGTGCCCTGGTGAGTGTGGTGCGTGTGTGCAGACTGTGGTGGGGTGTGCCGTGTGCAGCGGGGGGAGGGTGGGCCACGGGGACTGGGAGACAAGGGCCTGATTGGGCCCCGTGGCTCAGGGTTTGCGAGCGGCACACGCTGTCCTTGCGGGAGGTACAGATGGCAGCGTGATTTGCTCAGCAGACTGTTCTGGGTGGGAATAAGATGCTGGGAACACGCTCTCCTCTTATCTGATGCAGAGACCAGCTATCTCTCCTGACAGATTTGGAGCTCAGGCCGTCCTCCTGTGTGTGTGTGTGTGTGTGTGTGTGTGTGTTTGTGTGTGTGTGACTGTGAGCCTATGTCGGGGAGGAGAGGAGGGGGTGGGGAGGAAGCATCTCCTTGGTCCTCTTCAGGAAATAAAGGTGGCAGGGGTGGGGCTTTACCACCGGCGCAGGGCATGAGTCACTCGGCACAGTCTGTTTGGCCACAACATTCCCCTAGCCCGGAGTCATGACCAACTGAGCCCAGCGGGGACCTTGCTGTGGCCCGGCCCCCAGCCTCCTGGGAGAGGCACGCAGAAACCCTCAGATGGTGCACAAGGTGGGCCCCGGGACCCTGGCATGATGTCTGTCCAGGTGCCAGAAACCACAATTTAGGGACCTTCCACGGGCTTTATCATATTTAATCGTCATGGCAAACTCACAAAGTGGGTTTTATTAGACCCATTTTACAGATGAGGGGCCTGAGGCTCAGTGAGGTGAAGCCACCTGCCCACGTTCTCCCATGGTGTGCTCTCCCCTGGAACTTCCAGGGAGAAGGAGTCTGCCTCCCCACCCCCACCCAGGATGCCTTTCACCTGGCTCAGTTCACAGAGTCAACCAGAGCTGTTTCCCCGTGTAGCCACAGACACCAGATCCTTCCTCAGGAGTGAGTGGGAGTCGGGGGGAGGGCCCAAGGGCAGATCTTTTAACTGTCCACCCTGAGGGGTTTTGTGAGTTTTGCGCTGGGGGCTGGGGCAGGGTTGAAATTAACTCCCTACATTTACCATGTGTCCACGGGGCCAGCGGAGCTGACATGAACCAGGGTGGGGTGGCAGTCAGGTTTGTGGGTTTCTGGGGACATGTGGCCCTTCTTTTGTGTTTGACAAAGGACTCTCAGTCCAGGGGGCTCCTGGCCTCAACGCAGCAATGATGCTTTCCGGATGGGGGCTCCATGGGGGGCCCTCCTGGGGTCTGCTGCCTGGGACCTCCCACAGCTCAGCCTTCCCTCCAGCCAACAGCTCTTTCTTCCTGCCACTGCCCCAGGGCTCTGACTCTAACCATGGGATCCAAGAGGGTGGTGCTGGAAAGGCCCTGAGAGACTTTCCAGCTCGCCTGCCTCATTGTGTCAGTGGGGAAACTGGGGCATGAACTGGGCCTAACACCTCCATCCCATGGAGCTCTTTCCCGTTCTGGGGGAGAAGTGCCAGGAAAGAGAGCAATCCATGAATTAAAAGGCTGGATTTCTCAGGAGGCTTTTTGATCCACCTGCCTGCCCGCCCATCCCCCCTCCCTCTACCTGCGATGAGATACGGAAATTTGGGGGACAGACACTGACTTACCAAGTAAGGCAGCAACTTCGTACGCCTTCTTCTGTTCGATTGTCTCGTAATTGAGAGCTTCAAAAAATATATCCAGAACAAGGATGTTCTCTCTGTGGAGGGAATGTTCAGTGTCACATGATGGTTAGAGCCATCAGGATCCACGGGGATCATCTCATACCGTTTTCCCACAAACAGATGGGAACACAGAGGCCCAGGGAAGTGGGAAAACTGGCTCAAAGTTAGAGCTGATTAGTGGCTGAGTGGGGCTTGAACCGGGGGTCCTGAGTCCCAGCCCAGTGCTCTCCACGGGACGGGAGGCGGGTATCAGTGGTCCCCTTTGCCCCTTGTTGCTAAACCTCCTCTCTCTTTGCACCCTTTACAGGAATCCTGCCTGGCCTCTAGGTCTCTGCGCCCCCAGAGGGTCTGCCTGGGCCCTTAGGTGCAGGTGAGCTCAGCAGAGAGGCTACTCCAGAGAGGCCCCCAGTTCCTACTGGGATTAATACCAAGCTTCTCCTCATGGAGGCCCGAGCCCGGCATCGCCAAGTCAGCTGCTGGAGCCAGGGAGGATTTTTCAGGGGCAAACCTCTATCTGGCTGCAAGGTTTCCTGGAGGAAGGACCTCAGTTCCCTTTTGCTCTTTCGGGCAGATGTGTGAATGAGATACTTCTGGGCAGGAGAGATCATTACTGCAGGCAGAATGTCTGCCGACAGCAGGCCTGGCACCTCCTGCAATTCCCTGTCGCCTTCAGCGTCGCTCACAAGGCCCTCAAGTGCCCCTGGTCCTCAACCCACTGAGCAAAACTGTCCCAGGATGCAACCTGGCGACTGTGTGGGCCGGGGGTGGGGAGTGGCTGGGGAGAGAGGAGCAAACCCTCCTCTCCACGCAGAGCTCGCTCAAAGCATCCGCATCTCCCGCCTGGTTTATGGCAACTGCCTGGGACCAGGCTCCCTTCTGCCCACCTGGCTTCCTGCTGGTCCTGGTCCTCTGACTGCCGCCTGAAGGGTCCTTCTAAAAGCGCTAATTCACATGGCATAAAATTAGCACATAGCTCCTCTGTCACTCAGCCTCCATTTAAAATGCTCCATAGCCACACGTGGCCAGGGGCCACCATGTCGGACATCACAGATCTAGAACCTTTCAGGAAGGTTCTACCGGACGGCAGTGGTCCAAGATGCATGTGAGCCTGTCACTCACCTGCTTGAAGTTCTTCCTCAGCTCCCTGTCCTCTTAGAAAAAAGCCCACACTCCCTGCACCCCGCCGCTGCCAGCTCAGCTTCCAAGGTCCTCCAGCTTGGATACCTCCACCTCCGCCAGCTGCCCCGGCAGTGCGTCCTCTTGTCTGCCCCGCACTAACTCTCTTGGCCGAGCCTCTGCCTGGGACGCCCTCTTCTCCCGTGTCTTGCTTTAATTTATTCCGTTAAAAGATATTTTTTGAGCATCTACTCTGTGCCAGACACTCCACAGCAGAGAACAAAACAGAAAGGTTCCTGCCCTCAAGAAGCTTTCGATCTCCTGGGGCAGGCAGGTAATTTAAGGAAACACACACCTGGATATAGAATTACACATGGTGGTGAGGGTTATAAAGGAAAACACCAGCGGGCTTTGAGAGAAACATAGCAGGAGGGGGGCCTAAGGTAGCTGTCCAAAGAGATGACATTTAAATGGAGGCCTGCATAATGAGGAACCAGTTAGGTGGAGAGTGAAAGGAAAAGTAATTCCGGCAGAGGGAACAGAATGTGCAAAACCTGCCTGGAAAAAGCTCTTATACATCCTTCGAAAGAAATCTCTGAAGCTTTCCTTGACGGCAATCCTATGCAAGATGCAGCCGACCACCTCTCTTATTATCTGAATCGGCCTGTGTAGCATTCACTTTTCTACTTGTCTCCCCATAAGGCTGCAAGCTCCTTACTGGCAGGGGCTGCATCTTAGTCACCTTTGTTTTCCTATTCTGAGTGTGGAGCCCAGAACTTGGCACACAGCAGAGGCTCAATGAATGTCTGCCAGACAGAACCAACTCTTTGCCTCGGCTCTCTTCCTCGATGGCCCTCAGTTTCCTCCTGGTCCTTCCTCCCCCAGCCCCCGTCCACCACGCCCGCTTGGCTTACGAGATATATTTTTCTGATTTGTTAAATTTCTTCTCGAGGTACTTGGCTGATGTCTTGCTGGGGATCTTGACCATGGAGAGCTCTTTGTTGTAGCGGGTCAGGCTGCAGGGCGTCCTGCAGAGACAGTAATTACTGTCCTTCTCTGCCAGCAGACCTGGAGGGGAGAGGGAGGCAGGGCTGAGGCAGGTGTGGGGACAGGGACCTCTGGGCCCAGAGCAGCCCGGTTCCCGCAGAGGAGAGGTGAGCTGAGAAGGAGGTGCCACTGGGTAAATGTGGGGGCGGTGGAGGGAGGCAGAGCTGGGCTTCTGCTGGAGGCTGATGAGGGTGAGAGCGCCCCCTCTTCCTGTGTTACCCTTGCTCCTTGTTCCTTCTGCTTCCTTTACTGTCACGTGGCCCTTTTAACATATTTGAAAGGACAGCACTTCTGGAGAATGGGCTCCAAGAGAGTCCACGTCCCAGGGCCCCCTTCTCTGCTCCTCACCTCCTGGAGATATCGGGACGTTCAGAGCGGCATCACTTAGCTCCAGCAAGTGCAGCTGCTGAACAAACTTACGTCCAGATGATCTCAATACCCTGCTTGTCTTGGTTATAATCATGTCCCAGGTCCTGGGAGAGGCAGGCACGTGGAGGCAGGCTTTGGGGTCGCCGCTTGTCGGTGTGATCTCCCTCATGGGAAGTTTTCCCAAGGGGTGGGGGGCGGACCAGCAAGCACCCAGCGGAAGGAGGAGGAGGCAGGGGAGCCCTCCTGCCTTCCTTCTGCGCATGTGGAATGCACACCAGCCTCACCTGTCTCCCTTCCCCCACCGCCCCAGGCTCCATGGAGTATGCCAAGGCAGGACAGCAGTGGAAGGACCTCCAGTGTGTGTGGGGAGGTGCCGCCAAGCTCTTTGGTGTCCATCCGGATGCCCCCCATCCATCCTCTCTCCATCTCTGCCCCTTCCTCTGCATTCCTCAGTGCTCTCTGCTCCCGTTGAAATCCACTCCTTCCCTATTCCCACCTCTCCACCTGCTTTCTCTCCCCTGGTCCAGTTTCCAGCCCTCATCCCCTTGCCTCAATTCCCTCCCCGACCCTTCTCTCCTTTCCAGCTCCCTCTCCTGCCCTTGCATGGATGCCACCCTGTCCAGCCTCTTTCCCCTCACCCTTCCCCACGATCTCTCTCTCTCACACCCAGAACATCTCCAAGGTCTCAACCTCAGCCTCCCCACCGCCCCCTCATTCCATCTAGCCCCTGGTACTGACCTAGGGCAGGCTCTGCGCACTCCTTGTGCTGCTCAGGGGTACAGAAAGGGGCGTCCCCTGCAAAGAAGAAAGACAGGGAGCGGTACTTGGGCAGCAGCCCCCAACTCCTCGGGCTGGGGGACGGGCCGGCATCCTGGGGCCTGGGAGGGCAGCGGCTCCCCAGTGGGCAGTCAGAAGGCAGCTGTCTATCAGGGCTGCCTGCGGGTAGTAGGGGAGCAGGTTGGGTTTTGATCTGCTCTGTGGCCTTGGGCAGGAAACAATAGGACCTGTTGGGCTGACTTCTCCCAGACCACACAACCAGCTCATGCAGGTGTTAGTGAGAAAGCCCTGACAGTTAGTTAAGGGGGAGAGGCAGTGGTAAGCACTTCCTAAGCCCTGGGCATGTGTCCTGCCCTTTAACCCACATGGGTACCTTTGGAAATAGGAAATACTCATGAGTGACGGAGGCTTGAGTGTCCTGCCTTCCTGGGACACCAGAGTTAGCAGTGATGAAGGTAGGCTTTGAACCCGGCGTCAGTCTGATCCTGAGGCGAGGGCTCTTCCCACCACGCCACACTACCATGGGGGAGCGAGGGCTGCTTTGAAAGTCTCCTCTTTGCTGTGCCCTTAACGCCACATTATAACGGAGATGCCAGTAACAGTGTCATTGGGGGAATGATTAAAATCTCTGCTGTTGGCTTAGGGCTCAGGTTCCATGGGGGAAACCTCACTGGCTGGTGACCCAGTCTGGGCGTCCGCCTGGAAGCATGTCCCAGTGCTCAGTATTCTCTGGTCTCTGTAGAAATCTAGAAACATTTTTCTCTTTTACCAAGTGCTAAAATTAAAGCCCACCACAATGTCCCTTCCTTACCCTTTCCCTAAACACCTTTTTTTAAGAGCTGAAAAACTGATGTTTCCTCCTTTCCTATAATAACTGATATATTTCCCTTTTTGCTCTGTCTTCTAGGAAGCTCAGAGGCAATTAAAAAAATTTTTTTAACATTTTTTATTGATCAGAGGCAATTTTAAAGATCAATAACTCTAAATATAGATTACTAAAGGAATTACTGATTACTAATGAAATAATTCAGAATTTAGCTCTAAAGATGTCCATTTCAGCATTGGTTGTAACAGAAAACAACTAGTAATGAACTGCATGTCTGATATCAGGATTTAGTTAAATAAACCTAAATAAAGTATGATATAACCATGAAATAGTAGCCATTACATATAATAGCAAAGTTCTTGGCACATAGTAGGTCCTCAGCCAACAGTACTCTCAATTTCCTCTCCCCAATTGACTTTTGCAGTTGACAAAGCATTTTTACATTTGAGCCTAATTTTAACCTCATAACAACTAGTGACTGTGTTTCAAATATAATTGCAGTAAGAACAGAGACGTTGAGTAAGTTGTGCCAGGCCACACAGCAGTTAAGTGGAGGAATCTGAGAAGCCAAGGTCACTGACGCCAGCCTCAGTCATCCTTCCTTCCACGCTGCAATACCAGTCAGCCCTCCCTCCACTCCACTTCTGTCTGTGACAAGCCGACTGCCTCTAATGATGGTGACATGCATTGTTAGTCTGACAACAGGAATGTCAATCCACACACATTCATTTGCTGGCTGATGGACTTTTGTCTCACTTGAAAGAGTGCTAGACATTTGGATGCAAGAAGGAAAACATCTGGATGAAAGCAATAAACATCTGGATGTTTGAGTGTATACCACGCCAGGATGCAAAGAATTGTAAGCATCCAGATATCTGGACACTAACGTCTAGGAGGGAAGGACAGCAAACAATTAGCAAAAGTATTGAACGCTGGGAGGAACGTTCTCAGAACATCTGACCACTTCTGGACAGCAGGCTGCTGCCTTGGTCATCGGACTGGCTGTTTCCATCTGCCCTCTAAATGTCTGGGCATCAGACAACAGTCTTCCTAGAACAGCATCCCTGTGCATCCTCGTGGAGTGGGTGAGGAGCTTCCCATCAGGGTGAGAAAGGCACAGAGGGTCCCGGGCAGCCCCAGGGCCCGTGGCCGCCCTCCCCAGGCACTGACCTGGCATGTGGACCATGCGGCAATTACAGTTCTCCACGATGTAGCGGGTCTCACAGTCAATCCTACAGGCGGTGATGCTGTAAACAGGAAAGAAGTCCAGTCCCATCTCCGAGGACCGGCACTCGCCCCACGGCGGGGGCAGGTATGTGAGCTGCAAGACAGGAATGGGGGTGCAGCAGTCAACCTGGAAGATTCAGCCTTGACAGACCCAATGGCTCATTCAGTCACTTATTCAATCAACAAACAAGTATTGAGCTTTCACTGCAGGACAATCTAAACTCCGCTGATCTCCCATAGCTGGTTTCCCTATTTTATCTTTTCTAACTTTCCCGTAAGTATTGATCTTCTCAAAGTCTCTTACACGTGCCGCGTCTCCCCACTTCTGTGATTTGTCAGCTTTCATCTCTTGGGGTGGCCTAAATTCTACCCTCTTGGCTTGGGACATTGGGCCCCCACACCTAGACCAGGAGGACCAAACCTGGAGGAGGGTTCAGGATGAGAACGTGTTAGGCACCCTCAGTGTTATTTATGATCCTTGGCTCTGACTAGAGCGTCCTCCAGTGTCATGCAGTGGGCAAACTCCTTTGGGGGAAAATGTCACTCATTCTCAGAGGTCCAATGACTTAAAATGTTCTAATACCTATAGCGCATGCCTGCTGGGGATGGGAGGGCCAAGGATGAGGAAAATGAATGGTTGTTGAGCATTTACTATGTGTTAAGCCCTGAGCTAAGTCTTTAATACTTAACTTTTAAAAATCGAAGGATAAAAAAATAATAAAATGCACACATTTTCAGTATACAGTTCAACAAATTCTGAAAAATGTATATGCCTTTGTAACCACCACATAAATCAGGATTCAGGACATTTTTAATCACCCCAGAAAGTTCCTTCCAACCAGCCCCCTGCCTGCTCAGGCAAACCCCGTTACGGATTCTCTAACTCTAGGTTGGCTTGGCCTGTTCTCAAACTCAATATAAATGAAAACTAACACTATGTACTCTTTTGTGTCTGGTTCCTTTGGCTTAATGTGATTTTTTTGGGGAGTGGGTTATCAACATGGTTGCATGCATCAGTTCATTCCTTTTTATTGCTGAATAGTTTTCCAGTGTAGGAAATCTGCAATCTGTTTATCCATTCACCCTGTGATGGGCACTGGGATTGTTTCCAGTTTTTGGTAATGATGAAAAGCCCTTATTAACATTTACAATAAGTCATCTTGTGGAGGTGTATTTTTATTTTCTCTTGAGTCAGTCGCCAGGAGTAGAGCAGCTGGTTCAAAAGGCAGGGCTCCTTACAACCCTGTAACCAGACAGTGGTGTCTCCACTGGCTGTACTGTTTTTCATTCCCACTGGTAGTGTGTGAGGTTCTTCTTACTCTGTGTTTTTGCCAAATCTTGAGCCATATTTTAAATTGTAGACATTCTTGTATGTGTATAGTTCTATCTCATTGCTTCTATTTGCAGTTTCCTGATGGCTAATGATGCTGAGTGCAACTTTATGTGCTTATTGGTCATTCATATATTGCCTTCCGTGACATGTCTTTTCCAGCCTTTTGCCTATTAAAAAAACTTGATTATTTTTATTTTTTACATTTATTACTGAGTTGTAGGGGTTCTCCATAGACTCTAGATACAAGTCCTTTGTCATATATATATATATATAAAATATTTTCTTAATGTTTCCTGTAGTGTGTGGCTTACTTTTTCACTTTCTTAATGGTATATATTTTTCCTACTTTAAAAATCAACCTCATCAAGATATCATTTACATGTAACAAAATGCATCTATTTTAATGTATAGTTTAATGAATTTTTACAAACATATACCCCCTTGTCACAGTCACTCTAATCAAGATACGGAATATTTCCATTAACCCCTAAAAGTCCCCTATTTACAGTCACTCCCTCCTCCCGAGCCCTCAGGCAATCATTGATCTGCTTTCTGTCCTTATACGTTAGTTTTGCCTGGTCTAGGATTTTATAGAAATAGCAGCGTACAGTGTGGACTCCTTTGTGTCTGGCTTCTTCCTCTCAGCAGAACGTTTCTGAGACTCATTCATGCTCTTGCGTGTATCAGTAGTTCACTCCTTTTACTGCTGAATTTTACTTCGCCCTTTCTGTTTTTGTTCTCTTTATGTCTTTTTCTTGCTTCCCTGCGTTTGGCTGGAAACTCTGGTATAATGCTGGAAAACGTTCCTGATCTTAGGAAGAAAGGGTTATTTCACCATTAAAAATATTAGGCGTATATTTTCCTTAGATGCCCTCATCAGGTTGAGGAAGTTCTTTCCTGTTTTTGGTTTGCTGAGAGTTTTCCTCTTCAGCAGGTACTGAATTTGGGCAAATGTGTTTTCTGTTTCTGTTGAGATGTTCTTATGATTCTTCTCCTTTATTCTATTAATATGAATTATTTTGATCAATCTGCGGGTGCAGAACCCACCTTGCATTTCTGGGATAAGCCCCACTTGCTTATTATTTATATCCTCTTTGTGCATTGCTGTATTCAGTTTGGAGGATTTTTGCATCTACGCTCATAAAGGATCATGTATTTAATTTACTTTTCTTGTAACGTCCTTGTCAGGTTTTTATTAAGGTTATGGTACCCCCATTAAAAAAAGACTTATGAAGTGTTTCCTCTTTCTCTCTCATTTTTGAGTTTGACAGACTTCATATTTCTGTCTTAAATATGAAGCCATCTGGACTTGGTGTTTTTGTGTGTGAAGATTTAAAATTATGAATTCAATTCCCTGAATAGATTTAGAAACCTTCAGATTTCTATTTCTTCTTGTGATAGTTTTGTTAAATTGTGTTCCTTTTTCCCTCCAAAGAATTTGTCCATCTGATCTAAGTTTTTGAATTTTTTTAGCATAAAGTCATATATAATATTTTCTTACCATTTTTCAAATGTCTGTAAACTTGACAGTGATGTGTTCTCTCTCATTCCCGACATGGGTAACCTGTGTTCTCTCTTGTTTTCCATATTGGTTTTGATTTCTTATTTAATTATGCTTTATTCAAACAACATACTGTCTATGATTTTGTTCTTTTGAAATTTATTAGGATTTTTTGTCATCTGGTTACATCATATGTTGTATCCTGGTGAATTCTCTGTGTGCACTTGAACAGTATGTGTATCTGTAATTGTCAGCATCATGTTTTACAAAAGGCAGTCAGGTCAGATTGTCTGATGATGTTGCTCAAATCTATATCCTCACTGACTTTTTTGTCGACTTACTCATCAATTTCTGAGAGAGAAGTGTTGAAATCTCTAACTATGACTATAGATTTCTCTATTTCCCCCTTTAGTTCTGTCAATTTTTTCTTTACGTATTTTTTAAACTTATAGGTAGGCACAGACACACTTGGAATCATATCTTCTTGATGAATTCATTCTATTATTATTGTGAAATAACCCTCATATCTCATGCAATATCTTGGTCTTAAAGTTTACTTTGTGTAATATAGATATACCAGCTTTCTTATGCTTATTGTTTATTTTTTCTCACTCTTCTCATTTTTTTGGTCCCCCTTTTCCTTTTAACCTGCCATAATATTTATATATTGAAGGTACATCTCTGGCAAACAGCCTACTTGAGTGTGCTATTTGACCCCATCTGACAACCTCTGTGTTTTAATTGGAGGATTTAATCCACTTATATTTAATGTAACCCTTGACATGGCTGAGATGAAGTCTACTATCTTGCTGTTTGTTTGCTATTTGTTCCCATTGTTATTTCTTCCTTTATTCTACTTTTCCTAACTCCTTTTGGGTGAATTGAGTATTGCTTTAGTAGCTCATTCCATCTCCTCTATTGGCTTTTAATTTATACCTCTTTGTATTGTTATTATTTTAGCTGTTGCTGTAGAATTTACAATACGCATCCTTAACTTACCACAGTCTATCTTGAGTTAATATTATACCTCCTCACATAGAATTCTATTTACACCCCTTCCCATTTTTAATGCTGTCACGGTCATATATATTACTTTCACATCCGTTACAAACTATAGCGCACTGTTACCATTTTTTGCCTTAAGCAGCCCATTGAATTTTAAAGAAGTCAGGAAAAGAAAGAAAACATATTTTATATTTACTCTCATATGTGCTTATATATACCATTTTCACAGTTCATCATTCTTTCCTGCAGATCTGAATTTCCATTTGCTAATCAATTCTCTTCAGGCTGAAGACATTTCTTCACTATTTCTTGTAGTGTAACTTTACTTGTGGCAAATATTCTCAGTTTTCATCCATCTGTAAGATGTGTTAGTTTTGTCTTTATTTTTGCAATATATTTTGGCTGTATAGTTGGCACTCCAGATCCAAGGATGCAAAATCAGCAGATACAGAGGACTGACTCTACCATTTTAGAGAAGGGTCTTCAGTATCTGTGGATTTTGGTATTTGTGGGAACTCCTGGAACTATGCCATACTTACATGTATTACTGAACTATGCCATCACTGAGAACCCAAAGTCTCTATATGTATTTTATTTAAGACTCACAGAAATCCTTCGAAGGATATGTTCCTATTCTCATTGTATTCATGAGGAAACTGAGAGTCAGAAAGGTTAAGTGGCCTGTCCAAGCTCACACACCTGGCGAGTGGCAGAGCCAGCATACGGACTCATGAGTTTCTAGCTCCAACCTTGTGCTTGTCTCGCTATAGGATGTTGGTGGGCGAGAGAGGGAGACCCACTCCAGGGACGATCTTTCAGAGTCCTTCTCTTTTGTTTTCATCTAATAGCTCCATTCATCTTCCTTGCCTGTGAAGGTTTGCATAACTCTCTCACCTTTCTTTGGAGTTTATGAGCTGACCGGGATTTTGCACAACTTTCCTGTATGGCTTTGGGGTCAGTTACCACTCTCTTCTGGACCTTAGTTTCCCCATCTGTAAATAGGGAGGATTTGGGGGTAGGTTTGATAGCCTCTTGCTACAGTGGATGGGGTCCCCTATTCTGCTCAGTATTGGACCCATAAACACACAAACTGGATTTGGGAAGAAGGAATAGTGACTTTTGGCAAGGCTGGGGGTCTAAAATAACGTAAAATAACACTGGGAGGGGCTCATTTCTTTTTCTTCTTCTAAAACAGGTTCCCACAGCGGGCAGATCCAGAATGTAGCTCATGAAACTCTGGGGATGGGCCATGGCTTGTTCAGGGTCAACCACTTCCCTTCTTTTTTTTTAAGGCAGAAGTCACGATCCAGATACCATGGTTCCCCTGCTGCGGCGGGTTCGTCATTTGCTCCATCAGATTTTCTGACGCCTCACACGCCCCAGCAGCTGGAACATCGCCGTGCAAGCAGCATCCGCTCTTGCTTACCAATGAGTGTCTGAAGGTGGGCTGGAGTACTTGTTTATCCTGCGTTAAGCGAAGCCTCAGGAGGGCCCCGAAGCACTGTCTACAAATATCTGTAGGGCTGTCTCAGGGAAGAAGAATTAGATTTGTTTTCTGGCGTCCCAAGGGGAAGAGAGACATAAGAACAGTTGTAATAAGAGAAGTGGGGAGGAAGATCTCGTTGACTGATGCTGCAGGCACCGTGGTCGGCACAGCATGTGTACGCCTTTATTTAATCCTAAAGAAGGACATCTTCTGGCTCAACCCTCTGACCTACTACTGTGATTCAATAGCAAAACCACATCCACTGTCTCGAGGACGAGTTGCCATCACGAGGGGTTTTCAGGCGGAAGCTGCAACGCTACCAGGCTGGGATGGGAAGAGAGAGATTCAACTATTGCGTGTGCAGTTGGAGAGTCTAAAATCTCTTAAGCCCCTAGGTCTAATCATAGGCCCTACATCTGCTATTTTAATGAGAATTAGAGGCAATAGAACCAGCCAGCCAGGACCTTGAGCCCCACTCTTTCATGGGCTCGCTGTGTGACTTCGGGTAAGCTGCAAAGAAAGCCCCATTGGCCAAGCCCAGGCTTTAGTCTCTCCCCCCGGATTAGATGAGATAAATTAAGCGCTCAGCGGCTGGTTCGTGCTCACCGAGACTTAGTCCCCAGCTCCTTCCCCTAACAAGCGCCTTCATGGTTTTTTACTCTTTCATTCATTCAACAAATAGCCCAGCTCCACCTTTCTGGCTCAAGTCGTTCTGCGTTGGGCTTGTTACAAGGACTCCTGCCACTTCAGACATCCAAGTCAAGATGACACCAGGCAGCTGACCTAGGGGTCTGGAGCTGGGAGAGCGCTCTGGGCTGGAGACGTAAATGTAGGAGGCATTGGTGGATGATAAAGCTACGGGGTTGCGAGAGAGGAGAGAGGAGAGACGCCCGGGACTGAGCCTTTAAGTGTTTCTGCATTTACTTGACAACTGGTCCACCCTTAGCCATTTCCCCCGCCCCGATTGTACCACGGAACTGGTGGTTTTGCACTATTGCTTAAATTGATGAACTGAGCAAAGAACTCAGCACTTTTGTGCTGGGATATCCTGGTGCTTGCCTGTTGTTCCTCCACTGTTTTGAGGCGTCTCTCCACAGCTTTTTCATTTCATAGAGAGATTTGTGTTTGCGCCCTTCCTGCCTGGGACATCAATGCGGCTCCCCAGCAGCCCCTGGATTTCCCAGCCTCTCCCAGCCCACAGATCCCCAGGTGTGCCAGCAGGTGGCGTTGCTGTTAGTGTAGCCGCCCAAGGCTGGTCTCTGGAGCCAGAGCCACTCCAAGGGAGCCAGCCAGTCTCCTAGGACCTTGCCAAGCTCCCTCGGCCTTTCCCTTGTGTCTGCAGCCCACACTCGGAGGCCTTGGCTGGGACGCTGGGAGGATGAAGAGGCTGCGTAGAAATATGCTCATTCTGCTCCTGGAAAGGGTAGGAGAGACCTGAGGAGAGAGGAAGGAGGAGGGAGACAAGGGGAGATGCCCACTGAGCTCACCTGGTACCCAGCTGGTTCTTCCGTTACGCCAGCCCCTTGGCCTCTTGTGAGGGATTGGACACGATGCTCACCTGGACCGATCCCCTCTAGGCTCAGGGATTCCGCTGCAGGTGCCTTCCCAGGGCTGGGTCAGGGGCTTCGTTCTGGCTTCCGCCTCTTCCCCACTAACCCACGTGGCCGAGATCCCGGTTCCCTGTCTGCTGGGAGCACTCATGTTAGGAGCAGGTGCTGGGCTGGAATCCTGGCCACGTGCTTAGTGGGGGCATGGAGCACGTGGCTGAGCCTCTCATGTCTCCCCTTTCTGCACAAGCATCACCCTGAGACATTAGCTACTTCAGAGGGATACTGCCAGGGGGTGTGTAACCCACTGCCATCCTTGGCTGCTGTCTTCCAGTCTCTGCTCTGTGTCATATGGATAGGATGTGACCCTCAGCCCCTTTTTAGTGCCACAGAAAGCCATTCACCCTGGACGTTAGAACATAGGGAAGATGTTAGAGCTGGAGGAGGGTCTACATCAGAGCAAAGCTCACTCACCTTGCCTCAGCCCAGCCCCGTCCATCTTTCCTTCCTTCTCTCCCTCCTCCGTTCTCTCTCCTCATGTGCTTTGTCACCCTTTCCAGGAACAGAATCAACATATTCTAAAGTAGTTGCCTCATCCTCTGAAGTCTTGGCACATGGCAACATCCTTTCCCACGGAATCTCAAGGGAAGGTACTTCCCTCTCCAGGAGGAATTCTAAAGCCAAATGTTAACATGTTTTTTTTCCTGCCTTGTTCTGTAACAAGACGTAACATCTCCAAAAGCACCTGGTGAATAATAAATGCAGAATAAACCAGAGATATTTTTGGCCTATTATCTCCCCAGCAGAGCACTGTCTCATGGAGTACAATGACCAGGCAACAGGGCTCCTCCACCCCACCGCCCCTGTTTTGCATCAGTAACATAGATACACACGTTGATGACCAGAAACACAGAAGCATGCCCCAATGACCGTGGTGCACACTTATTTTCTGTTACTTCTGAAATCTTTTCTCAGGGATCTCTTATCTGCCTGTGATTGACCGGGAAGCTGGCATTCAGCAGTTCTGACCACTTCTCTGTGATTGTGCCAGAAAGCAAACGTAGTGAGTATCACTGTGCGAGGAGCACTGCTGGGGCACGTAGGGAGAAGGCAAGTCCTGGTGTTGGGTGCCCTCTGTGTGTTAGACTCTGTGCTGGCCCTTTAACTGAGTTTTCTCATTTCATCTTCTCATCAAGCAGCAAGGTTGGTATTGTCCCCCCCATTTGACAGATGAGAAAACTGAGGCTCAGACAGGTTATGTCCATTTCCCTGGGTCACAAGTTACATTGACTCCAGGTCTTTCAGACTCCAAAACCCCTACTCTGTACAGTGACTTGCAAACTTTTAACAGCGATAAAACATTCCCTCCCTTCAAATCAAAATATGACACCAACAGCAAAATAATAAACAAGCAAAGGAGAGCTGTTGCAGGTACAGGTGGGGGTGGGGAGCCTGGAGTTTATGCTCAGTCTTCTGGCCCCTGCGTTGACCCCCCCAAGCATCTCTCAGGAGTGCCAAGGCTTACGGTGCAGAGTTTGGGTACCCACACGGTGTTCCTATGTTTACGTGGTTCCTTGGGCAAGAACTGCAACCCTTCTGAGCTCCACTAACCTGCCCCATAGAGCAGGGGAGCTGGGCCTGATAGCTGCTAAATGCCTCCTGAATCTTCAAAGTTTTCAGTCTATGTGTCTCACTTAATACAATCCAGGATAAGGGTGGGAAGAGGGTGGGCTGCTCGCGGATGGTTGGTCTGGTCTGAATATTTGCCTCAGAACGTGTTGTCTTCCCTTTGGGTGTTTGGCAAAACTGATCAAGAGGGGGCCAGAGTGGCCCTGGCTCAGAGCCAGCAGGAAGCCTTCACTCTGGGAAAAACTGCCTGAGAGTGAAGGAAGAACAAGTTTCCTTGGTGAGCTGTTTTCCGAGAACGTAGTCAGAAGGGGTGTTCAGCCTGCTCAGCGAGGCTCCCATGGACAAGGAAGTGCTCAGCCAGCGGGGGCTGGCCTCTAGGGGTGCAGGCAACAGGAGTCGGGGTACAGTCTGGGCTGTTACCAAAGCCTCAGAAGGGCTTCTTTTAGCCCAGCCAGCCCAGAGGTCCAGCTCAGTTGAACAGACACTTCATTAGCTCCTGCGATTTGCCAGGTACTGGGCTCGGCACCGAGGCTACAGAGGTGAGTAGAACGGGGTACCTGCTCTCCAGGGGCTCCTGTTTGCCAGAGCCCCCTCCTGCCACCACCCAGATCCCCCGGGGGCCCATTCTCTTCCTCCTCCCCCAGCCCGCACAGCTGGAGGGAAGTGGGAAGGACATGGCGCGACTGCTGCCAGGCTGTGTGGCCTCAGCTAAGTTACCTAACTACTCTGGGCCTCGGCTTCTTTGTCTGCACAACAGAGCTCATGATCTGCAACTCACAGGGCTTCCCTGAGGGTCAAATGAGACAACAGGTGGGCAGAGCCTCTCGCAGTGTTTCCGTGTGTTTCTTGAGTCTTAGGTTTGGGAAGTGCTTATGAAAATCCTTCATCCAAGGTGATGTAGTGGCTGGTCCTACGTGCCTGTCTTATTGGCATCCCGTCTCCAGCCATACTCATATCTCTTCCTGCCACTGGATCTCAGGCCTCTAGTACAGGGGTCTGGCACATAGTAGGAGCTTAACACTTATTGAATGAATAATGAATGGATTACACCATCCTGCTTTCTCCCAGCCCCAGCACAGAGGATGAAGGCAGGGGGGCTGCCCTCTCCAAGTCCAGCAGGAGCAGAATGTCCTCCATGTTGGTCCCCACGGGCTCTGCTCTGACGTGGGCTCAGCACCCAACCACATCTGAGTCCTGGACTAGCCGATGGCAGGTTTTCCTGTGGGACGTTGAGCATGCCACTCAGCCTCTCTGGGCTTCTCTGTCCCATCTGTAAGGGGCCGGGCCCTAAGGGTACGGTGCTCTGAGAGGCCCCAGGTTCTAGGATCGGTGACCTCGTGAGGTCCCCCTGTCTTCGCTGTGCTCTCCCCCTCATTTTCCCACCTTCCACTCCAAGTGCAAACTTCCCCTTGCCCATCCAGATGGAGAGGAAATCCAAGCCTGCTTTCTGAGCCATAATTTTTGGTTTGATGTTTTTATCGCATCCCGCCGAGTGATTTAAGTGTGTTCACAGATGATTATGTTGTGCTCCTTTTAAACATTACTAAAGAAAAACACTAAAGTCAAATCCACCAATCAGTCGGTAACAGAGGCAGCAGCGGGGTCTCAGGGGAAACGGGTCCGGGCAGGCAGCGCTGAAGCCGCGAGGCCCCCCACCCCCGTCCCTGCGGCTGCAGTGAGCGTTCAGCCCCCAAGGTCAAAGCAGGAGAGGTGGTGCCAGGAAGAAGCAAAAGTCCTTGCAAAGAGCAGTCGTAAGCCCTCGCCGTTGGAGGCTCCCTGGTAGGTGCTTGTAAGAACAGTGTCTCTTTCAGTCCTCAGGATGACCCTTTGCAAGTAAGAGCTACTTGCCCCAGAGACTGACTGTAGACTAAATGATGGTATAGACATGGCTGCTAGTTCTCGAAATCTTGCTAAGCACTTTACTTGGACTGGCTCCTCAAATCCTTAAAATAACCCTATGTGGCTGGTACCTTTATGATCTCCATTGTACATCCCGGGACACTGGAGCGTCGAAGGACCATGGTCATGGATAGTGGGAGGCAGAGCTAAAATTAGAACCCAGCCGTCCACGTGTTTATCAACTACTGCCCTTGCCTTGCCTAAGGAAAGGATATTCCCCAGTGGGTGGGGTCTACAGGAAGCAGAGACAATTCCTGGGTGGGTGGATGGAGGCTGGGGCAGACATCTGGGGCTGGGAACATGTGTTCTTCAGACCCCAACATAGGAAATATTGCACAGAGTCATTGAACAGTGTAGTCTTCACAACAACTTCGCCAGTTAGATATTATCATCCCCGCTCTACAGACGGGCAAACTCCAGTAACTTGCCCAATACCGCACAGCTAAGAAGTGGCAGAGGCCGGATTCGAACTGAGGTCTGTCCTATTGCAAGGCTCCTGAAGAGGGGGGGTCAGAAGATGTTCTAATCCCCGCTCTGCTGTTACCCCGCTGTCCTCTCTAGGGGACTTGGCTTTTTCTCCTGCAGCCTCTGGGCTCAGAATAGACAGCCTCCAGCTGTAATATAGTACAGGGAGTGGTCTATAAGGCAGACCAGGTGACTGCACCCCTCTCCCCATGCTGGGCACATGGCAGACATCACCAATCAATCACAGATGGGGTGTTAGCACTTATCTAAACACTGCCCTTTCATTGATATCAGAACAGAGAGGAAGTGTATTTTGGAAACCATCAAACTACACATTGTTAAATAATAAATAAGACTTATTCTGTACTATATAAAATGCAGAATGTGACTTCCCTGTGAGAATGGTAACCCCATCCTGCCTTTTTGTAGGCACATCCCTGATTGGTGTTTGGACCATTTGGACCACAGGAAGATTCACCCAGTCAGAATTCAACAGCACCCTGGTCCTGCACTGGGGTCACACACAGAGTCGCTGTTGCACTGGCTGGAAGCTAAGTCGTACTAGTGAGACAGGAAGGGGGCAGGGCAGCACCATTCAAGGAATGCTACGGCAATTAACATCAAAAGGGTGTAGGATTCAACCCCAGTAGGCCTTGAGGTTCAGGATGATGGGAGATTTAACTTCTAGTAGACCTTGAGCTTCATTATATGCTAATTGTAATATATTAGCATGATGAGTAACATGCCTACAGGTGCCAAGGCCAGCCACAAATGGTCAAAGAGCGGGAAATGGCCACCACCTTCCTGGGAATCCCAGCCCCTTTCCCAGGGTAGTTAGACTGGTCCTTCCACTTATTTGCATGTGAAGCTACCAAAGCCCATAAAAATGGGCAACCTTGCCCCTCACGGCCACTCTCTCTCTGTTCATTCAGAGACAGCCCACACTCTGTCTATGGAGTGTGTACCTACTTTTAATCTGAGCACCCAACCTTCACACTTCGTGGCCTTTCTCCTGCCTTTCAACGTATCTCTCTGAAAAAATCTACCTTTACTCAACTGTGGCTCGCTCTTGAATTTTTTCCTGCTCGAAGCCAAGGACCCACACTTGGTGGAGCACATCCCAGGGGCTCCACCGAAGCCTCCTCACGCCCCACATCCGTTTTTTTCCTGCATGACTAGCAGCTGATGCAGCACTTTAGCAAGCAACAAAAATCACTTTAAAAAGTGAATTACCCATGGTTTGTGACTAATAATAAAATAATGAGGTTATACCCATTGCAAAAATGTCTGAGTGGGAGAGAACGTGACAAGAGCAAAAAATGTGAATTGTTTATTCAAAAAAGCAAGAGGATTTCTTTTTTTAAGACTGTAACTTGGTTCATCCTAACACGACTTTGGGCCTTCCTGGCTCTAGATATGCCTCTAAAGCTCTACAAGAATCCTTCTAGCTTTGGTGTTATGGGACAGACAGCCGCTGCAGGTTTATTTTTATCCATCCATCTACCCATCCATCCATCCATCCATTCATCCACCATCCATCCATCCCTCCCTCCATCCACCTACCCACCTTCAGTCATCCATCCATCCATCCACCCTCCATTCATCTATTCATCCATCCATTCATCCACCCATCTATCGACCTACCCTGCATCCATCCATCCATCCATCCACTTATCCAGCCATCCATCCACCTTCCATTCTTCCATCCATCCATCCCTCCATCCCTCCATCCATCCATCCATTCACCTCCCCACTCATCCCCTTCCAAGTGTGCAATGAACATCTGTTTAGCACCTAATCTGTTCTAGGATGACTGCTAGGAACTGAGGCTACAAAGATGAATAAGATGTGGTTCCTCTTGACCAGGGGGCTCATCGTCTAGGAAAAACAGACATGCGCACAACAAAGCAAGTGCTGTAACGGGGTAACAATGTTCAGGAGTCGTGGGGACACTGAGGAGAGCACAGCCAGGCCAACTCAGAGTGGGGAGAATCAAAAAACTTCTTTCTGGAGGGAGTGATCCCCTTTGAACTGAAAGGCTATGCTGTTCATTAGACAGATCTGGAGTGGGAAGGGTGTTCTGGGTCCAGGGAACTGCCCCAGCAAAGGCATAGAAATAAAAAGAGGCCGGGCCTGGAGAGGGCGGAGCCTCAGGCAGTGCGACAAGGTAGGCATATGGGTGAGTGTGGGGCTGGTGTGCCTTGCTCAGTGCCTTGGGAGCAGCCCCGGGTGACTGAAAAATTCTCCACGATTGTTACGGTGACTCCTGCACGTGCAGAGAATACACATCACTGGTAGATACCAGCCCCTGCAAAATTCACGGCCTCCCTCCACTCCCAAGTGTAAGAGCTGCCTTGGCAGAAGAGCGTTTTCAGTGTGGCTGTGCATGCTGACACACCATTATAATCACAGCTTCATCCGGACGCAATTTCTTGGGCAAGGGCTGTCGGTGCCGGCAGCATGCTCTCAGCAAATTGCCTTGGTGGGTGACTTGTTGGTTGAAACAGGGAGAGGGGAAGGGATGCAGGCATGCGGGCAGGGAGGTGGTCTCACCCAGAGGAAGGAGCTGGGAGGCACACAGCCTGGCCTGGCTCCTTCCTCCTGGGCTGACCTGGGAGAGGCACTTCCCACCAGAGAGCCTTGGTCTTCATCCCTGCAACCCCGGGCCGGCTTTTGCCTTAAGTATCCTTTGTCTTTTCCTACCCTGAACCCTAGCAGGTTCTCCCCCGGACTTCAGTGCTGCTGGGGTCCTCGTGACATCGTCCTCAAAAACGGGGGCTCCATGGTCTCGGGGTGGGGGCTTTTGCCCAGGCTGGGAGAGTGAGCCAGTGGGTGCAGAGTGTGAAGTGGGCTGAACACAACACAAGCTCTGCCCCCTGCAGCCTCCGGTCCTCACCTGGGGCCACCTGCCCATCCACCCCTCCCCACCCCCACCGACGCCCTCCACATGCCCTAGCACAGATTCTGAGCTGGCTGGGAGGGTGTTCAGCTGACCCAGCCCCAGGCTGCAAGTCCTGGCCCTGAATAAGGAGGGATGGGATGTCTGTTGAGTCCCCCTGCACTGACCACATGTGCGGCTTCTGTTAATCCTCAGATAACTTGGGAGGTAGGGGCCGCCGGCACAGAAACACCTTCTTGCCCCGGGCTGCCCAGGAGGCCTCTGAAGGCCCAGCAAGGGTGTCAGAACAAGTCACTACTGTCTTCTCCCTCTGGGACCCCTTCGCTGCAGCCCTGAAGGCTTGCGTTCCCGGAGCCTGCCTGAATTCCCTCCCTGGGCCCTGACCCTGCAGGATGAAGGCGCCGTGGCATCTCTCCCAGCCTGAGATGGTCCAGCGGGGAGGCTCTGTGCGCACAGAGCAGTTGTCATAAAAGTCATCTTTTATTACCCCTTTCCTATAGCTTTCCAGTGCCCAGGGAGGGGTGGGGGATGGTGGACGTTTGCAGGCATCAAACTTGTGTGGATTCTGGAAGGATGAGATCTGGAATCGGAAGTTTATGCCCACGAGCCGCTTAACTCTCAGTGATGAGGCTGGGTTCTCGGGTCTGAGATTTCGGGCTCAGCTCTGCACCAACTGGACCCGAATTTAATTGAATCTTATGCAATTTTCCAAAAGGGCTACCTGCTTTGTCTCTAGGCCATTTGTAACATCACACTGTGGTCCATAAACCCCCAAATAAATTAATATTTGTAGGCGGCTCATCATAACCGTGAAAGCCCTTCGGTCACTCCCAATCAGTCTTTCAAACTGTGACATCCTGGCCACCATCTCTAGAAATGCCACCATTGTCTGCACGCTGGGCCACATTTTTGACACAGTCAGAGTACTTCACAACCTTAAAAAAAAACCTTCCTTTCCAGTAAATGATTTCCATTTTGTACGGCCAAGCGGGTGGTCTGCTATGACTTCCAGGCATAGTTACAGTCTGTGGGGTGCATCCAGGAGACCATTTAAAGGGGAATTGGGAGCGGCATTACCCTTTTGTAGACATAACCTTAAATGCCTTGGCTGTTAGGAGGGACTGCATGGGGGACAGCGATACCCCGCCCGCCCCAGGAGTTCAAGATCATTTGTACGTGTTAGGGGCTGGCTCCTGGCTGGGCCCTGAAAAAGACATTCACTCTCACCTTCTGAGTGTGGGGGATGCGGGGGCGGTGACAGAATCAGGGTCCACACAGGACACCACGTGGGCTCCTGGAGAAAGGTCGCTTGGGAATTACAGAGGCATCACAGTATCGCATGATGTCGTGAAAGGAGAGTAGACTTTGGAACTGGGCAGGTCTGGATTCCAGTTCTCAGCTGTTCCTTCATCTCAAAAACGGGGACTCCAGCATCACCCTGGAGGTGTGCGTGGAGAGGGAAGGAGATGGTCTAGGAGAGTGTTGGCACTGAGACAGCACAAGGACTTAGTCAACACTCAGGGGCAGCACTGTGGGCTCTGGACTCAGGCAGGCCTGGCTTTGGGTCCTAGCTCCATCCCTTGTTGACTCAGTTTCTCTTACTGTAAATTGGGAGGAACAGCACATAGCTCACGGTCATGAAAATGTCGATATTTCATTGGTCATTATTGAAATACATGTTTTCCCACATCCTAACATCTCTGTAACACCTTCTCCATCTGCAGCAGTGTTTTCCTTTCTCACTGGCACATAAAATTATACTGATCCCCTACAGTTGTCATTGTCTTAGATTTGATGGAATATTATAAATAAGCTCACGACGCAAAGGGTCCAGCCTAATGCCTGGCACAGAGCAGGTGCTCAGTAAACAGCAGCTGTTGTTATGGCTTCCAATGCGACCCCGGGCAAGCTTTAAAACATCTTTGAGCCTCAGTTTCCTCGTCTGCAAAATGGGACTAATGATCTCTACTTCCCAGGGTTTGAGGGAGGATTAAATGAGGAAGCACAGAGACTGAGGCACCCATCACAGCATCTGGCACATAAAAGGAGCTCCAGATGTGTCCCCTCCACCCCCAGCCTGGGACTGTACCCAGGGGAAACCTCCCCTCTGTGGAGTTTGGGCACAGGTGGGATGGAGAAAGGCCAGGATTCCTGATGCCTGAGCTCTGCGGATCTGCCAGACAATGGCTCCTGCTTAGTGCTGCCTCCAGTGGTACCAAGGCTCAGGGCAAGGCTGCTTAAATCAGACGGGAAGGTTCAGGAAGAAGATGGCGGCAGACAACCGTGTTCACGTGAAGACCTAGACTGAAGATGTGAAGCCCAAGCTGGGATGGCGACAAAGATGTCAGTGACCCACTAAGACCTCTGCAGAGGTCCTTTTTATACTGAACCTGGCTGCTAGGAAAATGCCGCAGATCACAGAGCTAAACCAAGAGCCACTCCTGGGTCCCCAGCCGCCTCCCAGCCGAATGCAACTTGGTGCTGGAGACATGCAGTCAGAAAGGGCAGGCTTTGGCTGACAACATGGACTGGCAACATCCCTTCTCCTGTGTTCCTGAGAGACCACAGTTGAGATTGGGGTGGATCAGACCTAGTATCAAATTCTGACTCTGGATGACCATGGGTGCATGACACCCTCTCTGCAGGTCTGTGCCCTTATCTGCAAAGTTAATGTGTGCATAGGTGCCCATAAAGAGAGTCACGGATAGACTAGACTGGGATTTCAAAATTGTAGAATAGATAAACAAGATTATACTGTATAGCACAGGGAAATATACACAAAATGTTATGATAACTCACAGAGAAAAAATGTGACAATGAGTGTGTATATGTCCATGAATGACTGAAAAATTGTGCTGAACACTGGAATTTGACACAACATTGTAAAATGATTATAAATCAATAAAAAATGTTAAAAAAAAAAAGAGTCACGGATTTGGTGCCTCAATATGTTGTGTTGCCCACCCCACTTCCCTCCTGCCTGACTCAGATGCTTTGGAAAGAGCATCAGCAGAAATCATAAGTAATAATGACTTAACTACAAAATGCTCAGATGTCTTCCCTGCTGCTCTGATAAAGTGGTTTTTGAAGTGAACCTTCCCTTGCAAGTCTGAAACCTCACAGATAAATAGATGCAAACTGTCAGACCACGAGGACGCCCTGGGTGCTCACCTTTCAAAGAGGAATACGTATCCCCCATTCAAGCTCTTTGTCGGAGCCTTCAGATTGTTCTATGGCTTCAGTCCTCGTGCTTGATGGTGGGGACACTGGCTTATCTCATCATGATAGAGGGAAGGAGGGTGGGGTCAGGGAGGAAACTGGACTGACATGCTCTGGACCAGGCACTCGGCACAGATGACGTATGAGGTAGGTACCACTGTTATCCCTCTTACACAGATGAGGAATCTGGGACAGGGAAGTGCAGACGCATCCCCAGGATCTCACTGCTGGTGAGTGGTGGAGTCAGGATTCAGAGGTGGACAGGCTGATGCTGAAGTCTGGTACCACTGTCCTGTAGTCCCCACTCCAAGGAAACCTTCCCTGCCTAATGCGAGGTGACAGTCACTGCCCCTGGAAAGAAGCCGTTCATTATCAGAGACCCACTGAGACATTCCTGCATGTCTCAGGATGCTCCGTTGAAGGCTTCCTCTCAGTGTGAGACAGCCAATCATCACCATCGTACAGATGAGAAGACTGAGGTTCACAGAAGCAAAACGATTTGCCTGCAATCATCTAGCCACTTGGAGGAGATGTTTGAACAAGAACTCAAGTCTTTTGACTTCTGGTCCAGCCCCACACTGACTGAGCCACTGCCTATGAAGGGCAGGGTGATCCCACACACTGAGTCCACCATCGCCCTGGCCATGGCCCTGCGTTTTCAAGTTTTGTCCTTTCTTGGGAGCTTTTTAAAGAATATGAATAAACTGACTCACCTCTGGGTCCTTCAGAGAAGTCCCCGGGGCAGGCACCCTACTTGGGGATTGTGTTGGCAGCAGAAAGAATTACAGGTTTGGAGTCAGACATTCTAAACTTGAAATTCAGCTCCACCACATGCTAACTTGGTGACCTCGGGCAAACTATTGAATCTCTTTGAGTATCAGTTACCTCTTGTGAAATAGGAATATTACTCTCCGTCCTGGAGAGTTTATATGCAATACTATATGAACAGAATCCAGCGCGTTGTTTACAGGACACACAGTAGGCGCTCAATCTAGCCGAGCTCCTGGCCTTTGTCCTTGGCAGAAGAGTCCAGAAAATGTTTGCCTTAAGAAAATCCAGTCTATAAAACTCACCCAGCCTTGAGTCAGGGTAGAGGTTATTTTAATTATTCAAGAATCCCTTGATTTTCACAAAGGGCTTTGCCAGGGTCCTTTAAATGGCAGCTACATGTGCACACTGCCATGCTGGTTTACAATTCATTAGCTCCTTGACAGTGATGTTAGCGGGGAGAGAGAACACGCACAGCCCGTGTTACGGAAAGCCAGCTCTAGGAACCGCTACCTGTTAGAAATCAAATAGAATTGGAGGGAAAAAACGAGTCTGGGAGAGTAATAAAAAAAAAAGAGATTTCATTTATAAATATCTATCTCACCCTCTTTCCCAGGAACCCATCCTTCAGTTGTTTAAAACAAGCTCTAAATGCAGAGTCAGGCACCCCCAAATACTCCCCCCTAAACTTTAAAAGCCCAGTGACAGGTGATCGGAATGAACCTTCACAATGTAAGATGCCACAGCAGTAATTGTTAATTCTTCTGGCTGTAATTTATCCCGCTATCCCTTTGGGTAGCTAAACAGCCCTGATCATGAGTGGCCCAATCGGCTTATAAGTCTTCTTGATGAATCACTCTCATTCTCCCAGCCCTTTCTCTAGGCTGCGGTAATTCTTGACAACTGCCTCAGAGCCTCTGTCTCCTGAGGGTGTAGAAGGGAAGAGCCATTTATTAGGAGGAACACGTGGAGAACAGAAAGCTCCTGGCATTGGGAAGTTGACAGGTGGAGAACTGAGCCCTCTTCTCAGGACAGGGAGGTTAGGGCACAGAATGCAGGGCACAGTCTGTGCTCGGTGACCTCTGGGGTATGAGACGCCCCCTGCCTGTTTGGGGCCTTTGGATCAGGGACGGCTGGGCAAACCTTGTCCACTGAGCTCCAGTGAGTGTCCAGAGCATCTTCATTAAGCAAGTGCTACGTGCTACTATTTACAACAGCCAAGATATGGAAACAACCTAAGTGTCCTTTGACAGATGACTGGATAAAGAAGATGTGGGGTATATATATACTCAGCCATAAAAAAGAATGAAATAATGCCATTTGCAGCAACATGGATGGACCTAGAGATTATCATACTAGGTGAAGTAAGTCAGAGAAAGACAAATATCATGTGATATCGCTTATATGTGGAATCTAAAAAAAGACACAGATAAACTTATTCACAAAACAGAAATAGACCCACAGACATAGAAAACAAACTTATGGTTACCAGAGGGAAAGGGAGTGGGGAGGGATAAATTGGGAATTCAGAATTAGCAGATACACAGAACTATATGTAAAATAAACAACAAGGTCCTACTGTTTACCAAGATAAAGCATTTATCTTGTAATAAGCTATAATGATAAGGAATATGAAAAAGAATATATATATGACTGAATCGCTATGCAGTACACCAGAAACTAACACAACGCTGTAAATCAACTATACTTCAATAAAAAGAAGTTAATGGAAATTGACACATTGTAACTGACTGTACTTCAATCAAAAAAAGTTAATGGAATCAATCAATCAATCAAAAAAGAAAATGCTATGTGCTAGATAAATTGTGAAGCCACTGCACAGGCAGCATGGCGGAGCCCACAGGCGCACCAGTACTGTTCTCATCTTCCTCCTGGCCTGGTGGCCATTCCCAGGCCCTGTGTCTCTAGGTAGCCGGTGTGACTACTTCTTGGCAGAAGTGGTTAAGAGTAGATGTGCTCTGTCTTTCCCCAGCTGATGGCAGAAGAGAGATGAGTCTGAAAACCTAGATAAGGATGCAGCCACAGATGGGGGAAAGCTGGATCCCTGAATGACTACATGGAGCAGAGCCCCACTGCCAATTGCACTGGACTGCAACATGAGCGAGGGGTAAACTTCTACGGTGCCAACCCACTCAGATGTAGGGGTTGATTGTCATAGCAATTAGCCTCTCCTATTTATTACAACAACACTTTATTTAACAAAACTCAATTCGTCAGACTCAAGGAAATCCCAGGCATTTCATCTTGAGTTAGCACCATGGTTTCTTCTACTAACCAGACAGACAGTATATTGTCACTCACCTCTGCTAGCTGTTGTGTGTCCACTCAGCTTACAACTTGAAGAACATCGGATACATGGATTCTTAATTTCTAGACCTGATAAACGGACCCTTTCTCCTTCTCCCTTTGCCTCCACTAGATGGGTGAGCAAGTCCGATTCCATCTCCCCAAGTCCACGCAATTGTCCCATATTCTCAATAAGTTAAGACTGTCCTCAGCTCCCTCCTGGACCATTGCAACAGGCTCCTAACTGGCCCTCTTGCCTCTCATACACCCCCTCCAATCCGACCTCTACCTGGTCTTCCTAAAATGCAGATTCCATCATGTCACCACCTTCCCCGATAAAATCCAAGCTCCTTTTCTTCAGAAGACTCTCCATAATCTGTCTTCCTGTCTCTCCGTTCATCTTTCTCCAAACCATCAGGCTTCCATAGCCTCTCCACTTTTGCTCTTCTGCCTTCCTGCCTGGATGGTTCTTCCTGCTTCTCAGCCTGCAAACACCTGCCTGCCTTCTAAGGGCTCAGTTTGTGATCCTCAGCTGAGAAGCCTCCTCCATCCATTCCTTCTTGCCTTTGGAGCTTGATGTCCAGGCTTGTTATTTCTGCTGGCACCTACAAAACCTTCTTGTAGTCATTGGCCTACATGCTGCTTCCTACTGGCCCTCAAGCTTTTTGGGAGGGAGGTGGGATCCTGATTTCTCATCCTCTGGGCTGGCACAAAGCTGGAGTGCAGCTGACTCAACTTTTGCTCTGTGGCAGCCAAGCCGGTTACCAAGGCAACCCTCCCTCCCTGGACCTCAGTTTCTCTATAAGTAAAATTGCGAGGTTGCTCAGCGAAGACCAGTCCTTAGTGGTCTCTCTGGGCTTTCCCAGCTCAGGTTCCAGGATTCCATGATACTACTGCTAATCCAGCGCAGCCATAGGAAGGAAATCGATACTCAGAGTTTTTCCTGCGCTTTGTCTGTGCGAGCCACAATTCTTTACAAGACTGTCCTCAGGGGTGCCCGTGGCGTTCAGCTTTGCCTGACGCCAGAGAGAATTTATCATTACAGAAAAGCTTATGGTGCAGGCTTAGCAAATGCGGCGTCTCAGGCGGTCCATCGCTTCATCTTTCAAGTAAATGTGGCTTTATTATTTAGACTTCAGTCATTTGGCTCATCAACTATCCCTCAGATATAAAAACTGGGGTAAGATGTCCCCTTCCATTGATCCTGATGAGGACTGGGCATGATCAGTTATGCCTTGGCTCGGGAAAAGGGCCATTTGCAGGCTTGCGGCTTGTCACACGGATGCTCTGACTTCAGGGGGAGCGCGGGGGAGGAGGAATTCTCAGCACACCACAGCAGCACCATTCACAGGCACAGGGAGCTCCACTATTATTGGCCCCGTGGCCTGGGGCAAGCTCCCTCCCCTCCACCCAGCCCACGTTAGCCTCTGGGTCAGGGCTTTCCCAGCTCCATTTCCCCGGAATATAGAAAAGTCAGCCGCGTCCAGTGGAGTGACAAGCAAACAGTGAGAATTCAGTGGACGTTTATGACACTGGCAGCCCCTCCCTGCCAAATGCCTGGCGTGGGCACGTGGGCTTTGGCTCCTGATGGCCACGTGTGGAGGGATTCCTTGGGCATCTCCCACTCAGTCTCAGCCACACTACTTTGATTCCAGCACAGCTCCTCAGCTGTTAATTAGCTCGGTTGCCACAAGTTCCTCTCCCGCCACAGGACTATTCATTCCTCAAGAGTCACTTCTAGTTTCCCAAGTTCCTCTAGGGTCAGCCAGTCTCCTAAGAACTTCCTGTGCCCCTGGTCTGCTTCAAATCCCTCTATTATGACTGAGTTTGCTAATTTGCATCTCAAGTCCTGCCTCCTCCAGGAAGCCTTCCTGGCTTATCTTTCCACTCTCTCTTTTTTGGATTCCTAGGGTGCTCCCCATCTGATCATTGAGTGCTCAGTGCATGCAGCCCTGTGCCACTGGTTATCTTTCTATGATAAGTCATCTTTCTATTTGTCCCAAAGGCCTCAGGGTCTTTGGGAACAGAGCCTGCCTGGAGGTTCTTGTGACCCAACTTCTCCTAATTCAGGACACCCTGAAGGCTCTCATTAAGAATCTGTTGTTGCATGACAACAGAAGTCTTAAGGTTCAAATCCAAACCTGAACCTGGCTCTGCTTGATCCAGCCCCACCTGCCTCCCACATCTTGATCCAGGCTTTATGTTCTACATCACGTGAAGCACATAAGCTGGCTCTTGCCTCTGTACCTTTTCTTAGGCTGTTCATGGTGCGTGGAAAGCCTGTCCTCCTACTTTTCACACAGCTAATGCTTCCTGATCCCTGAATACCTGTTTAGACAGCAACTCCTCCAGGCAGCCTTCCCTGATCTCCTAAGTTTGAGTGAGGGCCCCTGCGCTCCTCCTCTCCTGGCACCTGCCACAAGGCATTACAGACACTGGCTCACATGCTGCGTGGCCTCCTCCGCTAGACTGTGAGCTCCCCATGGAGGGGGCCAGGTGTTAAAAGACCTATGGGTTCCCACGATGCTCAACAAATATTTGTCAAATTAATGGATGAATGGATGGATGGACGGGTGGATGGACAGTGGGCCCTGCAGAGTGCTGCAGGGCTGGAAATAAGGACACAAGAAAGTGGGAGATACAGAGGTAAAGAGGTCCAGGGGTGGAGGTGAGCCACCAGGACTAGACTGGGTGTCAGCGGTCTAATAAGGTGATGGGTTCTCTGGACAAGGGTCAGGAGGGTTCCAAGAGCGAGGCCCCTGAGGGGGAGGCGGCATGCTGGAGGTGCTGGTGCCCAGCTCCAGTTCTGTCATCTAAGAGGGTGGGGCTGCAGCTGCCAGAATCCACCTGCCTCACCTCTGACTCTTAAAGGAACAGTATATGCCTATATCCTCCCAGGGTTTTCCTTCCTATTTCAGGCTTCAAACAAATCATTCTTCGCAGTGTATGCAAGCACGAAATAAAACGGAGCTGCACGGGGGTTCTTATTTTATAGTAAGGCTCTGGATGAGTGTTCCTGGCAATCAGATTTATGTGCGTGTGTGTGCTGGGTGGAGGAGGAGTGTGAACTATTATAGCGCTCTTCAAAATTTAATGTGCCTGGAACCACGAGGGAATCTTGCTAACATGCAGGTTCTGGTCCAGCAGGTTTGGGGTGGGGCTTGAGACACTGCATTTCGGACCAGCCAGTGTTTCTGACGCATTGATGCTGCTGACGCCGCTGGTCTGTGGATGACACAGAGTGGATGAACGGAATGGCAAAGAATTAGTAGAAATTGGTGGCTCTCCACAGGGCTTGATGCATGTACCCTTTGATAGTAAAGATGATCTAGACTGAAAGCCACGGAGTCATGGAATCATGGTGTTTCTAGAATGTCTGAATTGGAAGGGACCAAGGATATCACCATATTCCAACAAAGCTAAGATGCTATCCATTGTAAGACGCGCCATGACTTCGAGCACCTCGAAGGGAAAAAGATTCCTGCCAATTAATGGTGAGAGGTCGTTGAATATAAGAACCATCTACATTTCAGAGATGTTAAATGTGGCTTGGAATTGATGGAACAGGATATTTGACTTACCCACCACCCTCCCCATTTTACAGAGGAAAAATAGGAGATGCGGAGAGAAGGGACTAGCCTGGGGCTGCTCGGTTGCCAAGAGGCTTAATGGCTGCAGTTTCATTTCCTGTGAGGCCAGAGAAGATGCTCGGAAAGCATCCTCAGGCCCAGGGTGGAGGAGGGAGGTTCCCCTGCTGTCACGGGATGGCCAGGGGTCCTCCAAGATTCCCAGTTCATCCTGCATCCTGTGGAGAGGAATCTCTTCTCTCCCTTGGCAGTGTATTTTTGCTAAGAAACCTCAAGCCCAGGGCTTTTGTTGTCTGATTTTATATTCAGAACATCCTTTTCTTTCTATTCAGGAAATTCCCAAGATACACCGAATCCCAGATGGCCTGTTTGAGCCTTTCCGCCCTTGGCCCGTCTTCATGGGAATCAGAAGAAAAATGCCCACTCCATCTTCTCTCTGTCTTGCCTCCTCCATGGCAAATGGTGGAATTAATTGAACAGCAGAGTTGGATCGCCCAGGCCAGTGGTTCTCAGCCCACACTCTGCATCAGAGTCATCTGGGGAACTTGTATAAACCACATACACCCACGGGGCTCACCCCAGAGATGAGGACTCGCTTGTTCCGAAGTGAGACCCAAATATCAATCTTTTTCAGAAGCTCCCCAGAGGAGCTGCCCTGGTCCTGTAGCCAGGTTACAAACCTTTCATCTGGTCCAACCTATTTGACAGATGGGGAAATCGAGATCCAGAAAGACGAAGTGATTTGCCTGGGCTCATGCAGTTGGCAGCAGAGGTGGGGCTAGACTCCATTTCTCTGGATTATCCCTGGATTCCTCATTCAAAGCTCGAACTGGCCTACACCACTGAAAGTTTACTGTAGGCCACAGACCCCACAGGCGCGCAGCTCTGTGTGTGTGTGTGTGTGTATGATTCATTCTGTGTTGGCAAATCTAGGCAGAAATGAACAGTAGAGCGTGGAAGGGAGTTGAAGTGAAAAAGACTTCAAGTTAAAAATAGACAGGCTTGATGCTATTTGGCTAGTCACCACTCCTGACAGTTAAGCGCTCCAGCGTAGGGTGTCTAACCCCTTCCCAGCACCCCAGATGGGGTTCAGCCTCTGCTGGGGGGATGCGCGTATCACAGGCTCACAGGTCTTACTTCCCAGCCCTCCAGCCATGTTCGGGGCAATCTGTGGACTTTCTCCACGCTCCCTATGTCCCTGTATCAGAGAGCCTGTCACCCCCACAATCAGGTGTGGGACGTTCGGGGCTGGGTGTCCTGGGCTGCTCTATAAAGTTTACTGGCCAACGAATGACTCATCAGGAATCGATGTAGTTCCCATCAGGGATTGCCCTCGGGAAGAAATTAATGGGCAGAAGAAGCTATTAAACTATCCTGGGAGTGAAATACTCCATTGAACTGGTGTCTTCTCTAAGGGGAAATGCTGTCATCGGAAGATGCTGTGTGTGTTTTCAGGCCTCCCCTAGAGGCCCAGGGTTTCCTTTTGAACCCACAGAGCTTCTCCTGAAGCTGCTGACTGACCATTTGCTGAGAGTCCCAGGCCACCCTGTCCTCGAGTCTCTCTGGATTTCAGACTTGCCTGGTCACTCACCTCCACAACGTCAGCACGCCTGCTGTGAATGCACGTGCTTGTGCGTGTGTTTAAGCAGGCGGGGAGCTAAACTCGGGCTGTCAGCTGCATGGGGCAGGGCTCTGGGCGTGGAATGGCAAGCGGCCCCACTTACCATTCAGGAGTTTTCCGATTTCGGGTGCATCTGCAATCCCGGGGGGCTTATTACAAAGGCAGATTCCTGGGTCCCGTCCTCAGAGAGTCTGATGTAGCAGGTGTGGGGTTGGGCCTAGGAATATGCATTTAACCTCCTTCCTACCTGCTTCAACTGAGGTTGAAGAGCAGCTGGCTTTAGGACAACTTCATACTCAGTGTCGAGGAGATGGGGGCACCCTTCTCTGGACCCCGATACCTCAGCTGTAAATCAGGGGAAGAACTAGGAGAACGTTAGCTCCTCCCAGCCCTGCGTGCTTGCTGCTTCCCTCCCTGGCCGGGGAGGTGGGTGTGAAGATGATAACCAGAAGCCAAGAGGGCAGCGCATGGAAGCTTAAGTGCTGCCTAGCGTGCACCCTTGGCAGCACTGGCTTCGCTGTAACGACCGCCCTCCAACCCCCAGAGTCTTCTGAGGTTTTGCGACGTGGAGGAACCAAACATGTCTCTGGAATCACCCTCCAGGGAGTGGAAGGAAGCTCCTTTCCAAGCCGGGACCCCGTGGTGCCCAGCTGGACTGAACGGAACGGCCCTGCTCTGTGGTCTTGCCCCCAGGGCGGATTCAGGGTTGAGGGTTCTGGGTTCTGGGGGCGCTGTGGCGGAGGTCCTCGGTGATTGCATTAGCCCAGCTGTACAGATGTGGGTCAGCTCAGCTCCACGGGGGCATCTGAATCGGCACAGTCTTCCCTGGCCTTGGAGCTGGGGAACCCGGGGCAGAGGCACCTGCCCGCATGCAGAGCAGAGAAGTCGTGCCTCGCTGTACACGGCCTGAGCTTCCCAGTAAAAGCAAAGCATACCTCCCTTTGACAAACGGATAGAATCCTGTTTCAAAGGAACTGCAGGAAGTTTCCTGGTGTATTAAAACTGAGAAACTCTGCTGGCATGCCTTCTGAGAAGCCATGGAGGCACAAATACCATGAGTCATGATTAATAGCAAATTATTTTTTGACCAACAAATCCTATTGGTGATTGAAATTTTACAGAGGATTTTCATATACTTGGATTTCTGAATCCTCATAATCCCTGAAAGGTAGGCCAGGCAGGCCTGTAAGCCAAGACACAGAAAGGCCAGCAGACACAGAGCTGTTGGGTGACAGAGTCAGCGTTAGAACCTGAGCCCTCGCTCTCGGACCACAGAGGTGTGGCAGACCAGAACGGGCTGAGAGGTTTGTCCGGTAAGAGTAAATTTCCATGTGTTATTTATTTATTTGGCAAGCACACCTGTTGTACTTTTAGAATGATTGAAAACATCTTTCTTTCACTAATCCACATGCAATCTTTATGCCCTTTTTTCCTTCCTGAGAAGGAAGGAAGAAAACAGCTTTTTGCTTTTTCTGTTGCTTCTCTCTGACACAGCTCAGTCTGTGATAAAGCTTTATAGATGGCAGGCCCTGGTTTTTCTTGTCTGTGGCTGTCAGCTGTCCAGTAACCATCTATCTGTCTTTGGTCCTTTACTGTCCTGTTTTTTTTTTTTTAAAAAATGCAAATCTTTGAGAAAATACACTTGGCACTGTATTTTTCAAGACCCTTACAAATACTCATTTCCCTTGACCCAGGAAGCGTATTCTCCTGGAAAGTAACCAAAGGAAAGAATTAAAATTAGCTTGAGAGAATAATCTTAAAGCTCTGTCCACAAAAAAATTAGGCAGAGTTTCCAATAGCAAAAACAGATAAAGCAATTTTGGTTCAATAAAAGAGGTATGATAAGTAAATTATAGTATGTCCATTTGATAGAAATATTACATAGCCATTAAAAGGATGGCTAGAGAGCAAATGTAAGAACAAGGAGAAAATGCTTTCAACACAATGTTAGCTGAAGGTACACATCTGCTTATACCATCTGATTATGGCTTATAAAAACCACCACCAACAATAACAAAAAAACCCCAAACCCACGAAATCTACATGCAGAAAAGAGATCTGAAAAAATATTCTCAGGATGTCTTTTGGTGATTCAGCTTTTCTGCTTTCTATTTTTCTGTTTCTTCTGAGTTTACAATAACGCAGGTGTATGACTTCTGAAATGGAAAGATAATAAATCCTTTGCACAGTAAGCGTGTGGACTCAGAGAAGTCTTGGACTTGACCCAGAGCCCTGTCACTGATAAGGTCGGTGGGTAAGACTTCTCAGTATCAGTTTCCGCAGATGGAAAACGAGGACACATCACACTGAGCGGACAGGGTTGTCTGGAGGTTAAATGAATTTACTAGAATTAATGGCACATATTAGGGGCTAGAGGGCTACTGAACATGATTGAAGGAATTATTCTTACTCCAGTGATGCCTGGAAGAGGATGGGGAGCAGCTTCCATCCTCACCTTCCAGGTGTGACCAGGTATCTATTCATCCATCCAATGGATATTTATGAAGTGCCCACCCTGTGCAAGGCATCGCAGTAAGGGAACGGCTTCCGTGTCTTGCACAACAGCCTTGTGTGATGAAATGGGCCAAGGAGAGAGGATGGAAAGTGGAGGACAATCGAGTTACACCATGGAAAGAAGAAAATTGGAGTAAAGTGCAAAAAAGAAAAATCTACAGATCAGACTTTTAAATTGCTTTGTTCCATTTAACCCTCATACCTGCCCTCTGAAATGGAAATGCTTCTCGTTCCACTTTGAGGGATGAGGCCTGAGAGATGAAGGCCCCTGTTTAAGATGCCCCAGCCAGGAAGGGCAGAGCGGGGCGTTGGTCCCAGGCCAGTGGGTCGCTGAAGCAGATGCCAGGCCGCCTCCCATCCTGCAACGGAAGGGCCCTCTTTCACCAGGTCCTCCCCACCACTCAGGATCCCGGGGACATCTTTCTAATAATCTCCGCTGGGGCCGTGTGAACCCACCTCCTGCCAGGTCTTCACGGTGGGACCTGATGTCCTATCTTAGAAAGGCAACGTCTTTGTTGCTCAGAGGCAGGAAAGAGCTTTGGAAGTTGGTGACATATTAGTGGGCCAGGACGTTTAGAAAGAATGACTTGGAACCCATTCAGGTGGTACCTGGGGGAGAATGGCTGTCTCTGATAACTGCCTTTAGCTCCGGCACGTAGGGCATCTGGATTCTGACCCTGCTTGCCGGGGGTGAGACCCTGGACCCCTGAGAGGCCTGATACTTACTCAGCAGATGTTGGTAAGGCTTTGGGGACACTCAGCCTGATGCTGGGCTTGGGCTGGAGGGTGAAGGCTGTCCTCATGGAGAGATGGGACACATACATATTGAAGATTTTAGGGTAAAACTCAGTGCCACTGAACCAGGATCAGAAAAGGAGAAACTTGTCAGGGCCTCTTTTTCTATTACATCCAATCCTCTCATATTATAGGTGAACAATTGAACATCCAGAGAGGGAAAGTGACTCTCCCAAGGTCACACAGCAATGTTAATCAGCTTTTAGTTCAGGATGAGGTAAATCAGGACAGGCTTTTGGAGGTGGTGAGCTGCCTGTTCATCAGGAAACCATGACTTAGAGTGTGGATGCTCAACCATTCATTCAACAAATATTGGCTGGGTGTTTCGTTTGGGGGCAGGGCAGGTCCTCTGTTGGCATCAGGGATATACAGATGAGGGCTATGGATGATGCCCTCAAGGTGCCCCCAGTATAGTGGGGGGACAGGGATGCAAGGAAATGGGAGAGCACAGAGTAGTAAGTCATCCCCTGGCAACAGGTGGAAGTGTGGGGACTTGGGGAAGTAAACCTGGGGTTGCAAAATGATGGATGAGTTTCCAAGCAGACCCAGAGGAAGGGTGTGATAGTGGGTGGGCAAAAGCCCAGAATCTTCATTGAGTAAGCACGGCTCTTTGGGGGAGCAGCAACCCATTTATGACGGTTGCCTCATGGGCAAGGATTAGAAGATGGGAGGCCTGCTGTTAAGGAAGGATTGATTAGAATCTAGGAGTCAAGAGAACTTGCATGTGTGAATAGCTCTAACACGCAGCAGAAAGTGCCAAGAACCACAGACAAAGCTGATTCAGAGGCAAAGACCGCACCTCCAGCTGTGGGCATCTGAGGTGGTTTCCTGGAGGAGTTGGCATTTGAGGTGAGCACGAATAGAAGTGTTGGATTTGTAGTACGGAGATGGAGGAGATGGAATTCTGAGAAGTGGAAATAGAGCAGACAAAAGTACAGAGCCAGGAACCTGCAGCGAGTGGCCCCATTTGACAGAGCATCGCGTGAAGTATGAACCAGGATCACAGGAGATCCCGAACTTTGGCTTCATGAAACAGTACTTTGCTCTTTAGACAGCAGGGAGCCATGGAGGGTGCTTGAGTGAGGGTGGGGTAGGCTCAGGGATGGCTGTGAAGTCTGACTTTTTGAATGCCTTCGTTGTCTCAAATACGTGGGAACTCCCATTAGGGCAGGGAGGGGCAAAAAACACAAAGAAGCTTAAAAAGAAGAGAAGTGAACCCTTGGAGCCAATGGGTAGCAAGGCAGAGGATGGTGGCGGCAGGGGGTGGTGGTGGGGGGCGCTGGGACAGGGCCAGTTATACCTTCAAAGCCACTTCTAGCCCTGGCTGTTGGGAGTCACTTTTTAATGCTTCATCAAGAGGCTATTTCTGAGAACCCGGGGAGGATGAATCAGATGTGCTTGCAGCATGGGGTGCCCGTGCAAGACCTGGCCTCTGACCTGTGGGGGCAGCACGGAGAGACGGTCAAGCAAAGGCCGTTGTCCACTCAGACAACCCGGAGATCAAGCCTGGTGGGACAGATCCCTCTGTGGGCAGCTGTGGCTTCTGGGTGCTTGAACTAGGGAGAGGGAAGGGTGACCAAGAGGATGCAGGCCTACGGTGACCAACCTTTCCAATTTTAGCATCAAAAGTCCCATGTCCCACGAGACCCCCTCAGCCTCAGGCAAACCAGCTGGTCACGCAGGCGGCAGCCCCTAGACGCTTTGGAAAGTAAGTGATTGTAAATTTGAGCCATTGCAGCCCAGCCCCAAGTTTTAAGATGTTGAATTTATTGGCATAAAGTTATTCATCATTTCCTCTCATTACCCTTCTTCTATGGACAGAATCAGTACTGATGTCACTTCTCTCTTTCCTAATATTGATAACTTAGGTTTTTCCCTCCCCCCACCCCCGATCACTCTGGCTAGAGATTTATCAATTATATTAATTTTCTCAAAAAAAAATCTTCTGGCTTCATTGTTTTTCTCTGATTTCACTTCTGGTCTTATTTTTTTCCTTTATTGTGCCTACTTTTGGTATAATTTGCTCCTCTTTTTTCTTAATGTGGAAGCTGAGGTCATCAATTGGAGACTTTTTTTTTCTAATATGGGTGTTTAAGTCCATAAACTTCCCTTTTTAGTACTGCTCCAGTGGCATCCACAAACTTTTGTACGATAGACTTCCATTTTTCTTCAGCTCAAAATACTTTCTAATTTCCCTTTTGGTTTCTTCTTTCGCTCATGAATTATTTAGAACTGTGTTATTTAGCTTCTAAATATTTGGGGATTTTCCAGGTATCTTTCTGTTATTGATTTCCGATTTAATTCCATTATAAGCGGAGAACATACTTTATTTGAGAGGAACCCTTTTAACTTTATTGAAATTTGTTTTATGGCCCAGAATATTGTGTATCTTGGCAAATGTTCTGTGTGGACTTGAAAAGAATGGGTATTTTGCCATTGTTGCAGGGGGTGCTGTACAAATGTCCATGAGGTCAATGTGGTTGAAAGTGTTGTTCAAATATTTTATATCCATTCTGTTTTTCTGTCTGCTTGCCCTATCAATTATTGAGAGAGGGGATTTTGACATTTTCTGTTCCAATTGTGGATTTGTCTACTTTTTTTTTTTTGGCAGTTTTTGCTTTATGTCTTTTTGAAGCTTTGCTATTAGGTGCATAAATGTTTAGGTTTATTATGTCTTCTTGATGAATGGGCCCTTCCATCATTATCACATGACCTTCTTTATCCCTGGTGATATCATTGGCTCTGAAATCTGCTTTGTCTGATATTAGCATAGACAGTCCAGCTTTTGTTTAGTGCAAGCATGTTTCCATTCTTTTAACTATTTGCATTCTTATATTTAAAATACATTTTTTTCGGTAACCAGAATATAGTCGGGACTTTTTTTTTTTAATTCAGTTTGACAATCTGTCATTTAATTGTGGTGCTTAAACCATTTTCATTTGGTGTGATTACTGATGTGTTAGATTTCAGTCTGTTGTCTTGCCATGTGTGTTCTGTGGGTCCCATTTTTCTCCATTCCCCTTTCCCACATTTTTGCTTTCTGTTAGACTAGTTGAGTATTTTTTTGTGACTTTATTTATATTCTTTGTTGGATTTTTAGCTATAATCTTGGTTTGATATTTTAGTAGTTGCTGTAGGGTTTATAGTGTACCCCTTTAACTTATCACTGTTTACCTTCAAGTCATATTAGAATACTCCATGTATCATATAAAATTGTTTAAAAAAATCTTTTTTAAAATTAAAGCATAGTCAATTACAATGTGTCAGTTTCTGGTGTACAGCACAATGTCCCAGTCATGCATATACATACATATATTTGTTTTCATGGTTTTTTTTCATTAAATGTATTTATAAGATATTGAATATAGTTCCCTGTGCTATACAGAAGAAACTTTTAAAAAATCTATTTTTATATAGTGGCTTACAATTTGTAAACCTCAGCCTCCCAAATTTGTCCCTTCTCATCCCCTTTCTCGGGTAACCATAAGATTGTTTACTATGTCTGTGGGTTTGTTTCTGTTTTGTAGATGAGTTTAGTGTCTTTTTTTTTTTTGGTTCGATATATGAGTGATATCACGTAGTATTTTTCTTTCTCTTTCTAGCTTACTTCACTGAGAATGATGATCTCTAGGTCTATCCATGTTGCTGCAAATGGCATTATTTTATTCTTTTTTTATGGCAGATTAGTATTCCATTGTATAAATATACCACAACTTCTTTATCCAGTTGTCTGTCAATGACATTTAGGTTGCTATCAAATAAAAATGTTTTAATAGTAGTCTTCCATTTCTCCTCTCTTGGCTTTTATGATATTACTGGCATTCATTTTACTTATACATATGTTATAAACTTCACAATACATTCTTATTATTTAAGCATTCTTATTATTTTTAAATACCTTGAAATAATAAGAAAAATATCTTATGTATTTACCAATGTAGTTACTGTTCTGCTCATTTCTGTTTGTTCCTTTTACATGAATCTGTATTTTCATTTGGCATCATTTTCCTTCAGCCTAAAGAACTTTTTTTTTTTAAATTGAAGTATAGTCAGTTATGATGTGTCAATTTCTGGTGTAGAGCATAATGTCCCAGGCATGCATATATGTACATATATTTGTTTTCATATTCTGAAGAACTTTCTTAAATATCTCCTGGAACACAGGTCTGCTGGTGATAGATCTGCTAGAGTAAAGATCTGCTGGATCTTCAGCTCTTATATGTCTGAAAAAGCCTTTACTTTTGGAAGATATTTTCACTGGGTATATGATTCTAGATTGACTTTTTTTTCTTCTTTCAGTAACTTGAAAGATATTGCTTCATGGTCCTCTCACTTGCATTGTTTTTGATGAAAAATCTGCTGTCACCCTTTCCTTTGCTTCTTTGTATGTAATGAATTATTTTTTTCTCTGGATGCTTTTAAGATTTTTCTCTTATCACCAATTGTGGACAATTTTGGTGTAGTTTTCTCCATGTTTTTTGAGATTGGGTTTTGTTGAGCTTTTCAGATCTGTGGATTTACAGTTTTCATCAAATTTGGAAAGGATTTGGCCATCATTTCCTCAAATATTTTTTTCTCCCTCTCCTCTTTCTTAAAAAAACTTCAAAAAAAAAAAAAAGAAAACAAACATGTTAGGCCACTGGACATGGTCCCATGGTTTACTGATGCTCTTTATTTCAAAGATTCTTTGTTTTCCCTTTGTTTCACTACTATTTATTCAGGTTAACTAATCTTTTCCTTGAGTAATATTGCAATATTACTTGAACTAACTTGCTGTTAATCCCCTCCAGCATATCTTTCATCTCAGACATTACAGTTTTTATCTCTAGAAGCGCAACTTGGGCCTTTTAAAATATACATTCCATGTCTGTACTTTGAACATCCGGGATTTAGCTGTAACTGTTTCAATGACCTTGTTGGCTATTTCTCACAAGTGTTAGTTTTCGGTTGGTTTCAGTGGACTGATCATTCTCCTCAGTATAAGTCATATTTTCTTGCTTCTTTGTATGTCTGGTAATATTTGACTGGATGCCAGACATTGTGCATTTTACCATGTTGGGTGTCACATATCTTGGCATTCCTGTAAATTTTCTCGAGATTTGTTCTGGGACACATTTAAGTTACTTGGAAATAGTTTGGCCCTTCTGGGCTTTGCGAGGTGGAAGCAGAGCAGTTTTTAGTCTCGGGCTAATTATTCCCCACAACTGATGCAAGACCCCTGCGGATACCTTTCCCAGTGTCCCAGGAATTATGAGGGCTTCCAGGTGGGCAGGTAGAAACAGGCACTATTCCCATCTCCGTGTGAGTGCTGGGCACTGCTCCCTCTAATCCTCCTGGATCATTTTTTCCCCCGGCCTTGGGTAGTTTTCTCATGTGTGTACCCCATTCAAGAGCCTGAATTCTGAAGGGGGACCCTCTATAGATCATTGGTGTTCTCTCTCTGTGTTTGGTCCCCTCTTCTTTGCTATTCTGTCCCATGAACTCTAGCTGCCTTGGTCTTCCTGGACCCTCAGCAACATGGCCTCAGCTCAGGACACCATGGAGCTCTGCCCGGGTCCCCCTGCATGCAGCGTGGCCTGGAAACTCTCTGAAGGATGTAAGTGGGGCTGTCATAGGGCTCGGCTTCTTTGTTTCCCATCCCTCTGGGATCACTGTTCTTTGTTGTCTAACATTCAGAACTCTTGAAAATTGTTGTTTGATATATTTAATCTTTTTTGGGGGGGTTGTTTTAGGGGCGAGGGTAAACCCACTTTGTTACTACACCTTGGCTGGATGCAGGCCTCAGACTCTGCTACCGCCACCAGTCTAAGCCATCTCAACACCAGGCTTACTTTAATATCAAGGGTTAAATACTTTTACCAAGTAAAAAGCAGAGTTGAATCAGATGTGCCTAACTCCACGCCGTGTCATCACCTCTCCCTGCAGAGAAGGGTGATGGAGCGCCTTCACAATTGAAGCACTCGCGTAGTTATCATCAAATCTGATTCTCTTAAGAGCCAAGTGAGATAAATAGGCATTATTAGCCCATTTGACAGGTGAAGAGTCTAAGGCCCAAAGAGGAGGAGTGATCTGCCTACGGCTACCTCAAGAGTGGATGGCAGAGCCAGGATTATCACCAGGGCCTCTGTCCTCGACTCCAGAGCTGTGTTTGTTGCTTCCTGTCTCCCTGCCAGGCAGCAGGCAGGGAGCTCAGCCTTCGTTCTTGCTCTGTAATGACACATGCATCTCCCTGCTGGGAAGAGGATGCATAAACCAGTCTGCTGCTAGAAAACACACGGGAAAGCAGGAGAGCAGTGCCCACAACGAATGTAGTTCCAGGCAGGCCCCTCGGGCTGCCTAGATGCATGGCGTGTACGGTACAGTCTTGTGTTTTTGACTGTTGCCATGGTGTGTGGACAAAATGGGAGTGTGTTTCCTTAGAAAATTTCAACAGTGACTCATCCTCATTTCTACCAGGACAAACTGAAGAAACGGGTAAGCCTAGGGGACTAGCCATAATAATGGCAATGTTTGCTACCCATCAGGAAGAGGGTTGCTCTTATTAAGTGGCTCCTTAAAAGCTTGTAAAATCCAGCAACATCGATCACATTCGAAGAGAAGTTGGCATCAGGAAGAGATGTGGAGCTCTGGAATGGATTCTTCTTAACGGACAATCTCATTTCCTCTTGGTTACCAGGAATTCTGCCCACATCGGGGGTCAAAAGTCTGGCTTCTTTTATGAGCTTAGGGCAGCGTGGGGGGAAAGAGCATAGGCTTTGGAAGCTGAAAGGTCTGGGCTCGAACTGCATCTCTCCACTACTAAGCCTTAGTCTCCCCATTTGTCAGATGGGCACAGGGAAGCCTGTATTGCAAGGTGGTCGTGATGAGGCAGCTTGGATAAAGTAGCTGGTGCGTGGTGCTCATCCATTACCACCATCACACCCGTGGTCCTGAGACTCTAAGAACAACATGAATAATGGCGTCCATATGGCATCTCCATTCAGCGGGCTGTGATGGAACACAACCACCAATGTTAGAGAGATCTCATGACAGGAGGAAACGCTTATGGGAAGTGAGGTTGTAGGAGAAAACAAAATGAAAGTCCAGTGAACAAAATGGACCTGACAGGATTGTTGGAATTTGCCCCACCACCCAAAGCCCTACTGACAGGGCCCGGCCACCATGGGCTTTGGGCAAGTGGAGGTTATGAGAAGGCAAAACCATGTGTAAACATCTAAGCAGGGTTAGGAAGTCTGCCAGCAGAGAGGGAGAGGACAGAGAGATGGAAGGACATCATGTGTGGCCTCTGAAAGGAGAGAGAGGGAAAGAATGACAGGGATGGAGGAAGGGAGGGAGGGGGAGAGAGAGAAAGGACAAGACAGAGCAAGAGAGAGACACAGCCACGTATGGAGGAAGAAGAGAGAGCAGCTCCTCGGTGCTGGGATTCTGATGCTGAAGCTGAGCGTCTCTGCTCACCGCAAGTCCTCTGCAGCCTTCGGTGACCATGGCCCTTTCCCTGAGTTACCCTCTGAGGCCACCTACTCCTCACACCCCAGGAGCCCTAACTGAGGCAGAAACAAACAAAGTATACAGAGAGAAAACTGCACGGAGAGATACCAAAAGCATCACCCTTCCTTCCTCTAAGTGGGGGTTCTCTGGGTTATTTCCCCCTGTTTTTCTGGTTTCCCCCCAAATCTTCTACACTAAGCAGATCCTCAGACCTTGCTGGCCCACAGGACCCCTGGCAGCGGCTGTTGACTCTTTTTCGTGTCTACACTGGCCCTGCCCATCTCCGTCCTTTTTGGAGGCGCTGTGCCTGTGCTGAATTCATGTCTGTGCAGCCCCCTCCCTTTTCCCCAGGCCTTTTAGTGATTTCCATTTCCTGAGCTGATCTTCCTTCCCCTCCACCTGGGGCTTCTCACAACACCCGCCCAGAGGGAAGCCTCGTTCCATGTCTGAGTTCCTCCCTCTGAGCTCCTCAGAGCCTGTCCTGTTCTCCTGCCAGAAGACAAGTAGAACAGCCCAGGGTAATGGAAGGCAGTATCTCCAAGTGGTTAGAGTTCTAGGCTTTGGTGTCAAGCTGATGCCAGTTTCAGGTTGTACCACTTCCTGGCTGTGTGTCTTTGGCAAGTTTCTTAACGTCTCTGTGCTTCAGTTTTATTTTCTGTAAAATGGTTTCCAATCACTTCTTCCTTATTAGATTTGAGAAGCGCATCTGAGATAACGGGTACGCTGTACGAAGAAAGGTTCTGGACTCTGTAAATAGCAGTTCTGACTCCTCAGAAGTCTTTTCTGGACTGGGATGTCTCCTATGCGTCTGCGTCTCCCCTGAGAGGCCGGGAGGCCCCGCTTGTCTCTTCCTCACTGAGCTTCTGAACGTGGCCAAGCTCAGGTTCCTCTGCTCCACCTGCCGTCACCAAGCACCAGCGTGTTCCCCATCATCCTTTGCCATTTAGGTCACAGAAGCAGCTGTGCCAGTGGTGGCTCTGGGGCTTGACCTCAAGAGCAGCCTGCCCGCCCTGGGTGGAGCACCCCCGACCCTGGCTGGGTCTGCTCCTGCTGCTGGCTCCCTTCAGGCCTTTTCCTGGACATCTGGGGGATGCTGAGTTCAGCTCAAGTCAACTCAGTACACACAGACGGAGCCCTTACCCTGTACCGAGCACGGGGGCAGGAGTGGGGGCATGTGCGGGAGTCAGCCTCAGTCCCAGAGGCAGACGTGTGACAAGGGAAAGACCTGGAAGGGTGGTACCTTTTGTCATTACGGTAGGGCCGGGAGATGGCATCAAGCTCAGAGTGGGGACCAAAACTGAGAGTGGGGACATCCCTGTGCTGCAGGGTTGAGGGAAGAGGAAAGCACAATTTTAGGAACTAGGGAATAATTAAGGAAAGCTGTCAACCTCATCCAACCTAATGGGCCCAATCCAGTCTAATTCAATCTCATCCAGCCCACTGGGCTAATGAAACCCACCCCACACGGGCGGAGAACCAGCATGGCGCCAGGCACTGAGCTTCTCGATGACCTTTGGGAATGGCGTACTCTGACCCCAGACCTGGGAGTCGGGTGGGGACCCCCCCTTTTTTTCCCCCTCCAACTGACTTTAGAAACAGACAAAAACTTTTACAAAAGCTGCTTTTCCTAGAAGGGAAACTTCAGAGCTGCAGACCTTCCCCGATGGCCTCTGCATGTGTGGGAGCAGAAGCAGGGTCTGGTGGGGGCTGTCTGCCAGGGACGGTATCGCAGGACCAGCCTGGAGAGGAGGCTGTCCCTGTCTGGAGGGAGCAGGACCCCTCACTTCCAGTGTGTGAGCCAGTCTGTTAGCTGCAGGTCCAAACCATAAAACATACTTGCTCATAGCTGCATTATGCACATCTTTAAAAACTGCACAATTAATACATGAATATACAGCACATTTTTTGTTATAAATACTCCAAGGAATCCAGAAAAAGTGGAAACTCTTGCATACTCAATTCTGTTCTTTTCCTCTGAGCAGCTGTCAGTATTTTTTAAATCCTTCAGAATTTTCAATTCTCCAGAATTTCTCTGTGTGCTATCATGCATACATGTGCATTTATAAATACATAGTTTAGTTTAGCATGGGGGTATTTTTTTCAATACAAATGAGACCACGCTGTATGTATTGTTCTGACTTGTGTTTTTCACTTACCAACGTGTCTGGGAAAAATCTCCCCCAGGGGCCTCCAGATCTTCTTACCCGTTTTAACTGTTGCAGGAGGCTGGGGGCCCGTGCGCATGTATTTGCCCTCCTGAATGTAATCACCCTGCTACTGACGAACATTGGTTTCTAAATGTTTGCTCTTACAAACAGTGCTGCAGAAAGGATCTTCATCTGTGCTCCTTGGGGTACATGTGTAAGTATTTCTTTAGGGCAGATTCCAAGAAGGAAAATCGCTCTGTTGAAGAGGAGGTGTGCTTTTTAATTTTAACGGATGCTGCCAAGTCCCCAGCCACCTCTCTAGGACAAAGGCTCCACCAGTTCATACACCCCTCAACATCTGTCTCATCTGCCCCCTCCAGTGGGTGGGTGGCTTCTTCTCTGGGGTCTCACCCCTCTTCTGCTTGTCCCTCTTACAGTCTTCTTGCCTCTCCTAGAGGTCTTGGCCAAATGTCACCTTCCTGTCCTTTGCCACCTAATTGCATCAAAGGTCTCCTTTTAAGGACTGGGAGTGCTATCTTAAAACAGAAAGCAGATAAATCAAGGAGTGATGACTGTCATTTCAGAAGGACTTTTTTTTGGTTCTACAATGGGATGTGCTGCAGGATTTGGAGCAATTCATTGACCGAAATTGACTCACTCTGGAATTCATCCATTTATCCATCCATTCATTCACTCACAGCATTAGGGTCGCTGCTGGTTGCTTCAGAGTCCTTGCCTTCAGACAGCACACTCTCCTCAATGGAGCGAGACGTGCAGAACACTTGGGTTAGTTACGTTAATTTATATTAATAGCCAGCTGGCTGCTGTTCAAATGCGTTAAATGCCAAAAGGAGAGCGATCTCAGTAGTTGAGAAACCAGAGACGCTTTAAGGATGCAGCTAACAGATTAGCACTAAGATTTACTAGCCCACAGCCAATGATCACGGGGGCTGTCCAGCCGGTTTATCACAGCATAAGTAAACACAGGGACTTCTCCATCCCTGGAAGGCAACAGCTGTTTTCAGCTGTGTGAAGGAGGAGGGGAGAAACAGGAAAGAGATGACTTCTCCAGGTCCCATTCCTCCTGCCCTTCCCAAGGGAGCCTGACCATCAGTAGGAATGCTCACATTCACTCATTCATTCTGGTTGATGTCTTTAAAAGATTTGTTTGTGACTCTCTAACCTACCCAGTTGGCAAGAAGAAGATTTCAGTCTGCATAAAGAGGTGTCCTCTACAGATTTTGGGGTTTTTTTTGCCCCTTACGAAAAAAACCTTAGCCATCAGAAGCCGACACCACCCTGTTCAGAGTTCAGATGCTGCTCTTGATTCAAAAGAGAACACGGTGCTGGGTAGCAGGGCCGAACCAAGAAATGTTCTGATTTACTGTCTCCTGAGTAAGATACAGTAGGTGAGTCAACAGACAGTAGGCCTCCTTCCTCTGCTGGGTCTGAGGAGGAAATAGGCCACTGAGAGATAAGCCGCTGGCTTCCAACGTCAGAGCCCAGTGCAGAGAGGATGCAGGAGAAGCTAGTTCTGCTCTGATGGATGCTGGGGGCGGGTGGGGATCACAAAAGGTCTGGACCCAGACTGGGGCTGCCATGTCAGTTAGAACCATTTTTGGCTTATCCATTTTTCTCTGTGCACTCAGTAAAATGACTTTTTTTTTTTTTTTTTTTTTTAGTTCTTAGTTTTAAAGCCTGTTGAATTCTGTTACATCGTCTCTGGAGGTTAGGCAGAGCTTAAATGGACTGTAAATTATTGAAGTTAGCCCTCAGAGATCATTCTGCAACATTCCACCTATCCATCCTTCCATCTAAGAATTATAAGACCTAAAATTTTCCCTTAAGAAGTTTACGATGTACTGGGGGCATATTACACAGACACATACAGCTCTTAATCTGTGATTGATTGATTGTCTGCCTCTCCTGCTGGACTGTGAGCTCTGAGAAGAGCCAGGTCAGTCCTGTCCATCACTGTATCCCTCATGCTCAACACAGCACCTGGTACCTAGTGGATGCTCAGTAAATGACTGAGTCAGCAGGAAATGATCAAGGACTGGAGCAGGAAGGCTCAAGGCCTGTGCGGGGGTCAGTGTGGATCAGAGCAGGGCTGGAGAGTAGTGGGGTACAATCACTGGGAAAGGTGATAGCTGGAGCCAGGAGGTAGAATGTGGCCTTTATTCTCTAGGTTGGGACAGACATTAACGGGTATCAGGCAGGAGAGTGGGAGGATAAAGTAGGCTCTTTCTCGCTCTCTCATGCACTCATTGACTCATTCATTCCACTCAATACAGTTATCAAGCATCTTCTATATGGAAGGCACCATATAAAATGCTGAAATATAAAGAACAGAAATAAGACAGAGTCTTATTCTCAAAGAGCTCACAATCTGGTAGGGGAGACAGATAAGTAAACAGATGATTATAATGTGTAAATTTTATGCGAGAGATTCACACAGAGTACTCCAGGATGGCCTTCTGGAGGAGCTGAATCTCGAAGGACATGTACAAATTAGGTAAGGAAAGGGTGGGAGGGGTGTTGTTGGCAGGGAGAGAGAGGAGAGAGCATGTGATGCTTGGGAAAAACTGCACACAGTTTAGGATGGTTGGTGCTTTGTGTGGGAGGCCGGGGGAGTAGAGAGAGATGCTGTCGAAAAGTAGGCAGGGGCCCAAACATAAAAGGCTGTGAAGAGGTTCCTGGACTTCATCCTCAGGGAAAGGAGGGAGGGAGATGCTCAGATTTGTATTTTAGGAAGATCATGTTGACTCAGAGAATGGATTGGAGAGGGACACGATGGGTAGCAGGGAGACCGGCGAGGCAGCTGCTGTTCTGACCCAGGTGAGGAATCGAGAAGGACTGAATTAAAGTAGTGTGTCCGGGGTAGGAGATAGTGATAGCTAGCATTTACTGAGCACTTGCTGTATGCCAGAACTGTTCTGCGTGCATGTATTAACTCATCTGGTCTTCTAGTTACCCTTTGAGGTAGGAACCACCACTATTTCCTCATTTTACAGCTGAGGAAATGAGGCACAGGGTCACCATCTAGTAAATGTGTACTTGTACTCAGGCCATTTACAGAATTGGGGGACCTAGTGGGGAGCAGCAGTTTTGGGGTGGGGTGTGGGCAGGGGAAGAGGACGAGTTGAGTTTAGACTTGATTTGAGATGCCTGTGGGAATCTGAGGGGAGGTACTTGGCAGCACCTGGATTGCTGTGTCTGGGGCTCAGGAAAGAGATCTGGGCTGGGGGTAGTGATCTCAAAGTCATGGTAAAGGGCGAACTCATTCAAGGAGACTGCAGAATGGGACAAACGAAAAACAGCATTTTGGGGTGCCCATCATCTAAGGGGTGAACAGAGAAAGAACTGCTTATGAAGGTGACTAAGGAGGAGCAGGCAGAGAGGTGAGAAGGTAACCAGAGCTGAGCAGAGAGAACTGCGTCTCGGGGGGGCGTGGCCAGCAGCCCCCGTGCTGCTGAGAAGCCAGGTGGGATGCAGTGGGGAGTATCCTTGCTGACAAAGACTGGATTTGGCCACAAAGATTTCCTGGGTGACTTTGATGAAGAAGAGTTTCAGTGGGATGCTTTCAGGCGGGCTGGGAAGTGAAAGGGAGGTGAAGAAGCAGAGATAAGCAAGTCTGGAGAATGCTGGTGGAGACTCTATTAGGAAGGGAAGGAGCGGGAGAAGGCAGAAGGGAGGCAGGATAGAATGACTTCATCTCCTTCTAAGACCTGAGCATGTTTTATGTGGATCCGTTTTGGGATTCCCTCAACAGAGCTGAGCACATTGGCTCATCCGAGCCAAGCAACACTCCTTTTAAGGACCTTCTCCTCCTTCCTCCACCCACTGGCATCGCCCCCACTTTGATAAAAACAAACTCTCATTGTTGTAGAAAAACATGGTGAAAACCTGACTATTGGCAAAACCATCTGGAGATCTGAAGATGTTCCTCCCTTCGAGGCTGAGTGGTGACAAGGGATGAAGTAGCTGGGCTGGTAGACGCTTAATTGATTCTGATTATCATCTGTTTATGGGAAACAATACACCCTGCTGATCACGGAGGGATGGCCACACAGCGGGCCATCCCGCCTTCTGGCGCCTCCCCAGTGCTTTCTGGAGCAATACTGGATGCTCCCCTATTTGTGTGGCTCTAGCTTTGATAGTTTGGGAGTTGCTGAAGGCATGTGTAACCAATTCTGTCCCCTGCCTTGAAAAACACAACTGATCAAGCGTCCATTCTAATGGGGTCTACGAAGCATATTAAGGACCATGGATCCAACTGGCAGATTGACAAATGAGTCTTCTCTTTGGAAAGGCACTTAAGAAGCTGTATTTGGAATCTTGAGAGGAGCTGTCAAAAGCAGTTGGGGGGCACCTCACCCAACTTCTGGGCTTTTAAAATTTGGGGTGGAGTGTGGAATAGATACTGTTTCTCATTGTGAGCCACAGTAGATTTCCCTCCAAATGTTGGAGGTGTGGCCAACCTATGCTGAAGGCAAAGGCTTAGGTTTCCATAGGAGCTGACTGTGCGCACACAGCCTGCTAAGGACCTAACTGGGGCCGGAAGGACCCAAACGCTTGTGTTTGCCTTGTGCATTTACATCCCCCCAAGAGGCTCGCAGGCAGCTGCTCCGTGCAGGATGTGGTGTGATGATGGCATTCTCATGGTACTTCGGATACAGTCCAAGCAAGGACCTATCATAGAATCCGGGTTGTGGAACTGGAACCCAGCGGCTCCACACTTGTAGTGGAAGGGGTTCCTGGTGAGAATGGGAGACCTCCGGGCAGTGATTGCCCACCTTGGCTCCCCACGGTGTTTCTGAGACTCTCAAATATAAACCCAGGACCATATTCTCCAGGAACCTTTCTGAACAATGAGTCTGGTGGCCAGCCGACTACCCAGAGCCTCCAGATTCATTCTCAAGCCTATCAAGAAGCATGGGCAAGGTGACTGATTGCCTAAAGATTTGATGGACACATTGGATAAACATTTAGAAAACAAGAATCACCATCAGGCTCTTGGAGGAGGAAGTGGGTGACGAAAATTTTCTGATATCAAATCATGACCGGAAGTCCCATCAGGGTTAGCAGTCCCCTTCAGTTCGGGGCAAAGAGTCTGACTGGCCACGTCAACGCTGCAGACAGCTTGTCTTGTGCTCTTACCACGTGAACGTCCTGGCTTTGCCCTTTCACATCTATTCGCTCACTCATTTAATTCTCCCCATGTTCCAGAGTCGGGTGCTCACCCTCCCCATCTGATCCATCCACTCTTGTGTACACAGACGGCTTCCAGATCTCTCTCTCCAGCCTCGACCCTTTCATGAGCTTTTGCTTTGATTTGAGTCTCCAGGTGGGCAGCCAGACATGATCCAGAGAGCGTCATCCATCACAGGCTGGCTCAACAGCCTCAGGGAGAAGGGGCCCTCGGGGCAGATTTTAATGGGAGTTTGGTGGGGTGGGCGGGGGGAGGCAGGGAGAGCATTCCAGAGCAGCAAGTGTTCTCTGGATGCAGAGTGCAGATTTGAGCAGTAGCGTATATTCATTTTTTCAACCATGCACATTTACCGAGCTCATATCCAAGCAAGGCACAGGGGGTAGCCCATCCTTGCTCTCAGGGAGCTCCCAGTCTACATGGTGAGACAAGGGCTGATGGAGGCTAAAGAAGGCAGTTTTTAAGAGGTGTAAGGAGCATGATGCACAAGGGGAAGGTAAGTCCTGAAAGTTCTGTGTCCCTTAGGAGTGCGACAAAATCGGCAAGAAACCCGCTTCATTCTGTGAGCGCTCCAAGGCCTTGCTCAACTTCACTTTCCTGGCACAAGGTGCTCAGCGAATATTTGGAACATTTTCTCAAGGACTAAATGAACATACAAGGCGTCCTACAGGGACACTAGCTGCTTCTGGAGGAGCCCCTTGGCCACCCCAGCACCACCACCACTCTGGAGGAGTGGCTGGACGGGACTGGGAAGGTCTTCTTGGAGACCATGATCTTTGAACAGTATCTAGAAAGATGAATAAGGCCTTTTCCAGGTAGGTAAGATGAGGAAGGGCAGCCGGGCAGAAGGAACAGTGGGTGCAAATGCACGGAGGCAGGCACCAGAGAGCCCGGAGTGTCCGGCGGGTGGTTCTCCCATGGTGGAAGGTAGGGACATGAGGGTTAAGCACAGGCAGATGATGCGGCTGGCGAGGGGGCAGGGGCCGGGTGGAACAGGACCTCGGATGCCATTCTAAGGAGTTGGGCTTTTGCAAATTACAGGAGGCCCAGGAATTTGAGGGGTTTAGGCAGGGCAGGGATGTGGCCACCATGTGTGTGGGCTGAAGCAGGGGTACCACCAAGGAGCATGCCTAGAGACTCTCGTCAAAAGTTTTAGGGTGGCTATTACCTGGGCCCCTGCTTCTCACCACCAGAAACTCAGGTTCTGCCTCCCAGACCTGGGGAGGAGGGGTTATCTCACATGTCCCTACCACAATTCACCTTAACAGCACCCTACGCTACTTGGCATGAGGGAGGGAGTCAACAGCTGGCAGAGCAGGGAGCAGGTGCAAAACTGCTCTGAGCCAAACTGCCAGGTGTTACCCGTGTGCCTGAGTGACCCCCAGGCTGCCAATGCTGGAGGCCCTCTGAGGTCATCCAACTCCATCCTCCCATTCTGTGGATGGGAAACCTGAGGCCCAGGGAGGGAAGCAACCCGTCCAGGTTCTCATGGCACAGACAGGACCAGAATCCAGGCCCCCTGGGCTCCCAGTCTGGTGTTCTCTCCTCAGATAGATCTGCTCAAAGTTGAGTCCTGCTACCGCCCCAGGTCTACGATCTGCCGTGAGTTACTTAGCTGTGCAGTTTTGTCATCTGGAGCATGGTGATAAGAACAGCTCCCTTCCGGGGTTGTTGTGGGGATTAGATGAGACAATGCACGCCAAGTGTCTGCAGCTTGATGCCTGTGGGTAGCGGGTGGCCAGGTAGAAGGAACTGTTCCTGTTCTCGCCCCTTGGGTTTCTGTTTCTGCCCCGAGGCTGTTACCCCACTGCCTGTCTCTGGTGGTGGTGGTGCTGGGGTGGCCAAGGGGCTCCTACAGCAGCTGAACTGGGGTGGGGGCACTTCTCAGATGGTCATACCTTGGCTTGATTGGGTTTAGGGCAAATACTGATTGAAAAAAAAGCAATCTTTGGTCTGGGTGACAGCCCAATCATGTGTTCTTTGGGATGACAAAGTACAGTGAAAAATACTGAGAGAAGTGCAGGTGTGCATTTTTGCACGAGTGGGGTGACTTTCCCAGGCAAAAGGACTTTCCCGTTTACAAAGGGGGTTCATGGCAGGATTCCTGCAAGTCACCATTCTTCTCAGGACTCTCCCTGAGGACTCAGTTTCTCTGGCACGACTCACACCAGCTTTCTAGTGAAGAGCCTTCTGCTCCCCGTTGTCTTGCCATCCCTGCCTTTCTTGAAAGATTCCCTTGAGCTCTGAGCCGAAGCAGCAGAATCCTGGCATGGGAAGAGTGTAGCTGCTTATAGATCGTAAGACCACCATGATTTTATGTGACATCAAGAAAGAGAAAGAACTGCCAACTGTAAATGAGATGCAATTGATTGGGGAAAAAAAGCCCCAATTTCAGAAATGTTAAGACATGGGGAAAAAAAAAACCCCAAAAACCCGTGCATTAGAATCAATGTTTGAGAACCAGAGTCAGCTGGACAGGTTAGTTCTATCGACAAAATGAGAACATACAAATGAGGGCCAATCCCCAAATGATACCTGGGTTAATATTATTTAATGATTATTTTTCCGTTGTGAAAGAAACCAGTAATAAACAGTCTCTAGAAGGACGGATGCGGGTCTGTCTTGTTCAGCACTGGATCTCCATCACTCTTAGTAAGTGTCCATCCAGTATTTGTTGAATGAATAAACAAAGCAAAGCCACATTATAAGACATGTGGCAAACCCAGAAAGTGAATCATCCAGAATTCCCCCACTGTGGGTATTTTGTCTTATTTCCTTCGAATCTTATTTCCTTTTATGAATATGCTCTTTTATATGTGTGTAAACATAATGTATTATTAGATTTAGCTCCGGGATGTGTTTTTGTATTTCTCTATTAATATGAATGAAATGTGAGATGAGACAGTGCGGGAACACTTTGAAGACTGTGAAATGTTTAACCAAATATCTTATTATTAGTTATAATAACCATAGCAATACTAATATGAATGAAGCTGATTTTCTGAAAATCTACTTCAAAGCAAACAGTGAATTGGTCCTCTGAAGCTGGGAATCTGTTCTGTCCCTGATCACCACGGGAGTCCCTCTTTTTCATGTTGGGAAGAGAAGGAGACTTAAGGGTTCTGAAAAGACGTCAACTCCAACTTCCTACCTGGCCTAGAAGCCTCTTTGGTGTCACTGATGGAGAGTTGGTGAGGATGGGGGACGACTCAGCACATCTCTTGGGACATGACTGACAGCAGCCTGCAGAAAAATTCCCTTTTTCCAACCTCCGCTAGCGGTGAGACGAAGTTACCCTGGGGGTTTCAAAGGAGGCTGTTCACTTCCTCTGCATGTTAATAGCAGTGTGGATGCCAGAGGGGTGTCTGCACAGGTAAGTCATTCATGATCAGGGTGGCGGTTACATGCAACAAACCACAGAGTCAGATCTGCCTTGGACAATTTTCGTCAAAACTTCACCATTCGATAGCCAAAGCATTCATGCGCACGCTTATCAGTCTAACCCGTGCCTGGTTCTTGGAAGGGCGGTGGGTTGACTCACAAAACATGCACAAGGGAGGATGGACAGATATTCTCTCCTTGACCAAGCTCTAGCCAGGCTCTTCTGTGCCCTCTTCTCCACTAGGCTTCAACCCTGTCCTACAGAGACCCGGACAAACCCTGACACAGTTTCTAGCAGCTCAAAGCCAGATCCATGGGGTGACCTCAGCCTCCTCAAAGTCCCTGCCTGAGGAAACTCAAGGCTGTCAAAAAAATTTACCATTTCTGTTAACAGACACACATGACTGTATCTAGAAGAGATAAACAACAAGGACCTACCGTACAGCACAGGGAACTACATTCAATTTCTTGTAATAACATGTAATGGAAAAGAATTTGAAAAGAAAAAAATATATATGTACGCCTATGTAGAACTGAATCACTTTGCTGTACACCTGAAACTAACATTGTCAATCAGCTACATTCCAATAAAAAATTAAAAACACAAAAAAGAATTTACCGTTTGTCCCCACCAGTACCTACAGGTAGGGCCCCGTCTCCCTGAGTTTGCGGAAGGAGAGGAGCCTAACATGGCTCGGGTCCAATTAGCAAACTCAGGTGGGTTTCCTGCGGACTGTTGTAACGTTTCATTTCCCGGACTCTGCTCAGGCGCCCTCTCTTCCTCCCACTTCCCCCTTGTTCTCCCTTTAAAATGCCAGGTGCCTTCTGCACAAACCGAAGTTGAGTTCAGTTCATGCTGAACCCTCTTCCCTATTGCAATAGTATATGACCGATTAAATGTGTCCTTGCTGCTTTAATGAGCGCCCGGCTTTGTTTATCTCTGACAGTATTCAGAGGCTGGCTGTCACATCCAGGCTAACAGCTTGGGCTCCGGGCTTTCTGCACACCTTGACCTGTTAGTCTGCGTTCTTATTCTTCCTGATTCAGATCCTCAGCCCTAAACTTGGCTCCTGCCATCTGCTTCTTGCCCTCCCTCTTTGTCCTTAAGGATGGAGTTTTCTGGTTGCACCACTTGGCTCCCACCTTGCACACTCTTGCACACTCCACCTCGGCCCACACCACCTGCTTCCATCTTTGGGGCCGTAGACGCCGGGCCAACCTCCCAGCCTCCTCTATCCCTGCCTCGAAGCCGCCGTCCCTCCCGCTACGTGCTGCACTTGGAGGTTGATCTTGGCCTTTGGCAACCGCCCAGCTGTAAGTACCGGGAAAGTTTTGTGAGGTCACACCATTGATGCTGTCCCAGAGAGTCAAAAAGACAGCTCGCTGAGAGACGTAAAACCAGTTTCTCATACAGAAGATCGCTTCCTAAAATGGCTAAAGAGCTGTGATCAGTCCTGGATGAAAGATGATTTGAGCCACATTTTAATAACAAGCTGAGCCCCCGTGTTACGTGTGTACCTCTTTGCTGACCATTCCTTCCTGGTTCTCCCTTCCTCACACCCTAGAGCCGGGCTGCCTACCCCTCATTCACTGAGCTCAGTGCTCCAGGCCTCCCAGGGCAAGTTGTCTTGGGTGATCTGGCTTAGAACTTCCTCAGAATCACAGTCTCCCCAGTTTTCATTCTAGGCACACCAGGAGATAAGAAGGAAAAAGCCTCCTGATGTCTCTCTGCAGTCCTGCTTTGAGACCTCCGTCCTACTGAGAATTTACGGAAGTCTCCCTTCTGAGATGCGAAACCCACGTCAGACACGAGGCTGTGCCCGTTCCTCGCTCCACGGACACACAGACTGGATGCAGCAATCCTGGCTGGCCGGGAGCGTCCCAACCCCCGGCACTAAATCAGAAAGGAAGGAAGCCTCTAAAAGCTTCCTTCCACTTAAACCCCATTACCGGAGGGTGATGGCCCGTCCCTGTTCCTTCTCGCAGGCCACTTTGTGTTGTATTAACACAAGTGATGAAACATATCCAGCCCCGGTTAGCAGTTTCCCTTAGTATCCGCCGTCCTCTCATCCCACCCCTACAAAGATTTTTTTTTCCCTAGAATGATTCGTTAAAAAAAAAAATCAACCAATTCAGTGAGAAAGAAAAGTAAGCTGGGTTTCCCCAGCTTTTTAGAAACGGACAGGTGGTGCGGGAGAATCGGGTTGCAGAGGTCAGCTGACGCCTTTCTCCCATTTCAGGGCACGTCCCTTTAGCAAGCGCAGCCCTGCTGCACCCTCCTGGGTGGATCCAGAGCCTCCCAGGAGTGGAAATCCCATTTCGCCTCCTCACGCCTCTGCAGATGGCCGGGAGAGGCCGGGACCACCATCCTAGAGAGCCCGGGAGACTTACCCTCTGCTCCTGTGTGGCCACGAATGTCTGGAACCCTGGCGCCACCCCAAAGCCCAGCTCTTGGATGAAAGGCGGCTCAGACTGACTGTGGATCTGAACTTTCACTCCTGCTTCAAACGTCGTTTCCTCTGAAAGAACAAAGAAGGACAGAGCCACGGGTCAGTGACAACAGCTGCTCGTGGAGTCCTGGGACTGAAAAGCTCAAAGAAAGGGATGCTAGAATGGCCCACGGTGGGCAGAATCACAGCCCCCAGAGATTCCACACACCCTCATCCCTGGACACGGTGGCTACGTCACCTTACATGGCGAATAGGACGCTGCAGATGGAGCTAAGGATTGTCCTCAGTTAACCAGATGGCCCAGTGTGATCACAAGGGTCCTTATAAGAGGGAGGCATGAGGATCAGAGACCGAGAGAGAATGGAAAGATGATATGCTGCTGGCTTTGAAGGTGAAGGAAGGGGCCACAGGCTCAGGGATGCGGGCAGCTTCTAGAAGCTGGCAAAGGCAAGGGAATGGACATTCCCCTAGAGCCTCTAGAAGGAAGGTGGCCCTGCTGACCCTGGGAAACCCATTTTTGATTTCTGGCTTCCAGAATTGTAAGATAATAAATGTGTGTTGTTGCAAACTGCTGAGCTGGTGGGTAATCTGTTTCAGCAGCAATCAAATAAAACCAAAAACCAAAAAACAATGAATTCAGGTCAGTTAAGCCAAATCCTTGCTTCAGTCTCCAAAACTGTATAGAATGGGGTTATAAAGTGAGTCAAGGACCCATTCTTTTTATTTACTAACTTCTCTCCTGGACCACGAGCTGAGACGAGGAGATCGGGAGGAAAACATGACGATACAGCAGTAGAAATAAACATACTGGGCTGGCCTGTAACCCAAGTGCCTGCCCCTTGGAGCTGCAGGAGATGGGTAACTAGAAACAAAGCTTCTCCCTTTTTTTTCCTTGGCAGGAGAAATGGCTCTTGGCAGTGAGGGCTGGGGGTAGGGGGCAGAAAGGGATGGGATGGGAGAGCCTGGCTCATCCTATATACTGGCGCTCAAAATGGGTGGAGAGGGCACCTGTGGGATATATCAGCCTTCTCTGGGGCTCCTCTGTCTCACTCTCTACAAACAGACTCCAGAATGAACTTTCCACAATGCAAACCTGTGTCACTTACAAGGAGCCTCATTCCCTTAGCCCGCCCCTGTGCCCGCCTTGCTCTGGGCAGCCCTCTGCTCTGTGGAACCATGTGGTTGAACCACCAGGGCCACTGGATTGGCTGTCCCGGGTATCTGCTCCACATGGATGCATGGGTATCTCCTGCCTGGAATGTCTTTCTACTTTGTCCACCAGACCATCTCCCCACCCTGCGGAGTCAGCCCCCAGTCCCACGTATGCCTGATAAAGCCTCTGCCACATCCTGTCACGGTCCTTTATCTGACTGTCTTTTCCACCAGGGTGGAGCATCCTGAGGCCAAGTTCTGGGCTTTCTGTCTGGATCTCAAAGGTCCTGCACAGGGCCGGGCATCTAGCAGACACCCAGGGGACACCTGCTGAATGAATGAGTAAGAGATGTGTGACTCAAACCTCACTCATGTATTAATGGGCAAGGCCCATCTAGAGTCCACATCAAGGAGCACTCCAAAAGCAGAGGATGGGGAGAGGACGGGTAGATGCAGAAATCAGGGAAGATGGAGCAGGGGAGAAAGGGAGGTCAGAGGTCAAGGAGGGGAGATGTGTCAGCACTGGGGCCATAGCATGGGGTAAGTCTGGGGACGCGTTCCAAAGCTGGCACAGATGAGAAAGGCGAGGAAGGAAGAGCTGGGGCCAGGCACAGGAATGGGCAGGACCCAGGACCACCTGACAGCCTGGGACCGAGGCAGGGAGAGGGGTCTGGAGCTGGGTGAAAAGTCCAAGCCTCGGGGCACGGGGAAAGAAAGGGTTAGTCGGCAGACAGGGACCAGAGGGAAGGCCAGGTAGGGCTCTCACTGTCCAGACGGGGAGTCCAGCGGCTGAAGTGGGGCTCAGGCAAAAGAGAGCCTCGGCCAGGATTCCTTTCATAAACATCTTCGTGGGGCCGGAGAGAATCCAGGGCCATCCACGAATACCACCCCCCGCCCTGGGCCGTCCTCCAGCTGATTCAACTCCTCCATCATCTCTTTACCCAGACGGCTCCATCCAAACTCCTGCCCACACGTCCGGCGAGCCTGTGGTTTGCGGTCTATCTCTCCCATGGGCCTGGCCCTCAGGGACATCCTGGGGAGGGACTGTGGGAGGGGGAGGATGGGCGGGAAGAGGAGGGTGGAGTGGGCAGCTTCCATCGGCTGTACTTCCTAAGGTCTAAGAGAAGAGCTGGGGAGAAGCCCAGGAGCAGGAGCATAAACCGGCTTGAACGGGGGACAGAGTGGACACCCAGTGATACTGGGACACAGGGAGGCTTGTGTTTGGACGAACCGAAAGCATGTTCAGTGAGCTGTGGGGGTGGGATGGGAGAGATGCCCAAACTTGTTTTCCGGAGCTCGCTGAAGCTGTGCGCCTGCTATGTAAGTGAGCTCGAGAAACCTTAGAGCCAGGGAGACAGGCTCAAAGGGGGAACCCGTGGTTACAGGGAGAAGTGAGAAATGAGGCCTTTGTGCCAGCAGCGCCGTGGGGAGTGGGCAGAGCAGAGAGCCAGGCATGCCTGTGCGAGCGAGAGCCGCCCGAGGCGTCTCAGACTGGCTTCGGGTCCGGAAGGGGAGTTGATTCCAGAAGCAGCAAGAGCTGGCGCAGAATAAATTCCTCAAGTATTCTCATCATTACAAACACGCAACAACCGGATGGGCAGAGGCAAAAGAGAGGGACGAATGAGGTTTCTGCCCTGTTCAGAACACGCCGTCCAGGAGAACCTTCTGCCAAGATGGACCGTTCTAGAATCTGTGCTACCCAGCGTGGTAGCGTTAGCCATGTGAACCGTGACCAGTGCAAATGAGGAACTCAGTTTATCGTTAAATAAATCAGTTTAATTTCCTCCCCAGTTTTATTGAGGCGTAACTGACAAGTAAAACTGCGAGCTATTTAAAGTGCGCAATTTGATATACGCATACATACACTGAATGGGAAAGGATTCCGCCGGTCGGGTTAATTAACATTTCCGTCATCTCACACATTTACCTTTTTTCCACCTGCTTTATTTATCTTTTTTTAATCCAATCGAATTTAATGAATTGAGCTTAAGTGTGAGTAGCTACCTGTGGCCGGCGACAGTCTTAGTGGGCAGTGCAGTTGTAGAATGCCAGCTGTGAGCAGACCCCGGCCCTCTCGGAGCCTCTGGGGTGACCAGGGCTCCACCACCCTGCTTTCCTAAGCAGGTGCCCATGTGGGGTCTCTGGACTGGAGGCCCTGGGTGATTTGGGCAGGGCTCTGAGCAGCAGAGCTGTGCACATGCGTGGTCAGCCCATGACTGTAGTCCCACATCCTCCCTGACCCTGCTTTTCCCAAAGCACCACTTACTCTCACATCTCCAGATAGAGTTTGTTCCTTTCTCGTCACAGAGCTGGCCTCAGTTTCCCCCTGTGAAATGGTTCTCCAGTTTCACAGTGAACAACAGCCCGCTCCAGTCCCTGCCTGATACCCACCCTCAGGCTCCCCCATTTCCTGGACGTGGCATACTTCAGGGCAAGGACGAAGGCCCGCTTTGAGAAATGGCATCATGAAGCATGGACAGTTAGAGCCACAGGCCCAGCGCATGCACCTCCAAGGTTCCCAGACGAGAATGCACGCTGAAATCATGCAGGGAGTTCTGGGTGACCAGTCAGGGGAGCCACTCCTAGAAATGCTGATTCTGTCGCGCTGGGGTGAATCCCAGGCATCAGCACGTCCCGGGATTCTGATACGGGTTATCTGAGGCCAAACACATTTGGGCAAGCAGTGACGTAGTTCAGAGAGGGCAAGTGACTTGCCCAAGGACACACAGCAAGTCAAGAGCAGAGCAGGGGCCAAAACCAGGTCTCCTGACTTCCACTTTCTACCCCACTAAGGGTGGGGTTTATTTCGTGGGAGCAGATGTCCCGGTTCACAGCTCTGGGGCTCTGACTGGGGGTGGGGGAAAGGAGTATCTCTTTCATTGTCATATCCCCTAAGGCTCCTAGCACAGTGCCTGGAACGGGGCAGAGCTCAGTAACTGTCGAATGAAGCAAATGAGAAAGGAAGTGTCCTCTGCTGGGTCCACAGTTCCCTGCCCTCTGACCAGCTGTGAGTCTGCCCAGGGTCTGGCTGGACCCTGAGAAACACCCGCACCACACGCCGCCCAGGCGACAGGCTTCCTCCCACGAAGCAGGCTGCAGAAGGTCTCTCCCGCAGCCACGCAGCGGGGCCGCACACAGAGCAGCAGCAGTAACAATAGCTGGGACCACCCTTACAATTCTCCCGTCTCAGGGCAAAATGACATGTGCGGCCCCTCATTAAAAAAAGAAAAAAAGATTGAGAATTTCAAGAACAGCAAGAGCAAAGCATCAAACCCAGAGTGAGAGCCTCCTGAGCCTGGGTGACGGCAAAGGTCGCACACCCGGGAGGCCAGCCCTGATCACAACCCTGATGGGTGCTGGACAGAACTGCTCACACCACCTGCCTGCTCCTCTCACCACCAAATGACCCCCCGCCAAGTTAATTCAAAGAGTGCAGGCCCCTAGTGCAGCAAAGGATTGGTTTACACTTCATGAACGGCAGGATTCAAAGTCCCAGAGAGAGAGAGAGAAAGCGGAGAGATGGGGAGGTGATTCCACACCCGCAGTGTTACGAGCTCTTGTTCATGGGGACCCGCCTGAAACCCTGAGCGCTTAACAGGGAAGATGATGTTGAATCAGGAGGAGGCTGAGAGTCCAACCTGCAGAAGCCAGAGTCTACCCACTCTTTTTAGGAGCAGAGCCATGGCCAGCCAAGCACACCAGGTGAAGTCTACCCGGGGAGCATCTCCCGTGCCTGCGGAAAGGACTGGGAAGCTCTGGGGTGGGGGTGGGTGTGGGGGGGAGACGGAGCGTGACGGGCAGAATGTATAATGGGGCCGGGAAGGTACATCGCAATAAAAGCAGCTTGCATCTTTAATCTTTGCAAATTACAGGAAGCACATGGAGGAAATAAACACTGGAGAGGAGCAGGAAAAGCAGCTTCTCTGAACATCTGGAGGAATTTTCGAGGCTAAGGCAGGGGTGTGTGGGTACAAAGCAGTCATGTGTTGGATGAAGTTGTCTTTGTAACCGTGGCTAGGGTAGCTAGCCTGAGAGGAGAGGGTGGGAGGGAGGCCAGCTGTGTGGTGGGACGCATCTCAGTGCGGGGTGGCTTCTGTTTGTCCGGCTCCTCCCTCATCCTTTCCGCTCTGCTCTCTGCCCTGGGAGCTGCACTTTGGGAGGTGCTGTTGGGCCCCCTTGCTCTCTGGCTTTGGGTTGGCTTCAGCCAATGGTGGGCCCAGGTGGGAAACTGGAGGAGAGAGGAGAGTCAGGCTGGGCTATTCAGTCCCTCAACTTGATTTGCTGGGTCCCTGTGGATTAGCTGCGGGCCACCTTGAAAGGGCACAGCTCCGGGTGGGGGCGGGGAGGTGGGGCTGGGGGAGCTCTCCATTCCGACAACAGCCTTTTCCCTAGGCGTGGTCACGGCTGTCCCCACTAGCAGGCTCAGGATCCCGCCCCATCCGTACTGCCTTCCCTCAGCCTTGTCTGCACTTGCGGGACTACTCCTTCATTCTTCTTGCATTGCCCAGTCTGTGGGTGCTGTTGGTTTCCCGGTTGGATCCTGATGGGTAGAGAGGGAGGAGGCGGGAGGAGGCCCCTCTGCCGCACCATTCACTGCAGGACAGCCATTGGTTGGAGCATTCTTTGGGGTGGAGACCTCACTACCTGCAGGGGTAGCCTGTAGTTTCCAAAGTTCATCCTTGCGCGGAGTTGAAAATACCTGCTTATAGATTTTACCCCCTGCTTCTAGCCCCACCCTTCTTTGTAGGATCTGGACTTATTTACAAAACAGAAACAGACTCACAGACATAGGAAACAAATTTATGGCTACCAGTGGGGAAAATGGGTAGGAAGGGATACATTGGGACTTCGAGATTTGCAGATACTACTATGTATAAACTAGATAAACAATAAGTTTCTTCTGTATAGCACAGGGAACTGTATTCAATATCTTGTAGTAATATATAATGAAAAAGAATAGGAAAACGAATAAATATATAGTCTACGTGTGACTGAAATGCTATGCTGTACCCCAGAAATTGACACAACATTGTAAACTGACTATACTTTAAAAAAAAAAAGGTCCTAAAAACCTGTTACTCCCTGTTGAACTGTTACCCAAAGCAACTTTTTTTTTCTTTTCTTTGTCTTCGTTTTTAAGGAACACTAGCTCTTGGTGGAAAGAATCAAGGACCAAATCAGAAGTCATGGATTCAGGCATGAGACTGTCGGACGGTCACTCAGTGTCTTGAGTGACTTACTTGCTTTACCACATCTGTGAAGTGGGTCTATCTGTTAAATGAGTCGAACTGCCCTGTCCACGTCACAAGACTGTCAGAGGATCAGGGGTCAGTATGCAGGCGGTGCGCCTTATATACTATAGGATGCGGTACCCGTGTTGGCAAAGGAGATAGTTAATGTTAGGTCTTAGTTATGCCACGGAGAAGTGTGGTCACACCTAACGCATTCCTATTAAACAAAATATTTACAAAACATACAATAGTAAAGGCACCGAGTGTGGAATTGGGTCCACATTCGGTGACCTGGGTCTCATTACGAAAAGATTTATTCCAAGGATCCTTTAAATAATGAGTTTTCCTAGTGCATTCAGGCTCCGAGATTATAAATGACTTGCTTGGAGGGCTGATAAGTCTGAGTGGGCAACCTGCGTGCAGGAGAAAGTGCAGGTCTCCAAGGCTGTAGGGGAAGTTGGTGGATGATTAAGATTCTATTGATAAAAATTCTGTTTACACCCACGGCAAGCTGGGTATAACCAGGTTACGGAACAGATCACGTACATAGATCGTGATGTGACTGTAGAATTCAAAACCATTGGAAGCATTACTGAATTCATAGCAACTTTTGTTACCAAATATTTTCTCAATCAATAAATGTAAAAAAGCAGGAGAGCATTCAGGTGGGGATGATGGCTGAGAAATGTTTTGGTGTTAAAAGGCATTCTCCTATTTCCACAGGGTGGGAGAAACAGTGGTCTAGATCAGAGCTTCCCACACTTGAATGTGAGTCACTGGAGATCCTGTTAATATGCAGATTCGGGGTGGGGGGGTGCTGAGATTCTGCATTTCTGACAAGCTCCCAGGGGATGCCAGTGCTCCTGTTGGAGGACCACACTTTGGTGGCAGGATGCACAGGAAGACATCTCTGCTTTAGCAGAACACATCAGGCCCGTGGTGATCTGGCCTCTGCCTACCTCTCCAGCCCCAGGCCTCCCTGTTGGATCCAGCTACCCCAGGACACCAGGGCTGTTCTTGGCCTTTGCTCCTGAGTCCCCTCCCTCTGCCTGGCATCTTATCTCCCCACGACCCACATGCCCAACTCCCGCGCACTGCGCAGCCACCTGCAGGCCTGAGACCAGGACCAAAGGTCATCTCCTCTCTGAAGCCTCCCCTGAGAGACCTTTTTTCTCCCTTGCAGACCTATGAGCCTCTCCTTTGGGTCCCAGCTGTCCTCTGTCAGCCAGGGCTGGATGACATTTACCCATTTACATGGCTCCTGTCTAGGCTGCAAATGCCTGCCGTTCCTTAAGGCACTTTACACAAGAGCTGTTGGATCAATGAATTTCCATCTCCTACATAAAAGGAGCCCTTGAGATTGTCTCTAGACTGTGAATGCTTTGAAAACCTGGACCAGGCTTTCCATCTGTGTCCCTGAGTGCCTGGCACATAGTAGGCGCTTTTGGCATTAATTTTTGTGCATTTTTTTTTAAGAAAAAGTGCATGAAGCAGGACTTCTCAGAATGATAAAAATCGGGCTTTTTCTTGCTGCTTAATGGATGCCTGCCTCCAACGGTGCTTTGGACACAGGACATCACTTCTCCAGGTTCCTTGCACCTGTGGAGACTGAGTATCCAGCACAAAGGCCTCCTCTGAGAGTGAGCTCGGAATCCTAGCAGGCTGCAGCGTGCTCCTGTGCTCCAGACTCTCACAATTCAGGCCAGAGCCCGCACCTCTCCTCTCGCGGAGGTCCTGGGTACCGGACACTATGAGTTTTTCCCCTGGGAGCAGAGATGTCAGGGAAACCATAGCAACCAGCCGCATCCACTCTTGCTAAGTCCCAGTTGTGCTGGGGGCAGGGGAAACGTGCTATTCCCAATAGCTGTTCAGGCCTTCCAGCAACATGGAAAATTTATGATTATTTTTAATTTAATTTTAATTTCTATCAAAGCAATATATGTACATAATTTAAAAAGCCAAATGATGCCCCAGGGCTTTCTAGTAAAAAACCAGCAGTTTCCTGCTCTACCTCTCTTCTACCCCCACGTCCCCCTCCTCAGAGGCAACTCCTCTCAACTGTTTAAACTGTTTCTTCTGCTACTGACTTCCAGATTTTCATGGACACCAAGTGCTTGACAGTTATTTCTTGGTTTTTTAAAATTTTAGACATTATCTACTGAATTCCTACTGTGGGAGCTTCTCACATGAAGCATCCTGCCATATTCACTTTCCTTTCACCTTCCTATATATGGTTAGGTCAGTAACCAACATAAAATATCCACAATTTTACATAATTATGACTAGGTAACTACTGTCCACACTCCAGCCTTATAGTATCTAACCTTTTGGATCCTCTTATTGTGAAACTATTTTGTTTTTCCTGGTTTTATTTTTTTTTCCTTCTTGTTTGTTGGTTTGTTTGGCTTGCTAGGTACCAATCACAGAAATGGCAAAAAAAAAAAAAAAAGAACAAAAAAGTCAAACTTATAGAAAGAGAGAGCAGAAAAGTGGTTGCCAGGGGCTGGGGGTGGGGGAAACAGAGAGGTTGGTAAAAGTGGACAAATTTTCAGTTATCAGATGAATAAGGTCAGAGGATTTCATGTAAAACATGGTGACATTAGTTGATAACACTGTAGCATATAATTAAAATTTGCTGAGAGTAGAACTTACATATGCGGATATATAGGAAACATATATAGTAATATATTTGAAACCAAATTTTACGTTCACTTCATTGGTAGCTTGCTGGATACAGAGTTCTATATTAGAAAAGACAGATTCCCACCCTCCCAAGCCCCTGTCGAAAATTTGAAGACATTTTCCATTGTCTTCTGACTTTAAGTGCACCTGTTCAGATGTCCATTCTGATTCTGGATCCTAGGTATGTGACTGCCTTTGTTTTTCTCTCCAGAAGCTTTTAAAACGTTCTCTTTATCTCCGTGAGCCTGCGTTTCACAAGGTCTGGTTGTTTCACCACTTAGCGCGGACAGGACTTGGTGAATTCTTTCGATACGGAAAATCACGTGGGTCAGCTGGGAGTTTTTTCTTACTTTATTCCTTTGGCAACATCCTCTTCTCCACTGTCTCACTTTTGTTATTCTAGGACTCCTGGTTATAGGATGTTGGACTTTCTGAATTTATGCTCTCATTTTCATATTTTGTCCTCTCCCATTCTCCATCTGTCTTTTTGTTTTACTTTTCAGATTTCCTCAATTCCAATCCTTCTGTGGGTTTAAAAAAAATGTTTGCAATCGCGTTTTTAATTTCCTGGAGGTTTTTTTTTTTAACTTTTCCTTTGAATGTTAGTTTTTAATAGCATCCTATTTTAATAGCTGATGTTTATGAATGCGCTATCATCTCTTATCTCTTGAGAGTTTTAATTAAAATGGTTTGATGTTTCCTTCTGCTCCCTACATTTGTTTTTTTTTTTTAATTTATGAAACATGTACATAAAGACTAGTATTATTCAGGCATTTTCTAAGTATTTCACAACTATTAACTCGTTTCAATCTTCCTATCAATGTTGCGGAGTAGATAATATTATCATTCTTATTTTAGAGGTGATGGAACTGACGCTCAGAGAGGTTAAGTAACCTGCCCAAGGCCACATAGCTGGTAAGTTGTGTATAGCCAGGATTTGATCCCAGGCTCTAGAGCTTGTGCCATTAACCATTATCCCTATTTCCTCAAAGTTTCTTTTTTGTTTGTTTGCTTTTGGTTGCTTTGCTGTTGACGGCTTCCCTCAAATGCCTGGCTTTTTGACTGTCCATTCATAGTTAAGAGGTACTTACTCCAGACCATCTTCCTTGTTGTGTGGGAGGACTTACACAGGGGAATTCACTAGGGTGACTTAACTAGGTCATTTGTGTGGCGACTCCTGACTGTCATTCTCTGGGGATCTTTCCGTGAGTTTGTCAGTGTCTCCAGGAAGGGAGTCCCCCAGACTTCTGCTTGGGGGTGGGTGGGGTAGATTAGCCTGGCTGGGGTGGGGGCGGTTTCCTGACTCAGTAAGCAGAATTTCACCTTATTTCCTTGTTTTCTGTAGAATCTCACCCTTGCCCTCAGCTTTGCCTGGCTTCCCCCAGCCCAGAGCCTGTTTCAACCTTATCTTCTGCTGGGGTGCACTGTGATTTTTATCTGGCTGTTTTGGGCCGTGGGAGGCTATCTGAGGGACAGAACAGCTCCCTGTACAGACTTATAACTAATCCTCCAAGACTTTAGCTGCACCTTTCTGCCCCGTTGTCAGCAGTATCTGATGCCTCTGGTCCCCGATCCTTTCTGGTTTGGGGGTGGGGTCCGTGGTGAGAACTGTTTGGCTTTGGTTGGTTTCCCTGAGCAGACCCTCCTCCTTCATCCTTGTCTGCTCTGCCAAGTCAGCTACCATCTGCTCTCTATTTTCCAAAAATTTGCTGACATCTACTGTTTCTTAATAGATGGGGTTTGGGGAGTTAGCCTCCATGAACACTTAGGTTCAATCCACTGTGTCCAACCAAAAGTCTAGACGGTTAACTTCCCTACGGCTCTGGAGTTCCTTTCACCATCCCAGGAAAAGGGGGAGAGATGCTTATAGTTGGTCTCCGGGATGGACATGGCCATAGAATCAAGGGACAGTTTCCAGTCCCAATAACCTCAGTTGTCCATTCAGTGGTTTTCAAACTGAGTTCCTTGGGGCCCTGGGGTTCCTCAGGGAATGTCTCAGGGCCCACCACAGTGAGCATGGAAAGATCAAACTGGGGCCCCCCTCTTGAGCTGAACCAGAACACCTTTATCTGTTTTATATATTTGGGCTGTGCTAAAGCTTTTGTTCAATACAGGGATTCTACTATGGGAAAGCAAAAGAGGAAATGATGGAAAAGGGGAGCAGCTATAACCAATCATTATATGCCATTCTCTCTCCAAAGATGTCACTGGAACCTTGTTTCCCCCCCCCCCCCCCCGAGCTATTTTCACGGCAGTGCTTTTCAAACATTGAAATCACATTTCAAACATTAAAGGAATGTAGTGGAAGGGGAATCGCTTTTGGGTCCATAAGTGGGTTTTCAGTTTGGTTCAACTACTTAACAAGGTGTGTGTCCCTGGGGAGCTTCCTCAACCTCTCTGGACTCCGGTTTCTTTCTCTTTCGATGGGGATGATATCCTCATTAGTAGGGTCACTTGGAGGATTCATAGGATAGAATGTTCATGGCACATAGTAGCTACTCATTAATACTAGTTTCTACCTCCCCTTGGCCCCGTCAGTGTACACAACACAGCGTTTTTTTTCTCTCTCTGAACACATACATCAACAAGTATTTATTGCCCTGGTGTACGTCAATGAGCAAGACAGTCCAAGATCCCTGATCTCTTGGAGCATGTGTTTCAGTAGAAGAGATTGATCACACAAAAAATAAATAGGATTGACCACACACACACACACACACACAAAGGCAACAAAAATCACATGGTATAGTTGAAGGTGACACACGACATGGAACAAAGGACAAACAGATAAGGAGGGGGGAGGGGGTGGGGTGGGGGGTGCAATTTTAAATAGGGCAGACAGGGTAGGTGATAGCTGAGCAAAGACTGGACGGAGGTGAGGCGATGAGCCGCGTGGGTCTGAACAGGGAATTCCAGGCAGGGGGAATGGAGAATGCAGGTGCTCGAGGGGAGTGTTCCTGGAGTGTACAAGGAGTCACAGGGAAGGCAGTGTGGCTACAGCCAAGTGACCAGTGGGACAGAGCAGGAGGGACTGAGGCTGGGGAGATGGTACAGTGCAAGAGATTTACCTCGCTTAGAGCACGGACTCTCAAGATAATTCCTTTGCTCAAAAACAGATGTCAAATGCATTTTTCTACAATCCTAGGATTTGGGGACATCAAGGCAGAGTTTACATCACAAACAGTGTATTCTGCATCAGGGTGAACGAAGGACAGAGGAGGATGAGGAAGGGAGGGACCCTGTTAGTGGTCTCTCCAGCTTTGAGCCTGTCTATCTAGAAGGTGAGCTCATCAGAGAGCTCCCTGCACAGCGATTCTGGTTTCTTCGGGTGTAACCCATCCCCACCTGTCACCCTTGCCCCTGCGTCCGCCCATATAGCCATTCACGGGACTGTCTTGGGAGCACCTTCCCAGCTGCCGTCCACCTGCTTCCCCAGGGCTCCCATGTGCTTCCGTGAACACTGCTCCCTGGTCACTGACTGGTCCAGGGCGAAGGCCACCTGACTTGGCTGGACCAATGATTCTCTTCCCTATTTTTTTTTCTTTCTTTCTTTTTCTTTTAAACAGGAGCTTAGTGAGAGACTCTGAACAGTCTCTTGTTGATGGTAGAATGTGTAAAGTATAAATCTATTCAGTCATGTGTGAAAAAAAGTACATACGGAAAAAACCTGCCTCCAGTTTGAGAATAAAGCAATTTAGAGAGAGGAGAGGTGAGGAACCGAGTGGGCAGGAGTCTTCATTTCCCATTGTTCTGACACTGCACCCTAGCCTTCCTGCTGCTTGCTTGTGGAAGCTTGCCTTGGATTCCAGGGCCAACACAATTCCTTTTATGCCCAAGCTTGTTCGAATCTGGCTTCTCTTATGTGCAGCCTAGATAACCCACTGCCTATTTCTTTTATCTTTGAAGTTACTCAGAGGCATCTACACAGAGTTTCATTTTTAACAACCTCCCACCTGCCTTCAATTTAATTTCTTTTAGAAAATGCTGGTCATGAAATCTGCGCTGCTGTAGTCTAGGACAGCTTCTCTGTCCTTTTTCTATTTTGTGAGCTCCTCCATGCAAAAGAAGGTTTTCCATGGTCAAAAGCCTTGGGGGAAATAAATGTTGCATGCAATATTCCCATCTTGGAGATTTGTGATGTAGGGTGTTAAAGAATTCCTGCCATGGATTAATGTCTTTAACTTTGCCTAACCAGGGTTCCCCACATCCTCTTTATTCCTGTTGCAGGTAATATCCCAAATTCCTGACAGTCTGATTTGGGGGCATCCTTCAAGATCAGGTCCTCGTGTGACTGAGCCTGCCTTCTTTAAAATGGACCATTTCCAGGGCGCCCTGCATAAGGATGTTTGGCCAAGGTGCCATTGTCAGCCCGGAGGAAAGGACCCTTGTGATAGTCACTTCGTAGTCACTTTCTACTCACTAAGCATGAGCCCACAGGGCTGGGTCCACCCAAAGAGGGTGCCTTATACTAATTCCCTCACTGGCACCGAAGGTCCTTCCTGTCATTCAGAATTACACCCAGGGAGTGGCTCCCTCACTACTTTCTTAGATTTCTGAGAGGGGAAGCAAGGATGTGTCAGAGGCTCTGCTTTGAGAATGAGATTCCCGGATGCTAAGGTGCTCCAGGATCCTTGATTAGGTATGGAGTGTTTGGAATATCCTCTGCCCCTGGGGTAGTCTGGCCATCCTCCCATCTACTGGTCACCATGTCATCTTTCCCGTGTTTACAGAGAGCTCTCACTGGATGGGCTAGTAAAACAAGGGCTGGGAGGGTGTGATCCTGGGTCTGACTCTATAAAGCCAATTTCCCTTATTACTGCACTGCCTCCATCATCAAGCTGCCTGTGGCCATGCCCTCAACAATTCCTTTCTTCTCCATCGTCACTCAAATATCTCCTCTAAGGACTGGGGCTCCTTTTCCTGGGGATTGAGAGGAGGTAGGAAGGCCAAGGAGGCAAGATGGGGCCTGGCAGGTCAGGACGGCTGCCTCCCTCCTGAAGACTGGAGGTCCAGTCTGTGACCAAGAAGCAGGATGTGGCCTCAGGTGGCCTCATGGACAAGGACTCCTCACCTGCCGGGGCCCATCTCTCACCCTTCAGCAGGTGTGTAGGCCCCACTCCCACCCACATGAAACTCATCCCCACCCCCAGCCCAGGAAACAATCAGCTTTGAGGTGACCAGAGTCTCCAAGAGACACCTGTTGCACAGTCACTTCTCAGCCTGAAGAAGGATACCATGGAGGGAGGCTGGATGGACGGATTCAGAAGGCCCGAAGTCACCTCACCGCAGCCTCCTTCCCTGACAAACGGGGGAGAGGGAACCCACCCTACCACTTAGCGCTGTGGGGAGGGGAAGCCAGGAGGCAAGAATATTACGTCCCCAGAGGGATATGTGTGTGTGTGTGTGTGTGTGTGTGTGTGTGTTGTGGGGGGCGCTGCAGAGGCAAAACTCCAAGAAGCCAACCAGAGCAGCTGAAGCCATACGGTCCAACATGGAAGCCGCTAGCCCTCCCCCGCAACCCTGTGGCAATTTAAGTGAACAAACTTGAAATGATGTTAAAAATTCAGTTCCTCATTCTCACTGGCCACATTTCGGATGCTCAGTGTGGCTACCGCAGAGGACCGCGCAGACAGGGAGCGTGAACGTCACTGCAGAAAGTTCTATTGGACGGCAAGGGTCAGTTTCCTCTCTGACTAGTTTCTTTGGGCCCCTGCCTGCTTTAACCCCCCTTTCTTCACGCCCCGACGATCCGGCCTCAGAGGACATGGTTTGAGTGAGAAATGCTGATCTGTCGCTGGGGATGACTCCTGCTCACACAGCCTGCAGGGGGTACACTGGAGTTTCTGGTGGATTCTGTGTGCAGGTCTGGGTCCTGTGAGCCAACGGGCTCCTAAGAGGCAGGGTCTTTGTCCTTTGTCTTCCGCACCCCTGACCACGCCCTGCATGGCGTTAGGCACACAGTAGGTCCGTAAACACGGCTACGGGTGTGTCCGAAATTGGTGAAGCTCATGGTCAGGCTGAAGCTGGTCGAGCAGCTTGGGCCAGTGCCGTCCTGGCCTGGCCGCGAATTCACCGCATGGCTGTCAGGAGGTCACTGCTCCAGCCTGGCCTCCGCTCTCCCTCCTAGAGGGGACGAGGGTGGCTGGAGAGATGATCTCAGCTTCTTTCCCGCTCTGACCCTCCATGGCTCCTGGGGGCAGAATGCAGATGCCCTGGGACAGGCCCTGTGGTCGGAGCCCTTTCCATCAGCCGCCAGTGCTCGGACCCCGCAGGGAGCCGTGCAGGGTGAGGATGTGTGTGAAGTGGGGTGCCTGCATTGCAAATATGCGCGTGTGTGTGCATGTGTGTATGTCTATACACGTGTGTTCACTCTTGACTCCAGATAACAGGTGAGAAAGCCAACGTCACCATGGAAGGACATGACTAACTTCTGGTCAGTCCGCGGGCGTGGACCCTCCAGGACTTACTTTATTTCTTCGTTTCTCTCCTTTCAGTAAGCAGTTCCATAAAGAAATATGTTTGGGTGTCTGCAAGGCAGAGCCTCTCTTTGGGGACCAAGACCCAGCTCCCAGGACTCAGGGTTGCCTAAGGGCCCCCAGGTCACAGGACACAGGCTGGCCTGAGGGATGTTCTGGAGAGCCAGGCCCTGTGGGTTACCGGAGCTCGGCACTAACACAAACCTCCATCCGTGAGCTGGAGGGGAGGGTGCTAAATGTAGGAAAATGGGCGCAGTGGTGCGGACGGAGTCCGCAGTTTGCGGAAAGTCACCCGCAGGGTGGAGGTCCTGGCTGCTCTCAGAAGCCCGGAGGGCCTGGACATGCAAGGACCAGACCTCAGGATCCAGGTGATTGGCCACGGGAATCACGGGGTGGGGGCTGCAAGCAGTGGTGGCTGGGCCGCCTGCCTTCCACCCTGCCTCAGCTCCAGCCTGAGGGCCCAGGCCTGCGTCCTGCTGGAGTCTTCTCTCCCTTCACCCCTCCTCGTGGCCCCTCCCAGGCCCTCTAGAGACCCCTCTCCCCTCCTGCTGCTATGCTCTGGACCCAGCATTAACCTCGCTCTGGGTCTCCTTGGCATCCCTGGTCCCACCCTTGGGCACCTCTTTACTTTCTGCACCTGGTGAGGTTCTAGAGGTTGCAGAACATCCCTAGACTGATGTTCTGATAGACTGATAGAATGATGCTGCATCACATCATCTCCTCTGTCCGGCCTTCCTGCACCCCTCTTAGGAGGACCCACCTGTATACTCCAGGATGACCTCAAGACCCCACACAACTGCCCCACGCACTGGGATGCTTTCCCTGAGCCCTCCCTCCTCCCAGGTGAAGGCTGCTGTCCCGTCACAGCACCGGGTCCCCTCGTGTCACACTGGCCCCTGTGTCTCCCCCTCTAGGCTGTGATCAAGGACTTGGCCTCTTCAAATTAATGTCCTTACTTTGGTGCAAAGCCCGAGATGGCATACGTGCGTAATGAATAGTTTGCTGAGTAAATAAATGACTAAACAGATGCATGTAATAAGCTCTGGGGCCTGTACAGATGGGGCCAATGCCCAGAGTCTGTGCCCTTTGGTTTCCAACAGCCCCTCCGCCTCCCCTCAGGGAGAGAAGTCTGCTTTCCCTTCCATGGGGTCTTGTGGCTGGGTTGGGATATTCAAGACGGTAGAAGGGAAGGCGTTGGCCCATCCCTCCCTCTTCTCCTGAAATGAAGCCGCCCACCAACCCAACCATACTTGTTAACTCAAACCTTCTTCCAGGCCTCCTCTCACCCTACCTGGCTTCCCTTTCTAGTATTCTCATTTACCCCTCCCTGCCCCCCACCCAGTGAAATCCAGGGAACCCCAGGGCGTCACAGTCCATGCCAGGGACATCCTGACCATTCTCCGCATGTCAGCAACCCCTCGATGGAGAGCAGTCCTCCCCAGGTGGCCAGGACGGCCCACCGGACGCACGCCAGTCTTCCAGTCTGCACTCACCCCGCTCTCCCGCCATCCCCACTGCCCCAGCCCCTGCGCCCAGCTCACCTGTCTCTCCCCAGATGGGCAGGTACTCATCCTGCTGAATGTCCAGCATGATCTCCAGCCCGTTGCCTGTCCCCCCCTTGACTGTGGTGAGCAGAGGTTTGCCATCCTCGCCTGAGTTAAACATGTAACACTTCCCATATTTTGTAAACACCTGAAGGAGACAAGAGAGAGAGAGAGAAGCACATGGGTGACTTCAGACTGGGTTCCAGAGACTGGGGGGACCCCCGGAATCCCATAGCAGGCCAGCGTCCCCACAGCCCGTCACAATCAGCCCCTCTGGGGACAGTGACTCCTTACCCCTGGCTAATGGCCTGACTTTTACCAAGTGGGATTGCTACATCAAAGAGCAAATCTGGGCACCCTTGGGGTTTGTTGCAATGGGATCTGGTCTCTTCTCTCTCCGTACACCCCCTCCCTGGGAGGTCCTGCTCGCTTTCAAGTATCAGCATTGTCTGCAGGCTCCTGACCTTCTAATCTGCACCTCCAGCCCCAAGCTCTCTCCTGGGGTCCAGACACACTGATCCTACTGCCTGATAAGCATGACCTCAGGAGAACCCACAGACTCCGACACTCAGTATGTTCCAGTGGGAACGAGCTTTCTCAGCCTTCTCGCCCCGCTGGATGGTTTTCCTGTACCCTCTGTCCGGGGAATAGCATTGCCACCTGCCCAGGGGCTCATCCAGACCCTCAGGGTGGCTGTCCACGTTTCCCCTCCCTCACCCCAACATCCAATTAACCAGCAGGGCCCATCCACACAGTCTCTACATTCAACTTGCATTTTGTCTTTTCTCTTCATTGCTGCCACAACATAGGACCCCATCACACCCTTTGTTAACTGTAGTTCACTCTTTTTGAAATGCAAACCTGATTATATTAATCCTGTGCTTAAAATCTGCAGTGGCTGACCGCGTCCCTTAGAGTAAAACCCAGTCCCTCCCTCCACACCCGGCCTTATGTGATGCTCTCCGCCTACTCTGTCCTCCTCTCCCCATCTGAGTCCACGAAAATCCACTAGAAGGTAAGCTCACGGGTTCAGGGACTCGCTCTGCATGCTCACTGAGGCATCTATCCCTGGTGGCTAGCATCATGCCTGGCACCCAGGGGTGCTTCTGAAATATATGTCAAATGAATGAATGAATAAATAAATGAGTGAGTGAGTGGGTGGGTGGAGCCAGGTCAAACCACCTGCAGCACCCCTGGATGTGCCCTGCTGGGTCATACACTTGTGGCTTTCTGTTGACTGCTTCTGCCTGCCTGCAACTCCTCTCATTCCTCTTTCTGCCTGGGCAACCTCTAGCTCTCTGCCTGGGCAACTTCTACCTGTTCTCCAAGACTGGTTGGATGCATCTCCTCCTCCAGGAAGCCCTCCCGAGCTCCTGGACGGAGCTGTACTACATCCCTCCTCACCACTCCCCTTGCCCCTCCACCACTGTAGCTGTCACGTGCCACAGTGACCACGGGTGGGTATCTTTGCTCCCATGGTGCAGAGGAGGAAACCAAGGCCCAGAGAGGTTAAGTGACTTGCCTAAGGTCACACAGCTATTAAGCAGAGAAGCTGAGATGCAAAGCCATGTCTGTCTGATTCTAATAACACAAGTGTGCTGTCATTGGGACGTTTCTGAGCTATACACTGTTCCTCTCTGCCTTGCTTTTTCCACCAGCCAAACAACAGTTATATGAATGAGCTCCTACTATGTGCAAGGATTATGGGGATTGCAAGGAAGTCCAAGCCCTACCACCTGCCTTCACAACCTGCAGGAAGGGCCAGCAAAACACCAGATTCCACACTTTCCTCCACTGTGCAAAACAGCTCCGAGTCCCTGGCCAGCTGCACTATTTCAGGACAGCCAAGCCCCACTCTCTCAGCTTCACGGTTGGTGGAGGACAGCTGGAATAAAATTTTTTGAAGAGCTCTATCATTACAAATGTACATAGCACTGAACTTGGCTAATGGACTGTCCCCGGAGAGATGCTCTCAGGGACCACTGTGATGCACAGATTCAAGCACTTTGTGCTTAGCACATCCGATGCAAGGGGCTGAACATGTGTGATTTCTGGAGTGCTCCAACAGAACTTTTCTCTGTAGACCCACTAAAAATCCTATTTGGCTCCAAAATTGTTTATAATATTAATGTGCTTATGTATATGAAAAGATTTGGGAGTAAAAGTACACTTCAGCTTAGCATCAGATTGTTGCAAATTTCAACCCCTCCCTTTCCTGCCATACTTGAACTTCAGGATATTGGCCTGGGTTAGAATGTGGTGTCTAATCCTGGAGTCAGCTGGGATTGAAGACCTACCGCAAACATGCTGTGTGGCATTGGTAAAGGTACTGATCCTCTCTGAGCTTCCAACGAGGGTGACAAGATAATACAACTGAAAGGGGTCTTAGAGGTCATCCCGTCCCCCAACCTTACTTTATAGGTGAGGCAATGGAGACCTGGCGGAGAGGAAGGCTGTGCAGGAAGGACGTGTCCACCTGGGACGCAGACTCCTCGTCCAGCCTGTTCCCTCCTTCATATCAGCCTCCCTCCATTTCCCCACTTAGAAGAGGAGATGCAGGATCTGAGGGACTGACCATCAGCCGACCACTGACAGTGCCTGCTCTGTGCCGGGCACGGAGCTGGCACCACTGAAGCCTCATGAATCCATTTCTTCTCCTGTTGAGGAGGGAGCAGACCCGTCTTTGCAGTCGGAGTGGCAGAGACTCGCTCCCCATCCCTGGCGGCCCCTGCCAGGCCTGGTATCCTTCCTGGGCCCAGGTAGAGGGGTCCTGCGGGTGCCCCAGTGTCAATCCCAGCTTTCCCGCCCCCTCCTCCGGGAGGCAGGTGCACAAACTTGCCAGGCATCCCCTGACACAGGTCAGACGCTCTTCCCCTACAAGGCCTGGAATGTTCTCCCCACACCCTTTGCCTGGCCTATTTGTGATCAGACTTGGCTTAAATGCCACCTCCTCAGAAGTCTGGCCGGGCCACCCCCGCCCCTGCTCCCAGCCTCCATTTAAATTGGAGTTTCTTGTTTTACAACCTCAGATCTCCGGTATTTTTCCTTTATGGTGCCCATTAGAGCGTGTACCTAGATGGTTCTTCGTGCGATTATTTGTCGGGTATGCGTTCCACCAGACTGTACGCCTGGAGAGGATGGGGACTGTGTCTGTATTGTTGAATGGACGAATGCATGGGCTTCAAGGTGCTGCCACCTCCCATCCGCTTGCCCACTTCTGGGAGGCGCCCTTCGGTGCTGGCCAGCTTTGTTGGCCCCGGCGGGAGCCCACGTTGACATCTCGGCCAACTCCCCTCCCCTCCCTTTCTCTGCTCCTGCCCTTCTCAACTTCCCGCTTAACTGTTCGAAGCATTTTCGCTTGCTTCTCCAGGAAGGTGTTAGAGGAAACAATTTTTTTCAGGAGGGAAGGCAGTTTACCTTCGTGGGGGCAGGAGAGGGGGCTCAGGGATGGGCAGGCACACGCCGGCCACACCTCCCTGCCCGCGCTCCTGCCTGACTCTTCTGAGAGGATAATTGTCCTCTCTACTCAACATCAAAGGCCTGAGAGCTATTCAGACACAGCGCCGTTTTCCTGCAAACTTGGGACAACATGCTGCTCTCCTTCCCCGTTTTGGTGCATAATGACGTGTAGTGGAACACACGCTTCAAATGTACGCCTCATCGCCCCCAGACAGAAAATACCATTCATTTAATTCTGGACTGTCAGGCTGAGCTCGCGGCTTCCCCAGACCTGCCACGCTCCCGGGCACCTCTCTGCTCTCCTGGTGAGTGCCGAGAGCCCCTCCGCGGACGGCAGGGTTGGCCTTGCCGGGTTGCTGGGAGTCTAGAATTGTCCTGAGTTGGATCAGTCTGTAAGAATGAATGGTGCACATTTCAAACCTGGATCTCGAAGAGTGACGGTGGTGGGGAGCCTGAGATCAAAACAGGCCCCGCGACCACCACCTTCACTGCTGACATTTGCACCGTACGTTACAGTTTAGAGAGCTTCAACTTTCTCAACGGCCTCGTTAAGTTGGAGCGAAGGAAACTAACATTCCCCGAGCCTCTATTCAGTGCTGGCCCTTGCCTGGCATTTTCATAGGAGTTACCTCATTCCGAATTGGGGTCCCAACCACCCCGATGGGGAGGCATCTTATTCCCATGTGCCCATTTTACAGTTGAGGAGACTGAGGCTGGGGAAGAGGTAGGTAGTGGAGCTGGGGCCCACAGGTGTGATTTTATCACCAAGGAAGTTACCAGGAAGGCACGCTTGGGATTTTGAGCCAGACAGGAAGGTATCAAAGCAGCTTGCTCATTACTTGTCAAGTCTGTGGCCTTGAATGCGGCATTTACTTTTCCCAATTCCAGTTTCCTCATCAGCAAATTGAGCAAGATAATATGGCACACCGAAATGAGAGATTTGTTTGGAAGATCGCATAATAGACATCTTCACAAGTTATGAATTCATCCTGGGGCGGGGGGGGGGGGGGTGAGGTTACTGTGTTTGTCCTTTTCAGCAGAAGAGAGAGAAGTCATCTGGGTTATGGGGGGATGTCAGTGATGAATTGAAGAATGAAGGGTTGAGGGGTCCTGTCCTTTCTGCTTATCATCTTGAAGTAGTCAGAGGGATGGAAACCGTCATGTACATGGAGTGCTTATTCCTTAAGAATGTTAAGCCTGTTACTGGAAGCCCAGGGTAGCCAATGGGATTACGGGGGCCATGGAGTCCTGTAGGAGAGGGAGATGCTTTGATGCATACAATCCTCTCTGAAAATATACACTGGGATTCCAACAACGGAATTGTAACCAGTTATTGGTACAGTGTGTAGCCACTGCCAGTCTGAAGCTGGCATGTTCTAAATCCAAGAAACCTGAATGCAGGGTTGGGGAGAGGGTCTCACTGCCTCCCAGTAGCTCTCGGAGTAGCTCTGATGTCACCGACTGGCTTTGTTGCCCTCTCGGGAGCGCCATTCACATTTTATCTACTGTCACTCATTTTTGCTGCAGTCCTGAGGTTGGTATTCTCACCCTCGTCTTACAGATGAGGAAACTGAGGCCCAGAGAGTCTGGGTCAGGACACAGGGCTGGTATGTGAAGAGTCCAGGGTGAAATTCACTTTTGCCTAATTCCAAAGCCTGTGCTCATGGCCCCCTGTTCCTGGTACCTACAGCTCACCCCCTCACCCCCTCCCAACCTGCTCTATTCCCTGCAGACTGATGAAATCGGTGCCTTGCTAACACGAGGGCTCGCCCACCTGGTAGTGGAGGAGGTGTATCTCAGAGTCTGGGGAATCTTGCGAAAGGGCGGGCACCCAAAACCTTCTCGCCCAAATGTCTCATTTTGCAGGTAGAGGATCTAAGGCTCAGAGAGGTGGAGTGTCCTGCCCAGGTCACACAGCTAGTTTGGGGGCAGAGTTGAGATCAGACCTGGGCTTGATGGCTTGGGTCTGTGCTCTTCCTCTAAAGCTGTGTATTTGCACGTGCTAGGGGTTGGAGATTATGGCTAGGTGCTCTTTCCCCGTTTCCCCTTCCCAGGGGCACTGCATCCAGAAATAACAGAAAGGGTACAGCGGCTGCTGGCCCAAGTGCCAGCCTCCAGGCTCGCGTGACCTGCTGGGGCACCCTGACTTACAGAGCCCGGGAGGTGCAACGTGGAGGCCTTGCTGGGGAAGGCTAGAGGTGGCTGAAACCCACGGAAACAGAGCTCTCTGGTCCAATTAGTAGTGCAAACAACATTTCTACACCATGTTCCTACTTAAGAAAATAAATTATGTATAAACTCTCTTCAAGGCTGTTGCAATATCCACTTGCCAGCACACAACTGGGCCTGCAGAGCTTCCAACCTTCCCAGCCTTCATTAATCCTGACCTTTAAGGCTTCTCCGAGGCAGTGGGTTTCTCGTCTCTTCTTGCTTATGACGCTTGAAGGAAATGGAATTGTACTGCTCCGGAAGGCCTCTGAAACTCAGCCTTTTGTCCCCTCTCCCCACCCCGAGCTGAATGCACTTTCCTCACCGTAAGTTGCTGAAATTTCTCATTCAGGCTGTTTTCAAAATTACAGAGGTGCTAAAACCCACCGTTCAGTTTCATCGGCTCTGTTTTCCTCTATCAAACTTCTCAAACACGTTTCACCCGCTGGGAAGTGAGACCGTCTGTCAAATGGGTTAGCAGGCTTCCAGGCAACAAAATGAAGCTGCCTTTTCTTTTCTGAAGTTGCAAGGAACGTGTTTGAAAATGACACACGGCAGAGGGAGGCACTCAAGAGGGGGCCGCCGCAGACGGGCAGCTCTTAGAAGGCAAGGACAGCATCGTATTCAGAAACCTGCTTGCTTTTTCATGTCTCCCTGTAACAAGAATTTCTGACCACCTATCGTATTCCAAGCACTGTTGCATGACCGTGCTTTTCCCCTTAATGGGATTAAAAAGGCGATTTCAACAAATTTCCCATGAAAGCACCTCCATGTGGCTGTCACTGTCCTTGGGAGCGAGGGAGACAGGGGAACGCGGCTCCTTGGCAGCCCTCATCTCAACCAAGAGATTTTGGTCTCTTTTAGGAAATCATTAATACCATTCTTCTCGGGGCTCCTTTTTGGGGGGAAGAGAAGAATGTGCAATCATTGGGTGTTTACCGGAGTCAGGCACCGCGTGGATTGCATTACATACCTTTTATCTTTTAAGGCTCACAGAGCTCTCTGATGTGGGTGTTATTCTCCCCACTTTGTAGATGGGAGTATCGAGGCTCTGCGAGGCTAAACACCTTATCCAAGGTCCTATAGCTAGAGTGGTTCGCCTGACTTCTCCCTTTATATGTATGGGTTGTTGGAAGAACGCTTAGCATTATCTGAATGTTCATTATGGGACTGTGACCCCCTCCTGCACGCCCTCGCCCCTGTCTCCCGGGATGTGACGCTGGCTGTGGCAGTTTCACTAAGAGGCCCTCCTGCCTCCTCCCCCCTGAGCCTGACACACAGCCCGGGCCTTCTCTGCTGGGCTGCTGCCCAGAGAGCTTCAGATGTGTGAGCACCACGCGGAAGAAAAGAGCATCAGGTGACTGCAAAGCTGTCAGCGGGGGGGATGGCGGCGCGGAGGGGAGCAGCGGGTGGCTGCGCGCTCGCCTGCAGTTCAAACATTTTGTGGGCACATGTTCGCTCGGAGGACGGCTCCGGTGGGCAGAGGGGCAGCCTGGAGACGCTCCAGCTGCTCACCCGGAGGGGAGAGTGGTCTGATGTGCCACACCGCCGCGGACGCACCCCTCCAGGCACCTCATGTGAGAATCCAAAATTGGGCCTGACGAGGGTTACGGAGCTGGGAGTGGGGAGCCGGAAGCCGTTCAGGTGGGGCTGCAGCTGGGCTGGTGGGGCTGGGGGGAATGGAGTCTGGGCATGGTGGAAGTTTCAGATGGCACCCAAGGACGGGTCGGTGGCTCTTTCTGCTGGGATCCTCCACTGTTTGTCTCCTGTGGGCAGGCGGGGCTATGTCATTTTCATCTCTGGATTCCCAGTGCCTGGTCCCGTACCTGGCACACAGTAGGTACTTACTTAATGGGCAGGTACAAGAAAAAAGTCAAGCAGTAACTTGGGAACCAGGCAGCCCTGGCTTCCAAAGCTGGCTCTGCAGAGACTTGGGGAAGCCATTTCATCTCTTTGGATCTTGATCCCTTATCCTGGAAATGCTGGTACGAGTAACTTCCAACACAATTGTTGTAAAGATCAAAAAGGCTACAGTGATCTGAAAACACTTTGTAGGGAAAAAAATGCTCAGCCCAAGCAGAGAACACTCCTGCTTGTGGTCTGTATCCTCCTGAGCCCTGAAGGATTGGGGAAGTGAAAGAGTTGTTATTTGCCTGTAGAAATGGAATCTGAGATGTGGCTCCATCTGGGACCACGTATGTGGCTCATCCATTCATTCACATGCTTGGTGAACATCTACAGAACTTCTCTTGCGTTCGAGAACTGCCCCAGGCACAGGGGATGCAGAGATGAATCAACTCTTTTGAAACCACCTAGCAGGGAGAGTGACCCTGCAGAATGACCCTGGGTGGTGCCAAGTGCTGTGGGAGTGCACAGAAGGAGGCTGTCTGATGGGCAGTGATGGGGGGGATCTCGGAGGGCTGATACAGAATTCTCTCTAGGGACAGAACTGGTGACACCAGTGGTATTTAGCAGGTTGAGACAGATCCCTTAGGCTGGCTCCTGGCCTAAGCAGGGCCATGCTGATGCCAGGAAGGCCAGTGGTGTCCGCTCAGCCCTGCCTATCAATCCATCACTCCAGCTCTTTTCTGCTTCCAGAACCAAACACCTCCCAGGTAGACACCCATGGGTTCTACTCAGAGGCAGGCAGGATTTGTGGAAGAACACAGAATTTAGAGTCAGATGACCCTGGCTGAACACCTACTATGTGCCAGACACCGTGCACAGTGAATTATGGAGCTTAGCTGTCAGCTGGTGGATAATTATTAAGACAGAGATGCAGTGACCGAGAGGAGCTGGCATCTGATTCTCTCCAAGAAAACCAGTGTCAGTCTCAGAGGATCCCGCTGACCTGCTCTCCCAAGCCTGGCTCTGATCTGCCCACTGTCAACAGGTTGCCAAGCCAAACCTAGGGATGTAGGGTCAAGGCAAGCAGATTAACAAAAAGAGCTTTTTTCTAGCAAGCCAAGGCTGACTGCAAATACCAGCCTCTTAGCCATCACCAGATGTGGGGAGCAGGACCCAAGAGGGGCTCCCTGCCTTCAGGAAGCTCAGAAAAAGTGAAGAGGAAAGAATGGGCACAAATTGACCCCAGCCCGTTACTATGTCCCCCTGCTGCCCCCATTCCCTCCTAACCCTGCTGCCGGGATTCCTGCCTCCCCAGCCGGTGCCAGTTCCCAGGCAAAGCCGACTGGTTACGGGACGTGTTCAAGGCGCAGCAGCCCAGATGCATCGGGATGTGGCCCTGAGTTCTGCCATAGTCGGCTGTTCCGGGGGGCAGAGCCCCGCGGCGGGGCCCATCTCAGTCCACGTTCTGACTACTCACGAGATAATAGAGGCGAAGTGCCTGGCAGAGGGTACTCACTTAATAACATTAGCTACAATAATTACTAGCAGTAGGGATTCTGTTCCTGAGTTCTGAAATCTGAGCTCCTCCTCGATGTGATTTCTGGGTTCGTGGTCCCTGTTACAAGTTCTTTTCACAGTCGATCGCCTGATCCTCTGACTACAGCCCTGCGTCCACATCTAAGTGCTGCCCGCTTGACATACAGGAATATGTGCTCTCTTGGTTTTCCTGTGGCCATGCCCAGACCCCTTCTGGAATATTCCTTGGTATTCCTATATAAGAAGTTTCTATCACCGTGGCTGGCTGGATTTCTGCTCAGCTGAACTTCACCTTTCCCCCACCTTCCCAGCACCCATCCCAGGGGCTTGGGTGGGCTTCCCATCCCACTGGGAGTGTCTTATACCTGGATGACCACCCTGAGATGAGACATGTGTCATTCCTTGCACCTGCCTCACTATACACCTTCTGGGAATCACTCTTCTTGGAGCAGGTGCGGGATGGGGGAGGGAAGTGGTGGGGATCAGAAATGTGTTCTATTTTGTTCCTGGTTAATTTCTCATTATTCTACAGGGCTGTGTGGAAAACAATGCTGGATGAAAACCAAATGATGGTTTATGATGTTTACAGAGGAAAAGCAGATGTTCCAATTAATGCCAGGGCTGAAAACCATCCCAAGGCAGGCTGATTCTAAAAGCCGATCAAGAAAAGGTCAAATAGGTAACTACCCACACGGCACGAAAGTCCTCACACCACATTCTTACTGATTTCATGTTTTCTCATTAAAAGCATATTTCAGCTGCTCCAGAAACTGTTCAGAGAATGTCACTGTCTTCTAGCTCTTCCCCATGGCTGGTCTTGGAGGCTGAGCAGCATGTAACTTCAGTAGAAAAGCCTGCATCCTGAGTGTTCAAAGGCTTCACAGATTTACAAATGCAGAGGGGGTTTGGGTGGTTTAATCAGATTGCTTTCCTGACACGTGGAATTAAGGCCTGCTGGCAGACATAGCGTGCACAACACCACTTTCCTTCCTAGGTCCAGAGCACACACGACTGATTGATCACAGCTCTCCTTCCCTTGGAGTCTCAGTTTTTTTGTTTTTTAGCCACTAATTCTGGCCACCACTATGAGTCTACTGGGGGTTTAGGCAGAAGGGACTCCAGGTGGGGACAGAGGCAGAGGTAGGACTTCGTATGTTTCAAAAGAAACTGCTTAGATTCCCCCCTGCACTCTGGGAGAGCAAGCATCAACTTTAGACTCAAACACCAGTTCTGCCATTTGCAAGCTTTTAAAGTTGGGCTAATATTTCTTGAAGATCCCCATGTCTCTCTGTCTCGGATTGGTGGACTTGACTCCCAGGCGACCGACTTGTCATTTTCACGGTGCCACAGTTCCTTGACTTATGATCCAAGCATCAAAGGACCTGAGATGATTAGGGGCTTTCAAAATGAAAGAAAAAGCTTTCCGTAGTTCGTCCAACATCTAATGAGCAACTTTTTCGTATCAAACACTCTGTGAGGTCCTGGGAATGCAAAGATAAATAAGACACGGCCCCTGCTCTGGGTAGTTTATGAGCTGTCGGGGGTAGACGTGGAGATAAAACAGCTCCAGATCATCAAGGAGACGCAGCAGCTGTGAGGCCATCATTGAGTCACTCACATCAATTTACAGAATGCAGCTCTGGAGGAACAATTAACATGAAGCAAAGTCCACCTGTGTAGTATTTGTTCCAATTGTTTGGTCCTCTTGAGTGTTGCAGAGGGCCTGTTTTCAGCTACTGCTTTTCCACCAGCCTGGCCTACAGCCGGGCTTTCTGGGTCCCCTCCACACTCCCCCGCCAGCCCTACTGCATCTCCTCACTTCCAAATCAGGGCCTGGACTAGGATGAGACAGGCCAGGTACCTACTGAGCAGAATTTAAGGAGGCACTCACTTCACTTCCAAATACAGCTTCACAGCAAATACAGCTGACTAACCTGAGAATGAGCACCTCCTTAAATTTTGCACCCTAGTCAGCTGGGGGGGTGGGCTGCTCCAGACAAGGTCAGATGGAGACAGGAGGAGAGACATTTGTGATCAAAGTGACATGACAGCTGGTTCTCACAAGTTTGCAAAACAGAGACTGCTGTCCCATTTACAGATGAAGAAACTGAGGCTCAGAGAGGGTGAGTTGCTTGCAGAGGCATCACGGAGTAGTGAAAGATCTCAGGCTCTTTTTCACTGAGACAGATCTAAAGGGGGATCCCTGTTCTACCGGTCCTGAGCCACGTGACCTTGGGCCAGTTACTTATTTTCTCTGACCTTCTGATTCCTCCATCTGAAGAATGGGGATGCTAATACCACTCAGGGTTAGATGTGAATAAGTCTGGGCACCTCCAGCTTCTGGTTCCATGACTCTGCTTTCCCATGTGTCAAGTGGAGTGGCCACACCTGGCTCACAGAGATGCCATGGAGACCAAACGGAAGGATGTCTCTGCCAACCCAAAGTGAGTTCTGAAAAGCTGTTCAAGATCAAACGTGAGCTCTTTAACAGGCTTTGCCATCTCTCCAGCCCTGTCAACTGTCTGTTCTTCTGGGGTGCGAGGGCGGTGAGCATCTGTTTGGTGAGTGCAATTATCTCCGGAGGGATAATTGAGATGGAATGCCTGCTACACATCAGGTGCTGGGCCAGGGACTCATACACATGATCCCATTCAAACCTCCCAGCAACTCTACTGTCACACCCATAGTTAGAGAAGAAGAAACAGATTCACTGGGAGGCCAAACGACTCACCCAAGTTCATGCGGCAAAGCAGAGGCAGAGCTGGGGTCTCCACCGCATTTGTCTGATGAAGAAACCTGGGCTCTCTGCATTCCACTATGAAACAGCGACCAAAAGCAATCCAGGCTAATCTCTCTCAGCAATGGAGCGAAACCTAGGATTTGCACCTGAGCACATCCCAACGTGCCTGAAGATAAATTAGACTAGAATTGGAAGTCGGGACGTGAAATCTCGTAAATGCCAAGTGCTTCCTAAGCATGGCAGAGTGATGGCTTGAGGCTCTCCCGGGTGGCCCGAGTGGTGTCCCTGCTGAATGATGTGAGTCTTTGCTATTTCCCAAAAGTTCAGCTGAAGATCTACAACCCTGTTCTCCCAAACCAGAGAATTGAGCGGGGCAGGCCAGCAGCTCGCTGCAGGTTTAAGACCTGTAGGTCCTACCTTGAAAATATCCAGTTAATTTCCAGTTAATTTGCTCCTCTCAACCCCTGTAAGCTGCAGCCTGTACACCAGCGTGGTGCTACTCATCTCCTACCTGGTTAACTGCCACAGCCTCCTGCACGGTCTCCCTGCACCCCCTCCTTCCGTCTTCATTCACTTTCCACATTGCAGCCAGGGGGACCTTCCTGGAAAGCAAATTCTCCTGCTTACACCCTTCCCTGGCTGCAAAACCCTTGGTTGGAGTGACATACAGGGATCCTGATGACAGCTCCTTCCAGCCTCTTCTCTCTGGCACCCCATGAGTCAGCTCTGCCCACCTCTGCCCTTCTCTAAACACGCCATGCTACTGCACACCCCTGTGTAGACCCATAGATTTCTCTGCTCAGGACCCTTTCCCCTCCTTTGTTCAGCTAACTCTTTCTCATCCTTTATGCCTCAGCTTGGCACCACCTCCTCCCGGAAGCCTTCCCTGATTGCCCACCCTCCTACCCAGAATGGGTTAGATGCCCCCCTCAGGGCTTTGACAGCTCCCTGTGTCACTTCCATCCTGTCATACCAGATAGTCCGCTAACTCCTCCTTGAACTTCGGACCTCAGCTGGCTCTTCCAAACTAGGGTTGGGTCTGATGAACGGACTCTCCTTCAAGCTCTGGTCACTTGTGCATTTGTGTGAGTACTTGATTGATGCCTGTCTCTCCACACTGGGTTGTAAACTCTAGGCTCTCAGGCCCTTGCTCACTTCCTGGGTTCACTGGAAGCTGACTGGAGATGCAGACTTGTCTGCCGGAATTTATTGGGCAAAGGTCTCCAGATCCACATGCAGGGATCCCACCCTTAAGGGAGTGAAGGAGGCAGGAGAAGCTGAGCTTCCACGCAGTTGGAACAGAGGCCCCAGCTGACCCACTGGGAACTCTGGAGCTGGGGTGGCCCTTCAGAGTTGGACTGGATTGAGACAAGGGGCCAGCTATTGTACTGCCACTGGATTTGGGCCACCCCGGGTGAGAGGACAGAACCCTGGGCAAGGTACCTCTTTACACGAGAGGACAATTCCCAGAGTGGAGAGCTCTTCTCAGCTGCCACCACTGCAGGTCACGGGTGGGTGAGTGCCTCCGCCCTGTAGGGATGACCATCTGCTACTGCTACCTCATTCCCTGCACCCACCCCAGTTCCTAGTTCCCGGGACCTAGGTAACCAATGAAAACCAAGTAAATTAACACATCCATTCATGTGTCCATTGTTGCTCCACCCCCGAACTCACTTTGTCTCACCTGTTTATCCAAGGGCTCTATGCAGAGCCGAGCCTAGCAAATGCACTCAACAGAAGTCTGCTGAATGATTAAATTTAAAAAAGAATGACTGAAGGAATAATGGTGCTATTTGTATTTATAAAGAAAGATAAATTTGCACACAATGTAGCTGTTCAAAAACCGCATAAAGTGAGGATACCTCCCTCCATGAGCTGGCTTTCTTCAAAGCAGGGACTTCAGCAAGTGGACCGGACCGGCTGTTAGCAAAGCTCTCTGCCTGTCCTCCTGGTCCAGGTTGGATGGGCTGGGGAGGGATTTGGTGAGGAGGAGATCAGGCCTCCCGTCTTGCAAGAACAAAGAAGAAATGGCTGGAGGAACTGGTGGTATTTAGAATGCAAAAGAGCAGACTTAAGAAGGATCACGATAGCTCTCTGTAAATATTTGAAGGGCTATCATTTGGAAGAGAGAATAGACTTATTCTGTAACTGTTGTGGAGAATAGGTCTAGAATTGGGGTTGGACATAGGGAAAGAGCAATGAAAACATGCGACCACCATCTTTCTGGGGAGACGGACACACGTTCTGTATCATTAAGGGTTATGGGTTATACAGGTGTATCTATTTGTCAAAACAATCCAGGTAAGATCGGTGCATTTCAACAGACAAATTTTACAACAAAAAGGAAATGCTAAATTATCATCATCATTGAGACAGAAAGGAAGGGGGCAGAGCAAAGCCATTCAAGAAACAATACAGCAATTAACACCAAGGTGGTGAAATGGCGGGGGATTTCACTTCTAGTAGACTTTGAGCTTCATTATACACTCATTGTAATGTGTTAGTTTGGTAAATGACATTCCCACAGGTGCCGTGACAGTTCTGAGGCCGACCACAGAAGGTCAAAGTGGGGCAGTGGCCCAATCCCTGAGATTCCCAGCCCCCTCCCCCAAAAGTAGTTGGAATAACCCTCCCACTTGCTAGCACATGAAGCTATGGATCCCACAAAAACTAGCAACACTGTGCCTCACGGGCTTTTGCTCCCTCGTTTTCGGAGATGCCTGCACTCTGTCTATGGGGTGTGGATCTCTCTGAGTAAGTCTACCGTTACTCAATGTGGCTCACTCTTGAGTTCTTTCCTGTGTGAAGCCAAGGACCCACACTTGGCGGGGCATGTCCCAGGGACTCAGCCGAGACCTGAGACATGGCATCCTCTTGCCCCACATTCTTTTCCCTGTATCATCATCACCATCCTTAAGTGAGCACAGGGGTGAGCAGAGGTATGGAGGAAACAAGAATGTCAAAATGTTAATATTGTTGGGTCTGGATGGTGGGCTCGTGGGGTTGATGATACTATTTTGTTTACTTTGTATATGTTACAAATGTTTCATAAATTAAAAGCGGCTATATGTTAATTACTGAACAAAAATGAATCAGACGGGCTGTGCTGGAAGACAGTGAGCTGCTCGTCACCAGAATTGTTTATGCAGATTCTCTGGGTATCCTCCCCATTACCCCCGCCCTCCAAGAACCTGGGAAATGGGAGGATGTTGCCAGAAGCAGAAACACGAACCTGGTAACCTCATTAGACAGTGGGAGATGCTGGGGCTGGAGGCAGGGCAGACACCTGAGGTGTCTAGGAAGGCCCCTCGACTTGGGGGGAGTGGAGTGGATTGGAGGGAGGGTCCAAGTCAAGATGAGGAATCATGGGTTTGGAATGAAGCCTGAATTAGAGGCAGCATGAGTTTTCAGGCTCTGAGCCATGTGTCACCGCTTGCTGGCTGTGTGAACCCAAGTAAGGCACTCAACCTCGGTGAGCCTCAGTTTTCTCATCTGGAAAATGGGAGGTTGGCCCTACATCATAGGATTAAATGCACTTGGGTGGCTGGCATCTAGTCAGCCATGCTCATTATGGTTATAAGGGGAAGATGACCCCCAAGTGAAGACAGGCTTCCACGGGGAAGGGGCTGGGACTTGAAGGCCTCTCTCAAACACCAGCTACCACAGGAGGGCCACGTTTTGGAGATGGCTAAGGGAGGGGTGCCTGACTGGGTCAGCCTGAATTAAAAGGCAGGGAATAAAGGCTATTCAGATCTTTCCACTGATAACATTCTAGGATTCTAGAGGGGTCCCAGGCAATATTCATGAGTGACTGCTGGGGCTCTCCACGGCCCGGTTCATTTTCATCGCTTGCTGAGGTGGACAGCCTTGTGTCCACGTTGCCAGGAACACAGCCTCCCCTTGCCAGCCCCCACGGATCCCGGACCCCCAGCTGCAGCTTTGACCTCACCCCAGACCCTAAGCCCACCCCGGCTGGGCTTGGAGTCACACACAGTGAACCCCACAGGGCAGGAGAGTCACCGTCATCTCTCTGTCTCTGGCGCCCAGTGGGTGTGTAACGAATGTGTTCCAGGTAAACAAACAAATGCTTGAGCTGAGTGTGGGGACAGGTACTTTAGCCAGGTCTGCCTGCTCTGGGGCTTATGTCCCTGGGAAGCTGTGAGGATAGAGGGACAGTCCATCCTCCCCTAGCCGGGCCCGGAGACCCCCAGGAGGCCGACCGGCAGCCACTGTTGGCAGGCAGTGCTCCCAGCAGATGGTGGTAGCCTCTTCACTGCCACGAACGCCTCGGAGCACCAGCGTGGCCACCCACTGAACACACCATACATCAGACACCTAATGGCGCGTTATGGAACATAAGTGGTAACCACCAAATGGGACCCAGGAAAGGAATTAGAGCCAGATGCACGGCAGGGAGGGAAAAAAATTGAGAAGAGCCTCGGAGGAAATGGGGCCCCGATGAAATCACCTCGGGACAGGAGAAACCACCTCTTTAAGCACTTACGGACCAGATGAGTCCGCTTCATTTCAAATCAGCGTCCTTGACAGAGAGTGGGGCTGGACACTGGGCCCTTCAGCGGTCACTGCTGCCTGGACCGGGCTTGCCAGCCTAGCCCTGACCGCTGAACTGCTCCATGAGCCCCTCCCAGCCAGGTTTTCATTCAACAAGTATTTTTGTGCTTCTACTATGTGGCATGAAGTTGTGCGCACCAGGGAGTTTAAATTCAAGGGTTAGACTCAAGTTATCGCTTTGTTTGTTTATTTATTTATTTTTGGTGAGGGAGGAAGGTAATTAGGTTTATTTATTTTTGGAGGAGGTACTGGGGATTGAACCCAGGGCCTCATGCACGCTAAGCATGTGCTCTATCACTTGAGCTATACCCTCCCCCATCAAGTTATCTGGTTTTAAATGTTGGTTCTGCCCCCGTTAACTTCTCTGGCTTCAGTTTGTCTTTGTAATACCTTCCACCTCGCAAGGCTGTCATGCAGTTAAATAAGAACATGGGGAAAGAATTTAGAACAGCAGTGAATATGTCCCCAAGGGTCCTCCTGGGGACATACTCTGACACTCCAGTAGGGGGAGGGGACTGTGGGCCAGATCCCCAGTGTCCAGCCTGGAAACTGCATACAGTAAGCATTCAGGGGGTTTTATCTGAATGGAGCAGAGCACATGTCCACTCACACACAGGCACACGCTCACACACACACGCCCCGAGAGCCCCCAGTGGAGATCCATTTCCTTGGCAGGTGGGCGGAGTTTCCAGACCCCTTCATGGAGAGGCGGGTACTCCCGGGTCCTGGGCCCTGGCTTTGTGCAGGCATCTTGGATCCAGGGCTTTCTCATTTCTGGCACCTAGAGTTTCCTTTTCTTTAGAGCTTGGCTCTGCATTAACTTTCTTTTTTTTCTCCCCAAATTGTTCTGCATTTCTGTGTGCGTGTGTTGGAAGACAGGTTTGTCGTGTTGGGCTCAGTCCATGAAGATGACAAAACTAGAAATCATGGCTGGAATTTTGATTTTTATTCGCTCGTGACTCATCTTGTTTTATGAGCTTTTTGAGGTCACTTAGAGAGATGACCAAGGCACGGTTCCTAACCTCCAGGACTCTAGAACCTCTTTGGGGGGACAGGGTTATAAGCAAATGGCTACAATAAATCGCAGAAGGAAGGTAGGGGTGCATGGAGGGGGCAGTCAAATACACTGGGGAGACTCAGAGTTGGGTCAAGTGACCAGTTCTGACCTGAGGGATGGAAGAGGCTTTGTGAAAGGGGTGGGATTTGCCCTGGCTGGCTGGAGGGGGAGAATGTCAGGACACCAAAAGCAGGGAAGGGCAGAGGGAACAGCATGAGCAGAGGCACAGAGGCACGGGTAGATATATGGGTGCTCTGGGAGCAGTGAGCCCACTGGTGGGGCTGGAAGGGAGGCTGTAGGGGAAGGAAGTCATGGATGAGATGAGAAAGGTGGGTTGGGCCAGATTGTGAAGACCCTGATGCTGGCTTAAGACCAAGCATTGTAGGAGACGGCTTACGCAGTTACGTATTTAATCCGCACTGTGGTCTTACGTGCTATTATGCCCCTTTTAGGCATGGGAAACTTAGACCCTGAGAGGTTATAAAACATTCTACCATAAGCAAATTATTAATCCCAAACTCAGCCTTTTAAGTACATAAGCAAGGGGCCAGGATTCCAACTCAGATCCATGAATAACCTAAAAGTTCCCTTGTCCCCAAGAATTAAACACTGTTGCCATGAGACAGTCCGGGCAACAGTGAGGGACTTTAGGAAATACAGAAGCAGGGTAGGGTCTATAATGATCTTCCAGGTCAGGCATTGGAATGATGGTGAGGAACCACCCTGGCCTCCATCATTACCACCAGAAGGAAGACAGGAAGAAAGACCAAGAAGCTGAATGGAGGTTAAAAGTGGAGGAACAGCAAAATACCAATGCAAGGACAATGAGAAGGCTCTGGGATGGAGGACGGGGAAAGAGGCCGGAAAAGGGATCAGACCCTCCATCCACAGTGGAAGAATCTCAGGGTTCTCAGGATGTCTCAGCTCATTTGATAGAAGAGGCAGCTGGGGTGCACAGAGAGGACCTCCGACTTCTGCACCTGATTGACTGATGGACTCATTCATTCATGCACCTCTATGTCTCCTCTTTGCCCGGCACTGAGCAATATGCGGTTGCCAAGGACATAGAGCATATATTGAGTGCATAACGTGTTAGGTACTTACAGGCAATATCTCCTTTATTTCTCCGAGTGGCTCAGCGTGGAAAGTGTTAGATCCCCATTTCACATATAAGAAAGCTGAGCTCAGCAAGGTTCAGTCAGGTATCCAAGGTAGATTGAGACTGATACTCAGGTCAGCCCATTGCTTTCCACTGGAGCACGCTGCGCCCCCATCACTCCTGCCTTTAAGAGCTTAACGACCGGGGCAGTTAAAACATTTATTGCCCCCCCAAAAGGAGGACTCTTTTGAGAGCGAAAGGTGGGGGCGCTGTCCGTAATCACAGCAGGACAACAGGCAGAGCCCGGCACTGACCCAGGTAAACTGGGATGTAGGGTCATCCTACGCTAAAGGCGAATTAGTATTTATATCTCCACGGGGCTTCGAAGCATTCCAAAGCATTTTCCAACTTTCAGGCATGCCTCGTTTATATGGTGAAATGAGAACAGTTTCCCAGATAACAAGCTCATCCTTTTCAACACGATGCTTTAAGAATCTGGATGATTTTGGATGATGGGCTTTGAAATGCAGCCCAGGTTTTCCTCCCGGAGGAAAGGGCGCTCCACTGCGTTGTCCCCGGACAGGCCTGGCTCTCCCACTCAGCTGCGGAGAGCTCCTGCTGCCTGCGGCACTCAGGGCAGAGCTCTGAGAAGGGGGACTCCGGTGCCTTCCCTGCCCCAAGAGAAGGACAGGCAGCAACACTTGCTCTGTAAGACTGGCGGATTCTCAGGCCCCAGGAGTTCCTCACAGGGCTTTCTGTGATCAGCTTCTTTCATAGAAACTCAAAACCAGCACCCAGTGAGTCAGAGGCGTAGGAGAGCAGAGAAGTGTCAATGCAGAAGATGAGAAGGCCCTGCGGTGAGGTGCAGGGAGAGGAGATCTTTGAGCTCAGTGGGTTCAAACTCGCCATGTTACACCGTGGTTCGGAGAAGGAAGATGACTTGTCCAGAGCTGCATTGATAATTAGTGGCAAAGATGGGACTGGACTCCAGGTTTCCTGACTCCTGGGCTTCAGTTCCTTCCACTGAGCCCTGCTGACCTCATGAGCACCCTTTTCTTCCTTCCTCCTTTCCATCACGTGGGATCTCTGGCAAGTGCCCTGGACACACTCTACTCTCTCGTGCCTCCGTGCCTTTGTACCTGCTGTTCCACCTGCCTGGCATGCCCTTCCCGAGAGTCCCCTGCCTGGCAAAGCCTTTCTTCCTTCAAGAGGAAGTAGAAGCATTCTATCTGGCAACTTTACTGAAATCATCGTGCCTCTCTGGACCTCGTCCGTGGGTTAATTTTTGGCATCTATTATACTGTGAAATGTATGTGTGCCTCTCCTTTTGATTCCAGGCTCCCAGAGGGCAAAGATTCCTTCTTGTTCATTTCTGCATCTCAGTACCCCGCACAGGGCCTGGAACGGGGCCCGCTTTCAATCAATGTTATTGCATTAAATTGAAATGCCCTTGGGGGGAAGGGAGTTATGACGGGGGAGGCTGCCTGGGAAGGGGGGAAAGACGGAGGCCAGGCGGGAGGAGACAGGTGCCGGCAGCTGACTTCTGCCCCTCCCCAGGGGGCCAAGGGCGATCTTGTGTGGAGAGATGGTTTAGAACAGGCCTGAGGGTGTGGGGAGAGGGCAAGGTGGGCGCTGGCAGCCCCTCGGACTGCTCAACCCCGCATCTGCCTGTTGGAATCAGTCTCTGGAAAAGTACCAGTGAATTAAAGCCCAATAAAAAAGTCAATTAAGTCCCAGCTCATTTATGCCTTAAGCTCCCCCAAGCCAGTGAGCCAGAATGCAAGCTGGGCCGATATTTCCCCATTTCCCTCCATGTCTACATGGGTCTCCGGTGAAGCGACCGTGACACTTTTTATTTCAACCGTAAATGGGGCAGATAGACTGAGAGCGAAGAGATGGCTTCTGGGGGTGGGGCGGGGGGATGCTGGGCTCTCTGGATCCCAACCAAGAGACTCCTGTCAGCGGGCGTGATGTCCACGTCCTGACCTTGGGCTCCGGATGGGGCGCTGGGACTCTGTGTGTGTGTGTGTGTGTTCCCGTGCCCATGCGTGTTTGCCCACATGGACCAGGGGTGTGTTTGTGCATATACGTGGGTGTGCACGATTGTTTGCTACACAGATAAGTGCAGTTTGCACATCTGTGGGTTGATTCATCCGTTTATTTCATACATAGTTATTGAACACCTACTGTGTGCCGGACAGTGTACTTGCCTCTGGGATTTTCATGTGAAAAAGAGTCTCAGCCCCTCCCCGCGTGAAATCTAGAGGGGAAAACAGATAATAAAGCAAGTAGTAACAGTAGCGCATGTTGAATGCTACCCGGGTGCAGGCGTGCACGTGCATGCTTGCATATCTGAGGGCGCGCATGCCTGGAAGTCTAGGTACATGTGTGCATGAATAAAGCGGGGTGTGTGTTGCTGCATGTAGCCTAAGTCTCTAGCAGACCTAGTTGCTGAAAAACGTCCCTTGAAAGTGATCGCAGGGTGGTGATAGCTCATGAGAGGTGATGTGTGTTGGAGGGGTCGGGGGTGGGGGAAGAAGGGAGAATTGAAGTCGTCAGGGGCACCTGAATCAGAACAAGAGACCTCATACCTAGAGAGTGTGCACAGCCCATGGTCTCTCCCCTTCCTCTCATTTCCCCCTGAGCTCGTCCAACCTCTGCTCCCCGACAGGGACTCTTGGAAGCCTGTGGCTGACCCTCAGTGTTGGGTGGATGGGAAAACCTCAGACTAAGACAATGAGGATGTAGATTCTGTTCCCAGTTGCTGCTAAGTAGGAAACGCACAGCAAAGGAGGATGTGGATCTTGAGGTCCTGCACCCACCACGTACTAGCTGTGTTACCCTGGGCGTGTCTCCTAGTCTCTCTGAGTCTCAGATTCCTTACCTGTAAGTGAGAGTGAGAATGCTGTCTCTGTTAACCCCCACAAGATTGCTGTGACAGCCCACGACCCTAAAGCATCCACACAGAAGTGGGATGTAGCTACCTATGAAAATAGTTAGCGTTCCTACCATGGCCAAGCGACCTCCCTCTAGGCCTTTCTAAATCAATACTCCAGTAGTGCCTGAAAAATGCCTGCATAGCATTTTCCATAGTATTTTTCCAGAAAACACAATCTCTCAGGGAATGAAGAAACAACTCTGTTTTCAGCTCAAACAGGTTCAAAAATTCTGGGCTAAGCAGAGTTAAACATGCTTACTTCTTGCAGGACTTCTCAGAGCCTTTAATATACCGATGTGCATTGTGAGTCTCCAAGAGCAGGCGGAGTAAACACCAGTTCTGTCTTAGGCTGGATCCCTCCGGAGGCTAGCACCTAAGGGCAGGGGTATATTGTGGAGTGACTTCAAGAAGCCCTGCTAGGGAGGTGCAGAAGTGAGGCAGGGAAGGGAAGGCCACCATACACGGTGAACAGCCAGTTCCTGCTGCAGTGACTGGGACTTTGTCCTACATGGGACTTTCTGAGATGGTAACAAACACACTGCAGGGTTATCACATGGGAGTGGGGGAGGTTGGCCATTCATCTGTTTGCTCCTGTTTATCACTGCTTGAGAGCTGCTCCTGGGGTGTCAACACCCTGAACTTCCCGCTTGCTCTGGCCTCAGAGCTGGGATGTCCCTGTGCCCAGAGAATGCTCTCGGGCAGAAAGTCACAGGTGTTCGTGGGAAGTGCCTGATAGCAGGAGAGGAGAATGATGAGGCCATGTGGATGGAGAACTAACAGCATCTCCACATCCCCACTTGGCTTGACCTCCAACATCTCTTCCAATTGGACTTTCCTCAGACAATTTAGAACTCTTGTGCATGAGTGTATGTTTGATATGCCCCCTGGAACAGGGCCTGGGGCTCACTATAAGGTAGAGTCATCAAGCAGTGCAGATATGGAAGCTTCTGGAAGGTGGTGACCCAAGGTATCTGGCACATAGAAAGCCAGAAATCTTGTTGAGAGATGCCAAGGTTGGTCAGCCAGAGCCAAGCTTTGGGTAACAAAGTGTCAGTGAGAAACAACGAATGGGTGGAGATGAGCCAGAATATGCCAGAATGTTCCAGAATGTTCCTTATATGAGAGGCTAGCTCAGGGGCTGCTCTGGTGTCTTGAAGAGCCACAGACAGAATGTCAGAACTGGACATACAGAGTTCTGGGGATTTTAATTATAAGGGAAATCGAGGACTAAAGGGGTGAAAGGACGTCTTCAATATCACCTAGCAATTTAAGAGCAGAGCCTGATCAGAATGCAGGTTTCTAGCTCACTAGTGAGCCCTTCCCGCTTCATTTTGGATTCCTTGACTAATAGGGTTCTTTCTTGCCAAGAATGTGACCATCGCCCGTGGGTTCCCTGATGAGAAATGAAACCCCATGCAGTTTCCCCTTGCTCAAGCCCCTCCCCCCTCAGCCTGGGACGCCAAGGGGCGCTCACTTCTCCACCTTTTATCTCAGCCTGTGGATTCCCTGGGGGGTTCCCTGCCACCTCAGTTCGTAATCTCGGTTGCAGTTTTAGACACGTCAGCAAGTTTCGCCAGGCAGAGAGAGGGAGCATGAATGCTAATGCCTCCGTCTGGGGATTATGTTAATACACTATCCTGAACTGACACTTAAAAATTGCACATTTTAATTGGCTGCCTCTTCCTTTCCAAGTCCAGGATCGTATGGTGTTTAGTATGTGGGAGGGTGGGGGTTGCTGGCGAGATGCCCTTGGCTGGGTTGGAAGGAGTGCTGGCCTGGGAGTCAGAAGTCCTGGATCTGGTTCCCAGGTGTGTGACCATGGGCAGGTCCCTTCTCATGCCTGCGCCTTACTTCCTCTATCTGGAAAGTGATGAGGTAGGGCTTGGCAGCCCCGACAGCTCCTTCCAGCTCTCACCTCCTGTGACTTTCGGATTGCCAGAGTCCCCCTAGGTTTCCTGCCTTCTTCCTATCATCTGTGCCCTGAATGCCAGGACTGACAGCCACACCATTTCTCTCCTGACTCTGGAACTGCTTTATGTTGGGGATACATTTTTCCTGCCTACTTAGTAGCTACCTGACTCTTCCAGACCTCTCAGCCTGAGTCCAAACTCCGCCCCAACTGGAGTTAAATATACTAAGGATGCAACTGTTTTAAGTCCCTTCCCTGAATCCATCCTTTCTCTGATGCCCGAAACAAGGTTTCTTGGGAAAATTGTTGAGTCTGTTCTGTCTTGGACTCTATGGCAGGTTAGTTGATAAATATGATCCTCTTTTTCCTCATTGAATACCTAACTGGTGACTACTGGGGGTACACCCCTCTCCTTGATGCTGTCAGTGACTGCCCTGGGCAGGTGTCCACCATCTCTCACCTGGGGCCTCCCAAACCCCCAGCACTACTCCTTTCTGGCTTGTTGCTGATGTTGCCCAAACCCCCTTATTTCCCTCTACTACAGCCTGTCCCTCCTTCAAACCCCATAGCCCGGCCCCTAATCTCAAGAACCCACACCCAAACACCCTCACCATGGTCCATGTCTTAAAGTTACCTGCACACCTCTCCGCCTATTTCTGCCCAGAGTGATATAACTGAATGCTTGAATAAGTATGAAACGTGGAGGCAGGAAGACATGAATGTTGACCCTGCCCTTACCACTATCTATTGTGTTCTTATGCTGTCCCTTTAATTTATGGAGGCTCGGTTCTCCTACATACAAAATGGGACAGATAGGTCTTCCCTTTCCTATCTGCCAGGGTGGTAGCAAGGATCATATGAGATGATGAACGTGGATAGGTTTATAAAGGATAATGTGCTGTACATAGGAGAAGAATTACTTGGGTGCTTCTCCAAATGTCTTCTCGGGGGCAGCTATATCAGGACTGACTGGGGATGGTAATAAAATGAATGTTCCAAGGCCTGGCCCAGAGCTACTGAACCAGACTCTCTGGTGGTAAGACCCAGTCTGATGCAAAAATCCTCAACTGAATATTAGCAAATCTATATATAAAAAGGATGATACAACATGATCAAGTGAGATTTATTCCAGGGATGCAAGGATGGTTCAATATTCTCAAATCAATTAATGTGATCTACACATTAACAAAAGGAAGGATAAAAATCACAAGATCATCTCAAAAGAAGCAGAAAAATCATTTGACAAAATTCAATACCCACTCATGATATAAATTCTAATCAAAGTTGGTATAGAAGGAACTTGTCTCAACATAATAAAGGCCATTTCTGACAAACCCACAGCTAATTTCATACTCAACAATGAAAAGCTAAAACTTTCCCTCTAAAATCAGGAACAAGACAAAGATGCCCACTCTCACCACTTCTATTTAGCATAGTATTAGAAGTCCTAGCTACAGCAATCAGAAAAGAAATAAAAGACATCCAAATTGGAGGGGAAGAAATGAAACTGTCACTATTTGCAGATGACATGACACTATACATTAAAAACCCTAAAGTCTCCACTAAAAAACTATTTGAACTAATAAATGAATTCAGTAAAACTGCAGGATACAAGATTAATGTATAGAAATCTATTGTTTTTCTATACACTAATAATGAGTTATCAGAAAGAGAAATTAAGGAAACAATCCCACTTACAATCATATCAAAAAGAATAAAATACCTAGGAATGAACTTAACCAAGGAGGCAAAAGCACTATACTCTGAAAACTATAAACTACTGATAAAGGGATTTGACAATGATACAAAGAAATGGAAAGATATCCCATGTTCTGGGACTGGAAGGATAATGTTAACATGTCCATATACCCAAAGCAATCTACAGATTTAATGCAATCCCTGTCAAAATGCCCATGAGATTTTTTTTCCACCGAGCTAGGACAAATAATCCTAAAATTTATATGGAATCACAAAAGTCCCAGAACTGCCAGAGCAACCTTGAGAAAAAAGAACAAAGCTAAAGGTATCATGCGCCTTGCCTTCAGACTATACTACAGAGCTACAGTAATCAAAACAGCATGGTACTGGCACAAAAACAGACACTCTGATCAATAGAACAGAATAGAGAGCCCAGAAATAAACTGATGCAATTCTGGTCAATTAATCTATGATAAAGGAGGCAAGAATATACAGTGAAGAAAAACTATCTCTTCAACAAGTGGTGCTGGGAAAACTGGGCAGCTACCTGTAAACGAATGAGACTAGAACACTTCCTCACACCATATACAAAAATAAACTCAAAATGGATTAAAGACCTAAACGTAAGACCTGAAAGCATAAAAATCCTAGAAGAGCGCATAGGCAGAACACTCTGACATAAATCACAGCACGATTTTTTTTTTTTTTGGCTCTGTCTCCTAAAGCAAAGGAAATAAAAGCAAAAATAAACAAATGGGATCTGATTAAACTTAAAAGGCTCTGCACAGAAAAGGAAATCGTTGACAAAATGAAAAGACAACCTACTGAATGGGAGAAGATATTTGCAAACGATATGATAGATAAGGGGTTAATACCCGAAGTATATAAATAGCTTATACAACTCAATTTCAAAAAAATAAAGAGAACTGAAATATGGATGGAAGACCTAAATAGACATTCTCCCCCAAAAGATATGCATATGATCAACAGGCACACGGAGAAATGCTCGTCATCGTTAATCATCAGAGAAACGCAAACCAAAACCATAATGAGACCTCACACTTGTCAGAATGACCATCATCAAAACGTCCACAAATAACAAATGTTGGCAAAGATGTGGAGAAAAGGGGACTCTCCCTCACTGTTGGTGGGAGTGTAAATTGGTGCAGCCGCTATAGAAAACCGTATGGAGGGCTCTCAGAAAACTAAAAATAGAACTACCACATGATCCAGTGATCCCACTACTGGTTACATATCCAAAGAAAACAGAAACACTAATGTGAAAAGACACATGCACCCCAATATCCATAGCAGCATTATTTACAACAGCCAAGAGACGGGAAGCAACCTAAGTGCCCATCAACAGGTAAGTGGATAAAGAAGGTGGGGCGTATTTATACACAACGGAATATTAACTCAGCCAGAAAAGGAATGAAATTCTGCCACTGTCACAACTTGGATGGTCCTAGAGACCACTGTGCTTAGTGAAATAAGTCAGAGAGAAAGACAAATACTGTATGGTATCACTTATATGTGAAATCTAAAAAAATGAAGCAAAGGAAGGTATATAACAAAACAGAAACAGACTCACAGATACAGAGAACAAACTAGTGGTTACCAGTGGGGAGAGGGGAGCGGGGAGGGGCGAGACGGGGGTAGGGGATTGAAAGTACAAGCTGCTAGGTCTAAAAGTAATAAGCAACAAGGATACATTGTACAGCACAGCAAATACAGCTATTATTCTATGATAACTTTAAATGGGGTAAAATCTGTACAAATACTGAATTGCTATTGTACACCGGAAACTAATAGAATATTGAAAATCAACCAAACGTCAAAAATAAATAAATAAGTCTCCCAGGTGATTCCCATGAAGCCTGATGTTTAAAAGATCACTGGCTGATTTTCACTCTATCACAACCCCCCAGATTGCACACTCCTCTCTCCTTTTAGCTCCTCGGGCCCACTGAGCGTGCTCTGAAGTGATGCTGTGTGCCTCCTGTCCGAGCCGTTTCCCTCCCACTTTCCAACTCCAGGGTATGTTTCAAGTATGTCCAAGGGGCATCACGGTGTAGTGGGAAAGGCAGGAGCTTCGAATCAGACCAGTACTTAAATCCCAGCTCTGCCACATTGCAGAGGCTCACAAAAGACAAGTTCCTCCACCCAAGGGGTTGGAGACCTGCCTTGGTTTGTTTAAAGTGGGTGTCACGTCCCATGGCATGTTTAGACTGAGATCCACGGGGGACATGATTCTGAGAACCTGGCAGCCACTGAAGACTTTTGCTGAACTCCCCAGATCCCAAGCCCTGTCCTGAGTGAGAGCCACTGCCTTCCCCCTGTGCAAAATCATTAAAGTTTAATGAGCAACTCTGTGGGGTATGCATTATTGAAACCACGCTGGACTGGCGGTTAAACCCAGCCAGGGCTGCCCCCAGTGAGTGGGGCTCCCCTGGGGCATGGGCCAGGCCCTGAGGCAGAACCAGAAGAGCCCATGACCGGGTGGGGATAGCCGTCCTTCTGGGTGGCGGCTGCAAGGCTTATGAGATCAGAACAGTGGCCTCGTGCAAAGCTCTGTGGTCCTAGATTTCTGTGCTGAGCTTAGCGATGGCTCTGAGTTGCAGCTTTTCGTCTGCAAAGAAAGACAGCCCACCTGTCTCCCTCGTTGGACTGGGGACTCCCCTTGGACTTGGCTTCTCTCAGCAGACTGCGATTCTCTAGGCCAGGGTTGGGTTTCTCATCAGACTGGAATAGCCACCAGGGCAGGACTGTGCTCTTTTCACCAGACTAGGAGGTCTCCTTGGCAGGGCTATTTCTCCGCCAGCAGCCTGAGCCCCCCCACTCCCCCCTGCTGCCCGAGGGGCTTTGCCCTTTGCTTTGTAAGCAGTAAAAGACAGAAGGCAAACAGCTTTCTTTTACAGGTTGTTGGCTTTTAAGTAAAGATAGTTAAAATAATTTATATCTTGCTCAGGGGGAAAACTGGAGAGAGGAAGGAGGGGTAGGTTTTCCTGGCAAGGAAAAGCCGCATAAAATGTCCTGCTAAGTGCTCACTCAGCGGCCTCTGTTCCTTCAAGCGCAGAGCAAACACCCGTGATTAAAGCCAAACTCTGGGGACGGCTTAATGCAAGTGCTGTGGCTGCGGGTTTGACCCAAAAACGTTGTGGCTGGGAGTCGGGCTTCCCAGAAGATGAAGGGCAGAGACGGGAGGACCGGTCCCCTGGCGAGAAGAGGCGCTGGAGGGAGGGTGGTAGCTCCCAGCAGGTACGATTCCCATGACTTGGGCTTCAACTTCTGTTCACTAATTTATGTGCTGAGCTCCAGGGCAGGAGCTGGACTAGGTGGAAAGGACCTCAGTTTCTTCCCGCAACTAACCACCTGGGTTACCTGGGAAACCCCTTAGTCTCACTGAGCCTCCATCTTTAAGGACCTTGGGCTCCTCCGTAGCCCTAATATTCCAGAACCCTCATTCTAAGTCCGTTAAGCGTGCTCACAGCCTCCTGAGCTTTCTCTTAACACAGTCTGTAATTGTACAGGGTGTCCACGAGGCCTGGAAACACAGGGAACTATACAGCAAGTCAACAAGGACTTCTTTCAACTGTTAAAAAATAAATGGTATCTATGTTTCCAGACCTCACTGGCATAGAGCTACGTGTGTGAGAGTATTTGATAAACGCCTGTCTCCTCCACTGGACTGGGAACCCCAGGAGGACAAAGACCAGGAGTTCGCTCCCTGTTGCCTGCCCAGCACTCCGTGCAGGGTTTGACATGTACGCAGAACTCACCCAAGTATCCATTAAGTGAATTAATAAATACGTGAATGGCCAGGCTTGTCTTGGGAGCGGGGAGGACAATGCAATAAAGCGGAACGCAGGAAGTGGGCTTTGAGAGAACGGGCGCAGATGTTCGGGACCCTCGGCTTAGTAGCCAGGCCCGCTATGGTGCCAAGGGGTGGAGTGTCTTCCCAGAGGACTGGGCTGTGATAAAAGAGACAAAGGTGGGGGAGCCAAGAGCCAGCATGCAGAGACGAATCCACTCATCACTCAGCGTCTTGTGAACATTTATAGAGCCATTCTTTGTCTGCATAGGGTAGCCGTATCCTTTGATAAAGGATTAGACTCCTGCCCGCAGAATTTGGACTCACGACAGGTCAATCCATGCGCAGCCTGGCATCGTCAAAGACACACAGCAGGCGCTCTCTCTCTCTCTCTCTGGATGGTACAGATAGAGCAAGAGAGGCTGGTACCCAGCCCTGGGGCTCTCTCGGGGTCTTTGTACATGTTGGTCCTCTTACCTGGAAGGCCCAGCCCCCTCCCACCCCACCCCTAACCTGCCGTCCACTTGGCTCCATCTCTCAAGACTCCGTTCGGTGACCACACCCTCTATGCAGGTGAAACTGACCATTCCTGCTTCGGGCCTCGCTGGGAAGATGGACATTATTGTATCATGCTTTCGACTGTACCAGCCATAAACCATGGAGGATGTATGCAGCCATGTTTCCAGATTTGGTGACCGCCCTGTCTGTGCATCCAGTAGGTGGTGGGCTCCTAGACCTGTTGGCGTGGCCAGGTTACGCGTCGGGCTCCCCTGCGCTTGAAGGAACAGAGGCCGCTGAGTGAGCACTTAGCAGGACATTTTATGCGGCTTTTCCTTGCCAGGAAAACCTACCCCTCCTTCCTCTCTCCAGTTTTCCCCCTGAGCAAGACAGGTCACTGTCTAGGCTCCCGGAGGTTAGGGCGAGCTGTCTTCCTGAAGCCTGGCGTACAGGTGCTTCTCCTTCCTCTTCCACATGTCAACCAGAAAGCTCAGTAAGGGCTTGGTGGTGGGCTAGGAGGAGAACCCATGCTGTCTAGGGGGACCCAAAGGATGAGGAGGTGATGAGTTCTGCCTGTTCCACGTGGCGCCAAGGCCTGCCAGCATGCTGGCTGGTGGCCGTCAGTGCCGTGGTGGCGGTGTAGGTGGGTTGCTTAGAACTCTGAGTCTTTCCTAGTACATGGGTGCCGGCGAGGCAGGGAACGCTTTGCTTCGAAAGGCAGACACTCCAACTTGACGACATTTAAAGGCAGCTGCAGGTTGGGCTAGAGATGTGCTAAAGGTCCCTTGCCATTCTAGAAGGTTATGAACTATCTAATTGAATAGTATTCATTGCATGATGAAAAGTAACTATTATCTCCCTTAAAACATTTAAGATCCAATTTAAACAGTACAGCTGATTGAAAACTTACTGTGTGCCAGGCACAGTGGCGGTGGTTTTTGCATTTCCCTACTCCAAATACCCCAGTAAGGAAATCTATGTTTATCCCACTTTTGAAAGAACAGAGAATCGTCAGAATTCAAACAAGCTGCCTCAGGTCACGGAGCCCATGAACAGTTGAGTTAACTCCAGACTGTTGGCTCGACAGACTGCATCTTTTTACTAGTCTACACTACCTAATCTTTTACTGTTTGCCTAGCAACAGAGAAAATAGTTTCCATAGCAACAGTAGTAAGAATCAGTGTCGGTACTGGATAATCTGATTTAAAAAAAAAAAACCCACTTAAAACTCTCTGAGAGCTATATTCCGCATCTGGGAAAGTATATAAAAGGAAAGAATTCCAACTACAGAAGAGACTTGTGCATAAAGAAAGGTCCCAACCATGCACTATTTATAATCTTATAAAAAGTCGCAGCAAGAAATGTCCAGTAACACAGGAACAGGTAGATGCAGTGTGGCGCTGTCGTTCGGTGTAATGTACACAGTCTGGTGTGAGGTGGTCCCACTTAATGTTCATCCCTCTCTGTTTCTGGGAACTGCCCCCATTTTCTGGGAGCTGATTACCTCCCCCGGAGGGGGGGTTTGTCGTTTTATGTGACCCTTTTCCCTTGGTCCAGGTGGTTGGCCCAAGGTGGGCATCTGACCCAAGCTGGGCCATTCAGGTCCTCTCCTGGAGCTCTTAGAATGAGTCTGGATAGAGCTCAGGTTCTCCTGGGGAACACGGAGTGCCCTGGGTCATCAAGCATATTGGTTGGTGGCCATGTCCTGCCACTGTGGACTGTGGGCCAGGGACAGAGGAGGGGTTCAGGGTAGGAGGTCACGGGGAGAGAGAGAGAGACAGAAAGACAGACAGACAAAGAGAGAGAGGGAGAGACTAGATCGCAGCGAAGCCGTTTCTCCCCTTGCCTTCCCCAGTCCTAGAAGGTGGTGACTGCTTCTCGAAGTTACTGCTCTCTGGGTCATGCCAGCACCCTGCACTGGCTCCTGTAGCCTTTCCAACACACGGGCTACAAGCTTCACAAGCTTCCCAGATGAAACACCCTCCATTTGAAATCCCTCATTTCTGTATTCCCGACCATATATGCACCTTATTTAACTTCTTGAATCTCACTTTCTTCATCTGTAAAAAAAAAAAAAAAAAGGAGTCATAATCCTTAACGCACAAAAATGTTGGGAGGATTTGATGAACTGATGACACTCAAGTGCCCGGCACAGAGTTGGTGCTAAAAGATGTTGGTTCGTCCTGCGACTTAACAGTCAACCCATGTATGTATGCAGGAAGCGCTCTCCTCTTGGTGATTTGCTGAGAGCACCGATTTCCAGGAACTGTGCCCTAGGTGGTTGGAAGCCATGCCCAGTGGAGCCCCCTCACCCTCCCACCACAGCCAACCCAGAGGCATGGCTCTGCTTCTGTCACGGCCAGTGCAGACTCACAGGCAGGTAGAAACAAAGAGTATTTAGAATGGTGTTTGCAAAACCTTTCCTCTCCTTAGCATCCCCTATTTTAGTCACTCCAGCAGATTCTAATTTGGTCTCAAAAATATCCTTCAGTGGCCCCAGGCAAGTGTCGTATGTCATGCCAAAGGTAGGTACCCGAAGCTCAACTTCCATCCTGTCTCCTCACAGTCAATCACGAATCCCTGGAAGTCACCGAGGGAGGAAAGAGGAAAAGCTACCCTCCCTTTGACAGTGGAGTGGATGAGTGCAAGAACACCTCTGGGTGCTGGGCTCTGTGTTTGGGACTCTGAAAGCATCACCTCTCGTTCAATCCTCACAACAACCAACAAGGCTGGGGGTGGGTGAGTGATGTTACGTCCATATTACAGATGAGGAACTTGAGAGGTTAGGGCGGGGACTCAATGTCCTGCCATCCAGGTGGTGGGGCTGGGGCTTGAAGCCCTCCCTGGCTGGCTGCAGGGCAGCCGGATGGAGGGTGAGATCTGCCCTCTAGGTCCTCCCTGTGGACACCTGACTCAGCCGTCCACGATCAAAAACTGGGAAACAGATGAGCTTTGGAATCTGACTATGTGACATTGAGATCTCAGTTCGCCACCCCGAGCCCCTAGCTGGCTCACAGCCAAACAGTGGCACCTGGGCTGAAACAAGAATGCTCACGCAGGTTAGGCAGACAAGGACGCCACGCCCAGCCCACACCTTCGGAGCACCCCCGTCTGTGCCAGCACAAGGAGGCTGCATCCCACCAGGGTCCACACCTGCGGGACCTTGGCTTCTGGCTGGCTGGATTCCCAAGAGCAGCCACAGCCTAGACAGGAAGGAAGGAAGGGGGGAGGAAGCCTTTGGAAGGATCTAGAAGTCTACACGGTAAATGCCAGGGCTACCATCTGTTTGGGAGCTCTCGTTACTTCGGTCACTCCCGGCGGTGAGGGTGGGTGCGAAACTAGCCCAAACCTGGGGAACCCTTCTGTGCTGATGTCAACTGATGGGTCCCGTCAAGTCCTTCTGTTTCTCACTGCTGTTTCTGTCTTGCTCCTTGACATCTCTCCCCACTCTGAAAGCGCACTTGCTTATTTTTATCCCACGTTTGAAGGAAGCGTTTGATGACATCTCTAGTCTGGGTGAGGTTAGGTTAACCGGATAATATTACAGGGATGAAACAGATGGAGGAGCTCCTATTAGTTATTATTTTAACATTGTAGGGAACTCGAGGAAATCTAAATATCTTAGAACATGTAAAGTAATAAGTAAAAATAACCAAAAAGAGTTGCAGATGAGAAAGCAAGTAAGATCAGTTAAAAAAAAAATAGATTAGATGACTGAAAGGAAAAAAAAATTGCAAGTAAGAGAAGCTGGTCAGAAAAAACATTTGAGATGAGTCAGCAACTGCATGTGAACTTTGAACACAGATCCTGGGTACCATGTCCGGAAAGAGAAGCAATTTTCACTGTTTGATAAAAAGACATTGTCCAGGGTCAGCTCGTGCTTAAATCTAGGAGGACAGAGGCGCTGGTGGCATCTTACTGAAGAGAAGCAATTGCAACTTTGATAATATTAATAGACACCTCTGCTTGGGCCAGAGCAAGTGCGTGTTCTCTAATGAGTTTCAATTCACTATCTTTTTTTTTTTTCGTTTCATGAGACACAGCAGGACGGTCCTAGAGAAATCGAGGTGTTGAGGCACAGAGGCAGTGAAGCAATCTTTCTGTTGTTTCCACTGTAGGTTTTAATTGAAGAAGGAATTGCTAATGACTTTTCTAATGAGCAAAAATGACCCCACGCTACAGCGAAATCTAGGGCCAGTGCCAGCTTTAACTCAGGGGAAGGAAGGGCACGCATGCTGGTTGAGCACAGTGCATCCAGCATCGCTCTCAGCAGGACTGTGGACCTGAATCCGGCTCTGACTCAGAGGCCTCCCCTTCCCGGTTGGAGCTATCTGCCTTGCGCTTGGGTTTTTTTTTCATAGACTGGGGACCAGCCATGACTGGCCCTGCATGTTTGCTTGGAATTCTGCAATGTCTAATGGGGGACATTTGGAGTTCAAGGAGTCCTTTCCTCTCGTTGGACCGATGGGGAAACTGGGCTGGAGTGAGGGCAGAGACAGGAGAACTAGACTTCCCACTTAGATCAATAAGAAAGCGGAGCATAAGTGCAATGTGAAATGATAATAATTTATAAGCTGCTTGCATCCCAGCTGTGCCATTTCATCTGCCAAACAGCCCCACGAGGTTGGCAGGAGATGACCAGACCTTGGGTTTCTAGAGGATGTCCTACTGTGCCACGGAACATCGACCCAGGTCGCGTACTCCCCACATTACCTGGGGAAGGGATCTTTAAACCCATCTCACAGATAAGTAAACTGGGATGCAGAAAGGAGAAGCCAATTGCCCAATGTCACCAGGAAATGGCAAAGCTAGGACTTAAATCAAGGTCACCCAACCTCACAGTCAGGTCTTGTTCAATCTTAACCACACCGCCCTCCACACACATATTGAGATGAACCAGAAGACTAGCACTTATCTATCAAAACACCGTTTACAAAGTGCATAGAGATTAAGATCCTAGGTCTTAATTCTGCCTGAGTGCAAACTCCAGTCCTGCTGCTTCCAGGGCTGTGCCACTTACATCACCTCACCGTGCCTCAGTTTTCTTCTCTGTGAAATGGAGATCATGTGTACCTTCCTTATCGCTTTCTTGTGGGAATTAAAGAACGAAGTGAGAAAGCATTCAGATCAATGTCCTGTTCCTCACTTAAAGAATATTATCCAATAGCATTTTTATTATAAAAGTAATAATAAAATAAGAAGAAGAAATAAAATTCAAAAGTTGACACATATCTTTCCTGACATCTCAGCTTCGGGCTGGTTTGGTAGGAAAATGGAAAATCAAGGACCATCAAGAAGAAGACAGAAATGACTAGAAGCCCAGCCCACAGCCATAACCACAACGCTTTGATGTTTTTCCAGCCACCTTTTTCCTAAACCCATACTGAACTACATACGTTGACAGTTTTTATCCAGTCTTTTTAATTCAGCATTAGGACGTGGGCCTTTCCCAATGCTATTAAATGGTTTTCAAATGTAACTTTTAGTCATTACAGAATTATCCGTTCTACAGGTGAAGTGTGATTTATGTCCTGTTACATCATGATTCTGTGAGGTCGGCTATTCATTCATCCTTGGTTGGCGATGCTGTATCCGGTCACTGCTATCTCCCTGACACGAGTGCTTGGCACACAGTAGGTAGATTGTTAACGTTTAAGTGAGTGAAAACTTATGTTTTGATAAACACTTCCAGAGAGTTCCTACCGATCTACATTCCTACCTTTGTTGTATGAGTGTCTTTCTCATCCCCACCCCACCCCACCCACATTAGGTTTAAGAATTAAAAAAAAACAAAACTACTAATTTGTAACTACTCATTGTCAAGTTTTTCCTTATTTGATGATGGTGAGGTTGAACGTTTATTCTTATATTAGTTAGCTACCTGTATTGTATTTCCCCCTCTTCCCCCTTTCTTCTTTTCATCTTTCCCGCCTTCTTTTGAAAGTGCAGGATCAGCCCAGTAGCCTGGACACATTTCTCTTAGACATCTTCACAATTCCACAGTCTCTGTGAAGCTCATGACATGGACCTGGGGGCCTGCTAATTCCTTTAAGGCGACTGCATTCATAAGTTCAGGTATTCATTCATTCATTCCAAGGAAGCTGTGACAACTCTCAAGGTATTCATGAATTTCTCGCTCGAGTTTAGGGAGTTGGCAGTTGCTACACAGCTTTCCGGGCATCTCAGCTCAGACTGCCATTTTGTTTTCCTGGTAATTCCATGCACCTCTAATGAAAATTCAATTATGATTTTGCAGGCAGCTTCATCTAAGGCATTAGCATCCAGTTAATTACTGAGAAGTGATGACAATTGAAGAAAAATGGATTTTATTTCTTATCATGACAACAGCTCCCTCCCTACCCACCTGCCCCGTACAGGAGCATATTTCTTTGGCACAGATGTGCCACCTGCTGCTCAGGGAATCACACAGAGACTCACAGAACACTCCAGAACTGGAGAGGTCAGGAGATTCGATCTCTTGCCTCCAGGGGAGATGTTGCCCATTCTTTTCTGGGCGTATCTTTGGAAACCAAAGCCTCCCACCTACCTATAATCCATCACTCCATGGTCTTCTCACTGATGAGCAAGACATTCTTTCTTTAATCAGAATGAAGTCATTGCTGCTTTAATTTCGGCCACTTACTCATATGCAACTTTGGAAAGCTCTCTGGCTTGTGACTTTCTCATTTTGAGAATGATGGTCCTGGAGTAATGACTGTGTCAAGTCATAACTCTGAAGTTCAAGATGCAAGTAAAGTGCTCCACATGTGGGGGTTGCTGGATAAATGTCGTTTCCTCTTTCTGCCATGTGTTTTGTTTCAACAGTGGGGCGAGAAGGGAACCAGCGCTAACTAGGGGTCTACCATTTAATGGCATCTCACCTGGGGATTTCCTCTACGTCGTCTGCTCAAATATGCACAGCAGTCCTGGGGACCAGATGAAGGAGGTGATGTTCAGAGAGGTACAGTTCCTCATTCAAGGTCACACAGATTCAATGGTTCTCTTCCCATTGCCTTGTGGAGAACTCCTAGGTGATACTAGGGATGGTAGGGGTGGTCCAGGGGAGGGAGTAGCAGGAAGCAGGAGGAGCCCATTCTCCCATTGAAGAGTCAGGATGCCTTCACCAGATGCCCAGCGCTGCAAGCTCATGAGTGCTACGTGCTCTGGTGTTTCAGAGATGGATGAGATCCCTACAGACTAAGACACTGGAGAAGCAAGGCTTCGTGGAGGAGGCAGGTCTGAGATTGGTCCCAGAGGGTGAGATCATTCAGATAAACAGCAAAACAAAGCAAGAGGAAGGAAGAGGTAACAAAGGCAAAAAAGGCAGGAGTGGGCAAGGAGGACTGAACGAGGAGGCCCTGGAGCAAGAGGTTCGCACAGGGCGATGGGAGAGAGACTTCTGGAAAGGGAGGTGGGCATATGGCGGGTGGAGGCTTTCCAAGGTCAGATGAAGGGATCTGGGTTTATGATTCATTCTTGAGACCTGGGTTCCCAAAGTGAGCCGCAGAGCACTGACTCTGGGCAGAGCCCCTTTCCTGGTGAGTTACAATGCAAATTGGCGTGGTCCAAGGGTCTGAGCAATCCCAAGGGAAAGAAAGACACGGGAGGTATTTATTTTTAAATTTTTACCTGGGGAAATTTTCAATTAAGTAAGGTTTTGTAAAAGATAGAACCTAGCAGCCTGGGAATGGAAAGACTTCCTTCCTGGGCCAGGAGGCAATTTTGTCACACCCCGGGGGTGAGATATTCAGAAGAAGAAATCACCTGCTGGAGGCTGTGGCTCATCAAATGCTCTCCCATCTGTAACACACCTGGTCTTCATGGCAGCGCTGTGACGGGGTGGTCATCCTCATTGTAGAGATGAGGAAACAGAGTCTCAGGACTGAAGACCCTCCCCAGATGCTGCAGCCAAATGGGGGCAGTCAGGAGGGATGCCTCGGCCCCAGCCCCAGTCTCTGAGTGTGGGGTTCTCTCCCCCGTGCCCTGCGCCCTGACTCCTCCCCTGCCCTTCTCAGGGTGTCCTTGAGGGAGGGGCGTAGGTTGACTTTCCTTGCTGCAGGGGAGGGAGTGCATGCGAGAAAGAGGATGGAATTAACTGATCTGGGGGCAACGTGGTCACAGGCTACGAGGGGAACGTCTAGGGAAGTGATTTTTCTGGAGAGCTGGCTGCAGACTCCACACCCGTGAGTGTATTCCAGCCTTCAGTCAAGGCAGCGAAGAGCACTGTGTGTGGCGAGTTCTTGGATGTAGTAACGGTAGGTTTTACTTTTCTATTTTGATGACATTTTACAGGGTGTATACTTCCACAATCTATGGGATGTACGTCTCCCAGGTAACGCAGCTGTTTTCATGTCTATGGTGTACACTAAGGCCATTCCCATCCCCCTACAGGGAGAGGTTGACCAGTTGCCCAGTGCTGCTGGTCAGCTCCTGCAGGGACGCCTCCACCTCACCTAAGCTCTCGTTCCTTCCGGAGGCAGCTCACATCCAGTGACTCATCCCTGCAGGCCACGGAGGACCAACTTAGGATGGCTCTGAAGGGCCAGTTACCTCTGAGTGCCTGTGGGTTAGGCCAAGGCTCTCGTTGGGTCTACATCACAGTCTGAAGTCTCCCCATTGCCCTGTCCTGCTTCCTTCCCCTCCAGGCGACGAGGGCTGGTCCCACGGGTGCCCCCTAATGGACATTCTCCACTGAACGACACCTCCGGGTCTGCTTTCCAGGGAACTTGGGTGGCCAGCCTCCCAGTTTGCACAAGACGTGGGACTATCAGTGCTAAGACAGTTCTGGGCACACCAGGACCCCACGGGAAGTCCAACCTCCAACAGTGAGATACCATATATTCTTATGTTTTCATGGGGATCAATAATTATTTCTTTCAAAAGTTGGTAGAGGGGCAGGTACCACTTCTCCTTTAACTCTTCCCAACAATCTCATGACAATCTTGGGGAGAAAGGTATTATTACCCTTATGGGAAATTAGGGCTCAGAGAAGTTGAGAAATTTTTCCCAGGCTACACAGCCCGCGAGCAGCCAGATGGGATTCAAACCAAGGCTTCATGTGCCCAACACCGGCGCTGTACCCTCCTGGCCCTCTTCCCTTTTAAAACGCTCACCTTGGCTGTATGTCCCAAACACTGTCCCACACACAGCCGCAGGTGACTGAGTGCAGAGAGGAGGGCTCACAGAACGCCAAACTAGCTGGAACTTTTTGAAAAACAAAATCACGCTCTTTTTCCCCAATGCCCACCTTCCCAGGCAGCCCCAGTTCTAAGCATCTGAACTCTCTGCTAATTACTGTCACATTAATTAAAAAATAAATCCCCTTTAATTTCATAACAGGTGGTTTGTGAGGCTGGAAGAGAAGTTGAAACTTGTATGTAATTATCCTGTGGCTTATTTGCATTTCTAATTGCTTCGGGGGACACCTAGGGCCAAGCTTCCAGGCTCCTGGCTGTCTTTCACCTCCACTGGCTGTTAGCGTTGGTGGCAGCATCTCTCCAAGTACCACCTGTGGGGGTAGCAGCTCCAGCTGGAGTCCCGAGACTTCCCATCCACACGGACAGCGCCGGCGCGGGCTTGCCGTGAAGCGCCTCTGACTCAGCGAGCACCCCGCCTGCCCAGCCTCGAGTCTGGCGCTCGGTAGGTGCTCAGTGATGTTGGCTGACCATGGGCGGCTCCCCAATGAAACCTCCGCTCACTTACTGACCCAGTCGCCAGATGGGCACACTGAGGGCTGGCAGTTCTAGTCCCTGATGGAGCGACACTTACACGTGCCCTACAGATGTGCCTCTGAGATGTCGTCTGTAAACCGCGGTTCTGTGTACTCAGCCCATTTCCCTTTCCGACTTCTGAATCACTTTGGGTACATGCTTTCATTATTCAGGGGCCTCCTAACACTTAAGATGTAAATCTCTTTGACCATTTCTTCCACCCAAGTCATTCTATAAAGGAGTCAACGGGCCACAGAATACTTACATGTATTATAAGCACTTTTCTACTTAATGCCCGGATGTGGTACAAAGACCCTCGGCTTTGGAGTCAGACCTATCAGGGTTTGAATTCTGGCTCTACCACTTAGCAGCTGAGAGACCCTGGAGAAGTTACTTAACCTCTCTGGGCCTCAGTATCTTATCTGTAAAATGGACAAAATTATAACCTGGTTCAGCGTTCTGCAGCCTTTGGCTATATGTTGGAATCACCTGGGGAACTTGAAAAAAATCACCTTGGATGGCACTTAGGGCTGATTAAATCACACTGGGGGTTGGAGTCGGGGCTTGGCGTCATAATTTCAAAAGGCTTCCTAGGTGATTCTGTTGTGCAGCCAGGGCTGGGACCACTGCCTGAGCCCCTCAGGAGATGCTGGTTTCAGCCCTGCCCTTCCTCTGCCCTGGGGAACGCGGCCTGACCACGGTGGGTCTGGGAGAAGCTGCGGGTCCTGGGAAGGTTATTGAGACTGAAATCTGGCCCCAGAGGACAGGATAGAGGCCCAAGGACTTGCTAGCTCATGAGGTGGGGCTTGGTCAAGGCACAAAGCCTTCAGCCCCCTCGTCTTCCCGGCCAATTAAAACAAGAGACCCAGTCCATCCGCAGAGTCAGGGGCCCGCACAAAAAGAGGGCCAGGAATGACGTCACTGAGGAAATGGCAGGAAATTTTATTTCAGACCAGTCTTATAGTCCTCGCCTCTCTGGATCCTCATCACACCCCTACAAGATAGGCACCAAGATGCCCATTTTACAGACGAAAGAGCTGAGGCTCTGCAGAGTTAAGGAACTGACTCTGTATCCTTTAAGTATCAGAGCCATGAGTCAAACCCAGTCTGTCTGATTCCAAAACTCCTCGTCTTTCTCCCATACATATAGCCTTCCTTATATCAGTAAACAGCTTATTATAAACTCTCTCCTTGTGGTTTCTCACGCTAGACATCCTGGAGTCACCTTTGACTCCTTTCTTTCCCTCCCAGCCCACACCTAACCCACTGGGAAATCCCACTATCTCCCTTTATGATACACCCAGAATCCAAGCATGTCACCACCTCGTGGGCACCGTGCTGGTCTGAGCACCCCCATCTCTCACCTGGAGGACGGATGGTCCCCCAGCCTCTGCTGTTGTCCACACCATGAGCCTGCAGCACAGCAGCTGGGGTGACCGATGACGCGTCTCCCCGACATTGCCCTGCACGGGTTTCCATCCCACTCTGGGTCAGCGCCAAAGTCCTCCCCGCAGCCTGGGCTGCCCCGTGTGACAGAGCCCTTGTGTCTCCTCCCCGAGCTCACCCCCCTCGCTTTCCCCCAAACTCTCCAAGCATGCTGCCACTTCAGGCTTCTGCACTTGCTGGAATGTTCTTCCTCCAGGGTCTACATGGTTGGATCCTTTCCCCTCTGCAAGGATTTGCTCAAATGTCACCCTGTTTAAAAACTGAAATGAACCCACTGGCACACCCCATCCTCACTCCTCCTCTATGTTTCTCCAAAGCCCTCATCACCATCTGGGACACTGCCCAGGGAAACTTACTGACATTTATTGTCTGTCTTCTACAACTAGATTTTTGTCTGTTTGGTTCGCTGCTCCATCCAGGGCACCGAGAACAAAGCTTGGCATGTTGGAGGTACTCAAAAAGTACCTGAATGAATGAATGAATAAATGAATCCAGTCATTGCTTCCTGTGAAAAGTGGGATGCTCTCTGAGCCGCGGCTAGTGTACTGAGGGACTCTGTTAGGCAAGGAGGGGTGTGCCCCCCCCCGCCTGCTGCATCTCCCCTCCTGGGTGTTGGATTCGAGGGGAGCATGCACATGACTATGAGGTCCTACCCTGCAGATCACGCCGTTTAAGTTGTTCAGCACATTTGCTGTCTTATCCTGCCCAGTGGGCTCTGAACCCCGCTCCTTGCTCTGTCCTCTCAGCCCCTCCTGTTCTTTCTTTGTGTCCTGACCTTGCCGTGTCCTCACTCGGCATCACCAGCATCACCACCACCACCATCTCCAGAAATAATAGTGATCAGGATCTTCCCGTGTACCAGGTACAATGTAAGCCCAGTAAACGTCCCCTCTGTCATTGAAATCTCACAACTCTCCAGCGTAGGTACCACTGTTATCCCTATTTTCTGGATGAGGAAAGTGAGGCTCAGAAAAGTTAAGTAACTTGCCCGCAGTCACACAGCTAGTAAGCGATGAAGACTGCGTTCCACCCCAGGTAATCTGAGTGCAGCTCCTGCCTCTCCTACCCGCTGGGTTCTGCCTTGGATGCTCGCAAACTGGAAGATTCATGGCCCCTTATCTTCTACTCAGCCTGAAGCCACCTTCCGTACGCTCTTCCCAAGGGCAACGGGGTTCGTCCAGAGCCACGAGTCTAGGGCAGGGCTTCTCAGCCTGGGCGCTCCCAGCTGGGCTGGGTGTTTGGGGCTGGACAGTTCACGTTGTGGGGGGCTGTCCTGTGAGTAAGAGGATGTCCGGCAGCATCCTCGTCTCTTTCTCACTAAGCACCAGCAGCATCTCCCTCTCCCCAAGTTGTGACAACCAAGAATGACTCCAGACATGGCCAAATGTCCCCTGTGGGGGTAAAACCCCCTCTGTCTAGGGGGGCAGTGGTGGGATGGAGCAGGAGGCCTGAGGGCAGGCCTTCAGGTCTGTGGGTCACCATAACCTCCAAGGATCCGGTGAGCTCTGAACTCATCCAATAAGGCAAGTCCTCTCGTGGTTCTTTTAGGTGAATGACTGGCATTACCAAAGGTTAATCTTACCTGTCACTGGGGCTCACTTCTCAGTGGGCTGCCAAGCACAGTATAGCACAGCGGACTCGGGGTCTGACAGCCTGGATTCAAGACCGAATTCCATCACTTACTAGCCATATGTCCTCAGGGAAGTTGCTCCATCTCCCCAGACCTCACCTGTAGATGAAAGCCAGCCTTGCACCCTGAGACGAGGCCTGCAGGGGGCTTCATGCAGGGACAGGCACATGCTGGTCAGGGCCCGCCCCTGTCATCAAGTGAGGTGTAGGGAGCTACTCAACACCGGTGTTCACATGTGACAATGAGTGTGTTGTGGGAGCTTACTGAAGACTTCAGTTTGCTGTTCTGCCCCCAAAGTCCCAAGCCATACGGGTGGCACTGCCCACCTCTCACGCACCTGAGCGCCCCCACCCCGCCACCTTCCAGAGTTAGAAAGCCCTGCAGGGACCAGGGGGGCGGGAGGGCGGTGATCAGTGAGAGCGTCGGCGGCACTGTTGTGAGCTGGTAACTGCTTTCCCATTGCCACCAATCATGCTTTGCAATAAGTTACCATCAGCAATGTAGTGTGTTGTGGGTCGTTTGCTTAACAGTAATTTGGGCTTATGATTTTTCCATGGCTGGCCTTTAAGGCACGTGTGTAGGGCAGTTCAACTATGAATCATCCATCTTCCGTTCCTAAAGAAAATCCATCCCTAATTTTACCCGCACGTTGCCTGCACTGGAACACCTTCATTCCCTCTCACTTTCCTTTCCTGGGAGCTGAGAGCAGGTGGGGTGGGAGGCTGTGGGTCCTTGTACCCTGCCTAGAGGGGAAAGGGTCCAGAGGGATGAGAGATGCTGTGCTGGATCAACCTTCCCTCTCTCTCCTGTTTTATAGATGGGGAAACTGAGGCCCAGAGAGGTGCAGGGCCAGAGGTCATACGTACGCACTAAAACCTAGTTCTCCTAATTACCTGTCCTGATTACCTTCTCCCACTCACTGGACCTCCTGTGTAGACCAGGACCGCTTCCTCCATGGAGGACACTGGGTCCCCACAAAGGTGGCTTGAAATTGCCCACCCTCAGGTTAGGGGCCCCCTCGTGTGTCTTCCAACATGGTGCTGGTCTGGGTAGCTATATGCAGTGCCTAAGAGCTGGGGCTCTGGAGGCTGACTGCTTTCGAGCTGTGGAACTCAGACAAGGAGAAAAAGCAGAATGCATAACAAGTGCAAAGGCCCTGTGGTAGGAACAATTAGGTTTGAGAGAAAAGAAGTTTAGTGTGACTGCAGCACATAAAGGAAGATCAGATGCTTGGCACAGGGAGACAATTTAGTCTCCCCGGGGCCTTGGTTTCCTCAACTGTGAAAATGAGGTTAATGACAGCACTAGCCTCCCAGCTTGGGAAGAATTCAGACCGTTCATGTGGAGGCCTTAGCACAATGCCTGACACACAGAAAATTCTCACCAGGTGATGATTATCGGTAATATTTTTGGATGTTCAGAGCTGATGTCTCACTCCCACCTGGAGCTTCTTAGGAGAAAGAAAAAATTGTAAAGCCTTCAAGACTGTCAAGGAATTTCATTTGAAGTATTTCATATGATTCTCAAAATCACCCAAAGGCAAAGATTATTATCCCCATTTTATAGATGGGAAAACTGAGCCTCAAAGGTGTAAAGACTCTGAACTCAAGTCCTGTGGCTTTACGACCCGAGCCCTTCCACTCCCGACACTGGCTTCAGGCCTCACTTTGGTACTCAGGCACTCAAGTCATGCTTTGACTCCCTCCCTCCTCACGGATGCTCAAAGCTGTTCTCTAAGTGATTCTGGGCCACAGAGAGGTCATTCTCCCCTCGTTCTGCTGGGGTAGAGTCTCTCTCAACTAGACACAAATGACCTTAGCAGGAATAGCAGAGGCTGTCTGCTATTTCTGTAAAACACATGCAAGAGACGGCGGCAAAGAGCCCGCAAACTCCTGTGATAGGTCCCATCTGCCTGACTGATGGGAAGATGGCTGGGATGGAGCCTGGGTGGGGAGGGGCTGACAGGTTCCAAGCAGACTGCCAGCTTCCCTGTGGACCGTGAGTTTTGAGCGCTGCTCGTGGGTGGGGAGAAGCCCTCAGGCATCTCTGCAGCCCTGTCCCTGGCTCAGTTAATGTGCACATAATGAGCAAATCTGGAGCAATGTCAGGACACATTCCTCTGAAATTGTAGCTGATGAAAAAAGACATAAAGGTGGGAGATTAAGCCATTGGCAGCAGCGACCCAGTCCGGGGGACAGCTTGTAGCTGGGGTGCTGCAGAACTGAGGGGATTTCCCAAATCTCATCACCAGCCTGGAAAGCAAGTACCCACCAGACAAATAGCAACATCTACTGTTACAGTAGAAGTCAGGGACTCAGCTGACATGAACATTCCAACCTTTACTCCAGGAGTGGGAAAGAGGACTAGTGTTTACAGAATACCTACTGTGTGGCAGGCACTGCGCCAGGCATCTTGTCTTCCTTTATGTGCTTCAGTCACACTAACCTTCTCTTCTCTCAAGCCTAATTGTTCCTACCACAGGGCCTTTGCACTTGCTATGCATTCTGCTTTTTCTCCTTGCCTTTGCATGGATGTCTCCTTAACACTCTTTAAGTTTTAGCTCAAACTTTGTCCTCTCTGAAAAGCCTTCCAACCGTAGTCAAAGCCTCAATTCCACCCGGCTCCACCATCACCCTCTCCCATGTCACCCTAGTTTATCTTCTTTAATGTAATTCTCCACACCTAAGCATTTTATTTATTCACTTGCTTATTACTAGAATATAAGTAAGTTCCTTGAGGGCAGGGATTCTTTCAGCCTCATTCATGACTGTATATCCAAGGACAGCACCTAGCACATAGTAGGTACTCAATAAATGTCTCTTCCCACCTGGAGGCTGGGTGGTTTTCCCATGGAGTTTTACGTGAACCTCACAAATACCCAAGGAGGGGGTATAACTATTCCATTGTGCATGTGAAGATGCAGAGGATCAGGGAGTGTGAGGGACCTGCCAGTTAATAAGTGGCAGAGCTAGGATCCGAACTACGTTTTTGATTTCAAGGCCCTACCTTTGGATACACTACACTGCTTCCCTAGGGGAGAGATGGGGACCTCAGATCAGCAGAACTTAAGACACTACCTGTTAGCATCACCAAGATTCCTTCAGTTCCCCTTAAGCAACCTTCTGGTCCTAACCTAGCTTCCTAAGGAGATGGGGCTGAGAGAAGAAGATGCCAACCATGTGACATGAAGGTTTCATGACACCTGGCAGTTCTTGTTAATCACTGGGCATTCCTGTTGATCATCCAGTCTTTTGTGAGCCCCCACCCTGCCCCTGCCCCCGCCCCATGCAGGCTGATCACTCCTGGGGATATTGATATAATCCACTTTTCATCATGCTCAGCTGAGGAGCAGATTCTGCAACCACTGCATGAAGGCAGAGTGGCTGCTGCGAGATTCAGGGTGAATGAGGTGTGGTCAGATGACATGTTTCAATGTTTGGGGCCAAATAGCACCACCACACAAATCCCCTTGTGCAGAACATCTCCCCGCCCCAGAGCGGTGGCCCATTTCTTTCAAACGATATCAGGTGGAACAAAATTCCTAGCTAAGCAAAAATACGGAGGTTGCCTGGAGGCAGGCTGTTATAACGGCTTGCCTGGCTTTATGCCCCTCACATCCCCATCCTGTCTATAACTGAAGCCACGAGCCCACCCCCACTTGTAGGCTGAGCTGGGCTCCAGAATCAGCCCACCTCCCCCACAGGTCCAGCTCTGACTTAATGCTCCAGTTCTAGGCAAACCGTCTTATGTACCTGGACCCTGCTTGCTACTGAATCCCAGTCCTAGTGATCAGATTCATTTCACACATGGCTGTTTTGGGTGTCTAAAGGCAAGTGGGAATGGGGATGGGGGCAGTGGCCTCCTGGTTCCCTACCTGCCAGCTTCTGGGGGTTACTGTGAGGGTCATGTAGGCCTCCAACCAAGATCCCACGTCTTCTTCTTTTCCAGCAGCTTTGTAAGTACTCACTTTCCTTTTCTCCCTAAAATGACCATAGTTGTTTCTCTTGCCTGCCCCGGAGACACAGTCAACTATATGTTGGCTGAGCTCTGGGGATAAACAGACAAATGAGACATGGTCCTGCCCCCAAGGAGCTCAGTTCAGCCTAGCAGGAGTGGGGGTGTGTGTGAACATGAAGGGGACCCCTGGAGAGACTTCTGGCCAGAGGAAGCCCAGAGGCTTCAGATCACGGAGGGCACAATGGGGTGTCAGAGAAGGCTTCCCTGAGCAGCCTCCAAGGACAAGGAGAAGTTTCACAGCAGAGAAACAGAGGCACAGCCTTCTTGGTGGAGACAGACCATATGTGAGGTTCGTCCAAGTTCCCATGTCTGCCTCTTAACCTGCCCCCAAGAAGTGGCCTCACTTCCTGCAGACTGACTTCTGGGAGCCACCTCTCTGTGGGCCTGGGGCTCCCCATGATGACTTGAGACCCACAGTCTGAGACCCTCCTCTGTTCCATGCTGAACACCTACCAGACCCTGGGTACCGCTCTAGGCACGGAAGACACAGCACTGCCCGAACAGTCATGAGCACGAGGAGCTCGCATCCTCATCGGGTAGACAATCGACAAAGAAACAAGCAAGATATACGCTGCACAAGATGATGACAAATGCCGCGGGGGAAAAGAAGTGCTATGGAGAGAAATGCTAAGGCAGGGAAGAGGGACCCAAACTGCCAGGGCTGGTCGCAGACTTAAACTGGTGGTCAGGACAGCCTTACTGAGAGGTGACATTTGAGTCAAGATCCAAAGAAGGAAGAGGCCATGGAAGTGCCTCGGGAAAAAGCTCCAGGCAGAGGGAACAGACAGGCAAAACCTTGCGTCTTCCACTGTAGTCGACCTGACTTTAAAGGTCAGGAAACCAGAGTCCCGAGAGGCTGAGCGCCTTACCCAAGGTCACGGAAGTAGAATCTGCGGGCACGTGTGTCCTGCCACGAAGCCCACACCGCCGCCCTCACAGCCTCGCCCCTGCCCCTGAGGCTGCCGGCTTCCACATCCCTGGCAGGCTTTTTCTGCCACCTGTGACCGGGCCCAGGGCCTGTCCGAGTCCCGTAGGTGTGTCTGGTCCCCAGTCCCGTCCCATCTCCACCTGGCCCGCCCCGGGCTCTGTGCTGACAGCTGATGCCAAGCTCATTTCGCTTTTGGCAGGCGGCAGTTCCTATATTTAGGTGGTGCAGGAATCTTCCTGGGATTCTGATGAGCTGCTGTCTTCCCGGCCTCTCCCTGGAGTCGCTCTTCCCTGGATTCCTATGTTGATGCCCACGGAGATCTTCCCAGCATGATTTACTGCGGGGGTGGGGGGTGTGTAATCGGAGGCGGCAGAAGCTTCTCCAGCCACTGACCCAATTCCTTGTGGCCCAGATCTTGGGCAGGGGTGGCGGCGACATGGGAGGGAGGGGTAGAGAGCTCACTAGCTTCTCTGAGAACAGCCATCCCAAACCATTAACACACACACACACACACAGAATTACACACCTAACTACAGATGCATGCACAACTACACACACAATTACACACCTAACTACACTCACACACACATATTCATTCAGTCAATGAATCATTCACTCAATTAATTATTTATCGGAGACCCACTGAGATACCACAAGCATTGCGCAGTGCATGGAAGGATCGAGTATATAAATAAACGAATAAAGGACTTATTGGTGAGCACTTTCTAAATTCCTGTGGTGGATGCTGTCACACCCTGAGGGGTTACACACGCATAGACTCGGGACCCGGTCCAAGCTGGACTGAATTCCAGGCTGCGCGTCTTTGGACAGGACATCAGTAATAATTGCTGTGGTTTACAGGGCACTTGTACCCGGTACTGGTCTAACCGCTGTTCGTGAATTTACTCCTTTGCTTTAATCGTTAACTTAGTTCATGTGGGAAATGGGGATGTTAATCCCCTCCTCACCCGGTCGTTGTAAGGATGAAAAAATAGCTGTAAAGTTCCCAGCACTTCGCTTGACCCAAAAGAGGGTCTTCTGAAACGTTCCTTCCTTGCCTTTCTTCTCTGCTCTCAAGTAGCCCATAACCTAGAGGGAGAAACAAGCGGGGAACGTAGCTAGTGAACATAAAGCTGAGGGTCAAGTTCCAAAGGAGAGTTGTGACCAAGTGCAGTGGGGGTCCAGAGGAGCGAGGAGTTCCCTTTAGCTGGGCAAATGAAGCGATGCTTGGTCCCGCCTTGTTTCCGGGGTCCTGGAAGCCTACCCTCTCTCTCCAGGTGCAGGTGTCACCGAGGTCCTGGCATCCTTCATGCCCGAGGTCCCCGGCCTGAAGGCAGGACCTGCTTCCCCAGGGCTTCAAGTCAAGCCCACCCCTCCTGGCCTCATCCTTGCAGTCACTACAAGGAGAAACACAGTGAGAGCCAAGACAGCTGGCAGAGTCCAGAGTCAGAGCAAACAGAGCCTCCTGTCCTGCACTACAGGGTCCGGACAGCTCTGCACAAAGGCATCTCGACGACTCACTGAGGGTGTCAAATTCAGCTAAAGCTTCAGAGATGACAGTGATGTGTGTGTTTCCTCTGAAGAGCTCAAGGAAGAGGCAGGATTTAGACTTCCTCTGATGAAGAGCATCACTGGGTAACAGACTGGAATCACAGAATCACAGTATCTTATGGCTGCAAGGGACAGCAATGCCTGTCTCCTAGGCAGGTTGCGATGACTAAGTGAGCCGGTGCCTGTAAAGATTCTCTGACAGGGCTTGGCACACAGTAGGTGTACACCCACTGCCCGATCATGTGATCCAATCCCCTTGTTTTGAAGATGACACGTAACATGTCCTAAACTACATTTGGCATCTGCACCTCCTCCTTCGCTGGTCCCTGGTACCACTGAATCAGCCCCTCCTCCTGTGTCCGCCATTTCTCTTGGTGGCGCCACTCCCCCAAGAGGCCGGCTGGCCATAAGTGAAGCCTGAGAGGCAGCTGGGACTCGTCTCTTGGCCTCTCATTCACTTGCCAAGTTGCAGGGTTTCCACCCCAGAAGTGGCTCCCAGTGGCTCCTTAACCAGCGCCACCATCACCCTAGTGGAGTTCCTTGTAATTTCTTACCTGGACCATTGCCACAGTCTCAACGTTGTCCCCCACCTCCCACCTCCAGTTTCTGTGTCTCTTCTCTCCAAACAGTTCTACTTCCGATGCCAAATGGATTTTGCCAAGGGCAGCTCTGCTGTCACCCCTGCATTCAAAAACCTTCAATGGCTCCCCACTGCCTGCTGCGTTAGGTACACATTCCTCACTCTGGCATTCAAGCCCCAGCTTTTTTGGGCTGGCCTCCCAGCCTTCTTTTGGCATTTCTCCTGGATAAATGCTATGCTCAGCAAAACCAGATCATCGGCTGTTTGCTCTACATGGACTTTCTGCCCCATTTGTCCCCCTCCAAGCCCTCTGCCTGACATGCCTTCCACAGTCTCCGTGTGCCCTAGTCCTGCCCATCCTTCAGGGCCCCTCCAATGCCATTCCCTGTAGGAAGAAGTCCCTCTCGTCTCTAACCAGATGTTATCATTTTTTCCCCGATGAGTTCACAGGACACGATGGCTCAGACCTCTCCTGAGACTCTTCCCATGGTGGACCCTGCATGAGGGACATTTGTAGACAGGTCCTATGTCCCATAAAGGGCAGGGATGGAGCTCAGTTCTCTTGAGTCCCCTACAGAGCCTAGTAGGGCTGTCTACACCACACACACTCTATAAGTGCCAGGAATTCTGCATCGTGGCCTGGAAACTGAGATTTCCTATTGAGCGGCCAGGTCATCTGAGTCCTCCTCCATCCTTCCCTGGGTCAAGCCCAGGCTGTCTGCTGCGTGAAAAGGGAGACTTCCTGGAATCCGGAGGCTCTGGGACTGCTTGGTGCTGACCGGCCGTTGTAGATGTTGTAAAACTATTAAGCTCTGAGGGTCCTGAGATGTCATCCTTTCTAATGCCCCTATCTTCCAGAAGAAACTGAGGGTCAGAGAGGAGACGTTACTTCTCGAGGGTCACACAGAGGCTGGACTGTAGCCAGAATCTTAGAGACTTAGATCTTAGGCATTGCTAGCTGAATGAACCGATGCATTCCTTTATTTTTTCCCTCTGTTCAGCTTCCTTCACTGAGCACCAGATACCTGCCAGGCACTGCAGAAGGTTCTGAGGATTCAGAGATAAGAAAGAGTCCCTGCTCTCAGTGGACTCACAGCCTGGCTGGTGTGAGGGTGGAAGGAATGGATATGCTGAAGGAGTGAGAGTGTTAATAGGCCATCTGCAAGGAGAGAGGGGTGATGAGAGAACAGAGGAGGGCACCCCTCCCAGGCTTGGCCAAGGGTAAAGATAGTGTCTCCCATTGCCATTGGGCTCACACACACCCCAGCTCCCACCCCCGCTCTGAGGGACGGTCCAGCCTCTGCTGTGTCTCTTCCTTCTAACTCCTCTCCCACAGTCCGTGGTGCTGAGACAGTATTTGATGAGAGCACTGAAATAGAGGTGCTTTACATCACCCCAAGATCCTCTGTAACGATTCAATGAGACAAGGCAGATAAACCACTTAGCTTAGTGCCTTGCAGACAGCGAACCCCCACTAAAAGTTAACTATTATTACTACCAATAAGAAACTAGAGGCTCAGAGAGGTTACATAATGTACCTAGAAAAACACAGCTAGCAAGCAGGGGAGCTGGGCTTTGAAGCCAAGTCTGTCTGCCTTTACAGTGCTCCTCTTTCCAAAATGCCACCCAGACGTAAGTTCCCGATCCCGGCTGTCTCCTGTGGTCCTTCGGCTGATGGAGATGACCCCAGGCCCCGCTGTGTGCCAAGCCCGTCTTTCGCACACACACACACAAGAGGAGGTTTCTGGAGAAGAGGTCTGTTCTGCATGCCTCTCACCCCCCTTCCTGGTCCAAGCCCACACTCCTAGCTCTCCCTGCTCCCTCTGGTAGCGCCAGTTCTCGTCCAGACTTCACCAGCACCACATCTTCAGAAATAACAATTTTTGCAGCCTTGGGTGGGCCTCTTGGTGCGTTTTTGTACCAGGAAGTGCAAAGGACGCTCAAGATGAGTCAATCCACTTCCGAGCCAATCTTGTCCTGCGCTAGGGAGGCAGCAGCGTAGAGAGAATGTTCTGGAAGCTAATAATGAGGAACTGACAAAGAAGACCATACTCCCAGCAGTGCTGAAAACACGCACAGTTATTATGTGGGAATCTAGGAGACCTTCCAAGTGACCAACTGTAGCCGAGGCATCCTTCTGGTAAATTCTTACTCTAGTTTTATTCACCTGAAAATTCTTTCCATGGAAATGTCCGGCGGATGATTCAAACATAACGGGGAAGACAAGACTTGTGAGCCAAAGGGCAGGACCCTGATTCAGAAAGACTCAGTCCACAGAAGTCAGGATGGATGAAACCCATCAACGGTTGCTTACGTTAGAAAAGGCTTCACCTCTAAATTACCTTCAAATGGGAAATGGCTTCCCATTGTCATTTTTAGAACAGATTATTAACTACATGACTGGGAGATGGTGGAGCGCAAGGTCAGACGAAATTAAAGCCACAGTAGGGAAAAAAAATTTCTCAACAGAAGGTCCTTTAGGACAGCTCTTGAAATACAGACAGGAGGGGAAGGGACCTTAGTCCTTTCTAGTTTTGCTTTTGCAACTCTGCCTGTCTCCTGTCATAAAGGCCTCACCAAAGCCACCGCCTGAGTGTTCATGTAGCTCCCACAGTACATTCCAAGAGACCCCGTGTTTCGTGTACCACCCACCCCTCAAAAAAATTCATGCAAGAAAGAGGTAGGAACCTGGCAGAAAAGCATCCTTTCCTGAGTGAGGGGCTTCAAAGATCTCACAGGTCATAAAGGGCTAAAGACCGGGTTGCTCCAACAGTCACCGGACACCTGTCTACAACATTCAAGTCAAATGTTCCCCCCAGTTTTGCTGTGATGGGGGGCCCTCTATTTCCTAATGCAACCCATTGCAAAGACTTTGCACAGCCCTGGTCAGTTGGGAGTTGCTGGTCTTGAGCCCAACCCATGGAGTCCCATCCACTTGACCTAGGTCTACCTTCTTCCACTCCATAGAACTTCAGATGTGAGACACTGTTGGCCTTAAGCAAGGCACACAGATGTCAAGACCAGCATGGGCTCCTCAGGTGCCAACATCTACGTACTCCGGAAGGCATCAAACCCCTTAATCCACTGCCGAGATTTGATACATCGCCTCTGTGAGCCTGAGGGGCAGCAAGATGGTACCAGGTCCTGGAAGATCCAGGTTCTCGATCTTACTCTGTCAGTGGTTCCCTCTAACAGCCAGTAAATATATATACACACACACACACACACACACACACACACACACACACACACACATATATATATATATATATATGTATATATATTTTTTTTTTTACCTAGGAAATCTCATTAAAGCCTGTGGATTCAGTTGCCTACCATATGCCTATCCCTTGTCCAAAAGTCTTCTCAGGACTCCAGACTCAGAAATCCCACTGCTTATCTAATACTGTGTTTCAGTACTTTTAGAGGCTCTTCAAACTCAACATGCCCAAACTTGCTCATCTTTTGGGGAAGCCAAGCCCACTGAATGGTGCTGCCATGCATTCAGCAGCACAAGAGTCACTTTTCAACCTTCTATGTCCAGTAGCCTTCCACCCCATCCATTACCAAGTCCAGCTGATTTTCCCTCCTAAATATATCTCAATTCCACCTGCTTTTGTCCATCACCACCTCCACTGTGTCGATTATCTGTTACCCGGACTCCTGCACTTGCCTTCTACCAGGTCTCCCTGCATCCACATTGACCTTCCTCCAAAGGGTTCTCCAAATTAAAGAGTGTTTCCTTCAACACACAAATCCGATCACAGCTCCACACTTAGAACTGCTCAAAGGTTTCCCTTTGTCTTTGAGATGGGGACATAACCCTCGAATATGGGGTCCAAACCCTGTAACACAGCCTTAGTCTGTTCCTAGCCATCTCCAGCCTCATCTCACTCTGAGCGCCAGCCCCTCTGGCCACCTTTTTAGTGCCTCATACTTCCTCCACCCCGTTCCTTCACAAGACCTTGGCAAACATCATTCTCTGTGCCTGGAGAGCCCTTCCCTGCCCCCATAGCCTCGTTATATCTGCATCCTTTAAATTTCAGCTTCGTGGCCACATCCCCTTGAGATACAGGCTCAGAGCACCACGGTGCTCATTGCACTGGTTGAAATACTCATTTTCCCTTGTGTGATTCTTCTATTAATGTCTGTCACTCCTACTAAGTTTTGACCTGAAGGGAGGCAACACCGATGCTGTTTCTGCTCACTACTGCATCAGTCTCCCTGGTGGTACGGTACCTGCCACATAGAACCCGCCCAGGAACTACTAGCGGCATGGATGATATGGATGAGTGATATATCCTGTCCTCCCAAATGAGCACATCCTGAGGGGATGGTGTAGCTCAGTGGTAGAGCGCGTGCTTAGCACGCATGAGGTCCTGGGTTCAATCCCCAGTACTGCTATTAAAATAAATAAATAAACTTATCACCCCCCCAAAACCCCCCAAGAAACAAAAAGAAATGAGCATATCCTAAAGCTTAGCAAAGGATGCTAAAGTTTGCACTTTATATACGGAATGCCAGGGCAGTGGATGGGCGGGGGCAATATTTTCCATGTATGGAGTGGCCTTGGGGGACTCAGTGAAGCCCCTCCCCTACCTGTACCCCAGGCAGCAGATGGCCATGGCAAAATTAGAGCCCAGCTCTGCACGGCAGATGGGCAGCCCACCCAGCGCAGTGGGAAAGGTGGTGGTTTTCACTCTGCAAGTGGGCACGTGCTGGCCGTCCTAGGTATGATGTGTGGGTCCCAGCCCCGCAGGTCTGTCCTTACACTTACAGACACAGTCACAGCACAGGTCCTCTGGACAGTCACTTTGTCCCTCCCAGGGATGCCGGCGACACATCAAGAGAGTGCCCTGTCGATCAAGATACAGATCACGACACTGTCTCCATCAGAGTTCCCAATTCCTCAGCTGTGGAGGAATTCCTCCTACAGTTCAGAGAGGTCGCCAGTAGGATTTAGTGCCTTGGTTCTCGAAGTGTGTTCCCCAGACCAGAGGCTTAGCATTCCCTGGGAACTTGTCAAAAACAAAAATCCTCAGGCCTCACCGTGGTCCTACTGAATTAGAAACTCTGGGGCGGGGCCTGGAAACCTGCGTTTTCACAGGCCCTCCAGGCTGCCACTTCATTTCATGTGAAAGTTTGAGGTCCATGAATGTATTAGGAAGAACATCAACGTGGGGGAGCGGCTGACCAGATTCTGCATCCCGGCTGCTTCTGTGCCTGGCCTGTGGGCCCCTGAGCCAGTTCCCTGTTCCACTTGAATACCGTTTTCTCATCTGTGAAATGGGGACATGGAGATTCTGGACGAGTTCTCGTGTCATGTGTCCTGCATACTGTAGGCGCTCCATATATGTCCTTTCCCTTCTTTCTTTGCACTCCACCCTGGGAGAAGTGCTGCACTCATGCTCGGGGTACCAGAATTCCGAAGATGGTCCCTGCCCTTGGGAAGCTCACCTATTAGTGGAGGTACAAAGAACTCACAGGCTTTGGTGCCACTGTGTAGTCACCGGGGCTGTCCGCAGACATTCCCCTCCTCCCGGGCACGTGGTAGGGTAGGACTGCACCCCCTCTGCAATGTGACTTCTGGCCGTATGCGACTTGCATTGCCCAGTGAAAGGAAAGCGGCACGTGTCACTGCAAGGAAGGCACTTCAAGAGCCTGAGCACCTCGTCCCCTCCTCCTACCCTGGTGACCGTATGCAAGGGCATATGGTGATGGAGCCTGGATCCCTGAGTGACCTGCCGTCGAGCCACACTGGACACATAATGTGAGCCAGAAATCAACTTGTGTTGTGTGAAGCCACAATATTTGGAGGTTGTTTCTTACCGCAGTATGATCCAGCCTGCTCCGCCCGATGCAGGCACCAAGCACCATCCAGACCTTGATGCCTTTGTCATTATGGACGAATCCTCCCCTCTGCCTGACCCCCTCCACTCCCACCCAAAATGGAGCTTCCTTTATCAGCATTTAAAACCCTAAGCAATTAAGATGTTGTAAATTGAAGAGTTCTTTCCAACGAATGAAATCCCTTATTTCTAATGAATACGAGATGGCTTACGTGAAGCTAAGTACCCTGATGATTATGAAATATCCGCCATAGAATATCAACATTTCTTCTGCTGCTGCTCAAGTGGCCTATTAAATTGAGACTGATGAGGCATTTTTCTTCTGCAAAAATGTTTCTCTCTGACACTGAGCCTTTGTACAGTTTTCAACCCACGAGCTGATCTGGCCTGAATGCTTTTCTCCTCTCGGTCTGTTTAGTGGGGGCACATCTTGGCACCTCCTCCAAGAAGCTGCGGGCAAAAAGCAATCCCTGTGGGTATTTTATGTTCCCCAATTTCCAAAGACTTCCCTGAGTTAATGTCACTGTGTTTTTAAAAGCACTCCTCCTCTCTTGACTCATTTAATTGTTTTGCCTTTGTGTGATCATAGAGGTAAAAGAATTCACAAATAAGAAAAAAAAAAGATCCTCCCCCCCTTTTTTTTTCTGAAACTAGAAGGTGAACATCGTAGAGCCTGTGGCAGGTTGAAATGACTTAACAGAGCTCCCACATCTGGAACGAGGAAGCGCCACTCCACTGAAGCAGCAGCGCCTTTCAGTTTGTAAACGCGTCCTCATTCATGCCTCGGGCCCGGTTGCTGCCTCGGGCCCGGTTGCTGCCGCCGCCCCGGCGTGTGTGGGATCCATCCCCTCCCCTCCATCCCGCTGCCCGTCCGCACGGCTCCCTCTCCTCTTCCCGGGATGGCTCCTAACCATCCTCGGTGCTCTCGCTCTTGCATTTGCAGTAGACTTTCCCACCTTGCAGCCAAGGGTGAGCTTTCTAAAACAGAAATCTGGATTTTTGATGTCTCTGCTCAAAAGCAGACACCTCCCCACTGTTTGCTGGGAAAAGCCCAGTTCTGGCATCCCCCTGTGACCCAGTCCCCGACGAGCTCTCCGGTTTGACTCTCTGACTCTTCCTACTGTGGGCTGAGCGAGCTGTGAGGCTCAGAAGGGTGCCCGGCTCTCACCTCCCGGCCTTTGCACAGGCTGCCTCCCCTCCCTGGGAAGTCTGTTATCTCCCCTTCTCCAGCTAACATGTACGTATCCTTCAGATTCCTGCTCCTCCTCTGAGCAGTCTCCATTTTTAATTTCTCAGGCCCGGGCAGATGGCGCCCCGTGGGCTTCCCTGCGGTGCTTCCCACACGTGGAGACCGATCACCTGTCCTTCTCCATTAGACTGCGGGTTCCTTGAGGGCATGGAGTATATCTCTTCTCTCTCGCCACCTCCAGAGCCCGGCACAAGAGGCGCCCCAGAAGGGCTTGTTGAATACGACAACTCAGGGACGCAGGCCCAGCCCAGACTTCACAGGAGAGGCATCTGAGGCTCAGAGATACACAGCCTGCGCCTTCTTCCGTGGCTGGAGGACCCCGTGTCTGGGAATCTGGTGATGGCGGAGGCCTGGGCCGGGGCCTGGGATCTTTCTCTCACTCGCTCGCTCAGTGAACGTGTCTTGAGCACCTGCCGTGCACCAGGCGTTGTGCTGGCCAGGACCCTGGCCTCAAAGCGGGCACAGTCTAGTCCTCTGTAGGCTAGTCTAGCTCCCGACTTTACTCCAATCAACGGATTCTGAGAATCTGGTCAAAGCTGGGACCGTCTCCCCAGAAAAAGGTGAACCTAGGTGCATGCACGTGCACGCGCGTGCACACACACACACACACACACACACAGTATACAACTCAGGGTGGCTGGGTTCCCCTGAAGCTTATCCATGGACTCAAGCTTAAGTCTCTAGTTTAGATGAGACAGGCGTGTAAACAACTGTGCGATACGAAACATGCAGCCGAGAAGTTCCCAGTCAAGCTCCACCCTCCGGGGAACATGGAGTTACAGAAGACCGGGCTTGAACTTCAGTCGACAAATTAATTGAGCACCTACTCTACGCCAGGCACGGTGCTAAGCACCCAAGCACCAGGGACAGACAGTGAATAAGACCATATAACCTCAGTCCTTTGGCTCTTACAGTCCAGCTGACGAGGGCAGTGCCATTTGAACTGAGTCTTGAGGCCAGGAGAGGAGATGGAGGAGGGCAGTCCCGACAGAGAGAGCTGCTTGAGGTCGGGAGCATGGTCTGAGCTATAAGAAAACAGGCGACAGGCAGACAGGCATTGTCTCCACCTCTGCTCCATCAACCAAATGGGATCAGTCTTCAGGGCTCACTCTGGAAGAAGACAGCCCAGCAGAGGAAGGCTCCCCGGAGGGAGAGGAGGCTCTGTGCGGGAGCCTGTGTGTGAGTCTGCACATACACGGATGTGAGGGAGCAGCCCGACTCACCACCAGCGCGGACCCCACTTCCGCTCCCTGCAGGAGCGCCCAGAACCCACGTCCCGGGGTTGCCATGCCCAAGGCACTACCGAGGTTTCTTCCCGGATCTCAGCCCAGAACCCATCTTGGGAGAGAGACTTCTCTTAATTTCTTTCCCCACGTTGGCCAGAATTTCAAGTGCATGAGAAATGGAAGCTCATCCATTTCTTGGATACTGACGGGTCCCTGGAGCTCCCCGCAATCCGCGTCAGTGTTGCCGTGCGCAGCCGTCAGTGGGGGAGGCAGGCGACCCAGGCGCGCTGCTGTCAGCCCGGCCACCTCTTCTTCCGGCTCAGCGCTAGCTTTCTGCCCGCAAGACTTCGTTCCACTTTAATGGAAGGAAACCAGTTCCTGCCTTCCTTTCAGTTTCTTGGCACATTTAATGCCCCCTGGGATATTTCTGGTGACTGTCTTGCTGGCAGTTAGGGGACATTTTGTAACTACCACAAAACAACTGCTAAGTACAAAAAAAAAATAATAAAAAGAGATCCTTTCAGGGGGAGAGGGGATAGAAAAAGAATACAGACACGTCTGGCTTTGTAAAATTACTGTCAGTCAGTGGGCATATGGGTTCCTGAAAAGTTGGGCAGAAATCACAATATTGTGGACAGCACCCCTAAAACGCATCTCATTCTACCTGGCAAGCTCTTAAACCTCCTTCAGATCCTGCATAAATGGTCCCTTCTTGAGAAAGCCTTTTCTGGACCCCCTCCAGAGGAAGAAACCGATATTTGTTGCATCTCTACCACATGCCAGGCACTGGGCTTCGTTATATGTTATCTCGAACCACCCTCTCCACAACCCCACAGGTAGGTAGCAATGCCGTTTTACAGGTGAAGAAACCAAGGCTGTCAGGTGAAGCGGCTTCAACAAGTTTCTGAAGCTCATAAGTGATGGATGAGGCCAGAGGTTGCATTGCAAACAGCGGCAGCGTTAGTTCTTCTGCTCGAATGGCCCTTCCATTCTGTGTTGTCATCATGGGTCACATCCATTTTTCATCCTTTGTTAACGGTTCTTTCTTTCCATTTGGTGGGGCTCTTTGATGCAGGGGACCATCACGGCCCTCCTAGGGTCGAGTGTGCCTCTCCCACTGGATGGGTGCAGGAAGTATTTGTGGAATGAAAGTTTGAACTGATTCCAGACTCCTTCAGAGATGTTTTATCCGCAACAATTTGCAGTCGATCTATAATTCTTCCCTAGATTTCTTTGCTTGCCTCCCGTGGCTCTCTAGGTAAACAATAAAACCACTTCCACTTTAAGAATTCTAGCCTCCTCTCAAATTCTCCAACGAATAAAAACAATCGGAAAAGAATGGCCAGGAAACTATAGGAAGATTTACTGTAAGATCTTGACCTTAAATCCTAATTCCCTGACAACAGGACTTGGCCAACAATGGTTCTACTTACTTACAACTTTGAGAAACATCACTTGAGGCCACTAAGCAGTTGATCGAGATACCAAAGCCCTGGACATTTGCTTTGACTCCCGTTTCCCCATCACCATCCCCACAGTTCGGTCTTGGTCCTCCCTCTTGGTAGGCATTCTCCGTTATCGTGACTTTTTGCCCACTGCCCGCGCTGGGGAGATGAGGCATCCCCGCTTCTAACTGTCCAGCTTCAGAATCCAGCCCGTCTCGCAGGTCCACCCACAATAATAACAGGAATGAGAATAAATACCACTGTGTATTGAGCCCTTGTTATATGTCAGGCTAAGCCCTTTCTGGGAATTAACTTGCTTAATCTCTGAAAACGGCATTTTACTAATAAGGAAACGGAAGCTGAGTTGTTGAGAGATTTTGCCTTAGCTACTGAGCTACAGAATAGCAGCCCAAGCAGGCTGGCTCCAGAACGGGCAAATTAAACTACCTGGTACCAACCACCCCAGGACCACCCCATCTGCACCTGGACCACCTCCGGGCCACCCAGCCGTTCTGCCCAGTGCTCCTCGCTCCTGCCCTTACTTCGGCTTCTGAACTTACCTTCGGCCCAGGCTTAGAAATGCTTTCCTGCTTGTCTTAGGTGAGCTCTCTCAGAACACGGTTGTGCTTTTGCTCTCAAGTTCTACCTGCTGCGTTTCTGGAGAACAGACCCCAGCCCCAGCGCCGCATCTCCACTGGGGGAGGATGATCAGAGTCCGCCTGCCCCCGCAAAAGCAAGATTCTCTTGCAAGACGCATTCAGTTAGAGGAGGGATGCTGTTAGCTGTACTGTTAGCGGCCAGAGCTCAGCGAAGCCCCCCAGCGGGTCCAGGCCTCATAAGGGAGGAGAGGGGGCACCATCTGACCTACAGTGACCAGGTGGTGCCTTGGGGAGGTGTCACGGAAGTGGGGAGCGTCGCCTTGCGTTCCTGCTGGCTCTCCCCCCCCCCCCTTATCCCTCTGTTCCCGGCGTGCTGGGAAGGCAGAGTGCCTTCGGGAACACCGCCATCCCTTCCCGGGATCCAGTTCTGGCCAGGTGGGTGGAGGGAAGAGTTTCCTTTAGATCCCTCCTCACTCTTTTTTTTTTTTTAATTAAGAAGATTAAAAAAAATTTTTTTGAAGGGGGTAGATAATTAAGTTAGCATATTTAGTTTTGGAGGGGGTTTGAACCCAGGACCTTGTGTATGCTAAGCATGTGCTCTACCATTTGAGCTACACCCTCCCCCTACTTCTCCTCACTCTTCATCCCCCCACCTCCTTTTCCCTCCACTCAACCAGGAATCAAAGAATAAGTCTTCATTGGCAGTGATTTCAGGCTGGCTGATCTACAGGGAAAATTTCTACTGAGAAACATGACTGGGAAAATTCATTCAGCTATTCAGGTGGACCCTGTGAGGTTTAGAAACCATGCTTCTCAAAGCCACTTACTACTGGCCAGAACCCCAACTCCAGAAGACGCTCAGGCACATTTCCTACCTTCCGAGCCCTTGTGTGTGGAGTTTTGGGAAGCCACCAGCCCACTGATCTATGTGGTCCCTCGGGGGTCGGGGTGGGGTGGGGGCTCCATTGGGTAAGGCTGATTGGCCAAATGCTCCGTCCCCTCTGGTCTCTGTGGGCAGACTGCAAGATCACTGGGGCGTGCTCGGTTTCTCATTTGAAACATTGACTTTAGCAGTTCAGAGCCTCTTTGGGAAGTTTAGGTTGACTGAGGAAAAAGAAAAAAAAATCCTTTCTTGGAAAGCATATGGCCAATTCATAGAACATTAGGAGTGGGAAGAAATTTAAGTAGGATTATCAGCAGCCAGGGGTCATCTGCATCGAAACGCCAGGCAGCCTGGCAGACCCGGGAACCGTACTGTGGCAGTTCTGATCCCTGACCCACCACATTGCAGCTGAGGGCGCCTGGATGGTCATTTACCTTCTTAGCACTTTGGTTTCAATGTCTGTAAAATAAGGCTAATACAATCCTAAGAGCTAACACTCAGGGAGTGACTTACAATAAAACTCTTTCTGTAGGTCAGACCATCACATCCTCTCTATGACCATATTGTATCAATTTCCTGGAGATGGTGGCTTAAAACAACTGAAGTTGGGACTCTCACCGTTCTGGAGGCCAGAAGTCTGAAATCACGGTGGTGGCTGGGCCATGCCTCCTCTGAGGGATAGAAGGAGACTCCATCGTCACCTCTTCCAACTGCTGGTGGCCCCTGGCATTCCTTGACTTGTGGCAGCATATCTCCAATCTCTGCCTCCAGGCCCTTCTTCACAAATCCCCCTTCTTCCTCTCAAGGATATCAGCCGTTGGATTTAGCATCCACCCTAAATCCAGGATGACACCACACTGAGATCCTTAACTCAAGTGCATCTGCAAAGACTCTATTTCCAGACAAGGTCACATTCACAGGGACCAGGGGGACCATGGGGACCAGGGGGACCAGGGGTTAGGACTTGCAAGGAATCATTTTGGGAGACACGATTCAACTCACCACACCTATGAAAGAGGTACCTCTATTATTCCCATTTTACAGATGAAGGAGATCGATCAGAGTCACACAGGAAGTGGCAGATCTGAAATGCAAACCCATGTGGTCTGACTTCAGAGCTCATGTTTGAGAAATCACTACATTAGACAAATACTTATTGACCTGAGTAGACTTCTAGGTACTAGAAACACAATAGCAGAAAAAAGAAAAAAGGGAAAAACGGACCCCCAAACTGTTTTAGAAACAGCAAGAAAGCCAGCATGACTGAAGCAGAGTCAGGGAAGGGGGGTCTGTAGCAGGAACTGAGATCAGAAGGGAAAAGGGACCGGACTTTGATGTTCAATATACATGAGACTAACAGGAACTAACAGAGGATTTTTGAGCAAGAAAGCGACAGGGTCGGCTTTGTGTTTTTAAAGGACCCCAGAGTGATCACTGGGTGGAGAAGTGACTACTGGGGGGTCCAAGGCATAAAACCCAGGCAAGAGATGAGGGTGCCTGGAGCAGGGAGGCAAGGATGGTGGAGAAGTGGTCAGATTATATTTGTAGTTTGAAGGAACAGCCAACAGGATTTGCTGGTAGGTTGCACAGGGACTTTGTAAGAAAAAGGATGCCAAGGTTTTTGACCCGAGCACCTGGAAAACTGGAGCTGCCACTGACAGCTCTGCTTTCCCCGCAGGGTTTCAGAACAACCAGGAAAAGTGCTGCTCTGACGTCAGCCCATTGCCTTTGGTGGTGGTCGTGACTATTTTTTATTATTATTATTATTATTATTATTATTATTATTATTATTATTATTATTCTGCGATCTGAAACTTTTCCCAGCCCTAGGTCAACAGGAGGTGCCAGACTGGGCTGAACCACTGTCAGGAAAACCAATGTCTCAATTACAAAAGAATATAATTGTCTGATTATAATTTGAATCTGCCCTTTGTTAGCACCTCACTCTCCTCCCTGCCCGTGCTGAGCGAATTGTTGAGATTCGAGAAGCTCTCTCTCCATCACAACAGATGAGACAATATCAATACAGGCAGCAACAAAGGAAACCAGTGGCAATTTTGAAATTATCTCCTTCAGGTCCTTGTCACTGTCCCCTGGGCCTCTGTATGTAAATGCGGCCGCTACAGGCTTTTTCCGCTCTCTGCAGTGTGAAGTTCCAGGAGTGACAGCCTCATCCCCTTCCAACCTGCCCAGGTTTCCAGCAACATTCTTATCAATGTGACAGTTTTCTGTTGATTTTCCCTTAGAGGAGAGTAGTGTTCCTTATTTGATCCATGAGTGTTCTGGTGTATTTTGATTGCCTCTTCAATTCCTTCATTCCAAGATTTCACAACTTAGATGACTGTAAAATAGCTATCATTTCCCTTGTCCCTGTTTTACAGATAAAGACACTGATGTTTAGGGAGGTGACACTAACATGCTCAAGGCCACGTAGCTTGTAAGGACAAAGCTCGGATTTGAGGCTCCTCTGCCTCTTCACTCCAAAGCGTGACCACTTCGTTGAACAGTGGATTTTCAAAGTAACTGGTTTTACAGAAACTCAACTTGATTTCTGCCCCATATCCCCACCCCCTTGCAAAGCAGTTTTTATTAACCTTAGTGAAATGTCGCAATCATAGGGTGATTCTAATGAAAAACACTTTTATTACTTTCAAATGTTAGATAAAAGATCAACTAAGATATAATAGAGTGCAAATAATGAATATGAGGAGAGTTAATGAAAAACTTACAATTCATAATAAGCCTGAGGAATGTAGGCATGTATCATAAACATAAAAGACCTTTAACATTATGATAATTAATTGCTGGACTCGGAATTCACTGACGCACGAAAGAAACAATTTGAGAGTCCTCACTTTTAGAAAAAAGGATGCTGATTTTAAATGCATTTCCCTTACCTATGGAGACCCCCCGAAGTTTTCAGAGGTAGAGGTGATTTCAAACGATTTACCCCCCCCCCAAAAAAAGATAACAGACACTATATCTGCTTTTATACCAAAATTTGGATGAATATGACTCAAATTAAGAGGCATTTATTGGATCCATGATAATTTTTGTTTAGATTTTAAGATTTGTGTGTTTAGATTTTGAGAATTTTGAGATTTGCATTCCACCTACATATGCTCGGTCATACTTTGCAAAATCATCATTGGTTAGAGGTACAAGGGAGCCTATGGCTTTGGAATCAACACCTGCCATGGAGTCCTGGCTCTGTCACCTCCTAGATGTGTACCTTTGGGCACATCCATCCCTAAACTCTTTGAGCTGCAGCTTCTTCACCAAATCAAGATAATAATGATAAAGTTCACATCACAGGGCTTTTTGAGGACTTGAGCTTTGTATCTGAAATGCCCACTATGGTCACTGGCATATTAATAGTGCTGCGTTAAAGGAATCTTTTGCTACAAGTGAGCCATATGGCCCAACCCCTTTACTTTAAAGAGGAGGAGCTAATGCATCAGGAGGTTAAAGTGACTTGCCCAAGTCCACCTGGCTGTCTAGTGACCCAGCTGATGTAAAAGCAGAATTAAGGTATCCTGCCTCCAAGCTCAAAACCTCATCAACCATTATGCTAACTCAAGGACATCTCCTACGTAGCCGTTGTAAACTCTCTCCATCTGAACATATCAATCTAGAAGGGCATTGCCTGTGAGATGCTGGGAGTGGAAAAGTCAGAAATGTCCCAAATTTCTTAAAAATGCTGCCATCTGAGACTTCCGAGGGAAGGATGGACACTACCCCCACCCCCGCTCCTAGTCTTATGCCTTTAACCTATGTCTCTGGGGAACTCTCTCCCATGGCACGCGGTCAGCCCCTGAATGCATCAAATGCCTGGTCCTCTGCATCCCTTCGCAGCAGACATCCCAGATGTGACGACCCTACCTGCTCCTGATTGTCCTGACCTTTGGCCTCCTGCCCTGTTGCCTGCCCCTCTGACCCCTTTCTGTTTAAAGCCTGAAACTTCTCCCGAGGTCGGACCTTCGACTCCCACTCTTTGCTACCTTTCTTACACACCGCCCTGCATTCCTTCAGCCTCTGGCCTCTTTGTGGCAAGTCCCCAGCGCCACCACGAGACCCGCTAGTCCTACCTAAGTATTGGCCCACGTGACCTGTGGCCTTGCTGGGCCTGCTCCAATTCAGCACTTAAGTGCAGGACAATGAAAGGCAGTCCTATTTCAAACAAAGGGTACTAAGCTTCCAGAACTTATCACCCCCAGGAGGTAGCACAGAGCTATACGGAATATAGCACCTGCTTAATGTAAGCGAATGTATTAAATTCATGAGACCTGGGACCTTCATTAAATATCTCAGGAGCCATCAACTCCTACCATTCTTTTTGCACTACTAATAAAAGAGAGAAATTTGCCTCAAAGATTTATTCAATTCCAATCCTCTGGCACCTTCTCTGGAATCTCTTATTTAAAGCAAAACAAAGCAACGATAATAACAAAAGTCGAAACAGAAATCAAACTGATCGTGCCTTGTCCGTAACGCCACCCACCAGCATTTGTAAATATTGACTCTTTCGTTTTGAAATAGCCCCTTCTTAGAGCAGGAGGTTGTTTTTCAGATTTTGATTGGGCTCTGTTTGTTTGTTTCACGATCTCCTTCACGACATGGCTGTTCAGGGTTCAAAGGGATAATATATTCTCCACAAAACCGGCACCCCAGCCTCCTGGATGATTGTATCAGTAGAGAGTTTGGGGCTGCACATCACAGGAAAAGCATCTCAATCTGGCTGAAACAGTACATGGTTAGCACAGGAAGCCTGGAGTGGTTTGGGGACATGGGGCAGCAGTCAGTACAGGACAGCACTCCCTGAGGGAAGGGCAAAACCAAGGTGAGCCCCACGAATGCCCCGTCTACCGCCAGGAGAGGGTCTAGACTGCGGCAGAGGGAGGGAGAACCCTAACAGAGCCTGGCAGCCTTCCTGAGTTGAGGTGACAGAGCTGAACATTCAGGAAGGCCAAACAGCTAGAATTCATCTCTTAGAATAGCTAAGAGATAAGGCTGTGCAGACAAGGAGCTCTGGAGATCTGCAGAAGGTCTCCCTGGAGTCCTCGGTGAGGACCGACGAGTGACCGTGAATGAGGAAATGACCAAGGCTGAGGGAAAGAACCACCCAGGCAGAACAGTCCCCAGAGATGAAACAGGGCCAGGAATGCCACATGTTTCTCTCGGCCAGAGCGCAAGAACTTCGCAGCACATCAGGCATCAAGCAGAGTCCTCAGAAGGGTATTTCTTTGGTATTGCCCTTGACCCACCTAATAAAGCTTAAAAGCAAGCTTCTGAAGCAGGGATGGTCAAACATCTTCTGTAAAGGGCCAGATAATAAATATTTTAGGCTCTGCCGGCCGTATGGTTTCAGTCTCAATTACTTAAGTCTCCTGTTGTCATGCAAAAGTAGCCGCAGACCATACATAAATGAATAGATGGTGCTGGTGACTGTGATCCATTAAAACTTCATTTACAAAAACAGAAAGTGGGCTGCATTTTGCATGCAGAATATTGCTGGCTGTTCCCGGCTCTAAAGCATTAAAATTGTTTCCGAATAATTTAACTGCATCCTAGAACAATGCCTCCCAACGTTTAAAGGATTGAAAAACAACAACAAACAACATAAAGTTCATAATGCCCAACGTCCAATCAAAAATAAGGCATGCAAAGAAACAGAAGATTATCACCCGTCATAATGAGAAAAATCAACCCATAAAAACAGACCCCGAAATGAAAAAGATGATCAGATGAGTAGACAAGGACGTTAAACCAGTTGTAAGTATACATCACTTGCTCAAGAATATAGAGAAAATTGTGAGCATGATAAGGGGAGACAGGGAAGAGACCAAGAAGACCCAAAGCAAAATTTTAGAGATGAAAAGAATAATATCTTCCATGAAAAATACACTGGATGGAATTCACGGCAGAGCAGTTACTAGAGAAGAAAAGATCACGGGACCTGAAAACACAGCAATAGAAACTATCCAGAAAGAAGCACAGAGAGAAAAGTCAAAATAAAAATATCGGAGCATCAGAGAGCTGTGGGATGGCCTCACATGACCTAATATTCGTGTAGCTGGAGTAACAGAAGAAGGGAGGAGAGAAAAAAGAATTTGAAGACATATAGGCCAGCATTTTTCACAATCTGATGAAAACTACGAATCCATAGATGCAAATAAATCAATGAACTGCAAACGCAAGAAACACAGGAAACTGCATCAAAGCACATTGCAATCAGATTCCTGAAAAGCAGTAATAAAGAGAAAAATCTCAAGTCAGAGAAAAAGACACGTTGTACACGCAGGAACAAAGACAAAAATGAAAGCAGGCATCTCAGAAGCAGCGGAAGCCAGAAGACAGTGGAGTGGTATCTTTCAAGTCCTGAAAGAAAGTAACCCGGGACCTAGGACTCTCTATCTAGTGACACTGTATTTCAAAAACAAAAACGAACCAAAGATTTTTTTTCCCCAAACATACGAAGAATGACAGAATTCATCACTAGCAGGCAAGTACTGCATGAAATGTTAAAGTAAGTCCTTTAAGCAGAAAATACAGTGATACTAGATGGGGATGTGAATTTATATAAGGGATGTGTGAGTAAATAGAAAATACTCTTGCCTAGAAATCTCTTTAAAAGATAATATTTAAAATGTAAAGATAATGATGTATTGTGGGGTTTATAGCACACGTAGAAGAAAACATATGACAAAAAGAGCACGAAGGTTGGGTGCAGAAGATGTAAGGATACTTTCGTAAGTTTTTTATACTATGTATAAAGTGGTATAACATTTGCTTGAAGATAGACTGTGATAAATTAAAGATTTATCCTGTAAACTCCAGAGCTGTGGTTCTAGTGCTGCCTATCCTGAGCGTATTTGTCACAGTGTGGGGAGGGGTGTTACTGGCATCTCGTGGGCAGGGGCTAGGGACACTGTTAAACATCTTACTATGCACAGGACAACATCCTATGACCAATAATTATCTAGCCCCAAATCCTAATAGTGTCAGGGGTGAGAAACCCTGCTCTCAAGTACCCACCAAAAACAGTAAACAAGGAGACAGAACTAGGAATCTGACAAAAAAGATAAAATGGAATCATAAAAAAATAATTAAGCTAAAAGAAGACAGGACAAGTAGGAAAAGGGAACAAAGACCAGATGGGGCAAATAGACAACAAACAGCTCGTTGGTAGATTTAAAATCCAACCACATAAAAAGTCACATTAGATAAAATGGTCTCAACATTTCAATCAAAGGCAGGGATGGTCAGATTGTATATATAAGAAAACAAAACCCAGCTATATGCTGTCCACAAAAAAAAAAAATAATTTTAAGCATAAAGACAAAGATAAAAGTATATAAAGAGGTAAACCATGCTAACAGTAATCAAAAGGAAACTGGAGCAGCTTTATTAATATCAGACAAGGTAATTTTCAGAGCAAGGAATACTACCAGCGACAAAAAGGTTCGTTTCATAATGGTAAAGTGGTCAATTCGCCAGAAGGAGATAAGATGGTAACAAATGTTTATCCATTTAACAGCAGAGCTTCAAAATATATGAAGCAAAAAATGATAGAACTGAAAGGAGAAATAGACATAGCTCCAGTTATGGCTGGGAGCATCAACCCTCCTCTATCAATAATGTCTATAATATGTAGACAGAAAACTAGTAAGGATATAGAAGACTTTAATAATAATGGTGAAAGTCTGAGTGATTTTCCCCGAGATCAAGGACAAGGGAAGAATGTCTGCTCTTACCATTTCCATTACACATTGTAATGGAGGTCCTAGCCAGTGCAATAGGATAAGAAACTTGAATAAAATGCATATCAGCTGGGAAGGAAGCAGTGAAGCCAACTTTATTCACAGATGAAATAACCATCAATGTGGAAGATTGTAAGGAATTTGTAAAAAAGCTACCAGAACTAGTAAGTGTATCTAGTGGATACACGCAACAATACAGAGGTGATTATGCTCAGTTAAAGAAGTCAGACAAGAAAGAGAGCATACTGTATGCTTCCATTTCTATAAAATTATAGAAAATTCACTAAAGTAGTGTGACCAAAATCAGATCCGTTGTTCCCTAGGGATGGAGATGGAAGGAGGGATGGATTACAGAAGGACATGAGGAAACTTTGGGAGGTGATAGAAACTTTGGGGTGGTTTATTTTCTTAATTGTGTTGATGGGTTGATGTGTGTATGTCAAAACTCATCAGATTGAACACTTTAAATATGTGCATATTATTGTATAGTGATCATTCTCAATAAAGTCATAAAAATGTTAAAAGAGGAAAGAGAAGAAAAGGGAGGAGGAAGAGGGAGAGATGGAGGAGGAAGACAAAGAGGAGGCGAAGCTGCCAGCCACCTAGAGCTAGGGTGGGCACCATCCCAAGGACTGTCCCTCCACCCTGCCTTCTCAGAGCTAAGGCTGCTTCCCCGTGTGATTGTAGACTAGCTACTGATGATCAGAGTTAGAAACTTTCTTGTTCACATCTGTAGGAAGAAGAAACAAACTCCACAAATTTCCCTCCTAAGACAGGAAACACTTGCTCAGAATCCTTCAGCAAACTTCCCTTTGTGTCTCATTGGCCAGGATTGTGCTACATGTCTTTTCCTGAACCTTTGATTAATCAGGTCTATCCCATTATTCAGTAGAAGATGGGGCTTGCATGTTGAGGAATTAATCTGAGTTCACTACAGCAATCTTATTCTAAGAAGATATTTTTCACTTCCCCATGAAAGACAGTTCTTTTTCCTTCCCTCCTTCCTTCCTTCCCTCCCTCCTTCCTTCCTTTCCTTCTTCCTTCCCTCCTTTCTTCCTTCTCTCCTTCCTTCTCTCCTTCCTTCTCCCTTTTCTTTCTCCTCCTCCCCGTCCCCTTCTTCTTAACAAAGACATGTCATAGGCCAAACTACACATTAATTCATAGATTCAAAAAAAGTGTTTAGATGTATTTATGAAAGATGGAGCTATAAATGGGGACAGGAAAATGAGTTCACTCGGTCACTAAGGGAACATTCACTGAGGACCATCTACATGCCTTGGGGTCTGTCGGATGGGTAGGGAGCAGAGAGGTGGCGCTGTTCCTAGTCCCTCACCTCCTGATTTCAGGTGCTCACTAATTCAGATCTTGAGATGAATCAACAATGATCAGGTAAAAGTTGACTCCTTTACTGTACAGCAAATCCACACGCCATCTGCTTCCACGATGATATGGTGTGTGATTTAATTTTAAGAGGGAAAAATTGGAAAGCTGCTTCTCATAAATGTCCTAATATTAATATTTTATAGGTTAAAAAGCAGTGCCAAATTTTCTAATTGACATGGTCCTAGACAATAAAGCAGATAAATTAAATTTTAATAAGACACTTTTTTTTTTTTTGGTCATGGGCTTCACTATAGCTATTTCTGGATCAAATGGAAAAACCTTGCACATTTGTATTTTTAATTTTTTCTGAATTGGCCTTTGTTCAAGAAGCATGGCTCACCCCAGTGGTCTATGGGGCAGGAATTTGCTAAGCAACCAATGAGTTCGCCCTGGGTTTCAGGGAAATGTTTAACCTACTTGAAAGAACTAACTCATCTGAAAGTCCTTTAATGGTATCCATTTACATGTTAATGCTCTAACCACGGAGATGTTTTATCCGTTCATTTAATGAGGGGAAAGCCTACTTTACTTAGAACCCTTTAACTCTTGATAAGTGTCAGGAAGTAATGAAACTTTCTCCAGGATGAATGTGGAGATTAGTGACTTAGTTCGTGATGGGTGCCTTTCTCCACACCCTCCACACCCTCTCCCCAGCTGACTGCCCGAGAGATGTTGTGCCTGTAGTTGCTGAGTTAAGGGATGTGGCTACGAGTCTGTGCTTGCGTTGGGCTGCTGGGGTGACCGGACCCCACAGTGTTCTGCTATGTCCGCCTTGTGCCTTCACTATTTTTTCTGCACATGACTCCTGGTGACCTGGCAAGCTTTTAATCCCAACAGCCATAAGCTGTCCTCTGCCTGCTGGAAACTGTACCCACCACACAGAAGCTGGAAGGACCTGGAATTTACACCCCTCTGGGGAGCAGCCGTTAACCAATGACTGACAGACAGGTGCAGGGTGTGTAGAGACTCTGGCCCCCTTGTGTGCTCATGGGTCAATGCTGGGAGGTGATCTAGACCAGCATAACAGGACCTGGTGATCTGATTCAGAGAGTCTGTGCTGGGGTTGTGATTCTGCATTTCTGACAAGTTCCCAGGTGACTGGTAGTCCTGTTGGTCCAGGGCTGTGCTTGGAGCTCCACTCATCTACACTGTTCCCAGAATGCCCAGTGGGTCTGAGTAGTTTCCTACTCAGGGACTTTGGTTGCTTGCCTTGCTTGGCTTGGCCATCTTCAAGGTCCCAATTCACTACTGATTTTTTCCTGGGAATATTTCTTAATAAATCACTTTCAGGTAAATCCTTGTCTCAGGCTCTGCTTCTGGGGAGCCACCCTAAGGCAACAGAAAAGAAATACCTTGTCAGGTGAAGGATGCTAGTCAAGACCCTCCCTGACTGGGCACACCAGCCTCTATCCACTGATCACAGGCCTGCCACGAAATTCCCAAGCCTCCTGACTTTTGCTCATGCTGTTCCACAGAGCTGGAATTATTGCTTCCATTTCCCAGCACACGCCTCACTTTTCAACTCATCTCTAATGCCAAGCTTAGCATGAAGCTATTCTTGATCTCTAGAGTCATAACCTGTCCTTCCTCCTCTTGTATTTTCACAGAATGTTGCCTGCGCCTTGGGGTTCCACATCCAAATAATGGGTATACTGACACCTGCCTTTATCATCATCACAGCATTGTTGTGATGATCCAGTGAGAGGATAGATGTGAAATTCCTCACTAAGCTGAAAAGGTTCGTATAAATGCCAGCTGTTATGATGATGACTATTATGTGGGAAAAAAAAAACACACAGCACCTGTTCCATATGCAGAGTTTTCCTAAAATAGTTTTTGTTTTGGGGATCTATATATGAAAATTTGGATTTACAGCACTAGTAAGTAGGGAACATATTTTTTATGTACAAACTGAAGCCCTAATGATTTCAGATTAGGGCACCAATCTTACTTGGGAGCTCCTGCTGCTAATTTATAAACCCACAGCCCCCCCCCATTACACTCGACAAAACCAAGAGCAAGGTCAAAGGGGGTCAGGTTCCGTGAGTAGGGTGTGGGGGGAGTGTCTCAGAGGGGTCCTCGGGGCCGTCAGCTTTCTCCCCATCAGCACGCCAAGCTGCAGTGCCCATCACAGCAGGCTGAGTAGAGAACTTTGGGGAAAGACAAAAGGCTGCTGCTTGCCACTTCTCTCGGAAGGACGACAGCCCCCAGGCAGAAATATCTGGAGCTCAGCAGGATGTGTGAAGACGGGACTGAGAAAGAGAGGTAGGAGGTAGAAAGATGAGTGTAGGAACAAAGCTAAGTTGGGCTCTGGGCACAACAAATTATTATTCTGCCAGCTTGCCTGAATAGTGACATATTATTTATTAAAATGGAAACAAAATTTTAAAAGTGAGATGTCAGCCCCAGTCTCAACCCTGCTGAGCATGGGCAGCTGGCACAAAGCAGCCTCTGCACTGGGTAAAAGCCCAAGATGACAGCAGTACGACGGAAAAAAGCTCATGCAGCTATTTCGAATCATTTAGATTCAGGTGCAAGTGCGGCTCCAGCCCTCAGTGTCTCCGTGACCTTGGGGCAATTCCTCTATCCTTTCTAGACCTCAGTGTTCTTACTGTAAAATGGGCATAATCATAGAGTAGAGGGTCACTGTCAGGATTAAGATAGAGCATGGATGGAAAAGCATCTTGCTAATAACTTCATAACATTATGACTATTATTATGAGTGATGCTCATGATGGTGGTTGTTTGATAGCTTACAGTGATCATCTTCATTGTACAGAAGGGGGAACTGAGGACTAGAAAGTCAAATGACTTGCCCCAAAGTCACGCAGCTAGGAGGATCACAGCTCTAGCCCAGTTGTCTGGCCCTCCTCTACACCTCAAGGATAGCTGCCCTCACCTCCTCCCCATGCTGGGACACAGGGAGGGGACCCCGAGATGGATGCTCTGGAGGGGATGAGGGACAGGAGGAAGACAATTTGATAGGAATCCTGCCACAATCTTTTTGGACTTGGCATTTAAATGCATCTTAAAATCCATGAGATGAAGCAGTGTGTCGGAGAGGAGGAGGCTGCCCTGGCATCATTTTGGGCACTGGGCGCCCTGGCTGGGACTCTCATTTGCCCAACTTCAGGCTCCCAAGGAGAGAAAGCATGGTACAGGTTGTCACCTACCCACACACCTTTTTAGCCATGCTGCTTTCCTTCGGCGGGGATATCCGCACTGAGCATGAAAGGAGAGACTCCTGACATTGTGACCAGCCTTCCCAGGTGTGGGTCCTGGCACTGCCATCGGATTTGGGCAGTCACTGAATTCTTCTAAGCCTGGGTTTCCTCTTTTGTCAAAACATGGCACTTACCCATGCCCTGCTTCACCTCTCAAGTAGCATGCCTGCCAGATACCTTGCTGGGCACTCTATGTCTTTCAAAGGGATGAGGAAGCAGTGGGGCACAGGCTGGGTGCCCCTGGAAAGTTTTAAGCAGCTCATTTGATCATTTCTTTACTGTAATTCCTTCCTCATCCCTGTCTTACAAATGGGGAAACTGGTACTTGCCGAGCTCAAACAATGAATCGAGGTCACATAGTTATTAAGAGGTAGGACCTGGATACAAATCCTGACTTCATTTTTCATTAAAAAAAAATTTTTTTTTATGGAGTTACTGGGGATTGAACCCAGAACCTCGTGCATGCCAGGCATGCGCTCCACCACTGAGCTATACCCTCCCCCTAAAGTCCTGACTTTAAAACTGTGCTCTTTCCACTATGCTGCTTGTAGATACAAGAGACGCATGAGATGAGGATGATGTCTGTCATTTACGGAAGAAGAATGTCAGCGCAACCTGCAGCAAAAGATGCTCCAGTTTTCTCCGGCCACGGAGAAGTGGCCCGTGGGGCGTCCCTGTAACTGTCTGCTGGGGCCTCCTCAAAGCCCAGGAAGGAAGGAGTGTGGAGCCCGCTAAGAGTATAAATAGAATTGCAAATGGCCCTCCTTAGTGGAAGGAACCTGTGGTTGTCAGAAGCAATAAGCTTCAAGTGCAGGGGCCTCTCTGCCCCAGGTCGTGGTACCATCCCGCTCACGTCGGATTAGGAAACCCTGTTGCACTCGCTGTCAGCCCCTGATGTTGCAAGCAACTCAGGTGACAAGAGTACTCCTGTGGGCTTGAGATGGCGCGGAACTGTGGAAGAGGCTAAAATTCCATTGGAGCAGGTGGGAGGTGGTTAGATATAAATATTTGAAGACAACAAATATGATTCAGAAGGCTAATTGGAACGCACCGACACCACCCAGGGCTCCTGGCGGCATGACACACAGATGGGAGGAGGAATCTCAGCCTCGGCATTAGAACCCACACCGTAAGTCACACGGAGGGAGCCGTGCCCTGCAGGGACACATATGAAAGCTGCTGGGTGGGTTGGGGAGAGGCAGGGTGGAGCAGGAGCCAGGAGTCAGATAGGCAGCCTGGCTTTTTGTCTTGGGTCTGTCTACCTTAACCTTACCCTTTCTGAGCCTCAGTTTCTTTATCTATAGAATGGGTGGAGAGTGAAAGTAATCATGGGCAGGAGTTAGACTAGGTGATCTTTAAATTGCTTAGCTCTTTCATGCTCCAACATGGAGGAACTCTGGGAACCCACATCCATCACCCTGACTTGATGTTTTGTTACTGAGAGATAACACAGCTCAGGGGTTCAGCATTTGGACGCTGGGGCCACTCAGCCCAGGTTCAAACATTAGCTCTGCCACTCAGCCTGCTCCTCTGGCATCTCTGTGTCCTTCCCTACAGGGGCTGAGGGGACGTGTCCACCTGAAACCCCCTGTTTCTCAGTCTGGGGTCCCCTGGAACTGTGGAACTTTCTGCCGGAATGATTCTGAGTCAGCATCCAGGATCCAGGAGGCCCCCATCTGTGGGTCCATCCTCCTCATGGTGGCCTTTGGTATTGGTTTGCACACCCCCTACTCCCGAGGGCTGTTTCAGTGGAAAGCCTGCAGCCTGGATGTGTGGGCTGGGGTGACTGCACGCCTGTGTGACAGCCCCTCACAGTATAAGACAGAGCTGGGGTAGGAAGAGAAAGGAGGTGAGCTGTGGGCCATTGGTCTGGAACTCAAAGGAGTGTGAGAATTCTGAATTCAAACTGGGCTTTGCACTTGTTATACGGGTATGTTTGTCCAGGAGAGAACGTGTTTTGTTTGACAATTTGTTGGCTGGATTCATAACTTTCACATATTTAGACACGTGGTCTACGGGCCTCCGTTTGTACTGTGGCTCTGGGTCCCATACATGTTAATGGGGAGCCTGGGGACCTTACTTAACTTCTTGGTACTAGGTTTCCCCATCTGTCTAGTAGAAATAATATCAGAACGAACCACATAGAGTTATTGCCTGAGCCAGTGAGCTGGCACATGGAAGCCAATATTCTGCCCAATGCATGGTGTGCATTCAGTAAAATGGGGGCTGTTGTTACTTTTCTATCATCCAGGCCTGGGGTTCTACCCCTGCCCCCCAACCCATGCCCTGCAGACTTCCTGGTCCCCCACTGTCATGCCTTCACCTTGTTGCCCTGTCCATGGTAGCCTGACAACAGCCTGGCATATTGCTCTCACTCGTGGTCACCTTCAGCCTGGGCAGCCCCCAACAGCCTGGAGGAATGTCCCCCATCCTTTCCTGGAAGCTCTCCACCCCGAGAACAAAGGACCCATCCCCTGTATGACTAAGGCCAGTGCACCAAGCTCTTTGGGGCAAAACTGAAATGGGCAAATAAAGGCTTCTTTAACTATCACCACCCCAGCTAGGGGAAGAAGCACAGGGAGCTAAAATGCACAACCCCTCTTCTAGAGAGCAAAGAAATAAATTGGGATACAGGTGCCAGGCCCTGGCCGTGTCATTAACCGTCTTGCTGGGAGATGTGGCTGGTGATAACAAGCCACTGGGAAGAATTTCTCTTTCCATTGAATGCTGCTGCTCTCATTAAAAAGCCTTCCGTAGTTCCTCCGATACGCTTATTTTATTTTTCTGGCACCACGCCAGTTAAAAGTAGGATACGTGGTAAGTCTGTTAACAAATACCTCAGTTAATTTTATGGCCGAGGGAGCAGAGGAGCGAGCGGGTTGGACCGTCCCCACGCTGTGGGCTCGTAGCCACTTTGAGCATCAAATATTTATTAAGGATCAATAATAAAGGCCCCTGTGATGGTGTAATGGCTCATTCTAAACGCTTCCTGATAATAAAATGAGCATTGATTTGAAAGAAAATCTTTAAACTCTCTCCATAGTATGTCAAGGAAAGGACAATGCGGAGGAGGCGTAAGAGACACTTAGCCAACCTGTTTCATCATCAGATGCCCTGCAAATTGTGTGCTCTTGACAGGTGGGGATGTGTTCGCTAGGAAATGCTTGGTTGGGGGGGGCACCCCCAGCCCTGGGTTCAAATCCTGGCTCTCCACGTTTGCACTGAGTGACTTTGGACTTGATACATAACCTCTCTGAGCCTTTGCAGGCTACTCTAGAAAACAGAGACATTCACATCTGTCTCGTATGATATTTGAGGAGGGGTGAAAGGATGAGGTACATAAGTGGTGGAGTAGCTTCAATACTCGTGAAGCTCCCTTCCCCCTTCCCTTGAGTCTGAACGTGGCCCTGATCTGGGCAAGCACGCCTCTAACTTCAGGACACGTGTTTGTGTGTCACGAACAAAGTAACAGCCTCAGAAGCTGATGGCTCCTCCCCCTTGCAAAGAACAGCATCACGTTAGAAGGCTGACTGCCATCAATCACCAACCTGGATACATGTCTCATGTCCCAGGTTCTGATTGCAAATAAAGTGAACCTACTATGACACTCTCATGAGCATGGTCTTTCAGTGGCCCTTCCTTGGTTACCTCCGGACAAAGTCCACACTCCCCAACACCGCATCTGAGATCTGTCTTCTACCTCCCAGCCTCCCTGTCCCCGACCTCGCTCTTCCACAGGCACTTGCTGTTCCAGCCCCATGCTCCATGCTGACTTCCTGCCTTTTCACATGCTGTTCCCTCTTCCTGGAGGGCCCTCCCATCACCTCTGCCTGGGTGACTCCTTCTACCCTTAGGGGAGCTCTGGGGTTCTCTTCATTACACTCAAGCCTTCCTTGACATCCCCTTCCTATTCGGGGTGAACCTTCCCTCTAACCCACGAGCTGCTCTCCTCTAGTCCTGATCACATTCCGTTGATGTTGCTTCCTCTTCCCTCTTGGACCTGAAGGCGAGTCTCATCTCTGCATGTCCAGCAGCCATCGTGGTGCTTGGCATAGAGGCAACACTTTGAAAGAGTTTCTTTACTCAGCTCTCAGACCTCAGGGAATCTTGTCCCGACGCAGAAGTTTAAAAACTATATATGCTGATATCCAGAAAAGACAAAAACTCTAATTCAAAACAATACACGCACGCCGATGTTCATAGCGGCACTATTTACAACTGCCAAGACATGGAAGCAACCTAAACGCCAATCAGCAGATGCCTGGTTTAAAATGCAGTATGTATATACGATGGACTGTTGCTCAGCTATAAAAAAGAATGAAATAGTGCCATTTGCAGCAACATGGATGGACCTAGAGATTATCATACTAAGTGAAGTAAGTCAGACAGAGAAAGACAAATAAACATATATATATATATATCACTTATGTATGGAATCTAAAAAATAATGCAAATGAATCTATCTACAAAACAGAACTGACTCTCAGACAAAGAAAACAACCTTATGGTTACCAAAGCGGAAGGGCCTGGTGGGGAGGGATAAGTTAGGGGTATGGGATTAACAGACACAAACTACTATACGTAAAATAGATAAGCAACAAGGGTCTACTATATAACACAGGGAACTCTATTTGATATCTTGTAATAACCTATAACGGAAAATAGTCTGGGAAAAAAATATATATAATTGAATCACTCTGCTGCCCACTTGAAACTAACACAATATTGTAAATCAACTATACTTCAATAAAACAAAACCAAGGAACATCTCTGTATATGGCGAGGACTTACAAATAAATCTGACCCAGCCCACCCTCTCAGTGTCCACATTCATACACCCAACTACCCACTCACATGTCTCCGTGGATGTTCACCTTGTCTGGGTCTGAGCTCCTGATGGTACTTTTCAAACTGGCTCCTCCTCTCGTCCTTCCCTTCTTAGCAAATGGAAACTCCATCTTTCCACCGCTCAGACCCACAGCTCTGGGGTTGTCGCGTCTCCTTTCCTTTGTCTTTCACTCTGTATCTGGTCTGGCTTGTGATTCTGTTCCTCTGCCTTCAAGACCAACTTGGGATCTGACTCCTTCTCTCCATTCCACTGTGGTCTAAGCCATTATCTTTCTCACTTTGATTATTGCAAAAGCCACATAAGGGATAGTTCCCTGTTTGCTTCCACCCTTGTCCCCTTCCTTTTATTCCCAGCACAGCAGTCACAGGGATGCTGTAAAATTCTGTCACTCCTCTGCTCAGAACCCTTCAGAAGCTCCCCCATCACATTCAGAGTAAATGCCAAACTCCTTACTGTGATGACAAGGACCTCTACCATCTGGCCTCTGTTACCTGCTAAGCTTATTTCCATTGTTCTGTGGACACCCTGGGCAAGCCCCAACCTCAGGGCCTTTGCACTGGCTCTTCCTTCCGCCTAGAGTACTCCTCCTCCAGATCCATATGGCTAGTTTCCTTAATTCCTTCAGGTCTTTCTCAAACATCATTTTCCTTCTCAGGTAGGCCTCCATTAGCCACTTTATCTAACATTCCACCTCCCAGCACATATTCCTGTTCCTCGATTTATTTTTTCCTGTTAGCACTATTATTGTCCACACTATACATTTCACTTATTTCTCTTATATATTTTCTGTCTCCTCCAAGCAGCAAGGGCACGGATTTTTGGACTGTTTTGTTAATTACTGTGTTGTCTGTACGTACAGCAGTGCCTGGCCCCTAGTGGGTGTCCATTAAACATTAGTTGGCTGAACAAGTGAGTAAGTGACCAATCTCTTCAGGGGAGAAGCCCACCCCAGCAGCCTCCCAGCACTGCGGGGACACCAGGACTTCCACGGTGAGGGGCGAGGAGTCTTGGCCACATCTGTAATAATGCAGGGCTGACTCCCCACAGGGACAGCTGTGGATTCCTTCTGTGCAGTGAGTTTTGGAGGGAGATAATGGACTGTTTGGGCTGCTAGAAGTAGGGACGGTTTCTCTAGGGAATGTTCTGAAGAGGGTTTCAGAGCAGGAAGGAATGAAGTGTGAGATGGAGGTACTGTGTGCGGGGCCCAGACAGCTCACCTGCTCTGAGAGGTCGTCTTCCCCATCTGGGAGCCCAGCGTGTGGCCAGCAGGTCCGGGCCTCCTCCGGGGACCCCCGAGGGGTGTAGCAGGGCTCCAGCTAGACATGGCAGCTGGACTAGGCACAAAACGTGAAGCAAACTATGCACAGAGTCAGTTCCACACCTCCATTAACCACTAAAAAAAATTAGATACGTAGGTCTACGGGAAGAAAGTGTGACTTGAAGATATAATGGTAGTTACATTGTTACTATCTTCCTGAATAATGCCGTTATGGAAATTTCTCCTTCCTGCTGAACTTAAATTCATCCTTGCCTTTGTGGCTTGCTCCCCGAGGCCTTCCCGGGACAGATGGCACTTCAAAAGTCAGAGAGAGAGAAAGCAAAGTGTAGCCCTGATGCTCCGTGAGAGCGGGTGGCCCGTGGAGCCTGCTCTGATGAGCACAGAACCTTTGCAGACACTCAACGGGCGAACACGTGGGCTTCTTGGGGCCAAAGAGCCAGGCAAGACAATTGTAGGGGAAGCCAAAGCCAGAGAGGGCTCAAAGGAGCCCTTTCCAGCAGCTGGAGCTGCTCCATACAGATGTCACAGGATGGAGGAGGCCTCGCCAGGATGGAAGAGAGGAAACCCTCAGGCAGAGCTCCGGCAAGAAGGGAGAACGTTTAGTGGGAACCTTCTGATTCAGGGGTGTGGCATCAGACCTCCAGTCCTGGAAATCTCATCTTAGCTCCTTTTTTGCCGTCTTCTCTGACTCACCGATGGAGGCACAGGTCCTCCTGTCCCTGTGAACCCACAGCCCCTGCCTCACCCGGGACTCCCTTCGCATGTGTTCCCTGAGCTGGAATCGCTGGTTCCCATGTCTTCTGTTCCAGGCTGGAGGCAGCATGAGGGCTGGGACCACATCCAGCAGATTTCTGTGGCCCCAAAGCTTAGCCCAGTGTCCGGCACATACTTTTTATGTATGTAACCTGACGAATTTTATGTATAAAACATATATATTTATATACGTGAAGCATATTTATATAAAAGCCATACATGTTTGTCTACATATACTGTACATGTCTGTGTGTCTATCCACATGCCTTTTCAAGTCATACTTTTGGTTGTTTTGGGTAACAACTCTTCTGATCCAGCCAGGTCCCAAGTCCCATTCTAGGTCCAGCCCACAAGGCCAGCGGATTAACTGGAGCCACAGGAGAGGAGAGTGGACATCTTTGTTTTTTAAATTGACATATAGTTGATTGACAGTATTGTGTTAGTCTCTGGTGTACAGCAGAGTGATTCAGTTATACATATATATATTCTTTTTCATTATAGGTTATTACAAGATATTGAATGTAGTTCCCTGTGCTATACAGTAGGACCTTGTTGATCCCACTCCTGGGCACATATCTGGAGAAAATTCTAATTCAAAAGCAGATCGTTTCACAATGTGTACAAATATTGAATCATTATGTTGTACACTTGAAACTAACATAATGTTATGTGTCAATTACCTCAATTATAAAAGAAGAAAATGGGGGTAAAAAATGGGTCTCTTTGGATGGATGTGGAGAGCTGTTTCCTTCCCTCCCCCCATGCCCACTCGGGTCACAGGGGAGGGACCCACACAGCACTTCTGCCTCTCGGGGAAGGTGAGGGAGGGTGAGCATCCACGCCCCGCCCCTTCCTAATTCCACCCAATTGGAAAGAGGGGCTCCTCTGATTGGGTGGGGCTTCTTTCCTGTGGAGGGTAGTCATGCACGTTGGGAGTGGGCGACGGGCTAGGCCTTTGTTTTTTCTCTGGGCCTGCCCTGCACCATAGGACGGACCTGGGGACCCCCTCCTGTGCTCCCTAGTCATGCAGGCTGAGCACCCTGCAGTGGGATCCAGGCTGGGGGTTGCAGGCCAGTGTCTGGCTGTCACGGTCTGCTTGACTGGCTGGGGCAGGTTCCAAGATTGGAGTTAGGGGTAGGAGTGGCTAGACTCCTATTTCAGCCTCATGTAAGCCATGTTCTCCCGTCTGGCTCGTGCCAGGGAGCCTTGCAGCTGGGGAGGTATTAAGTGCGCCCCTGGCCTTGAATCAAGGTTATATTCAGTTGGCTTTTGGCTGGTGATCTTTGTGTCTATTTCCTGTTGGTCAGACCTGGAGGGGACGCAGGGTGAGGCTTAGGTCCCTTTACCTATGAGAGTCGGGCTTGACTGGGACCCTGGGCTTGGTCACGTTCTCCTAAGTCTGGTTATGGTCTGGTCTTTCGTCTCATGAAATATCATTTCTTCCAGAAGAACGTAGCCTGTCACTTTTCCAGCCAGTCCCTACCTGTCCCTCCCTTGCCCAGCTCTGTTTCTTGTTACCCACACGCTCGGCCCTTGTCCAGTCACTAAAGCAGTGAGAAGCCAGCCTGGCAGATTATGAGGGCACCTTCACGCCATTTGGGCATGATGGGAGGCTCGGCCACTGGCATCCCAGGGGTCAGCCAGAAAGACAGCCCGTCACTGCCCTTCACCGTGTCTGCTGCCCGACACCGTTCACCCTCCTGGTAACTAGTGTCCAATGTGATTCTCTCTTGGGGTGTCGCCTCCCCCACCAGCCCATGTGCTTCTGATGAAGTAGACTCTACCCAGACCCCAAGGTGGCACCCACGGCTGCAGCCAGCCCAACCAGGGCATTTCATCCCTGAGCACAGCTGGCTCAGAGATAACCATGTGATCCAAGACAGGCTGATTACAGCCAATGATACTCAATTCTAGCGTGAGTGTGTGTGTGTGCATGTGTACACGTGCACACACACACACACACACACTTTCATTTCCATTGTACACTTTCATTTCCATTGTACACAAAGCTTGAAGGATGTAGAATTGGGAATTTTCTGCGGCCACTGTGAGCAGTTTGGCCAAGAATGAAGCCGACAGAGAGGAAGTACAGCCTGAATGCAGAGAGACCAACCCCACCTAGGTGACAGCATCTGATCCCTGGACCAAGCCATGCCTGAAGGCCTCACAGTGTACCTGGATGGACTGATCACTTATGGGACCTGAGAAGCTCTCTAGTTGATCAAAGCATGTTTGACTGGGGTTTGCTCACTTGCAACCAAAGTGTCGTCACTGATTCAGAGGCTTCTGTCCCCACGGATCACCAGTCAGTAGCCTCTCTCTTTTAATCTTTACTCCGTGGGTCTGCATTTCTTTCTCTCCACCCTCACTTAGCAGCTTTCACCTGGAGCTGCTGCTGGAAATGGCACCTGCTCAGCCACACCCCGTCCTTGTGACGGGCCCCTCTCAGCCCTCCCTCAGAGTCTGGCCCCAAGTGTCCCTTGCATCACCTGATACTGAGAAGAGCACAGCCTACAAGCTCCTACGTCATGCCCCGTGGAAATGCTACCAGCTTGGATCAGCAATTCCCAAAAAAGTTCTGGAGAAAACTGGTACCATCAGATGCTCTTTTTGGAGATTAAAAAAAAAAAAAGGTTTACAGTTTTAAAAAGTTGACAAAGCTCCGTACTGTATATTTCTTCCTTGAGATCCACAAGCACATCTCCTTATTAAAGGCTCTGATGAGCACTGCAGGAAAGAGAAGTGTGTGACATTATAATTTTGCATTTTGAAACATATTTGAGTACTGAACACGTATATTCTTGGTTGTAGATACAGTACCTATAACAACCTGAACATTTTGTGGGGAATCTTGACTAGGCTCCGCAGACGTCCCTTGGACCTGACAGTTTGCACAAATGGCCTCTTCCCGGAGGGAGCTGGCTGTTCAGTCCAGGTTGAGGCCTGATGCCTCCATCTTGACCTGTGATGTTGACTTCATTTCTTCCCACCAGAGCCCCCAGCGTGCTGCAGGGCTAGGGCCCAGGGGGCTGTGCTGTTTCTGGGCATAGCACCCCCATGGCGATGGCAGCAGGAGATAATTAGACTGGGCTGACAACGGTCATCCTTTTCTGGGCCATGTGGACTCTCTGACACCCCGTTCTGAGCCCACTGTTCCGATTTGGCAACAAGAGTGCCTGCAGTTACATGTAAACAGGGAGCTCACCACTGAACGGTGATGGATGTTTCAAATCAAACGCTCTCAGGATCAGGATGGTAGATGAGTTTCCAGGAATCAGGGCCAATAATGAAACTCATCAGGGTCATAAAAATGCCAGATGACCACAGGAGGACTCCGGGTGACTCAAACTTAGATGATAAGGAGAGAGCTAAATTTTAGGATTTTTTTTTTTTTTGGCTCTCAAAACAGCAGCATCTTATTTCCCAGGAAACAAATGCCTTCCAGGTATTGCTTTGTAAATCCTCACAAAGTAAGGAGGCTGAAGGAGCCAGCGGGCCTTGGAGGGACTGGTTCTGGGACTGGGGGGAAGGAGGGGGTTCTCAACCACTTGCTGATACCGACCATGTGCCAGGAGCCACGCCGGCTGCTCTGCATTCACGATCCTCTTTGATCTGCATAAAATCCAATGAGGTGGGGATACTGTTTCTATTTTGCTGGGGAGAAAACTAAGATCCAGAGATTGAAGCCTTTTGCCCAGTGGAGACACTGGGATTTGCATCCAGGTCTGCTGGCCACCCAAACCTATCCCAGGAAGGGATTTCTCACCGGTATCTCGTGGTACAGAGACATCTCAGACTCAGCTCCGTCCCTTGATTCTCCTTGGTGGGGGTGGGGACAGTTGTTTTCCCCTTTCTCCCCCTTGACAACCCCTCAGCTGTGTGTCCCAGTCCAAACAGAATATCTTTCCATGGGTTCTGGTCTCTCTGATGAGGAGAGGTGAGAATCTGAGGGGATGCAAAGAAACTGGATCCAGGGTGAAATTCCAAGGTTATTCAGACACCTCCAGATTGGAGAGGCTACTTGCAAACTGACCCTGGATGAGTATGAGAGGTCAGCATTGCCAGAGAGCCAGCAGGCGGGTTTGCTCCCAGGAAACATTTAAATTTTTTTTTTTTTGGTGGCATTATCCTAAAACAATTATTCCCGTGGGTGGTGGTAAGAGCCCATTGGATTGGAAGCCAAGACTTCGGGGATCCTGGTCCTGGCTCTGCCCCTTCCTAGTAGCATGATGCCTCCTCCCTCTTTGGGCCTCAGTTTCCTCGTCTGTAAACTGGGTTTAATCATTCCTTCCCTGCCCACTTCACAGTGACAACAGATGTAAATCTGCAAATAAACTAGATCCAGGGTGAAATTCCAAGGCTATTCAGATACCTGCAGATTGAATCAACTCACCTAGGACATACCCAGCACTAAGTCTGTGCCAGACACTCTCCCTGGTCTGAGGAGAGAGGCTTACGAAGGTGGATCGCATAAGATCCCTGTCCCCAGGTGATCCACTGAGTGCAAAGAGATGGACAGAGGTGATGAACAGCGGTTTATATTTCAGTAGTGTTCTAGTGCCTTCTCATTTACGGCTTCATTTAGAGCATATGACGGCTGTCTGAAGTAGGCAGAGCAAATATTCTTGTTCTGCTTTGACAGATGGAAGAAACTAAGGCTGCAGAAAGTAAAGTGACTTGCTTAGCAATGATAATAACACCTATGAAGCCTCTGCCCACAATTTGTTCGCACAGAGTTATCATAGGGGGCTTGTCATTGAATCTTCAAAACATCCCTATGTGGTAGAACTTATCAGTATTAGACCTATAATATAGGTGAGAAAGGAAGTGGGACCAGACTGTCAGCTCCCAGGGGGGAGGAACCCTGCAACCTTCACCTACACACCCTCAGTACCAAGCATGAGGCCTGGCAATGAAAGCAAATGAATAACCCAACTAATAAATAGGCTGAGGACTCGAATACATATTTCTCCAAAGACATACAGATGGCCAACAGGCATATGAAAAAAATGCCCAACAGCACTGGTCATCAGGGAAACGCAATTCAAAACCACAATCAGATATCACCACACACCTGTCAGGGCGGCTATTATAAAAAAAAAAAAAAAAGGCAGCCAGTGTTGAAGAGGATGTGGAGAAATTAGAACCCTGTACACTGTTGGTGGGAATGTGAAATGGTGAAGCCGCTATGGAAAACAATATCAAAAAACATTCAAAATAGAACTACCAGACAATCCAGCAAATCTCACTTCTGGGTATTTACCCAAAAAGGCTGAAATCAGGATCTCTAAGAGATATCCGCACTCCTGTGTTCACTGCAGCACTATTCACAACAGCCAAGATGTGGAAACAACCTAAGTGTCCACTGACAGATGAATGGATAAAGAAGATGTGCTTTATACATACAATGGAATACTATTCTGCCCTCAAAAAGATGAAAATGGGCAACAACAAAATGGGATGAACCTTGAGGACATTATGCTAAGGGGGATAAGTCAGTCACTGAAAGACAAATACTGATCTAAAATAGTCAACTTCATAGACTCAAAGCATGGAATAGTAGTTACCTGGGGCTAGTGGGAGGGAAAAATGGGGGGGGGGGTCTACTAATCAAGAAGCACACAGTTTCAGGGAAGCATGATGAATACGTTCCAGAGTTCTGCTGTGCAACACTGTACCTACAGTCAACAATATTGTATTGTTCACTTAAAACTGCAAAGAGGATCTCGTGTTAAGTGTTCTTACCACGATAAAAGAAAATTAAAATAAATAAATAAAACCAAGTGCTTGAAAACGATGCTTTTGGTACCCTGACCATACCCCCCTGGACTTAATGATTTTAATGTGAGATGGACCAATATTCAACTACTAGCACCTGCATTTCCTCACCGAAGGGCTTTCTCTGATGGCAAGAGCCCTCTGCCCAAGCATAGGGCAGCTCAGAAAACTGACGCTCCCTGGGAGCTGCCCTCAACCAGAACGTCAGGAATTGGTACATAAATACCCCCACTCCCTCACCCTTCAGGTGGGATGACTCTGCGGTGCATGTTCCACCCCGGCTCCCAGAGCTCCCTGTGGGGTTGTGGTCCCAATTGCCCGTGGTGCTAACTTGCTTAATAATGCACTTTTTTGGTTGCTTTTCTTCCCCGTTTCACTTCCTACTTCCCTAGCAGGTGTTTTCTGGGATCATCTCCCAAATAAACTACGTGTCCTTTTCTCAGGGTTCTGCTTCTGGGCGAGCCAGACTAAGCGAGGGCTCACTGACAGTTAATGGCGTGAGTGAGTGAGTGAACAGAGAAGTGAAAGGGTGTGTCCCACCCCTGACCCCTGACGGGGAAGGTCAAGGGAAGAGGGGAGGTTATAAGGGTCTCAATGTGTTTGTTTCCCGGAGACTGAGGTGGGCTTGGGGAGGGGCTGCATCTAGCCCTCTGGTCTGAGACAGCAGAGAACACAAGCTGAAAATCTTGTGCTGGAGAAAAGAGGCCTTAATCTTGCCAAGGTTAAGGTCACGAACGTGATTCCAAGCTGGGTAATCAATGTATGAGGCACTCGGGACACCGTCACTTAGGTCCCCGCCCTTGGCTGCCCAGTTCCTAACCCAAACTCCTTACTCAGGCCTTCCCACCCTCTCCATCTCATCCCAGACCCCTTGGCCCTCACTCCGGGGCTCTGGCCTTCCACTTTCTGCTCCTTGAACAGGTGGGGTTCCCCCCTCCGTGGGGCACCATTATGCTTTCTGGCATGTTGCCTGGGATGATCACTCCCCCAGAGCTCTGCCTGGCTCATGTTTCCCTTTCCCTGTGGGTTTCAGCTTAAACGTGATCTCCTCAGACAGGCCTTTTCTGACCAACCAACTTAGTTACTTCTTTTTTGGAGAAGGGTGGGCATTTAGGTTTATTTATAATTATTTTTATAATGGAGATACTGAGGATGGAACCCAGGACCTCGTGTATGCTAAGCACCTGCCCTGCCACTTGAGCTACATCCTCCCCTCAACTTAATTACTTCTCATCACATCACCCCTTTAGGTTTTCATCATAACATTTGTAACTGTGGAATATTTTATTATTATCATTATTGCTAACTGGTTCTCTATATAAAATGCAGGCTCTACGAGAGATCTTGTTTTTTCTGTTCACTGGTGCAGCCTCTGCACTTGGAAGAGAGCCTGGTGCATAGTAGGGGCCCAAGAAATATCTGTGAATGAATGAATGAATGAATGAATGAATGAATAAGGGAATGATAAACTTGTGAGAAGACAGCAGGGGGCAGTCCTGGAAGAATTCCGGAGTGTGAAGGCCAGTGCCTTTGGCTGCCTTTCCAGGCCCTGGTGGATGTTTATTTGGACCAACTCTCTGTCTTTAAGGGACTGTATGCGCTGGAGAGGGGCAATGTGAATGCCTAGGCTCGCTCAGGCAGGTGTAGGAGGGTCAGAACCTGAACCTTGGGTCCCAACCACAAAGCCCAGGCTTTGGGCCAGCGCCGTCCTGTAGGCCTCCTCCAAGGGTCACTCAACACACCTGAAACAAGACCTTCTGGCCATGCCGCTCAGTCTTCTACCACGTCACATATAGATTCTAGTTACAGTGATATTTAAAACTTTTATTTAGCAATTGTCCCAGTTTTATCTTTTGCTGGCTCATGAGTAAATATATAGGTCGGCCATACAAATCGTTTGCCCTTGTCACATAAAAAAGAAGGCCTCCCCCCTCATCCTGCAAAGCCTCTAGACCACGGTTTTTCAACTTCAGCACTTGTGACATTTAGAGGCAGATCGTCCTTTGTGGTGGGGGTGGTCCTCTGCATTTTAGGATGTTTTGCAGCATCCCTGGCCTCTGTGCACGAGTTGCTAACAGCTCCTCCCTGTTAGGACAACCAAAAGTGCTTCCAGACACCACCAATTGTCCTCTGGGGACATTTAAGAACCACTGCCCTGAGCTAGAGGAAGGCAGGTACTATGTCTGTTTTGCTTATGATTGTGCCTCCTGGCACATGGCCCCAGTTAAGCACCCCATAAATATTTGTTGGAAGAAAGCATGACTGAATGACTAAGTGAATGAATGAATGCAAGGACCCAGCCAGTGTCCTTGTCCGAGCTTGCTAAATCACCCAACCCCAGCAGCCCCTCACTCCCCGTCTCCTCGGCATCGCGTCCGCCAGCCTCGCTGACCTGTCAGAGCCACAGCCTCCGGTAGGGCTCTTCCGTCTGGCTCCCCATAAACTACCTCCAAACAGGCAGCAGCTCCCAACTTGTACTGTCTCAGCCTTGTGCACAGAATTCATAAACTAATAACCCTCAAGTGAAACAGGCACGGGAGGCAGAACTCGGGAGTGTATGCAACAGACGCCCCCGCCCATCGGCGGGGTGGGGGGGGGGTCATTCACACCCTTTGGGATCCAACCCAAGATGCTGCAGCAGAGGAAGTTACTGAGACATGTGTCCTCCTCCCACCTGTATTTCTCCATCCCACAGACACCAGTGGAGCAAACATCCATCAGGGAACGTCACACGGTATATAATGAGGCAACAGCACTCAGGTCCCAAATAAGAAAATGGGAGGCTTCTATCAGACTTTAAGCTGCTCAAGTTCACTCAGCCTCTGCTAATGAAAATATGAACGGCATCTGAGGCCAAGCCTACTGCTTCATGTGGGCTGGTAAATATCTTAATATCTCCAGACTCCTTTCTGCCTTCTAAATTGTGTGCATTGCTCCTGACATTTACGAGTTATCTTGGACGCCTGCAAGATTAAGGTGCCACGAAAACACTCCATCTGCACTCTTATTTCCACACCCCTTCCCCAACCCGGGCTGAGCTAGGATCTCTTAGACTGTTAAAGCTTATCCCATATGGGTGAGATCTGAGGCCAGCTGCAGACCTTTTAGGGCGCAAATTCCCTCCTCATCCCTATTTGGAGTGCACGTGTTGGGAGATTTCATTTCATTTCAACACATCCTGGCTGAGTGAGAACCTTCTAAGTACCAGGGGATGTGAGGGTTGATAACAGGGAATGAGAGACTTGGTCCTGTCCTCTGAGGAAAGGCCTCGCCTTTCATTGAGCACCTACTGTGTGCTCTGTATGTAACCTCACAGTAACGCCTCAAAAGAAAACGGGGTATCAGTTGCTACCTGCCTTTTGCAATTGAGAAACTCATGTGCTTTGAATCACAGAGCTACTTAGGGGGACTTGACCAAGGTCAGGGTCTTTCTAAGGCCAGATGGCTGGGGAAGACAGGCATTTAATGACCTAGTTGTATACAAGGCAGGATGAAAGCAATGCCAATATAGGTATAAGCGGTGTCCTGTTGGGAAGCAGAGAGAGGATTAATTCACATGAAGGACTTAATGGGTCCAGGCTGGAAGAACCAATCTGGTTTTGATTGGTGGAAAATGGGAAGGACCCAGGGCTGAGATGTGTGCAAAAGCACAGAAGTGCACTGCCCTTCGGTGGAGCAAGGGGTGTGTGAAGAGCTGGCAGCAGAGGGATGACACTGTGGGGGGTGTGGCTGTGAGCTGGACCAGCCTGCACAAGCTCAGGAGAGCTGACTGCTCATCCTGCCCAACTAGCTGTTCAATGGGACCAGGCTGGCAGCGGGAAGTCAGTCATGGAAACATTTACACCAGGGAAGTGGGCAATGAGGATGTTTTTTCTCCCCCAGAGAGCCACTTTTGAAACATTTACTAGCATGTACTAAGGATTGGGGGACATTTACCTCCAAGGTGACTCCAGGAACCCACATCTCAAAAACAGCAGGTTGATGATGCTATGGATGAAGACGGGGGCTCCAGGAAGGGGACACGAGTGGCTAGAAATTCAGATCTGTAGTCTAGAAAGCCAGAGTTGTCTGCTTCCCTCCCTACTTTTCTTTTTCCCCAGCAATGTGGAAATGCTGCATCTAAAGAGAAGTAAACATCCCTTTAAATGGAAAAAAAAAATCAAAGTGAAGCTCTGACCCACTGGAGCTTTTGCACATGGAAGCAGGCAGAGCACACAGCTCTTTCCATCTATTGTCGATATTACATTATCCCAAACTCACGTATTCAGAATTCTCTTGCCACAGATCAGTGCTTTGCCTCTTCTGTTACTAGCTAATCCAAATGGACCTGGTGCAAACTTAATTTTGAGGCTAATGGAGACCCAACCTATTTGCACAATTGCCTGGCTCCTGCCTCCTTATTGCATTTGCTGACTCCTTAAAAACCAGCGAGGCTGCACCAGACCCTCCTTCGGAGACCGAGCAAGCAGAGTTCTAGGATCCCCGAGCACCCCTGGCTGCCTGTCTTGAATACTGAAGGTGCACCAGCTACCGTGCTGGGTGCTTGATGCGAATGCATCATGCCTGGTCCTCCGCACAGTCCTGAAAAGGGGATAATGTGACTTCCATTTCACTGAACCAGAGACAGAGGAGTCCTAGGAAGGATAAAAAATGGGCCCTAGGTTATGTAGTTAGCAACCGCCAGAGCTCAAACGTGAGCCCACGCTTGTCTGCAAGGCCCAGACTCTGAACTACCCACTTGTTACTAACGGTAAGCTGAATAATGGGCACCCCATATGTCTCCGTCCTCATCCCTGGACCTTGTGACTATTACCGTCTATCACAGAAAGAACTTGTAGGTGCGATTAAGTCAAGGTTCTTGAGGTGGGGAGATTATCCTAGAATATCTACATGGGCCCAGTGTAATCCCCAAGGGCCCTTAGAAGATGAAGGCAGAGGAAGATGTGACCACGGAAGAAAAGGTCACGTGATGATGGCAGCAGAGATCAGACTGATGCAGCCACTAGCCAAGGATGCCAGCAGCCACCAGAAGCTGGAAGAGGCACAGAATGAATTCTTCCCTGGAGCCTCCAGAAGGAACAGGCCCTGCTGACACCTGGATTTTTAGCCCCCTAAGACTCATTTTGGACTCCTAGCCTCCAGAACTGTAAGACCAACATGTTTCTGCAGTGTTAAGCCACAGTCTGCCATAATTTGTTATAGCAGCAATAAAGAACCTTATACTTCCCAAAGCAGAAGGAAGAGAATGGAGGTGAGATGTTAACAGGAGGAAGGAACGGGATGAGGCTGGACCTCCAGGTGTCCCTGGCTCCCTCTAAGTGTAGGATTTGAGCCGCAGGGCCCTGCTACCTTCCCTTCCCATCGTCTCATTCCTCAGTCTGAACCAAAGCAATCTGTAATTAAGATAAGCCCTCCTTGACCCCTGGGGTGGGGGAGGGAAGGAGGCAGCTGAGTGACAGAGGCCAGCACACTGGCGTTGGGTTCTGGGTTCTGCCTCAGCTCTGCCAGCCCCTCGCTGCGTGATCTTGGGTGAAGCACTTTATTTCTCTGAACTTCTGAAACTGCCACCACTTCTCAGACTCAGCGGTAAGATTTGTCTAAGTGCTAAGCAAAGGAATTGTCTAGGCTCAGTTTGGGGAGGAGGTTGAGCCCAGCAAAGGAGCATCCAAACACCCTCCCCTGCACATCATTCTTATTCATGCTGGATGCAAACAGGCTGCTGAGCCTCCTTGTGGAGGCCCCTCCGAGCTGCTGGCTGAGGGGGGCCAGCCTTCTGGGAGCAGCTCCAATGCACATGAGTTTGGGAGGATTTCTCTGGCTGCCACGGCCCAGAGGGTGGGCACAGGTTGGTCCTATGAATCGAAGGTGGGGGGAAAAGTCCTTGCTTGGAAAGATGACGGGCAACTCTTGGAAACCTGCAAATGTCAAAACAGCTCTGAAAATGAGCTGGCAGGGCTGGGAGGGGTGGCAGCTGGAGGGAGGAGAAGGGAACTGCTGTGGTTCGGAGTCCGTGATCTAAATGGCCCTCCATGGCAGAGTCCTCTGGGGCTACTCTGTTGGCCACTGGAGTCCAGGCCTGGCAACAGTGAGATGGGGCCAGGAAGCTCAGCTCAGCGGGAATCAGCGTGGCTTAACTGAAAACCATGACCTCCGTCTCCCAAGGCCTAGGTCCCAGTTCAAGTCCCACCAACATCCTTTTTTGGGGGCCTTTGAGTGTCTTCAGCTTTCAACCTCAGCTTCGTGATGTGTCGAGTGGGTGAGTGGAAAGGGCTCTTCGGAGCTCCTGCTGCATCCCTGGCTGCCCATCTCGCGGAACCTTAGTTTACTCAACTGGAAAATGGGGTTTCTTATCAGAGGATTGATTGATGGATGGTTCAGTGAGAGAGGATAAGAAGTGGCACAGGCCCTGGAGTGCTGATTCTCTCCCTGCCCTCGCAGGCCCACGCACAGGCTGAGAGAATAAGGGGGCATCGCAGGAAAACAGATGTCGGTGCGGGTGCTGCTGGTCCTTCTGCGATCTGTGCAGCTGGCTGGATCTGTGCAGCGGGGTGAAACGGGCGTGCCTCCCCGTCCCCAGCCAGCTGCTGCTCTGCCATGTTCAGAGCAAGGTCCGCGTGCATGCATCTCTCACCCCCACCGAGCAAGCGTGGCATTACCTACTCGGGGCCGAAGTGGACAAAGGTCTGCTCTCCCAGCTCGGGAGAATCCCTGGCTTGCATCTGAGGCCTCGCCCAGCAGCTCTGCCCCGCCAGCAACAAATTAGAATGTCAGCAGGGTCAGAGGCCAGGTTGCTACATCCCATCCCTCTGAGGCCATAAATTCTTACCTGCAATCCTGGTTGACCCTCCCCTGTGATGTAGCCCTTTCTCTGAGCTTCTGGCTGAGGGCTGCCTTCCCAGAGACTGCTCTGAAGGGCGACTTCCCAGGGGGCCAGCAGAAGCTGTGTGAGGGTGGGGTGCATGTCGGGGCTCCCAGGCACCAGGCTCATAATCTACCTCTTCCTGCCTGGGTTGGCGCTGATGATCATTCCTGGAGAACATACCCACCGCCCTCAAATCTCAAAACCTAAAGCGGGACTCCTCAGACTTCAGTGTGCCTGTGAATCACTTGGGGATCTTGTCAAAATGCAGATTCTGATGCCAAAGGGCTGGGGCAGGGCCCAAGGCCCTGCATTTCTAGCAAGTTCCCCAGTGATGCCGGTACTGCTGATCGCCAAGTAGCACGAGACTAAAGGATCTCCCAGAGGCAATGGGAAAAAAGCTCAGGACTCAAAAAGAGGGCAAAGGGAACCAAAGTGGCTTGTCTGCTGCGACCCAGGGGCTGTACGAGGTGGTTGGAAGTTGCTCCCCATTTAATCCTCACGTCAAAGTAGCAAAGTAAGGATCAGAATCCTAATTTCACAGACGGGGAAACAGAAGGTCAGGGAGCCACAGACACGCACCCAGAGCCACCCAGCTGGCCAAAGCAGGCAGGGCTTGAGATCGTGTGTCCGGCTCCTTCTCTTTCTCTGCTCAGGTGCTTCCCTGGAAATGAAGATAAAGCTCTGCTGCAATTCACCAATGAGGAAATACGTCTCGTGCGTAAACATATGGAAAACGCCTGGTCTCACTCTTCATTCAGCAAACAAAAAGCCAAATGGCGTGAAATGGTTTCTCGCCGGTCAAAATAAAATAGATATTTTAAAACAATGCTTGCAGGCTGGGCAAGGTATGGTGACATGCAGATTCTCACACACTACAGGAAGAGTGTAAATTGAGGGAGCCGGCTGGAAAACTGGTGGCAGCATTTACCAAGAGCCTCTGAAATGTTCCTAGCCTTTGACTCGGTAATTCTGCTACGGGTAATGTGTTCTAAGCCTTGAAATATGCATATTCCAGCATCATTCAGGATGCGGAAATGATAGGAATAATTTAAACATGGAACAGTAGAGGAATGAGATGTCATCTGTGGAACATCCACGCAATGGAGTTTTATGGAGTCACTGAATGATGTGTATGTAAGACCCCAAAAATGCTAATATTGTAAGGCGAGTAAGTGGTTTGCAAAATGATACACAGAGAGTTACCGCAAATTTATATTTAAAAAAAATCCCTTAAACCTACATGGAGAGGAAAAAAGATTGAAAGGAATTAAACCAATGTGTTAGTGGCTAGGTTTGGGTTGCGGAACGACAAGTGGTGATTTTTAACGCATTTTTCAAAATGTTTTCTAATGTATTTGTGACTTTTACAGGGATTTTGTAAAAACAGGTCCATTGCACTTAATCCAATGGCTTAAAAGTCAAATGTACACCAAGTTTGAGAAATTACTCCTGATTTTCTCAGTGACTCACATGACGATTTCAGCAACAAGTGAGCTTTATTTCTGATTGATCACCGACTGGCAGCAGCTTCAGTTTCTCCGTTCCCAGCTCCTATGGTTAAATCTGTCATAATGTCTAAGCAAACACTCAAAAGTCATCAGGAGGGCGATACCTTAAGGAGATCTTGTGAGTAATCATCCACTCATTCAACAGACTGGTTTACGGATGCGAGGGGACAGTTTGTAAATGGCCTACAGTCTGGAAGGGGGAAGAAACAGATCAATTCTGACAGTCCAGAGAGAGCAGACCTTCGGGGCTTAGCATGGGGTGTGGTGGAGACAATGTAGAAAGGAGGCCCTTCTGCAGAAGATGTCCTACCTGGAGAGGTGGCGTTAGCAAGGAGGGGACAGAAAGGTGCTCCACCCTGTGTTGCAGAGACTCGAAGGGGAGATATGGAGAGCATGGGGGATTCAAGGAGAAGCCCCCAAATCTGGCCTGGCCCAAGGATGGCATGTTTAGGGGGCAGGAATAGGTGGGTTGGGCACAGTTGGCATCATCAAAGACTGTAGATGCCATGTTGTGGAGTTTGGATTTACTGAAAAGGTGATGGAGAACTCCAGGTGGGTTTTGAGGAGGGCAAGATCATGACCAGATTGGAAATGAACAAAGACCACTCTTGCTCCACAGTGGAGGTGAGAGGGCAGATGGTTCCCCGGGGAGTGGGGTTGGGAGTAGCAGGAACTACTCTGGGATGTTTCCAGTAATTCAGGTGAGAAGCAGCAAGGAGGGTGGCGGTGGGGATGGAGGGAGCTGGACAGATGGGAGGGATATTTAGGCGGTCAGTCAGCAGCTACAGGCCTTGCAAGCTAATTGGATGTGGAGAATCAGGGAGGGGGAGGAACTCCCAGCTTTCTGGCTTGGGCAACTGGGTTGACTGTCAAAATATTTATAATCGCTGATTTATGTATTTCTGCAGGCTCCAACTTCGGGGTAAATTGAAAGGTAATTTTGATTGAACAAAATATAATTTAGACATGACCTTTCAGGAATACATACACCTCTTGAAAATGTAGGTGCCTCCCTACAGAACAAGGGCCCATTCTTATCCAAAAGCCATTGGGAAGACTCAGAGGTCAGATCCCTTCTGGCGACTCTGGAAGGCCCTCTGCCAGCACTTAGATGATGCACGTTGAGGGGCAAAGTCCAGATGCTGGCTCGGCTGGTGGACAACTCCTGCTGCTACACAGCAAAAGGCGTCTGCACTGAGCGCATCCCTCTGACTGATGGCTCCCCCAATCGGGGCGGGGTATGTGAGTGGAAAGTGAGAAGGCTGCAAAAGTACACTGGTTTTGGGGGAGCTCTCAGGTGTGTAAGGCTGGGCTTCTTTCTGCAGGTGACCTCTCCTCCAAAAGCACAAGGGAATCATGAGTTTGTAATCTGCTCTCATGTATTTGTGAACCGCATCTCTCTCCCTCTCTCTCTCTCTCACACACACACACACACACACATACCAGTTACAGACAAGGCTCAGCAGCACTGAGAGGTCTATTTTCCAACATGATGCTTGTTATGGCCGAGCCAGACCAGAGCCTGAGTCTTTGGCTCCCGCGTGCTTGCCCTGTCCTGTGTATCCACATGGAACACGTTTGAACATTCTGCGTCTACTGGTCCCCCAGAGCACTTTGAAACCTACAGCCTGGTGTCGTGAAAAGAGCCCAGACTCCAGACACAGCTGTTCTGAAGGCAAGATCCGTCCCTTCCAGGGCAGGCAACTCCTTCTCTCTGACCCTTACGTCTCCCTTCTGTAAACCAGGGATGACAGCATCACCTTGTCGCCTTGCCGGGTGGATTAAGTGAGATGACGCAGGTTAAGCGCTTGGCATGGGGCGAGAACTCCATGCCTGTTTCAGAGCTGTGCGGGACCCCCTCTGGCCCAAGGGTGTGCTGAGTAACAGCTTCCCCTCTGGATCTTGGGAGGGGGGCCTCGAGACAGGTCTAGAGTGCCAAGCCGTGCACAGAGACCCTCATGGGTCATCTAACCCTGTGACATTCCTGTACAACCCAGTAATTTCTGCAGCAAAATCTCCCAGGTTGGTAAAGACAAAGTCCTCTTTGCTAGCCAGTACAACATGCTTTTAACTGCTTTTGTTTAAAATAAACTAGCCGAGCTTTTGACTTTGGTGCAGAACCATGGTGGTGCCTCAGACCTCAAAAGTGGCCGCGAGTGTAGTTTGGGAACCGGGGAGCCTGGCTGGGGCTGGGCTGAAAGGTGGCTCCCACCCCTGCTCCCCCGCTGCTTGCTCGTAACCTTGGGAAATTCACCAACCACTGGCTGCTTTCAGTCCAGAGGCTGTGTTCTCTGCATCTGCGCATCCTCAGGGGCCAGCCCAGGGGCCGGCACAGTGGGTGCCCAGAGTCCTCTAAGTGAAGGAATCACAGAATAAGCATCTCTGCTTCACCTTCCCTAACATGCGGATAATAATTCCTACCTTGAAGAATCGTATTAGGGCCACGGAATAGAAAATGCCAAGCACTGTGCCTGGGGCATACTAGATGCTTAATAAGTTCCATTTTTATTCTTATTCTGATTATTACTGAGCCTTGCCTCTGGGCGTAACCATCACTTCTACCGTATCCGGCAGCGGGCCTCGCGCTTAGTAGGTGTTCAGTCAACGAGGGTGGATTTTTAGAAAACCATCTTCCCGTTTGCTTCCAATGTGGACTGGGAATCGGATGGGGCCACTCAGGGCACCTCTCCTCCCTCCCCTCCCCTCCTCCCCTCTCCAGGGGAACATAGTGATGAACAAGGGCCGTTGTATTTGATGCCACTGGACCCACCACGCATGTTTTCCAACCCCGCCGAGTGAGGAAGAGCCAAACCGGGCCCGGGGAAGTATTTTCGGCATTTTCTCCAGCTATTCTCATCTCTAACATTTCGTGGTGGGTGGTTAGAGCCGGTGATTTTCCTTCCTTTCGTGCCAACGAGACTAGAATAAACAGCACAGGGTGAGTCACTTCAGACTCTCAGCGCTTCAATTACTTAAAAACTCAAGGGCCTGATGAAGCTTAGAATGTCACCTTCTTCAGAGCAGCCTAAGCAGATGGGACACGTGCCAGTCTGAGGAGTCGCTGCCTGCCCGGCCCAGGAAATCTGCTGTGAGCTAGCGGCGAGCGCCCGCGGAGACGCAGAGGCAAGCAAGCCCTTACGAGGCTCCCCGCCTGGATGCTAAGTCCTTTGCACACATTGTTTCATCTCTTCATTTCATCTTTACAGTGACTTTATAAGATGATACACGGAATGCCCATGAGGTCATAAAAAACAGCCCCCATATATATATTGTTTGCCTGCATAGGTGTCAGGCCCGCTCTCCACATGGTACATCCATTACCTCCCTGATCCTTGCAACAATCCTATGACATAGTTAACACTGTCTCCTTTCCATAGACGAGAAAACTGAGGCTCAGAGCCGTGAACTGAACCTGAGTCTCTCGGTTTTTATAAAGCCCATCGTCTTAAAAACCATGCGTTTCCCAAACTGTGTCCCCAGGAACTCTGGGGCCTCTTGAGGTGCTAATAGGTAACTGTCAGGGGGAAGAAAGGGTTCTGTGGTCCAAAGTGTGTGGGAATTTTTGCTTGCACGCCCCACCCACCCCCATCAGAGTCAGCACACGGGTTATTTCTTAAAGTCCCTGAGAGATCTTGTGTTAAAGAAATTCGTGGACTCTTAGCCTAGCCATTTCTCTAACTTGACTGATGGATCATGGGGCCATTCATTCGTTCATTCATTTGCTTGTTTGTTCGTTCATTCTCAGAATGTTCATCTCCATCTCAAGGACCCCTGGGCTCAGCGGAGGGGGCCTATGGCCAGGCTACACTAACCCCTGCCAGAGGACTCAAGAACTGTGCAGTTTCACCCCAGCCTCCCCACTGGGGTCAGTTCTTGGGGGGAAAAATGTCCAATCAAGAAAAATCAGGAACTACATTCAATAACTTGTAATAGCCTACAATGAAAAAGTATGAAAATGGATATATGTGTATCATTAAATCACTATGCTGAACACCAGAAATGAACACAACATTGTAAATCAACTATGCTCAATAAAAAAAAGAAGAGAAAAATCAGAATTTGAAAAATCACCGTCATAAAAAGGGAATGCCATTTTCTTCAATATCCAGTGAGTAACAGTCCTGCTGAGGTCTTATCTGGTATTTTAGTTAAAGGTGCACAAAGAGGTCCTCTAGTCTAACCCTATTACAGAGTCCAGAGCTTTCACTCCACCCTGGTCTCTCCAAGTCATCTTCTGGCCTCAGTTTACATACCTCCAGGGACAGGGAGCTCACTACCTCTCAAAGCCACTTGCTCTGCTCAGACAGCAGCTGTTAGAAAGTTGCCCTCTCTTGATGTGAAGCCTGCTTCCCAGCACTTCTGATCTAATGATTGCTCTGCCTCTGCGAGCTCTAAAATACGGTGACGGCCACAGTCGCGTCCCCTAGAGTCTCTTGTTGCCAGGGGTAAACATGTCCACTTTCCCACTGACACGGTTGCCAGCCCCCCTTGGGAGAAGCAGAAAGGACATGGGCTTTGGGGCTTTGGAGGTCCATGTCCTGGATCTACTCAGCTGTAGCTGTGTGACTTTGGCAATTTATTTAATTTCTCCATGTCTCAGTTTCTTTGTCTATTAAAAGAAAATTCTATTTACCCTGTAGAATCTTTTTTTGAGGATTAAGTAAGATAACATGTCCTAAGCACCCAACATAATTCCTGGCAATTGATCTCACCTCCCTGCTTGCCCCACCTTTCTGGGCTCTCTGCTCTGCCTGTGTGGCGGGTTCCAGCTTGTGACTATCTCTACTCAGGTGCTTAAAGAATTCCAGGTGTAGCCAACCCCCCACCCCCAGAGTACACAGTGTCCTCATTTCTCTCATTCTAGAATCCAGTTCTTGTCTGGATTCTGCTGCGAACCTAAAGGTGATCTTGGCCAAGTCACTGCCCCTCTCTGAGTCTCAGTTTCCACATCTGAGGTCCAACTCTGGTGTTCTGGAGTGTTCCTAAGAGTTCCAGTACTCTTCCATATTACATAAAAAGCCAGCAAATGATCTGACTTTCAGGAAAAAAAATGGCAAGAAACCCCTTTACCCCAGACAAAAGAAGTAGAATCTTTTAGGACCAGAAGCCAGTATTATTGTTCATTTTTCCCCCTTCTGAAAGACTTGAACATTTGAGTTTATTTTCAACTGATCTTAAAATAATGAAAAATCTAGTTGATTAGACTTTGGGTAAAGATTTTAGGCTTCCAGGTTCTGCTCTTACTTGGCACTGAGAAAAACCAAAGGTTTTTAAGATGCTTAATTTAAAGAGGGCCAAATCAAATAAATTCACTTATATTAGATTTGACTTTGTAAAATAGCCATAATGTGCATTATGAAGAATATACCAAGTTGTTCTTTTGTTTGGCCCGGACACAGCATTTATTTTTTGAGCTTCGAAATGCAGATACTCCACAGGAAGGTCATATTTCTTTTTCCTGAAAGCTCATCTTAAAAGATAATTATTTAGAATTTAGATTTTATTTCCCCAATGAAAACAAAGTTATAATTGGTGGTCAGGTTCCCCGGCTAGCCCCACCAATGCTTATTACCTAGCCTCAGTTGTTAGTCATTCATCCTTCCCCTCTGAAACGATTTATATTTCCTTATTGTCGCTGCCTTCTGTGGTCCTCCCAACAGTTAGGGGGCTCTATTATGAATTGAATGTGTTGGGGAGGGGATATCCTGGGCATCTGACTGTTTTCTAGGATAAGTGGGCTCCCTATAGAGCAACAAGAAGACAATATGGTGACTTGAAGGACACGTGGGATGCTCTGTAGCTGAAAAGGAACATGGGAGACTCTTGTGCATGAATCATGGTTTATCATCCACTCGGCAAGAATTAATCAAAAAAAAAACAACTGATGGATGGATAAATAAAGTAATAAAATACAGCAGAATGTTGTTTGGCAATAAAAAGGAATGAAGTACTGACATGCATTACAAGATAGAAGAAAACATGCTAAGTGAAAGAAGTCAAGCACAAAAGATCACGTGTCGTACGATTCCATTTACGGGGAACGTCCAGAACAGGAAAATCTCTGGAGACAGATTAGTGGTTACTCAGGGCTGGAGAGAATGGGGAGTGACAGGTAACAGGTATAGGTTTATTTTGTGGGGTGGGGGAGGCGAACAATGTTCTAAAACGTGGTTATAGTAATGACTGCCAATCCCTGTGAACATATTAAAAAACACTGAATGGCTCACTTTAAATGGGTGAATTGTATGGCATGTGAGTTATACCTCAATAAAGCTGTTTTTTTAAAAAAAAAACAAACAGAATTAAGCAAAGCAATTAAGGGAACATTTCTCTTTCCTGGGCTCCAAAGAGATTTCTCCACTCCCCTGGCTTGGTGGTGGGCTGCAGTTCACATTGATATATTGGAATGTTGGTAACTTGGGGATCTGTAATCTAGACAACATTTCTATATATCTCTTAAGAGACAGCATCTTGGCAAATATTATCCAATAAAGCTACAGTCTGGCGGCATTCATTCACTCCCTCCCTCCCTCATTCATTCATTCGTACAACAAACTGTTTCTGACCACCAATTCTGCACCAGATAACCAAGTTCACATTAGGGAGTCATGTTCATAGGAGAGGCCAGATTCTAGCCAGGGATCCAGGTTCACACCAAGCAATCAAGTTCCCATCAGGGAGCCAGGTTGTCACTAGGGAATCAGGTTCACACCAGAAAATGAGATTCTCACCAGGGAGCCAGGTTGACAGTAGGAAGCCAAGTTCTCACAGGGGTCTGTGTTCAGAAAAATACTTTGATATGCTAAAAGCCCTAATTCGCTCTGTTTTACACCCCCAAACTGCCTCTCACAGAGCTGAGTCAAAAGATGCTGAATTACCCCTTCCACCCCTTCCCCCTGCTCAAATGCTTGCTCTTTACCAACAGATTTTATTTAAGGGGAAAGAAAACACATGTCCAAAAGTTTGAGGTTATCAATTAAATCAATTAGTGTACTTCAGCCAAAGATTTCCAGCCTGGCTCCAAAGAGGGGATCTACGTGGTGCATTTAAATGTTTCTTTACAGAATATTTGGTACCGGACAGGAAAGCTCTAAGACAGAAAAACCTAGAACTGAATGGTTCAAGGCAGCCACCCACCAGAGCTTTCTCAGAGTTGGGGAGACAGTGTCTCTAAAAAGATGATGCAAGCGAGATGCAGTGCCCCAAATCTTACCGCGGGCTTCCTCTGTGCTGGACGCTGTGCTAGGACCAAGCCAGGTGGGGCTGGGGTCACAGATGATGGAGACCTAGGCTCTGCCTTGGAGGTTCAGAGTTTGTTGGGAGAGAAGGTAAGTCAAGAGGCAAAGAAGATTCTGGACACAGAACATCTGATTTTTGCACATGACAATCTAAGGGAGGGGCCTGGGTATTTCTGCAGGCAACTCTGTTTCATTTCTTTGCAAGGATTTTACCCATCAACCGGCCTCTGGGATAGCGTCCCTGTTTGGATTATATGAGGCTTGGACACAGGGTCTCAGTTCGGAAAACAACACTGAAGGCCAGCCAAGAATGCAGGGTCAGGTGCTGTGTACTGAAGCTTGGCAAAACCCTGCCATAAAACCAACGGGGCTGTGTTGGAACTGGAGTTCCCCCTCCACTTAATGTTCATTATTATGCTCTTGCTTTCAGGCCCTAAATTATTCATGAGGCCAGATATGAAATATGATGCTGATTGGCAACCTCCAGCTGCGGCACCTGAACGCGCAGATGCTGCATCTGTTTCCGGGAAACTCAGACTGGGATACAGTACTCCCAGGTCTAAGGGCTTTGGGGAGCAGGTGGCAGAGAAGGGAAGGGGCGGGCTGGAGAAGTAAGGTAGAAAGGTAGCTGAACAATGAATGGGCTGAAATACGGTGAGTAAAGGAATTGACCCAACTAGAAAGAAGTGCTGGGATAAACGTCAAGTGAATGAACTTATGAGTGAATGAATGAATGAATAAATGAATGAATGAATGAATAAATAAGCGAATGAATGAATAAGTGAAGAAACGCATGCATACTTGTTAAAATGTCCACACTTGAAGGGAGGAAACTGGCTTTTCCTGGATGCTTCCTTTGAGACATTTAATTTTTTTTCTTTTTTTTCTTTTTTTTGCTGGGAGAGGTAATTAGATTAATTTTTAGAGGAGGTACTGGGGATTGAATTGAACCCAGGACCTTCTGCATGCTAGGCATGTATGCTACCACTTGAGCTATATCCTCCCCCCAACCCCGAGACATTTAATTTGATTCTCACTGCCATGCAGTGAGGCTGGGAGGACGTGGACACGTCTGTTCATTCAGTCCCCATGATTCTCTGATCTGGGTGTGAGCATCGCTGCTTTGCAGTGCTGGAAGCTGGGGCAGTTGCAGTTTCTTGGCTAGTCGCAGGGACTTGAGGTCATGCTATCTCACACCCGCTGGCCAGAAGCTGACTCAGGGGACGGGGGGCACCCCTATGAGCACCAGGTGCTGTTGGGACGGGCTGCCAAAGCCTTCCCTACGTGGGAGGAGAGGCGCTCTGCCGGGAACCCTTAGCCCGAGTCTGATGGGAAACGGATCGCCTCTTCTGGTCCTCTCCATCTAATGCAAACTCTGCTGCTCTTTGCCAGACCTGGCATAGAAAAGGTACCTCGTGAGTGTAAGTGGTCAGCCTTTTGTAGAGGGCAACTTGTCATTCTCTATGAAAATGAAAAACGCCTAACATCTTTGACTCAGCACCCCTTGGGGAATACTTACACGTGTACAAAATGACCTGCATATTGTGGCAAAGTTTGCTACTGCAAGAAATCAAAGGCAACCCAAGTGCTCATCAATTAAGTGATTCAATACGCTACTCTGTACAGAGAGGCAGTGGTCAGAAGTCAGGATGTGGATCCCTGCTCTGACGCTTATTGTCTGTGAAGTTTCAGCAAGTTACTGACCTTTCTGTGCCTCAGTTTTCTCATCTGTAAAGTGGGAAAAATAATAGTCCTCATAGAGTTCTTACAAGGATTACAAGAACTAATACATGTAAAGTGCTTAGAACAGTGCTCAGCATACAAGCAGGAGTTAAGACATTTCAGTAATTAACGGTTCTACATGCTTGTTTGTTTGTTTGTTTTCAGTAAAGACTCCTATGTACCCTGGCTCCCCCCTACCTCTTTGGAATAGTCTCTGAAAACTATCTAAGTGGCTGTATTCTGGGCTATAGTCCTCAGTAATGCCCCGAATAAAACATAATTCTTCACTTCTATGCTGTACATTTTTTTTTTGATCAACAGCTGCAGTGATCATTTCCGATGTCACAGGAAAATAGCACAGCACACGTGCTTCTCATATCAGTGACGGCAGAGGAGAGCAGGGCAAAGTGGTTACGAACGGCCTTCCTCCCTTAATCCCTGGTCCCTGACCGTTGCCTTCCCTCCCTTCATCACCCTTGTCACAATGTCATTACATGTCATTACACATGATCTACTTGTTTGTTTTTGTGTGTTGTCTGGGCTCCTGCAACTCTGGTTCCTAGAACAGCGTCTGGCTTCTGGTTAGTGTTCAATAAATGTTCATTGAGTAAATTAATCAAAGAGGGATAAGGAAGAAGAAGAAAGAGCAGGCTCTGAGCACCCCCAGCTGAGGACCCCCTCCCTGTTTTGGCAGGCCTGGGGCAGCGCTGTCCAGCCGAAATCTAAATGGAGCCTCTGTAATTCCAAATTTTCTGAATGCCACGCTTTACAAAAGTAAGAAAAAAAAAAAAAAAGAAAAGAACTATTTAACCCATTACATCCCAAAACAGTATCACTTTGAGGTCTAATCAATATAAAAAATTACTGATATTCTTTTTTTCCAAACAAAGACTTTGATGACACTGAGAGCACATCTCATGTTGGACCAGCCGCATTTCATGTGCTCAGTTGCCACCTGTGGCCAGTGGCTGGCACCCTGGACAGTGAGCCTGAGGTTTCCACGCTGCTGCCCACCGTAGGCACTGGTCACTCTGGCTGGAGGGACTCTGGGGAGATGTCTGATGAAATGGGAATAAAAGCTTCTAAAATCATGGAACTCACAATCTGGCTCCTTCTCAATGCCAACACCCTGGCATGTGAACCCTGCATCCACTGCATATGGAAGCCGCACCCCCAGGCACCTCCCTCTGGCACTTCCCCCTCCCCTGACCTGCAGCTCTAGTCCCTCCCTTTCTCTGCTGCCTTCCCCTCCCACTCGGCAGAGTCCAGCACTTCCCACAGGGCATTTGCACTGATCAAGTGTGACAGCAAGACCCAGTTCTCCAGGCCGTTTTAAGTGAGTGAAGATCTGGGGTGTGACTGTGTGGCCAGGGACACTGGGACACTCTTGGGTCCCTCCAACCAACCTTTTCAAAGCTCCCTTGCACTGCAGGGCCTGCGGTCCAGGAGCAGCAAAGCCCTCCTGTAGCAGGTGGGGAGGACCATGGGCCACGGTACTTCTGACAACCCAGACACTATTCTGAGAGCTTTGCCTGGATTCACTCATGTAAGCCACACGGCAACCCTAGTGGATAGGTGCTCCCCATTTTTACGGATAAAGAAACGGAAGCACCAGGATTAGATAGTTTGCCCAGGGATGCACACCTAGTGAGAGGCCAGCCTAGGATTTGAGGACTGGTTGTCTTGCTCGGGATCTGTGGCTTGACCGCTGTGCTCTAGGAAAGGGGCAAAGAAGATACTCAGGGCACGGGGGGAAGACGGAGATGTCTTCCCGCTGGTGGGAGGAGAGACGAGAGAGGATGGGTCCCAGACGCCCGGTGGGGACTTTGAACAGGGACTTGGAGAAGTGACAGTGCCTGAGAGATGACAGACAGTATTCCCCACAAGGAGTCCTTGCTTTTCTCCCTCTGAGGGCTCTCTTGGGGTCCTCACCACTTAGAGCCAGGAAGCCCCTCGTGCTACCCCCATTACCTGGTTATCATTCAAACAGCCAGGGAGAGTAGCGCTTAATGGCGACAGGGTTTCCTTTTAGATGATGAAAATGTTCTGGAATGAGAGTGGAGACGGTTGCCCCAGACTGGGAGTGTACCAGGTGTCCCTGGACAGAGACTTTAAAAAGGTTCATATGATGAATTTTATGCTTTGTTATTGTTGCCACCACTTAAAAAAAAAGCAATTGCAAATTTAAAACAGGGGAACTGCCAGGAAGGATGTAACTTTCTTGAGAATGGAGGAAGAAAGAAGCCTGTGAGAGATGGCGCTGCAGAGTGTACGGCCTCCCTGGTCCCCTGGACCCAAAGGAGGCAGGTGCATGAGCACGAGTGTCACATCCATGGGAGTGTGTGATGTCAGGTGTGTGACATCCAGAGAGCCTGTGACAGCCACGAGATATTTGCCCCATTCGTGTGAGTGTGTACCACTCACCATCCCAGCGGCGGGTCAGACCTGCCTGGAAACCTCTAGCAGGTGTCAGCGTGTGTGCCTCACACGGGAGAAGCACGGTGGTCGCCCGGCAGGGGAGGTTGCGCATGTGCGAATGAGCGGCAGCCGGTAAGTGTTTAGATCTGCCCCCTGCCAGTGACAAGTCTCCATCCAATCTCCTTCCCTGTGCTTGAGCGGAGTTCTCTCTGACCCCCCAGCTCTTCCCATCACGCAAAGGTGACACGCCTGCATCCCACGTTCTCCTTTTGCCCTCCAGGAGCTGGAGTTCAGCTATCCTGATGCAGAATCCAAGAGGCTGCCGTGGAGAGCCTGAGCTGAGGCTGGGGAAGACAGAAGTCCTCAGGGTGGGCTCTGTAACTTGAGCAGGGGGTGGGAAGTTTCATCCAGAGGAGAAGCCCCTTGGGAGGGGAGGGGGTGCCACTAACCATGACATTTCCCTTGAACTTGGAAATACGAGGACTATGAGAGGCCACTTACTGCTAGGTGACATGGGTAAATCACCTGGCTTCTCTGAGATGGGATGACTCCTACCCAGCAAGGGCTCTGATGGGGAAGGGGATTCAAAAGGAGGGAGGAAAGGGGAATAAAAGTGAAACAGAGTCGATAAGTACCAGTGGAAATTGCTAATCACATTCATGGCTTCTCCAGTGTTCATCTATTCAGTCACTCCTGTGTGTGTTTATTCAATGAGCACTTCTGCACCAAGAGCAGTGCAAGAGGAGGACCAGACGTGGGGAACGTGGTCCCCACTCTCAGGGGGCTCACGGGGGAGCTGAGGATGGGATGATTATGGTGGTCAGTGGAATCTAGGGTGACAAGTGCTCTGACCAATGTCTGGGGCATGGGAGACGTGGAGCATTTCTAACTGTGGAAGGACGGTCTCAGGCAGGACTTCATGGAAGAGAAATTGCCTGTGTTGGGCCTTGAAAGGCAGGCGTATTTTCTCACGCAGGTGGGAGATACGGTGCAAAGGGCAGTGCAGGAGGGGGCCCGGGGTGAGCAAAGACACAGAGCTATGAAACGGCGTGGTTCATTCTGGGAGCTGAAATATGGTTGGAGCATAGGACGTGCAGGACATGGTAAACAGACATCTCCTTGGTGCTGGCTAGCTGGGTGACCTTGGAGCAAGCTGTTTTTCTAGTTTTGGAAATGTCTCCATCTGTACAATGAAGGGATCCGATTAGATGATTCTCAGGGGCCTTTTCAGCTCTGCCTGTTCCTGGGGGCACTGAGTTCCTTGTCACCCAAGGTGTTCAAACAGAGAGTGGCAATGCCACCCAGGTGGGATTACAGCCTTTGATAGGCATTTGCACCAGATGACCTTGAAGGTCCTCTCCAGCCCTGAGCTGCCCTGATTCCAGGACCCAGATGGGACCTGTGGGGCTGTGCCAGGCAGCTGAGGATGGTCATTCAGGGCATTTGTCCCCTTCTCCGTGTCCCAGGTGGGATCCATGCTACTTCCTGAAAGTCTGATGTGCACACACATAGGCTGGCCGCTGAATGACTCATCTTCCGGGGTGAGACACAGGAGAACTTTTCACTTCTGCCTAATAAATGGTCAGGAGGCCCCTCAGGGCCAAAAGCTGTCAGCTATGTGCTTGAAAATGACAGCAAACAACCGTGGACTCTGGCTTCTGCTGCGTTAACTCAATACGTATCAGAGCTTCTGCTTTCCTGGGCTCAGAAGTCACTCCGATGAGACAGTCCATCTTTGGTGGAAGAGGATGCCCAGTGACAGGCTATAAAGGATACAGGTGAAACGGACAATGACACAGAGCCCTGCCCATCAGTCCAGAAGCCACGAGCAAGGGAAACGCCCACCGCCCCTTCCATCCTGCTGTGGCCGTGCTGAGGGCACGGAGCAGGCGGGTGGCCTCGGGCGGGGAGCCAGCTTGCTTCTAGCTCAGCTCTGCCATTTTTTTTCAGCTGGCTGATCCAGAGGGCAGCTCTGCCCTCTCCAGAAGCTTCTGTTTTCCCTCCTGTACAATGGGGATGATCATGTCCACATGTACCAAACAGAATAACAGGGGGGTATTCTGTAAAGTATAAGTGTGAACGTCAGGGTTAACGCTGAGACCCCACTGCCAGGTGGTTCTCACTTCTAGGCGATGTGCCAATGAAAATGTGTTCAAAAGAGATGGAGGCTGCTTTGATATACAAGCACATGTGTATTATGTAGCATTATGAGTACAACTGACATATAATTTTTTTCTTTCAATGTTTTGATCCCTTCCCCCGTTTCTCCCCACCCTCCACCTCTGGCAACCACCAATCTGTTCATCTGTCCTCTGTATCTATGAGCTTGGTTTTTTTTGTTGTTCATTTGGCTGGCCTTTTTGGATTCCACATATAAGAGAGATTATATGGTATTTGTCTTTCTCTGACTTATTACACTTGGCATAATGCTGTCTAGGTCTATGTTGTTGCAAATGGCAAGAGTCCCTTCTTTTTCACTGCTGAATAATATTCCCTTGTGTACATAACACCACACCTTCTTTATCCATTCACTGGACTCCTAGGTTGTTTCCATATCTTGGCTACTATAAGCAGTGCTGCACTGAACACAAGGGTGCACGTATCTTTTCGAGTCAGTGTTTTTATCTTCTTCAGACAAATATCCAGAAGTGGAATTGCTGGAGCATATGGTAGTTGTATTTCTAATTTTTTGAAGACCTCCAGGCTGTTTTGCATAGCGGCTGCACCAGTTTACATTTCTGCCAACAGTGCCTAAGGGTTCCCTTTTCTCCACATCCTCATCAACACTTACTTCTTGTCTTTTGGACGATAACCATTCTGACAGGTGTGAGGTTTTGATGTGCATTTCCCTGATCTTAGTGCTGTTGAGCATCTTTTCATGTACCTGTTGGCCACCTGGATGTCTTCTTCAGGAAAAATGTCTGTTCAGATCTTCTGCTCATTTTTTAATCATTGTTTGATTTCTTTCCTGTCACTGAGTTGCATGAGTCTTTAAAAAATACATTTCAGATTAAAAAGTTATTGATTTGTGAATGGATTTTCAGGAATCCATTTCTTGCTTAAATCACAGAGATTTAAGCCAGGTTCTGTGCTAATTCATCCGTTTCTTGCACAGCTCAGTTTGTAGGTAGCTAATCCTCCCATGCTTGGGGAAATTGCAGGACCACAGAAACTGTAGGACCACCTGGGAAAACCCAGCAGGGGGTGAGGCCATTTCCTTGGAAGGTAAACCATGCTCATGGAAGCCACAAATACACTGGCAAAGGCTTTGGAGTCTGGCAGGACTCACTCTAGTTCTATCACCAACTTGCTATGTGACTTGGAGCAATGGTCCTGCCTAAGCCACCATGCCCTCATGTGTGAAATGGGAAATAATGTCGCCAACCTCATGGTGTTGTGAGTATTAGCGATGATGAGGTGGAGCACCGAGCACAGGGCCTGGCTCAGATAGACACTCCATAAAGGTACTGAGGGTACTCAGTCACAGCAATAAGTCACACACAGGGCGTGACCTGGATTTTGCTCAATGAGATACTACAGATTTTGCAGAGCCACACATGTGGGACCAGGATCTCTCACTCATTTCTGATATGGGCCCAGGAAATGCATCTTCTAATGGTCAATGCCAATGAACTATTTATCAAAGGCCTGCTAGGAACTCAGTCCTGGCTAGGCACCTGGGGGGACAGAGACAGATGTCCCCTCCCTCTGTTAAAGAAAGAAAGAACCCAGGGGCCACCCAGCTTGGAGAGCCCAAGATGGGGGTCTCTGGTCCTTAGGGAGCTGAACGTCCAGGTGGAGGAAAGAGCTGGGCTGTGGAGTCGGCTGAGCGCTGAAGGCCAACCTGTGTGCTAACCGTGCTGTTCAGCACTAGGGGAGAGAAAAGTTCCCAGGTGCCTTCCTGGAATGGGGATCGGGACGCGGTACCAGCCGGCAAGGCAAAGGGCTTCCCTGCCTGCAGAAGGAAATGTGCTCCTGTGTCTGCCCAGGCCTAGCCACACATACAGAGGGTGATGATGTTAACTGGTGGGGCTTGGCACCCTTTGGGGAAGGAATTCCAGGTGCTGGGTGCCTGGAGTGCAGTCTGGGGAGGGTGGAGTCTCTGGTGGGCACAGTCGCTTGGACCACAGACTGTTCACCGTCTAGGGAAGCGTATGGCTGGCTGAGGGGCCTCCACAGCATGAGGCCTGGATCTCAGGGTGTTCCGTTGCCTTAGCTTGTGCCAGCCTATCTCCTGGGGCTGGACCCTGTCGCCTCGTCCAGAGGCGCTGGCTGGAGTCCCAGCCCAGACCTGATGGGCCATGACTGTGGTCCCAAGCCCCAGACCTGAGTCTCAGACACTGACTCTGGTGCCTGTCGCGTCCAGGCCTGGTGGGCCCCTGTGAGCACTGTGGTCAGGGTGTTTTGGAGCTGTTCCCTGGCCCCTCTGTTTCTCAGGCCTAGAAACCCTCCCTCCCAGCCTGCTTCTCTGGTTTGGACCCGACTTCAGCATTTCTCAGCCGTGGAGTCTCCTGCTTTGTGGGCATCTTTCAGCCCACCTGACAACAAAATTCACACAAAATCAAGATTAGCAACAGGGAGGGAGGTAGCAGGGGGCGCTGCGTGAGAGTCTGGCCACCTGGCTGCTACCCAACTCTGCCACGGACTTGACTGTTTTTATCACTAAAAATAGTCATAACACAACATTTACCATTTTAACCATTTTTAAGTGTACAATTCAGTGCTACTTATTTTTTTCAATAGAAAAATCAAGCGTCCTCTCCAACTTCAGCATCCTCGTTCATACTCATTCATTACTTTTTTTTTCAACCCACAAATATTTCGTATCTAGGACATTTCCAATGCCTTGCTAGGTACTTGATCCATTTCCCTAACCTACTCCGAAAGTCAATTTGAACAACTCTTAACCAGCTCAAACACTCTTAAGTAGCATCTAAACATAATTGATTTTGTATTTGTGCTTTAAATATGTGTTCACCGCAACCCTGGGCTGGAAATTTTGCTCATTGATGTCCATCCTTACAACCTGCAGAGGAGGGAAAAAAATCTTCCTTCCACCCTCTTCAGGGTCCCTGGCTGGGTCTGGGGATTAAACCGAGAAAGACAAGTTAACAGGAGAAAAGCATACACCGTTTATTGAATTTTTAGAGGTCCATGGGGGTCTTCACGAGGGAATGGAGACCTGAAGAAACGATCAGAATAGGAAGCTTTAAACCTTTCAAAGAAACAAGAAATGTGCGAAGAATGGACCAGAGAAGGGGTCCGGGCTGGGCTATTAAGTGATGGAGAAATAACCAGGGAGATAAGGGTTAGTTTAACAAGGTTTGTTTATACAGCTTATTTGATGCCCAGATCCCCGCCTCTGGTGGTAAGAATGTCTTCCTGCCTCCGGGTACAGGGAGCGCACCTGTCACACGGGAGTTTTTTAACCTGTTTTGGGGAAGAGGGGCAAGTGGTGGTGGCGGGCAGTCAGAGTGACCTCCCTGCTTCTGCTGTTTTCTCGAATTCCTTCAAATTAAGATATCGGATAGGCCAGGCTGTCGTGAACCCCATCATACCGAAATGGCAAAGCCGTCCTCACCATCAAACGACTCAGCCAAATCGGACTTACTTTTTTGAAGGAGAATTAATAAAATGGCCGCACCTAGGCTAACAGATTGCTTATTCTTATGCTTGCCCTTAGAACGGCCAACAAACCTGGCTGGCTGGTTATTACTCACAGCCCCAGGCCCACTGTTAAAACTAAAGCCGTTGATCTTTCTGTTTCTACTTTATTCCGGCGATCAAAAGTCATAATCATGCTTGGTCTCTGAGTCGATCTCCAGGGAGGAGTTCACAGGACTGTAACCTTACAGAATAGCCTGAATTACCAAGAAGGCCATGCGGTGGGTGCTTACAAGAAAAAGAGATAGAAAGAGAGGCAACCACTAGCCTCTGAGGACGCCTGGAGACGCCATGATGCCACTCTGAGTCTCATGGGAAGACAATGATTCTGTTGATCGTTACCGATGCTTTATTGTTTAAGCTTTGGATATGTCATAACCCCGCCCCGCCCCCAAGATGGGCTCACAGTTTTCGAGGCACTAGACTGCTCTGAGACCCCTTTGCCCAGCAAAGCAATAAAACTGTCTCTTTCCTTCTAAGCTCTAAGACCCCGTCTCTGAGTTATCTGGCTCCTCAGGGACCGGGGCCGATCTTTCGGCAACACTTTCAGCCAACAAAATCTGACGTCCATTTTCAATTCAAATAAACCCATTAACGTTCATCCCTGTGGCCACTTCCAAACGCCGAGAGAGATGAAGGCAGGTGACGAGAGGGATTAAGGCAAGGCAGAGCCTGACACCTGGCTGCCCCTCACTCCTTCTTACTGAACCACCCCCCCCACCCTTGCTTGGTCCTCAGGGATTTCCCCCTCTGGAGCCATGTATCCCTGAATTGTCCTTTGATTGCACCAGGAGACGTGCACCCTGTGGGCCATGCCCCTTCGTGCTGCCCCTTCTACTGAGCTCTGCAAAGTGGGAGAAGGTGGATCACAAGAGGGGAGCAGAGAGCGCGAGGAGGCGGACTCCAGGCACAGTCCCACGCACGTGGCCATGTGGCAGTTGAGGACTGGAGACTGATTCTTTCACTCCTTTCTGTGCCTGGGCACCACCTAGAAAGTCTTCCCTCAGCGAGCTGGGTCCTCTGGCTTGAAGACAGCTGCACTAGACGGTTCTCAATCCCAGATTCTAGGATTGATGCCAGCAATGAGGGTCCACCGAAATCCCCAGTCCTCCTTTCCTCACCCCCTGCACATCCAGGCTGCTCCCTGGGCAGAGAGAGGCCCTCACCCCGTTTCCCTTAAGGAGCTGAAGGGCAGCAGAGTGTGTCACCCCAAAATATGACTGGAGGAGTGCAGGACACGCCCTCCCAAAATGCGCTGCTTTGGCAGATTGATCATTTTGAGCCAGAGGCATTTGAAAACCAGCAAACGCGGGGAAAATGCTTTCTCTGAACTCCCTTCTTTGCTTAAAGATAGATCTTCCAAAAGGAACTCAATCATCCTAGGTCCCCTCTCCAGGAATTTCATCATCTGGGGAAGACTGATTCTTGTCACAGGAGGGGAGACTTGAAGTCGACCCCACACCCAGACATGCTTTGTCACAAACCATCACACCTCCCACATGTTCTTCTAAGGGTGCATTCATCCTTCCTCAAGATCATTACTCTCCCCTAAGAGGTCTACATTCCCCCCTCCCCTTTCCTCATTAAGATGGTATTTAAATCTAAATTCTAAAGCTACCTCTCGGTTACTCACTGTCTCCCAGGTCTCCTCCACGTACAAGATGAGCAGTACATGTTAATAAACCTGTGTTTGTTTTTCTCTTGTTCATCTGTCTTTTATGACAAGAGTCTCAGCTAAGAACTCAGAAGGGTAGAGAAAAAATCCCTCTTCCTCCCCCAGAGAGATTTTTCCCTCTAGAAACAGAAAACTCACATACGAGGCTGCTGCATATGTGATTTTCTCCTGAGTTTGAAATCTACTATCTGACTCAATTCAGGCACATGTGAACTCTTCCTAGAATTTCAAAACTGAAATGACGCTTTAGCACATTGAATTGGAAACTTAAACACACACACACGCACTCACGCACGCACGCACACACATGCATTTTAGTTTTTGGTAAAGCAGATTGTCAAGGGACACCCGCTGCACAAAAACTCACCAGTTCAGTTTCTGAACTCTGGGTTTCCTTTAAGCGAGGCAGCCCTGCCAAGTCCTGGGTACCATATCGTAAAGCGGAAAGTGGGTCATGGCCACAGGCTGGCGGTTCTCAGCATAAATCAGCTGTGGGGAGATAAAACCTGTCTCCCACAAGGAAGCAGGCACGTGGGTACCCACATGGCCACCACGTTGCCTCCTTCTGTGAGGCTGAAACAGAACCCACGTTCTCAGGGAAGGCATTTTATCACAACCACCAAAATGCCCAGAGCAATTTTATTTTTTTTTCTTTGAAGTTAGCAGCTTTTAAAAAGAGAAGGTGAAGTTCGTAAAAACCCACGGTTGTTCTACAACTACACCATCCATCTTTTATGAGGTTTGGGGCAGGCTGAGCGCCTTCCTGTAATTTACTAGAAATGGGGGCCCGAGAGGCCACCAGCTCTGACTAGGTTCCCCTTGGCCGCAGGAAAGGCCATGATATGCTGTCCTGGCCTGGGGCCCTGCAGCGTCCGGCCTGGTGGAAGGGAGGGCAGGGTGGATTGTGGCTGGCGGGTTGAGCTGGGGCAATGGGTCCTGCGGTGGGGGGTGAGCAGTTTCAGAGGGGGTCCGGTCTGTTGCCTACGGACCCTTGGTTCACCCATCGCGAGGTCGCACAGAAGGAGCAAGTCTGGGATGCTACTCGTATTCCTGAGGTCCCCCATGGGGTCAGGCTGAGGACAGACATGCAACTGTGACCACGTCCTTCCTTCACTCCCTTTCTCCTGAGGGCATGCGGCTCTGGTCCCATGTACTTTCCCCTGCACTGCACTTTTCTCCCCATTCTCTGTATTTGGAAAGCAAGGTCACTGCTGGACCCAGCTGGAGCATGAGATGTAGGACAAACACAGCCCCAAATGCAGGTAAATAGCCATTTGGGAACAGCCATTTCCACGGGCAGAAACACACCAGCCCAGCTCCTCCTTCCCGGGGTCCCGCAGTCTGTCTTAACATGTGGAACCCACGTGATGGCGTGCCTCCATGCCTCCCTGGCTGATGTGGGAGGGAATTCCCTGTTGCTGGCAGTTTTTTAGAGCAGTTAGAGCAGAGCCGGGCAGGGATGACTCAAACATGGGATGGGAATTGGTCCCTTCCGGTTCTGAGAGTTTCTGCTCCATTTCTAATTCAAATCATTTCAGGGATGAGTCAGGCCGTAAGTTCAAATGCTATAAACGTATGTGGTGATGGTAGTAGTGGCTTGGGGGGTCAGGAAAGCCAGTGGGTGACCCTAGCTCAGCTCCCTTAAGGTGTGGATATCACCACCTGGGCTTCTTCACCAAGGTTAGGAGGGGTCCTCTGTGCTGCACTTGCCACTGAGCTCTGTGGACCCAACCAGCCCTGCGTGGGTCCAGCCTTGGCCTCCAGGTAGCCAGTCTGATGTACTGGGTGTCAGATCAAGAGGAATTTTGCCCCAGGATGGATCAGACCCGGAGTCTCACCCATACCTGATTTAGATGATGAGATATTAGAACTTCTTGAATTGATAAGATTTAGGTAAGATTTTAGACTTAGAGGTGATCCTGGGATGGGTTAATACTTTGGCAGGGGCTTTGGGGATGGGGTGAATGTGTTTTGCCTGTGGGAAGGATGTGAGTTTTTGGGGGAGGGGGCCAGAGGGTGGACTATAGTAGGCTGAATAGTGCCCTCTTAAAATGCATGTCTACCTAGAAGTCGAGGGTCTTTGCAGATGTAATTAGTTAAGGGTCTTGAGATGAAATCATCCTGGATTCAGAGTGGGCCTGAAATCCAATGACAGTTTTCTTTTTTTTTTTAAATGGAGGTGCTGGGGATTGAATCCAGGACCTTGTGCATGTTAAGCACATGCTCTACCACTGAGCTATACCCTCCCCCAATGACTGGAGCCTTTATCAGAGAAAGAGGAAGATTTGAACTTGGAGAGAGATGGAGATAAGGAGGCCATGGGACGATGGAGGCAGAGATGGGAGTCAGGCTGCCCTGTACAAGCCAAGGAACACTCAGAACCACAAGCAGTTGGAAGAGGCAAGGAAGAGGCCTTCTCCGGAGCCTTCACCAGGAGTGTGATTCTGCCAACACTTGATTTCGGGCTTCTGGCATCAAACCTGCAAGAATAAATTTCTGTTGCTTTAAACCACACGATTTTTGGTAATTTGTTACCACAGCCCTAGGAAACAAGCACAAAAGTAAGGTGCGGGGACACAGACGATTCACAGCCGCACAAGAGATGTAGCCGGGGACAGGTCCGTCATCTGGACAGGTAGCAGAGCGTCATGAGAACCGGGCGGAGTGATGGGTGGATCCCCGCAGAATGCCAGGTGGTGGCTGGTGAGGCAGGTTAGGGGAAGCCAAACACCAGCCAGAGCTGGGCCTGGGGCCACAGCAGGGTCCGGAGTAGGGAGGCATACTGAGAAGGGGCTGCGCTCCGGAATTAGGTAGATTTGACATTGCCATTTAGTAGACGCTGGACCTTGAGCATGAGCTTTGACTGCTCTGGGCTTTGGTTTTCATATCTGTAAAATACATGCCTCTGTATCTCCCTGGCAAGGATTAAATGAGGCAGGCACTTGGTACGCAGTGGGTGTCTTGCTGTCAGTCCCCTGCCACTGAGGCTGATGTATGTGTGCTGGGGTAAGTCTCTCCTCTCCGAGGGCCTCAGCCTCCGTCTCCTCCCTGTGAAGCCATCACTGTGGCTACTATTACTATCCATCAGCGAGCGCTCTCCCTGTGCCGCGGGCTGTGCCAGCAACTTCTCATACATTATCTCATTTAATCCTCATCACAGCCCTGGGAGCTATTATTATTTCATTTTACAAATGAGGAAATGAGGGCACAGACAGTGTAAGTAATTAAGATTCCAACCCCGTAGGCCTGGGTAATTCGGAAGCCGGAGAGGCTGAGCCCTGGAATAAAGACGGCAGGCATTTCGCCATCCCAGGTTTTGCTGGTTCGTTTTTGTTTTTGTTGAAAGCCCTGTTCCACCACCTGATTCTACTGTTGCCAGGGCCTGAAGTCACGCACTGGCTGGTTCAGTCATGAAGAATCCTGCCGCTGAGATCGAAGAGGCCAGGCTAGAGCATCCTTGATACCACCTCTCCGGGGAGCTGCATCTTGACACTGGCAGGTTTTTGAATTCTGAGGCCACTCCTTCGACTCAGAAGGAGGCCGTGGGAACTATGCCACGAGGCCAGCGGCATGGCCCAAGGCGACAAGGAGGTTTTGGCTGCAGGCAGCTTCCTCCTCTCTGGCCTGCTTCCAAGCTCTTCTTGACACTGGAGTGATCAAATGTCACCACTACTGCTCTGCTCAAACTTGCCGTCTTTTCCTCATTTCACTCCTAACAAAGCTGCATGCAGGCATACCTGCCCCCTCTCTGAGATCTGACCTCACCTCTTTTCCATCACTCAGGCCTCCCTGATCTGGCTAAGTACTTGAGGCCCACCCCTGCCTCAGGGCCTTTGCACTTGCTGTTTTCTCTGCCAGAAGTAGTCTTCCCCTAGATATCCACAAAACACACCCATTCCCCCTTTCAAGTCTTTGTTCAAAAATGGGGCCTTTCTTGAACACCCTGATTAAAACTGTAAGCCCCTCCTCCCCACCCCACCCCCAGCCCTGGCCCCAGTAACCCCCTCTGCTTTAGTTTTCCCCATAGCACTGATCCCTCCTGATATTCCATATATTTCATGTATGTATTTATTTATCTCTCACTTCCACAATAACTTGAGTGAAAGTTCTGGGAGGTGGGGATTTTCGTCTGTTTTGCTCACTGTTGTTTAATCTAGTACCTAGAACGCTGGCTCATAGCAATGGTTCAATAAATATTTGTCAAATGAATAAATGAATATACCATCTTAAGATGGTACAATGTCACTGTGTCTGCCAGGGCACAGAATAGGTACTCAGTCACTATTACTATCTTCCCTCCAGTCCCCAAACCAAATGATAATAAATTTAAGAAGAGTTTGCTGAGACCTGGGGACACAGCTGGAGAGACTTTGCAAACCATCATAAATCTAAGTATCGGATAGTGTTTGGTATTCACCGACAGTCAGCACTGTGCTTGCTTCCTCAATAAGCTCTATTCTTTCTAGACTCTAGATGTGGACATGTGCTTGTTCGTAATGTATCCCTTCCTCCAGGAAGCCCACCTTGACTTCCAGACTAAGTCAGGTCTCCCTCATCAGTGCTTCCCCCAGCACAGTGCTTCCCACTCTGTTCCATACCTGCCTGTTAATTTGCCTATCTATCCTACCAGCCTGTAGGATAAGCAACAGATCTGGACCTGGCACGTAGTAGGCACACAGTGAAGGCTTGTTGGATAAGTTTATGGAGCCAAAAAGCCTTCCAAATGCGCACACCTTTCCTTAGATGGTTGTTCTGGATGCTTCAGGCCTGCAGGTGCTGGTTCCATCCCTGCCCTGTTGTGGGGTATCCAAAAGGTGAGACGCCCCACTGTCTTGGTGGAGCACAGATGTTGCTCTGGAAAACACTCTCCCCCACATCCTTCCCTAGATGGAGGTCTCAGACCCCTGGAACCCCACTCTGGGCCCTAGCTCATTCGCAGGGAGTGCTTTCAGGCCTGCCATCACCAGTGTTCCTCTTCCCGATCCAGGTAACTTAAGCAACCGCCTTTTGTTGAGAATGGAGAGAGAAGAGCTTGCAGAAAGCAGCCAGCCAGGGAGACGGGAGATGCTGGGTGCTAGGCAACTGGCCAGGAAGCACATACTGGCCTCGTCTCCTGGGGCCCCGCCAGGCATTGCGCAGCTCAGATCTGGAGCTCTTTGTGTGGATGAGTTTCCATTTTGTTACACTCCCCACCTGGTTTGCTTGTGGGGCTACAGGAGGCGACAGTGGCTGTCGACCCCAGGCAGTGGGGCAGGAAGCAGCTGTGGCACCAGGGGAGGCTGGTGGGTCTCCCATCTCCCGTTCCTGCGGGGTCCTTGCCCTGCTGGTGCTTCTCACTCCTCCCCCTGCAGGCATCCTTCTCCCATAAATCCAGATGCTCTGGGGCCATGTTCTTTGTCTTCTTCACGGCCAGCCTTCTCGAGCCAAAAAGTGTTGAAACTGGGATTTTGGCAAACCTGAATCTGGGCTGGTTCAGCGCTTCAGCTGACTCCGCCGTTTATGGGCTGCCTCCTCTGCACGACTGCCGAGCCACCTGGTTATCTCACTTATCACCCAGACCAACCCTGTGACACAGAGATCCTAGCTCTTCTTTTGTAGACCAGGAGACTGAAGCTCAGGTAGCCTAAGAGACTGGTTCAAGGTCTTAAGCAGCCGAGCTGTCTTTAAACCCAGGTCTCCGTACGGAAGCCACGCTGTTTCTTTCTAACATCACCTGTTTTACCCATGGCCGGGATTAACAGGGCTTTGGACCCTTAATTAATAAGACTTAAAGATGTTGGTTCTTTGATGGCGGTAGAGTCAGGAAATAAAAGCAAAAAAACTGCATTCTCCCTAGTCAAGGGGATGGCTCTCCTCTGCCGTTTCCCTCACGTGGCAGGAGCTTCGTTCATGCAACACTCAGCTCTTTTCCTCAATCCCACCCCAGGCGCCTCTCCACACTGCAGAGGGAGGCCATCCAGTCCTTGCTGCCTGGTTGTGGGGTGAGTCTCTCTAACCCTAGCACCGTATTTGCTTAGGAGGTCATTTTCCCACAGTTATAAACCATCCTTCATCTAGACCTCGTTGGTCATAAAGGTAACATTTTGGCCTCCCACTCGTTTCTTCTTCTTTTATTTATTAATTTTTTTTCTGATTTGTCAAACCATTCCAAACCTGGGCAGGAAAGAGGCCTGTATTGATTGGACATTCTGGAAGACCTTGGCCATCCTGTGATCTAATTTCACGAGATTCCGTCCAGGACACCTGCTTTGTGAATCCAACATGCGCAGAGATTGTGCCAGTTCCAGAAAGCATGCTCCCTGTGCTCCGAGGCTTCGCAACCAAGCTGGGGAGGCCTGGTCGAGCCACAAGACACGTCTGGCAAGTCTAAGGCCACACCCTGGAGCGCCTTCACTACGCCATCTGGTGATCACAGCATGATCTGTTTAAATCAATACCCTAGTTGATAACTGCCATTCATAAATGAAAAACCTAATCTCAAAACACTGAAATACAATAATAAATATTCTCCACTTTAACTCTGAGCCTGTTGATTCCTTCTTCAATGACTCAGTCTTTCATGACTTTTCAGGAGTTCGGGGAAACCACAGCCATCAGTGTCATGCAGCCTGGCTCTGCACCCCGTTCTTTCTTACTTCATCTTTGGTGCAACCCTGGACAGGAGGTTTTGTTATTCCCATTTCGCAGATAAAGAAAACGAGGCTCAGAGGACTTCTGTTAATTTCTCAAGGTGACTTAAATTGCATTTAAAGTCAGCCTGTGTGGTTGCAAAGCCAAGTCCATCCCAGCACATCCCGCTGCCTCTCAATAAATACGAGAGCATTAAGCCCTTGCCATTGACAGGAGTAATTCTGAGACCCCTGGGAGCTCCCAATTTACAAATTCCACTTTAGCATACAATCGCCTCCAGAAAACATCTCTTTTGTGCTAAGACCCAGCCCTTGTTCATCCTACTTCATTGCCAGCAGCGGCAGTTAAGGTTGGCTTCGGTGGGGGGGCTTGCCCTGCAAGGAGGGTGGGCAGAGAGCAAGGGGGCCATGCTGGGAAGTGAATGCCCGACTGTCTGTGGGGCGCCCCACAAGCCGCACGCCAGCCCAGATCCCTGGACCTGGGGCGGGGAGCTTGAGAACAAGATACGACTGTTGCAGTGGCCAGATGGTCGCATGCCACTGCTGAGAACACACACGTGCCCCCACACGCCGCCCACAGTCACACACTCTGGCATCCTGGTCAGAGATACTAAGCAGGGTGGGTCCCCGGAGACCAGCAGTGAGCCAAGTGTTTTCTGAAGCCCAGTCTAAATGGAGCTTTTAAGTTGTACCTTGATGGACATTTTGTTTTTTCAAATAACTATGCATCTTCTAATGGCTGCTTCAATACGTGTAACTTGTACATCAAACCCTGATTTCATGGATAATTGGGCTGATTTTCCATCCATAGTCATGACATAGCTTTCCCTGAAAATCTACTGAAGTGAACAAAATGAATCAGCTCAAAGGAAAATCTTTAGTAAACACTCACTCCGCGGTACTTGGTGAAGGCAAAATCACCTGTAGGTGGTCTGTGGGGAAGTGAAGATGGGGGTTTCTTGGCCATGAGGGTATCACGTGGGCAGGCGGTCAGGAAGATGCAGCTGGTAAAGGAGCCTGAGGCCACTTCCTGAGGGGTCTGGAGCTTCAAAGATGGAAGGGACGGCCGCATTCTGGCTGGTGGACGGAGGGGAGGAAAACCCCCAAACCCCAAGCCTGCTTCTCCATTAGCAATTATGTGTGGAACAGACTGTGTGTAATGTTGAGGAAATTCAAAGTACAGGAAAGATCCCTTTGGGAAGAATTAAACAAATCTTCTTTGAAGAGGTGACTATAAAAACAGGACCCACTCCTGCGATAATCAAACACTCTCCTAGAGCTTTTTTTTTTTAACTTTTTTAAAATGGAAAACTTCAATCATAAGCAAAAGTGTAGTGAATAGTATAAAAAATTCCATACACCCTTCCCCAGCTTCTTTCTGATCATTTTTAACCCTCTCAAGGAAGGACCACATAACTGGGAGTTGGGAGAACTGGGTTCTAGTTGTAGCTCTGCCACAAATTAGCTGTGTGACCTTGGACAAGTCACTTAACCTCTCTGAGCCTCTGTTTCCTTTTATGTAATATGAGGGCAATGAACTGGATCTCCTCAGAACCTCCCGTTACCGCTACCTACCTCTACAAGTTCATAAAACAGCAATAAAAAATGCACAGTGCTAGGCTAAACGTGGTGCTAAGCAAGTTAAATGGGTGAGGTCTTCCTATGGTTTTATTCGTTGTGTAACTTTTCCCCCGGAAAAAGTCTAAGGAAGTATGGGGACATGCTAAGTGATCCTGTTAAGACAGACACTTGTACCAGGTCCAACACGCTCCCACATGTATGTCCTCATCTGGGATGAAGGAAGAAATAGAACAAAATCATTTTCTTTGAAAAGCTATGGGATAACAGTGACTTTGTATTGGCAGTACTGGGGGACAACTCTGCATTTGTCCACAATTCCCACAGGAATGGCCAGGTAGGTGACCATCTATCTATTTGAGAAAACCATATGGACCACCGGACTGGAAAATGAGGCCCCAGGAAGGCGGTGAAATCCTGATTTACACAATCGGGTGGCCTTTCTTGGCCAAATTAATCAGATCAGTGTTTCCATGAGCGAACGCTTACCAGACGCTGAGAACAGTACCTGGCAAACTAGGTATTAGACATCATTTTTATGATTTCTAGTTTCCGGGCAGATATTAAACTAAAGGGCTTAAGTATTTCCATGTAAAGCTCACACACAGTCAGCTTTGGTAACAAAAGAGCAAACAAAGGCATAATAATCGACTTTGCCGGGATAAGCTCATGTCCTGAACAGCACCGGGGACGGAGTCAGTAGCTCTTAATCCCAAAGAGTGGCTTGTGGTCCTGAGCACACCTTCCACCCCGTCAGCTCTCGGACTGGCCTTGCACACTGAGTCCTGCGCTCTCAGCACACAGCCTTCGGTGTTGACGGCAACGAGGCCAAGGGGCCCCACCACCCACCCGGCCTTACTCACCGGTTCAGCTCAGGTGGGAACGCAGAGGAGAAAAATGCGGCGGTACAGGCTGGCCGCAAGATGGAGCAGAGAAGAACAGGACAGGGGGTGGGGGGCTCTGGACTGGGGTCTTGGTTCTACCACCATGTGAGCTGGGGCGAGACCCTTCCCTTCTCACAGTGCCCTTGGTCCCATGCATATAACAAAGGCTTAAACTGGGTTATGGGGGTGTTTTAAGCACTGACAGAGTCTATCCTACGACAATTATCGCATAAGGATAATTATATTAATATAGAACGTAACGATAACAACATGTAATAATAATCACGGGCGAGGTAAAGACTCCCTGATTCCTGGGACTGCCTTGCAATAAATTCTCTTCACCCCTTAAGTGCATTTTCCCAGCTAGATGCGGGGGGCACGTGGTTCCCAGCTTTGAGAAGCTCACAGGCTACTGGAAGAGACAAGGAAAAGATCAATTAAAGTGAAGTGAGAGCTATTACAGAGAGAGGAACAGGTGCTTGGGGAGTCCAGAGGAGGCGGCTACGATCCTAAAGGGACTGGGATTTTGGCTCGTCTCTGGCTTAAACATCTGCTCTTCCCCACTGAGCCAATGTGGAGATCTTTATTCGCTCGACGACTGTTCGTGGAGCTTCCGTGGAGCCCCGGGCACTGTGCCGGCTGCCCTGTATGTACATGGATGTTACACGGATATTACTGACTCGAGGGAGGCAGGCGATACGCATGTGAAGGAACAAGAATGAGGGTTAGAAACTGTGTGCTGAGCTATGAAGGAAGCTCAGAGATGATACAAGAGAACACAGGGATAGATGTGCCTTCGAGATCTGGGGACGCCCCCTGCAGGAGGTGGCTGTTGAGCTGGGAGCCAAAGGGTGAGAGGGGGAGGAGCACAGGAGGCCACGTGCGCAAAGGTGCCAAGAGCCTGATGGGCTCCAGAATCCCGGAGGCTGGGAGGGCGCGTGGTGAGGGATGAGGCCAAAGACTGGTACCCGACAAGGAGCCCAGCAGGAGGCACAGGGCGGGGGGGAAGCGGGGGCATGCACTGATCTGATTTACTCTTTTAAGAAAGTCTGGATTCCAGGAGAGGATGCAGTGGGGAATATTTGGAATATATCAGTGGACAAAAGAGACAAAGACCCCCCTGTGCCCCAGGAAGCTCTTGAAAAGAATCTGTTCCTTGCCCCTTCCAGCTTCTGAGGTCTACGGCATTCCTTGGCTTGTGGTCACATCACTCCAGCCTCTGTCTCTATGTCTATGGCATCTTCTCTGTGTGTGTGTCAGATCTCCCCCTCTCCCTCTTATAAGGACATGTGGTAGCATCTGGGGCCCACCTGGCTAATCCAGGAAGAGCTCCCCATCCCAAGATCTGTGTTTAAGTTGCCAAGCACATTGGGGGAGCTCAAAGGATTTCTGTTTTCTCACCCCGCTGCCTTGATTTGAAATGATTTGGGTCAGTCTGGCCATAGCACCCACCCAAAGGGAGATGTCTCTTTTTTAGCAGAGCTGGGAGCTGCAGGTGGCCAGCCTGTGGACTTGGAAACCAAAGCCAGGAGCCTATTCCTTGTGTAGGGCTGCTGGCCTCCTAGTTCAGTTCCCAAGGCCACCCCAGCATCGCACGGCTGTCCCACAAACATGCATCTCACGGGAGACCATGCCGACGGCTCTTGAGACACATTACCTCTAGACTCAAAGAACATTCTCTGAGCAGAAAAGGGAGAGGCCTGGGGCTCTCTGTGTGTCCTCAGTAAGTCACCACTCACTCCCCTGTGAGCTTCATTTTTCCAGCTTATTCAATAAGGGGTTTGAACTACATTAGTCATTTCACATTTGTGTTTTATGGTAGAACCTTTTTCTTAAAAGAAAGAAAACAAACGAACAAAAAAACCCTTACAAGGTACCCTGATGTTTAAAACAGATTAAAGATGCCCTGGTTAAAGTGGGGAGGGGACTCAGAACCCTCCTTACCCCCATCCCCAAGGTAAGCCCAGGGCACCTCCATGAAAGCCTCTAGTTCCAAGGGACAGACTTTGAAAGATTCTGACTAAAGGCAAAACTTGCGAGCTCCTCTGAGTTTAAAGCTATCCGTGATTGGAGTTAGATGAACTGGGGCTGATGAATATGTATTTGAAATGGTTATGTGTAAAAATGTATTTGTGTGTAGGCTTTATTTTCATTTTTAACCTGCAGATAGCCAGCCAGATCCTTAGTGTTTTATGCCTCCTTGTTAATTTTGTGATGTCAGATTTGCTGCGCAGTGATATTCTGAAGGCGTTGACTTAGTATTTGTAGTCAGTTAAAAATGCTTTGATTCTGAGAGAGTAATAAACAGATCCCGAGTTAAATATTTCTAAGGTCTCTCACAGCTCAAAAAAAAAAAGTCGTCAAAAATGAGAACTTTCTCTTGTGGTCAATCTCTACAACTTCATGAAGCAGGTTCTGGGTTCCCCCATGAAATTAGAGAAAATGTTGCTGTTTAATAATCAGCGCAGGAAGGAAAGTTAACAAAAAAACAACAACCCTGCTTTAGTTGAGCAGGGTACCATCTTATACCTTAAGCTAGTTAATTCTTTGACCAGTGCTACAATGGTGCAAGCATCCTTCTTCATCTATTTCAGTTATGGGGAAACTGAGGCACAGAGATGTAAAGCGACTTTCCACAAGGTCATCCAGCTAATAGGTTCAGGATCCATACTCTGGATCTGTGTGCAAAGGCTGTGCTCTTCCCACCTCACGCTGTTTCTAAGGGCAAAAAGTCCCTCTGACTTCAGTACAGTCATTAAACTGTATTAAAAGCAATCTTTCTATTGATCTGCAAGTTCTTGGTTCAGCCCCAGCTCTCCCATCTACGTCAGTAACAGCGCTTCTCTCCCATGAGCCCTGTGAGATAAGCAGGCCAGGTACTATCACGTCCATTTTTCAGATTGGGAAACTGAGGCTCGGAGAGTTGGAGTGACTTGCCTAGGCAGGGTCACGCAGAGTAGGAAGAATGGGGGCTCTGCCATTCCCTTCTGAATCTTCTCACAACCAAGAGCTCGAGTCCCAAACCACAGAGCTACCTTGCTGGGGGAGTTCATGCCCCCGTTCTTTAGCAGAACTCATTTTGTTTTCAAATCGCACCACGCTTTTTCATCACGGCAGGCCTTTTCATTTATTAAGCCTTCAATTTGCCTTCTGCTTATCATTTATTTGCTTTTGCTTTTCGTTTTTTAGGAGGTGAAGAAAATGCAAATTAGCAAATGAATGTCACGCATAATATAGCTGACCCTGCTGCAAACAGCCTTTGTGACAGCCTGCGCCATTCTAGGACAAGTTGGTCTACAAGGACTGGACACACCTCTCTGGCTGTGTTGACACAGGCCCAGCCTAGAGACGAGACATCCTGCCGATGGCCTCCCGGGAGAGAACGGTGGCAGGAATGTGCTTCTGTTCAGGGGGCCATTCCTAAGATTAACGCCTTGGTTCAAGTCTAGTGCGTCGTTTCCCTGAGCTACGGGAAAACGTGTTTGCAGAGCCCAGCAATGGTAGCACAGAAGTTCCAAGGCTGACCGTACAGTGTTCGTTGCCTGGTATAAAACCCTCATCCTTGGCCTTACCTCCTGACCTGGTGTCCCCCCTCCACCTTGCTCTGTTTCCCGGCTCTCCTAGCTGGACTTTCACTGCTCTTCCTTCTAGACTGTCTTTGCCTAGATTTTTGGCCTGCTATGTGTTCTCTTTCCTTCGTCCAAGAACATGCTCTTTCCTGGGGCTTATGGCTGTTATCTCTCCATCCTAACAACACACGCGCGGGCTGCCTTGGCCTCTAGGATTTACCGAGGCCCCTCCTACCCGCTACACTCTGCCTCCACCCTGTCTGACATGTTCTGGTGGGTGGAACTCAGATACACTTGGATCCCTCAATAGTCACGTGTTGAGCGCCAAGAGAAATAACAGTTGCCGTTGACTGCATATTGGAAAGTATGTTAAGTGCCTTTGTTTGCTAATTATTATCTCAGTCAGTACTCAACACCCCTGTGAGATAGTTATTAAAATATTCCCACTTGGCAGTAAGAGAAATTGAGCCTTAGAGAAGGCATATGGCTTCCTAAGACGGCACAACTTGCAGGGGATGGAGGGATGGTGCTGGGGTCAAGTTCTCTGTGTGTTTCATCACATGCAGTATTGCCTCCCACCTAGTACTTCTAGCTTCGCTTTAGTCCCAAGGGCAGATGCGAGCTTGCGTGCACACACACATGAACATCACCCCGCGCTCATGTGGTTGGGAGTCACAGGAACTGGACCAGAGTCGAAAATGAAGAATCACCATCGGGTCAGCATTGCTAATGCCTCACGGAAAACTTTCCACTTCCAAACAATTAGGGTGATGGATTTCCTCACATTTCTTTTTTCTGCACTTCATGTTACAGAGGTTGACAAGAAGAAGCAAAGGTTTCTGCCTCTGCAGCATTGATTGGCACTTGCTGGTAGATATGATCCTCTGGATGGGCCAGCCAGGGGCCTTGAGGATGATGTGGGGTTCAGGTTGGGGGACGATTTGGGGGGAACAAATGTGACCATCTGATACCCAAGACTCTGGTTTCCATGAAAGGAAGAGAAAAGTGAGGATCTGATTAAAAAGAGGAATTTTTAAATAAGCGAGACATCTAGTCTCTTCTGCCAAGAAACCTGGGTCTCCTAACTGCGGCACGTGGAAGGTGGCCTGACCTCTGGGGACGTTCCAGCTCTGTGATGCTGAGACCATCGGGCTGCGGATCATCAGGTGAGGAAGCAGCCTCAGACCTGCCCATGGTCTGTACCATCAGACCATCTGTTGGTTTCTATCATTATGTGGGTTCCCATGATCTTGTCTCCCCTGAACTTCTGTTTTTTGAACTACAGGTCACAGAGGGCAACTATAAAAGAGAGGAACAGACTTCTCAGTGCAGGTTTTCCAAAACTATTTCCATCAAATTGTTAATGGTTCTCCTAACAGGCGCGCTGGGGCTTGGAGGCAACGTTCACCAGCTGAGAACATCACAACTGCCGAAAAGGCTCAGGCAACTGTTCCAGAAGTGGCACTGGCTTGTGGGGAGAGAGGGAGGGCCAGGTGAGTTCTTAAGACATCAGCTTAAAAACGTTGGGGAACACTGGTCCGGGAATACCTATAACTGCCTCCTGCTGTGCCTCCTCTGGTCCTGCTCACTGTCATCAGAGTGATAATCCTAAAATGCAAATCTCAGGCATGGTTGTACCATCTCCTCTTCCCTTCCTAGACAAAATCCTTCAATAGATCTCCTTTGCCTTCAGGACAAAATTCAAGTCCCTTAATCTAGCCCACACCCTTCCAAGAGCTGGGCCTTGTCTCCCTTCCCCACCCCAACCCATCTTACCTCACGCAGATTTTAGATGCACCAAGCTTCCTCTTACCCCTGGGCCTTTGCCCATGCTGTTCCCTCTGCCTGGCTTACCCTATTCCCCCTTCTTCTCTGGTTAGCTTATTTTCATCCTGAGCTTATCACCTCCTTCAGGAAGCCTTCCTAGATTGTTTCTCCCACCTCATACGTGTGACAAACCTAACCTAACTTAAAATTAGTTTCAATTTCTTTCAGGCTTCCTGCTTTAAAAGAATATTTAATTCATGGGAATGATGCTCACATTACAACAATAAGTCAAAAGAGCAGGGACATAAGAAAGCACACAAAATGGCGCCATTTTTGTTAACTACCCCCACACAGACATACACACAGATCTGCGACTGTGCTCACAGCAAACAGACCCAAAGGGAACACACAAGAGCGCTGACAGTGGTCACCACTGGTGGAGGGGTTAGGGGTGATCTTTATTTCCTACTTTGATATTTACATATTAACCACATTTTATACAATGAACTGGATTATTTTTATAATTAGACAAGGTGTTCAGAAAAGAAATAGTTACACTGAATATTGGGTGTGAATATAAAGAAATCATTAAAAAAAAAGACAGTGTAAGATTAAATCTATTGATGGAGCAATGCCAATGATACGTGATGAGGTTTAAAGAGCAAACTTCAGGCTGATGTGTACAGTTTCTGGTTAAAAATACACAAAGAGGTGAATATACGCTTCTATATCTATGTGCCAACAAGGAGGAAGCTGGTGATACTGACACCAGGCTGATCATGTTGGTTGTCTCAGGGGATGAGGGGCAGGTGGGGTGGGGCAGGCAGGCACCTCACTTTGCCTATATTGATCTTTGCACTATTTTATTTAACTTGCTATTGTAACCATATGTCACTGTTGTAGATATTTAAAAAAAAATCAAACAGCGAATAACAGACTCTAAACAGCAGGAAGGATGAAGGAGCTTCTAATGAACAATATACTATTTCAGGCAAGTCACTATGTTGCTTCATTACGGTAATTTGTTAACACTCTTAATCTGGAAATTACTTGCAATTTGGAGAAAAGCTACAGAAATACTACAAAGAGTAGTACAAAGAACACCCACATAGCCTTTACCCAGAGTCACCTAACAACGTCACCGCTTTGCCCCCATTTTCTGTATCCTTTGCTCTCTGTTAGAGTCCTTTTAATTCATACTAGGAAACGAAGGAGGACCGGTTTCCATATCACTACTTAATGTCAGATGAATTGTCCTGGGTCTGAGTGGTCACTTGAGAAAAACCTCATTATTTCTTAGGTGACAGACATGCTGCATACAGACAAAAATTCATATAGATAAGGTTGTTCCTTGCAGCAAAGCCCGTCTTAGAAAAAAAATTGGATATCATCAAAGGCTCTGACCATTGAGACTAGTAAAATAAACGGTAGTAGAATAATACAATGGCTTGCTGTGGATCAATCAAAAGACAAGATGGATTTGTAGGAGATAATATGAAAATGTGTCTAAGGTACTTTGAGTAGAAAGTGCAGAATGAGCCCAGGGTGTAAAGAAAATGGGATGTGTGCTGGACAGAGACATGGGAAGCTGCTCCTAGGAAGAGGGTGGGGGTCTTATCACGCTCTTATGCAATCTTTTATACTGTTTGCATCTTTTAGCCATATGCCTGTGCTACTCTCACGATAATAAAAAAATAAACTGACATGAAAAGACTTTTACTGTAAGAGAAAAACTATCACCCCGTCCCTCTTAGGACATCCCTGTGGTTTTAGAATACACAAGGAAGCCACTCCGAGTCCCCCACGGGTTTGCCGAGTAGGCCACCTTCAGCCTCTGCGTGGCCTCCTTTCCAGAAATCTTCCCCGGCAGAGATGGGGACTGTCAGGCCTCTGGGCTGAAGCCAGCCCCCAGATACGCCTCCTGTCCTCACAGACTGCTGTAAAAACAGTGAAAAAGACTTCACATAAGAAAATTCTGATTCATGGCCTCTCTGGAAACATTTGGCAAAACCAGGGCTGTATTTGTGAGCCCAGCGCTGGGCAGCAGCCAGGTGCAGGCTGCCCCTTGAGCAGGTGAGCACGCTGTGTTGGCTGGACCTTCTCATTCACAAAGCCCACTTGGTTCCTAAAGCCAGTTGCGGGGGGCGGTGTTCACAAAGCCCTGCTCTGATGTCTCACGGGTGAGGCCCCGCCCCCTGAGGCAAGTGGGATTTAAGCATCTCTGCATTTCAGCCTCTCAGTCCAATAATTCCACTAGAGTCTGTCCAAGCGGGTCTGAAGAAGCGTCACAGCAACATGAGGGTGATTATCTCCCTTATAAACGTGAAATGGATGTAGCTCAGAGAGGTGAGGTGACTTGTCCAAGGTCACATGGCAAGTTATTCTCAGGCGCAGGGACGAGAGCCCAGAGCGCCACGCTCCCGCGCTACTGCGCATTATGTTGCCTCCCGCAGACCGGATGCTGGCTGAGTGTGAAGGGCTGGATCTCCATGGGCATCATCTCCTGGGTGAGATAAGAGAGCTGGCCTGTGTGTGGGTGGCACCAGGGTCCTTACCTTCCAGAGGAAGCAGGTGTAACAGTGACAGCCACAACCTTCATTCATAGCTCCCTGACCCTGAGGGGCGTTCAGGGCGGAGGGTAAGACCCAGCTCTGAACCATGGCTCAGTATTTATTATCTGGGTGACCTTGGGCAAGTTATTTGTCCCTCTGTCCCTCTGTTTCCTCACTTGCTAAGTGGACATTATAATAACAGCGTCGCCCTCAGAGGACTGTTTTGAGGATTAACTAAATTAACAGGTGCAGAGTGTCATATGCCCAATTTCCCAAACGTCAGTTCTTCTGGGAAGAAATTAGGCACAGAGCACTTAAACCACGTCTGGCACATGGTACGTGCTCAGTAAACACAGGTGGCCAGGATGACTGGGTGGTAGGAACTGGGCTAAGTGTTTTGCCTGCTTTATGTCGGTCAGTCCTCTCAACTGGGATCAGGTAAGAGCCATTTGTTCATTCATTTAGTCATTCATACCATTCATTCATCCCCTAGTTATTTCTTGAATGTCTAGTTATGCTGGGTCCTTGGTGCTGGGGATGCAGCATTAAAGACACAGAAACTTTACATTCTTTCTGCCTTCTGTGCTTGCATTTTAAGGGGTAGGGGGACAGAGACCATCAATCCATCAGTCAGTCAATCATCAGAGTGATCCATGCTATGAAGGAAATAAGAGTAAAGGATAGAGAATAAGGCTCGGGGCGGGGGCTGAGCGAGAAGTTAGGGGTAGGATGGTGAGGGCAGGCTGCTTCCGTGCATTTGCGCAGAGACCTGAGCAAAATCGGAGAGGGATCAGCAGATGGACACAGGAGGAGCCTTCTCGGCAGAATGGAAGGCAAGTGCCAGGGCCCCGAGGTAGGAACAAAAGGTCGGATTCGTGGAATGTTCCAGCAGCCCAAAGGAGGTCTTAGCGGCTGGCGCCAGTGGGTTGAGGGGAGAGACGCCGCACACAGGGCAGGGAGGGAGGCAAGGGTCAAGCCTCGTACTCTGTTCTCTATTTTGCAGAAGAAACTAAAGCGCAGAGAAGTTGAATCACTTTCCCAAGGTGATCAAGCTGGTAAGTAGCAGAACTGGGGGCTGGAACCCAAGGCAGTCTGGCTTCCAGGTAGACCTTCTTAACCATCAGTATATACGGCCTCAAGTATGAACAGCCAGCAACACGGTGGAAGTCTGGACGCATCCAGCCCTGCTTGCCCTGCTCCAAACTGTCTTCTGGGAAATTAGGCACAGAGTACGGGATGGTGGAGAGAGACAGAGAGAGAGAGAGTGTGTGTGTGTGCACGTAGGGAGGGGCCGCAGAGCAGAAGAGAAGGGACTCCCTTTCTCTCCGGGCACACTCATATTCCCCTCGGCAGCTTCGGTAGGCCACTCGGGGTGATGGTGAGGGCTCAAGGTTTCACATAAAATGTGGCATTTTCCCCAAACCTGTCAGTTCTTGGGGCATCTCGAAGCTGACAGTTTTAAAACACCAAAGGCACTTAAATAAAAATAGCACATTTCTAAATGCAGTATCTTCCCTGGCAATGATGTATGAGGCCGCCGTGGCTGGTGGCGTTATCTTCTACGGCGATATATTGCGCTGTTGCCATTCACGCCATCAGTCTGCAAAACCAGGGTTATAAAACCCTGCAATTTATGGCAGAATCTTGCAAATCTATGTGTTATATATGTGTAGATATCATTGCCTGGCATTCCATATGCAGTAACCGCTTGGTCCAGAAGTCAGGCCCAGAGCACCTCTCCCCCAACCCTTTCTGCAAATGCCGGGCTCCCTAGACAAGATAAGTGTGCACACATCACTGCCAGACACTCCCCCACCCCGCAGACTAAGCAGTAAATTAAGCAATGGGCTGTGCCTTGGTGGAAGAGAAAAACACAGATATGGAAACAGCAAGATTTGGTGAGGGGGAGCGGAAACAGGGATTGACAGTCCAGAGACCCAGATCTGAGTCTGGGCTTGCGCTTTTATTTTAGGGTCCTCCTGGGCCACCTGATCACATGGCCGGTCCTAGATGTCATGCACTGAGAGGGAGACAGGGATGGACGTAAGATGCAATCCTCCAATGGGGCAGCGTTTCTCAACCCTCAATGTGCTTTCAATTCATCTAGGTCCTGCTAGACCACACATGTCTGGCTCCACCCCTGGGGGCCTCTGATTTGGGTGTAAGGCCTGAGAATTTGCATTTTGAACAGGCTCTAACAGGTGATGCTGACACCGCGGTCCTGGGACTCTGGGTCATTCTGTTCCACCTGTTCCAGATGACAGTGGGGGCCTCCGTATAAAAAAAACTCAGAGAGAGAAGTAATCTGCCATATAATCATCAACTTCTCTCAGCAGAACAGGGCAGGTATGCAGGTAGAACCTGGTTTCCTAGACCCTGAGCTCAGTGCTCTTTCACTGGGCTTCACTGCCTGTCTCTTGGCTTCGTCCTCGAACATGCTCCAACCACAGGAGCAACAGCAGTTAGGGGGAGGCCACGAGGATGGCTACCAGACACATGCAGCTTGCGGCAGAAACTGCCGGGCACATTAACTCTGTGGGAGCGGGTTGGAGCCATCGGCCGAGGCCACTCAGAGCTTCCCAGGGCTCCCCTGAAGGTCAGACGGAACCATCTAATGGCTTCTTGAAGGGAAAATGACGGTCTGAAAGTTTTTTCCTGCTGAAACTCATCACCTCCAACAGCCACACGATAGATGGTTGCCGTCAGGGGGCCGGGGAATACGGGTCTGTGCTGCCCTGCAAGGCAGAATGCTTTTTCACGAGAGGTGGTAAATGACTTACGGGATCAAGGTAGCAGGTGCCGAAGCCATGCCGGGCTGAGCCCTGCAGGCAGACGCTTAGCTGCCCACCTCTCCCCATCCCAGCGCCGGGCCCCCGCCTGCTTCCTCAGGGAGAGCTCCATCCCTCCCCAGGGGTGACCTTCTCACCACCACCCCTCACTGGCTCCCTGCACAGTGCAGATCTTGGCCCTTGGGCTTCTGCTGTAAATGGTCTTGGGCCGACCACGCATTGGCCTCCCACTGCCACGCAGCATGATCGCAAAGATGCTTTGTGGCCACTAGATTGCTCTTCCTTGGGAACCGCCTCTTCAGAACCCTTTTAAAGCCCCTCCGACAAACATTGTGATTTCATTCCTGATTGCCCTGATCTGACTGCAGACCCTCACACTCCTGATTTGACTGCAGACTTAGAAATAAATATCCAAGCACGCCCTAGTCAGAGGACCATTTTTATCCCAGAGAAAATCCATTTGTGACCCCAAGAGTATCCTGGTCCTCCATCACTCGTTTCAGAAACTTGGTTTGCAGCCTTGCGAGTTCTTCCCCACTTATTTCCTCGCCTGGTTATCAGGACCACCACCTACCATCTCCAGCAAGACAGGACACTAAAGAATGAATACTGCCTCCCACCTTCCCCTCATCTTCTGCATCACAGCATCATCCGATCTCACCCTCCTGTCATTAATTTATTCAGCGACTGCTCTCTGAGCTGCTACTATATGCCCGGGGCTGAGTCCTTGTCTTAATGGGATTTCCAGGGTAATGTGGGAAATAGCAAGGAAGTAGGGGACTGGATTTTGTCATGAATCCCTCGGTGACCTGGAAAAAGTCAGTTAGCTTTTGCTGAGTGAGTACTGGTCCCTGCCTGGGAGAGGGTGGGGGGAGCTCATGCAAAAGTAGGCGAGAGAGTCAGGCAGATCATTGCAATAATATTAATAACAGCCCAGATGCTCCTTGCACTGACCACGTCCAAGCACTTTATGTTTGTCAGCTCATTTAATCCTCACATAAACACTATTATTAGTTTAGCCACATTTCACCCAGAGACGTGACTGGTAAGCATCAGGGCCAGGGCTGGATATCAGGAAGTCAGCCTCCAGAGTTCAACACTGGAATCACAGTCAGGAGTGTGATGATGGCGAATGCGGGGCTGGTGGCGGCTTCCATTTCCAGGAAATGTCTCCCATCCCAGAGGAAGCCTGACCCTTCTCTGCATCCGTGCAAGATAGTGATGGCCTCTCCCTGCCACTGAAGTGTGACCACTGGGGGCCCCTCCTGGAGACAGGAGTAATGAAGGGGAGCTGGTGTGTGACCGGGTTGTCAGGCTGGGGACTGAACAGTCTGTGCTGGAAGCTAGCCTGCGAGTCCATGTGGGCTCTGCTGAGCCGAGGAAACATCTGGTCCTCCCAGTGCCTGCTGAGAAAGACCCCGGGACGGAGTGCCCAGCCTGGGAGCAGGACTGCTGAAACCCTCCTGCCTGCTTCAAAATGCACTGACCCCTCTGTATCCCCAATGGTCTCTTTTCTTTTCTTTTTCTTATATTTTCGAGAATAGAAGGAGGGAGAGAAAGGGGAAGCAAGAAAGGGAGGGAAGATGAAAGAAGGAAAGAGGGAAAGAAGGGAGGGAGGGAGGGAGGAAGGACGGAGACAGAAAGTCCGTCGCTGCTCAAATGCCTCATAGCGGGAATTTCTCAGCCTGTCATTCAAGCCTCCAAACCCCACCCCCCATATTCAGAACATCAACCACTTTCCAAACCTCCCCATCACAATCTCCCAAAGGATCATTCATTTATTTAAAATTAATCTATGTGCTTAATTCGGGGCCAATCTGCTAGACTCTGGTTAAACACCGTGAGTACAATAGGGGGTCCCCGTCTGCTGATAGACATTAAACAAATATTCCATGCTGTGCGGAGTGCTATGGGGAAAAGAATAAGGTACCATGAGAGGGAAACACAGGGTCAGAATGGGAGCAGAAAGCCTTTTTGATGTGCAAGGGAGGAGTCTGGAGAGAGAGTTCAAGGCTGCGGTGGGATGAGGGACAGACCAGCCAGGCAGATGGGGCCAGAGGCCAAGGCAAAAAGGGTCCAGAGGCTCTGGACATCCCCCACCCCACTGTCCCGCTGAGCCGGGAAAGTAATGCGTGTCTGGAGGGACCACTGTCTCGCTCACACACCCCGTGTGGGTCCAGGCTGTGAGTCCAGAGGCCAGTCTGTAAGCTGCAATTGTCGGCTCTTTGTGCTGTGGTTAGTAAACCTTTCCTCCAAAGAAGATCTCGGGTGTAAATCCATCATGCGAAATGGACAAGAGCAGAGAAGCTCTGGTGGGACCCCGGCCCACACAGGCTGGAGCCAAGCCGGTGCTCCCGCCAGGAACTTCCGGAGAACCCGGTTTGACGCCCTCTGGCCTAGGCGTTCTCTCTGGTCTCGTGAACACCACGCTTAGAAGCGAACATGCCTGTCCCCCAGCCTGGATGCCCCGGGCTGCACAGAGCACAGTATTTGGGCAAGAGGGGCTGCCTGCAGGAAAACTTGCCTCATTTTGTCTCCAAGAGGAGTTCATACAGGGCATTGCAGGGTTCCTCCCCACGCTCATCCTCGTCATGGGACAAAAGAAAGGGGGTGCTGTGGACAGAGGGTGAGGGCTGGTGAGTCTCAAGTGACATCAGCTGAGTAGCAACAGGTCCCCTGAGTTGCAAGGCAGGGAGCCTGGGGAAAGGTCGAGAGGTGGTGCATGGGGGAGGGGCAAGTGCCCGGGGCTAGCATCCTGCTCTGCCTCCCACCCGCTGTGTGACCTTGGGCAAGTGACTGAATCACTCTGGGCCTCTCTTTCTGCCTCTCTCAAAGCCACAGTGTTCTTGTGATGATTGAATGAGATCATGCGAGTGGAATAAATCGATAAGAGGCACGAGGCATGAGCCAGGCATTTGTAAAACACTTCATAAGCGATCGTGTCACCACTGCGAAGAGATGGGACGAGTACCCAGAATGGTGCCTGGCACACCATGGGCATATCAATGGGGACCTCTTCCCTGGGCCCAGAGACAAATGCCAGGCCACCGTGGCCCGCACTGTGTTCACAGCAGGGCTCTAAGTGCTTTGTGGGCATCACCTCCCTTAACACTCACAGTAGCCCTGTTGAGCACGTATGATTATTCTCCGCATGTTACAGGTGGGGAAACTAAGGCACAGAGAAGGGGAAGTAACCTGCCCAAAGTCACACAGCTAGTCACAAGTAGAGGTGGGAATCAAACACAAGCTGCCTGACTCTGAACCTGAGCTTGGAACCGCTTGACCACTGTGCCACCGCCTCCCTTCCTGACCGCCCGCACCTCTCACAATGCAGCTGTGCAGGAAAAGCTATTCCTCCCTTCTCCCCCGACTCCTGACGGGGCGGCCATTTTCCGGAATAGCACCAGATGAGGGGTCAAGAGATCAGCGTTGTGGTCCCTGTGTTTCCACCAGAAAGCTCTTGGGGGGGTGGGCTAACCCAGCCCCCTTCTCCAGGCTTCAGCTTCCCCAATATGACGTTATCGGCAGGGGTGAGGGCATTCGTGGTGCGGAGCTGGATCATGTTGGCTTCAGGGTTTGAGTCTAGGATCTGAAGAGTTGTGGGAAGAGTAGCAGGTGGGGAAAAATGAGAGCCAAGGCAGGATCCCCTGGGAGCAAAAAACCTTTGCAGCCTGGTTGGGTATGAACTCTGCCAGGTCCTGGCACCAGCCCAGCCAAGAATGGTTCTGAAACGTTCCGACTCATCCAATGCTCTGAACACCTGGCCGTGGTCGCCTTCACTGGGGGAGAGTAAAGGAGGTAAGAACCGTCTGCTGGGGACCTTCACTGGGTCACGGGATCCAGTCCCACACACAGACACCTGTTGCTCCCCAGAGGGGCCATTTTCTTTCGGGGTGCCTTTCTTTCAGAGTCTAGGCTGTTTTCATTGCCTGGTATGTTCTTTTCCAACTGCTTCATCTGCCTGGCCAATCCTTTTCCCTCATCCCTCGAGATTCAGCATGGGGCCACCTCTTCTAGAAAGTCTTCCTGGATTAAGTGCCTTGACTCTAGTTCCCACAGTCCTGGGCTCACTGCTACCCGGGGAGGTAGTGTACCAGGCGGCCATGGCCTGTTCATGCCTTTATCTATCTCCCGCCTGGCCGTGAGCCCCTGGGGGAAGGTGCGCTCCCTCACCGCTGTCTTTCTCAGCATCCGCACGGAGGGAGGCACGGAGGAGGAGCACAGAAATGGGAGGACAAAGATACGGTTCATGCTTTCTGATATGAGATCTGTGTTCAAAGCCTGTCCTTCCCCTTCTCCACTTCATCACGAGCTTCCCACCGTGCAGAGACTGAAATCCAGCGTCCCCACCTGAGACGCCCGAGAAACTCACCTGGCCCCACTGTCCCTTCCCCTCCTGCCCTGCGGTAGCAATGGTCTCTCACCTAGTCCTTCCCACCCAGAGCCTTTCCACTAACTTCTCTGCAGGAAATGCTCTCCCAGGGAACCTCACATGTTTGGTTAGACCTTAGGTACAATGTTGCTCTCCAGAGAGACCTGCCCTGGCCATGTGACAGCATGGTCCCCCGGTCACCCCTGTTTTCATGCCACACATAGCACATGTATGTTTTTATCCTCCCCGTCTCGAGCACAGACCCCGCAGCAGCAGGAGCCCGGTCTGTCCTTTTCTTTCCCGTATCCACAGCACGAACAATGCTTGACTCAGAACAAGCCTTCAATAAATACTCATCTCATAAAAGAATGAAAACCAAGCTCCCCTTCCAGCGCAAACTCCTTCTGATTAATGAAAACCAACAAACTCTCAGGTCTCCATTTCGATTGAAAAGAAAGTCTGCCTTTGCTTGTAGTCCAAAGAAGCAAAAGAAACTAGTGATACTTTTTCTTTTTCTTTCTGTTTTTGGGTAGGGGGGGGTGTTTCAGGGGCTGGGAGCTGCCCTCCCATCCCCTGAGCTGCAGCACCTGGAACCTGCCAGCCCATAGTCTCAGTTCGGATCCCGATTTGTCCCCCATCTGCACGCCCATGGCTGCCTCCTGAAACGTGCTTCTCCGACATCTGAAACCAAGCACTAAGTGGATGATCGCTATGATTAAACCGCCTTTTAATTATGCAAGTAGATGTCAGTGGCGCGCGCCATGGTGACATTATAATGGACTCCGACTCCCTCGCAAATGTCGAGAAAGGCAGGGGACCATTACCTTGTCAAAATCTTCGCTCCTTGTGACTTTATTTCCAGTACACTGACTAATTTTTTAAGTAATGAAAAACAGCAGAGTGAGGAGGGACGGTTGACAAGGGCATCAGCTTGGAGTGATTTTGGTGATGCAAGGATTCTGTTGATTCCATCTGGGCACCACACATCATCCACGGTTTAAAATTCATTGACTCTCCAAAGAAAGGAAGTCTTAGGGGTAATCAATCAACGTTTCCCGGCTGCTCACCAGGCAAAGGGCCTCATGGTGGGCAGGAGCTTGGGAGAGGATGGGCAGGAACAAGAAAAAGAACACCTTGGTGCAGTCCTGCCCGGGCTTCGTTTAGTTAATTAAACAACCAGAGACTGAAGAGTTACTACGCCAATTATGGCTCCAGGCTAGAACCTTGTTAACGAGGGGTGGGGGACGCGCGCGCACACACACACGTCCCCCCACCCCAAGGCGATAAGGACTGCTGGTTTGGGTTGGATATAGTAACAGCTGCTTCCAGATGTAGACTCTTCTCCAACTAGTCGTGCAACTTCGGATAAGTCAGCTCTTGGCACCCGATTTGATTCAACTCTCAAAGGACATCTGGCTTGACTCACTTCTAAGCTATGGCTGATAACATAGTGGACCATTCTGTGCCACACACCCTCACTGAAAATCGGTCAGCATGCATTCATTAGCGACTGACTCTGAGCCCAACACTGTGCTAGGACCGTGGGGAATATAAGGCAAGTCTGACGATGCGGGGAGCCACTCATGACCTGAGGACTGCCGAGCACAGAACGGGACAATAAATCCCAAAGTGCTGGCGTCAGGCTCTGAGATTGATCTAACAAAGACAATCTCTGTCCCGCCACCCCTTTTCAGGAAAGAATGCACCAGGTGATCTAAAAGCCCTAGGAACATCCTGAGCCATTAAGCTACTGATGATCTTTGAACAGAGAGATACAATCAACATACAAGTTAGTGATCTTAGTTTATAGAAACAACAACCTTAGTTAGTGATCTTGGTATGTGGGAACATATACCCTAGTTTATGAGTATTATAAACAACATTGATCTATAGAACTATGCACAAGTTAGTGAGTTTAGTACACACTGTGTTTAAACCATAAAACAATACCTGTGCCTACGTGCAAGAATGCACAAGGTAGTCACTTGAATTTGTATAAATTAACTGCCTGAAATAAACTCGAGGTCCACTCTTGGCTTAGCGTCTTGCGGGCTAGAGTGAGACCCTCTCAACCCCACCTTCTAGTTTTGTCTTTCTTTTCTCAGTCCTGCGGCACAGGTTTCTGGACCTGATCGATTGTCGGCTGGCTCCAACATGACGAGGCTACTGCTTTCAGGAGACTTAGAGTGGGGCCCAGACCCTAAAGGGGAAGCAGCAAACAGGCTACAGTTAAGAATAATTCTGGTGCTTGCTGATGCCAAGGGCAATCGGAGCTCAGGGAGAGGAGCAATCAGTGTGGGCTTGGGGAGCTGCAAAGGCTTCTTGAAGTGGGTAGGAAGTGATGTGCTTTGCAGAGGGCAGGATGCCCCAGAGCGGAGGGGAGGCAGAGGGCAGGGCCGGGGTGGGGAGAGGGGAGGTGAGTAGAGGCAGGAAGGGGATGAGTGGCAGGGGCCAGTGAAGACACGTGTCGCTGGTGCTGCCTCCAGGGACCAAGGACTCATCCGTGGTGGGACACGGAGCACCCGGCAGCCGCTCTCTCTTCTCTGGGCCACAGCACCTGACTTTCCTTTTGGGAAGTTACCATGCCTCCCTGTGCATGCTCTGAGAGCTTATCCATCAAGGGACGCATGACGCAAGCTACTTCAGCTGGATTTCTTGCTCCTGGACTTTGACTTGAATGCAGTTAGACCTGGGCATGAAAAATGCCTGGTGTTCATTCATTGTAGAGATGGGGCCCTGATCTGAAGGACCAGAAGGAACTCTGCCATTCCTTCCTGCTCTCTGCCTGGGTGTGTGCATGTGTGTGTGCATGCGTGTGTGCATGCATGGTGTTCATGTGTGTTCCACCCCTCTAACTAGGTTCTGGCCAGGTACCATGTTTGGTATAGGAAAAGCTCATTCAGTGGTTGTTTAATTAAACAAAGCCCTTCCAGGCCTACTGATTCTGCGAGCTCTCTGATATTCTTCAAATATAATCCCTTTTGTTCATTTTGGCCAAGGGTAGCTTCTACTACTGACCAATAAACCCTACCTAATATCCATCCACCCACCCACCCATCCATCCATCCACCTATCTACTCATCCATCCATCCATTCATCCATCCATTCATTCCCCAGCCTTTTATTGGAGTGTTGAGAACCAGGGGGAAATGAGTAAGGACAGACAAGTACAAAGTTAAAGAGAACTGAAAAAGCCAGGAGTTTAAAAATTAATCCTACAACAATAAGTAATTTAGTGCAAAGTAATAAGCCATAGATGGTCCACTAGATAAAGATGCATCAGAACCAGCTGGGTCTGAATGAGGTTGGAGGGGGGTGTTCTTTGGAGGGTTTATTTTTAAGAGCGAAGTTTAAAGAAACCCAACTCCTATAGAGTATCTAGCACCATTTCAAGCATTTTTACACAAGTGATCTCCATTTCCCCAGCCACCCTACGAAGCAGGTGTCAGCAACCCCACTGTGTGGAAACTGAGGCTCAGAAGGTTTGAGCAGCTTGACCGAGGCCATAGCTATTAAATGGCAGAACCAAGATTCAATCTCAGGTCTTACTACCTCCAAAACCCCTGCTCTTTCCATGACGCCACACTGCCTAATGCTAATGCTCTGTGACCTGGGGAGGGGTCCATGGACCTCCCTGGGACTTCGTTCCACCTCCCTTCCTTCCTTGTTTATGTATTTAAAAACCCTGGGGATAGTAGTAGAAATATTTTCTATGTTTGGAGGCGGAGGCCGGGGGCGTCCTGGTCAGCCTAGACTGCTTTACTGTCCAAAGTTTGTACCCCTTGTTGAGTCTCTACAGAGGGCAGAAGAGAGAGTTTCAGACCAGTCACTGCCCCGTCCCAGCAGGCTCTGCCAGGCCAGACCCTCCTTCCTCTCCATCCACATGAAACCTTCTCTCCAGCCTGCTAAGTGTAAGCCTGTTGACCGTTGCCCTTAGATTTCACACTAACCAGACACTGATCTCATTTACAACTTTTCCTGTCCGCAGTATTTTTCTTTTTTTTAAATCAGTAAACGAATTCATTGCAAAATCAATTGGTTACAAAATATCTTACCTTTTTCTCCTACCCAAACCCCTAGGTTGGCAAGTTGCTTCCATTAAAAGGAACAAACCCTCTAGTATTTACATTTTGAGAAGATAAGCCTGCATACTGATCATGGAGCTAATTGTGTGATAATGAGCCCATTTCCTCATCTCGGTCCCCTCTCACCTAAATGGAGACTTCCCTGGCTCCTCTCCCTGTGGGGAACTAGCCCTGCACCCCGCTCCCGCCCTCTCCCTGCATTGCTTCCAGAATTGCCTTTCTGAAATGCAAATCTGAGCGTATCAATCTCATATATTCTGTTTAAAATTCTTCTCTGGTGCACCATTATCTCACAGGGGTCTCAAACCCACAGGAGCAGCACTGAGCCTGCGTGAATGGGTTTCGTTTGGACCACGTAGGGCTTTAAACATTTTCATCAGGATGCTGCTGGGCTCTGGTTGGCCAGTGGCCTTACTGTCCCTACCTGCTCCTACCTGGCTACTCCTTACACTGCCTGTCTAAGCCCTAAAGCCAACTTCATTTGCAATCCTGAACTAAGGCTGAATTGTCCCAATGAAACCTCCTTTTCACTACCTGAGCATCTCTGCAGCACCTCTGAGCAACTCTACCCACCTGAGCGGTTTCAGGAAGACCATGACCACCTTCTGTTTATGGAGCACCAGGCCCCTGCGAAGCACTTTACAGGCATCATTCAATAATGCCATTCGAGGGAGGATGCTAAGATCAAGGAGATTAGGGCTTGCCCAAGGTCTGAAAGCCAAGAAATGGCCGTGTCAGAACCTGGGTTCAAGTGCTGGGTCCAGAGCCTGTGCTTCCCACCCCTAGACCACACACCCCTCCTTTTCCAGGCTGGGAAGGGGCCTGCCCTCTGTTGGAAGCTCATCACACAGAGATGCCAACCCTCTTCTCTTGTCCCCTTTTCCCCTAGACTTCTACATCAGCCCGCTCCTGGTTTTCCTGACTGTCCCCACGCATCCTCCTTCACTGGCTCCTCTCCTTCCTGATTCCTGAATGCTGCGATGCCCAGTCCCTAGGATTCAGTTCCCCATTCACCTCTGTCTACACCTCCTCTTGACATGACCCCACCCAGTCCCAGGCCACTTCCTCCCACCATTCCACTGATGACTCCCCAGATCCCTCTCTCTTGTCCTGACCTTCCGCTGAGCACCAGGCTCATGTGTGCACTGCCTACTAGGATGCCCAGTCCTTATTTCAGCCTTAACATGTCTGTGATGTTGAGTTCTGCCTGCCCCCTATACACATACCTCTCTCATCTCCCAAAGCCACTCCCCCCCAGCTCTTCCCTTCTTGGTGCATCACGCCAGCATCGGCCCAGTTGCTCAGGCTCCCACAGCCCAGGAGTTAATCTTAAGTCTTCCTTTTATCACACTGCCACCCAATCCAACATCAAGTCTCCTTGGATCCACCTTCAGCGTATCCCAGATTGGTCCACGCTCATCGCCTGCATCATCAACACCCTAGTCCAGACCCCAGCATCTCTCATCCCCAGAATTACATCTGTATCCCAACTTGTCTTCCCGCCTCCATTCTTATCCAGAATGATCTTCTCAGAGAGTATATTAATTCATGGCCCTCCCATGCCTTTTAAACACTCTAATGGCTTCTTGTGGTCCTGGGAGTAATCTCCATCTTCAGCCCAGCCTGCAAGGCTTGCAATACTTTAGCCCACGTCTACCTCTCCAACAGCAGCTCACACCACTCGCTCCCTCTTCTTTCTGCTCAAGACACATGGGCCTTCTTTTGATCTCTCAAACAGCCAAGTTCATTCTCGTCTCAGAGCCCTTGCATGGTGTCCCTTCCACCTGGGACACTCTCTCCTAGATAGTCCCCTGGTTACATCCCTTGATCATCTAAATGTCACCTCTTCAGACAGGCCTTCCTGACTACAGAAGCTGAAATCATCTTGCCAACAGCCCTCTCCATCACTCTGTAACCTAGTTCAGAATCTTTATTACCATCTAAAATTACTATTTGTTTACAGTGTGCCATCTGTATCCACCACCCACTTCGCCACCTCCTGGACTATAAGCCCCAGGAGAGCAGGGATTGTGCCTGTTTTGTTTGTTCACTGTGGGCCAGTGCTAACAGGGCCCAGCACACAGTAGGCCCTCAATGAATACTTGCTGAATGAATGACTGAAGCCTTTAAGACGTGGACTGAATTCTGAAATCTGAAGTTGATTTTAGGCAAACAGTTCTTTACTGAGCACCTATTTTGTATACATAGAGAAGTATGAGGCTCTAGGGAAAATGCTTCTCATGTCACATAAGCCCATGGGCTCTACCCTGCACAGGGCAGTATCACCACCCTCCTCGTTACCAGCAGCAGTATCTTCATCATCACCATCATCAGCATTACCACCACCACCACCACCACCATCAGTCAAAATGATCATCACCACCATCACCACCATCAATCATCATCATCACCACCAGTCAAAATGATCATCACTGTTATCACCATCATCCGTCCTAATGATCATCATCATCACCAACACCACCACCATCATCATCACCACCAGCAAAATGATCATCACTATTACCACCATCATCACCATTGCTGTCATCACCATCATCAGCCCTAATGATTATTATCATCACCATCACCTCCATCATCATCACCACCATCGCCATCAATAATCATCAGAATCACCATCATCACCACCATCATCATCCATCACAATGATCGCCATCAATAATCATCAGAATCACCATCATCACCACCATCATCATCCATCACAATGATCGCCATCAATAATCATCAGAATCACCATCATCACCACCATCATCATCCATCACAATGATCGCCATCAATAATCATCAGAATCACCATCATCACCACCATCATCATCCATCACAATGATCGCCATCAATAATCATCAGAATCACCATCATCACCACCATCATCATCCATCACAAGGATCATCATCATCACCATCATCACGAGAACCACCATCATCACCATCATCAGTAACATACTCTCCAACACGTTTATAGTATTTTACATTGAACAAAACAAATTTTTTATACATTATCATTTTGGATTCTCAGAACTTCCCAGTGGGGGAGGTCAGTCCCTAATTTTTGTCCATGTTTTACAAATGAGGAAATTGAGCCCTGAGAGGGAAGCGACTTGCCCAAGATCACTCAGCTCCAAGGTGAAAGAGAAGTGACTCAAGCCCAGCACTTGGACTGTACACACAGCTCTGGCTGAACTGCCCCCCTTCATGCCAGCCTCCTTTGCCACCTGGATACCGGTGAGGCAAACCACATCCAGGACTCACACCTATTTTAACAATTAAGAAATTGCTACCCCCTCCCCCCGAGTCTGCACATTTTCATTCTGGCAATACTGGAGAGGGGATATAGCTTTTAAATTATAATCCGTGATCTCATTTTATGATTGCTGAAGGGGAAACACAAATAAAAGCTTAAGGTGAGTTTGGAAGGACCTTTTTGGTTGGTTAAAGAAAAAAAAATTACAAAATTAAAAGAGTGGAAAAAAATAAATTACTAGGGACTGTTTTTACTGCATGAGTTTACAAGCTGGAGTGGAGAATTAAAAAGTTATATAGCTGGGGTGGCTAACCATGACGTATCACAGACAAATCCTCCATATTTATAGCTTTCCCCTCTTTTTCCATCTCAAGACAGTAAGCAATCTCCTGATATAGGGTTGCCTCTCTCTGCCTGGGAACCCTGGGGGCTGTGTGCTGCTTAGCAGAGCTGTCAAGGCTGAGTACACAGCTAGGACTTGGATGTTTACCATCCCTCTGCCTGAGGGGATCACTCCCTTAATCACTTAACACCCACCGTGGGGGTGGGGTGGGGGTAAAGCACCGCCCTGTGTCAGAGCCCAGTGAGGAGAAGGAGGAAGGTTCTAAAGAAACAGAACAGGAGTGACCAAGGTGCTATGCCAGAAGCTGTCCTCTCCACACATTAAGTCCTCACAACTGAACAAAACCACCAACATCCCCATTTCACAGATGGATAAACTGAGGCCCAGAGAGATTAAGCAACTTATCCAAGGTCATGCACAGTGAATCGCCTCTCAAGGTCCCGGTTTTTGAAGAGTTTAAAATTAAGCAGGGGGAAAGGAAGGCATAAAAGAATAATGATGGGAGAAATGACCGAGGGAGGAAGGGAGGGAAGGAGAAAATATTAATTGAGCATCTGTTCTGTGCCAGGCTCCATCTGGCTGTCTTTCCGCCTCCTCACAGCCACGCTGTGGAAATGGGAGGTATTTGTGTCCATTTTTACAGATAAGGAAACCAAGGCGCCGAAAAACTAAGTAGTCAGAGTGAGTTTGGAAGCTGCATTGCTGGGATGTGAATTGACGTCTGTCTGGTTCCATTCTTCCTAGCTGGATGGCCTTGGGCAAGTTCCTCGCCCTTGCTGAGCCTGTCTCCTCGTGGAGGAAAGAGGAATAATATTCTCCACTCCCAGGCTGACTTCTCAAGCAGTGGACAGGAAAGCCCTTGGAAGACCAGATGGCTCTGCAAAACAAAGTCTCCTCCAACACCCTGCTCACAGGCCGGCAGAGCAGGGCTGCTCTCTCACTGTCTAGGGATGAGGGCCCTGAGGCCCAGGGAGCCTAGGAGCTAATACAGGAGACTGAAGCCTAGCCTCATGCCTCCTGCAGTGGTTCCCCGACATTCCCCGATAGGAGGGAACCTCACTGGGGAGAAGGTCAGACATAAACAGGTACATATTACTCACCGAAAAATCTAAACAGGGAAACAATTGACCCTGGATCTCAAGGTCATGTGAGAAGGTGCAGTCTCCTAGAAGCTCACACTAAGGAAGACTGCATACATTAGTGATTCCAGAGAATCTCAACTCCTGCTAAAAAATACCCATGTCTGAGCTCTACCTCAAGCCAGTGAAATCAGAATCTCCAGGAATGGAGCTTGGGGCTTGAGTAATTTTTTTAAATTAAAAAGTTACCCCAGGTGATTCTAATGTGCAGCCAGGGTTGAGAAATACTGATTTATGATCTCCTTTATTTTCCAGATGGGGACCAGAGGCTCAGAGAGGGACAGCTAAGGGCCCAGGGTTGCTCAGCAATCCCTGGTCGAGTTTAGACTCTAGTCTTATGGTTCCCAGCTTGGGACCTTTCACTCTGGTCCTACGGGCCAGATCATCCTGGTGTCCCCTGGTGCCTGAGAGACAGACACCGCCAAACCCCCCCCCGTCCCAGTTCCCTTCCCCACTTTAGCACTGCACGTCCCTAGAGAGAGGCCTGGCCATCTAGGCGGCCTGAACTGAATCATAACCCACAAGCCTGCACCTGGGCTGGTCTACACACTGCAAAATGAAGTGGGGAACTGAGGCAATTATCTAATGTATTAGCTAGCCTGTCCCTGCGGCACTCCGGCGAGCCAAAGCAATAAATACAAAACAGTAATTTCCCTCTAGAAGCCTGGCTCCAGCCTCCCACTCAATTCCCCTCCCACCCCGAGGTCGTATACCATCGCCTGGTTGTGCTCTCCTGCCCGGGGAGGCGGTAACTCGGAGTTATTTAAATATCTTGGGCCAAACTTGCTTTTCAAAACCTGAATCATCATACAATAACCTCAGTTCTCCTCTGTGGCTTTCTAGTCTGGCCAGGGCAGGTTTTTCTAGCCTTTAGAAGAAAGTAATAAAATTGCCCTACAGGTATAATTAATGCCTACCAGTGGCTAACATCTCTGTGTGTGTTGTGGACTAGGATCGGCCTTGGGAAGGGAAGATTTAAGTTGTAGCTGAGACTCAGCCCCTTACTAGCTTTGTGACCTTGAGCAAGTCCCTGTTATGTGCCTAGGATCTGCAACTTCACTCCTTAGACAACTCCTTAAGAGTTGTCATCCGCATCCCAACGGAGAATGCGTGTGAAACTCTTGCATAGACTTCGGTATTATCTTTCACGGTCCTACAGCTGGCACACGGGGCAAAGCCAAGGCTTAAACCCAGAGCCCTTACTCTTCGCCACTGCGTGTTCGAGAGTCTCCAGGCATCACCGGCTGAATGCAGCCCAGGCGAGGAAGGACCTAATTCTTCCTAGCTTGTTGGCCTGGGGAAGGGGAGACGATGAGGAAGCTGAGTCTGGAAGGATGAGGAGGAACTTCCTAGGGAGACAAGAGGGTTGCAGGGCCTTTCGGACCAAGGACACAGTGTAAGCAAAAGCTTGGGAGGACACGGCAGACGCAAGGAACACATGGTGTGCGGGGTGAGAGTCTGGAGCTCACCTGGGTGCTCCAGGTTTTCGTCCTGCCATGGGGAGTCACGTGGTAACTCTGAGCAGGACAGAGTCTCAGAACAAAGATAACAAATGGCTAGCCCAGGTTTTTAGCGCTAAACTGGAGAGGCCATTGAGAGGTATTGCCTGCTGTCTGGCTACAGGATATACAGGGGCGAGGAGACTGAATTGATGACTTAGAATGGATTCTGAGGTCCTTAAAGCCCCGCATAGTATCTGGTGCACAGAAAGCACACAATAAGGTCGTGAATGAGTAGACGAATCCGAGAGTCACTGAATGAAGAAAAGAAGGAGCAAACGAAAGAATGACTAAAATAACAAACAAGGGTATGAATGAGTGAATCCAATGAATAGGCCCAGGCGTGGCCTGGAAGCGGCCTTAGCAATTCTCACTGATGGCCTTGCGGCAACAAAAGCGCAGGCTTCTGGCTGCGTTACCTAGAAGTGCCCTGTTACCAGCACGACTCCCTCACATTGAAGGCTGCTCCCACTAAGGAGCAACACGCTGCACAGAGACAAAGACTGATTACTGCGATCAAGGGAGAGGCCGTCCTTCCTGGATTCACACTCTCAGGACACGTCCGCTGACATCCACAAAGTGAGGAAAGGGTGCAGAAAGACCTCGTACTGGCTCCTGCTGGCGGGGAGCTCACCTGGGAGGCCTGTGACCCCACTGCCATCTCTCCATTGACACGGTCTCCCTAAACGACCAGTCATTTCAGTAGCATATACAGACAGAGGAAAGAGCTACCCTAAGGAGGCGCTTCCCCGTCTCGGTGCCGTCTGCCTCTCTAAGCAGAAGCAGCAGCCTGAAGGTCCAGCCTGGGAGCAGCAGCTTTGCTCCTCGGGGCGGGATGCTGGACAAGGTGGCCCCTCCCGGAACTCTGTTCAAAAGGGACGATTGTTGTAACACAGACTGAGGGGTCAGGGATGACAGGCACCCAGGTGTGTCGGGGACCAGAGGTCCTTCCTTCTCTCTTACTCCACGCTGCCTTTCCCTCCTGCCTTGTATGCCCCTGCTATTCCGAATGTGGGCTGTGCACCAGCAGCGGCAGCGTTCCTTGGGAGGTCGTCAGAAATGCACAATGTCAGGTCCCACCTACTGAACCAGAACCCGTATCGTAGCAATGTCCCCAGGGGACTCTCGCGCACGTGAAACTTACTGACATTTAGAAACTCTGCCTGGAGGTGACCCAGACAACTGTAAGCTGAGGATTCTACTCCCTGATCAGGTTTCACCAAACCCTCCAGGGAAGACTTCCCCCAGGAGGTGACAGTGACATTGAGACCCGCAGAAGGGCACAGATGTGGGCTCCAAGTTTTGAGTCACCACCATGGGCAGGGGGAAGTATCAGAGTAGGAATCAGGACTGACCTGGCTCTGGCACTAGTTGGATGACTTTGGGCAAGTGAGTTCTCCTCTATGAGCCTTAGTTGTCCCATCTGTAAAATGGGAACAGCACTGTTTGCTTTTCTGTCACATGGTTATCATGAAGATGAACAGAGGTAAAAGATGGGCAGCCCCTCTCCGAAACACAAAGCCAGCTGAAGGAGCCCACGCTCAGTGTGGACAACCAGCCATCCTGACCTAACACTTTAGAGGCTGAAGAAGGAAAAGCCACGTGAACGCCAAAGGTGGAAGACCTTGCCTTCAGGAAGATGAATCGGGAAGGAACGTGGTGCCGATGAACCAGGATGTGGCACTCCAACGGAAGGACCTGGCCCCATCGGTCTCACGGAGCTGCCCTCCGACGGGGACTTGCTATTGGATTCCTGGAACTGTGGGTTTTTTCCCACTCACTTGGAGTTCTTCTTTAAAGGAGACTTCAGCCTAAGGACCCAAGGCTACATTGCATTAGCATTCCAGAGGTCAGTATTTCCACAGCTGCTAGAATCACGTTGTTCTCTAACATTGTGTGGGTGAGCGAGGCAGCTACATTTTGGAAGGAGCCAGATGTACCCGCAGCACAAAGAACAGGAGAATGGAGCTCCTGGAGCTGAATTTCCAGGGGTGGAGGAAGGAGGCAGAGCCCCCTCCCCCGGGCTTCAGCTTGCTATTCCCTCTGTGGGGAATGCTGTTCCCGGATCCTTGCCTGGCTTCCCCTTCTCATCCCCCAGTCTCAGCAAAGATGTCATCTCCTCAGAGAAGCAATCTTTCCCTGCCACTCTCAGCACGTGCCCTTCACTGATTGCCTTCACAGCATTTATTAATATTGGAAACAGTCTTGCTCATTAGTCTGTTGATTTGGATGTTATCTGTGCCTCCTCCCCCTGTAACCCAGAATGTTTTCCTAAAATTCTCAATCACCTGGGGTTGTGTCTTCAAAGACAGATTGCTGGACCTCTTCCGCATAAATTCTGATTCAGCAGTTCTGGGTTGGAGCTGGGGATTTTGAGACCCGCCCTCCCAGTGATTCTGATCTTCGTGGAGATCATTTGGGGAGCTCCAGAGGGTGAGCGCCATTGTGGAAGGACCGCACCTGTGTCCCTCGGTGCCCCACGTCTAGTGTCATTCCTCACCCAAGTGGGCTCTCGCTAACTCTCCCTGGAATGAATTAATAACCGAATGAGCCGCATACAATTTGATGGTACCAACCCTCGGTCCCATTTTGGCGATTCGGTATTCAGATGGGGAACTTATTACCCAGGAAAAATGATCATCGGAGCTGAGGCAGCCAAAGGCGGAGCCAGGGACAGCCCCGCCCTCAGGGAGGTGCTAGTCACCCGCTGATGAGGGAAACTGAGTTTTTGCGGAGGATTACAATAAAAAACCGAGAAGGGAGAGGACCACCAGCCCGGCATGAACAAAGCGAGCGTCGGGGAGTCAAAGGCTGAGCCCCTTGCTTTCCAGGTGGTTTTCATGGAGGAGTGGCCAGAGATAACTTCAGAAGAGATGGGTTTTGTTTTTTTTTTTCAAGCGGTACTTTCGTTGTGTTGTCCGTATTTGTTTGTGATCAATTATACATACATATGGTTAAAAATACGTGGTTTGTAGTCCAAACTGCAGTAAAAGGCGCAGACCGAGAAACCAGGCTCCCCCCCACCCCACCCGCCCCACCCTCCCAGCCCCCAGCTCAGGGACAGCTGCTTATCAGAGCTCGTGCGCCCTTCTAGGCACATTCCGTGCACATCTAAGCACACATCCGTATAGAAGAGAGATGGCTTAAGAGACAGAGAAGGCAGATCAAGGGTCTCGGGGAAGGGAACAGCCTGAGCGAGGGCATGGACGCTGGAAACTTCCTTAATAAAGATCAGCAGCTCTTCAGTGACTTGGCTTTATGACTCAGGGCCATGAACCCCTGACTCCGTCAGTCAAGGGGTTAGATAGTTTCCTACATCATTGGCTGGTTAAGATTCCTGGAGCACAGGGTGGGAGAGGGGAGGAATGGGGACAGGGCAGGGCACTGGTGAGGGTGGGAGTGAGGCAGCCAGGGGTCGATATAAATTAAATATTGAAAGTGCTATTCTTTAAGAGCATGATATGCAGGTCCTCATCACCGCCCCCCCCCCCAGTTAACCTTGTGAGCCTCGGTTTTCTCACCTGTAAAATAGGCATAACTGCCCTGTACTGAGAGTATTGTCATAAGGGTTGAAGAAACAAACGTGAGGCACAGAGCCTGGTGCATAGTAGGTCTTCCTCTGTTTTCATTCCATTCTCCCTTGTCCTACCTCCTGGCATCAACCATTATATGCAGCTTGCTAGAAATGCCTTTCCAGAGACCTCAGCCGACCCCGGCGCCGCCATTTATTTATAAATGTCACTTTGGGCAAGCTTCCGTTTGTTCTCTGAGTTCTTCCTTGTCACCGCACTGGTGGTGCCACAGCGCGGAGAGCTGTGATGACATTCCAGACCCTCCAAGTCACACCCAGCACACCGCGGCGCCTACTCAGTGCCTTCCCGTTCCCTTCTCTGCTGAGTATCACAGCCCACCTAACCCAGCTCCTCGGCCACAGCCAGAGCGAAGCCGCTCTCGCCTCTCCAGACACCTGGCAAAGGAAAACCAGAGCCCGAGACACCCAGCCCTGGCCAGCATTTTAAAAACACAACTTCCTTGGATGTGAAAAATGCAGTTGCGTTTCCTTGGCTGGTTTAAAATATTTGATGCTCATGGAATATTCAACAACAACAAAAAAAGGTTCTCCCTCCATGTACTGTCAAAATGTAATGTAATTATAGCGATGTTAAATATCCCCAGCTGTTCTGAGATATTTGAATCTGAAATCAAGCTTGCCTCTGCATATCCTGGGGTTGCAGCTGGAGACCCACACCAAGCACCATCCCAAAGCTGGGGAAGTTCAAGCAGGAACTCTGGGCTCGAGGCTCCGAGCTTGTCTGTTAGATCTGGGCTTCAGCCCAGCACTGGTATAGGGACCCCCAACCCGGCAGTATCGCCAAAGAGAGCCATGTTCCTCAACAGGGCTGTGCAAACTGGCAGGTCATAAGCGTCTATCCAAATAGTCTCTCAAATCCATGTGCAGGGAGCATAAAGAGATAGTGTAAAATAAACGGTAATAAAGTGAATAAACACACGTCTCACTCCAGAGCCTTTGAGGTGCTTCTATAAATCAAATTCTTGCCATAATTTGCTCTGCGAGACTGTGCTGAGAAGCAGAATCAAACCTCATCTGCTTTCCTGAGCAGTAGGCTTAAGATTTATGGATGTGAGTTCACAGTGGATGCCCATGCCATTTCAAAGTGGGAAAATAATTTTCGTTAGGAGGGGTTCCAAGAGAAGATTAAACCCTTCACTTTCAGAGATCAGAGTATCAACAACTTTCAGATCAGATGCGCCGTCGGAATCAGAAGGGGATGTCCAGCATACATATTCCGGAAAAAGAGTAAGTTCACAGAGAAAGCAACAGATACTGCTGGGATATTAAAGCTTCAGCACAGATATCCTCCAAGTCTGTTTCCAGCTTCCCACTGACTTTCAGCATGACCTTGAGCCACTCAGCCTCCATCTTTGGTTTTTAATTTGGGTCAGGGGACTAAAGAAACTAAAGAACCTTTTCAGTTCTGACCTACCCATAAGACGACATAAGTGCTCCTGGCTAAAACAGTGATGATGTGAAGCAGGCCACACTGTTTTTCCGGGACATGGAAGTCTTTCTGGAGAGAAGTGAGAGGTGTTATTATCTTGATGAGGATGAAGATGATAGGGGCAACTCCCGTTTACCTAACACCTGCACATCTGCGCTTTGACTTTCCAGAGCGGAGGGGTGCTTGCTGTATTTGTTTCAAGTTTTATCCCCAGGGACTAGACCATGGCTGGCTTTCAGCACATCATTTTTGAACGGATTATTGTATTACCTTTAGATTTCATAACAATACTGCAAGGAAGGTCTGATCTCTGTTTTACCAATAAGGAAAGAGAGTCTCGATGAAGGTAAACAACTTTCCCCAACGGCCACCCTGTGGCTACCAGGCAGACCTGGGATTTGAACTAGAGTCCGTCTGACTCCTGAAGCCACATACTTCCTTTTCCCCCCAGCCACACCTTTCTAGTTTCAGGGGCCCCAATTCTCAAGCCAGCATGAATGTTAAGCATGGAGAACATAATTCCACGTGGACTATGTTTGAACTGAGTTGCATGTTTGTTTTGGATTCTTTGATTTTCATGGTTTGGGGATAGGCCCTGATCCAACCCTACCCAGCCTGGTTTACTCTGTGGGGTCAGGTGTGTAACAGAGAGTGTTTTGTACAAATAACAAGGCTTGCATTAGTTTTCTGTTGCTGCTGTAACAAATTCCCACGACCTGAGTAGCTTCAAACAACACAGATGTATCAGCGTATAGTTCTAGAGGTCAGGAAGCTAAAATCAAGGTGTCAGCAAGGCCGCGTTCCATCTGGAAGCTCTTGGGGAGAATCTGTTTTCTTGCCTCTCCCAGGCTCTAGAGGCCACCTGCTTTCTTTGGCTCATGGCCCCTCCCTCCATCTCAAAGCCATCAACGTAGTGTCTTCAAATGTCTCTCTGACTCTCTGGCCTCTGCTTTCATGGTGATATCTTTTATGACTCTGACCCTCCTGCCTCTCTCTTATAAGGACCCTTGTGATGACATCGGGTCCACTCAATGATCCAGGATAATCTCCCCATCTCAAAACCCCCTAACTTAATCACATCGGCAGTGTTCCTTCTGCCATGCAAAGTAATGGAATCACACATTCTGGGGATGAGGACGTGGACATCTTTGAGGGACCATTACTCAGCCTACCACATGGCCTTTACAGTTTGGGTACAGTTTGGTTTGACTGACACCCTGGCTGGGCCATGGCTTCTCTGTGTGGCAGGAAAGGCTGCCCCTAGAAGAATGGTGCTCCTGCTATGCACATCCTCCTCGGTTCCCTGGGGAACCCAGGACTCCTCCCCCAGGCACCCTTCCAGGACAGGATGCTCCACTCCACATGCATTATTAGGGACACGAGGAGTCAGACATGACTGAGAGAGTCCGTGCACGCATCCCTCCTTCTCCACATTCATGGGACTTCAAGGAGCCTACAGCCTTGCCTCTCAAAGTGTGGTCCAGGGGCCAGCAGCATCTGCATCTCCTGAGAGCTTATTAGAAATGCATATCTCAGGCCCCATCCTAGACCTACCGAATCAGGACCTCTGTGTCAGGCCCAGGAACCTGGGTGAGTCAGGACCTCTGCAGTGGGTCCAGGAATCCGCAAATGCCAAAGTTTAGGGTGCATGAGCCTAGGGTCTTCTCCATTCATCCATGGCCAATTGGAATATGCTAGAACAGACCTGCCTGGGAAGGAAGGCCGGTCTCTGGACAAAGGTAAAGAAGGAACCCGAGATCTCATCTCAGCAGCCAGTTTTAGCATAGATTCTTTTCTGCAAAGTACTTAGAAGCCCACTGCTTTCCTCCTAAGAAAATCAGGGCAGGTTTGAAATCCCTTCAAACCCACCCTGACCAGGAACAGAGGCACTGGGGGAAGAAGTCTACGGGAGCCATCGGAGACCTGCATCCAGATTCCGGCTGTTTTCTGTTCCTGGGCCCTGAGACCCTGGGCAAGTCACTGCCCTCTGTGGAGTTCAGCAGGCAACAGAGCGCAAGAATCACTCTCCGTTGTTGCAAGGATCAAATGAGATGATGATGTATAGCACCCAGTCCTATCCAGGTGTAGTCACTAAGGCTCTACTAATTAGCAATGCAGTTTTGTCTGGCCAAAATCGCACTGCGATGTCTCTGTCGGAGCGATGGCAGTGATGTAGCACAAAGCGTGTTGAGTTTGGAACTCGAAGATCAAGGTTTCTGTCTACGACCTTGGGCAAGTTCCTGAACCACCTCATTTTCCTCGTCTGCACCAGGGAGAGAGGGACACTCTCCTGTCTGGTCTGCTGTCAGGCTGAAATAAAATAATGAATGTGAAAGGACCTGGCAGAGGGTAGGAGCTCCATAAATGTGTGTGGAATCAGAGGTAACAATTTACTGAGCAAATTAATCGTATAAACAGTGGTGTCAGGGGAGATATTTGACATGCCCAGGAGAACAAACTTCCCCTGTAGGGTAGCGGCCTCTGCTTGTTTTACCAACAATTCATGTTCCAATTATGCGTGAGTCATCTGTTTGTTCGCACAGGTCTGAGCTGGATCTCAGTTTGGCAACATTTTCCTTAGCCAGGACTTCAAGTTACCCATGTCCTTGAAAGACTGAAAATGGTAATTTAGTTCAGATTATGGCTTGAGTTAAAACTTTTGCACAACTCCTAGGAAATTCCCCATCATAGATGTACGTTCATCACGTGCAGGTCCATCACGATCCTAAAACTCCCAGGAGTGGTCTTTCCTTCTCTGGGTGGCAGGCCTTGGAACCCAGGATGACTCCCAGGGGCTACATCAATTTGCAGTAAAAGAAACTTCCAGTTAAGGCTTGAAAGATGGTGTGGGTACCCTCTGTGGAAAGGATTGTTCTTACCAGCATCTCTCAACATCGGCAGAATGGTGTCACAGAAGATAACATTGGGTTTGGAGCTGGACTGCTCTTCGGCTGAATCTTGACTCTGCTGCCCCTGAGTGGTGACTTTGTGGTTCCCCGATCCTCAATTTCCTCTTCTGTAAAATGGGTTCCATAACACTCATTCGATGCTGGTGAAATTGATGTGACTGTTTACATAACAGGTGCCCTATACAAATCCTAGGCTGTCATATGTCTGTCATCCCCACGCATGATGGGCAACTTCTTTTAAACCTTGTCACCCTCATGAGGCACAATGACCTTTGCAGCCTAATTGCACAGAAACAGAGTGGACCTGTGGTCATCTCTGTGGCCCAGGGCCTGGCAAGCTAGGGGCGTTCCGTGTGCATCGGTTGATTGAATGAGTAGCTGATCTGAGCAAATCACTTCGGAAACCAAAGCGACAGATACACAAACCGAATGGCCTGGTTATTCATCCAGCCCTTCTCAACTGGGCAGACATCTGATTGATGCCTTCGTGACAGGCCACAATGGCCCCCACATAGCCACTATCAGCATCAGGCTGACGTCAGTCAATTTGGATATCTGCAGACCTGAGTGGAGTTTACATTTGATTCCCTAAACTAATTTCCCCAAAGTCAGATAACGGGTGGAGGTCTTTTCATGTTCCTTGTATAAATGTCTATTTAATCACCGTCCTGTCTCCAGCACTCCAATAACTTGTACATTTCCCCCTTAATCGCTGTTTCAGCTCTGCAAAGAAAAGAGACGATTGGCCGAAGCGCTCAGGCCATCTGCAGTAGTTAAGCTCTATTTTCCCCTGGCCGCTCACTTGGATGGAGAACTTTTCAGCAAAGTCCCATTGGTCATTTGGCTCATGCCCTCATTTCGCAGAAGAAGATTCTGAGGCCAAAGTCACACAGCTGGTCAGGGCAGAACTGAGGCTGGGTCGGTCTCCCCAGCACAGTGCCTGCCCTCACCAGCGCTGCTCGCTGCTCCTGCCTCGTCCAGCTGTGCAGTTGTGCCTTTGTGGTCGTGAGGATTTGGGTTCAAGTCCCAGCCTGGCCACCTGCTGGCTCTGTGACTTTCAGCTGACTACAGGGCTGCCCCAAGCTGAAGGTCTCCCATCTGCAAAATGGGGATGATCGCACAACCTCTCAGGTTTATCGTGAGAACTGAGACGGTGTGAAACGTGCCCAGCCTGGGTCTGGTACTTCACAGCCGCCCAGAGCTACCTGCCTCCGTCCTTCAAGCGAAACACTCGCTGCAAGTAATATGAACGGAAATAGCTCCCATTTACGGAGTCCATACTTGGTGCCAGAAACTGTTCTAAGCACTTTATACGCATTAGCTCGCTTATTCCTCTTTTTCTAAAGGCAAAGGTATCTTTCTTGCCTCCCTAAAGCCATCCATCCTCACAACGACTGGACTGCCTGGCCTAGCACCACTTCAGTGGAACCTGCTGATTTTCAACAATAGGTTACCCAAATGATTTCGTATTTTCTGTCGCTGGCTCGGAGCAGGCAGCCAGCCTCTTGCGACAAAATGTGATGCAACCAAACACTGTTTCTTTGGCTGGTCGTACATATTGACTTGTCCAAAATCTGGACTCAGGGTTGACCCCCACAGATGGGGGTAGACAGGGAGGGCAGGGTGCAGGGAAGGGTGGAATTTCCCCTGATGGTGTTAGGAAATGGGGTGGCTGTGGTGGGGGCTGGGTCACAGATGAGGGCTCCCTCTATGGCGTGACAGACAGTAGTGAAAGAAGTCAGAACTTTTGCTGCAAAGTTTAAAAACTGAGTTTGGCCTCCAGGTGTCCATCACACCACTGCATCATCAGCCCTCAGACTCGACCCCAACTCAGCACATTAAGCCTCCACCTCTAGCTGCCTTGGACCACTCTCAGACCTAGAAAGGATGTGTTCAATCTCACTTTTCATGCGTCTGTACCCCTCATTTGCACAGGCTGCCTCCTCTCCCTGAACTCTCCTTTCTCTCCCTGTCTACCGTGGAACTCCTATTGAGCCCTGCAGACTTCATTCAGATGTCACCTCCTCCAAGAAGCCATGAGAGGTCCCCAGTCTGGTCTGGGTACTCCTGTGTGTCCACTCAGCACCTCTGCTCCCTGGTATCTGTTCACCTCTCTCTCACTCTCTTTTTAATTAAAGTATAGTTGATTTACCATGTTGTGTTAGTTTCTGGTGTACAGAATAGCGATTCAGTTATACATGTATGTATATATTTATTTACAAAACAGAAAGAGACTCACAGACATAGAAAACAAAAGTATGGTTACCAAAGGGTTAAGTGGGAGGAGGGATAAATTAGGAGTTTGAGATTAGCAGATACAAACTACTATACATAAAATAAATAAACAGCATGCTCACGTATGTCTTTCCTCAACAACACTGCAAGTTCATGGAGGATACACACCACGCCTTATTTAATTTTATATCCCCAGCAGCTAGATTAGAGCTTGACATAGAGTTGACGCTCAGTATTCACTGGTTGATTGAATGAATGAACAAGGAAATGAGCCTATCTCCGCTCAGGTAAGTAGTCATGATATGATAATTATATTGATCATAATTAATAACTGCTACCACAAGGTAACAAAGACTGTGCTGATCTCTTTATCAAATTATAACACTAGCTCTTGACTATTGGGCACCTAGGCGGTCAAGGCAGAGTCCAGACGCCGCATACACGTTACCTTCTTCCCAGCTCTCAGAGGCTCAGCGAGCAAAGCACCTGCCTGGGGTCCACAGCTAGAAAGGGGCAGAGCCAAAGCCCTAAGCTGAGGTCTGCCTGTCACTTCCTCTGACCTGTGCCTCCTCCCAGAGAGGGTCACTGCTCCTTGTTTTGGCCTCGGACCCTGATTAGCCTCTTGGTCCTTCTTCCGACGCCCCATACCCAGAAAGACTGGCCTCACAGTTCTACATCTGCTCAAGTCCTGGGAACGCTGCTGTCCTCTGCCCCCAGGAAAACCCAGAGCGGCCCAAGGCCCATGGCGGGTGCCAGGGAAACCACATGGGCATTCAGGAGTGGAGCTGCTTTGTCTGGCCACTGAGCGATTAATCCTTGCACAGCTGCAACACACATGCAGAGGGGCTGCAAATACACACATCCTGAATGGCCTGCGGACAGAAACCCGACAGAAGCCCCTCCACAATCCTCTGCTCTCCCTGCCAAGTTTGTTACCAACCATGAGACCAAATGGATAGAATGAGACTTTGGGGACAGCTGGTACATCTCCCCAAAGGTCCCCCTGGGAGGCTATTCCTCACCTGTGGCACTTAGAGCTTGGGGACCACAGGTATCGGGGGGACATCTTGGCATCCTGCTCCTCACTCTCCTCCTCTGTCCCCAAAAGGGATAAATGCCCCCACATTGCCTGGGCATTTCCTCCTTAGAGATGCATTCCGCTGGTGTTCCCTGGGGAAATTAAGCCAGGGGTCTTGGAGGACAGTGAGAAGGCTTGGGGGTACCTGATAAGGGCAGGCACCTACTCTGCTTCAGGCTCTGTGCTGGGTGCTGGAGACAGCAGGGAAATCAGCTCTGATTCCCGCTCAAGTCAGGAGGGGGAGACAGACACAGCCCCGGAGGCGTGGTGACACGCACGCGGGTGAGGACTGACACCTAAATGGGAGGTAGAGGGCAAAAGAGGAAGACGGCAGTTGTGTGGTGATGGGGGAGGTGGAAGGGTGGTCGGGACAGGCTCCAAAGCAGAAGAAAGCCCAGGGCTGGATGCTGAAGGATGAGCAGGCATCCCCAGGCAGACAAAGCAGCAGGGTGTGGTGGGGGCGCACTTAGGGCAGCGGAGGAAGGCAGAGAGGAGCGGGGGTCCAGCTGTTGTCAGCTGTTCTGCGGAGCTTGAGTCTGCGGTACCAGAGAGGGCGTGGCCAGAGATAAGGCCACGCCCAGGTGCAGAGCTTGAGCAACCTGGGCCTCATCCTGAGGACGGGTGAGCCACTGAAGGGTCTTAAGAAGTGGGATGATAGGCTTTGAGTGGAACTTTAGAAAGACTGCTCTGACTACAGTGCAGAGGATGGATGCGGAGAGGAGGGAGCACCAGGCTGGAGGCCAGAGACCACTTAGGAGGCTGATGTCATTTAAAGGCCACATTTTTATGGGGGGTCAGAACAGTTAGAAGAGCTCCCCTCTCTTTATATGTATATACACACACTCCTCTATATACACACACACACAGCTCATGTGGTTATATACCATTGTTACCTCCACTAGATGGAGTAGGAAACTAGAGAACAGAGAGATGAAGTCACTTGTCCAAGGGCGCACAGTAAGTGGCAGTCTCAGTGCAATTTGAGCATTCATGCCCTTAACCACTGTACTATAGCATCACTCCATCCAAGATGACAAGGGCTTGGGACAGGGTATCATGGTTAAAGGGAAGTATTCCCGATGGGCCCACTCTGTATTTGAGGCTCCCCTAAAATAGCTTCCAGCTTCCATGGATAGAGGGGTGCAGCCTTTAATTCTGAGGCCCTCGGGGGAAAAGAAAAACTACAGCATGAAATGTTAAGAAGCTGGAAATTCTCAGCACAGGGCCATGATACAAAGCCACTAGGGGTCACTTGAGTCCCCAGGAACACATACCTTTGGGGAATGGAGGGAATACTTCTGCGTGGGTGGGCGTGAGCTTGCAAACTTCTCAGACACGGGAAGGCAGGGTCCAGGGAGGTAAGAGAAGGGTGCACCTCAGTGAGAGAACTTACTTTCCTCAACTCAGGACCATTCCTGCCAGGGAGGCTGAGGTCAGGTGGCTGCTGTAGGTGCTGTGTGCTCTGCAGATCCCATAACCTGTGGCCAAGGCTATGACCCCCCTGGACCCCGGGGGCAACCCCACTTTCCACTCTCCTAGCCGTGCTCCTAGGAGGGATGGATTTGGAGGTGGCAGAGGGTAAGAATCCTACCCAGCGTTCCTCTGATAGAAGAGAGGCCCAGGGTCAGAGAGGAAGGTTACACGTGGCTTCTGTGTGATGCATTTGGTGGTACGCAAAGTGGACTTTGAACTTGCTGCTTCTGGGCTCTGGACAGCAACTCAGAGCCGCATCTCCCTCAGCTTTTAAATGGGAACAAAACTGCTAACTCAGAGTTGTGGTGAATGTCAAACGTGAACCCTGGCTTCTAGCCTGCGATTCCACACACTCTGAAAGGCCATTGTCAGATGTGCAGGATTTTCCAAGTGTACAACTTGGAGCTGGAACTGCGGATACTTGAATGTAACATTGAACTTCAGTCTAACTCTAGGGGCTGCTGGTTAGTGGTCAGTCAAAGAACAATAAACAATAAGGGAGCAACGACCTTCATTCCTTCATCTTGGTGGGTGGAACTCAGAACTGTGTTTGAAGTCTGGGGGAAGTCACTTAGAAGCGTATGTTAACAGCACCTCCTGCTTGCTAAGGCGGGGGAACCGCAAGGTAGGCATTCTTTAAAAGCAAGCTGAAAAATCCCAGGAAGCAAGGCATGTTTGGGGAGTGGACAATTCACAGCTAACGTATACACAGGCTTAAGGCAAAGCAAAGAGGGCAAGACTGAAGCCAGAGTCACCATTCTAGACCAAGACTAGCCCAATCAGCCAATCAGAGGCCTCGCCTGGTGGGCATCTGTGCCAACACCTGTTGGAACCAGAATATCTATTTACCATCCCAGAAAAAGCATTGTCAGAGACGAGACTGTCTGGAGTGATGCGTAAGCATTGGTAAAATCATCATCAGAGCACTACAAATAAACGCACACACCAGCATTCCCTGGACTAGTGGAAAAGCCCAACCCCCCCCAGGGGCATTTACACACAAATGGCTGGACAGGCTCGTGCCACGCTGAGTCTTGGCACCGGAACTCCTCCTAGGCAGATCGCACAAGGCAGATACCCTTCTGTCTGACAGCTGCGTTATCCAGACCCCAGCGTGGCGGAAACAGCACAGCAAATGGTTTCCAAACCCTGAGCACAGCTTCTCCTGGCCCCCGCTGTTCCCATCAATATCTCTGCCATGCTGCTCTCCCCACTGCAGGGCGTTCGTTCCCCTAGACCAGAAGACCCCTGCTCACACCTTGTGGGGTCAAGGGCCCCCGTGGCACTCATCATGGCTCAGTTCCCCCGGAAGCTTAAGACACAGGTGCTTTTAAAAAGTGGCAGAAGGGGGCTGCTGCCTCCCTCTCCAAACTAGCTACAGCTTCACTGTTGGTTGATATTCTGGGAGTTTCCCCCAAAGTGCCCCTAGAATGGAAGTGCTCCAGAACTCTCAAGCCGGAAGCTGCTTAGCAGGTCCCAAGTTTGCTTAGGGCCTCTACTTGAGTCTCCCGTTGGCCCATTTTTGAAGAGTTTCCTACTGGTTTTTGCAAAGACAACAAGCCCACAGTTAAGACATGCTTCTCTCTGCACATCCCTTCACCCCCGACACCGAGTAGCTACCTGGAGTCCTGTGGACCTGGGGGGTGAGGAAGGCGGGAAGGAGGGCTAGCGTTCCCAGAGGGGACTGCAAACAGCAAAGCTGTGGGGCTCGGGAGCTGACAGTGGAAGGAGAGAGGCCGGGACAGGGAAGCCAGGCCACTCCTCCTGCAGTTGTGTCCAAGTTCCCACAACCTGGAGAAGACTCAGGGGATCTGCCTCTGCCTCCTGAGTCACCGCAAGGGGCCACCGCGGGGGAGGGGGAGAGCCGGTCGGCCGGCCTCCCGTCTCTGGAGTGGGGGAGCGGGTGGGGGGGAGCGGAGGGAGCGGGTTCGCGCGGAGGGCAACTCACGGAGGAGAAGTTGTGCGGGCCGCAGAGCTCGCCACGGTACTTGCAGGAGAGCAGCATGTCCTCGAGCTGGTGGCCCAGGCGGTCCATGAAGGCGGCGCTGATGCCCTCGAAGTGGCGCGGCGGCAGGAAGAGGCGGAAGTCGGCCAGCTTGCGGAACCACTGGCGGCGCGGCTCGTCGCCCCGCAGCAGCTCGCTGACCAGCGGGCGCGCCGTGCGGTTGGGCAGCAGCAGCCCGAGCCAGTGGCCGGCGTAGTAGAGGTCCCCCTTGGAGAGGCGCGGGAAGCGCAGCGGGTTGTTGTTGCACACGGTGACGGCGGGGAAGGGCAGTTGGCGGCTCCACTCGCGGTGCACCCGCGTGTGCGACGGGAAGCTGAGCCAGTAGAGCAGGCGGTTCGAGGACCAGGACAGCAGCAAGCCCAGGGACGTGCAGAAGGCCAACACCCACAGCGCCCGCCGCTGGAAGGAGCCCCCCGCCGCCGCACGCCCGGCGCACATGTGCCGCAGCCCGTGCAGTTTAGCGCGGCTCAGCGACGGCCGCCCCCTGCGGGCGACCCCTGTCCCCTGCAGCGCCCGCTCGCGCTCGCCGCCCCGGCCGCCCCCGGGCTGCCCAGCCGCCGCCACCGCCACCGCCGCCGGCGCCGGCTCCTCGCGGGCCATGCGGAAGCGTCCCGGGCCGGTGAGCGCGGCCGCGGGCCGCCCAGCTCCGCCGCTCCGGCTCATTCATTCAGCCCGCGGCTGGCGGCAGCGGCGGCGGCCCCGGCCGGGCGGAGCCGCCATGGGAGTCCGCAGCAGCAGTGGAAGCAGCAGCGGCAGCCGCCGCGCGCAGCCCGCGCCAGGGAAGCGTGCGCCCGAAAGGAGCTCCGGTGGCGCGGCATGCCCGCCCGGCGCCGCCACCGCCGCCTCCGCGGGCGCCCGTCCGGGACGGAGCCCGCCTCGGCCCGCCGCCCCTGGCACGGGCCTCCCGGAGCGCCGCCCAGGCTCTCCTGGTCCCGAGTCCTGGAGGATGCCCGACGCCGGCCACTACCTCTCCAGTCCCTGGGCGCTGTGCCCGCCTCCCCTCGTCCTGGACCTCGGGGGACCCTGAGCTGAGTCCCCCCTGCTCCGCCTAACCCCAGCTTTTACGCTGGTCCTGGGAGAGCAACCACTCGGCCACCATGCCTGATTCGGACATCCCCAAGGACCCCACCGGCCCGGCCGGTGGCCCGCGGTGCTGGGACACTGGGGAGAAGGCGCCGAGGAACGAGCGCCCCCAGAGGCTCACGGCGGCTCCTGGCTTGGCGGGTGGGGTGGGTGTGTACTGGGGTGAGCGGTCGCCCAGCTGGCTGCTGTCCTCCTTCCCTTTCCTCCGGGACCCTTCTCGCTGCTCCTCGGGCTGCGCTCCGCCGAGACCTGCTAAGGTTCCCCCAAGTCCCGCGCCCGCGCCCTGCGTTGCGGTGTGCCCGCCCTCGCCTGGGGCCGAGGGCGTCTCAGGGTCCTGCCTGAGGCTGCTGGCCAGAGGGAAGTGTCGCTTCTCCGAAGTGCCCGGAGTCTCCAGAAAAGCCCGGCCTCGCCGTTCCTGCCTCTTCTTCTTCCTGTCCCAGTGGCGCCAGGAGCCGGGGACTGCGGAGCCCCGGCTACACCTCTCGGGGGTGACCCGGACTCGCTGCTCCGCGCTCCCGGTTCCTCTCGAGACTCCCAGCCCGCGGTGTCGGCGGCGCGGGCCGCGTTCCTCTCCCGGCTGCCCGGCCCTCCTCGGGCCCCGGGCGAACTTGGGCAGCAGCCGCGCGACGCTGGCGCGGCTGGGCTTCGGGCACCTGCTCCTCAGCTCGCTGGCCCCGCGGCTCCGGGCGGGCGGGGCGGCGGCGGCGAGCGCCGTGCGCTCTTGGATACGCGGTGCTGACGCGCGCGGCTCCTCCTCGCTGCATTTTAATTCTTGGCCACTGTGGCCGCTGCACACCGAGCGGGAAGCCTCTTGCTGGAGCCAGCCGGGTGGGGGATGCACTGCTCAGATGTGACGGGTTGTGCGGGCCGGCGAGAGAGATGCGGAGTAGAAACATTGCGTTTATGGGGGCCGTGTGTAGACAAGTGTGAGATCACTTCTGTGTGAGGTGGGCTGTCTAGTGTGGGCATTTGAGCAAGTGTGTGAGAGGGGCGTTAGGCACTGAGAGTGGGTGGGATGTACTTTGTCCGTGTGAACGGGCATGTCTGTGTATCTCGTGAATGCGAGCTTGTTTTGCAGATGATGTACTGTGCCTATCTGAGTGTGTGTAGGATAGCGTGATGGTGTGTATGCTCTGTGTGTGTGTATCTGTGCATTTAGGGGGTGGTGGGAGTGAACGGATGTGTTCATGTGTGGGTGGATGTGGTGTGTTTTGCACGTGAGTGTGTGTAGTGTGTAGATGAGGATCTGTGTTGAGGTGCCCGGAGCAGTCACTGGGTGTGTGGCAGTTTGAGCTCAGCGGGACAGCCCTGCCCCCTGCCGGAACCCCCTTAGGAGCTTCCGGTGTCCCTCAGCCACTTCCCTGGGAGGCTCTGCTGCTCAGGCCTGGGGCAGGTGGCCAAGTGCAGCTCTCCTGGGACATGGACAGGAGACTGCATCATTGCCATTCTCATAGCTGGGTTCCTAGAGCCAGCTGGCTGGTAATGCCACCCTTCCCTCCTGGACAGGCCCAAGGTCTTGCACTAAGACCTGGGCACTGTTGGACACTTTCATTTAGCTTTTTTTTTTTTTTTAACATTCTGCCTTGGTGTGTTTGGAAGGATGGGTAGAGCATGTGGTGTACTGCTAAATTCATTTCACACATGAGACTAGGGAGGCCAAGTACTTGCCCAAGGTCAAACAGCCCCAAAGTGGTGGATTAGGATTCCATACCCAGGTCCCCAAAACCCTGGTTCTTTCTGCTGCACCATGGGGCCTTACGGTTTGCACTTGGCGGGGCCAGGCGCCTTGAGGCCAAGGCTGGAGTCTTGCTCGTATGGCTGCCTGGCAGTGTGGATAGGTCTCTACCCATATTTCCCAAATGATTGACTCACCGAGGCCTCACCAGGACAGGGAGCACTTCCAGCCTTATTATTCCATGAGATAAAGGAGCTTTTCAGGCATTTTCCAGAGAGTAGAGTTTGATGGTGGGGGGCGGGGGTGGTAGAGACAATGTGACAGGATGCTGAAGGTAGGAAGGCACCCCAGGGAGCCTGGGGGACCTGGGGCCTGTAGGATTTGGATTTGGGCCTGAGATGTATTACTTTGTGATGATCCATTAGAGGTGGTCCAGGCAAATGTGCTGGTGAGCATCAGCTGTCTGAGTGGTGCTGGGGGGGCTTCCCTCCCCCATGGACCCGGAGGGCACACCGTCAGCATGGCGGCCCCTGGAGAAGAGGACATCTGAGCACCCCTCCCACACACACACACCCCTGGAGGCCCTTCTCATTCACCTGGAGAAGAAACTATTGAAGTTGGTTTTTGCCAAAATTCTGCTTTGGATTTGGTTCCTTGATAATACCTGTTGCTGGCTTTGGGGGAAAGTCCTGAATCTGCCAGTTTTATGGGGCATCTAACAAAGGCCCACACACTAGTGCTCCCAGCCCGGTCCTATCTGTCTGGGGTAGGGGGTGCCACAGTGACAGATATCCTGGCCAAGGTGAGACAACCTTGTGATCTCAGTGAAGATAGTGACGAAGCAGCCAGGGCAAGCACGTGACATCTTCCAGCACCGTAGCCCTGGGGTGGCATGGAGCTCTGTCCTGTAGAAACCTTTAGGACCTCTCATGTTTCTGATTTGTTCAGCTGTCATGGGTTTTTTCTTTCCTTGGCAGTTTCCCCCTTGAAATGTACACATGCTGCTTTGGGTTGCCTGAGTGTCTTCTCTGCCAAGGATTTTCCTGTTAATTCTCCATGGGCTCCATGGGTCTTGACACAGAAATCCAGAGGCAGGCACAGGGATGGCTTTCTTTTTGGTGCATGTATGCAGTGCGTTTCCTACACTGCCTGAAATCCCCCACCCGCTTCCTGACAAATACATTGACCAATGCTGTGCAGTTCTGCTCTTTCTTCAAATCCCAGCTGAAGCGTTGCCTCCCAGGTAACTGGACTGACACCTCCATCATAGTCCTTGCCATAGCACTTCGCCATGGCTTATGTCCAGGCTTTTCTTCTGGACGTGAACCCTGTGAGGACAGGGATCACTTCTCACTCCCATTTGTGTCCTGACCTCTTAGCGCAATGCCCTGGGACACTGACAAAACACCCTGAGACAGGGAAGAGGATAAAGGAGCTAAGATTTCTTGAATATTTCTGTATGCCAGGCACTGAACCAGGCACAGAGACAGATTGCCTTTAATTTCTCACTCCAGTTTTGCAAGGAGGTACTTTTTGCCCTCTTCATATAATTTTTCAACCAAGGGCATGGAAAGCAGGAATTGAACTCAGCTCTGATTCATTCCATAGTCCAAGATTTTTCTTCTCCATCACACTTCTTTCAAAAGTAATATGATTAAAAGAATAATAATAATAATAATAATAATAATAATAATAATAATAATAATAATAATAGTATAGGGCTTTCTAAGCACTAGGACCTGTTGTAAGTGATTTACACTAAAAACAAGTGTCATAAATGTTCTAAATGTTTAATCCTCAAAATAATCCCAGGAGGTAAATATTATTATTTTTCTCTATTTCAAAGAGGAGGAATCCTTACCACAGAGAGGTTGAGTTACTCACCCTAAGCCACACAGCTTAAGCAGGAGTGCAGCCTCTGAATGTGGGCAGTCTGGCCCCATCCCCTGTGCTCTCAAATGCTTCCCAGACCATCTCTGCCCTCAGAGCCACACTGGTGTGACAATTCACGTGAATTAGCTTTCCCATCCTTGCAAACCCACTTGGCCGGAAAAACAAATTCACGAGGCAGAGCATGAGTGGACCCATGTGACCTAGCCACCCAGAAGGTAGAATTTAACATTGTGATTTCCCATTAATAAGCTTTTAAGAAAATTTCCCTTTGCTTGTTTATCTCTAAAACATCTGTCACTCCGCACCTGGCCTCCTGGCCTTATGTGTGCCAGCCAGCCCACATTCTTGATATGTGACCACCACCACCAATTATAAGCTCTTCCTCCCATGAAGTGAGTTTGTTGGGGGGTCCAATTTAGGTCCATGTGATTTTCTGGTTTTATGATCCAGTTTTTGGAGCTGACACTTGTTGGCTTGATCACGCTTCACTGGACCTCCCGATATTCCTGCTGACCCAAAATCCCTACGACTCAGAGGCTTGGTTTTAGAAAAATATCAGAGCTACCACCTAACCCTGGTCTTAGGAATCCCTGCTACACTCCCAATCAGTGACAGTCCGCGGGTAACCGATTCTACTCTGAAACATCTGGCAGTGTTTAAAGTGAAGAAGCTTCCAACAAATCAGAATTGGTCTCTTTGCCAGTTTCCCCTAATTTCTCCTTTGGGGAGCCACACAAAATAAGCTTGATCTTTCTTTCACATGCGAACCGTTGAATACGCTTTATAGAATCAAAGTACATCAGTGCTGAATGGTGCTCTAGCAGTCAAGCTACCTAGCAAAGCCTTCAAGATAGTCTTTTCTCGTCCAGGTCAATGCCACCTGTTTCTTCACCTGTTTCTCCTGTTCTCTCTGCTCTTGGGATGCGATCTTGGATGTTGGTGTCTTTAAAAATGGGAGCCTTCAGTTCAACACAGTGTGAGCTCACCAAGCTCTTTACTCTAGACCTGGTCCTTCTGGGCCCTGACCTTCCTTCTGATGGTCATGGATTCCCTTTGTCCTCTCACCCCTGGGAGTTAGTGGAAGTGATGGGTGGGGAGAGGGAGAGAGGTGGCAGTAACAATGGGTTCTAAGTGTCTCTGCTTAGGATGCCATGTGCTTTCTTGTAGGACTCATGGGATAAGAGTCAACATGACTTCTAGTCTTAGACTTCATTGATACGATGGGGCTGGTGGGCTTTTGTGGGTTTGCCTGTGAACCTAAATATCTCGCTTTCTCTCCTTCTTTGTCTTTCTTTTCCGTCTCTGTCCTGCTCTTGGCTCTCTATTGCTCCACCTCCCTGTCTCCCCTTCTTCTCTTTTCTCCTTCTCTTCCCCTCCCCATCCGTTCTCCTCCCTGCAACCTCTGCCTGAATCCTAGTGGTCCTCTCTGATGCCTTCTTAGCCTGTGCTACTGGTGGTCCCTGGGCTCATCGAGGTGGCTGTAGTGTCCCAGGACCTCAGCCCGTGTCCAGTAGTCTTGATGGATGGGGCTCTGATGCCGGGGGAAAGAGCGAGGAGGACTTCACCAGGGTTTTAGTTACGCATTGCACACTCAATTCCTCCACCCCTCCCAGCCTCCCTCCGGGAGGGCTGGCACCGGAGCTGCCATTTTCACACACTTCAGCATCTCCTCTGCTTCTCCCGCTGACCCTGGGCTTTCTTGTATTATACTTGGCGAATGCTACTTCTCTCTTCTTTTTGGCTCTTTCTTAGATTCTCCAGATTTTTTTTTTTTTTTGCATTTTTGGTCATCCTCATTTTACTGGAGTTCAAGCTCTCAACTACTTATCCTTCACTGGCACTAAATCCTAGGGGTAAGAGGACAAACAGTGGCCCACAACCGCCAGATGCAACATCGGGACTGGAAGGACCAGGTCCACAGTAGAGGACTGGTAGGCTCACGCTCTGCTGAAGCCCTGTCTGAGCTCCACCGAAAATGGCAAACCCTGAAGCGTGGGAGGAGTGAAAGTAACCTGGAAGCTAACTGAACCCCTTCACTCTTGGGGGAGAAAGGGGAAGTCCAGAGAGGGGAGTGGCTTTTGCTAGAAATTGCACAGACTGATATTGATAACCAGAGAACCAGAATCCAGATACCAACTTCTGGTTCATTTTCTGATCACCCTATGGAATAACTTTTTTACAGCCCATTTTGAAATCAGCAATGTATTCACACAGTTCAAAAACGACAAAGGAGTCTAGTAAAAAGACTCTCTACCCCTCCCCTCCCCCAGCACCCGTTTTTCCTGCCTCGAGGCAACTAATGCTATGCCGTATAATCTATTAATGATACTTATGAATATACATATGTGTGTAAGAGTCTCCGTATGTCTCCCTTTTCTCACACAAATGGTTGCATTCCATGAGTACCATTTCGTAGAGTAATTGTATTCCGTGTTCTTCACACCTTTTTTTCTCTGTATTTGCAGTTATTTTATGGTTGCCTTCCTCTGGCACCTCATTCCAACTTCTGTTATTTTCCTCAACTTCTCATTTCCCATTGTCCTGCTCTCCCATCCAAAAAGGACAGTGGGTCCTGTGACAAGCTAGTACACAGAGCTTGCCATTTTGTTATCAGATTTTTGTTAACCCTTTGCTAGATACACTGAGGATGAAAGCTCTTGTGTGGATAATCTCAAATAGCAGGTAATGCAGAGATGTTTTCGTTTGCCTCTGAAGTGTATTACACAAGTCATTTTGCATAGGATTTAATTTTCAGGTCGTATTTTCTTTAGACTAATTGTAGCACACACACACATACATAATTGAGTGCCCTGAGCATACAGCTCTTGTTGGTTTGGGAATATGGTCCAAATATGCATTGGTTGGCAGAGAAAGCCAGTTTGGGATTCAGAAGTTTCTGTGACTAATATATAGAGTGGCTAAGAAACACCATGGTGAGAAACAGAGAGCATCCATGCCAAAAGTGATCTTAATGAGCATGCAGTTAAACAGAAGAGAAAATTGATGTACACAGTTTAATGACTTGCCCTGGTCACTGGGAAGTTGATTTTATGATGGTGATGATGATGGTGATAATGATGATGATGATAATGACGATGATGGTGATGGTGATGATGATTGTGATGGTGAAGTGATGATGATGATGATGTGATGATGATGAGGATAATGATGATGATGGTGATGATGATGACGTTGGTGATAATGATGGTGATGATGACTGTGATGGTGATGATGACTGTGATGGTGATGTGATGATGATGCTGATATTTGAAAGCTAATGTTAATTGAGCACTAACTATGTGTCAACACTGTGCTCAGTGAACATGCCATAACTCACTTAATCCTCAAGGCAACCATATGAGCTCTGTATCACTATTATAGCTCTTCTACACACGAGGGAACTGAAGCAGAGACTGGATAAGCAACTTGTTTAGTCAGTGGCTGGGTTCAAACCCAGGCATTCTGGCTCGAGAGTGCAGGATTTTAATTAGGTTGGGGGTAATTAGCTGAAATGATGACTGCAGTGGCTATCGATTGATCACCTAGTCCGTGCCGGGCACCGGGAATGCAACGTCTACTCAGACATAACCCCTGTCTTCGCCGGTGGTCTAGTTGGGGACATGGGTAAGAAAATAGATACTTCTAAATAAAATACGATAAATGCTGTGTCAGAGATGAGTACGGTATATTGGGAGGGTCCCGAGGAGGGGGCTCCCCTCCATTGGTCTGACAGCTATCATCATACACATTTCCCACTGAGTCTCTACATTCATTTTCATTTTTTCACCCCAAATCATGGAGAACTGTGGGACTCTCTCTACGGGGACCAACCTTGGAGTGAGGATCTGCAACCAGAGGCAGTACCAGCACCGGCCCACACTGAGGAGCCCTGATCCATGACGTCCACGTATCCGCAGCCACGTCCTCCTGACATGGGTTTTTGTGTCCCCAGTGGTGTCCAGGTGACTCGTGATGGTTACTTCCTAAGTGCAGGCCACATCAATAATTAATCTCTCTCCTTCCCCCAGTGTCGCCTTACCTATTCGAGGTTTAGGCTTGAATGACTGGGGTCTTGGTTGTAATTTTGGCCATAAAGTTAGCAGGGCACTGGAGCTTTGCACACTTTTCTACCCAATTTCCTCTCCCATATACATAACAAAACTCTCATTAAAACAGTTTAGCATAATAACCTTCACCAGTAGTTACCATCCACTCAGATTACAAAAAGGCAGGCAGTTAAAATAGGATTTAATGACATATAAAACCCCAGGTACAATTAGGCATTTAATTCACAATTCCTCGACTGGCCCCTTCACTGTGTTCAGTCGTGACTTAGTCTCACCCCGGCTCTCACCTCCCCTCCGGGAGCGCTAAGTAACCCTCCGCAGTGACTCAGAGATCTAAGGCTGGGTTGATTTGTCAAAAGCCTCCTTCAGGGCTGTTTTCCCTCCAGCCACAGCTTTTCCCTGTCTCAGCCTCTGTCTAGCAGTTTGTTTACTTTTTTCCCCTTATAAATAACCTGGCCAAACCACTACCTCGGGTTTCTCTCCTCCTGGTTTATCTTGCCTGTCCACCCAAAGCGGGAACAGAATAGGGTGGGGGGTGGGATGTCATACATTCTCTTGCAGTGGTGTGGACCTGAGTGATCATCCAAACAGAAGACAAGGGAGAGGGGGACAGGACAGGGAAGGTAGGATGGAGGTGGGGGTGGTGAGGGAGGAGAGGAGAAGAGAGGAAAAGAACACAAGGGCACCAACCGTGTACCTACCATACTATTATGGGCACCATGTACTATTCTTCCCAACAACTCTCCCAGGTCAGGAATATCATCTCATTTTACTGACGGGGACATAGAAGCTGTATCTTTCCAATCTTATTCTCTCTGTTGCTAGCTTAAGCATGGCTTAAACCATAATCGCCCAATGCAACCATTCACTGAGCTAGGTGTCAGGCACTGAGTTAAGCCTCATTTTCAGGATAAGGAAAATGAGGCTCAGAGAGGTGAAGTTACTTTCCTGGGGTCACACAGAGTAAGTCATACAGTAGCAGAGTCAGGATTCCAACCCAGGTCTGACTCCAACATGTCAGTCATTATCAGAAAGGCAAGACATTGGGAGTTCGGAAAGAGGAAAGATAACGTGAGTGGCAGCATAATTCGGAGTTTTGCAAAAGCCCTTTGGGAGGTGAAGGAAGTGAAAACAGAAGCCAGGCTCTCAGTATCCGCTGTGCACCCGAGCTAGATTCTTCCCAGCTTCGGTGTGATGCCATTGTGGGCAGAGCTAAAACTATACAAGCCTAGTGGTGGGAAAGAGGCTTAGGGAAGGACCTATGGGTACAAGTGCCAGGCTTACTTGTATTTAAATAAGTTAGAGAAAGCCTCTCTCAGCATGGAAATGATCTTATACACTGAGAGCCACCATATGGTTCAAAGTAGGAACTCATTGTTACAAACCGCCAGCTTTCAGCCAATCCTCCTTTGTGCCTCTCCCTCCCTCCCTCCCTCTTCCTTTTCCTTCCTTCCAGATCTCAGACTTGCTTTCTCCTTTTAATCGATACTTCTCTAGCCCAACAGTGCTTACGTTTACTCATTCAATATTTCTCAGCAGCCTACAGCCCTAACACACAACATTAGCTTCAAAACAGCTCTCTGAAAGTGCTGGGAGTTAGGAAGGCAAGTTCATAAGCTCGGTGTGCAATAAAGAGCACGAAACAGTTCATACCCTTTGACCTGGTAATCCTACACCCTGGTGGGTTCCCCAGGGAAATAACCCAAAGCACAAAGGTGCTCGAAGTGAGGCTTGCCACGCGGGAGAAAAACAAACAAACAAATTAAAATCAGTTCACATGCCCAAAGCTAGAGGAACGGCTGAGCAAATGATGGTGACACTATGTCCTTGGAAAATGATGTCATTTTAAAAGAACAGGACAAGGATGCCCATGCATTTTGTTAGAGATGAAACAGCACTGAGTAAAGAGATCTGAGCACAGAGGGCTCCCCCAGCACTCCAGGGAAACAGCTCTTTGTTCATGAACAACAGTCGGAGGAGAACTAGGAGAGACAAGGTTTACTAACAACTAGGTTCTTTTGGTAAAATTACTTAGATTTTAGACAAACAGACAAAATGCAAGCTGAGCAGAGCCAAGCTTGGGAAGCAGGCCTGTTGGAAGAGGAAGATTTTCTGTCTCTATACAGTGGTATCCCTGGGGTAGGGGCCACCGTAGCCCTGCACCTCTTGGCCAGCTCACCATCCCCCACCCCCGGCACCACCCACCCGTCAAGGAATGTGAGCCACAGGTGCCGCCCTGATGGGCTGCCTACCATCACCATGAACCATGCCCACTCTTGCATGTTCCTCCTGGTTTCTGCCTCCCGGATACCCCTCCTCCCGCATTATCAGGTTCCACAGGATCCCCGCCTTAGTCTCACTCCCTTTTGAACAAAACCCCAGCAATGACTCACACGATAGATGCTCCGTGACCACACAGTGACCCATAATAAAAACTGACTCAGAGGCTAACTGTCCCCAGTGAGGGAGAGGTGTTTGGATGAGGATGGCTCAGAGATGCTGCTTTCCTTGTGTCCTTTCTGGGGGCTCTGCCTCTGTGCGACCTCCCTCTGACTTGTGGTTAAACCCACGGCGGGCTGATTTGATCTGGTGCGCTTGACCCTGGCTGGACCTCAGCGGTGCGAAGGGTGAGCACTTTCTCCAGCTACACCATGCTTCTGCCTTTAATTCTGGTTGGAATTCTCCTTGGTCTTGGCACCCATAATAGTCTTCTTACCAGTTTAGAGGCAATTCAAGAAGATAAGGAAAAATACCGCTGGAGCAGTCACAATGCATGTTCCCAAACTAAAAAAAAAAAACAAAACAGTAGTCTTAATTAATTGAGGAGAGTAACGTGGCAGGCATAGTGCTAGGAATTTTGTGCCAAGGAGGAATCTGAGGCTGAGAGACATCAAGTGGGTTATTTAAGGTCAAACTCAGGTTTTGCTGATGTTAAAATCTACCCCCCTACCCCCGTTAAACGATACAGGCTTCCAGGCACCAAAGATACCATCACATAGTTTAAGCATGAGTGAGCCTTTGCTTTATGTACAATCTTGATAACATGCTTGGTTATTTGTTTTTCAGGCTCTCGGGTGAACAGAAATACTATACATTGTGAAAAGAAATAAGTACGATTAAGATTCAAGAGCGCTAATGGCCAGAATATATAGACAAAGCCTGACCACAAAGGAGAAGACAAAACAACTATAAAAACAGATAAAAGGACCAAAAAAAGATGCCACTTAATGTTGGGCAAACGCCACATGTTTCCAATCGTCCTGAATCTTTTAGCCTCAAATAATAGTTGGAATTTACAATGATGGCCTTGAGTTGCCAAGATTACATTTTGTTCTGTATCATTTGCATAAGAATATGTGAAAGGATGGGATATTTTTCAGGAGTTTTGGCCAAATGGTTCCATTAAAAAAAAAAAGTTGTGGTGCTCAAAGGAATAAATAAATCTTTAACTCTTTGAAACGTTGGCTGTTCAGAAAAATGTCTTATTTCCTTGGGAGAGAAAGTCTGAATGACAAAGGTTCAGTTTTTTCATTGGTCCACTGTTTCAGCCATCACTTTGAACAAAGTTTCCCTGTTGTCATTTTGTTTGATGTCCAAACCGTGGATCGACACATGACTTTAACATCCCCAATTGGTTACGTTGCTGCTGGTTGGGTTATGCTGCAGGTGTTTAGTTGTTCTATAAAAGGGAGTTTCATGGTATTTAAATGTTTCTATTTCTTCTCTGTTTCTTCAACTAAAAATAATGACAGACAAATTTTTACCTCGTTTTTTTTTTCCCTGCAGAAAGAAACAATAAAAGAGAAATGGAATTCCATTTGAGAAACAGGGCTATCATTTACGTCTCATGAAAAACATTTCAGGGGAGGATATAGCTCAAGTGGTAGAGTGCGTGGTAGAGTGCATGCTTAGCGTGCAGGAGGTCCTGGGTTCAATCCCCACTACCTCCATTTAAAAAAAATAGTAAGTAGACCTAGTTACCTCTCCCCTGCAAAAAAAAAAAAAAAACAAAAAACAACAACAAAAAAACCAGAAACATTTTAGGGTTTTGTTCTGTAGGACTTGGAAATCTTGTGCAATCAGGGATAGAATTTTGACTTCTAGGCTGGTATCAGAAATCAGAATATTTCAACTAATGGAGGATGTGTATTTGCTTTTGGAATGCAAACTTCCTCTGGAGGGTTTTGTGTGTGTGTGTGTGTGTGTGTGTGTGTGTGTTTCCTTTTTCATACACATACTGATTGATAGTGAGAAATGTGAAATATCCTGCTTTGCAAATTATTGACAATATAGCCTATTAAATTTGGAACTGGAATTTTACCCATGGGAAGGGAGATTTCATTCATAAATTCTAAGTCCTTTTTGTACCTAGAAATCTTAGAATCATCCTCAAGTAAGCCCTCACCTCCGCACCCCTACCACCTTCTATCTGTCACTAAAGGCGGTCGATTCTGTCTGTAAATGGTCCTTAAGCCCACGGGCTGTGCTCCGTGATCCGCGATCCGTTTTCATGGTCGCTAACGCGGTTCAGGCCCCTCTGGTCTAGAGCTTACCGCCTCCCCTGTTAGTCTAGCTCTTAACTTGGCCCCTTGCCTTTGATTTCCTCCCTCTCCAATCTATTCCAGATCTGACCATTCTAATTATGTCATTCTTCTGCTTAAAATTCTTCTGTGGCTCCCCACTGCCTGTGGCAGAGCTTCGCGGCCCGTGTGTTGTGTCACACGATGGGTTACAGGGAGGGTGGGTGCTGATCCTCATAGCCTCGGGGACACCCGAGCAGGCTCGGAGAAGCAGGAGCCCCAGGGGCTGCTCAGGGCCACAGCATTGTCCCTTTGCCCCAGTATGCTGTTTAGAGATGACCTATTTGGATCTTGAAAAGAATTCCAGAAAGTTCTGGGAAACCCTCGCTTATAAAACCCTTCTCACTCTGGCCCCATTTGCTCCACCAGCCCCTCCTGCTACTTCACTTCCTACCCCATCAACAGCCTTCTGAGTCTCTTGCTTTTCCATCTTAAATCCATGCCACATTTTTGCAACTTTATGACTTTGAAGTTGAGGCCCCGAAGATATCTTCCCCTTTTCTCTGCTTGGTGAACTTGTCACTTTTGAGAGCCTGCTCACCCATTCCCCTCTCGGAAGCTCTCCCTGGCTTCTGTGAACAGGATGAACCAGTTCCTCCGCTCCCCTCCAACACAAGCTGGACAGGGGAAATTGGGAAAGTTACTTAAAGTCTCTGAGTCTTAATTTTCTCATTTGAAAAATGGAGATAATAATATCTGCCTGGCAAGGTTAGCGTAAAGATTAAATAAAATAACATACGTAAAGCATTTAGCACCGAGCTTGGAGTATAGTAAGCACTCAGTGAATATTTGCTGAATAATAAATGGTGTCATTAACTAGCCGACTTTGCTGGTGCCCTTCTGCCATAATTACGCAAGGGTGGTTCACTCCTCTTTTAAGATCGTCCTGTGCATCTTGGTGCAATAGATTCGACTCTGCTAGGGTGTCAGCTCCATGAAAGGCAGAATCTTGCGTCTGTCCACTGGTGTACCCTATAGCCACACTCAACAGGGTCTGGCCCGTAATAGACCTTGAAAATCTTTGTTGATTGTTTGCCGTCCTGTTTCGGTTCCTGTGTAGGTCAAATGGAATGACGTACATGAAAGACTTTGGAAGTACACACATCTTGCCAGTATAAGTCCAGGAACTGCCCCCTCACTGACACTTGCAGTCTCAAGACGGATGCTTGGACTGAGCCGCCAGCATGTGAACGTGCTTGCAGATTCCTGTTCCGTGGTGTGGCACACCAGTTCTGGATGCAAAGTGCTAGAATTTTTCTTGGTTGGACAGAGATAACCAAGGCAGACATTCTATTTGTATTGTTACCTTTTGAAATAGATGCCTGAAGAGAAAAGTTATTTATGAATCTGTCAGCTTCAGCTCTTAAAGGCTTTAGCAGAGATGTGGTTCTAGATATTATGTAGCTAGCTAGGGTTCTCGTACCCCAGCTCTCCAGACTGGGGTGCGATCATTATCAAGGAAGAGGAAGTCGCCTTGGGAAGGGCAGGTGAGGGGACTCTGGGTGGGCTTCCCTTCAGGTGAGAGCAGGCAGCTCCTTGGCCATCAGCCAGTCCAATCTCCTTGGTCCAATTTGTAGATAAGGACATTGAGGCCCAGAGAGAGTCAGTGACTTGTCCCAGGTCACACAGCCAGCTCTGGGATCCCCCTTCAACATTCCTTCCTTTCTCTTTGCTACAGTGGCTGTAACAGAGAGAGGAGGAGGGGTTCCAGGCACAGGAAACAACACCACTTGAAAAATACCGGATACATGGAATCTATGTAAGGGCTCCATTCATACATATTTGGTAGCTCAGGTCTGAACAGAGGCTGAGAAATGACAGCTCTCTGTGTATGATTGTGAGTGAACACAGATAAGGTATAAAGACCAGACTGTGTGTGTGTGTGTGTGCACATGCACTTTATGATTTAGCTTATAAAGAGGACTTTATTTTATTTTTTGTTTCATTTGTGGGAAATTTGGGTAGAAGAAGAAATATAATAAGAAGCTTCTAGAGATTTCGTTTCTCAACGGGGAGTGGAATGGGTTGAGGGTGGGAAGGAGAGGAGGCAGAGACACCATTGCACTTTTTGCTGCTTGAGTTGATGGGGGAGGTGGTCTGGGCACAGTGGTGATGGTGAAATGGAAAGAAATATTCCCACAGAAAGGAATGATTAAGCGCCACATGCAAGAGGCAGAGGGAAGGTAGAATCATCATGAGATTCCTTAACGAAGAAATGGTAGCAACTAATCAGGTGCTGAGGCCACAAAGTGAGAATCAGACAGGGAACAAGGCTGATTGCAAATATCCCTGAAAATGCCAAAAAGGCCAAAAAGACAGAGAATTTTATTTCAACGAACCAACTTCAGCTTTAATAACAGGGGTTTCTGGACTGGAATTGAGAACCAAACTAATTAGGGAAGGAATGACTCTGGCTTTCATCTTATTACTTAAGAAATCTCTAAGTTGATGTGGTTTTTTTCCCCTGATCAGATGGTGTTTACTCTTAACAACCATGCGCAGGTCCTTTAAGCCACCGCATTGACCTCCTCCCCATCCTGCGATGGGAGGCAGGCCTTTCCAGACACGCCAGGCCCAGGTTCCAGACAGTGGGCTTGTTTCTTCCTGCTCTATGGTCCGTGCTCTTTCTCCGGAACCTTCTCTCACCTTACCCAAGTCATTTGGACGTGACATTGGAAGTTCTTTCCATCATGATTTCCAAGCCCCTGCTGGGTGGCCTTATTTAAACACCTTTTCTGGTGTTGTCTAGAGCTAGTCTCGCCAGCCTCACGATCATAAATCAAACTCTGGTTGTGGCGCCGGGCCCAGGAGCTGGCCTACTGCAGGTGTTTAATAATTGTGTGTTGTTGAGTGAATAAACGAATGAATGAAGGATGAGTGACAAAAGGGAGGAAGGTAGGAGGGCAGGAGAAATAAATGGAATAATTTTATTCTACTGATAGATTTAAGCTATAGGATACCAAAGCACGTGGGTGAGCTGGTTGATTTCTGGTAAAAGGCAGTCCCACCAACATATTTTTAGGGAAGGAAAAAAATTGAATAAATAGTTTCAGTGAACTGGTCAATCCATTCAGTGACAACTATCCATGTTCTTTGTCAAGGAGACATGGTCTGAGCTGCTTTGACATAGAGGAGTTTGGCACTGAAGTGGCCACCAAGTGCACATGTTGAAAGGACCCCCACTGATTAGGGGCTGATGAATTCCCGTCACATTGCAGCTGGGGGTAATGAAGTGGCCACTGACCACTTGATTGAATCACTATCTTCCACGGCCACTGTCTCCTGATGCTGCCGCTACATCTCAGATCTTTGGTCAGTTCTCTTCTCTGCCACTGCTCCCTTCTTTCCTTCTTCCTCCCCTTCCTCCCCTTCTCTGCTTACTGCTCAAATACTGACTTTTGAAACTCCTGGCTAAATATGAGATTATCTGTAGACAGCTATCTTTTACCTCCATCAAGTCCATCAAAATGATGGTGAAACGAAAAAAAAAAAGAAAACGCTTTCAAAGACAAAGAGAAGATATCAGTGGATTCAATATTTCAATCCATTCTTGAAAGGCATGGTGTAAATGGCAGGACAGAGGAGCTGTGAGCTAAAGTGCTGGCAGAGAGAGAGTCCCATGAGTGAGCCGAGCTGGTCCACTCAACAGAATTCCTGTACTTAGGTGCCTCTTAGGCAGCTTGAAATTAGTCCCAAACTGAATTCATCATCTTTCTCCTTCTCCTCCTCTACCTTTTCCACCATCTCCATCATCACCCTTCCTCCCCTCCTCTCAGTGCATCCTCTCCTCCTGTGGTCCTTATCCCAAACAATGGCACCACTGACCACAAAAACCAAAGCACAACCTCTGATGTCCATCCCTCGAAACCCATCACATAGACATCTATATGTGACACAAGTCCTTCCACAGTGCCAATACCTGTTCTTGTAACTGTTACTCCATTGGATCACGAGCTTTTAGAAACCGTTTCATTCTTGACAGTAATCTCAAAGTGGAGCACATGCTTGGCACATACTAGGCACTACATTAAAAGCTGGTAAGGAATCCCTATCTCTGGAGGATGTTTTGTACCTAGAATAGCATCGCTTGCTCTTTCTACCCCACGGAGTCAAGCAAGATGATGCCTTTACAATGGAATACTACTCAGCCATAAAAAAGAATAAAAATAATGCCATTTGCAGCAACATGGTTGGACCTAGAGACGTCCAGTGAAGTAAGCCAGAAAGAGAAAGAAAAATACCATATGATATCACTTATATGTGGAATCTAAAAAAAAAAAGACACAAATGAACTTACTTGCAAAACAGAAATAAACTCAGACATAGAAAGCAAACTTACCATGGAGGGAAGGGGGGGAGGGATAAATTGGGAGTTTGAGATTTGCAGATACTAACTACTATATATAAAATAGATAAAACAAGTTCATACTGTACAGCACAGGGAACTATGTCAATATCTTGTAGTAACCTATGATGAAAAAGAATATGAAAAGGAATATATGTATGTACATGTATGAATGAAACATTATGCTGTATACCAGAAATTGACACAGCATTGCAAACCGACTAGATGTCAATTAAAAAAAAGAAAAAAAAGTTTCAAAATTGAGTGGCAGAACAACATTGCTGCAGTATTAAACTATCCTGTGGGAGTATGTTGCATTACTCCAGTATTAATACTCTATATTATTATAATACCACTGTCTGATTCTTGTCCACTGAAGCCTGGGTGTTTTGATCCCTGTGGCATGTCTTAACCTCTTTGATGCCCATCTGCATGCCCAATCCGTGGTACGCAATGACATTTATGCTCAGGGAGGCAGGCGGTATGGGGAATGGTGGTACTTGGGAGTCTGGGTTCGCGTTCCATTATCTGCCATGGCTCACCCAGTGACTTCAGGAAAGTCACAGGGACTCGTCTCTGGGACCAGGTCTTTTATCTTTAAGATGACACAGTTGGGCTAGATAACCTCTAGGACTGGGTTTCTGTAAGACCCCCACACACCTGAGCTGATCATGAAGCTCAGATTCAACCCCATCTTCGGAGCGATCCTGCACACCAACATTGCCTCCTTCATTCAGGGAGCAAATGCGCATCGGCAAGGACGCAGGTTAGGGACCGCGGGGCTGATCTGAGGGAGCAGCCGGTGCTTTCATCCTCAGGCTCCGAACCTGGGGGGAACGTGCTTCTGAAGCAGCTGGACCCTGGCTGTGCGTCGGTTTGATCCTTACCTTGTAGCTTCTGCTGTTCTCTGTGTGTGTGTGTTTTTTTCTAGAAGGGGAAAATTACTCAAACCAGTCCAAGAGACACAGTCTTCTCTCGGAACACACACCTGCTGATTTCAATGGTGTTTGCTGTACACAAGATTGCTTGGGGGCTGGGAGGCAAACTTTTCTTATTTCTTTATATAGAAAAAAGAAAAATTGCATTTTTGTCTTAGCATTACTTGTCTGGTTCAAGGGCTAGAGCTTTCTGGAAAATCACCAAGCCTGATTTTCCAGCCTCTGGTTAGACAGGCAGAAGGATAAAAGCAGGCCTGCCGGAGCCCCGCCTGGGTTCAAAAGACTTAGGGAGGAACACCGTGCTGCTCAGACTCTCTGCATGGCTCTGGCTCCATCGTAGACTTGGGGAGCAAGAAGAGACAGGGGACACGTCCCTAGCTGGGTACCTGTGGTGGACAAGGTGCCACCCTGGTTGCTTCACATCTCATTTGATCTTTTCAGCTATGCTTCTGGGTCTCTAAGGAGGAGGAACCTATGTCACAGATACAAGGACTGACACTTGGAGAATTAAAGTAACTTACTCAAGTTTCCACATTAAACCTGGGATTTGAATCCAGGTCTGTTTGACTCCAAAGTCGGTGCTCTTTCTGCTAGATCATTTGCTTCCCCATTCACAGTCTGGTTGCCCCTAGCAATTGTTTGGAGGCAAGTAGGGTGGTGTGTTTGCAGCGAGGAGGGGGTAAGTCAGGATAGGGGCATGCGGAGCAGCCAGTCTCTCTGAGCATACATTTTTCTCATTGGCAGGAAAGTGCTGATTCGTCATGTATCTGTTTGCCCCACTAGGATTAGAGAATCTGAGAGTCCAGGAGATGAAGAGAGAGCTGCTTCTCATCATGCTTATGGAGTTCAACTCATGAGAACCCTGAGATGCAAGTAGAAGCAGGGTCATAGGCAGCCCAGAGACCCAAAGGAGAGCGGAGGTTTGCCTGTGAAGACAGAGACGAGATGCTCCTGCCATAAGCTGCATCTCTAGGTTTCCCCCTTCATCCACTTCTTATTCTGTATGCTTTCTTTGGAGAATTTGTGATCACAACTCGTGAGTGAAGTGATGACTTCTAAACTGCAACTTCTACCAAACCTTGCTTCTGAGTTCTAGGTCTGTACGTGGGACGCCTTTTGTCCACTCCATTGGCTGTTCCCCAGCCAGCTGAAATTTGGCGTGACCAATACCGACCTCCTCAGCTTTTTTTTTTTTGCATCGTCCAAATTTATTTTATGTATTTTTTTTAACATTTTTATTGATTTATAATCATTTTACAATGTTGTGTCAAATTCCAGTGTTCAGCACAATTTTTCAGTCATTCATGGACATATACACACTCATTGTCACATTTTTTTCTCTGTGAGTTATCATAACCTCCTCATCTTTTTCTCCCAAACACTTTCCTCTTAAGTTTCTCACCCCAGCAAATGGCTTCACCATCCACATAGCTGTTCCCGCCAGAAACTTAGGTGAAATACACGACTTCTTCCTCCTCTTATCCTCAGGTCTTGTTGATCCAAACTCTAACATCTCTCAGATCAACCCATTTCTCTCCCCCATCTCCATCCTCACTAATGTTTTGAAGTCTCCCATCATCTGGAATCCTGAGTCACTCTCCTTTCTGGTCTCTATTCTGCCAACTCCCATATGTTTCTCATGCTGCTGCCAAGTCAGACCATTTCACTAGTCTTCTCTAGACCCTTTGGGGATCCCCTTGGCCTTCAGGATAAAGCTCAAACCCTGCAGTGGTCTTTGGGACAGCTGTCAAGCACAGAGCAGGTACCAGAGGGTGATGCATAAGAACCTAGGTTTGACTATCAACTCTGTAACGTACTGCACATGTGACGTTGGGTGAGACACACAATCTCTCCTACTGTTTCCTTCTCTTTAATGTGGAGCTAATGTCACTGACATTGTCGATTTTCATGAGAATGGAAACCAGTGAGGGTCCTTAGGGAACCTGCTAAACCAGTGCCTGGTAAGTAATGGCCTTGAATGGCAGCTGTCCTTAAAGGGTAACATTCCAAACCGTGTTGCCAATGGGAACTTTAATTGTGTTACATAGGAAGTGTCCCTGTGTCCAGGTTTCCACCTAGTGGGGGAATTCCATTTCATCATGGGTTCCAAGGGAGGAAGTGGCTTTTCTGCCAAATGTAGTATATTGTGTCTTTCCCAATGTACAGTAGAGAAAAAAATCATGGAACCCACTCATGAAACAACATGCAAAGGACCAAATGCAAAAAAAAAAAAGGCAGTTAGCAGTAAACAACCCAGATACAAAGAAAACCCTACAAAAAACAAACAAAAAAACCCCAGACAAAACAGACAAAAAATGGCAGACATCAGTTTAAAAAAAATAAACCCAGATACAAAAAAAACTTAGATCAGCAAAATTAAGGGCAGCAGGACCACCTAGCCACCCTGTGAACCAGCAGAGCAGTGAGCAGCAAGGAGGGAAGTAAAGATATCCTTAAAGATCACTGAGAAGGAACCAGTGAAGAATGGGAGGCAAAATTCTCAGGATTTTCCATTATTGGTAGAAAAGGACCCACGTCCGCCGGGGCAGTGTGTCATGAGAGCAGCCCTGCATGCTCGTGGAAGAGTCCCAGAAGAACTCAACATGTTTCCTTAACCACAGGGGTTAAGAGTTATCCATACTCCTTAGAGTTACCGCTGGTTCTCTCATCATCATTAGGTCTGGTACCCTAATCCACCAGGTGGCTTATTGTATCTAATTATGCCCAATAAACGTATATCTTTTTCATCACACCAGTGTAGACTTCACCATTCTCAACAAATCCCTGGGTTGTTCTTTACAAAGCCCAGAGCTAAAAACCCTGCTGGTTATTGTGACAGGTGGACACTCGGATGGGGTGGAGGGGTTCCCTATGTGACATGTGTTAAGAAATCCCTGCTCTGTGAAGCTGATGGAATCTCTGCTCTCACATTTTCTCTCTTGCCCTTGCCCATCCCACATGCTCTTTGAAGTGTTCCAATTGTGTCCTGAATGGAGAAAGAGAGATTTGTCTCTATCTGGGTCAGAATAGCTAAGAGGGAGAGTGGCGTCCTGAGAAGCCACGTGGGATGGTGGCGGAGACTGCTCTGGTCCAGGAGACTCCATGGAGGGATGGCTGGTGGGACCCGGACAAACAGAAGGTAAGGACAGCTGTCATGGGTGACCCCTCCCTGCGGGGAGTGCTCTACAGAGGATGTGTTAGTCTTTGTGGGTTATTCAGGGTTTACGTCACCTGTGGTTATTTGTGATTGTCAACGTCATGTTCAGGAAAAGCAACGGGGTGTAAAACTAGAGAGACGCTGCCCTGGCTCTGCAGCTCCTCTCTCTTCTAAGCCGTCATGACCTTGGGCCATGTGGCCACTCAGACCCTCAGTTTCTTCCTTGAAACCTTGTTGAGAGGCTGCCGTGAGGATTCAGGGAGCCGGCGCAGGAAGCCTTCAGCAGCGTCTTGGACACAATGGTGTTAAATTCCTTCTTCTTCCTTTCCCTTTCCTTCCGTGCCAGACCGTGTAGGGGGGACGCTCTGCAGGGTGTTATCGTAGTCTGTGGAGCTTTCCCAAGGGCACAATTCCTTCTTGGATGAGCAGGCATTTTTCTAGGAACGTGGACTTTCTGAAACATGGATGCCAACATGGGAACCCACAGGTCTGCCCTCAGGTAGACAGGGAGGTGGTAAGACGCCCATCACTGGATACGGATGAATTTCTAGTATTCAGTTCTGAAATATTCTCACTGAAATCTGCCCTTCTGGAAAGGGCTGGGAAGGCGGGGGTTTATTACGTAACGTGGGTTTGATGTTCAGATTTGCACATTGAGTTTTCATTACCGGGCCTCATAAAAAAGCAGAGGAGCTCAGCGGAAAAGATTAAAAAAAAATTTTTTTTTTAAAAAGATAGACAAGTCAGGGGGTCTGACACATTCTCCACTCTGGTTCTTAAGGACAAAGATAAATGGGAAAAAAAGATTCTATTTTTATGCTTTGAAAAAGCACTTACTTTAGGTCAGGAAAATAGCCAGTCCAGGTGTTTAGTCTCATCAACAAAGCTTGGACCAGATCTTTTTTTTTTTTTTTTATTAACTAGGGTCGCTGACAGGGTAGGAAGATGGGGAGGTCATGTGAGACATACAAGCTTGCCTGGTCACAAAGGGATTAAGAAAACTGGACCTCTTTCAGCTGAGGGAAAAGTAAACAGGCTTCGATATCAAAGGGACTTCAATTCAAATCTCATTTCTACTCCTTACTGTGTGTGTGACCCTGGGCAAATCATTTAAGTGCTCTGGGCCTCAGTTTCCCCATCTGTATAATGGGGGCAATAGTAACTACCTTGCATGTTAGACTGATTAAATGTGAGACGGTAGGTAACCATGCAGGGTCTGATAACTAGTGGGCACTAAATGCAAGATTAGACAAGTGTATGGGGCACACACCAAACACATGCGGTGTCATAAGGAAGAGCAACATCGCTACCTGGGAGAACCCTGCCAGTGGCACCTGGGGAGGGAGGAACTGCGGGGCTCCCCACCACAGCCGTGATTCTGAGATTCATTCAGAGTAAAGGCCAGAAGAAAAACCAGGTAAGTAGAAAGAACACTTTGTGTTGTTCCTCTTAAATATTTTCCATGTGTATACCAAAACGCTTTGAGGGATCTTAAAACAAAGCATATGGATACAAAAAAAATAGAAACATTTTTAAAAGCGTATAAAAGATTGGGAAAGCAAATACGGTAATTCCCTTGGCTGATATAGTTAACTGAGTTAAAGGATGGAGTCTGGAGCTTCTGGGTCAACAAGCCAAGAGGAGAAAGGAATGGATTCAGTGGTCCTCTGGGAGAGGACATGATCTTGCTGTTGAAAGGAGGAAATGTTTCCTTAGCAATCCCTTCCCCTTCCAATCCATCACAAATCCCTAAGACGTTTATGACACTGAACTTCATACTTGCTACATGGAGCAACAGAAGGCGTGCCGTCTCCACCACGACCTTCCTGCAGCCATTTGGCCTTCATCATCCTGACCCCTTGATGAAGGAAGCCAATCAGGGAAACAAATCATGGTGGGGTTACTGGCTTTGACATTGAGTAGACTTGGGTTCAAACCCCAGGTCAATCACTTTCTAATTGTGTGACCCTGTGAATTGACTGACCTTCACCGAGTCTCACTTCCCTCCCCTCCCGTAGCATCGTGTCCCCCGAGCGAGCAGACAGGTGTACCACACCCAGCTTGGTGTCTGGCGCAGAGCAGGTGCTGCATAAGTCAGATCAGTTTTCTTCCCCTTCCTTTTCCCAGATTATAACCCAGCGTGGGTTTCCCTGGGAGCATCCAAGCTAAAGAGCTACTTTACTCTCAGGCCTTCCTGTGGCATTCTTTCCAGCCCTCCACTGGCACCAGAGAGATGGTTCTAAATTGCAGACCTAGGGTTCCATTAGGAACCTCCCTGCTTAGCGGGTTCTGGAGTCCCTTCACTGTCTGCCCATCAGTAGATTCCTCAGCCACCTTCACAGCTCCTCACCCCACGGCCTCTGCTGTCTCCAGCTGCCGTCTCCAATAAGTCCTCTTAAGTTCCAGGCATCTTAAACTCTTGACCCGTCCTGGAATCCATAACGCCGTTGCACCAGCTCCCCCTCTGCCTGGAGCATCCTTTTCCCCACCTCCTGGTCAGCTTGGCACACAAACATTCTTCACGATTGTTCCAACAGTGCCTTTTCTATCAGGACATCTGTCGCTACTGAGTTAGTCTCTCTCTGTCTCTGGATGCCCCTGGTGACTCTTTCAAACACTCTTGCAATATTCCTTCTCTCTTTATTTTGCTAGAGTGTGGACTCTGTGAGGCCAGAGATGGTGCCTTTCCTTTAGTCACGTGAACATTTCCTTTCATGCCTAACTCGGAGCTGGTTTGTATTGACCGCTGGTTGAGGCCCACTGTCCCTTACCCACCTGGCTGACTTCACCTCTGCAACTCTAACCGCCACTTTGGTTCATGCAGGACCTTTTCCATCTCATGAAGCAAGAATCTCTTCTCCTTCACCTCAGTATCTTTCGTGCTTATTACCTGCCCTTTGTGGGGAAATAAATGCTGTACATTCTGAGTGAATGAATAAGTGAAAAACCTCTGGACCTGACATCACCATCTCTTCAAATGAGGGGTGGAGATTGGGATTCACCTTGACACGGTAACATATTTTCATTTCAGGTGCATCTCATTAAACACAGGTCTCTGAAATTACAATTTAGGCGGGGATTAGGTGTTAATATGAGGTATAAGGTGAAAATCAAGCAAATAAAAGTCATCCTTGAGAATATCTCAAGAAGGTACCCCACTGGAAGCACTATTTCTCAAGTCTAGCTTAATCAATTTCGCTTCTAAACACGAAAGGGTAATTTTCTTTAATGGAACCCTAGAAATAAGTAATTAGCTTGTGTTTAGGGGTCATGTTGAATCAAAAGTAGGTATCATTATGCTCAACATGCATCAGAGCAATGTAAATCAAAACTACAGTGAGGTATCCTCACACTGGTCAGAATGGCCATCATCAGAATGTCTACAAATAATAAATGCTAAAGAGGGTGGGGAGAAAAGAGAACCCTCCTACACTGTTGGTTGGAATGTAAATCAGTACAACCGCCATGGAAAACAGTACAGAGATTCCTTAAAAAACTAAAAATAGAGTTCCCATATGTTCCAGCAATCCTACTCCTGGGCATATAACCAGAGAAAACTATAATTTGAAATGATACATGCACCCCAATGTTCATAGCAGCACTATTTACAATAGCCAAGACATGGAAACAACCTCAATGTCCATCGACAGATGACTGGATGAAGAAGATGTGGTATATTTATACAATGGAATACTCCTCAGCCATAAAAAAGAAGAACATAATGCCATTTGCAGCAACATGGATGGACCTGGAGATTATCATATTAAGTGAAGTAAGTCAGACAGAGGAAGACAGATTATCATACGATATCACTTATATGTGGCATCTTAAAAAAATGATACAAATGAACTTATTTACAAAACAGAAACTGACTCACAGACAGAGAAAACAAACTTACGGTTACCAAAGGGAAAAAGAGGGGTGTAGGGATAAATTAGGGGTTTGGGATTACCAAATACAAGCTACTATACATATAAAATAGATAAACAACAAGGTCCTACTATATAGCACAGGGAACTATATTCAGTATCTTGTAATAAACTATAATGGAAAAGAATCTGAAGGAGAATATATATAATATGAATCAGTATGCTATACACCAGAAACTAAATGCCAGTATAAAAAGAAAAATATGTATCATTAGACAACAGACAGATGGATTGGGAGCCCAGAGGGAGGGCTCCTGCGAGGACAGGTGGTGAGGGCAGGGCCCGGAGGACAATGAATGGATGGAGGAGGAGTCTTTGGGGCCCAGGTGGCCAGAAAAGACTCACACTGCACGAGTCAAGGTATAGACACCATGATGGAGTCTGAGGATGAAGACAGAAATGGGTTGGGGATCTGGGAGCCAACGCAGGGAGACAGCCTGGGTCCAAAGGAAAAGGATGGAGGCCCTTAGAAGGGATGACTAGATGTCAGAACAGATTCCAAAGGCAGAAGGCAGGGAGGCAGGAAGAGGGGACTGGGCTCCACAAGGTGCCGTGTGACAACCAAAGACGATGCTCTGAGAGGGAGGGCTGGTGTGGCTGCAGCCACCTTGCGTTCGTGGACTCCCCACGGTGCGGGAGGGGTGCGGGAGGGGGGGCTGTTGGTGCTGCCATGCTCTTGATTTTCAGATTTTCATCAAGAATGAACACTTTTGTTATAAAATTCAAATTTCAACGTCGAAGTATGTAAAATAAAAATGAAGTATAGACAATAAAAATAAAATAACAAACTAGCATTCATTGACAGTTTTATATCCTCCTACACACATTTTAAGCGCACGGACTCAAACACACACAAACATTCACACAGTGTGGTTTCCTATGATTAAAAATGCTACTGTTACCCACAGCATGTGATGGGTTATTTTTTTTCTCACTCAGTAATAGATCATGGCAACTTTTTGCATCCCTGGTTTTTGCACCTGCTATTTCTCCAAGTGAAGAAGGCTCATAAAATACCAGACAACGGGAGACTCTAAAGACCAAATCTTGATATTCTAAGAAAGCTTTTCTTCCATCCTACTCAATCTGTTAGCCCCAGTGAACTTGAAATTAAAGATTTATGTTACTAATTATTAGTTTTTAAATAAAATCTTAAGGGCAAAGCTTTGCTGGAAATAGACATGGTAATTGTGTTTACTGATCGTCGCTCTCCGGAACAGCGACTCAACGGTATAAAACATCAGTAATTAGAACAATAAGCCCAGGTTAATTAAAACACTGGGTAACATTTGGGCAGGAATAAAATCCACGTTGGAGATTTTCCAGGCGCACACTCACTTTGTAGGCACTTAATTCACCCCGGGAGCTGGTGCTGACAAGGTAAGACGCTCGGTGCTAATCAGCGCTGGCCCACCTTTGATCATGCCCCGCGCATTTCTCTCCTCCGGCTCCAGGACCAGCTTCAGAGAGCTGAGTCCAGCCGCTGGGAGAACAGCGCTGTGGTTGCTCGGGCCTAATCTTGGGTCCCATTCTTGTGTTATTACCATCCATGCCACTTGCCTTAATGGTTACAGGCTGGCTAATTAAAGCCATTAATCAAGTCCCCAAGAAGTCTGGATGCTGTCTGGAGCTTCTGCTGCCTCGGTCCTCTGTCTAGTGCTGGAGGCCTGCTCCCCTTGGGATGCTGTGGTCCCCACGCCTGGTCAGAGGATTGGCCGTGCTGTGAATTGTTCCTCCGGCTGCAACCAGGGAGCCACGTGAGCTCTGATGGAGGGACTTACAGGTCAACCCTCTAACGTGCTCTCCGGGGCAACCTCTGCCCCAGGCTGGGTGAGTGGGAGGTCCTCTGTCACCCTTCACTGACCACAGGGCATTGCCAAGATTCCCGTATCTGCCTTTGAGCTCCAGGAGCCCAGACGTGTGTTTTTCTGTTTTGTACTTTCAGAGCTTTGTCCAAGGCCTGCAGATAGGGGGCACCCAATAAAAGTACCCCTCACCCCCTCTGCAGTTCCCCTCTACCCCGTGGCTTTGGCTTAGAAGGAGAAGTAATTCAACAGTTATTTCTGGAGGGCTCCCTTTGGACCGGGGACTGCTCTGGGCGCTTTGAGGAATCAGAGATGAATGAATAAGACACGGCTCTCGGATGTAAGGAGTTTAGAAGTTAGTGGGGCGATCAAACACATTTACAGGTGGCTGCAAGACATGAATCCTGTAAGACAAGGTCAAAGAAGGTGCCAGGAGCTGTCAGAGCCAGAGAAGAACACTGCCAGCTAGGGAGATCTGAAAGGGCTTCGTGGAGGAGGTGGCATTTTGGCTAGGCTTTTGATAAAACAGATTTGGATGAACAGAGATGCGCGTGCGCTCTGTGTGTATCTATATACGAGCTTGTGGGTGGGGCTATGAGAAGATACTGAGATGCTTCCAGGGAATGAAATCTCCAGCATAAACAAAGGCACAGGTCGCTTCCATGCAGCCACACATTCATCACAGAGATAATACACTTGGGGCCGCAGCTGGCAGCCCCCGGGCGTGCCCTGAGTTAGGACAGACCTTTGCAACGTTGTGGGTTGGGTGAATTGGGAATTTAGCATTCCCTTGCTGCCCTCCTCCTTCCCTTCCAGGGCACGCTCCCTCCTTCCCTTCCCATTTCCAGACATGCTTTCTAGGTACCTGGCCCTTCCTGCCTTCCCATCTCCTTTCTTTACAACGCCCATTCTCAGGAAGAGATTCAACACCCTCTGCTCATATGTAAGTTCGGGTTCCAGGCTGTCCGTTATCACTTAGTCTGCCTTAGCTGGGGACTGACTTCACCTACTGCAGCGCTGTGAGGATATGGTACCCAAATAAGGTCCTGATGTGCACTCAGCTTTCCTCCGCTCCGGGAGCTGAACTGCTGCCCTGCCTCATTTGGCCGACACATCACAATTGCAAAGCCAAGCAGTTTTCTAGAGGAGAAGCTCCCTCAGTTTCTGCCCGTTGGGCAAATGGGTTTTATTTCTCATTCCTTTAATTAGTGGAGTAAATAAACAGAGTAGGATGCCTTGCTAATATCAAACTTGTTTTATTTTCCTTCGCTGCTCTGGTGAGCGTCCCTTTGATCATCATCCGCAAGGCAAGTCACCACGGAGGCCCTGGAGGGGCTCCTCGGGGGGCCGCCGTGTGTAAGGCACCCTGGTGAGCAATAAGGTGGCCTCCCACCCCTCAGGAGGATGGAAGGACAGCTGCAGGGGGCTGGACAGGGGACTGAGCAAGCCCACTCCCTGCCTTTTGAAGTTGGAAAGGGAAAAAACTATTTACTTTCCGGGGCAGAGGAGCTGATTCTCAGGGAAGGAAAGTGATACCAGGTCTGCAAAGAATAGTCTCTAAGAAACAAATTTGGGGAAACCAGAATTTTGGAGAAAGTCCGTGCGAAGGACTGAACCAGCTGACTATTCAGACCCATAATTCTGTGCATCCCTTGGGGGTGGTTTTGGACACACTCAGCACTGATGGGTGGGCTTTTCCTTTTCTCAAGGGCCCACGTGTCCAACATCAAGGTGGGGACGAGCAGCCGCCCAGAATTATCTTCTGGGCTGCAAAAGACCAGCTGATCACAACCACATAACAGGGCATCCAGAAGCGGCCGGGGGAGAGCCTGGGATTTCCTTCTGTTCATGTGGGAGTCAGACCATCCCCTTTCTTGGTCTACATAAATGCTAGGCTTTGGAAAACTTCTACAAGGGAAGAATCGAAAACAAACCCCCCTCAAAAAAAAAAAAACCCCATAAAACAAGCAAACAAAAAATGCAGCTTAGGATCCCTAAGCAGAATAACTCCTTTGCAGCCTGGGATGTGGCCCCAGAGTGTTCATCAGCATGTCATGCACAGCAAACAGCGGGAGTTAACAGGCACGGAGGTGGCCTCTGCAGTGTCACAACACCCACCCCAGCCCTGCGTCTCTGAAAGCACTGTGATAAGATCAGAAGTTGAACCTCTTCCAAGCAGACACTCCCTTCGAGGACAGGTTCTCTATAAAATTCTCTCATAAATTTTGTCTATTTTTTTTTTAAAGGAGGAGCTCTGTGGCTGTATTTTTTTTTTTTTTGGAAATGTGATTTTGGGGAGGATTCATTATTTCTGTTGGTAGGTTTGATGCAGCCTGAGTCTTCAAGCTTTAAAAGGTCTCATGTTCTGTTGGGACAGCTCTTCCTGCATAATCATCGCTGTCTAGAAACGATGCAGGGAGGAAGGGGCTGCGCAGGCCGTCTTGGCCCCTCTCTCAGACTCCAAATGAGGAACTGAAATCTAGGGAGCAAATGCAATTGCCCCAAGTCAGAGAGCGCACTGGAGACGGAGCTGGAGCCAGCATACATGGACCCGAGGCGGACATTTTTGAGAATTTTGTTGTTGCAGACACATTCCCTTGTTGACTCAGTCTGAGTTTAGAACTGGCTGAATTCCATAAGTCCTTTGCTTTTGCAGGTAGAACCCTGAAGTCATGATGTATCTGTTCTCTGACCTACAAACCCCCAACTTTTTTCTCTTTTTCTTTCCTGGCAATGCGTCCTTTATGACCACTCCAGGTTCCCTCCTCTGAAAATCCTTTCCTGTCGTCCCAGGGGCATTCAAGTCTCACTATCGGTGCCCACTGCACTCTTGTACCTGTTTTGTTTGCAGATGTCACAAAGTATCTTGTCATTCTTACTCCACCTTGAACCCCTTGTAGGCAGGGTCATGCTTGTGTCTTTATGCCCCAGCATCTAGCAGGTACGAGGCATCAAGTTGATTGAATGAATGCACGCGCTGTTTTTTCTTTGTGCCCGAATGTAGTACCTTACATTTAATAGACGCATGATTCATTTCCGTTACAGAGCCAAACTTAGCCTTGCACGTTCTCAGCATATCAGAGATGGAGGGGGCCAATTTATAAGTGTGGAGTCTGAGGCCCAGAAAGGAAATCGGCTTACCCAAGGATGCACAGCATTTCTGTGTCACAATTAAACTGGAAACCAGGCCTCTGTGAAAATGCAAAGCCCTGCTTGATGATCTCACGTCACCGTTTTAAATATTTATCGCTTAGTTTCATTAAAATACATCTTCCTATAGAAATCTTTTGGGTATCAAGAAAGATTCAGAATTATGTTTCAGCATTTCTTCTTCTTATTTTGTTTCTTCCTAACGGGAACCATTTTGCTTCTTCTTAGAGGTGAGGGTCAGAAATGGCCATGCCTTAGTCTTTGGGAAAGAAAGTCACAATTACTTTCAATCAGAGTTTTGATAGAAGTGATTCCTTCTTACACAGGGAAGAGAGATCGACTGAACTTGCATTACACATTCCCTTTTCACTGAGTTTACAGCCCCCTGATGAGAAGCGTGATGCCCGCTTAACTAAAGCATTGAAAATGTTCTGTTCTCCTGCAAGCCAGCGGCAGATCGTGGACACCATGGTGTGAGCCAGACATCCTACAGTGCTGGAAGGTCAAGCACTAGTAACAGTAGCAGTGACAACATCGGGTCTCAGTGTGCCCAAGACGCCAAGGCTTCCGGGTCAGCTGTCTGGAGCCCAAGAGGGACCACCATGCACACCCTAGAGAGTGGCATGCAGCCGATGAGGAACAGACCCAGAAGCAGCCAATGGCAAGAGCCCTGTCTTGTGAATCTGCCCCCAAGGGCTTGGCGGTAGAGGAGGTGAGTTGGTCTTTATTTCCATCACTGCAGTCCTGGCTCCTGAACCTCAGATCTTGGGAGATGAGAGCCTGAGCCAGGCTGAAAGTGGGGCAAAGCCAGCTCTGTGCGTGGGTGAGACTTGAGTCTGAATCACCCAACTCTGCCTCCTGAGTGACAGGAGAAAAGCGAGCAGGAAGTAAGAGCCAAATGTTGCCAAAATCCAGCCAGAGTGAATCTTGTCTGCCCAGCCCAGCTCTTGTTTGTGGTTTTCAAGAAGAGTCTTCCCTTCCTTTAGTAACTGGAGGTGTTGGGTTGCAATTCACGCCAACTTGTTGCAACAAGTCTCGGTTAAGTGCCTGCTGTGCGCCCAGCTCATCCAGTGAGGGGATATAAGAGAAGCAGAAGTCTTGACTTCTTGACTTAACAAATAGTAGGAAGATACATTCATTCGTTCGTTCACTATTTTCTGAAAGAGTATCCTGTGCTCTACACAGTATGAGGTCCTGACGGCAGAGACAGCTAAGACACAGTACCTCCCTTCAGGAAGGCTACTGTCTGATGGGCTGACGGAGGAGGTAGGTGCCCACAAAATGAGTAAGGGACAGGGAGCGCAGGGAGGACAGAGCGTCGTGGAAGCAAAAAGGAGGGCTAGTTCACGCAGCCCAGGTGCACATTAGAGGAGGTGATGCTTGAAGAGCAGCATCATCACGAAGGATGAACAAGAGTTAGTGGAGAAATAAAAATATGTGTGTACAGTGCACCTGTAGGAGTCAGAACCATCCCACTAGAATTTAGAATTTTAGAATTTGGAAGCGGGAATAAAGGACTAGAAACTGGAACTATCTCCTTCTGGATATACCTACACGTAACCGGAGGGTAATTAAAAACAAACAAACAAGAAATAACTGAATTCTCACATGCTGCTGATAGGAGTCTAAACTGGCATCGCTTTTTCTGAAAAACTGGCAGTATTTGCTAAAGGTAAACATATGAATAGCCTGTGACACAGCCATTCTGCTTCCAAGTATATACCCCACAGAAATGCACGCCTGTGTTCACCAAAAGTCACGTGCAAGAACATTTACAGCAGTGACGTTCCTCATGGCTGCCGACGGGAAGCTGCTGTGACCATCATCAGTGCAGAACGGACGCATGCGCTGTGGGATGTTCATACAGCCGCCCTCTGTGCCGCAGTGAGAACCCGTGTTCCCCCACCATTCACAGCTGCACGGATGAGTCTCAAAAGTCTAATGTTATAAATGACCGAACTAGTGAATAGAACAAAAAAGAAACAAGGGGGGAGGGTATAGCTCAAGTGGTAGATCGCATGCTTAGCATGTACGAAGTCCTGGGTTCAAGCCCCAGTACCTCCTCTAAAAATAAATAAACCTGATTACCTTCCCCCTAAAAAAAAAAACAAACAGGAAAGAAAGAAACAGACTCACAGATACAGAGAACAAACTATGGTTACCAGTGGGGAGAGGAATGTGGGGAGGGGCAATAGTTGGGTAGGGGGTTAAGAGGTACCAACTATTACGTATAAAATAAGCTACAAATATACATTGTATGACACGGAGAATATAGCCAACATTTTATAAAAACTATACAATGGAGTAACCTTTAAAAATCGTGAATCACTATTTTGTAAACTGTCACATATAATATTGTGTGTCAACTATAACTCAGTAAAAAGTCTAATGTGTGAAAGAACAGAAACAGGCAGACTGATCTATGCCGTTAGAAGTCAGGATGGTGGTCATGCTTGGTGGGGGTAGCAATGGACTCGGGGGTGGGGGGCGCTTCGCCGGTGCCGCTAATGCCCTACCTAACTCTTGATTTGGGCATTGGAAACACGTTCACTTCGTGAGAATTCAGTGAGCTGCACACTTACGGTAGTGGGCTGCCTTGTACGTATATAATCCGTCCGTGAAAAGTTCAGAGCCACCTGTGATCCAGGGAGAGAGTGCAGCTCGGAGGTGGGGTGTAAGGGATGTAGGAGTTTGGAACACAGAAACGGTCCCTGGTGAATCGGCTCCTCCTGGGGCACTCTTCCAAGAGCGGGCACTCGTGGGAGGCTTGGCGTCCTTGGGGCATTAAATGAAGCACTTCATTTTTCCCCTCAAAGAACACCTCATTCCACCCATTTAGCTTTTGCAGCAGATGCTACTATGACCAGTGGGCAGCCTGACTCTCTGCCCCTCAGTTTCCACATCAGGTGAGTGGGGGCAAAGTCAGGGCTGCTGTTCTGGCAGAGATGTTGCTATGATTCACTGTTGACCCCATTAATTGCCTGCCTGCTTGGCTCTAGCAGGATAAAGAATGGGACAGGGTCATGCAAATTCGAGGGGTTATTGCATTTTGAGCCAGAGGTCTGGGAGGCGAGGGGTGGCTGATCCACCCGGAGACGAGCGCACAGAACCAGGATGCTAAGCCTGTGTGTCTGGTGCAGCTTTAGGAAGCCTCCCATGGAGGTTGTTACTGCTCTAATGCCATGCATGTCTCCCTGATATTTGGCCAAGACAGTGAACCCATCTTTGCGCTCTCTTCCTCTCATTAAGACAGGAGCCCCAGGAGCCGTGGTTCTAGCAGAGTTCTCAACAGCACAAAGGCTGCCTCTCTCTATCCTAGAGAAGAAAGCCGGAAGGGAGAGGCGATGTGAAGCTGACCCTAGACTCTCCATCTGCCCGCTGCCCACGTCACTGCAGTCGCCAAGAATGTCACAAGAAAACCACCCTGGAAAGAGATGTGACACAACCTACAATTGTCCGTGACAGCCCGGGATCCCAGCTTGGCCCAGAGCCACGGGTGGAGGGAGAGGAGGAGAGAGGACCCGGGCTGAGTGCAGACCTCATTTCAGGCTCTGTGCTTGACGCCTTTTTCCATCATTTGGTAACTGTCTACTGAGTACCGGCGAGGGCCTGGGCACTTAGAGATGTCACACACACACACACACACACAAACGAAACTAGACTCTGACTCCATGGATTTCACAGTCCAGTGGAGAAAACAGACGTCAAACAGATGTTCACATGAATGATTACATAAGTGAGTCTGTGATAAATGCGGGGAGAAACAGAATAAGGATATCTGAGAGTGCATCTCAAGGGGACCTAGGCTGGTTCGAAATAGTGAAGAAAGCTTTGCAGAGCAGGTGACTTTGAAGTTGGGACGTGAAGGCTGAACAAGGGTTACTGAGTAAGGAACATGGGGTAACATTCTAGGCAAAGAGAATAGCTGTACAGGTATTAAGGCAAGAAGGAGCGTGGGTTTGGAGGAACTAAGGAAAGGCCAAGGTGGCTGGAGAATGGTGAACGGCCCGAGAGGCAGCTAGGGAGGCAGCCAAAATCCAGAGGGCCTTGCGGAAAGAATTTAGAAATTGATTTTAGAGTAATGGGTGGCTATTGAAGTGTTTTAAGTAGGATAATGATATGCTTATATTTTGGGTTTTTTCAGCATTATTTTGGCTTCTGGATGGAGGGTGGGCGGGCAGAGGGTTATAGGGTATGACAAAGACCAGGAAGCTCCCAGTGGGTGGTCATAGCCATAATCCAGCAAAGAATATGGTGGGGTGGACTGGAGGGGTGGTAGTCACGGTGGCAAAGAGTGGAGAGATTTGAGCCGTATTTTGGTGATGGAATGGCTAAGATCTGATGATGGAAGGGATGGGTGAGGGAAAGGGAGGTGACAGTTATGACTGCTAGGTTTTTAGCCTCTGCATCTGGGGGGATGGCAATACTATTGCTGAGATGGGAGAAATGAGCAACAGCAGATATGCAGAGAAAATTACAATCCGGTTTTTATCTTCATCCTCAGAAGGGCCTTCCCTCAGTGGATGTGGTCAAAGTTACAGAGCAAGTTCTCTAAATCAAGGTACTTTGTGGCCAACCTCAGAGATTTGTGTCTGGGACACATCTACATTCCTGTAGCAGGTCACTACTTACAAAGCAATGTCAAATATGTCAGCCCATTTTTTAAATTTTTATCACGACAACCCTACGTGGTAGACAGAGCAAGTATCCTTACAGCCATTCCGTGGGCAAGAGAATTGCAGTCATTAACTTGCCCAATACATCACAGAGCTCTAACTAGTGTGGCTAGGATGGATCTCTGGTCATTATGCCTCCCAGTTCTTGTTTTCTCTACTATTTCTCACCGCTAAGTTCACCAGCACTGGAGTGAGAAAAATTGCTCAGTGGATGAATATTGGGCAACTTATTCATCCTCTCTGCACCTCAACTTCTTCACCTGTAAACAGGAGGAAATATTGTCTGGCTCAAAGGCTTGTCATGAGCGTTCAATGAGCTGATGCAGGGAGAGCAGTTAGCACAGCACCTAACACAAAGCAAGCGCTCAGTTCTGGGGATAAGAAGCTGCCGTTAAGAATGCATTTTGCAACCCAAACACCCCTTTTCCCTTGAGAAGAAGCAGCAGCTCCCAAAGCTGGGAAGGGTCTGAGAATTGCTGACCAACTTTTCCCCAAGGGCGTGTGATGATCTCTGTCAATGTCCCACAAGGACTTTGAGCACAGTTTCCTCTTTCTCACTACCCTGTGCCCGCCACCACACTCATACACTGAGTCTGGACAGTTCTTCTTCCACCACCTCCTTCACTTGCCCCTCTCTCCCCCATCCCCAACCCTGGTCCAGTTCAGATCCCATTTCTTCTTGCCTGACCTATCACAATAAGCTTTCAACTGATTGCCCAAGTGCTTGCTCAATCTAGCGTATACTTCCCCATGTTTTCTCATTGTCTACACAGTAAAACCTAGCCCTCTTCATCAATCAGTCAAGCATGTTTACAGTTTCCTGTCAATCTCTTTCAAAGTCACCTCCCGGTGCTATTCAATGGAGAACCTTCTTTTCAACCAAAAAAGCCAAGCCAACCCATCATCACCCAATGTGTCATCATTACCAATCCCTCCATTACACTTCTGACCATACTGTTCCTCACCCCCAGAGCATCCTTCTGTCTCCTTTCCGTCTGTCTTCCTATTTCTTTAAGGTGCTACTTGAGTCTCACCTCCTTTGTGATGCCTCCTCTGATTCTCTAGGCTAGAAATCTCTTCCAATAACTCTCAAATAGTTACTACATTTTCCAAGACTTGAGGGCTGGAATGGCTTCTTATTCACTGTTGCAGCCATAATGCCCAGACCAATAACATTCACACAGCATGGTTTGGACCTGTGATTAGTCATACACATACGGCAGTTATTTGCTATATGCTTTAAGTCAATGAAAGCACAGGAAATGCATTCATTTATCACTCATCTGTTTAGTTAGCCACAACAAAGTGGGTCATCCATCTATTATGCACCCTTGCTATGCTGGGAATGTCAAAATGAATGAGACCAATTCTCTGCTCTCGAGGAGCTCAAGGCATGGAAAATATGGCAAGTAAATGAACACTTACATTGGTAATACACACTGTCCTACAAATACAGGATGCTAAGGTAGTTCATTGGAACAGACCTACATCAAACTGAGGCATGACGGGAGTACAGTGGGTCAAACTGCATCCCCTGGAAAGATATGTTGAATTATTCCCCCTTCGTGTTTGTGAATGTGAGCTATTTGGAAATAGTCTTTTCAGATGCAATCAAGTTAAGATGAAATCATATCCTATTAGGGTTGGCCCTAAATCCAATGACTGATATCATAAGAAGAGCGATTTGGAGACACACAGACTCTGCAGGGAAGAAGGCCTGCATGTGACAATGGAGGCAGAGGTTGGAGTTTGCAGCATACAGCTGCAAGAGGAGGAGCACTAAAGATGGCCAGCAACCACAGGAGCAAGGAAAGAGGCAATTCTTTCTTTCCCAGGACCTTCAGAAGAAGTATGGCTCCAAGGATGCTTTAACTTTAGATTTCTAGCCTCCAGAATTGTGAGCCACCCAATTTATGATACTTTATTATGGCAGCCCTAGAACACTAACATAAAGGTAACTGGGGGAGGTGAGACTGGAGTTGAGGAAAAAGCCCTTGAAATGACATTTGTCATTTTACAAAAAAGTACCTGGGTGTCCTGGGTTTGGAAAGTGGGAGGTCCGCAGAGAAATGGACAGGCGCTGGCCGAGGTGCTGATGGGGATGCTGGGCTGGTGAGGTAGGGAGGTTGAGTTCCGGACCCGGAACTGGAGTGAAGCCACCCCAGATTCTGAGGGATCTGGGTGGCCTTCATGCTTCCTTTTCCTCTCTCTACTTCCTCTTCCCTCTCCCCTTCCTTCTCCTTTTCCTTCTCCTAAGGTAACTAGGATGAGGTAGGTCTTGGTACCCATCTACCACCGTCTGTAAGAGCTCTGCTTCTGGGGACCAATTTTTATGATTGAGACACAACGTCTTCAGGTGGCCCGTATGACACTAACTTTCACTCTCTCCCACCCTTTAAAGAACTCTTAAATTTCTCTCCTTCAGGATTTCCTCTCATCTATTCTCTTTTGCTCCCTACTACGCCCTCTCTCGTGTAACAGAAAGAAGCAGGCCAAAGAGCTTAAAAAAAAAGAAAAAAAAGAAAAACCCTTGCCTCCATTTTAGTCTATCTTCAGCACAGCTGTTGTTTCTGGGTTTTTTAAAATAGAGACTCAGCAAACCCTGTGATACTTACTGACTGCAATATATACATAGATTTATACATTAAATTAGTCTCCAGGGGATACCCTGCTAAATATAGTAATTATGTGAATGTTTTCAAACACCTATCTCTTCTTGCTATTTTTCTCCCATTCCTGGAGCTGGGTTGATGCTGCTGGGAAGACTGGGTGGAACCTTGATTGACTGGCCAAGTGCTTTTCTCATTTAAGAATAAACTTCCTTAAGAAGCAGGAAAAAAAAAAAAAGCTCAGAATCCAGGGGAAAATAATGGTGGGAATGTTGAGGTGATGAGGTTGGAGGGCATAAGGAGAAGTTGATAGAGTAGCTGCAGGTTTGAACCAGAGCACCATCCCTTACGAAAGGTGTAACTGTGGAAAAGCCCCTTACACCCTTCAGGCTCTGTCTTCCTCACTTATGAAATGCAGGTCTGAGGGCTCACTTTGCAGGATATTTTAGGGTCAGGGATAATTATATGCATAGTAGATAGCAGGTGCTTATAAAGTGGGGGTCGTTAGTGTGATGACACTGTTAGTTCCTCCTTGACTGAGAAGTTCATTAGCTGTAAGGGTATTGGGTTAATGGGATTATCAACCTTTTAGGGAGTGAGGAGACCCAAGCTAATGGGAGTAGGACCCAGACTCAGAGTCACAACTGGTCCCACCTGGAAGGGATTTTAGGGATCATCTGGAAAAACCTTCCCATTTTACAAATTAGAAAACTAAGGCCCAAATTTTTGGCCAAAGTTAAGAAGCTTATCCCACAGCCTGATATCCTGACTGCCAGTATAAGCCCCCGAACATGGTAGCCAATTATATCTTAGTTGCCAGGGAGGTTTTATTTTTATATACAAACTTGGAACAAGAGGACTTGCATTCAGACCTTGGCTCTGTCCTTATAGTTGCCCTTTGACCTTGGAAAAGCCACTTAGCCTCATTCAGTCCAAGTTTTTTCACCTACCCAGTGGGACTCCCCTTCCTGGCCTTGGAGGTTTGTGAGGATCAGAGGAGGTAAGCCTTTGGGACTATCCAGAGCCACGTATACAGGTGATTGTACCTGTCTTCTCATCTTCTCATCCCAGAAAGGAGTTGTCTCCAGCAGGGAAGAGAAGGAGGAGTGTATCTGGGGCCTATCCTCTCATCCTCTAAAATTTAGGTGGGTGGATGTGTTCTTAGAGATCCCACCTGTCCCAGTGGGAAAGGGGCTGGATTCTCATCATGGCTCTGCACCTGGGTTGCTTTGTGACCTAAGGTCAGTTTCTTTCCCTCTCTTGTTGTTGCTATTGTTTGCTTTTTAATCTGTAAAAAGGGTGGTGGGACCAGAGGACCTCTAAGTCTCCTCCCGCTATGAGCCATGCTCCCCTGCTACTGACATCATCGCTGCCCATTCTGGGGGAAGGGGCTTCGTTTTCTGGGCTGAGGCATCTAGGTTTACCCCAGGGTCCTTGCCCCCATCTCTCAGGGCATCTTCTGGGAGGGGTGTCTCAAACTGGATGCTACTTCCCGCTGATGTTCCCAACTCACTGTGCACTCCTCAAGTGACTGGGCATCCGGCCTTTGGCAGGGCTGAGGAAAGGGCCTTGGGGACTTGCATCCCACAGTGATGAGCCAGGATCATAAAGACGAAGGCTGCATTTGTTGAGTTAGGCCCTCGACACAGACACCACCACGGTGAGTCTTCATGACATCCGAGGGGCTCAGCCATACCGGATCTATTTTACAGATGAGAAACCGTGCCCATTCAATCACATTATCTGACCAAACCCCAGGGCTCCCACAAAGCGCTAAGCTGGCACGCAAGCCTGCCTCCCTGACTCTTAGGCCACGTTCTTTCTATGCCCCTGATGCCCATTTTTGCTGCTATCTTTTCTTGCACCATGTGCTCTTTTTGTTTCCAAATGCATTTCTCTCCGCATTACCATTTCTCTCAGGTTGGGTGCTTATATTCTATTTTATAAAGATTGACACTAATGACAGACCTGAAAGGGATCTGGGGGGGGGTCAACATCTTCATTTTTTTTTTCAACTAATATCTTGCAGTTAAGAGGCTGTCTATGAATGTTCACAGCCAGTTTAGGACAGAAACCAGGGAGAAACAAACATTAACTGAGCCCCCGTTAGGTTCCAGGCGTTGTTCTGGGTGTATCTGGTGGATTATTTCATTTAACCCTCTTGACAATGCTATTAAAGTAGACGCAAGTATTGCCTTCATGGTCTGGATAAGGAAACTAAGGCTCAGAGAGGTTAAGATGCTCATTCAAGGCTGCCTGGCAGGTAAGTGGTGGAGTCACAATGTTTAGTCTGTTTGCTTTGAAAACCTCAGAGATCCAATGTTTACTCTATTGGGTACTGCCTCAGTTTCTTTTGAATAATTCATTTCTGAGACACCAAAGGCACTGAACCGAAATAACCAGATGAAAGCAGGCACACCCTTTATTTTGCCATCTTTTTGATCTGCGCTCCTGCAAAGGTCTGTACTGACTCATAGTCAAAGACAGCTCTTTGTTATGCTAAGTAGCCTTAATTCATAACCCGTATGTTCAAAAGAGCAGCTAATATTTATCATGTATTTTCTGCATACCAGAGCGTGTGTTATATTATCTATGTGGATAATGTTGTTGTTCTGACCCCCATCTTACTGTTACCCCTATTCTACAGATGAGCACATGCAGGTTTAGGAAGGGTAGGTAACTGCCCAACGTCATCTTGCTGGCAGATGACAGAGCCAGGATCCAGACCAGGCAATTGCTACGAGGGCAGTGGTTCTTAACTTTGGCCCCACATGGAGATCAGCTGCTGTAAGGGTGTGGAGAAAAGGGAACCCTCCTACATTGTTGGTGGGAATGTATTTTGGTGCTACCATTATAGAAAACAATTTGGAGAGTCCTCAAAAAACTAAAAATAGACTTACCAGAAGATCCAGCAATCCCACTTCTGGGCATATATCCAGAGGAAACTCTAATTCGAAAAGATACATGCACCCTAATGCTCATAGAAGCACTATTTACAATAGCCAAGACATGCAAGCAATCTAAATGTCCATCGACAGGGACTGGATAAAGAAGCTGTGATATATTTATACAATGGAATTCTACTAAGTTATAAAAAATAGTGAAATAATGCCATTTGCAGCAACATGGATGGACATGGAGGTCGTCCTTCTAAGTGAAGTAAGCCAGAAGAAGAAAGAAAAATATCATATAATACCACTCATATGTGGAATCTAAAAAAAGAAAAAAAAGAAGACACTAATGAACTAATCTACAAAACAGAAACAGACTCATAGACATAGTAAACAATCTTATGGTTTACCGGGAGACAGGGGGTGGGAAGGGATAAATTGGGAGTTGGAGATTTGCAAATACGAACTAGTATATATAAAATAGCTAAAAACCAAGCTGCTTCTGTACGGCACAGAGAACTATATTCAATATCTTGTAGTAGCCTATAATGAAAAAGAATATGAAAATGAAAATACACAGGTATATATAGGGATGACTGAAATACGCTGCACACCAGAAATTGACACATTGTAACTGAGTATACTTCAATTAAAAAAAAAAATCAGATGCTAGAAAAATGAAATCTTGTGCCTTTCCCCAGACCAACCGAGTCAGGGTCTCTGGTACATAAAGCAGAGAGTGTCTGTATTCCTTAAAGTTCATCAGATGATTCTGATGCTCAGTGAGGGTTAAAAATGACTGCTTCACCCGCAGAAGATTCTTTACCACTGAACGATGGTGTCTAGGTGATTAAGGGGTGTCCACCTTCCTTAACTCCCTTGATGTTACGAGGGTTGCAGGGAGGCTAAACCAGAGCTACTCGCTACTATGCTTGGTTGATAGAAATATATGTGAGACACACATTACTTTTTCCAATAAGTCTGTTTTTTTTTGTAAAGTAGAAAGAAACAAGTGAAATTAACTTTCAAAATATTTTTTCTCTAAACCAATTAGATAAAATGTTATGATTTCAACATATAATTGATAAAAAAAATTAGTGAGATACTTTACATTCTTTTTTTTTTTTTGTCTCAAGTGTTAGAAATCTGCTATGTATTTTGTCCTTACAGCATATCTCAAATTGGGACTAGCCACTTTTCAAATGCTTGATAACTACATGTGGCAATAATGGTTAGTGCCTTAGTAGGTACCACTTTTGACAATTTCCTCTGGCCCTTATTTCCTCCCCCCAGGTCTCAGATTCATTTAGGAATTAGAGCTGTGTGCCCAGGAGAGACCTTTCCTCTTTCAATTTTTGTGGTTTTCTAAGTACCAATCTATTTCGTTACCTATCTATAGTCTGTTCAATCTATAAAAATCAGTCTCTGATTTCCCAGATGCCCAGTGATGACCATCATAGCATTAGCTAACACTTCTACCCTGTCACATAATTACCGTTTCTTTTTTGTAGTAGTGGGAACATTTAAGATCCACTCTTTCAGCAACTTTCCCTTCTTGGATCTTTAAGAAGGGTCTAGCCTTGGGGACGGTTCCAGGAACTTCACTTTGGCAGGATGCCAGAAGGTCAGGCATCCTTTCCTCATACTTCTTCCTTTGTTTATTTTTAAAAGGCGAAACATCTTGAGAGGTAATTTGATGATACGGATCAGGAGACATGAAAAATATCCATTCTCTTTGACCGAGTAATTTCCTAAGGAAACAATCTGAAAAGGTGGAGGAAGTTTCAGGCGTAGAGATGCTTATCAGGGCCTTATTTATATTGTGGAATAACTGAACACAGCCCAAACCTTCGGTGTTAAGAGAGTGATGACAAAAGCTGAGTTAAGTCTAAAGAATGGGAAATCACGCAGCCATTTAAAGGAATATCACACCGTTATCAGAGAGGGAAACTTTTTTGTTTTTACATGGGACTTCTTATAGTAAAATACGGAGAGAAAGAGCAAGAATCAAAATTGTTTGTGCTGAATTATAAGTATGTAAAAATATCTCAACAGAACAATATGACAGAAAGAGAATACACCAAGGAGTTGAAGGTAGTTATCTTCTGGTGGTGTGATCGTGGGCAATTTTTCCCCCTCCTTTTTCCCACTTATATGTATTTTCTGAAATATAGTGAGTACCTATTCCTTTGGTAATAACATAGGCTTTATTATAATGAGTAAACAATGTTAAGGGGAAAAAAAACTTTAAAAAGCAATTGAAAAGTTTCTGCTGTCACATTTAGAAAATTGTTTGCCTGTGCCCAGGGGGGTCCTGGGGGATGGGAAGCTGCAGAGAGAGGGGGATTGTGGGTGTGAGGGGCACCTCTCCTCCCAGGCAGATTTGCATTTTGCACACTGATGCATCGTTTCTGACAATCTGCAGAGTCTTTTCCGAGAGCTTTGGACGGGGAGGGGGCTGCCCTTCTAACAAAAAGCCGGTTTGTGAGGAAGACCCCTCTTCAGCGGTGTTGACACAACAAACTCTTTCTTCAGCCTGGGGCCACAAAATGGACGTATTCAGAGCCCTCAGGAAGGGGCTGGACAAGGAAGAGGCTCAGTTGCTCCAAGGCTAAAATTAAGTGTCTGAGAAGCACGGCTATTTTCGAATCCCCTGGGCAGCAGGCTCCTCGTTGCAAGGCACTGAGCTTGAAACCCTGAGGCCCTCCAGAATCTACGCCTTCCAAAGGAGAGCCGCGTGCCCCGGTTTTCTTTCCCTTGTTTTTAAACTGAAATATAGTCAGTTTACAATATGGTGTCAATTTCTGGTGCACAGCGTAATGTTTCAGTCATGCAAGTACATACATATATTCCTTTTCATACTCCTTTCCCTTATAGGTTACTACAAGACGTTGAACATAGTTCCCTGTGCTTGGACCTTGTTGTTTATTTTATATATAGCAGTCTGTAAATGCTAATCTCAAACTCCCGATTTATCCCTCTCCAACTCCTTTCCCCTTTGGTAACCGTGAGTTTGTCTTCTATGTCTGTGAGTCTGTTTCTGTTTTGAAAATAAGCTCATATGTAATTTTTTTTCAAGATTCCACATATGAGTGATATCATATGATATTTTTCTTTCTTGTGGCTGACTTCACTTAGGATTACGATCCCCAGGTCCATCCATGTTGCTGCAAATGCTCATGCCCTTTGTTTATTGCAAAATAAGCTCAGAGGAAGCAGCATTAGCTGAGGCATCTTATGAGAGGCATTAATGTACCCATTTCATAGATGAAGAAACTGAGGTGCAGAGAGGGAGAAGTCGTCACTAAACGGGTGAGGGATACCCCTGGGGTTCAGTTTCAGGTATGCCTGGCTCCAAAGCTCATGCACTTCCCACTGGGTGACACTGTCTGTCTTCTTTTCTCCTGCTCCATTCTGCAGGGGCTGTAGATGGGGTGGGTGGTGGAAATGTAGCTGTTTAACTGGCTCCTGGTTCTGACCAATTATATTTTTCCATTGCTGGCTTCTCACAGTTCAGTGTAAAAAGGGATACTAGGCCTGTCCTCCAGGGACCATAGCTATACTGCCTGTCCCAGACCCCATCAAAAGTCAACCCAGCTAGTGTGTAATCCTAAAGAGTCGAGAAGAAGTTTGACCCAAGAGGGCATTCTTACCCAAAGGGAATATCTGTAGCCCTCACAAAATTAGAGGAGACAGGCTGTGTAATTTGTAGAGGTTATTTAGAATGCAAGCGATGGCTCCTTCTCCCCAAAGGAGGAACCCAACCCAAGACCAGAGTGGCTCGTGTGTCATCCTCTCCTGACAAGGATCGACAAAGGAGCCTCTGTATCCGGCAGGTGACCGGGGGGATGCCTTCCTGCAGGCAAGCACAAGGCCAATGATGCTTTCAGCGGAAGATGGAGGAATAACTCGGGCAAGCTGTAAGCATGCAAGCTGACAGCGTGATTGGTGTAAACTATTCGGAGATGATGACAATACGTCAGGATGGACTCTTTGCTTTGAAAACTTGGGGGCTGACAAACCTGCCCGTTATTCGCTAGTCCTCAGAGTCTGTAAAACAGTGTAATGGGAGCCAAGTCTGGCAGCTGGATTCAAAGCAGACAGATCTAGTAGCCCTTTTTACATTAAGCCATGAGAATCTAGAAATGGAAAACTATAAATGCAAGCGGCTAGGCTAATATCAGAACGAGCGTCCGGGTGAAATGATAATGATCAAGTGTGTCTCAACGCCCCGGAAATGAGAGGCACTCAGTTCACCAAGAGCCAAAAATAAAGCCAGGGCATAAGGGTGGACATGACTTGTTCTAATTAAAAGGAAAACAAAAGTAACAGTGATAATGAAGGCTAGAATTGTTGGAACACCTACTATGTGCCTGGTGTTTTTATACACTCTCAATTCACTCGAATTCTCACAAATTAGTAGGTGGGAAAGCTTAGTCTCATTATTGTGTTGAAGTAACTGTGGTTTAGCCAAGTCAGTGTGATGGCGATCAGACGTGGGGGAGGCGGATTTCAAACTCAAATATGACAGGTCTCAAAGTCCAGACATTTTCCATCACACCAGGACGGGTCCCAAGAGCTGTAAAGGGTTGGGTGGGGGGAAGTGAATCCATAAGCCTGGCTGGGAGCTTACACACAGGGAGCCTATATTCCTTAAGGGCTGCAAAGGAAACGTGGCACGCTTGTGACTGCCCGTGGGATCAGCCAAGGGTTTCACAGAAGCAGGTCCAAGCACAAGGGGGGACCCAGCTGAGGGGCTGTTGCCCATGTGTATGAATGTGAGGGCATCCAAAGTCAGAATTAATGATCAAACGCTCAAGAAGCACCTAGGTCGTGTTAGGACTTGGAGCCAGAAAGATGAATCAGACTCCAGCCCACACGGTTCAGCCTTCCAATTCCCTTCCTAGACACACAGCAAGAGCTACAGAGAACCAGCAGATTCCCAGAAGGGAGAGGAAGGAAGTCATAGAGTCGCCTTTGAACAGAGGTGACATTTGAGTGAAGCATGGAGGGGTGATAAGTAATCTGCCAGGAAGAGAAACAGAAGAGCGGAGACAGAGCAGCCTGGGGGAAAAGCGCTCCGGGAGTTCTGGGAGGGGTGCATCCCCGCGGGGTGGAGCGCGTGTGGGTGGAGGGAGGGACGCCCGGGTGGAACCGTTTGTGTGGTTGTGAAAAGCTATTCATGCAGATATGCAGTCTGGACTTGATCTAGCAGCAGTGGGGAGATGGTCAGGGTGGACCAGTTATGATTCTCAGAGAATCACTCAAAGTCTAACAAGACGGCCGAGCAGGCAGCAGGATCCCGCCACGGGACCGGGAGTCCCAGCCTGTGAACCAGCAGATCTGCAGATACAGGAGGGAAGGAGGATCAGGGACAAAGAGGGAAGCTGCCTGGAAAGCCAGAGGCAGAGATCCAGGCTGAGCCCAGCTGCAGAAGAAAAGAGAAGTAGCAATAAAGGAGCTTCCCGCTGGATCAGAGCTGTCTGAGCCTGGGACTTCTGTGGGCAGCTCTCAGGATGCGGCAAAAGTCCAGCCAGCGGTTTCTTCTCCAGCGGCAGCCCTGGAGCCGTCCTGGTGTTCCACAGTGTGCCCGCCACCCTGGGACTAGTATTAATGCTGGCCTGTCTGAGTCTCCCCTCTCCCTCTGTCCCCCCCCCCTTTCAGCATCTGTACCTCGTACAGCCATTCTCTATAAATGAGTGTGGGGCAGGGGCGGGACCACCCTCCCGGAGCCACACTCTTGCAGCTGCTGCCGGTTCTGCCCGGGGCACCTCCCTCACCCTAGGCTCTGTCCTTTAGGACAATTTCTTGTTTATTTCAAAACTTAAAAAAAAAAAAATCCCAAAACCTGGGTCTATAACCCCAGTGTCTCCAGGTCTGTCATTTATTCTGTTGAGTCTCTTTTCTCTTCCTTCAGAGGTCGGGGCAACAGGTGACACCACGCCAAGCCATCTTGGAGCCGAAAGCCAAAGGAAAAATCACTAATGCCCATCGGTCTTTATTAATAATGGGCATCTTTGGTTCATCTTGAGTTTTTGACATTAATTTTGATTCTTAAAAATTACGGCATTACAGGATTCTTTCTCTTAGTTATTGAGCCGTTTTGGCACATCTTCAGTTTTGCACCTGAGGCCAGTGCCTCCCTCCCCGCATTCTTTTCCTGAGGCTGGGAAGGGGGCTGAAATAGATGAGTGCTTGTTGTGTGCAGGGTGCTTCACAGAGACCCCCCAGTTGGAGCCTCACAGGCCTGCGTGGGGAGGGTGGCACTGGTCCTATTCCACAGGTGGGGAGGTTGGAGCCCAGAAAGGTTAAGAGAGTTGCCCAAGGCTGCCTGTGTCTGGAGAGCCATCAGTGGCTTTTCAAGGTTCTGTCAGGGAACCCTCCTCTCCCTCTTTCTCTCTCTCTCTCTCTCTGTGTGTCTCTCACGCACACTCTCTAAAGAGCTGGCTGGAGTCTGGCTGATTCTACAAAGCCAGCCCCATTTGATTGTGGTGTAACCTGCCACACGGGAGGAAATGAGGCTTCAGTTGACTGATACAAAAAAGGCACCGAGCGGCCAGATTTGTCAGTGTGCGAGCGGCCAGATTTGTCAGTATGCTTGCGGCACAGAGGAGCCGGGAAGACTGAATCTAGACAAATGGCCATTGTCCTTGAGACAGAGGTATTCCTAGAGCAGAGAAGGTGATTCATCAGCGGCCCAGGCTGGGGGGAAACAGCTCCTGAGAACATCCAGCTCCCTTTTCCCTTGGGGCTCCCTGCACAGAGTCCAGAGCTGGCTTTGTGCTCCTGAGGGGTCCCGTCCCTTCACTGAGGACCGTGCGAGATGAGGGATCCCAGGGCACCTGTGAGCCTAGACTCAGTTTCCACTGGATGAGAGCACATTGGCACTCCAGTGAGGCGGCAGCCACGGGAGCCAAAGGGCTTGAAATCTGCAGCCTAACAGACCTGGGTTCAAACCCCGGCCCCATCACTTAGAGTAAGAACGGCCACCACTTGTCACGTCCTGTCCAGGGCCACGTGGTCTACATCAGCTCAGTCAGCCTCATCATTAGCCTACGTTTTACAGATGCGGAGACTGAGGTTCTGAGGAGTATAATTACTCAGAATCCAGATTTTAATGTACGGTGATCTGACACCAGAGTCCTTACTGCTGCACGTCCTCTGAGTCATGTGACCTGGAGCACGTGACAGTACTTCCCCGAGCCTCAGTTTCCTCCACTGCTCAAAGGGGCCAGTCGTGCTGTCAGAAAGGATTTAATTCCTCACTAATTCCTTTGTTGAATGTTTATTAGGTGTCTGCTCCACTCCCTGCACTGCACCAGCTATGGAAGTGCAAAGAGGATGGAGACGTTTCTCACCACAGGGATCACACCAACGATTGGGCGGGAGGAGGGAGTAAGCAAAGATGGCAGCCCTCTGTGAGAAGCACATGGCAGAGGAGAGTGCTGACTTGACAAGGAGGAAGTGGAAGAATCAGGGGCGGCTTCCTGGAGGAGGTGATGTCCAGCTTGGATCTTGAAGTAATGGTGGGGAGGCAATTCCAAGCACTCTGGAACAGCATGTGCCAATCACAGAGGTGAGAAGGAGCAAGGCGGGTGGCATGGACACAGCAGGCATTCTTCATGGGAGGAATGACCAAAATGGGTCCTTGGCGAGGAAGGCAAGAGATCTTAGATATTTCCATGGTTTCTGGACTTCCAAAGGGTCACGGTACACAAAGAGATATCCAGTATATCTGTAATATTAAATTTCTTGGGCAGGAAAGGGGGAAAATGTCTAAAAAGGCCCTGTAGGCTATAATGTGGATGGGCCTTGAGGACATTATGATAAGTGAAACCTATCAGACACAAAAAGACAAACACTGTATGATTCCACTTACGTGAGGTTCCTAGAGCTGTCAAATTTCATAGCGACAGAAAGTAGAATGGTGGCAGCCAGGGGTTAGGGGAAGAGGGGAATTCTTATTTAATGCCTGCAGAGTTTCAGCTCTGCACGGTGAGAAATTCTGGAGATGGGGTGTACAACAATGTGAATATATTTAATATTACTAAACTGTATGCTCAGAAATGGTTCAGATGGTAACTTTTATGTAATCTGGTTTTTTTTTAACCACAATAAAAATTTTTAAAAAATTAAATGAAAATAAAAAAGCCTCCATCAAGGAAAATAATGAAAAAAAGGCTGAGAAGCCCTGGGCTAGAGCACAGGATTTTGAGGGGATGAGGGGCCACCCTAAGATGTGGCTGGGGAGGGGAGCAGGGCTGGACCTGCAAGATCTTGGATCTCACATTCAGTAGACCGGAGTTTCAGTCCTATAGGTTTGGGGTCAGCAAACTTTTTCTGAAAGCATTTTTGGTTTTGTGGTTCATGTGGTCTCTTTAATTCTGAGATGGTAGAGCAAAGGCAGCCACTGACAATATGCAGATGGATGGGCATGGTTGTGTGCCAATAAAACTTTGTTTACAAAGACAGGTGCATCTAGATTTGGCCCGTGGGCCATACTTTGCTGACCGCTGCCTTTGGAAGTGTTCACTCAGGGGACCCAGTATGCATTTTAAGAAGCTATTTTGGCATCTCTGCAAGGACCGGATTGGGGAGAGTGGTTCCTGTAAAGGGCCCAGCCCAGTACAGTGCTTTGCCTGCAGAAAGATGGGGGCCCTTTCCTCCTTTCATGCCAAGCACTATCTTTTGAGCTAGGGGGTGGGTTAGGATGAAGTCACCTCTCTGGGGCTGCCTCCTCTTTATGACTTTGCACACACCCATAGCTGTGATGGCTCCCCAGCTCGTGACATCCCAAGAAGGTAGGAGATGCCCCTCTTTGACAGTTTTTTAGATGCAGCAAGGAGATAGAGCCTAAGGAAATCATCAACAAAATGAAAAGGCTACCTACTGAATGGGAGAAAAAATGTTCAAACCATGTATCTGATAAGGGACTAATATCCAAAGTATATAAAGAAACCATACAACCTAATAGCAAACAAACAAACCAGTAGTCTGATTTAACAATGGGTAGAATATCAGAATGGACATTTTTCCAAGGAAGACGTACAGATGTCCAACTGTAAAAGATGCTCAACATCATTCATCATCAGGGGAACGCCCATCAAGACTACAGTGAAATATCACCTCACAGCTGTTAGAATGGCTGCTATCAGAAAGACAAGAAATAACAAATGTTGGTGAGGAAGTGGAGGAAAGCAAACCCTTGTGCACTGTCGGTGGGAATGTAAATTTTGCAGCCTCTATGGAAAACACTATGGAGGTTCTTCAAGAAATTGAAAACAGAACGGGCAGTTCCACCTCTGGGTATTTATCTGAAGAAAACGAAAACACTAACTCGAAAAACCATCTGCGTCTCCATGTTCACTGCAGCATTATTTACAATAGCCAAGATCTGGAAGCAACCTAAGTGTCTATCAGTGGATGAATGGATAAACAAATTGTGGTATGTATACATATATATAATATTTATATATATCACACACATATATTTATATATGTATTATATTTATACAATATATTTTATGTAATATTTATATTATATATAAATATATAGCAGAATATTATTCAGCCATAAAAAAGAATAAAATCTTGCTATTTGCAACAACGTGGATGGACCTCAAAGGCATTGTGCTATGTGAAACAAGTCAGACAAAGAGAGACAAATACCATCTGATCTCTCTTCTATGTGAATTGAAAAAACCAAAACCCCAAATAACAAGTTCATACACACAGAGAGCCGACTGGTGGGTTGCCAGAGGCAAGGGGTGAGGGGTGGGAGAAATGAGTGAAGGGAGTCAAAAGGTAAAAAGAAAAAATAAAGTTAAATTAAAAAACAACAACAACAAGAAAAAATTTTAAAGCTTCAAGCAACCAAAACAGATATCCCCCAGCACATGCACAAAATATCCTTCATTTTATTTTACATACCTTTCTATCAAGTTTGGTTAGCTGGTTTCCTAACTCAGAATAAGTGAAAGATAGGGAAAAAAAAGAAGAGACGGAGCTAAATCTGGCACTGGTGACATGCCAATGGGTATCTGATATTTCACTGTAGGTCATTTCCTGGAGAAATCCCCCTTCACACCCCTGCCCTGAATTTCGTAGCTTTGATTCATTAACTCCAACTGATGGAATTGCAGGTAATACTCAGAGTTGCATTTTAAGCAGGTAAGGATGACTGCTTTAAAAGTGGCCCTTCTAAAAAGGTTAATATTATAAATGCATCTTAAATGCCTAATACATAACCAAAAGCCACAAATATGGAAATGTCAGCAGCGTTAAAACTCGGAGATCAAGAGAAAAAAAAAAAGCTCACCTCTGCACTCTGCTGTATTTTATGAAGGTCTATGCGTCTAAGTTAGGCTGCCAACTGAGCTGGAGAAATGCCTTCAGCTCCTCTTGTGCCCAGTGGGTCATGCCTGCGAGCTGGAGTGCGCCAGAAGGGAGAAGACTGCCCCCTCCCAGGGGATGGAAAAGACCACTGTCAGGGGCCAGCCTCGATCTCCCAGAGCATTGGTTTCCTCAGATGCAAACCAGGGATGATGATAATTACTCTTGCTCTATTCACCTTACTGAGAGAGTTCAGAAAGTTCTCAGCTATGAAGCCCACCATAATGCTGGATATTGATTTTTTTTCTAACACTTAGGTCTGTGCTTGACACACAGCCAGTGCTCAATAATAGCTCATTGAATTAATATTTCTTTTCCTTTCTTCTACTTTATTTTTCTTCCCAAGGTCTACAGGGCTTTGAAGTTGCCTTACACTGGTTTAGACAGAAGCTAAATTTCAAGTATGACCCCCATCAACCCCGGCCCTGGGTATTCCTGTGTTTTCTGGGAGACAGTGTTAGAGAGAAACTTTTCTAAAATTTAAAGGAATAAATGTCTAATAGTGGAATTTCAAGTCTATCAATAGTCCAGGGAAAGAGTCATTCAGGATCCTCAAATTAGACTGCAGAGGGGGCTCCTGCCTCACCAAACTAGCTCTGTGTAATGAGTCTGTGTGTGTGTGTGTGTGTGTGTGTGTGTGTGTGTGTGTTTGGCATGTGTGCAGGCGCATGTGTGAATGAAAATGTGTACGTGTGTGTGCATGGGTGAGTCACGACCAGAACTCTGGTAAAGCTTGTGAGATGCCTGGGGAGCATCATTTAAGGAGACACTCACTCTCAGGTGCTGACCCTGCATCTGCATGACCCCAGGAGTGAGTGCCTCCTTAAATATTGTGTCCTGGGCTCTTCACAAGGCTCATCCTAGTCCCAGCCTTGGGATATTCATAGGTGTGCAGAGAAGGAAAATGGTTTAAGATGAAGTGCACAAGGAAAAGTGGATAACCTTGTCCTAAAGAGCCTTCCAAACCAAGGCTAGATTTCCTTAAATTTTGGATTCTGGGGGACTCTTTAAGGTCATCCAAGGCTGTGGTAATCAAATACAATGTCCATCAGAATCACCCGGGGAGAGCTGTTTAAACCTCCAGATTCCCAGGACTCACCCCCAAGATTCAGTGCTGAGGATCTGGGATCTGCCTGTGTAATATGCACAGCCGCTCCCCAGGTTGGGTAACTCTGACCTGGGTTGTCCAGGACCACCCATGGAGAAACTCATCATTAGGGTGGTCATGTAATTCTTCGTCCAAACCAGGTCACTTTTGAGACTGGAAGGAGCTTGTGATAGTCCAAATCAGAGAGTGGCAAACTATGCTTGTTTTTGTAAATAAAGTTTTATTGGAACACAGCCATGGCCATTTGTTTTCTCTGTTATCTGTGGCTGCCTTTAAATGGTAGTGGCAGAGTTGAGTTTGTTGCAGGAGGCCATGTGGCCTGCAAAGCATAACTGCCGTCTGGTTCTTCACAGAAACAGTTTACTAACACCTTATTTGGATGACTGTTCAGCAAGAATGTACCCCCACCTCTTCCTGCTGTGGGCGGAGTGCGCTCCTCCACATCATTGCTCTTGGGTGTGGCCATGTCTCTTACCTTGGGTGATGGGTTGTTAGGGGACATGCCATGGGCTTGCACTGGGGGGCTGGCTCGCTTATTATTCTCTCATTTCAATGAGAAGAGCACGTCCTGGCTAGCTTGCTGGCCCAAGGAGAGGCGCAGATGCAGACCCAACTCGCCGCATGGAGCCAAGCCTAGCGGAGCCCACCCAAGACCAGCCAAGCCCAGCCTATCCACAGACGTAGGAACAAGCATAGCTGACTGTTGTGTCAAGCCATTGGATTTTAGTTTGTCAGGCAGCATTATTATGGTGATAGCTGACTGATACAGAGACCTATTAATTACTCCAGGATTACAGGCATCATCTGGGTAGACCCTTAACCATTAGAGTATCATCCTCCTCCTTTCACTTAGAAGGAAGCTGAGGCTCAGGGGGGTTAAATTTTGGGCAATGCCTTGATAGCTCATTGCTCTACATCATTCAAAGTCAGATTGTAGACACACAGCCCAGCATCCTTGAAAGAGAGATACTTAATGGTCCTTGGGATAAACTGGAGTAGATTTAGTGGGAGTTGGGGTTAAGTTGGGGGGTTGGCCTGGCTGTGCTGATGCCCCCTTTGCTAGGGGGCTGGGGAAAGGCCTGCCTCAGACTGACATCTCTTGGGATGAATCCCCACCCCCACCCCCGAACAAATCAATAGCAAGAAAAATCAACCACAGGGAAGTCACGGCAGGAATAATTTCATAGTAGTTACATATTTTGATTCAAATGTAACGTTGCTTAGCAGAAGAAAGTGTGCTATGAATAAAGAAAGATCAATTCATGCCACCATCAAGTATCAGGTGACACTAGCAGAAGATGGCTCTAAATCCTTCTGAGAGCCTCACCAATTTCAGTCCCATACACAGCAGGACGAGTCACCTCCCCTGGAGGTTCCCTGTGAGGCAGTTAGCAAGTGGAAGGGGCCATAGATGAAATCCTTGCTCTGGTGCTACGAATCTAAACCACAAACTGGCTTTTTGTGGATAGGCACATGTGTGTGTGTGTGTGTGTGTTTATGGACACCTTTGTGCAAGTTTGTGTATGTGCTTGTGTTTCTTAAGTGTGTAGTTCTTGTGTTTGCTTATGTGTGGCTGTATGTGTTCACATGTACACATGTATTTGTGCATGTGTGTGCACGTTCATCTGACATGGTTTGGGTCTCTCTGTCTGCCTACTGCCCTTCCTATAACCTGACCACTCCTGGGGGAATCAGATGACCGTCCCACTCTCCATTGACTGATTCATCCCACATTAGGACTGAAAGTAATCATTAATTTCCAAGTCAGCCTTTCTACCCAGGAAAGTCACAGCTCTGAATTGAGGGCTTGCAGGACAGGGAGATGATTAACCTTGATGCAGCTCCATCCAATCATTTCTGCGAGGGTGGCAGAGCTTCTGGGCCAAGCTCCCTCTCTTGCACCTCCTCACTAATTCCAGACTGAGTCTGCCTTGATGGCTTATAGCCATGATGCGGTTCCATCAACCCCTTCTTGGGGACCAGCACAGAGCTGGGTGGGCTGGGGAGGATGGGGTTCAGGAGGGAGGTTGGATGGGCCTGAGATGCTACTCAGAGGGAAAAGAAATTCATATATCCAGGGGCATATGCAAATTATAGCCAAATAGGTGAGCCAAGGTCAGCATCCAGAAGTAGCTCCAAGCAGAAGCTGTGACTGGACAGGGACAAGGAGTGAGTGATTCGAATCAGGACAGGAAGGAGAGCAAGGCAGGTGAAACAAAAGGCTGTGAACACCTCAGAGGGGCAAGGGCTCTGAGGAGTCCAGTCCAAATGACCCCGGGCCAGGTGGGCCTGCTAACATGTTCAGGGCTGGACCAGGCTGACCACCAAGGGCCCGTCTTCCAAGAGGCTTTCCCTAACAAAGCCCACTTATTCTTCAGCCACTCATAGAACCCCTACTCCCCCGCTCTTAATCCTCTCCAATACTCTTCTGTGATTCCTAATAGATTCCACCCCAAGAATTTGTTCAACTTCCCCGGACATTTAATCAAATCCAAACATTAGCTACCTGTGGTCCAAGCCATTCCCTTAACTTGCCATTAACTGCCTCACCACATTTCCTGAGGTTTGCATGTATCTAAATCTCATCTCTCCAGCCAGACTGGAAGCTCCCCTGGCAGGGGACGATGTCTGCTGGGTCTCTGCCTTCCTATTGCCCTGTACGATTGTATGTACGCAAGCCATCTCTTCTGACTGGTGGGTTGATGTGGCTGGCAGTCTCTTAAAGCCCCATTGTACCTGACAGACACTGAGCCTTAGTGGTACTTTCTTCCTCTGCAGTCTCCAGTGTCAACAGTCTGTGCCCACCTCCACCCATGGCCCATCATAAGCTCAGACCAGCTTAGTTCTTGGTCCAACTCAGACCTGTCCCCTCATCACCACTAGCTCCACTGTCCCCCGATGTGCTCATACAGATGCTATCAGATTTCTTCTCCATGAAAAATCATGGATGGGTCCCTCTAGAGTCCCCCGAAAAGCCATTGCGCCCTTGCCTTCACTTTCCCACCTATATCTGGACTGCCCTTTACTCTTCTCTGTTCTGCAAAAGTTCATCATTCTTCAGAACTTAGATTAGCTATCACCTCCTCTAGGAAGCCTTCCCTGATTCCTCCAGGCTGAGTCTCGTGCCCCATCCTCTGTCCTCCCATGGGAACTTATTCATGCCTGATGATAGTACTTAGCACATTGTGGGACCAAAATTGGCTTAGATGTCCAGCTCCCTTACCAAACAATTAGTTCTTCTAGGGCAAGGACCATGTCTCAGTCATCTTTGGAGCTTCCTTATCCCCTAAACCCTGGAACTATTACATAGTGGATTCTCAGTAAAACTTTTTAATGACTCTCTCCAGAACCAGTTGCTGGAGGAGGGAGGCCCCTGAGGCAGGTGGAGAAGGGTGGATAGAGGAGCAGGTGCTGTTTAGCAGGTGGTCAGTGGAAGGGATGACCCACCTTGCATGATGCGGACTCTTCCTGCAGCAGCGCCAGGCACATGCAGGCCAGTAGCTGGTAGTCACTGTGATCTGGCATGTAGGTGGCACCAGGGAGGTCTGGAGCAGGTAATAGGTTCATGGGGTATAACTGTTGGAGGCATCAGAATCCTGATCTGGCTACTTATCACTGCACGGCTCTGAGCCAAGGATTTAATATCCCAGGGCCTCAGTTTATCTGTCTGTAAATTGGGGATAGAATTCCCTATCTCAAAGCATTGGAATGAGGGTTAAATGACAAAATATATCCAAGCAGTGGTCACAGGGCTTCCTTGACTATAACAGCTCTCTCTGAGGTCTCTCCTCTCACCTAATCCTGTTCACACATTTCTTGTGTCATTAATCTACTACCTCCGGGAATTTATTTACTTATGTCTGTTTGGTGAGTACACTAGACATTCTTTGAGGACAGAGACCAGATCTCAGCTCTGTATCCTTGGCAACTGCACCTATGAATGTCAACGTACACTTTGAATAAATGAATGAATATAAATTGTTAGTTGTGGAAGTCATGCCACTCTATATGTAGCAAAACTTTATTTTTCTTGGACTGAGGCTACAGCAGCTCAAATGAGCCAATCACAAGGAGATTTTAAAGCAAAACAAAACAAAAAAAGTTTTCTAAAGAGAACTTTCCAATTTATTAACTACCAGAACTCCTGGCTACCGAAGTGTTTCTAGATAGAGGTCCTGCCAGGGAGGCTGTCCTGTATAGATAAGGCTCGTTTGTAATTAGTAAGCGTTCATTTGCATTCAAATGAAGTAAGGTGTTCAAGTTCTTAAAAACAATCTAGTCCCTGGAGAAGGCTAAACGTTACCCTTGTACTCTTGGAGATTAGCAAGCTTTTTTTTTTTTTCTTGGTAACATTTTTTTGTGTGTGATTTCTTCAACAAATATTTATTGAACTCTCATCTTGGGCCAGGTACAATTCCAGGCACTGAGAACATAGCAGCTGAGTAAGGCAAGCACTCTGTTCTCACATATATTATGATAGTGAGGGGGAAATGCTCACTCAATTAACAAATAAGAGAACCAGGAATGGTAAATGTGGAGCAGAGACTGAAAACAGGGTGGTGTGCTCATGAGCTATGGGGTACTTCTGATTGGGTGGTCAAGCTGGACGGAGAGGCAATTTCAAACAGAAAGAAGAGCTGGTACAAAGATCCTGAGGTAGAAGAGGGATTGGCATATTCAAGAAGTGGACAAAGGGGAAATGTGGCACAAATGGAAGTGGAGAGGAAAGTGAGACCTGAATTATGCAGGGTGTTAGAATCCTTGAGGGGAAAGTGGAGATTCTGTTCCAAGTACAATAGATGCATGCAAGCAGGGGAGTGATGTGATCTGCTATATGTCTTTAAATAATCCTCTCTGGCTCCTACATGGAGAAAGGATTTTAGGGGCCATGAATGGAAGCTAGAGTCTGGTTAAGGGGTTATTTTCACAGTGTCATGAGAAATGGTGATGGCTTGGAGGAAGGTGTTGACAGTAGAGGTGGAATCCTGGCAAACTCTATGTACATTTCCCAACGTATTTTGAAAGTAGAATCCACAGCCTTTGGTGACTGTCAGAGGTTGAGGAGAGAAGTGAGGCAGAGAGAGATAAAGGAGAACTCCAAGATTTTTGGCTTGTGATAGGGTGAAAAGTGGTGATATTTTCTGAGATAGGAAAGAATGTAGGGAAATAATTTGGGATTTTCTCTGTGGGTACATGCATGCGTATGTATACATGAACATGTGTGTATGTAGGCTTCAGCGATCAGGCCAGGAGTATTTGGGGTTCAAGGGCTTTTTGCTCTGGCCATGCAAAGTTTGAGGTGTCTTTTAGACATCCATGCAGAGATGTCGGCCGGCCATTGGATATTTACACCTTGAGCTCTGAGCAGTGGTTAAAGGTGGAAATATAGATCAGGGAGTCATTTGCATAGAGATTACCAAGGGAAAGGAGTGTAGAGAGAAAGGGGCCCCAGACAGAGCCCTGAGACACTCCACTATGTAGTTTCAGCAAAGAAGGGGGAACTTGCAAAGAAGAGCAAGAGGGACAGACAGCGTGGACTTCAGCAGAGCGAGGACAGATCAGTGATTGTGGGTGGGGCAGACAGTGGCCTGGGTCATGTCTGTGCGGCAGTGGGGCTGCAGGTGTGACTATGGTGGGTTGAGAAGACAGCATCACATGAAAGTAAGGACAGTTACAGACAATCTCCCCTTATTTAAAGGAAATTTTGCTGTGAAGGGGGACAGAGAAGTGAAGTCGTGGCTGAAGGGTTAAATGGGATATGTGGGCTACATGTAGAAGATTTGGGAACAGGTTTGTCTCTCAAGGGGAATGATGCTAGAGGAAGGTGGAAATGGCTGGTGCAAGGCAGGTGGAGGTGAATTGCAGGAGCAAGCTGTTGGCTGGGAGAGATGAATTGGATCCGGAGCACCAAAGGAGGGGTGGCCTTGGAAAGGGACAGGGACACTTCATCCATAGAAAGAAGAGGAAAGCTAGGGAAGGTGGGTTCAGAGGAACATCTTTTCAGTATGGAAATCGGAGAGAGTGTCTATCTAGCTGATTCTAATTGCATTCAAGCATGAGATAAGGACTGTGGCTGTTGTGTATGAGTATGTGCATGAATATTTTGGGGGGAAAGGATGGAGGAGTTTTGAGTAGAAGGTGTGAAATAGTCACTTAGAAGAATAGGCAAGTGAACTTACTCAGGGAGTGTGGTAGGATTGCCAGGCAACACTGAGTGCCAATGTGGGATTTCTGGCCGTGAATTTAAATTTGGACCAGTCATCGCATGAAATTGTGTTTTGTGCTGGCAACTTGCAGCAGGTGGAGAGTCAGATCTCATCATGCCCAGGGCTTGCCCAGTGAGGTAAGAAGAGACAGAGGTGGCAAAGGAATGAAAGGTGTTTGGTAGAGAGTGATTGTAATGACAAAGCACGAGGTCAAAGAAAGACCGGAAGTGACTGGGGGAGAGAAGTGGGAGGCGGGGATCAATTTAGAAGCCTCAGTGAGGTCACAGAGTTGCTGAGCTGGGATCCTGGTGTGGCTGAGTTGGAAGATAAGTAGTTGTCATCAGAGGGACCACTTAACATCAAGATTTCTCAAAGGTGATATAGTCATTGGCGATGAGAAAGTCAAGATTAGGGCTGTGGAGCTGGGTAGCTGAGGCAGCTGGGGTGAAAATGGGTAATTGGAAGAAGTGAGGTCAAGGAACTTAAGAAGCCAAAATTTTGGATGACCCAACTTGTGGATTCTGAAGTCACCGTATGGTGGTAGAAGGGTTAGGGAGGACACAGAGACACAGGTGAGTGGGGTTTGACTGAGGCCAAGGCAACACAGAGGTCTAGATGGTGGCAATGGCTGCAATGACCTCCAAGGAGCTGTGCGTGTGCGTGTGTGCATGTGTGTGTAAGTGGGGGACGTATATGGATAGGAGGCAGCATTTGGGAGCAAGAAAGAGGAGAGCTACCCCACTTTCAGAACTTAAATGTAGGTAGAGGTACAGGGAACATGTTGAAATGGTCAAGAGTGAGGACAAGAAGGTGAAGAGAATATTCGGAGAAGGGTTGTAGTTGTCAGAATATCTCCTGCACACAGATTGTGAGCTTCAGAGGACACAACGTGAGGGTCGGGAGGGCCGGGAAAATGGGTGAGATTAGGGGATGTGCCGAGCAGGGATGGGATGAGGTCCAGTGATGATGGATGCTGAGGTCCTGTAGGGGCTTGGTAGCTCTAAGCATGAACAAGTTCTAGAGCGGAGATGTCACATGTTTCTGGGCCAGGCAGTTGAGGTAAACAAGAGAAGCAGGCTAGGCCAGAACTGGGGGAACCAGATGGGTGCTTCTCAGTCGCCAGTGTGCAAACAAAGCACCTGGCGATGCTGTTAAAATGCAGATTCCGATTGAGGAGGTCTGGGGTGGGGCCTGAGGTTCTGCATTTCTAGCAAGCTCCCAGGTGATGCTGATGCTGCTGGTCCATGGACCACACTTTGAGGAATGAAGACTGGAGAGTCCCTGGTCCCCTAAGGGGAGCAGCTGTTTATCATCTGTACTTATGGTTGTCACCTAAGAATGAAGGCTTGCTATTGTCTTCCAGTTTTTAAAGAGAAGCCAGAAATAGGGATTTTTATGTAAAAATCATTCCAGTTAAAATATTGATAATCAAAAATGTTGTAAAACACTGGGTGGGGAGCAAATTCCATTGAATTCCACTTAAGGCCCATCAGTGTGTGCTTTCTGATGGAGAGGAGCTGGGGCAGAATGGGGAGTTGGGGAGCACTGGACTGGAAGTCAGTTTTTCTGAGTCACAGAATTGCCTCTAGAGGTTACCATTTACACAACATCTTAAAGGTAAAAAGCAGTTTTCCAGGCATCTGGGCTGACACTTGGCCCTGCCAGGCTGCATTCATTCTCACCTCTACAAAAAGGTTCTCCTTTCTGCTTCCCTGATCTAGGATGACCTCCATCTGTCCCGGCCCCCACCTTGCAGTCTATCCCACCGGCTTTCAAAGTGGTTTCGGTGATGGAACACCAGGAAGTCTCAGTTTGTGTGTGTGTGTGTGTGTGTGTGTGTGTGTGTGTGTGAGAAATGCCATGAAATATTGACATATTTAATTCTATCATTCAGACCAAGAACGATTTTTCTAGCAGGAAATATGGCCATATTGTATGCACACAGGTCTCTGCAACTCAAAAGAAGAATAATCACACATAAAATATTTTGAAGAAAATACATTCCTGGTTTCCCATTAGCATTTATTTCCACTCGTTCATTCTCTGTGTTGCCTACAGCCCTCACTAGCAGGCAGGAGGTAACAGGCACCCAAAGTTTAAGAACAGCTTATTTAAAAAAAAAACTTAATATAGAGAAAGTTCTATCCATTAAGCTAATGTGTTCTGGGAATTGGAACTTTCATTATTCTGTTTTAGGAGTGAAAACCTAACCAGCATTGAGCTTATGGAATATGAGTGTTCCAAGTGAGAGTGGGCTGAACATTAGCCCAAATCCCATCCATTCATCAAAGTCTGTGTGAAGACCCACCTTCTCTACTGAGTGGGTCTTCTTGGGTTCTGCCTGCTCCTCATTTTTACTGTCATCGCTGAGGTGCTGTGTTCAAGACATGCGTTTAATTCCTAGTCACCTACCATCTTATACGAGGGTCGTGTGTATCTGTCTTGCTACCTGGCCGTAAGCTCGCGCGGGCTGGGACTGCAGTCTTGCTCCTCTGCTGAGCCGGCAAAGACCAGCCTCATGAAATACTTAATTGCTAACTTCTCTCTGCATCTCAGGACCTCAGCAACTCCTAACCTCCCATGAGTCACAGAAACTCTGTAAGAATCTGACGATGTTACATAGTGTCTCTCTGCAAAAATACGCCCTCCCACGTGAGATTTCACCACCATGTCGGGCGACTCCTCAAACCCCCTGACTCTCCCCTCGTTAACTGTAGTGCAAGGACTCTCTACTTCCCTTGTAGTGTTGAAAACGGCACATAGCTTTGAAACCAGAAAGGTCTAGATTCACATCTTGGTCCCATTGCTTATTAACTCTGTGAGTTGATGAGGTGTTGAATTCTTTAAGCCTCAGTATCTCTATCAGGCAAATGCTAAGACCTTCATCATACAGCTAGCATGTGCGGTTCAGTTATTTTTGGTCCCCTCCTCCTCCCCTCTCCTCCCTGCCTACATGCCCCTCCACATTTCCAAGGGCGCACTAGCTTTTGGAGAATGGTTTGGTATTTGGACATCATGACCCGGCCACCTGCAAATGTAAGGACAGGGAGGTCAAAGCTGGTCTTAAGCTCTCCTTTCCAATCCCCGTCTTTTCTTAGGTTGCCAAACAAAGCCATTCAGTAAACATTAGCCCCCAGGTTGCGTTGTTTCCGCCTAGGTTTAATGATTTCCCATCCCCCCTTATCGGTCTTGTCCCTGTTTACACAGCACCTCACCCAAGATATAGAGCCCACTTTTCTCCATGGCTTCCTCCCTCCAAGGAAGCCCCTACCACTTCGTAGCGTTCTCACACGTGCTGAAGTCTCATTTCCTCCACCTCTGAGCTGTTTCCGTGACTACAAAATGTTTGATTGTGAAGCTCACCGAAATGCATTCCTAAAGCCACTTATTTCTTGGAGAAACTTTCCATGGGAAATCAATGTTCTGGGAGTGCTGGAACCTTGGGTTTATGATCGTTGGGCATTTCAGGGCTTTTCTGGGGGGCTCTTTATCCTTGCACTCAGAGCAGGGTGGGAGAGGACTAGGGATGGCATGGGATGTGGGGAGGATGATGAGTGAAGAGATGGAGCACCTGGGGTCTGGACCCGCAATTCACAAAGGCGACTGAGCGACCAGGAGCAAGTCTGCTGACTCTCAGTCCTTAAAACTATCTTCCTTCAGCAGTGCCTTTCTGATGCCTTCTCCTGAGCCTCCTGAATGGTCTTCTCCTCCAGGTTTTTTCTTATGCTCTCATCTCTTGTCTTTCTACTCCCTGGGTTGGCTCTTCTACTCCCACGGCTCCCATGGCTTCCACTGCTGTCCCTCCAAGAATGGCCCCTTAGTCTCTGCCTGTAGCTGAAATATTCAGCCTTATCCATCGGAATCTCTGACTTTACCTCCAAGTGGACATCTTGCAGATACCTGATAATGGGGATGCCAAGAATCGAACACATAATCTCACCTGCAACCCACTATTTTTTCCTAGGTTGCCCATCGTGATGATTAGTCCCCATCCTCTTCTCAGGACCAAGAGGCCAGAAATCCTGGAGATGTCAAATCAGCCCCCTCTATCACTGTCTATACAATACGTGCTGGACCAGAGCCTGAGATGCCTTGGTATCTGTCCCGCTGTGCTCCTTGCGCATCACCTTTCTTACCACTTGCCTGGACTCTTCCACATGCTCTCTAATCTCCTCTACCCACTGCCGCCAGCTTCCCCCATCTTCCACTCACAAATAGCAAAGCCTTGGATGATGAACGGTACCCTTCCTGCTTCTGTAAAAATCAGAAGATTTAGAGGAGATGATCTCATAAGACAAATCTGGCTCTGTCTGTCCTAGTTCAAATGCTGTCCTCCATTGCTCAAAACTCTGCAATAGAGCCTTGCCTCTGGGTTCTCTTCTCTTCTCCAAACCATCCTTCCAATGGTTTCCAGGGGGAACTTTCCAAGACTGGAAGAAACCCTGTGATGCCCCCATGACCGATTCCTGCCTGCTGCCCTCTCTGGCCCCAACACCTCCCCATAGGCTTCTAATTCAAGCTATACCTCAATGCTCAGTGCTTCCCCACACTCACCAGGTGTGCACATGCCTCCATGCTGTGCACTTTCTCTTCCAGCTGTTGGAATTTCTCTCTCACCTACTCTTTTCCTCACCTGCACCTTATCTTCTCTTTCCTGGGCTCTGACTGGTGAACTCATTCTTATTCCTCAAGGTCCACGTCAAGCCTCACTCTTCACTCTAGACTTGCACTGACAGCATTTACACATCTGCCTCCCACTTACACATCTGCTCCTTATTTGCACATCTGCCTCCCACTTACGCGTCTGCCTCCCCACTGGATTCTGAGCTCCTTAAAAGTCCTCACGTTGCATTTCCAGAGCCTGGCATGATACTGGCAAACAGATATAGTTTCAATAATTGTATTGTGGTTAAACGGCTCCTTAAATCTGTGAAATAACACCCAGTCTTCTAATTTTTGCATTTAAGGTTCTTTCCATTCCAGACTCATCCACTGTAGGCTGTTTTCCTTAAAGAACTTAAGTCAACTGTCCTATTCATCCTTTCATTGTCATGCTCTGAACATGTCCATCACCACAGTGGGACCTTCCGCTTCCCAACCTCCACCCCTTCTCCTGTCTATACATTAGCTATTATTTGAGGTCCAGTGAGACAGGAGTGACCTCCTCTTCCTAGGAGTCCCATAGGTCTCTGAATCACTTTGACGGTTCTTAGCATTTTGAGTCTTGTAATAAAGTGACCTGGTCAATTTAGCTCATCTGTTAATTACTTACTCTGACCATGTACAGGGTCTCTCTAAGGGACACTGAGCTGAGGTTATATATCATGGTTATACTTATTGTGTGTACCATGGGTCTGTTCAAGACTCTTCCAATGATTGTCCATGAGCACCTTTACATTCATTCATCTCCATATCTCCACCCCACATCAGTCTCCTAGCGGAGACCACCCCATCTCTTACCTGGACCATGGCAATAGCCTCCTAACTGGTACGCTTGTTGTCATGGCAGCCTGCATGAACTTGCAATTGTGCAGACAGACCTGACCAAGTCACCTTCTGCTTAGAATTCTTTAGTGCCTTCCATCGCTCTTGGGATGAAGACCCAAACCCTCAACAGGATCTGCCTCATCCACCTGCCCTCCATCCCCATCCCCATCAGTCTCCCCTCACTCTCTGCCCTGTAGCAGTGCTGCCCTTCATCGTGCTCTGGATTCCTTCCCACTCAAGGGCTGGGCCCAGGCTGTTCCTTTGCAGGCAGCAGTCTTCATCTTTTCCTTGTGAGCTGGTTGGACCCCTACCCATCCTTCGGATCTCCATTCAACCATCACTCCTTCTCCCCCTAACTCACACCACTACATCAGCTTCCCTGATTATACACTCAGCATTTCCCACAGTTTGTCAGCCTCTTGGAATAATTATCTGGGGAAGGACCATGTCTTTTGATTCATCATTGTCCTCTCTCTCCTCCCTGCTCCCCGCACATGGGCACTCAGCTCAGTGTCCCTTAGAGCAGGCATTTGGGATGCATCCATTGCATGGATTCCAGCATGTATGTGTTGCCCACAATAGACTAGGGGAGGGACTACCCCTTCTTCATCTCGGTGGGGAGCAGGAAGGATGTTGTGTGCATGCCCACATGTGTGTATGTGTGAGCATGCATAGATCCAGAGTTTCAACTGGTGGCAGATACAACAAAAAGCATCAGAGCCCATGTACACATGTTTGAGAAGCAGAACTGGGGGAGCGGTCTGGGCTCAGAGCCCATCTGAGCAGAAAACAGCAAGCTAGTGCCTAGGGCTCCACTGCATGTTGTCCAAAGCAATTCCCTGGGGCAGGATTTGTTTGGGGCCTGAGTTGGAGGAAGAGCTTCTTCCTCCCAGGACATGCCTTGCATTTCTCAGGTGCACAGCGTTTAAGATTGTAAGTTATTTGGCTTTTTGGGACCATATGTTATCTACCTTAGATTCCTCTGCTCCCATAAGAGCTCTTGATAAATAGAAGTTTCTTAAGTGTTTGCTGAATTGGATTGAATTTATCCTGATCACTGCCTGAGCCTTGGTAAGATTAATTTATTCATTCATTCAACATTTACTGCACTCCTACTGGTCACTTATTCATTCAGCACTTCTCGTACACCTACTGATTACCGGATGTGGGGCTCCAATTGTGAATAAGGCAGGCTCGTTTCCAGAGCGCTAAGACCTGACAGCGCAGAGGGACATGGGATGGTGCAATTGGAACGGTGCTGGGCTAGGAGAAACCAAGGGCAATGGAATTGCAAGAGAAAGGGAAACTAATCTAGGCTGGGGTCAGGAGTGGTGGTCAGGGAAGTCTTCCTGGAGGAAGTGGCTTCTAATAAGTGACCTGACAGACAAGCAGGAGTTAACAGGAGTGGGGAATACGTGTAAAGAGTATTTCCAATAGAGAAACAACAGGCGTAAAGGTTAAGAGAATTCCAGGTCATTCTCTGATTCATCACAAGAGGAGTGAAGGGTGGGGGTGGAGGTGAGTGGTGAGGTTGGAACCTGTGTGAGCACCAGCCTGCTGACAGGAGGTGCTGAGCCAAGCACTTTAATAAATTCATTTCTACTGCATCTTCAGGACAGCCCTGTGAGGCATCATTTCATCCTTTCAGAAAAGGCTCGAGAAAGTTCAGCAGCACAAGAAAGCTTGCCTGGCTGGTCAGCGGCCAGCCTACACTTCAGAATTTTGGTCCAGGCTTCTCCCATCCCTGTACTACCTCTGGCTTCCGAGGCTGTGGAGGAGGAAAAACACACATGCTGGGCAGACATGGGGACCACAAGTGCCGGCGCATCCCCAGTGCATCCCAGATAATGTGGCTGCAGTGTGCATTCCTAGGCTCCTGGCTGGTCTCCAGGACAATTACCATCTGCTGTGTGCTGCTCAGTTGGGGCAGGAGGGGAGCTCCAAAAGCCACCTCTGCAGACAGTGGTTTTGGCCACAGAGCGTGCTAACCTCTTGTCTTAACAGTATTCAAATGAGGCCCCTAACCCATTGAGCTTGGAGACAGCACCTGGCTGCACAATTTGGAAGAAGCTCGACAGGCATGAAGGCCTCATTATGTAATTAGGTCTTTGGAAAATGAGCTATTCTTCAGCCACTGCAATCAGAGGGCTTGATGCAGCCCGGGGCTCCGGGAGGATGCTGGGTGTGCGTGTCTCTGTAGCTCATTGCTGCTGCTGCTGCAGGAAGCCTGTCACAGAGCAAGGATTCTCTAGGGATCCCAGCCTCTGTGAGAAGGAAAGAGGGCCTTTCTTCCCTTCGTCTTCTGGTAGGGAGCAGCATGGGGGTCAGGGAGAGGCTGGAGCAGTTGTTCTCCAACCTAAGCGGGCCTCAGGACCACCAGGAGGGCTTGTTAAAACACGGATCGCTGGGTCCACCCCCCCCAGAGTTTCTATTGAGTTGGGTTTGGGTGGGGCCTGAGAATCTGCATTTCTAACAAGTTCCCGGGTGATGCTGTTGCTGCGAATCTGGGGACCGCACTTGGAGGACCACTCTCTAGAGCGAACAGAGGCACCCAATCCCCAGCTTTCCTAGAAAGACCCTCTACCAGTCCTCACAATCAGAGCTGAACTCCTCATTCCTCACATGTGCTTCACACTTTAGTAAATGATGGAGGGGGAGGGGATGGTTATTCCCATTTTTCAGATTAGGAGGCTGAGACCCAAGTTCCCATGACTTGGAAATAGTAGAGCTGGGTCTAAAATCTTGTTGCCCAGGCTTACGTTTGCACAATTAGACCTGTAGTCGTTAGTTATTCTCTTTAGCTCGGGGGCAGGGGGTGGGTGAGTCAGGGCAGGGAACCACTACCTAGGCATCAAAACTGCTTCTTCCCAGGCCTCCAGCTAGACCACCTCTCTTAGCCTCCTTCTTGTTGGGGAAGGCCGTTCACCACCTGCTTTCCAGTGAAAAGGAGCAGGGGTGATGTGCGCCTCTTCCAGGCCCGCCCCCCGTAAACCTCCCACATGCTCTGCTCCCAACATTCATTCTGTCCCCTGCTCGTGGATGTCAATCTCCAAGATGACTTTGGAGCTCATGAGAACCTGGGCCCTGAATATGGATATGTTGGAGGGTCCCCCATGAGTTGAATAACAACCCAGGAACTCTGTGTAATGCACTTTGGTTGTATCAAGCCACAGCCGTTGAGGGTCGGAGGGGTCCATTGGTTTTGGCTGCTTCACTTGCCCTAATGAATGTGGTTGGTTTTCTCATAGTCTGCTCTTAGGACTGCTGGCCCCAGCATCACTGGATTTCTAAAAAACGTCGGTTTCTAAGCCTCACCCCTTCCCTGATGAAATGGATTCTTGGCTGTGGAGTTTGGCAATCGGTATTCTAAAAAGGATCCCAGGTAGGTCTTACGCACAATAGGGTTTGACAACTGCAGTCTGGATTTGGGGTTGGCAAACTATGACCTGTGGCCAAGTGTGGGCTGCCACCTGCTGTTACACAGCCTGTGAGCTAAGAATGGGGTTTAACGAAAGAAGAAGAATAGAATATTTTGCAACATGTGAAGTTTTATTGGCGCGCAGCCACGTCCATTTGTTTACACGGTGTTTTGGCTGTTTTTCTGCTCCAACGGCAGCTTGAGTGGTTGCAACAGACACCATATGGCCGGCAGAGTCTAAAATATTTACTATCCGGACTTCTACAGGAGAAGTGTGCTGACCCCTTGTTCTGGATCCTAAAACTCTGCTTTAGAAGGCGTCTCCCAATGAACGGGAGCGTGTACCTATGACATCATGACCTACAGACTCAGAGTCCCTTGGGGCATGAACCGACAAGATCAACTATCATCATTCGCTCATTCATTTTTATTTATTCATTCTTAGCGTCTCCCAATGAACGGGAGCGTGTACCTATGACATCATGACCTACAGACTCAGAGTCCCTTGGGGCATGAACCGACGAGATCAACTATCATCATTCGCTCATTCATTTTTATTTATTCATTCTTTCAGTAAACACTTACTGGATGCTTCTAAAGTGCTGGCTATTGGGATCCAAAAGAGAACATGATAGGTGAATAATGTGTAAGCTCAGCAATTATGTTTTTCCCCATTACAATGAAGCTCATTACTAAATGAAGGCTAAATATTAACTAATCTCTAATTACTGTACAACAATGCTACCTATTATTGCTCAGGGATTTTGTGGTTAACAGAAAAGGTTCGTACTTGGAGACAAGTGTACCTGTTGAAGATTCTTCATCATATAGGCATAGAAAACAACAGAGATGGAGCTGGAAGCACGTGCAGACAGAGTCAGAGAACTCCGCATTTTCTTTTCCAACATGGAACAACAGGAACCAGAAGCAGAGGCAAAAGTGCCTCCCAGGAAAACATCTGACAGCAACAGTGGAAGAGGAAGGAAGCCTGGGCCACCTGGAGGCCACACTGGGAAGAGATGTGATCAGGATATATCGGACCAGCCTGGTCCTATATTTGAGCACCGGGCAAACTCAGTGGCAAGAGGGGAACAGGTGGGCCAGCCAGAGCAGAGTGAATAGAGTTCACTCGATGCCGAGGGCAGGGAAAGGGGGCAAAGCTAACTCTAACATGATCTGAGTGGAAATGAACGTCTGAGGGGTCGAGTCTGGGACTGGAGTGTAGGTAAGAGGTTGGAAGGGGTTTCTAGGTAGCACCGATTCTCAGTATCAGATAGGGTCCAGATTGTAGGTCAGAGAGGTGCATCCAAGTCAAGGAAAAGGGTTCCTGAATCAGGATCCCATTTTAGAAGAAAGTCAGATGAGAGCACGGCAGCAGGGTCATGCTACCACCACTTACCTGATCTAGGGCTCGGGACCAAGCCCTAGTTCCTGTGGAGGTCGCTAAAAAGTCAAGACCAGAACCAAGGCAGATGTTCAGATAAGCGGTAGTGACCAAGTAAGGAGGCTCAGGGCTCAAGAGGTACCCAGAACTTCACTCTCACCTATGCACCAAATACCGTGTCCCTGAAGCTTGAGGTACAGCCAGCCATCTGACAAAGTTCTAGCCAAAAAGATATAGGAGAAATCATTGGGGGTATTTGTAGAAAAGCTTCTCAAAGAGAAGCTGACTTAAGGGCGAGGGGCATCTTTTTGCCGTCCTTTCTCTTCCTGCCACCTCCCAGAATACAGATGTGATGCATGATGCTGCAGCAGCCATCTTGGGCCATGGAGTGACTTTGACAGTGGAAGCACATTCTTTGATAGCATTGCTAAAAAACAGGAATCTGGGACTTAAATAACCCTGGAGGAATCACAATAGTCTTTGGATGGCCTGTCATCAGACTTCTTTTATGTTAGGTAAAAAAAACTTCCTATCTTGCTTAAGCCAGTTATTTGGGATTTTCCCTTATAAGATGACAAACTCATTCCTAACGGACACTTCCCCCCATCTAGCGACATTTCCTGATGTGCGGTATGTTCGTCATGGATAGTACACAAGACACTTTTAGAAAGTGTTAATTCAGACAAGCAGGGGTCTATGATTATGTATTTATTTTAATATATACTAGAGAAAACACAGCCCACACTTCAAATGTGTGATTTCAGAAATAAGACTCAGGTTGGTATTTGCACTTAAAAAGTAAGTCAATTTAAATTAAATAGCTGAACAAATAATAGAACAAGCAGCCTGCAGGAATGGCAGCAATCAGGAAGGTAGAATTTGAGTGACTGAATGTTTGCAAGCAACGCCGTGGGGAACAGTGCTGAAACGGGACCTGTCTCGTTTGGGCAAGCCAGTGCTTACTTTGCCCACAGCAGATGCTCAATAAATGTCTGTGGAATGAATGACAATACACAAGTGTCTCCCCGAAAGAGCTCCAGCTTTTCCCAGCACACCCTTTGCCTGTCTTGTAGCCCACCCTCCCACCCCCCAGACAAAAGGCCCTACTCTCTTTCCTTGTATGCTTTCCACCCCCAGTCTCCTAACAGGCAGTTTCTCTTTGCAAAGCACAAGGAGGTACTCCACACTTAGGGCTTTTTTTTTTTTTTATTTTTCAGATGTTTTTAAACGGAGCTTTTAGCCTCGGCCATTTTACAATTCCGTCTTGATCTCTTTCTCGAACCGGCTCATTGGTTGGGCCCCATTTCGTGCAGTTGAAATGAAAGGAAACTGCCTCTCATCTGGAAGATCTATGGCTGCTTCTTGTTCTTGAGCGTAAATAGATTTATCACCTGTGGCCAGACAGAACCCTAAGCAGAACCTGTGTCCTGCGGATGGAAGGAAAGAGGAAGTCCCTCGCTTTCAATCAGCTCAGCTTGGCTCACTCCTCTCAGCTACAGACATTGTCCTTAGTCTCCACACGGCCCCGAGCCCAGCAGAACCACAGCCCTGCGGTGTGCAGACTCCCCTGTTGGTTTCAGGGCACTTTCCCATCTCTCACCTTGAGTCTCTGCCCGCACAAGGACACCGGGGACACTTGTTTGTCTTCAGCCCCACAGGCTCAGGTGGGGTGGCTATGATCTCATGCCCACCAACCATTGCACAAACCTGCAAAGGGCTGGGAGGCATGTGTAGGGAAGGGGGCTCCAGCCCAGAATGGAGGATAAATGGAATACACAAGGAGAGGTGGGGATGTGCTGTATCCACACTGAGATGAAGCACAGTGTGATGGGAACTGGGCTGAGAGAGCAAATGGAAGCCCTTGTGGGAGGTGGTGAGGGTGGTGGAGAGAGACAGAGGGAGGGAGAAACGGAGAAGCGCACAGCCCAAAGGTCTTGGGGGGAAAGCCGAGAATGCTGAGAACCATCGGGGGCAGGGTGAGGGCAGTGACCCGTATCAAGTGGCCCTGAGGCTGACAGGTTGGAGAGTCATAAGCAACTAGCTTTCTGCATCTGTAACCTCAGGTCAGCTCTGCTGGCACACAGAGGTGGGAGACGTTAATAATAGCTTCAGAAGTCTGGTTCTTAGATGCTGGAATCTGTCAGTAAGACTTCTGCTGGTGGTAACTGCCCTGTCTGTGATCATACTCAGCATCATCTCTGAGCCTTGTGGCAACAATTGTAGAAGCAGGTCCAGGATGAGGCTCCCATTTTCCAGGTAAAATAACTGAGGTTCAAAGAGTCTCAGCCAAGGGCACACTGACGTTGAGTAGCAGAATCTAGTCCAGATGCCAGGTCTCCAGTCTTCAAGTCCAGGGCCCTTTCCATCACCCCGGTGTCTCTGCAATCTGTGACTCACAAAATAAGATGTTTGAAACAGCTTCTGGACCATAGAAGGGGCATGAAGACATATGCTGTATCTCTCTCCTCTCAAAACACACATGTTCCCATTCAACCAAAGTTCTGCATGAAATTGTAGGGATTTTTAAGCTCCCCCATAGCCTATCTGCAAATGCTCTAGTGGTCTAGGACCTGTGGGTAAAAATAATGCAGATGGGGACTAGGGATGGGCAAACAGGTTGTGACATGGTCATGAGGGCAGGTAGAGAGGAAATTGGGGCAGGAGCTAGAAGGGTGTCTAGATGGTCAGACACCAGGGGGCAGGGCTGAGGGGCCAGCATGGGGCAATGTGGGGGAACATGGCCTGGAGAGATAAGACCAGGAAGTCAAATCAGATCCAGGACAGACCTGGCAGGTAAGAAAGCACTTCATCTTGGGAGTGTCAGTTCTTCCCTCTGAAATGGCAGTGATAACACTTTGTTGGAGGGCTGTAAAGATGGCAGATGGATGAGTCCTGTTCCTGTGTCTGTCTTCACTGGGTCTTGTGCTCCTCCAGGACAGGGACCTTGCCTGTTCTCACTTCATCCCTAGCATCCAGCAAGGTGTCTGACACAGAGCATTTGAAAAACAGCCACCAGAGTTGGCCTTGTCTGAGCATCTACCGAATAAACTGAGGAAGGGAGGGAGGGATTCAGGGAGGGAGGACGTGGCTTGATGCTCTCCCAAGGGAGTGACATATCAGTGTTGGAACTGCCTACCTTACCCAAATAGATGTCTTCCTAAAACTGTACCTGTGTGCAAATTGAAGTCTGACAAGAAAAATCCTATTCCCCTAATGACTTCGATAATTTCAGAGATGCTTTGCTTCCATTTCCTCTTGATTTAAAATGGGCAGTTGCCTAACAGATTGGTCCCTAAAGCATTTTTCCCTATAAAGGAAGAAGTGCCCAGAAAATCAGCTCTTAAATGCACCGATAATGATGGAGGGAGAAGAAAAGAAAAGATCACTGGTAAACCTTTACATTTCAAGAGACTTTGTCATTTCCCAAGCAGAGACCTTTCAGATATCTGTAGGGGCTTACCCACAGAGCCTCAGACGAGGGAAGGAACAGGAGAGAGCCTGCTCCAGGCTCCTGAGTTGTAACACTCATCTTACAGTTTAGGGAAGCACTGCCTAAGAGATTAAGTGACCTGCTCAGAGTCACCCAGGACTTTATTGTGGAGTCAAAGGTAGTGACCTTTCCACTGGCTGCTACAAATGAGGGCTAGAAGGAAAACCAGGATGACTTACAATGTAAAATACCCTCCTCTCTGCCTCCTGCCCCTTTCCAAGCTGTGCCGTGGGAGGGAGTGTTTGCAGAGCAAGGATGGCAGTGGCAGGGCACACCCAGGTCCAAATTCCAGCCCTGCGTCCCAAGATATGAGGCCTTTGCCACAAACCAGCTGTGCCCATGGCCCCCCTGCCTGCCCCTGCCCCAGGTCTGTCTGGTCTCCACTTGTAGGTCAGTTGGGCCCTGCTCCTGGAGCTGAGTGTTGGGAAATGAGAAGAATCCAAAGAAAAGTTGCCACGGTAACAGGAGAGCAGGGGCTGCCACTATGGAAGGTGATCTACGGCTTTGCACACGTCAGAGACTTTGCTCCTTTGCTTCCCATCTGGGCCCTCCAAGCCTCTGGGTGCACACTGGGGAGATGCTAATGCCTCTCCCTCCCCCCTCTCCCTCTTTTGGGGTGGCCACCCGGGCTTTGGGGACCACCTGCCATCAGCCTCCCTTAGCAAGTGGCCAGAGACAGTCTGGGAAGCTGCTTTGGGTTTCAGGCACTTTCCTCGCTGGCTAGTAGTCACATCCCATCTCAGAGCTGGAAGTAGCTGCAGAGGTCTTTTTGGTGCAGAACTCTCATTTGACAAATAGGGAAACTGAGGCCTGGAGAAGCACAGTGACTTGTTGAAAAACACACTGTAAACATGGGTGTCCCAGTCGCCATGGGCTGCCATGACAAAATACCATAGACTTGGTGACTTAAATGATTAAAATTTATTCTCACGGTTCTGGAGTCTGGCAAGTCCAAGACCAGGGTCCCAGCAGATTCGTTTCCTGGTGGGGCTCTCTTCATGCTTGCAGGTGCTAGCCACCTTCTTTCTGTGTCCTCACGTGGCCTCTCATCAGTGCATGCACGTGGAGAGGGAGTGGGCTCTCCTGTGTTTCTTCACAGAAGGGCACGAATCCCCTCATGAGAACCCCACCCTCATGACCTCATCTAACCTGCATTACCTGGCAAAGGCCCCATCTCCAAATACCATCAAATTGGCATTTCTTAGGTTGGTATTGTTACTGGTTATTTGTGTGGTTATTGGTATTGTTAGGGCTATAATATATAAACTTTGGGGTGGGGGGCATAAATATTCAGTCCATAAGAATGTGGAAGAGTTTGAACTGGAACTCACAGTCCAGTGCTTTTTCTGTGGCACCATATTGATTCTCTGATGTAAGTCAGAAGGGCTATTTAGAGACCAGTTACCATAACTGGGTGATCTTGGCCAAGTCACTTCTCTCTGGGCCTCAGTTTTCCATTCTGATAAATGAGGGATTGGACTTAATGATCGATGATTCTCTGCTTTGTTTACAGAAATGACATAACCTTTTTGATAATTCAAAAAATGGATCAAAATGAGACTCCCAGACCAAATCCTACAATCTCACTAATTTTTCTTGGTGTCTATACAGAAGTAATGTTGTCAGTTTTCAGAAAACAGTCCGTGGCTTAGCCATAAAGATGCTTTCATTTTAGTGTCTGACTACTGCAACAGCCCTTCTACACGTTATTCTGACTCCAGCCCAACTCCCCAGTCAAATATCTAGTCTTATCTTCCTAGAACCCATATCCTTCCCTCTTAGCATGGATACAAGGCCCTTCCTCACTGCAGCATCACACCAGCCTCTTTGGTCATCATTCCTCTGCTTCAAGAAACAGATGTTTCTTGAACATCCTTGGGAGTCTCCAACTTTGTACATATTGATCGCTCCACTTTTGTTCACACCACTTGTCCTAATTCCCACTCATTTTCAAGATATAGTGTGGGTATCTCCCTGACACTCAGAGGTCACCTCTGGGCTCTCTTAGAACTTAGTGCTTCTCCCTATGGAAACTCTTTTCAGACTGCATAATTATTGTTTCTTATCTGCCTCTTTCACTAGGATACAGGCTCCTCGTGTGGGAATGGGGTCTTGTTTTCTGTTGGCTCCCTCGTGTCTCCTGTGAAGCCTGACACCGAGCAGGTACTCAGGTAGTGTTTGTTGAATGAATGAATGAATGAATGAGTCTCACTTTACAAGATTGACTCCATTACAGAGTCCTGGGGAGCTGTCCAAAAAAAATTTCACAAGCTCAAGTCTTGGGTGTCTGTGTTTCCGCTATGTTAACCAGTCTGTCAGTTCCTTCTATCAAGAGGACAGCCATGAGATGCCTCAAATGAATCTTTATTCCTGGGGAAGTCATTTTGCCTCCCTGGCAACGAGAGGTTTGAGTATGGTGATCCTTTTTTATCTCTAATTGCCCATAATTCCAAGATATCCAATCAGCAGTCAACAGATAGTGAGTATAGTAGCTGAGGTTAGAATGGGAAGGAAAAACAATAGTATTGATTTAAAGTTTAATTACACCTGAATCTTGGAAACATGGTAGTGACATGGTACGTATCACCTAGAGGGACCTCAAACAACTGTGCAGCTGAGCAGGAAAGAGTAAGCAGAGAGACCACAGGTCAAGTTCAGGTTGGTGATCTAAGGCAGGTTGGAACAGGCAGCAGGGGCCAGAGGTCAGGGTCAACCACTAGCTTGGCAAGGATGATCCAAGAGCAGAAACTCTCAGCTTCCTGCTCACCGACCCTCCTATGATAGTATGGGAGATGTCAAAGGCCAGCAGCTGAGCCCTGCTCTTGACTTGAAGAACAAGTTTCTCATCACTTACTCATCAAGATTATTTTAGTGACTGTCAACTCGCTGACTTCATCTGAATGAAATCCCAAGTGTTAAGCTAATTTCATGACTGTATAATTCTGGAGAAAGACTAGACTCTTCAGTACAGCATTTAAGGCTCTTCGCCCTTTCTTTCCAAGTCTCATCTCCTTCCCATTGCATTCCCTCCCTCACATCCTCTCCCGCTACTCTAAGCTCTTCTCAGTTTCTTGAAGGTACCATACTCTTCCACGCCTTGGTATCTACACATGTGCTCCCCTCCCTTCTCATTTTGTATTCTCCTGGTCAACTCTTATTCACGACTCAAAACTCAGCATAACCTCCAGGAAGCTGTCTTTGATTCCTCCTCCCTAAAATCTAGATCAGGGATCCTATCATATGCTTCCATGGTGCCCAGTATTCCATCTGATAATAGCCATTAAATGTCTCTTGTTTCATTGCCTTTCCACTGAGAACATGAGTTCCTTGAGGGCAAGGACTGTTATCTGTTTATCTGCAGGGCCAAGCACAGGGCAATAATCAATGAATATCTTTCTGAGTGAATAAATGGATGACAAAAAATAGAATATGACTTTCAAGGTCCAACGATAGTATTTCTATCAGCACAGGATAAGAATGAAATTGGGATGTAAGTCCTTGAGAACCTTGTATACCCCGTTAATGAATAATAATGAGAAATATTTGCAATTAGTATACTTTGTTGGGTGGGAAATGCCGTGGGTGGCAAATACATTCATTTCCAATGTTTTATGGACTGAGCATTCCCTGTGCTTATGCAATTTAGCAAACATCGTGCATATCCTGTGTGCTGGGGGCTATGGGAAATGTTAGAACTCAGATGGCCATAGGGTTTCCACCAGGCCTTTTCTGATTTAGCATCTTTGCATGTAATGAGGTGTGAAGAGAGATCTTTTGTTGTTTCATAGTGAGTTGGTATGTTCCTTCATGCTGGGGTTTCCATCAGGGAACTCTGCGTATTTGGAGCTACATTTCTTGGAAGGTCTGTTGAGCAGCAAGGATGACAGAGGCTCAAAGGTGGGTGTGAAGGGCAGGGTGGAGAAGACATACAGAGAGCAGAAGTATATAATAAACAGGATAAACTCTACCAAGTCCCTTGAGAAATATGCTGGTATGAGGAAGACATTCACTCAAGTGCCTGTGGCACTACGCCTCCAGTATTTCACTTCTCCCTTGAGGTGCTCACACTCTGATCCTCCCACTGCCTCTCTCAGTAAAAGAATCTCCCTGAAACAAAATACAGCCTGCTCCAGGGTTGAACTGGGAAAAGCTGTCCAGAGAGAGTTAGGGTGGGAGGAGCAACTGCACCTTTGCTGCCCTGACGTTGCCTCCTTGCGGGGGGCTTATGCTGAGACCTGCTCTCCTTCGTGTCTGTCATCAGGGGGACCTGCTCCCCCTTCTCTCTGACTCAGCTGTGAGCACAATCAGAACCTTCCTTTGGTTTCCCTCAGCATCACTGACATGGGCTGTTTTCAGAAAGATCTTTACCAAAAACAAAGGGAAGCTGACAAAGATGCACATTGCTGGCATTGCTAACAATCACCAAAAAACAAAACAATAACATAGCTGAGATGGAAGACTGCAGAACTCCTGTCCACTGCAGGAAGGCCCCTGGAAACTGCTTCATTCTTCTCTAAAGGAATAGGCCAAGCACCCCCTTTGTCTAAACACTGGGTATTCTCTTCTCTAGCCCCAACCCTTCAAAGGGAGACTCAGTGCCTGTGCTTTTATGTTTCCACCCAAATTGACCACTGCAGCATAAGAAGGTACCAAAGAGAAGGAACCTCAAACCGAGTGGCTGAATTGATCCTCTGAGATGGCCTCATGGATATGTATCCTATTCCAGATGCTCTTCTTACAGTGTGCAGTTGGGTCTCCTCCGTGAAGGAGTGACCTCTATGTTCCCTCCTCTTGAACCTGGTGGACCTTTGTAACTGCCTTGATTAGTAGAACATGGTGGTAGAGCATTGAGCCGAGGTTACAAAAAGTGATATGGTTTCCACCTGAGGTCAACATGCACTCTGGGGGCCCTGAGCTGACATGTAAGAAGTCTGGCTACCTGAAAGCTGCCATGTTGGAGAGACAGCACTGAGAGGTCACACAGACACAGAAAGAGGTGACCACAGAGCCCCAGATGCCAGCTGATTCAGTCTTCTCGGCATCAACCACAGTGAATGAACCTTCAGATGATTCTAAAGTCCTGTAGGCTTCCAACTGATGGCCCAGATACCAAGGATCAGAGACAAGCCTGTACTGCTGTGCCCTGTTTGAATTCCCAACCTTTCAAATCCAAAAGCATAATAAAAGATTGTTTTATGTCCACTAGGTTTTGGGGCAATTTGTTATGCAGCATTAGATAATCAGAGCAAATAAGGAGAGTGCTTCTCACAGCCGTGGGTCTGAGATGCTTGTCTTAACCTCCATCACTGCCTACATTCCATCCTCCTATTAACCCTTTGCCCCTTTCACCTTCATATTCCTCCCTCATTTAAGGTTTCATCTTGCACCTTTATTTGGATATTGCTTTTTTGGCCACCGTCTTTACCTTTCCTCACTAGTGATAGAACTTCTGCTTGCACTTCTCCTGGTTTCTTCTTCTGCCCTCTCTTTCCTCCATCTTAGCTCGGGATCCTCTGTCATGGCACAAACTTTCCACAGGAGGTCTTGGGTAGGGGCCTGGCTACCAGGCACTGGACAGTCTGGGAAGGCAAATATCATAGACGGGTGGTCTATGTAAATAAACAACATTTATCTCTCATAGTTCTGGAGGCTGGAAAGGCTCAGATCAATATTCTGGCTGATTTGGTTCCTGATGAGAGCTCTCTTCCTGGCTTGCAGACAGCTTCCTTCTTGCTGTATCTTCACATGACAGAGAGTAATTTCTGGTCACTGCCTCTTTCTACAAGGACACTAATCCCATCATGGAGGCTCCACATTTATGACTTTGTCTAAGCTACATACCCCTCCCAAAGGCCTTGTCTTCAAGCACATTAGGGGATTGGGTAGTGCATGAATTTTGGGGGAACACATTCAGCCCATAACATTCTGCCTCTGACTTCCCAGTATTCATGTCCTTCTCACGTGCAAAATGCATTCATTCCATCTCAACAGCCTTAAAAGTCTTAACTCATTCCAGCATCAACTCTAACGTCTAATCTACCTATCACCTGAGTGTTCCTTTCATCCCGAGGTAAAATTCCTCCCCAGCTATGAATGTGTGAAATCTGATAAGCCATGTGCTTCCAAAATACAATGGTGGGCAGGCATAGGATAGACATTCTCATTCCAAAGGTGATAAATCAGGGAGGAGAAAGGAGGTGACGGGTCCAAGCAAGTTCAAAACATAGCAAGGCAAATACCATTAAATCTTAAGTTCAATGCTCTGCCTTCCAGATCCATTAGGGCAGTGGGTCCTGCTTTCTAGACCCACTGGGATGGTGGTCTAACCCTCTGTGGCTCTGCCAGGCTGGGATTCGGTTGGGATTACACACCAAGATCTGAGGATGGGGTTCCCGCTCTCAAGACCCTGGCAGCCAGTTTGGTATACTGAAAGCAAGGCAAGACCCTCCCCTCACTAACCAACCCCTATTGGAAACTGAGGAGGCAGCCCTGATGATCTCTGAATGAACTTGAAGGATCATTCTTTCCTCATCGTGAAGAATAATACACATTAGCAGCCGAATAGCTCTATGGACCAGTCCTGTAAGATCTGAGAAGTCAGACAGCCTTCCTTCATTTCATCTCATCTCCATCCCCTTCAGTTAGACCTAGTAGTGCTTCTACTGAGGTGGCTGATTAAATTCTTGGTTTACACCCACACTAATCTTCTTATCAAATGGTTGTTTGAACACAACCTTAATTTCTCTGTCTCTCTCTTTTTTTGCAATATGGATAGGCTGAGAATTTTCCAAATCTTTAAGTTCGGGTTCCTTTTTGTTTAAAAATTCATTCTTCAATTCGTTTTTCTCTTCTCACATTTTACTATAAACAGTAAGAAGGAACCAAGCCACTCCTGCAATACTCTGCTTAGAAATATCCTCAGCTAAGTATCCAATTTCATAGCCTGTGAGGAAGATCTACCTTCCACAAACACCAGAATATGCGCATAGCTCAGCCAAGTGCTTTGCCACTCTGTAACAAAGATCACCTTCTCTCCGTTGTCCAGTAGCCTGTTCCTCACATGTAAGACCTCGCCAGAATGGCCTTTCCTATCCACATTTCTACCAATATTCTGCTTATGATTATTGGTGTGTTCTCTAAGAAGGTGGAAGCTTTCTCTACAGTGCTCCTTTTTCCTTTCTGAACCCTCACCAGAATCACCTTTAAAAGCCCCTTCACCGCAGTCTTGGCTTTTTCTTTCGAGAGTGCACCTCAAAACTCTTCCCACCTCTACCTGTTACCCAGTCCCAAAGCCACTTCAATATTCTGAGCTGTCTGTTACAACAGCACCCCACTCCTTGGTACCAGTTTCTGTCTTAGCCAGCTTGGGTTGCTATAAAAAAAATGCCATAGACAATAGACATTTATTTCTCACAGTTCTGAGGGCTAGAAGTCTTATGCAGGGTGCCAGCACGGTCAGGTTCTGGTGAGAACCCTCCTCTTGGCTTGCAGACTGCCACCTTCTCCCTGTGTCCTCCCTGACAGAGAGAGCACGTTCTGGTCTCTTTCTCTAACAAGAACACGAAACCCTCCTTAATGACCTCATCTAAACTTCATTTCCCCCAAGGACCTCCCTTTCAAATACCATCAAAGTAGGACTTCAACATACGAATCTGGGGAGGAGGACACAAACATCCTGTCTGTAACACCGGTGATCCTCATCTTCTCAAGTAACACTCACCTAGATTTACACTATCGAAACACAACCTTAGGTTTTTCAGGATGAAGAAAAAGAGACTGGACACGAGGATGATAAAGACCCTCTGCCTCCCAAAGAAGACCACCATCTTTCTAGTAAAACACTGGCGTAAATACAAAAAGACCCCAGGGAACAAAAACATCAAAGACCAGTAAGTGTCTCAGCTAAAGATCCCAAATGGCTGAGGTTTCTAAGAGGGTCGGCAGGACCTTGCTGCAGACCCTACCTTTCTTAGGAGTAGAGGACCTGATGCGTGGAGGGTCAGGAAGTATTCAAAGCAGAAGATGTCTCTGGTACCTGAATCCACTTTGCAAATGAGCTAGATGCTTTGGGAAGATGATGGACGAGCCTGAGTCACCTAACTGGAAAAAATCCAGAGGTAGGAATTAGACAATGTCAAGTCCTCGTATTTCTCTTACTTGCTCTGTGCGACCGCAGACAAGTCCCTTTGCCTCCTTGAGGCTTCCTTTTTTTTTTTTTTTCTTGGTCAGTGGGAGAAACTCCAGCCTGCCTTGTCTCTTCCCAGGGCTGTCGTGGGGATCAAGTGTCATAATACACAGGGTGCCACTTTAATTGAACACTGAGCCTGTGCTAGGCATGTGCTGGATGCTCCACATGTTTTGTGACACTCATTCCTTACAACAGCCCTGCACTGTAGGAATCATCACCCGATGTTACAGCTGAGGAAAGAGGGCAGAGGGGCCACATAACGTGCCCAAGATCACACAGCGAGTAAGAGGTAGACCTGACATTCCAGCCCAGAGGTGCCCGGCGCTGAAGCCAGTGTTCCTTCCATTAGAGCACAATTACAGCTATTGCTGTTTTATTGATTTTACGTCTCTTCTATGATCCATCTTGGAAAGACATTATTAGGCACAAGGCACATGGGCGTACTTGAGCATCATGAAAATGTACCCGATGGTCCCCAGATTCCCTTGCTTTCGACCCCATGAACTGCATTCCGACTGAATTAATCAGATTTCTGCAGCGCTGTCTCCCAAGAAGGTCTAGATTCCTCATACCAAGGTCTTGAGGGCACACGGGGCCAGAAATGATGCCCCACCAATGCTAATGAGAAGAGGACCATTTCCAGCTGCTGCGTATGGCACAAGCAAGGCGAGACAGCATCCCCCAGGACACCCCATCCACCCGGGGGACGGCTGATGGGAGGCTCAGTCCCTGCAACCTCCAGGGAGCAAAAAGGAAGCCCACCATGCAGGCAGACCTGGTCTGGACCAAACTCCTAGACTGGAGTGAGCAGAATTTCAGCATATTCTCCCACCCACGATGCTCCATAATTGCCTTTTCTGCCAAAGAACAAAACCTTCAGAAGGGCAGCCTGGCAGCACCGGCCAAATGAGCAGCTAGGCATGCCCGCCACACTCGGCTTGCCGACAAATTAGCCTGGAATGCGTGGATCCTGATGACAGAGAGTCAACATTGGGGGAGGTGGAAATGGCAGTGCACGGCATCCATGAAGGACAGCTCTCCTGCCGGCTGGAGGCTGGAGGGGGAAGGGAGCTCTCGTTCCTTAGCTATCAAAACTAAGGTCGGGCAGTGCTATGCAAAGACCCCAACCATCTCTGAAAGCAGATTGGAGGGAGGGGTGTGAGGGATTCCAGGCTCCCAGTTGGAGTGAAGCTCAGAAAGTACACAGTAGATCCTGTGATGAGGGCTGGGAAATCCATCTCCAGGAACTGGCTGATTCCCAGAATCCCTGCTGGGATCCTCTCTTGAGCACTGCCTGGTGGTCTAGAAAAGCAGGACTTGGGGAAGAAAGCCTTCCAGCTCTGCTGTTTAGGACCCTGCTACTTGGTCAGGTCCCTGGCTGTGTGTGTGTCTGTGGATGTATGTGTGCAAGTGCGCACATGCAAGCAGAACACAAGCATTGCTCAAAGCAGGAGAGTCATAGGAAGAGGCCACACTACACAGCACAGCAAATGACTAAAAAAATTCAGCAAAACACTAGTCGGCCTTTTTCAGGCCTGATGGCAATCTTATTAAACCCTTCCCTTCCCCCCTGACACTCGGTTTACACATCCTGACCCTGCCGCTTACTCATCCATATGACATACTGTGTTATTTACTTTCCCTGCACTTTGGTACCTGTTAAAATGGGCATCATCCTGAGTTCATTGGGGGCAGTGGAGGGAATCAAATGATGTGATGGGTGTGAAAAGCACTTGCAAACTACAAATACACTTTAGGATTGATTTTTGACGGGGAGAAAGTGAACATAAATGGTAGGGAAAAGCAAATTTCAAACCCGAGCATGTTTCCTCTTCGTGAGAATGAGGTCTGGTGAGGCTCTAATCCTCAGACTGTGCTGTAGGACCCTGCGAAGATTGGCTTCAGAGCCTCTGAAATGAATCAGAAATTGAAAAGAGAGAGCTAAAGTGACTGTGTGTTTTTATTTGAGCAGGGGGGTGGGAGCGGATGCTGGGGAGGAGGGCGGACCTGGGAGGAGATCTCGGTGTTCTCCCAGGTGGAAGTGCAGGAGGGAGGCGGAGAGGGTGGTCATACTGCTGGAGCATGCAGGTCCCAGACAGTAGGCGGAGCCCCAGGGGAAATGAGATCTGGCAAAACACCCATGGGAAGAATTCTCCCACAGCTCTAAGCTGAGCCTCTCTGCCTTCTCTTGAAGCTGAAGCTAAACCAGATGGGAGGGGGTAGGGGCTGAGCCAGTTCAAATACTCCCTGCCTGGAGTATGCATGTTCCAGAGAACTGTAGCAGGGCTGAATGTGCGGCGTGGCCATAGCAAGTCATGCCGGTGTTATGGGGGAGAGCAGGCGGCTGGTGCTATGGGATAAGTGCAGCGGGGCTTCTGGGTCTGTATTCTGTTGAAGGACGGTTTCCCTCTACTCTGAACTTCTCTCTGAACCTCATTTCTTACTCAGTTGAGGGTCTGGGGGCCGTCTCCATCAGTGGTGCTCCGGGAGCACTGGTGCCCCAGGCAGGGGTGGGGTGGGAGTGGGCTCAGGAGCAGCGGGCAGGAAGTGGTTCTGACGCTTCAAGGGTGCAGCTAAGGAGCACTGACTGGGAACAAGTCTAGTCCATGGCAAAAAGGGAACTTGGGGAAAGGGAACATCTGTCCCTAGGTCCCGGGGCACTGATTTGAAATGGGATCCACATGGCGTGCGGTAGAATTGGCCCACAATGCAGAAGAATAACATTTTAGATGCTAGGGGGAAGGGAGGGTGGGGGGTGACAAGGCGCTTCTGCAGCACCCCGGCAGATGCAGTGTGCCATCGCGTGGGCCCGTGAGCAGAGCCGCAGACCGAGAGTCCAGGGAACAGGGTCCTGGTCCCGGTCCCGGTCCCGGTCCCAGGGCTCCTGCTCCTCCAGGCGACCCTGAGCCAATCTTTTACAGATAGAGGAAGAGTCTCTGGATGGTTAAGCACCTTCTGTGTGCTTGACAGGGCATTGAGCACTTTTATACAGACATCATCTTCCTTATTCTGAACCACAGCCCCTAGGAATTACCTCTATTTTACAGTTGAGGACATTGAAGCCCAGAGAGGTTGGAACCCTGGGAGATTCTGCCTCAGCCAGGTCTCTACTGGGTCCAAGAATACGTATTCTAAGAAGTCTGTATTTTTTTTTTAAATTGAAATATTTAATTGAAGTATTTACAATGTTGCATTAATTTCTGGTGTACAGTATAGTGATTCAATTATATATATGTATTCCTTTTCATATTTTTTTCCTTATAGGCTATTATAAGATATTAAAGGAAGAAGTCTATTTTTTAAATGTTCCTTAGGCAATTCTGAGCCTAGACCTTTCATTAATTATTTATTCATTCACATTTATTCAACAGATATTATTAAATGTCTCTCATGTTATAGGTACTACTGAGATTATTGTTACAAAACAGTAAGTCAAACAGTCCTTAAGGAATTTAAGCTCTACAGATGGAAGACACATAATGAAGATGTAGATAAGTAAATATATAGAAGGTCAGATGATTACGGTGGGGATGTTTGTTCTTTTATGGAGATTGGTCAAGTAAGTCTCAGCTGATAAGGTGACATTTGAGCAGAGACCTCTGGGGAAACAGGAGGTAAGCCTTGTGGCTGAGGGAAGAATCTGCCAGCAGAGAAAACAGCATGTGCAAAGGCCCTGAGGCTGGACCATGCTTAGCATGTTCCAAGCAGAGAAAGTTGGCCTGTGTGGCTGAAGTAGAGCAAGCCAGAGAGAGAGGAGCTGGAGATGAGGTCCAGGAGGTAATGGGGGCAGACCTTGCAGGACCTTGCAGATCTTTGCAAAGCCTTTATCTTTCAATGTAAATGAGATGAGGAACCATTAAAAGGTTGTAGTAGCTAAGTGCCGGGTTATGTCCTGTCTTTTAAAGAATCATTCTGGCTGCTGCATTAGGAGTGGACTCTAGGATGAACAAGAAACACAGTGGAAAGATAGACTTAGGAGATAATGAGATCCTCTAAGGGGAGATAACGGTGGCTTGGACCCTGGGAGGAGCAGTGGAGGAGGTGAGATACAATCAAATGCTGGAAATATTTCTGAAGGTGGAGCTATTTGCTGAAGGAGTCAATGAGAAGTATGAGAAAAGAGACGGATGAAAGATGAATCTAAAGTTTTGAGCTGAGTCACCCGAAAGTGTTAAATAGCGATTTCCTGAGATAGAGACTCCTTCATTCTTCTCCGCGTAGTTTGTGGGGCTGGGGATAAGAATTAGAGGTGGACGTACTGAGTTTGATATGTCTGTTAGATGTTCCGAATGGAGATATTGAACGGGCAGTTGGATTTATGAGTCTGGAGGTCAGGTGATGTCTGTCTGAGCTGAAGATATACATTTGGGAACTGTGAGTATATGGGTCATATTTGAAGTCATGAAACTGGATAAGATACCCTGGGGAGGAAGAAAAGATGCCTGGGCTTTAGGACACTCCAGGGCTTAGAGTTCGAAAAGATCAACCCAGGAGACTGGCCAGTCAGTACAAGGAGAGTCGAGAGAGCGTAACGTTTCAAAAGCCAATCAAAGAAGGTGCCTCAAAAGCATTGGATGTAAGCAGTTGACTGTGTCAAATGCTTTTGATTGTCAATGTTGAGACCCAAACATGAGCTGTAGGATTTAAACATATAGAGTTCAAAGCACCGTTTTCATGGCGTGGGGGTGGCCGGGGAAATGGGTTCAAGAGAAAATGGGGAAAAGAGGGGAAAAAAAAAACACAGAGTAAAGTGTGAGGAACTTGGCTATAAAGGCGCACTGATAAGTGAGACCATGACCAGAAAAGGAGGCAGAAACAAGAGAGATTAAAAAAAAAAAACCTTTCATTATTATTATTGTTTTTTTAACTGGGAGGAATTACAGACTGTTTGCTGTAAGGTGTGATCCAGCAGCCTGGGAGAGACTGATGGTCTGGGAGAGAGAAAGGACCATTTCTGGAGGAAGGCTGAGGACTTAGCCGAGCCAGATGCCATCACTCTGGGCAAGTCACTGGTCCCTTCTGAGCTTCACGCAAGACTATGAAAGAACGCAGGGACGTTCCGTATTACTTTCTCAAAATATCAGATGAGGACACAGTGGGACCCCACAGCCCTGAGCAATGCCAGCTCAGCAGCCAAATGGGTGGAACTCTGAGCAGCAGGCCCTTCTCATCCTTACTCCTCAAGGGACGCTGACACCCCACCGGTGGGCTTCTGAGCAGGGCACAAAGGTTTTGGAGCCAGGAGATCTGGGATTCAAGCCCACCTCCAGCCATGGGATCTTCAGACAAGTCACTTTTCCCAAGGCCTCAGTTTCTTCTCCTTTTGTAAATTTTCAACTACAGTGGTTTCACGAGAGATCGTTGCGATCATATTGTGGCTGTGACACATGGATGCTCCGTATCTGTTCCCTCCTTTCCCCTCCCTGCTGGCTGGATGTTATGGTTACCAGCGTTGGCTGAAACGTGGCAGTGCTGACGTTAAGGGGAACGTCCTTCTCTCTGTTACTTAGTGAATTCCTAGACAGACAGTTGCTGGACTCTCAACTCCAGAGCTGCTTCTATGGGCTTTGAGGGCCAGCCAGCTGCACGGTGCTGCCATGAAACATGGGACTGTCTGCCGGTCCAGGGAAGTGACTGGGACTCACCTCTACCTGGCCCTCTTCCCTCCGGGCTCCAATCTGAGCAGTTCATGCTCTGCTCCTCATCACTCCTGGGCTCTCCAAGCCTGGGGACAGAGGCCTCTTGAGAGGCACGGTACTTGAACTGATAAGAAACACAGCAGATTGGAGCATGGAGCTGGCTGTTGGTGGAGGATGATCTTTAAATACCAGTGATTGGAAGGGAACTGGCGGGAAGACAAAATAGCCTCAGAAAAATGCTAGATCCTGGGAATTCTTCAGAACAGAGGCTGTTTCTATTTCTCTGAGGCTGTGCAACCGATTCTATTTCCGGGGCCTTAATTTTGCCCACCTGAGAAATGACACTGACCTTCTTCATCGGATCTGGGAAGGGAGGGCAAGGGAGGGAGGAGGTGGGCCACAGCAGAAGAGAGGTGGGATTTGCAGGCACAAGTTCTTGCATGTGATGTTGGGCAAGTTCCCCCACCTCTCTGGGTCTCATTTGTCTCTTTCCAAGGCTAGTATGATGATTAACTGATAGCCCATAACTGGGGAAGGGTGCTTTGAAACTGGAAAAATTCTCCACAGATATTAGCATTTGAAGATCACTGGGAGCATGCAATGAGACACTGTGAGCAAAGCCCTCAGCCAGTGAGTGGACCAGAGCAAAGAACACACAATCGGGGGTCCGTCAGGATGGTGGTTGGTTGAGGAGAAGGCACGGTAGGGCCTCTAACTTTGGAGTTAGCAGACCTGCCTCCAAATGCTGGCTCCATCACTCACTCGCTGCGTCAGAGACTGCTCCAGTTACTGACTCTTCCTAAGCCTTGGTTTTCTCATCTCTAAAATGGGGTCGATGATCATACGTAACACCCTGGTGGTTGCGAGTGTTTGTAAGCTTAGCAAGCAAAACACTGAACACATTCCCCGGGGCACATTCAGTCCATGTTTTCCTTCCTTTATCAGCATTCAGAAAGCCATTTGGCTCTAGTACTTCATCCACAGCCAGTCCCCCAGATACCCAGATTCTACAGGACTCCCAGCACCTGGTTCCTGGTCAGTGGGTGACAATTCCCATGGATGCTCAAACACCATCTGGGGCTCCTGTTACATACTTCAAATTTCACACACATGCACCTTTGCCTCCCTCTTGCACCTCGTGCTCCTCTCGGACATCCTATAAAATGCAAGCAATCAGGCTTGCTCTGTTTTCTTCCCAGGAACATCATGAGGACCATCAAGGTGATCTACATCAAACAGCTTTTAGATGATCAACTGTGGCGCACATGTCAGTCACCTATGAATTTTGCTATAGCAAATAGTGGGTGTTGGCGGCGAGGCAGTGACTAGGGAAAGGGAACGCGTGGCTCGTGAGCTGAAGGTGAGGCTTAAAGAGAACAAATTAAGCTCAACTGACCCTGGGTACATCCATCTCTTCCACTGTCATCAAAACGTGGCTTTGGTGTCCAGCACGTAGGAGGAATTGAGCATCTTGCATAGGGTAGGTCTATAGCAAAATTTTGTTAGGAGTTGGTTGCATTGATTCTCATCACACACATGCTGCTGCTGCTGCTGCTGATGCCATGAACAATAATTAGGTGCTTACTGTATGCTGGGCACTCTATGTGCATACTATTTCTGTTCCACCTCTAAGGTAGAAAGTGGTGTCTTTCCATCAGGAGGAAGACAAGCAGGAGAAAATTAGGCTCAGGGAGGTTAAGTGACACACCCACCATCACGCAGCTGACCTTGACAGAGACCCATCTGCATCCAGAATCCACATCCTTCCCTCTAGAGTCTGTGCCCAGCGGTCAGTTGGAAGTTCCTAGAGTGGCAGGGCTCCCAGGCTGGAGAGTGGTCATCGGCTTTTCAAATGCTGGTCCTTCTGTGGCCTTGGACAGCACAGTCACAGGGTGTGGAGTTTTCCCTTTGATTCCTCATCGAGGGCACAGACATCCCCCAAAGAGCCCTGGCACTGCGGGAGGTCTGAATACGGGTCTGCATTGAAGAAAGGGTGAAGAGGTCCTTTCTGAGAGCCTCATAATTGCTGCTGTTTTGCAGATTCACAGCCCTGGGCATCTCTTTGGCCTCTGAAAGGTCCAGTCACCCCCTGCCCTGTGCAAATAGATGGCGTGCCGCGAGGGTGGTAAACCCCATGCCCCTCCTCCCCGCTGAAACCATGCCATTTGCGGCACGCTCCTGCTATTGGACACCCACACTGCTCGCTCAGAATCGCTCACTGAGGGAAAGCGGAGCCGAGACAGGCCCGTGGAGGCAGATTTGTATTTCAAAGAAGAGTTGGAATCACTGCTTACAATTTGAAATGGCAGAGTTTGGGGCCCAGGAGAGGGAGACCTGTGGTTTTTCCCAGCAGTAGGCTTATAACAACAATTAGTGGGTGGCTGTGTTTTCTTTGCCCATAAAGAACGAAGTGAAGAATTATTGTTCCATCTCTAGCCGGCACAAGTGCTGTTCAGAGAGGATTTATCAGCTCTGAGACCTAAGCGTGACATATATATATGTATATATATGTGTATTTTTTTGAACTGGAAATGCCATGGCAGGAACTCTCCTTTTTCTAAAACCTAGAAAACCTAACCCATTTGGGGTGGGCTGGGCCCCACCCCCACCCCCACGGCATGACCCTCTTGTCCCAGCTGTTGCTACCTCTGGATCCCACAGCGGGACCCCTTCAGCTTTCTTCACGGCAGACCATATTCAGGCCCCCTGCAGTACAAGGGCTCTTTGGGGGATGTCTGTGTCCTTGATGAGAGATCCAGGGGACAGACAGCCCCACAGCCCGTGACCATGCTGTCCGAGGCTGCAGAAGGACCAGCCTTGGCTGCTTTTGCCCCACCCCTGCAGGTCCATCCCAGCCACTGGCCTCCACTGGACTCTCTGCTCTTGTGTCCCCTTATCCAGAAGGGTGGGGAAACCTCTGGTCCTGGAGTCAAACCGCTCAAACTCAACTCTGTCTCCTCTGGTGCGTGCCCAGGAGCTGGGCACTGAAACCTTCGGTCCATCCTCCCTTTCTTGGGGGTCTTGGTGATGACACCACCTTGGACTTTCATTCTGAGAAGAAAATGAGATAATTCAACGAACGAGCTGTGCACAGCACTTGGTACTTAGCAGGTACTCAAAATCTGGTAGCTCTTTCCACGATCACTCATCATGTGAAAGCACAGGTGATGGCAAAGTCGGGCCCAGGTGCAAATCCTGACTCCTCCAAATACTAGCTGAGCGGCCTTTGGCAAGTTTTCTGAGCCTTGAATTCCTCTTGTGGAAGTAAGATTGTGCCCAGTGTGTCCTAGAGTTAGTGTGGGGTTGAACTGAGGTGAGGCGTACAAACTATCGGTACTCTTTCTGACACAGAAGAATTTGAGAAACGTTTTGTAACATACAGTCAGCCCCTCTGTACCCGCGGGTTTTGCACCCAGGGATTCAACCAATTGAGATCTCGGGTTGGTCGAATCTGCAGACGTGAAACCACGGATACGGAAGGTGGACTGTGTTCACTGTATTAGCCATTTTATACAAGGAGTTTGAGCATCCTTGGATTTGGGTTATCTGTGCGGGCTCCTGGGACCAACCCTCCACAGACAATGAGGGACAACTGTATAATTTGTCATGTGGTGGGTACTCAGTGCCCCGTGGTTCTTTGCTGTGGGCCCCGTGTTAACCCTTTGTTGGACTCCCAGGGGCTGATTGCTTGTGCTGTTCTCATCTCGCTGGGCTCGCCCGCTCTGTCAGACACTGAGCTCTGTCTCTAGGTGTTAGACCTGCTCCCAGCATGCCAGGTGGGATCAAAGTCCTCAGTGGGTGGGTCTAATTCCCAGCACAGCACCTTTCAGAATACAACTCAAAGTTCAGGCAGGTATCTGGGCCAGGCCCAGCTGGGACTCCAAACAGGATGTAAAAAGACACGACTTAAAAACTAGAACCTTCTTTCCAGATAAGAGTCAACGATGCTGCCATTTTATACCAAGTGCGATCTTTCACAGAGACACTTAAATGTGGCTTGGGTTGGAAGCCTCTCTATCCAGATGTGGAGGAAAGGGATCTCCAGACCCCAAAATGGCCTTCTCCGAAGCAGGACGCTGCACCAAAAGCATCATGGGGACCACAGCTCAATGGACGGAGGCAGGGAAACTCAGCCCCACATCGTGTGAACTCACATAAGGCCAACAGGGAGGACCCTCACTATGTGTTTGCCCTGCAGACCTACTGTGAGTCGGCCCTGTGCTGGATACTCTACAAAGATTATCTTATTCTATCCTTTGTAACATGAATTTGACTGCCTGTGTTTTACCGAGGAGAACATAGACTCGGAGGAGGTAAGTCACTTAGGCAGGAACACCCACTGGTAAGCTCTCTGATGCAGGGACTATATCGTTTTCATTCCCCAGAGGCAAACACAAAGCTCAGTACACATTAGGAGCTCAGTAAGTGTGGAAATGGTGAGAACAAGTTACTTTTGTGCCTTGTTTTCTACTTGCCCCACGCTCCCAGATTTCCTGCCGTTTCCCAGCGGGGCCACGTCTCTTTCCTGCCCATGTCTTTGTGCCCTCCGCCTAGAACAACTCTCTCCTTTCTCCACCAAGCCAACTCCCATTCTGCCTTCAACACCTAGCTCAGAAGGTGAAGGCTTTAATAGTTCCTTCTGGAGAGTTAGTATCTCCCACGCAGGGTCCCACAGCAATCTGTCCACCCTTGTGAAGAAGAGCACTTATCACACAGATGACAACCACTGGACTATGTATCTTCTTCTTTCATTGGACAGCTTGAGGGTCAGGACGTGTTGGAATTGCCTTTGGGTCCAGGATGCCCATATCAAAACAGAGAAACCAGGCATGCTAACTTGTCTTCATGCAAATATTCCTGAACCATATTATCCACTTCTTTTTAAATTTTGAAAACAGCATGTTCAGCCCCGGTCACCTGAGAGTGGAGGGGACTTCTCAGGCTGCTGATGCCAAGACATGGGAGTACAGGAAATTGTCACGGAGTGACTGACCATCACAGGCTTCAAGGCAGAAACACATCCCAATCTGACCTTTTGACTCAGACTTTGCCCTTTGGTGAACTTGACATCGCAGATCCATTCTTCCACGTCTCAGTGTCTAGACATCTGGAGCCAGTCAGTTGAGCCAGCATCAGGGCCCCACCCTAGGCCCCTGTTCTTGACCTGACAAATCCCGTGTTTCTGTCAATGACTCGGAAAAATACAACGAGCTCTTGCTCATCAGATTTGCAGATGACAAGGCAGTGGCAAGGATGGCAATTATGTCAGATGACAGAGTCAGGATCCAAGGGTCAACTCGTTTAGCAGAGATTAACATTGGGTCCAGAAACCAAGCGCACAGGGATTGGAGGCGGGTGGCGTGACTTCGCAGGAGTGTGTGGGGGCAAAGGCTTGTTTACTGAGGAGTGCAGTGCTGTGAGGAGTGGAAGCTGAGCGTGTGTTATTACAAGCAGGGGTTCTAGATGGTCTCTGGTCTGACAGCACCTCCTGAAGCGTGATGCCCGCTTCTGGTCCTCACCCTTTAAGTGAGGCATTGACAAAGTCATCCATGTCTCAAGAAAAGCAACCTGATATTAAGGGCACTGAAATTCAAGAAGCTGGAGGAGTGCTCCCCTGTCGAATGGGCGCTGAAGAAGGAACGTGATTCTTCTTTGCAAATAGTCAATTGATCACATTGAAGAATGATTTTGTAAGGCGAACGGACAGAAGCAATGGTCACTATGAAAGTGCCAGCCAGACATATTTCTCTTCTACATGAGAAAGAATAGTCTAAGAAGTCAGCTCTACTCACCAGGGAAATGAGCTGCCCTGGGACGCTGCCCCTTTACTTGAACTATTGGTCAGTAGTATAAGGGAGGGATTACAATGTTAGAAGTACCAACTTCCAGGTCCACCCCTGCGAGGCTAAAATTCCAAATTACACTTGTTCTCCAGCTAAATTTCCCCAGGCTCTCTCAGCCCAGGGGGCGGGGAGGACCATGGACAAGGGGGTGTTATTAGAGATGCACGCCATGCTGTGTCTGTCCTGCCAAGGGCAGAACCCTGACCTTGAAAGAAGGTTGTGTCCCTGGGTCCTCTGTGTGCTCAGGTTAAGTTCTTTCTGTAAGCTTCCTCTTTCCCTCCCATACATCGACTCAGTCCTGAGGCATGCCCAACCAAACCTGAATCCCCAGGGTACTACGCCTGAGTTCCCTAGTTGGGACCACTCCCTTGATAACTGGAGTGCTTGCATTTTAAATTCATAAATCTCACTCCTACTCCCAGTGGTAAATCCGTGCAGGGCAGGGCTATATTTAATACATTAGGTGCTTCCCTCCTACCATAATGGTTAGGAGTGCGTGCTCTGAAGTCAGACAGACTCGGGTTCAAATTCCAAATTCCACTTTTAGCCCTTCCCAGCTGTGTGAATTGGGCAAGAAATGAAACTCCCTGAGGCTCAGCTTCCTGGTCCATAAAATGGGGATGATAATGTTACTCACTTCATCAGTTGCTGCAAGGATTTCAGAAGATGTACAAGTGCAGCATTTAGCAAAAGGGTAACACATGGTAAACACACAACATATTAGCCACTGCTACACTACTGTGACCGCAAGACTGAATAGCCTGCCTGCTGCTGGGTTTTTCCCAGCCCCTGCATCCATCTCCACTCAGCCGCCATGCCCTTCCCTTTAAGTCACACAGGGGCTGTTCTTTTTAGCATCCCCCGATTCCGACTAGGGGAGCCCCACCATTTTAAGCTGTAGCCATTGGTCCTCCATCTGGTTATGCCCATGACACATAACTCTCATTTTCCTCCCACATAAAATCATTCCAATCGTAACTTTCAGACTTCTCTTATTTCAGGGGGAAAGCTGTTCTCTCATATGCCTTGCATTTTAACGACTTTCATTGCCATGGCTCATTTTGATCTGTTTAATAACATGTTTTAAACTAATCCCTTGTAATAAAAGGATTTCATTACTAATGGGGACAGCTGCGTAATGCAGCAAGTTCATTTAGTTTCACTTTTCTGATGAGGCTGGCTGCAGTCGAAAGTTTTGTAGCGCTGCTAAGTTTGGGTGATGAGTGTCGCCTGGGGAACCTGAGAAGGGGATTTCCTTTGCAGGGGCAGATCCACAGGAGGCAAAGGAGTAGAGCCTGGGTCTGCACAGGCTGGGTGGAAAGCGCAGAAGAATCTCCATCTCATGGCTGTTTGATGACTGAGAGGAGGAATACTAAAGCCTTAATGAAGACAAGATGCTGCACAGTGAAAGAGGGGCTCCTAGGATGATGGCAGATCAAGGCTTAGAGAGCCTCCCTTCCTCCCCACTGGCTGGAATCGTATCGCATCACACCATACTTAATGATCTAGCAGACCCCAGGCACTACATCTTATTCACTTTGTATTCCCACTATCTAGCTGGACCTGGCACAAAGAAAGTGTTGGCTAAACTGAAATTAAATCCTTTCCCCCTACATTTCTCCCCTAGATACTGTCTCCTTCATGTACGCATCTTTGACAGCCATCTCTTAGCTGATGACAGACACTTATACCTCTTATCCTTGACTTCTAGACATCCACCTTTATCTTCAAGTTTCCACTTATCTTCACCATGCGGCTGCGTCACATTCAATTTCTACTTAATATGTCTAAAGCTGGATTTACCACCATCCCCTACGTGCCCACCCCTCTTACCACATCTGGTCTGTGCCTGGCACCACTGCATGCTTAGCTGAGAACCTGGGATATTTTGATATCTCTCCATCTTACTGCTGATCGAATCAATCACAAATTTTTGCTGATTCTATCCATGAGTGTAGTTGGAATCCATCCACTTCTTGTCATTGATCCTGCCGCCATCTTTATCTAAGCTACAGCCACTCCTCATCTGGACTCCAACTTACATCCACCAACTGGGAATGTAATTTGGTGCAGCCACTATGGAAAAAAGTATGGAGAGTCCTTAAAAAAACTAAAAAGAGTTACCATATGATCCAGCAATCCCACTCATGGGCATATATCCAGAGAAAACTCCAATTTGAAAAGATACATGCACCCTGATGTTCATAGCAGCACTATTTACAATAGCCAAAATGTGGAAGCAACCTAAATGCCCATTGACAGATGATTGGATAAAGATGTGGCACATATATACAATGGAATACTACTCAGCCATAAAAAAGAAAGAAATAATGCCATTTGCAGCAACATGGATGGACCTAGAGATTATCATACTAAGTGAACTAAGTCAGACAAAGAAAGACAAATATCATATGTTATCACTTATATGTGGAATCTAAAAAAATGGCCCAAATGAACTTATTTACAAAACAGAAACTGACTCACAGACACAGAAAACAAACTTATGGTTACCAAAGAGGAGGGGGAAGGGATAAATTAGGGGTTTGGGATTAGTAGATACACACTACTATATATAAAGTAGATAAACAACAAGGTCCTACCAAAAGTACAGGGAACTAAATTCAATGTCCTGTAATAAACCATAATGGAAAAGAATATGAAAAAATATATATATATATATCTGAGTCACTATGCAGTACAGTAGAAACTAACACAACATTGTAAATCAACTATATTTCAATTAAAATAAAACATACCCATCATCACATCATTCCCCAATCAGAAGCAAGTGTGCTCTCTCTTTGTTTATGTCACCCCTGCCATATGCCCTTTTAAACTATCCCATTCACATCCTTAACATGGTCCATGGGTCCCCAACAAGAGTGGAGCCCTTCTGATCTCTCTGGTCTCATTTAGTACCATTGTTTTTTTTTTGAGATTTTCTGTCACATCCCTTATTTTAGGCATCCCTTTGTCAGTATAAGCTAGACTATGCTGTGTAACAAATAACCCCTCAAATTTCAGTGATTTAACATGGCCAATGTTTCTTTCTTGCTCACTTAAAGTCTAGGGTAGGGTGATTGTTCTCCATATAGTGACTCAGCAATCCAGACTACTTACATCTTGCACTACTTCCATGTTAATTTGTGGCCTCTGTGGGCATCTCAGCAGGAGAATAGAGATCACAAAGAATCCACTCCCACTCTTAACTGCCTTCAAACAGATAGGACAACACATCCCTTCTGTTTACAGCTTATTGGCCAGAACTAGTCACTTGAATTCCAACTGAACTGCAAAGGAGGCTGAGAAGTCTAGGTATAAATACTGGACAAAGAAGAAGATGGACATAATGAGATTTACTCATCTATACTAGAGGGTGGTCACCTAGTTCTGCTAGTGGATTCTACACTCAAATGGAAATCCCATCATATGTGAAAAAGTGCAGAGCAAGCTTTCAGCAAATATGTCAGCAGAGCAAAGACAACATGAAGAGACTATGAGGCTAGTTCTTATAAATGAAGCTGGGTAGGAAATTAATGATAGTTCTCTCAGGATCAAGACACCTGGCCCATTAGTTAAATTGGTCTACAGAAGAAAATTAAGGAAGAGGTTTCAAAAGAACATATCACAACAGCCCCTAACAAAAAGATTTTTGTATGTCTTCATGCATGCAAATCAGTAGGCCTGGCATACATTCCTGAAAAATCTCGAGAGACTTGGCAAACTATTTTTGAATAGGAATGATAGGATGAGTTTGGGGAAATGAGAGTTGAGCACAATAAGCATTTTACAAGGATTGTAGGGAGGTGACAATGATGAATTCACCATGATACAATGCATTAAGCAAGTACAGAGGACCAACTTCATGCTAGGCTCTAAGTGGGGACTTGAGCATCATGGCCAATGAGGCCCAAGTCTGAGACTGGCACATGCCATTCCTTCTGCCTCAAATGCTTCTCCCACTCTTCTCTTTTCTTCCTAGAGTTACTGTCTCCTTTTCTTCAAAAAAAAATGCAGCCCCATTGTTCTGTTTGCAATAATGGAGCTTGCAATTATGCAGTGTTGTGTATAAATCACCCCACCCCTACCACCAAGTGTAATGGCTTTAAAAACAAAAACAAAAACAAAAACAGTCATTATTTCATGGTTTCTGTCGAATCCCAGGAATCCAAAAACAGCCCAGTTGGGTGCCTCTGACTCAGGACCTCTAGCAAGATTCCAAAGCCTGCCAGGGCTGTGGTCTCATCTGGAAGCTCAACTTGGGGGACTCATGTGGTGGTTAGCAGAATTCAGATCCTCATGGACTGTTAGACTTCACTCACCACTGGCTGGGGGCCTCCCTCAGCTCTTGGCCATGAGGACAGCTCCACAGGGCAACTCACAATCGGGCAGCCAGCTTTCCCCAGAGTGAGTGAGTCAGAACGCGCAAGAAAACATGCCAGATGAAAGCCAGTCTGTAAGTTACAGAGCCTTGGAGGCTCTTTGTCATCTCAGAAGTGACATCTCACCCTTTCACCGTATTTTATTCATTAGAAGCACTCCACTAGGAGCCAGGCCACCCCATACAAGGGGAGAGAATTACATAAGGGTAGGGACACAGGAGGTGGAGATCACTGGGTGCCAACTTACAGGCTGCCTAGCGCATGTTTCTTCCCCCAGGAAGTAGCAGTGGCCAATAGAGAAAAAGGGAAGAAAGTAAAATCTCTGCAACGTCTCTCATAGCAGGTCTTCCCTAACCTTCTCCCCACAATGTTCCTCAGGCTGGTCTGCTGCTGAGAGCAGGAGAGGAGTTTAGACAGCATCTTGTCTAACATCCTCATGTTACAGGTGAGGGAAAAGGCGTAGAAAGGGTGTGTGACCTTCCCAAAAGGATGGAGTCATTTGCCAAGTGGGGCCTAGAACTCAGGTCACCTGCTTTTCTCAAACAGTCTTCCTCCATCTTCTCTCTCCCACTACTCTCCTCCCAATCCCCCACAACTTTCTCAGTACTAGCCATTCCATAGGGATGACTCTGTCAGAGTTCACCTGGAAACTTCCTGAGCAGGTATTTGCTCCTGATCCACTTGAGTTCTCCCCTTTGGCTTCCACGAGACCACGCAGACCTGGTCCCACCTTCTCTCTCAGTGGCGGCTCCTAGTCCTCCCCCTGCATGAAGCATAGACACTTTACAATATTCCAGACACTCAGTCCTTAGGCTCTGGCCTTTTCCTGACATCCAGGCCCCTTGATGGACCTGATGTTCTTGGGGCTACCTTGCCTTGACCTTGGGATGCACATCATTTCCCCTATGTCTAACTGCCTGGTGGGCATTTTCACAGACAAGTCACTGATGCCTAAACTCAACCACGATGAGAACAACCCCAACTATTATTTAGTGCATGAATGTACGTGCAGCTCCGAGGCTAAGTGCTTATTTAATCCTCTCAAAACACTCTACTGTAAGTAACACAATTCACACTATGCAGATGAAAAAACCAGGCTCAGAGAGGTAGAGTCGCTTGTCTGGAGTCTGCTCCTGGAAACGGGTCCATGTCCTTTTGATTCCAGATCTGTGCTTTTAACCATTACTCTCATGATTTGTTTCCCTAAAACAGACTTTCCTGTTTCTGTTCTGCCCTTCTGCAATTTATTCAGCATTAAAATCTCAGAGTTTAAAGCACGCCATGCCATGGAAACCTTCTATGCCTTTGTATGTGTTGTTCTCTCTGCCTGGAAGGCCCTTCCCCTAACCATCAGTATGGTCGGTGCATCTTCTCCAAGTCACCCCACTGCTGAGGTCACCACTTCCTCCTTGATGTCACATGGCTGGGTCACAGTGAGCTTGAAATTTGTCTTCATTGGCTAGGTCTTTGCCACAGAAACCCATGTGTCCTAATGGTGCCTGGGGATGCTTGTACAAAAGGGGCTATCACCTGAGCTGACCTGTTTGCCCATGGGTATCCCCTTCTGCACGGTACGCTTCACAGGGGCAGAGGCCCTAAACCTTTGCAGCTCCTGTCCTGGCAGCAGACACCTGACGTTTAATGAGTCATCTTTGATGCACCTCATTCCTTTAATCCCCACAGCTAGTCAGCAGACCAGCCCTGCAGAATGTTCTCTGTTAGATCTCTCATCTCTCTTCCTCGCTTTCCATTTTCCCAGCCACCATCCTGACTTCTCACGTGGCTCCTTGCAATCACTCCCAAACTCACCTTCTCACGTGGCTCCTCCCTTATTCTCCTGTCCAATTCATCCTGATAATTTATACTCTATTAACCCTGCCTTGTACACATCACTTGCCTGCTCAGTGACTCCCTGATGCCTGCATAATAAGCTTGGCTTTTGATAATCTTCCCAGTGTGTCTGCACGCACCTCCAATCCCCCAGTCACAGCAGCACTATGTAAATTACCAGTCCTAGCTAAGTGTGCTATTGGCCACGTCTGTAATGCTCCACTGAGTCCCACCTCCACGCCATTGCTCACCCTGTTCCTCCTGCTCAGGACTCCCTCCTTCTTCCAACTACATAGCTGAATTCTACCTTGTCTTCACATCCCAGCTTAATTCTCACTCCCTCCACTAGCTGTCTCTGCCCATTGACGCATAGCAGCTCTTCTCACCTGGCGTAGAGGGAAAAGCTAGGACTTTCCTATCGGAGGGATTCGGGTCAGAATTCAACTACTGGGACAAGTCGTGTGACCTTGGTGAGTGATATAACCTCTAACACTAGGTGAAGTAGGAGATGATCATACCTAGGTTCTGGGGCTGCGGGACCAGGAAGGATGAAATGAGAGAAAGGATGTTCTGAAAACAGGTTCCAACTGGCGATGTAAGCTGTGTTGCTCCTGGAGTGTCCACGGAGTAGACACAAGTGACAGTCTTTGCACCAAGAGAAAGAACGCACCCATGCCTTCCAAGACTCCAGGTTGACCAGGCTTGACTGAGGCAACACCTTGGTGACAGGGACCAAGCACAGCAGTGAAGGGGCTGGCCCCAGGGGCCATGCCCCTGCATTGGAATTCTAATTCTTCCACTTCTTAGCTGTATGATTTAGGGCAAGTTCCTTCCCTCTCTGTTCCTCTCTTACCTAATTTCCAAAATCCGAGTTAAATATGGAGTCTACTTCACGGGGTTAACAGAATGATAAGTGAAACACCTATAAAGAGTTCAGCACGCCGCTGGCAGACTGTGAGCCTTTAATAAATGCAAACAATTATGTTTTATAGTATTAATCTTGAGGCTGGCGTCTATGGACGTAGCATCATCTCAGGGCAAAGTGGGGGCTGTGAGTAAAAACGGAAAGAGATGTTTCACTAATCACCCCTACAAGAGCCCAGCGGGAGCAGAGGGGAGCCTGCTCCGTAGCGTCTGATACAGAAGATGGCACAGGTGAGAATGATGCCGCAGAAAACAGCCTGAAACTGGGTCACTGATCAGGAGGAGCAGAGCCGTGGCTCTCAACCCTGGCTGCAAGTTGGAGCTGGGGGCTTGCAACAAATGTTGCCACTTGGGTCCCCCTACCAGAGTTTCTGATTCGACTTGGCAGGCTGAGCTCCCATTTGGGTATTTTTAAAAAAAGCCTCTTGGATGATTCTATTGTGCAGCCCGGGTTGACAAACACTAGGCTGAAGATGTCAGAATAATGTGAACCAGAAAAGGAGGGGAAAAGTGAGGGAGTCGAGCACAGTGAGGCAAGGGAGGTGCCTAGGAAAGCAAAATTCATGGATAAGGAGTGCCTCCTTAAATTTTGTATCCTGGGCATCTCGCTTGCCTTCCTTTAAAATCAGTCCTGCCTGGAGACACTCCCAGGGGCTGACAGCAATATCTTGTGTTTCCCTTGTATAGGTGGGTCACGTCTTTTTGGAAGCTGACATCTAACAAGGGAAGAGACTAAATCGCTACTCTCATCCATCCATCATCCAGCCATCATCCATCAGTCCATCCCCCATTCACCCATTTAGTCACTCAATAAAAATACAGTGAGGACCTTTTATGCACAAATACCTAGCTAAGCCTCCAATCTGCTGTCATCCACCCAAACAGGTCTGAATTGTTTGTGGTCTCTTTGTGTATTTGTTGGCAGCCCTGCCTCTGATCTTAACTTATGAAGAAGACCAGGGGGAAAATCCTGGATCTTCTCCAGCTCTAAAACCCAGCGTCTGGAGCCAGATGGGCTGGATGAATGTCAATGTGGGTGAAGTAATGGGATGTGGGCCTTTCCCATCAGAGGTCTGGTGATTTGGAAGGAAAAAATTGTGCCCTGACTTTGGCACTTAGTAGCTGTGGATCAATAGCTCTGTTTAACCTCTCCAGACTGTACTTCAAAAATTTTTTAAATAAGAACATTAGGGGGTAGTAATGATCAAATAAGCAGATAAGCAGGTGGGGCCTGATTTATGGTAAGTGTTTTTATAACGAAGGCCAGAGAAGCCATGAACGCAATCGGTGGGACATGTGAATGACTTTGAGGCTTTTGTTTTTCACTTTGTAATCAACTGGGGGAGAGCCTCAGGTTTCCCTACCTAAGCAGATCCCTTCAGAACCAGAGAAACTTAGAACTTGGGATTGGCAGGAATGTAAATGTCATCTAGTCCAATTCTCTCATTTTACAAATAAAGTAATCAGCCTAGAGAGGAATACGCTTTGACTGAGGCTGCATACAGTCTTGGACTAGATCATACATCTGGGGCTATGATGGGGGACTGGAAGCATTTCTCCTCATGGGGACACAATTAGACCACCTGTCTAAAAATCTTTCACATACTGCTGAAAACATATCGGAGGGGACTTTAATTATGAGGGAAGGCATTGGGAAGTTCACCTGCCCCACTTCTCTGCCTCCTCCAATGCCTGAAATTCCACTATTAGTGGTTCATTCCTTTGGCTAATTTGTGGCTTTCATCCTGAATAGCTGGCAGTGGGGACGAAGGCACAGCATGATTGAGTTTACTCTTCCCTCCCCCACCTGTTGAACTCTGACTCATCTTTGGAAGCCCAGCCCAAAAGTCATCGAACACAGGAACTAATAACATATTCTGAGTCATCCTCTGGGCTATGTGCTCAGGATACAAGGACTATTAAGGAAGCTCAGGTCCTGCTAGACATCTCACCGTCTGGTGGCGAGGCCAGCTGAGAAAACGCACACTTACAGCACAAAGTAGAAAGGATGACAGTGGATGCAAACACAGGAGTGTTCAGAGGGGCTCCCAGCCTGGAAGAGGGCAGGGGCAAGGACTATGTCTATTGCTCAGTTTTCCTGGAGTATAATTTCTCCACCAAGTGTTCACCTAGCCTTTTGCACAATCCCTGTCAAAGCATTCATCTTAGCCACTTGTGAAGTTTTATGGGCTTGTCTGTCCTAGGATGTGGGCTCCTTCAGCAGGGGCCCTGTGTCACCCAGCTCTGTGTTCCTTGTGCTAGCAAGGGGCTTGGCACAGAGTAGGTGTTCACTAAATTTTACTTGAAGGAAAGAATGGATAGAAATGAGGGTCAGACTAAAGATAAGACGTAACAGGGGTCCTGGGAGAAGAAGGAGACCAGAAGAGAGACACAGGTATGTGGGTGAGAGAGACTGGGGCTGCCAGCCCTTCTAAACCACATTGGACCTAACTTTCTGTTTTGGCCAGAGCTGGGGGCCTGGGACAGGACAGAGGCCAAGGGAAGGCTTTTGAGGCCCCAGAGAGAGGAAAGGATCATCCGCCCATCATCGTGTCAGCCTCTGGTTGGTGCAGCAGGAAAGCTCAGGGCACAGCTCAAGGTCCAGCTGGAGGAGCCCCATTAGGCATTTTCCATCTTCCAGCTCTACAGCACTTTGACTTTGCTCTTCATGTTGATTGAGATCCCAGTTTTATTGTGAATAATTCACTAATTCACTGTACCTTGTTTTGAAATCTCTCTTTAATTGGATTTTTTTTTTTTTGGTTTTGAGTTAGAGTCATTTATATTTGTTGAATAATGACCTTGTCAATGAAGATCACAGTGAAATAAGAAATATTAGACTGTGAAGTTTTCCATGATGGTGGGAAGAGTGCAGACTGTGGAGAAGGCACGGGGAGATGGCTCTGTCTGGTCCTTCTCCTTGGGTTCCCTGACCTCCCTCTATGCTCTTGTTTCTCTTTGGCTTGATGATCTTCTAACATATCATATAATCTACTTGTATATCATGCTTATTACTTATTGTTACTCTCTCCCTCCCACACTATAATGTAAGTTCCATGATGTTATGAATCTTTGTCAATTTTGGTTGCTGATATATATCCCCGAAATCTAGAAGAGGGCTTGGAATATAGAATGTGTTCAATGAATATTTGTTGAATAAATGAATGAATAAATAAGAGTCATCACAGGTGAATCAGTCCAAGATTTGGAGGGCACACTGAGTGATGGGAGGAGGGAATTATGAAGTTGTAGGTGCACAACTTCTGAAAACCCGTTGGAACCAAGATGGCACTGAGCCGCTTGGTTGTGGTGGCAGTCATGGAGATGATGATGGTGAGGAGGAGGAGGATGATAGAGGTGATGATGGTAATGGTGGTGGGGATGGTGGCGATGGTGGTGTTGGTGGTAATGGTAGTGATGATGATGACAGTGATGGTGGTGGAGCTGCTACTGATGATGAAGATTATTATAAAAAGGGAATAGATTCCTTCACATCCACTGAACTTCAGAATTTACAAAGCATTTTCATATCCTTTTTGACTTCAATATTAACAATACCCTTGAGAGGCAACAGAGGCCAACATTACTGCCACCTTTTTCAGAAATGACCAGGGCTCAAGGTGATGAAGTGACTTGTCCAAGAAGGCACAGCCATCAGAAGCAGAACCAGGATTGTAATTCAAGTCTTAACGTCCATAATAAAACACCACTTACCGAGCTCCTCTTGTGTTTCAGGCACCCTGCTAGGGCTCTACGTTCCTCTCTCCTGGAAACTTGAGAGTCAGAGACTTGAACACCTCACTGCAGATGCCTCGCTTGCAGGTGACACAGGTTCAGATAGTGATGGCACCACTTCCCACCGTGTACCCAGGGGAGCAGAGACAGGAAGGCTGCAGGGAGAGAGGAGGCTCGTCCTTGCACTCCTGAGCGATTATACCCCTCTTCCCATGTTGCCTCCATCTTCTTCTCCACTCTCTTCTGACCCAGCCTAACACACTCCCCATCCTTCGATGGTGTTAGGATCAAAAAAATCTACCCCCACCTAGATCCTAGTCGGACGTGCTGCCCAGTTCACGCTGGCCATCACATGGAGGCGCAGTGCTTGGGCCCCAAGGAAAGACTGAGAAGCAGCTTCTGCTCTCAGTGTGGCCACGTTTTTGTGGCATCCCATGATATGTGCCCTCTCCCCAGCTTCCTGACATTTCTGATGGGGAGAAAGCCACGGGCAGAGGATCTGAGAGTGGGGTCTCCTGGGGCACGTGTGCATGTGTGTGTTTGTGTGCACGTGGCAGTGGTGGCCAGTAAACCACAGTGACCTGGGTTCGGTGTGGCTCTCACTGTGCTCCACCCAACACTTGAGACCTTGTCGCTTTGGGGAATTAGAAAAGTGATCCTTTTCATGTAAACCTGGGCCCCATCTACCTCATTGACTAACTTCCCAAGAAATTTGTCTTAAAACAGGAACAAAAAGCAGACCTAGTTTATCTTAGAGACCTGTGCACACAGGTCTGGGCCAGAAGTCTGTTCTGAATCATACATTAATGTCCCTATTGCCTATGAGGAGGCTGGTCTGGGTTGAAGCGGCAAAACACTGAATTTGGTTTCCCCAACAACCTCTCTCTCTCTTCTCTTCCAACTGCAAAATCCATTTTGATGGGATTTCCTGGAGTAGGATGTTTGGAAAGGACCTGAGAAGTACCTCCCAGAGGGAAGGTGGGAGCTGACAGACGTCAATCAAGTTCCTCGTGTGCCAAGCGCCGTGTTGTCTGTTCTACCTATGTGGTCTTGTCAAAGGTCTCAATAGAGGGAAACAGCAGCCCCAGGGGGGCTCTCCCAGGACCTAAGAGTGGACAGTCTTGGGACCAGTATTCTGGTTTTGGGAAGACCAAGCAAGAGGAAGCGATCTTAGAGGACAGTAGGCGAGGTCTTGAGGAGAGAGACGTAAAGTAGAAGCTCAGGGTGGACGTTGGCTGGTGTAGACGAGTTTGTGAGTGTTGGGAACCTCTCTAGCTCTACCCTCTCCTAAACACACCTGGTAATGGAGAGATTTAGGAGTCAGAAGTCTCTCTTTGGGAAGTAACAGGAACCCAAGGACCATGTCAACAAGCATGTGATCAAGACTTAAAAATACAACTCACATTCTTTTCCATTTGATTCCATTTCACAGGCCTATTCTATGCAAACCACTGTCCAGGGTCTGGGAATTCAAATTGCTCAGATTTTTACCTCCCACCTCTCTGTACTCGTAGCACGTTCTGGTTCCTACCAGCTTCCCCCCCACCCCGGCATCTTCCTGTGGCCAGCTGGTGTCTCTGCTTTCAATCCGCCTATTATCAGTTCTAATTGGTTGAGTTATGATGAAGTAACAAACACTTCCAGAATCTCAGTGGCCTAAAACAATACAGCTTTATTTCTCATTCACACAACATACTTAAAGCATGTCACTGGAGGGTTCTGATCATCTTGGTCACTCAGGAGCCCAGGCTGACAGAGGGTTAGGTAAGTGAATGACATCGCCATCTCCACACTCTAACAGGGGAGAAGACAAGGGGAATCACATGCCAGCTTTTAAGTACTTCCACCTGGAGGAGACATAGATCACTTCTGCTCTTATTTCATTGGCCAAAGGAAGTTCACATAGTTACATATAATCAGGGGTCAGGGACGTATAATCTCCCCTTGTGTTTGAAGAAGAGGAAAACCAGAACGATTGGTGATCACTAGAGATGTGGTGCCCCTCATCCCCTGTAATCCACTGTTCTCATTCCCTTCTCTCCTGTTTCCCTCCCTGATCCATCTGAACTCCATTTCTTGACCACTCAGCCATTTGAATGTTCCCTCCTTCTGTTCTCTCCATCGCTTCTTTCCAAACTCTGCCATCTGCTGCCTCCCATCCTGTCCTCTTCCCCACCCAGCCCCGGAAGGTCCCACCTCCATCGCTTGGCTGCTTTGAGTAGTGACTGTACACAATCTCTACATCTAACTCCACAAGTTTCCCTTGCCCCTAATTGAGCTTAATGATTTATGTCTTGTAATGGACACAAATGGGCAAGAATTTCTGGATCTCATTAATAATTTTAAGCATGCCAGAAGTAGGATTTTAAATCCTAAGCAAAAATTAAATGACCATGAAATCTCTGTTTTGCTTCCCAGGAGACAATCCCGTTTCAACTTGACAGCTTAATTAAAAGCTGGGTAAATTGGATGCAACACTTTTAATAAACAGGACTTGGCAGGCCTGGGAAAGAGATAGAAGGGAAGTGAGAGTGGGAGAAAATGAAGCTCACAATGTAACAAAAGGAAATTAAGTTACGGGAGGGCTCTGTCCTGTAGAGTGACCTTTCTGGGAGCTTCAGATATCTTCAAACGACATGACTGACCCAGGAGATTCTGAGAGAATTGATTCCCTTCTCTGACTCTAATTTTCTCCAGGGCCATATTATTCCACAGGGCAAGGAAGCTAGAGTGCAGGAATGCTCCTGGAGGATCTTGCTTTCTTCCCTTTTTAGATACATGCTTGACTCCTTCTGGACCAACCTTCTTGCAAACCCCAAGTCCATGGGGGAAGCTGCTGGTAGGCTGGGGCTGGGGGATTTGCTCTGAAGGACCAGCCTGCGTGGTGGGCTTCATGCACAGGGTCATCTTCAGCCTCAGTCTTTGTTTACATTTTATGGCCTTGCCTTACCCTTAGATCTGCTTTTTGACTGTGAGTTTTTATGGTCAAAGTATTTCCACCTCTGCTAAGATTTAGATTCTCCCCTGGCTCACAGGTCCAGCCTGGGACCCCCGACAATGGGGAAATGATCATGCAGGGCTCACCCAAAGTTCACTAGTGATCTCAGGCAGAACCTAGGAGAAGTTCTCTGGCTGCCATTCTCAGCCTTTAGCAGAACACAGGATTGCATCATATCAGTAAACTCAGTGTACAGAATGTGAAGATTTGGAATAGAAAGAAGGCAGGCACAGAGCTTCCCACCTCCACTCTCCAGGATGCTTTCCTCCAATCAGAAGGAACCACGTTTCCATTTACATTTAAGGTCACCTCTCTCCCCCATCAGCTGCCTCATTGGGTTGATCCTAACTTTGCACTCAATAGTAATTTACTTCTGTGTAGCTGCCACATGCTGTTTGAATTCATGTAAGGCTGCCTATCTCTCTTGCCCAGAAAAATACGTTTTAAACAAAGAAAGAAACTAAAATGTGTTTAAAAGTATTGTATCCTTCAGTGAAAAGCCTCATCTGGTGGAACCAGCCACAAACAACGTGGTGGGTGAAAAATGATTTCTCAGGCAGGTGTCGGATTTGCTGATCTTTGAACAAGGGTAGTTTACTAAGAGGAAGAAAAGAACCTTCATTACCATGTATCGAACCCTCTCACTTCCACTAAAGAATCGGGTAAACCTAAAGCTGGTGGAAACCTTGGCAATCACTTGGCTGAAGAAGCTGAGCCCCTGAGAGAGGAAGTGACTTGTCCAAGCCCCACAGTGGGGTTGCAGCTGGGCGATCAGAATGATGTCAGTGAATAACCTTAACTTACAGAGATTTGTGGTCTTATCATATTTGGCTATTGGTATTTCTACCTTAATGCAAAGCTACAGTTTTGCCAAGTCACCTGCTAAGTGAAAACAAATTTCATTCTTTTACACTGACTTCCATAAAAAGCAAAGAGATGTTCTTGCTTAAAAAACTCTAACAGCCTGAGTTGTCAAGTTTGGGTAGAAAAGAGTTTAAGTGATAGAGTGAAAGATGAGGGTGCTTCGCAGTTGCCTGGAACCAGAGGTGAGAACTAGGAGTGACTGCAAGTCAATAGGCATGAGGTTTCTTTCTGGCATGATGGAAATGTTCTAAAATTAGATTGTGGTGATGTTTGCACAACTCTGTAAAAATTTACTTTAAGTTATTGAATTGTACACTTAAAAATGCACAAATTTTGTGGTATATAAATTATCCCTCAGTAAAGTCATCCTTTCCAAAAAAAGTAAAAAGAAAGACATGACTGGGAGTGAGGGCTCAGACAACACTTGCAAGAAAAGAGCGTAAGATGATAAATCCTGGGATGTCAGACTGGTGGGTGTTTAGGCTCTCGAAGGCTCTCTGCCTCCAGGACACAGGGCAGCAGCTGAAGCAGATGGTTCAGTTTCTGATCAGTCGTACTCCAGATCCTTGTCTAAGAGCTCAGTTGTGATCTTGAGAGATCTCTTCAGCTCCTGTCAAAGGCAAGTTGAGTTGGGTGACATTTAAGAGAGACAACATATACATTGTGTTAGCGACACACTCCTCTGGGCTACAGATGTCCTGTTAGATCCCCAGAGGTAGAGCAGATGTTTGTCCTTCATTAGCTTAGATACCCATGGGAATGCTTTTGCAGATGTTTTAACCACAGTCTTTCTATTTTATCCAGGTTCAAGGAACAGAATGACCACATGATGACTATATAGGTGTTTCTGCCAAAATATTGCCCATTAAATTACGGCTCGATGCTCTGTCCATGAGACCAAATTTAGCGAGTACCCCACAGAATTTAGTACCAAGAAAAAATGTTTCTATTCCGAAAAGTTGAATGACTTATTTTCTAGGCAATGGGAGTAACTGAACCCAAGTGGCTGCTCCTTCTCTTTCTTCCTCTCCTTCTTCGTCCTTTTCTTCTTCTCCTTTGTCTTCATTTTCATCTCCTTCAGTTTTGTCTGGACTGCCAGGACACACTGAGCTAAAGTTAGAGCGGAGCGACAGGTATGATGTCATCTCTGATACCACTGCTTCCCTGCTCTCTGGTCCGTTTCAGGTTCCTCTCACACATTCATTCAACCATCAAATGCTTCTCAAGCACATAGCATGGTCCAGGGACCATGTAAGACACTGCGGTTGGAATGATGGATAAGACCTGATCTTTGCCCTCATGGAGGCAGACATAGGAATAACTGCAAATCGAATCTCATAACAGGGACCTGCCCTAGATGCTATGGGAATGAAAAAAAAAAAGTAGGAGACAGTAGGAATAGAGAAACAGAGGACAGCTTTCCAAGGTCCAAAATGCTAACTGTATTTTCTCATTTTCTGTATTTGTGATGCTGTGGCATTTGTGAGCTCACTGACTGGAGAGAGGCTATCCCTCCTAAGGCTAGTCAATTCTTAGCGATGGCAGAAGTCTGGGAAACACACCTTTCATATGTAAACTAGCCAATCCAGAGCCCAAACTCAGAGCCACTTTCTCTACCTGGCTCTCACATTCCAGGAGGCAATATTCCTCTGCCTGAAACCAACGTAGGGCCAGGTACAGACCACAAGAGAGCACTTCTATAGACCGGAGCTGCCGACATTATTCAAACGAGCCAGTCCTAAGCTGTTCCCCTGCCCTGCACTGCCCTGCCTTTCCCATGGAGAACACAATCCAGGCTCTGGGTCATGCTTCCTCCTTGTTTCCTCTTCTTCCTGCCCAAACCTGGTGCTTTCCCATGTGACCCTGTGTGGCATGGCATGCCCCCTCTTCTTGGAGTGCAATAAATAAAAATTATCTTTTAATCGCATTAGCTTCGCCGTGTTGTCACTAGTCACCCTCACAACTTCAGATCCTGCTGGGACAGTAGGTGAGGCTTAATGGGTGACTGGGGCGTCGTCCAGGTGGAAGGGTGTTCCAGAAGCAGAACTGGCTTGAGCATTGCCTCACAGGCTTGACAAGACAGGACCATTAGGGCGCTGTGTCTGGTGCACATTTTCAGCTCTTTAAAGGTAGCCTGTTAACATTCCTTTTGCAATGTGGGTGGGATGTAAATTATAAATAACAGTGTCTGGACCAGGTCTTATCCGTACAAGATTGAACTTTCCTCAAGGTCAGGTTCTGACAGCTCTTTCTTTTGCTTTATCAAATGCAGAACATAGCAGAGCCCAGACTTTGAATCCCGACTCTATCCTGTGAGCTGTATGTCTCTGTTCAAGTTCTTCAGCTTTCTGTACATCAGTTTCCTCATCTCTAAGGGGAAGTAATACCAGTAGCCTCAGAGAGCTGTGAAGATTACATGGGTAAATATTCATGAAACAGAACAGCAGCCAACACAGAGTAAGAGCTATGCCAGTGTCTGCTGCATTATTTTCTGAATCTTGCTGTGTGGCAGGGACACAGGAATCTATAAAGATGTGGAATGTATGCTCCTACCCCATAGAGTTGCCAAGTGTGAGCACCTAGAGAATTCTGGAAGACCAAAGGGTTGCATGAGAAAATGCTGAAGGTGATAATAGACTTGATAGGTCGGCCCTCAAATACTTTCAAATAGAAAAGGGAAAAGAGAAGCTGCAATGCTGTGGAGAGAGTGCTGGGTTTTGAATCTGGTAGACCTGGTTTCAAGGTCGGGGTCAATTGTCTTCCGGCGTTACCATTTCCTAGCTGCGTGATCCAGTTAGTTGATTTCTCTGAGTCTTCGTAGATAACAATCTTTACCTTAGCGGATGGGAGCAGACCAGAAAGCAATAACAATAGCTGATATTTACTGAGCACTTGCTATGTGCTGGGCACTGGACTAAGAGTTCCACAAGGAAGTCCGCTTAGAGGCAGGTCAGTAACTCAGTGCCCAAGGTCAATGAGTAGTAAGTGGCTGAGCCAGAATTTGAACCCAGATATTTTAATTCCAGCGGCTGTTCTAAAAACTAGAATTTGATGCTAAATCTCTCAGAGTGGTGCTGGAGCCAGCAGGCACTCAGATAATGATAGAAGTTGCTATTATTACCTATGTAATATCTTGCTCTATTTGGCTGACAGCCCATGGTCATTTAAGCCTCCCTTCAGTGTTATATTTTCTTCTCTTCCCCAGCACCAGCCTGGTGATTTCTCCCATACGATACATCACTCTGGGCAAGCATAGACCCAATTCTCTGAAAATTCTCAACTTTGTATTTTCTTCAAGTGATGAGGAAAAGAGGAAAGCTCCCAGCGGGTCCCAGGCACATTAATCAAAAATTAATCCAATAAAGTTAGTAATAAAACAATCCGATTAGAAAAACAATTTGAAATGCAGGCCTTTGCAGATGGGGAACATTAGATCAGATAAATGATTTACTCTAAATGGATTTAATGCAGAAACATCAGGACCTGCTAGCCAAGGAAGCCCAAGGAATTCTGGGGGCCAGCTTGGATTGACTTGGCCTGGTAGCAACCCTAGAATCTACTACGGCCAAGTCAACTCAGGTGTTGGATCAAATGCCAGGCCAGGGCAACGAGGGTGCTGGCGGGCCGCTCAGCCCATGAGAATATCTCTAATTGCATATGATGTCAGCATGCTGATAATGTCACTTCTAAACTCTTCCTGGTCAGGTTGGGAAGACAGCTGGGGCCAAAGGCAAATCCTACCAGTTCAAGATCTGTGGCTCCCACCTTTAGTCAGAACAGTGCCACGTGCATCCAGCAGCCTCAAGGAATTGCTTCCCATAAGCTTCCTTTTCGGCTCAGATCCAGGGCAGAGTTTAACATGCAGAGGGTACTGGCTGGACCTATGCACATAAATTAATTTCACCAAATTATGTTTTAAAAAGATAGAGAGAGAAAATAGCTTAACTCAATAACCAACCTCCGTCTCCTGTGTGCCTTTCCTTTACTATTTTGACTGGTTTTTATTCTCCAACAAAGGTCAAGACAACGTGATGCAGTGGTGGGCACACCAGGAAACAGGCAGACCTGGGTCCACCTCTGGGTTATGGTCATAGGTGACAGGTGGTAGGGAGGGCAGGATGCTTCAGTGTAGTGTGAGGAAAAGAAGTCAGATCGGGTCTGAATATGGCTCTGGTGCTTCTTAGCTATGTGAATCTCGGTGTGCTCATCTTTAAAATGTGGGATAAACATTCACTTACAATGTTTTGTCACATGTAAGATAATGTTAGAGCAGATAACTCAAAAAATTATTGAGTGCTTTTTAGATCCTTGACAAGACACACATAATAATCACCACCTTTTTCTCCCTTCTATCCATTAGAGTAACAATGTCTTTATCTTTCATGCCCTGGGTGAAAATTGGCAATAATTAAATGGTTGGATGGATGGATGGATGGATGGATGGATGGATGGATGGATGGATGGCAGGGGCTAAGAGAAGTCCAGAAACTACAGAGCATCAACCCAATTTTTTGCAGAACAATCAGGAAAGCCCTTCTGATGTCCACAGAGGAAGGCAGCAGAGTGAGAAAGCCACATGAGTGGGGAAGGAGGGAACAAAGAGAGTGGGAGATGAAAGACGACAAGGAAAGTGCCCAAGAATGTTCAGGAAAGAGAGTGTGTATGGAACGTACTGGCCCTGAATTTCTGGAATGTTCAGGACATGGGCTCCCATAGCAAGGTGAGGGTGGTTTGCCGTGAAGCATCAGCACAGAAACTGGAGTGAGCCTTACGGAGCCAGGTGCCCTGTGTGGACCCCTTAACTCCCCTCATTGGGGAGGAACTAGGGATCAAACTTAACACCTTGTCTAAGCAAACTCCGAGGCTGACCCTAACAATAACGCTGACGCCAACATCAGGAGTTTGGCTAGAACTGGGGGGAGTGGTAGAGATACTCCAGGTAAGCATCAGCCTTCTCTCAGCCATAGTCTTTGTACCCCCATCCTCCTATCCCCCATCCCTCCACCAATTCATTCATCCAGATCAAATGGAATTGTGGCTAGGAGATGAAAGTTTGCAGTGGGCAGCAGTATTTTCTAAAGCTCTGATAAAAGATGAATCTTGGGGAGGAGGTGGCAGAGGGAGCTGGACCATTTGGCTTATGTCTGGTGGGGAGGGGTACCAGCCATAGAGTTTTAGCTGAAAAGCCTTAGGGATGTTTTTGAGTTGGGTTTCATAAACAACGAATCCTCCAGGATCCTAGCCCAGTTTGGTTAATCTCATTCTATTCCAGTACTTTTTGACTCTGTCCAGCTCAGTCCAATTTCCACTTGCCCGAATCTACCCAGTGCACCCAGGTCACCCCGGACTACATCAGTCCAAACCAGCTCAGGGAAGTTCACTCTAGCACCACTCAACTGATCCCTATCTGTTAAATGTAGTTACAATGACTTGGACTTATAGTTCACAACCATTGGTCATGGACAGACAGAAAGACATTGACACATGACCAGCCTCAGGACCAGCTTCAACGATAATGATGTTAAAGCTCTCACAAGGCAGATCTCAGAATCGGTACCCACCTGAGACTGGTAGTAATGAGGGATCTAAACACTAGAACTTGGAACTCCTGCCTGCTCTGGGCATTCCTTAGGAGATTGTCCTGTATAGCAACAATAGGAAAACATGAGCCAACAGCAGCCAGAAACATGGAGCTCTGGACTTTGCAACCCAAAATAATAAATACATAATTCTGTGCTTAATTGGATACGTTCTCATACTAGACCCTGGTCTAGATGAGTAAGAGACATTAACAGTTTAGAAACATACATGGAAGAAGGAAAACGTTAATTGAAAGAATCCTATCCTTCTCCTTATTGTTTTCCTCTCTGAGTTGAGAAAAAAAATCAGCTATCTGGATTAGCTTGGTAACATTCTTCTGCAGGTCAGGGTTTGAGAACTACTGTTTATGAAGGACACACTCACCAGGGACTCAAGACCCGATAAGCACCAGCCCCTCTCTGTGCCTCCGACTCACCTGCAGCCTCTGAGCGCGTCCCCATCAGACCAGGCTGTAGCTGAAGTGCTCTTCCGTATCTGCTCTTCCTCACTCTCTTTTGCTAATCTTGGACGCTCATCTTTGTCAAGACCCTTCCCTGAGTGAGTTGCCCTCTGACATCCCTCCCTTAACCCATGACTATATTGCGACTACTATTAAAAAAAAAAAAGGCTCAAGATGGAGTCACTTATGCTAGGCCACTCTGCAAAACTGGAGCTTAACACCTAACCTAATTGAAGCTTACACCTTTCCAGAAACGTAGTGTTAACTGGTCAGTCAGGAATTTTTCTGGCCAGCACCGATGAGGTCGTCTGTCACGTGGGCCCTCTCCATCACCCCAAGGCAGATGAGGTAACGCACCTAATGAGACCCTTTTTTTTTTCCCAAAGGAAGATGACCTAATCTGAAATAATCCTTTTTCCTGTTTATGACTTCCTTGTCCTGCCTTTAAAAACCTTACACTCTGTAGCCCCGTGGAGCTTCCCTCTACTCTCTAGACGGGAATGCTGCCTGATTCATGAATTGTTCAATAAAGCCAGTTAGAATCCTAAAATTTTGTTGAATTCTGTTTTTTCACACATTTGGTGGCAGCGACAGGATCCAAAGCAAACTTCTTTTATTTATTTATTTATTTATTTATTTATTTATTTATTTATTTATTTATTAACACTTTTTATTGAGTTATAATCATTTTACCATGTTGTCTTAAAGCAAACTTCTGATGGCATTTGGGGGCTAAAAGAAACATGGGCTTGGTTCCCACAAGCCCCTTTTTGAGTTCACTGGCTTTCTTGCCAATTCTGAGAGCCTTGGTTAACTTCCTCTTGGTTCTGAGCTCTGCCCTCTTTGCATCAAGATCCTGATCTAACTGGCTTTCCAGCCAGGTGCCCATTTGTTGGGAATCCTTCCCCAAATTCCCCGTTGGGCAACACTGGTGACAGCTGTGGTTCCCCACTAGAGATTCACTGGTTCAATACTTTCCCCCAGTCCCAGGCTTCATATCGGGGATGGTTGGTGGTGTGCACAGGGCCTTTTTCTTGGCCAGGCTTCAGTAATTAGTTACTGCTGGAGGGTTAAGGCATACACATTTATTTGTCTTGTTTTGTTTCGACAAAGGCTAACTAGAAGAGATGGAGTCTTTAATCTCTAAAGAGTCAAGAGCACCACCTTCCAGCAGACCTGCTTATTTTCTGTTGAAGAACTGTAATCCCAGAAGCTGTAAGTATCTACAAAAATGGCAAAATATTACTAAAAACAACCCAAAATTACAATAGCTATTGAAGGAACGTTCCCATTAGACAAGATGGTTCATTTAAGAAGTGTGCTTGAAAGAAAGGGCTCCCGAATTAGATAGAATGGGATACCTATTTTAATTGGTAAGCAGAACTTCCAAAAGACTTCAGGACTCCAAAATGTCTTCATTAAAAGGCTCGTGACAAAGTTCCAATGAAAGACTAAAGATTCAAGGGGCACCTAAAACAAGGGATGATAGGACTGATGTGATGCCTGCCGCTCCCCTCCGTCCTTTATCTGAGTACTCACGTTTTCCTAATTCTTCGTCTGAACTGCCTTTCCGCTCTGAAGAGACTATTAAACATTCACTTTTTAAAATAAAACCATCCAAGTTTGCAGTCGAACCTCCTTAGGAATATCCTTTACCCTTTGGTGAAAGACTGAACTAAGTAAGGGTCATAGTTATGACATTTCCTACACCTAGGGAGGATCCTCAATTTTTTTTTTTAAGAATTTAGAGTCAGGCCTGTGATCCTGGGCCACCAGATCTTTGTGCACATGTTGGTAGGACCTGATGAAGCCCCAGAATGGATGTGGGAAGCAGAAGGGCAAAACCCCAAGAATGATATTCAAAATCCTCAGCTAGAAAAAAGCCCACAAAACTGCTGACAAACTTTCCCCAGCCATTCCTAGAGTCTTCCCTGCACTGATTCATCTACTATCCAAACATGCAAACAGAAGAGAGATGAGCCTATGACTGACTTTAAGGCCCTCTTGTTCCAGTGCTGCTAAGGCTACCATTACATCCCAGGGGAAGACGTAGCATGGGTTCACGCCAGTATCCCCAGCTCTGGCTCTAGCCCCTGCAACTCTAGTCCTACCTGCCACCAAGGAGGTGGCTGCTAGTGCACCCCAGGGGAAGATGCAACCTCTGCTCACTTGAGATCCAGCTCTCCCACTAAAGCCACTGGGCACACACAGACGCATAGAGACACTCCCACACAAAAGACGCAACTTAAGACTGGGATAGGTAACTGCCCCACCTAATTTCAAAGAGACAGAGAGAGTCAAACAAAATGAGAAGGTTAGAGGAATATATTTCAAACAAAAGAACAAGAAATTTAAAAGACCTTTAAAAACCCTAATGAAATAGAAATAAATAATTTACCTGATAGAGAATTCAAAGAAACAGTAATAAGAATGCTAATTGAACTTGAGAAAAAAAATAGATGAACACAAGTGAGAACTTCAACAAAGAACTAGAAAATATTTTTAAAAACAGAGCTGAAGAATACAATAACTGAAATGCAAAATACACTAGAAGGAATTAACAGCAAATCAGGTGATACAGAAGAAGACACAAGTGATCTGGAAGATAGAATACTGGGAATCACCCAATAAAAACAGCAAAGAGGAAAACAAGTTTTTAAAAATGAGGACAGCTTAAGGGACCTTTTGGACAACACCAAGTATAATAACATTTGTGTTATAAAAGGTCCAAGAAGGAGAAGAGAGAAAGAGGTGGAAAATGTATTTGATGAGATTATGGCTGAAAAATGAACCTGAAAGAGGAAACAGATATCCAGGTAAAGGAAGCACAGAGAATCTAAAACAAGATGAATCTAAAGAGACCCACACCAAGACACATCACAATTAAAATGGCAAAAGTTAAAAAATAAAGAGAGAATGTCAAAAGCAGCAAGAGGAAAACAGAGTCACACACAAGGGAACATGGAGCAGAATCTTTGCAGACCAGAAGGGAGTGACATGGCATATTTAAAGTGCTGAAAGATAAAAACCTACAACCTAGGACACTCTACCCCTGCAAGATATCATTCAGAATTGAGGGAGAGATAAAGAGCTTCTGAGATATGCAAAAACCAACAGTTCATCAATAGTAGACCACCATTACAAGAAGTGGTAAAGGGTCTTCTTTAAGCAAAAGAAAAGGTTACAATAAGAATAGAAATTAAAAGAAGGGGAAAATCTCAATGGTAAAGGAAAATACATAGTAAAGCCAGTGGATCGACTACTTAAATAAGCTAGTACAAAGGCTAAAAGACAAAAATTGTAAAACCAACTGTATCTATAATAAATGGATGAGGAATAGGCACAAAGACATAAAACACAACATCAAAAACGCAAAATGTTCAGGGGGAAGTAAAAAAATGTAGATCTTCTAGAATGTGTTTGAACATAAGTGACTATCAGTTTAAAACAAGTAGATATAGTTATGGCTTATCATATGTGAACTCCATGGTAACCACAAATCAAAATCCTAAAATAGATACACAAAAACTAGAGAGAAAGGAATGCAAACATAGCACTAAAGAAAATGATCGAACCACAAGGGAAGAGACTAAAAATAAGAACAGAGAAGAACTACAAAAACAGCCAGAGAACAGACAACAAAAGGGCAATGAGTACATACCTATCAATAATCACTTTAGATGATAGTGAGCTAAACGCTCCAATCAAAAGGCATAGGTGGTGGACTGGATAAAAGAAACAAGACTCATCTGTATGCCGCCTATGAGAGATTCACTTTAGAGCTACAGACACACACACATAGTGAGGGGATGGAAAAGGTATTTCATAGAAAAGGAAAGAAAAGAAAGCTGGGGTAGCAATACTCATATCAAAGTAAACTTTAAAACAAAGATCATAATTAAAGACAAAGAGAGGCACTATATAATGATAATGGGATCAATATAAGAAGAGGAAATAACATTTTTAAACAAATATTAACAGAAACAAAGGGAGAAGTAGACAGTTATACAATAATAGTAGGGGACTTTCACACCCCACTTATATGAATGGACAGGTCATCCAAAGAGAAAATCAATAAGGAATACAGTGACTTTAAATGACATATTAGGTCAGCTGGACATAATACATATCTATAGGGCATTCCACCCCAAAACAGAAGAATATGCATTCTTTTCAAGTGCACATGGAACATTCTCCAGGATAGGTCACACACTAGGCCACAAAACAATTCCCCACACGTGAAAAAGATAGAAATTATATCAATCACCTTCTCCAACCACAACAGTAAGAAACTGGAAATCAATCACAGGAAGAAAAATGGAAGAAACACAAACACATGGAGACTAAACAATGTGCTACTAAAAAAAAAAAACACTGGGTCAACAAAGAAATCAAAGAGGACATCAGAAGATACTCAGAGACAAATGAAAATAAAAACGTGGCCTTTTAAAAGTTATGTGATGGAGCAAAAGTAGTTCTAAGAGAGAAGTTTATATTGACACAGCCTACCTCAAGAAATGAAAAATCTCAGACAACCTAACCTACAATCTATAGGAATTAGAAAAAGAAGAACAAGGCCCATAGTCAGCAGAAGGGAAGAAATAATAAAGATCAGAGTGGAAATAAACAAAATAGAGACCAAAAAGAAAAAGTAGAAAAAGATCAATGAAACCAAGAGCTGGCTGGTTTATTAAAAAAGATAAACAATTTATAAGCCTTTAGCCAAGATCATTAAGAAAAAGAGACAGGACACAAGTAAACAAAATAAGAAGTAAAAGAGGAAAAATTACAACTGATATTATCATCAAAGGCATCAAGATGCTGGCCCAAAGACTGATGCTCAAAGGTCATATGGAAGTTCTTCAACTTGAGTGTCCCCGTATCTACCCCCAAGAGAGCCTCCGTATGGGTTCTTCCCAGAGTTGATGGGACCCTGAGGGACCCTCTGGTAAAATATTAGTAGTAGTTTCCTTAAATAGTCATGGGGAAACTAAAATTAAAATTAATGGAAATCTTGCCAAATTCTACTTGATACTGGAATTATGCTTTCTACTTTAAACCCACTCTTGTAGGACAACAAATCCCTGGGAGTGAAAAAAAATTTCCATAGTTGGTATATCTAATAAGTTTAGAGAGAATTTCTATCTCAACCAGTACAAAGGACTCTGGGACCTTTTACTGAAAAGCATTCTTTCTTGCTGTGTGACACAGTCCCAGTCAATGTTTTCGGTAGAGCTCTCTTTTCTAAATGAAAAGCGCAGACACAATTTGCTTCCAATGGAGACTTCTCTGACCAACTTGAACCTGATCTTTTATGTTCTTTACAATCTGTCCTTGATTTAGATTTCCAACAGAAGTCCCCTAATTTAATCTACATGCACAAAAATCTGTGGGTTACTTCTAACATTGACATTGGGAACTTACAAAGTGCAGAGCTTATAAAGATTCAGGTAGATATGAATAAACCTCTTTTAAATTGCCTCCTGTTCATTAAAGCCTAAGGCCATATGAGGCCTCACACCTTGTTGCATTCTGAGGACTGAATCACCCAGAGGCTAATTGTTTCCGGACCAGCTCCTGCAACACGCGGATCCTCCCAGTTCAGAAACCTAATGGGTATGATGGTGATTTGTCCAGGACTTGAGAACTGTTAACAAGATAGTTGTTCCCTGTTTCCCAGTTGTTCCAAACCCTGAACACCTTTTTGTTACAAACTCCCCAAGACTCAAAAAGGTTCACAGTTGTGGACCTTTGCTCAGCCTTCATCATCATCCCTGTGGAACCCAACACCCAGTATCTATTCGCCTTTACTTGGAACCATCAACAATAAACCTGGACAGTCATGCTTCAGGGGTCACTGAGGCCCCTTCTTTTTTCTCCCAAGTGCTCCACCAAGATGTCAGCGCCCTCCCTCCAGTCCCAGGAAATCGACCTTCTACAGTAAGTAGATGACCTCCTGCTGTGCCCAGTTACCAAAGAGACATCCATAAAGGATTCCATTTACTTGTTGTAAGGAAAAATTGCAATGATCTCCAGACACCGTTCATTACCTAGTCATAAAGTAAGCACTGGAGGAATCCAGCTTTCTCCAAAAAGGATTAATCCAAGGATTTCCTAGACCCACAACTAAGTGACAGTTTTGTGGATTTCTAGACCAAACTGGCTATTGCTGACTACAGATACAAAAATTTTCCTTCTTAGCTTCCCCAATCTGTGAACTCACTAATATTTCTGTCCCTGGACCCCTTTCCATGGGAAGATGAACATGAGCAGAACTTTCTAAGACTAAAATAAGAACCTCCTGCCCTAGGGCTACCTACCTATTCAAACCTTTCACCTTATCTGTGCATGAGCGAGAGGACCAGGCCCTGGGAGCATCAAGATGATGGTAATAAACCCAGGCCTGTTGTCCATTACAGCGTCAGCTTGACTCACTTGCTCCTGCCACCCCAGCTGTCTTCAGGCTACAGCTGCAGCTGCAAAGTTAGTGGAAGCCTCAGCAGATCTAACCCTAGAAATTATGTTTATTTAAAAACTCCTCGTGCTGTCCATTCTTCTTACTTCTGAACTGACCCAACATTCCTCTGCAAGCAGACTCATTACCTATGAGATCTTTCTGCTCTCACCACCTAATCTGCATCTTAAACACTGCAACATTCTTAATCCTGCTCTGTTACTCTCTCTACTGATGAAGGCCAGCCCCATGACTGAGAGGTAATAATGTCCCATTTTGTGACATGATGTCCTGATTTATGAGACACCCTGTTGTCTAATCCTGATCTAATTTTGTTTGTTGATAGTTCATATTGAAAAAAAACGAGAAAGAGAATTTCCATGCTGGTTATGCTGTGAATACCCCAAGTGAACTTCTCGAGAGGGAAAATCTCCCACAAATTAATCAGCTCAACAGGACAAACTCTTAATATTTACACTTACAGTCGGTGTGCCTTTGGTATCATCCATGATTTGGGGGATGTTATGCAAACAGAGGGATTTTCTTACAACCTCTGGGACCCCAATCAAACATGGACAACAGGTAGATGAGCTTCTTACTACCATTCTCTTACCTTCTGAAATTGTCATCAAAATTGAAGCTCACACTAACGTTATAGCAAAGTGTTACAGCAACCTAGATTCTGGAGGGAGAACAAGTGACGCTTGGAGGGTTGGAGAACTCAGGTTTATTATGCTGGTGGGCCCAGCGGAATTAACACTCCAAGCTCCGGACACCATTTGTAGGTTTACACAGGCTTTTATAGGCTGCCAGTTAAGACTTTGCAACATTCTTCAACATCATATGCAGAGTAGGTGTTAGAAATGGACCAATCAGGAGTGACAGAAACGGAACAATCAGGAGTGAGCTTTATGCAAATGAGGTGTTATAAATGGACCAATCAGGAGTGAGTTTTGGGAACCAATAGAATCTTAGGGGTAAGTTCCGTTTTCCTAGAAGCAAGTCGTTTTACAGAAGCACAAAAGCGAGACAATACTGCTGGGCTAGGGAACTGGATGGCGCTGGCAGGAGAATAGTGGCCCTGCCTGGGGGTCCTGCTGGTCTTTTCCTGGGGCTTCCCACCTCACTAAAAGGACTGAACCTGAGAATCAGGGAAATATCCCGGCTAGCTTTCATGAGAAGGCAGCACTAACAGTCTATAAATACCGTAACACAGGTGGGCAAAGTCCATTCTGCTTCTACAAAATATGAGCCCTTGTTGCCAGGCATCTGCCACACTGATGTCCTTGTAACATGGCAACAGCCTGCTCCTGAGTCAAAGAAATTAAGATGGGCAAACAGTGGTTGTAAATTCAATAAACAGTTGGGGTTTGGGAAAATCAAGACAGCCACTTGGTTCATCATGTCTCCCTGGCAAATCTCATCTTTTTTGTTCTACCACAGCGTGTCTAAGATGGCACAAATTATGAATAGATTTTGGTGAGGAGACTGATCAGCTTGTGAAAACAGTCCAATGTCTGACCTGTCAGGTCTGTAACCCTGGAAACACTATTTTTGCTCCCAGTGGCTTCAGACCTCCTCCTCCCTCTGGACTCTTGGAGCACTGGCAGCGGGGTTTCATTCAGCTGCACCTAGAATGGGTTATCAATGTGTTCTTGTGATTGTATCTGTGTTTTCTGGATGAGATGAAGCATTTCCCTGCCACAAGGCTGATGCCCTCACAATGGCAAAGAAACTGTTAGAAAATGTTTCCCACTTTGGGTATACCTTCCACTCTTACCAGTGATCAAGATACCCACTTCTCTGGGCAAATCACATGAGCCTTAATGAAAATCTTGCAAACTTCTTGGAATTATCACTGTCCCTATTACCCTCAATCATCAGGTAATGTCAAGAAGACAAATGCGATCCTCAAACTTAAAATCTCTAAACTTGCTGAAACTTACTGGACTCCTTTGGCCTAAGGTGTTGCCTCTGACCTTGCTAACTGTTCACAGTACCCCCTTTGGGAAACATAAACTCACTCCATATGAGATGGTCACTGGTAGGCTAATGTCCAATGGTATACAACTTTCTGCTGATCCCTTACTATCGCATATTAATATGACCAGCTACTAGAAAGCTTTAAATGCCTTATGCTAAAACTATCACCAACAGGTTAAAGAAGCTTCCTGGATCTCAATTCAAAGGATCTGGTTGGTCACAATCTGGAGTCTGGTGACATCTGGAGATGTCAGAAGATAGCCCTTGAGCCTCACCAGAAGGGACCTTACCTAGTGCTCCTGACCACTAACACTGCTGTGAAACTAAACGGTATTTGAGCCTTGGATACACATCTCACATCTAAAGTAGGTTCCACCTGACATCTGGTCCCATTCAAATGCTAGAAGCCTTCACGTGAAACTGACAAGGAAGAGAAGCCGCTGGCTCTTAAGTAGATGCTGAATTAGGAATTTATACTTAAAAAAAAAAAAAAGAATCCATACTTTAACTAAACATGACTTTCCTTCTCCTTCTTTTTCTTTTCTTTACTCTGGCATTGGCTTGGAAAGATAACACCCTCATCTGGTTTTGTAAACTGCAAGGGCAGGCATTTCCTCTGTATCCAGCCAGTGACTTCGAGGACTGAAGTGGATGCCAGCAGATACTTGCAGGAACTGTGTCTGGCACAGAGATGTTTAAAATATTTGTTGGATGAATGAATGTGTGAGTGAATAAATGGAAGAGCATGACAGTGAATCAATGAATGAAGGATAAGCCAATGAATACGTAAGAAAATAGAAGCAAGATAATTAGAAGTGGTGAAAGAATGTGTGAAAAATGAGTGAATGAATGAATGATGTGTGAATGGTCACAGTCAAGTAGACATCCCAGACCACAAGGAACACAGGCTGCTTCTGCACGGTGGCCAATGCAGCCTGGGCTAGGGTGTGTGGTCCTGGCCGCAATCAGCCCCAGAATCTTCATTAGAATAGCAATTTTCCACCCTATTGTTTTACGTTTGGACTGTATGATTGTTACCATTTGTCCTTGAATGATTAGCAAAACTTTGAGCTGGTTAGAAAAGAGCCTCTCCAATTGTGAGCCCCCAAATGAGTATCAGTGCCGCTCAGCTTAGACTTCCAGAGCTAGTCTGTCATTATGTCAATCTGATGTTAATTAAAATGGTAATTGGGTGAGAGTTTTCAGAGGCCCCCCCCACTGGCCTCATGAGGCTCCCCGCTAGGCTGACTTTGGAGGGAGAGAAGCTGGCAGGGGAGGGAACGGAAGGTGTCCTGGGTTCTTCTGGGCCTGGAATGAACCCAGACATCCATCTGCTTGGCCAGGCTTCTGAGAGCATTTTGACATTCTGGTTTTATTCTGAGTCAGTGGTTTAAGAACCAGGGAGGCAGCAGGAATTAAAAAGAAAAAGGAAAAGAAGAAAAGTCTTGGCGTTTACAGCCCCAGTTTGTGGACTGGCTTTACCATAGACTCAGTGTGTGATGTGGAGCAAGTCTCTTGACCACAGTGAGCCTCAGTTTCCTCACCTGTGAAGCAGGACAATGACTTCATCTCAACAGCAGCATCATTACGTGGGTCAGAGGAGATACCAGTGAAGACTTGACCAGCTCTGGGGTGCGGACCATAAAGGAGACTGTAATCCTGAGGATCTACCCAAAGCAGTTTGGTTAGGGTTGGAACAAAGCTGTGAGAGCCATGATTCAATCTGAAGTTCAGTAAAACAGAAACAAAACTCTAAGTGACATTTAGACACTGGCTTCTCTGGCTTGTTGTTTTGGACTCATTTTGCCCAAGCCTTGGTTGGGCCATTTTTCAGCCTTCATTGGTCCCACTGTTTTCTACTGGGGTGAAAAAAAAAAAGAGAGATTAGGAGGCCAATTGTGTGGCTGCCCAGCTCAGCTCAACTGTCCCACAGCACAGGCACCCACAACATTTGCTGATCTTGAAATGCTGTTGATAAGCAGGGTAACAGGGATCACCATCCTGATCTGCCTTCCCAAGATGCAGAGTAACTACAGAGAGGAAAGGGGGACACTCATTCGATGAGAACCTTCTATGAACCAGGCACTGTGCTATGGGAGGTGTTTCTTCACCACAACAGTCCTTGAGGTCAGCATTAACCTTCCTTTGCAGAAAGGCAGGCCCAGAGAGGGTCAGATCACTTGCCTGAGGTCAGACATCGAGGAAGCGGCAGAGTCAGAATTAAAATCCCGGTCTTGATGAGGCCAAAGCCATGAATTATCCATTAAATGGGGCCAAGGTTCTGTTCTTCCTGTGGTCTCTGGGCTGGGTAGGAGCCAGATCTCTAGGGTTGAGGTGGTTTAGCATAGACTTAGAGGAGGGCTCTGGGCTTATTTTTGCTGCTTCTGGGAGTGTGAGAGGAGTGATGTGCAGAGGGAGAGAAGTTGGTGCCCTGTGAGACAGGTCCAAGGCCAGAGGGAAGAAAGGAATAATGTATTTGGATGTCAAGAATGGATCGAAGAATGGGCCCCGCAGCTAAGAGTAGGTCAGAGACTGAAGCCATGAGTCAGACTGGGGACGGCTGCTAAGGGCTAAAGGAGGTGAGGGGAGTGTGTGAAGTTGCCTCCAGCTTGGCTGCCTTGTGCACGGCATCAGATGCGGTGCTATGAGCAAGCTGAATTTTTTTTGGGGGGGGTTGGTTTTTTAATTCCTTCTTATTCCCAGTGAGGTGCCTTTGCTCCCATACCTTAAAGGCACTTGACTTCTGAGAGCGGGGTGTGGTTGATGAGTGGTGCTCTTTGGAGATGGGGACATAGTAGGCATGCAACGGGGGAGCGAGCGCCATGCCATCCCCTGGGGTGCATTTCCAAGGTTCTCAAAATCAAGTGACCCGGGCCACAGCCTGAAAAGAAAAGCAGGAGCTCCAACTCGGGGTCCTAGACATTCTCCCCCAAGACGGTGCCGCAGCAGGAAGAGAAATTAGCAAATTCATTCATTAACGGCCCATTGACACTTCTATTATAGAGACTAAACATTTGTTTTTATTGAGATCTTTTCCCTTGATGAAAGCCATTAGCGCCAATGAGTAACCATCGATCAATCAGCAAGCTTTCTTAAATGCCCCCCCGACTGTCCTGATCGCAGCTGAACACAGTTGGTTTTACCTCTTAAGTATCTTCTCCAAGCTGTCCACTCATCTCTCCCCCTCTGGAGATGCCACTCTGGTCTGAGCTCCCCGCCATTTCTCACCAGGATGGCTCAGATGGCTTCCTGTCTGGACTCTGTCACTTCTTGCCTGGAGCCATTTCTCCGCCCCATCATCTGCTGCCACACCCACTCTTCCAACCACCTTGTTTGGTTCTCCATGCGTGTCCGTGCCCTTCACCAGCAGACGTTCGCCTGTTCTTCCCTCCATCACCCCTAGCCTTCGTCTCATCAGGTCCCACTCCCTCTTCAGCTGTCAGCCCAAATGCCATCCCTCAGGGAAGCTTTCCACATCCCCCAAAGTGTACACTGTTCCTTCCCAGCACTGGCCCAGTTTCTTTTTTGTGTGCTTACTCACCTGATTCTTGCTTTCTCTCCCTAGCAGTTAATCTCTGCAGAGACAGGAACCGCTCTGTCTTACTCATACTTTGTTTCGGGGTGGGGGCTAGGGTGAGGCATCCTTTAAGGAGGACTTCAATCTCAGGACCCGACTCTGAGCTCCTGTGAGCCCGAGCATCAGTGCCTCCTTAAATCTTGCTCCTGAGCCACATCACTCACCTAACCCTAGTCCTGCCCCTGCTTGGTTCTCCGAAATCTAGTCTGAGACTCCAGTCTTGAAAGGCACACTTACAGATACTTGTAGAAGGAACACATTGGAGGCAGGAAGACTCAAGGAAGGGAGCTAGTCAGCCCGAGGCAGAGGAGAGGACTGAAGAGGTTCAACCCCACAGGGGACTGGGAACAGCAGTTCTGAGACAATCCAGTGGGCAGAGAAGAGGGGACAGGGTGGAAGTTTGGACGTGTGGGTTGAGGAAGGGCATACATGTTTCTAGGCTGGGTAACTGGCAATGACCGTGAGGAGGGGAGGCGTGGAGCCATGGGCGGAATGAAATTGAGCAGACTGTTCACTGGAATGATTCCTGCCTGCTTCCACCCTGGGGGTTGCAGTCTGGGCTTTACTGGGAGCTCGCTGGGGAAGGGTGCCTGCCGCAGGGCAGGGATGGGCGTCTCTCCTTTCTCAGCCACCCCCTGGGGCCCACGCACCCCAGGAGGCCACTGTGAATCTGAGGCCAGGCCTTCCAAGGTCTTCCCAGGACTCTTAGGGAGCATCCTGTCCTTAACAAGGTCCATTTTACACTGAGGATGCCAAACACGTTTCTCTTTTAAATTTTAATTTGGTTCTGTCTCTGATATCACACTACGCCCCATGTTACCCCTCAAAATGACATCTTTTAATGTCCCTGGATATGCAGATGTGCCATGAGAGCAAACAGATACCAAAGAGTTTCTTTCTCTCCTCTGGCCCCTCTTTCTCCCTCTCCTTTCCCCTAACCAGGAAATAATGCAGTTTGGGTTTCTCACCCAAGCTTTGTCTAGACCAGATGCCCTTGTTGGTCGATGGGACCATCTGATGCTAATAGTCTGATCTGTGCTCGCAGGCACCACCCCCTACAGGTAGTGGAGGGTGGTCAGACCACCCTCTGGAAACTTTCTCCTTAACTGCACTGATTTACTTTGTGACTTTGGGCAAGTTCTTACCCTCTCTGGGGCCCAGTTAAAACAAGATGGCCTTGGATTAGAAACTGTGATAGCTTTTCAATATTTTCATTTGAAGGTCCTTGGATTCTTCTGAGAGAGAGTCAGAGAGACAAAGACAGGAGGGCAAAGACACACATAGATAGACAGATGGGCAGATTGGATGGATAGCTTGTTAGCTAGGGGGATGGATAGACAACTCATTCAGTTCAGGGTGGTCCAAAGCCCCTCCACTGCGCACTGCTCTCACCCCTGCAGCGGTCAGTCAGTGTGGTGGGACGTACAGAGCCAGGGGTCAGGAGGAACAGAGAAAGGGGGAGAGGCAGACAGAGGCACTGAGCTAAGGAATGATACAGCAGAGAGAAGAGGGGGATAGAGAAAGAAGGACTCTGATCACATATTGTCCCCATCACCCTGAGGTTAAACATCACTTGGGGAAGTGATTGAAAGCCCAGGACATCTGTGGAGAAGCCTGTGCTCCTGGCTGTGTGGGCCCTTTGAGGGTGAGCTGCCTTAGAGAGGGAAAATTCTTTCCATGATGGCGCGAGTCCAACTCTAGGTACTGTGCAGAGCAGGAGGCAGCGGGGCACGCTGTTCCATCAGGCAGAACCCCTGGGGCTCACTGTTTACTTGGGGACAGGATGCCTTCTGCCTTGCACTTGTCTGCTGACCCCAGCTTCCTGGACTGACTCACGCACATATTTAAGACATCACTATTCTGGAGGTAACGCACATACCCATTTCACAAGGCCAAAATCAAGGCAGGACTTGGACGTCTTAACAGAAGCACACTTCATTAATTTTCTCATTGTCCTCCCCTCACTGAACAAATTGACCAAGCTTGGACCATTCGTCATAGCATTCGACATTCTCACTTACTCTTTTTTCCATTTGCACTCTGGGGGCCTTGCCAGTGAATTACTACCTCTTGGCATCACTGAGCCCCTCCGCCTTTTCCCATGGGCTCTCATCTTTGCTGTTTGATTATTCTGTTTTAATTCTGAGGGCCTGGGGACTCCTGGGGACAGCCTCCCACAGGGGTGATGGGGTTGGGAAGTGAGCCAGCCCCTGGCGCCGGGGACTGGCTGCTAATTACTGCAGGTGCCTGTCTGAGCCCCGCTGGGTGCCTTGCCCACACCGGCAGCTGAGGATGGCACGGCTCTGCGGTGGCAGGAAGATGCCAATGGCTTTTTAATAGCTGGGGGCCCTCCTCATTCATCTGCACGTGCTGAGTTTATTTTGCCATTTGTCAATTTCTGACTCTAGGGGACCTGGGTTCCGAGTGGTTTGGGCTTCAAGATTGATGACCCAAGTGAATGACAGGTCCCCCTCTCTCCTCTGAACAGTCGGCACTGCCAATAGGAAGCCCCACAGCCCGCTCATCTCTGAAAGGCCCATTTCTCCACCTCTGCTGAGGCTGGAGATAAAATATTTATTTGGGATCCAACCAATACACCCCAGCTGCCTGTGCTAGACAGTCAGCAAGCTTTGAACGAGCAAGCAGCTTAATGGCTCAACCCAGGTTCCGCTTTGCCAAAGGGAGGAAAGAAAAGAAAAATAAAAAAAGATTCCAGTCCTCTGTTTGGAGAATGTATATTCCCTTGGATGGAGAGTGGCTTTTGACTGGGACACATGTGTCCTTTGGCTGCCACAGATAGAGTTAGTACACAGGCTGGTATAGGGTGCTGAAGGAGTAGGGCATTCGAGAGCATAAAACATAATTTTCGTAAGCGGAAAAGGACCTTTCATAGAATCTTTCAACCCCGGGATTGTGAAATCTTAAAACCCACCCAGTCCAAACCTCTAATCCTTGACTCCCTGCTAGAACATTTCTCCCTCTATTTGAAAGCATCCAGTGATGGGGAAATCACAACTTCTCTAAGCAGATGATTCCCTGTTTGGAATAAACTGCCTCTTAAAAGCATTTTAAAAATATATATTGAGTTGACATCTGTCTCTCTGGAGCATCTACCCACTGGGTCAACACAGAACACATCTGCTCTGCTAAGTGGCCTTTGGTAGGAAGAGGGTCACCTGGTCCTCTTTGGGACTTCTGTCCCCCAGGCTAACTGCTCAGTGGGTTTCTGCTAGGTGCTGGGGATACAGAGATAAATACGCTGGTTGTGGAGGAGGCAGCCCACCCATGCACATCCCAACATGCCCACACCTCTGCTCATTCCCTTCTTAACTCACACCCAAGACAGTTCAGGGTCCAGGACACTCACTGGGCCATGTCTGACTGGCAGGAAGGGCCACTGTGAGTGAGCAGTTCAAGCCACATATGTGGTCTTCCCCCTGCAGTCTGGCCGTGAGGAAGTAAGGAGGCCAGGCGGGGCTGGACTCCTCCGGACAGGCTCAACCACGCTTTCTCTGTTCTACCTCTTCTGTGGCTACAGCCAGGCCAGAACGATTGTGTTGACTCAGCCATCTTAGAATCAGAAGCTATCGGCGTGCAAATGTGGGTGTGAGTGTGTGTGCACACGCATGACTAAGTAGTGAGATCCTACGCCAGAGAATCAGGGACTTTCCCAGCTATGGAAAGGCTGTTCCTTGCCTATCTCATTTTCCTTCTTTAGGAATAACTCCCTTGTTTGAAACCCCGCAGTGCAAAGAGGGATGTCAGGAGGGCAGGATTCTGGAGTTCCCTAGCCTCTGTCTGGCTTGTCATCAGCTGGATGGCACCAAGCCTCATTCTAATCTTCAGCGTCCCTGTGCCTCAGGAAGTGTGGCATCCAGAAAATATGGATGTAAAAAAGGCAGAACAATCAGAGACAGAGCAGACTCATGTCTTGCCTGCTGGAGAACAATGGGGAAGCGTGGCTGGTACCCACTGGCCTCTCTCCTCCTTGTCCCGGAGGGAGTGGCTAAGATGTGTGATGAATGTGCACTGGGTCTCCTCCCTGTCTTGGCTGTTGATCTATGGGCAATAATGGGAAGCAGCTCGGAGAGATTGAACTGGGTGCGCTCAAAGCAATCACGGCCCGGGGGATGCCCACTGAGGCAGAGGCTCTTGTTCGTCTGTGATGAGTGCTCTGTCCCACGTCGTGCTGTGGCAGCACAAAGCTGGTTAGCTCTGGGTGCTTGGTGGAAGGGTTGTTAAAATAATGATAGCGGTTTCTAACGCCAGAATAGGTGGATGTGAGCCACGGATAAGAATGAAGAAGCAGAGAAAGACTGCCGGGGAGATCACAGGATTCAGGTCTCTATGTGTTTGGAAGAAAATGCAGCAATATCTCACAAAGTTAAAACCTACCTACTCTTTGATCCAGAAATTCCATGTTTAGTTTTTCTTCTTCCTAGAGATAAACTACATATGGGTACAGATGTATGTGCATAGATATTAATTGCAGCATTGTTGGCAATAGAAGGCCAGGAAGGAACTGACATTCCCATCAGCAGAAGACTGGCTACATAAAATATGACCCATCCATGTGATGAGTTACCAAGCAACCTTGAAAAAGGATGAGGTTGATGTACTTGTGCTGAGGTGGAACTATCTTTGAGACATATTAAGAAAGAAACCCTACAGAACAGGACGTTTTCATTTGTGCAAAATACAAAGGTCTATTCACAGACAGAAGGGCGTATGAATGTTTAGACTATTTCTGGAAGGATACACCTGAAACTGGCAATACTGCTTACCCTGGGTTACGGGCAGTGCTGAGGAAACAAGGGATGGGGAGGGAGTGGCTTGCTTTTCCTTCTATACAATTTGGCATCATTTAAACTCATTACTATAATCTTTTACTCTATTCCTAACAAAAATAGCTCATAATAAAAGGAAAGCAGATGCCTTCTGCACATCAGCCAATGCTACACTTCCCATTGGCCCAGATATTTATTGAACACCCATTGTTTGCAGGATACTGAGCTAGCCCAGTTGGGAGAGGAAGTGTAAAAGATACACTTTAGGCTTTCAAGGCACCTGCTATCCATATGGGAGAAAAACGTGTTTATGTAGCTATTCTACAAGTCAGGGGGAACAATGACTGTTGACTAGGGAACTGGGGAAGATTTTAGAGAGCTGGTTTGTAAAATGTTGGTAGTAGAATTGTGAGACCCAAAGGTAGGCCAGTGAGGTGCAGAATGGGGAGAACAGCATGAACCAAAGATATGGAATGGCAAATTAAAAAAAAGTGCATTGCATCACCTTAAGTGTACCTCCTCATCTGTTTACTGTACTATCAGAAATACTTGCTACTGGATTAAGGCATCGTTTACTTTCAGAAGTCTTTGTGAGAATGCAAACACTTGCTTTTGCTTGAGATTTGAGAGGATAGATTCAGTGGGAGTACTAGTAAACTAGCCCCGCCCCTTCCCCCCAGGTAACTCGATTTGTAGCATTTGCCGATTTCCATGGTGTAAATATTCCCACTGTGGGCAACTTCAAGCTCCCGATACAGGGTGGGAGTTAGAAAGAGACATGTATAATCGACTCTCCTAAGCCTGAAAGAGCTCACTTGGGCATGCCACTGAATAAATTAGAATCCCAGAGTATCAGAGCTAAAAGGAACATTAAAGAAATTTAAAATGAACCTTAGATACACATGAGGAAATGAAGGTGTTTGCACAATGTCAGAGGACGTGGTAGCGTTGGGACATTATCTTTTAGCTCTTAGTTTAGTGAAATCTTTACTTTTCTTTGGAAATCACCAGTATAATAGAGGGAATGGAACTTGTAGGACAATGTAGTTTTGAAGGGACAAGAGGTTATAAAGAAAAGTACAGAGGTTTCTCCGACACAGCAGAGATGGGTCGGGTTCCAGAATGGTCTTGGTCAACAGGAAGGTTTTGTGTGCTGGTGGGGATGTGACGGGACCACAGTAGGAAGGAAGGGGCACAGTCAGAAGAGATTTTAGGGTGGGGCTTAGAAGACAAAATCTCCAACTGCACAGTGTTGTTCAGAACTGAATTTTCTTCCTGGCAACATAATAAGCTGATCCGATATGTGGAAGAGAAAAACTGGGCTTGTCCCTTCTACATCCTGGATGACCTGTGTACACTTGGGCAAGTCATTTCTCCTCTGCAGGGCTCCCCCTTCAAGGGGGGCCAGGAATGGGGGCTATTAGATGGTTTCCCAAGACCTTTCCAGCAATGATAGTCTCCGTGCCTGGCAATCAGTGGCCCAGTGAAGAAACCCTAACAACCATCCAAGTTGGGGAAAAAACTGGTGCAGCCAAGATGAGTTTATTTAGTTATACCCAATGTGAGAGAGACCAAAAGAAATCAGAGCAGCAGAAGACAAAAGTGAGGCTTGCTTTTGTGAGTCTATGGTAGGGCCAAGGAGCAGAAGCTGGATTAGAGGGAAACAGGACAGAGAAGCCACTTTATGATGTTATACATTTAAAAAATGTGACAACTCATGCTGAATGCTCTTCAAGGAGGAGCCATCACCTTCAGGGCAAGGTCCAACTTCCTCTGCACGGATATCGGGAACTCCATTTTCTGCCCTCACCTGTCTTTCTCATCCCTTCTCCTGAGTCCCCCAGCCGGTCCTCACATCACCCAGGTAACGCTCTAGGAACACAGACTGCTTGCTATTACTCTGCAGGGTTGGGGGCCCCAGTCTTGGCACAGACTTCTGCCTGGAATGCTCCTCCCCATCACATCTGCTGGGCAAACTTCTACTCATTCTTCAAAATCCTGCTGCAGCATTTCAATGTCTTTCTTAATCTCTTCTTTCATGGCAGCCTTCCCCTGCCCTGCCTGCAGATAGAGATAATCACTTCCTCCCCTGACAGGCGTTGCTTCTGTAGGCATATCATTTGAAAGGCAATATCATTGCAAGTTTCTGTTTTTATCTCCCCTGTTTCACTGTGAGCTCAGCCAGGGAAGGAAGCTCCTGTCTCGGCTCCTGCGGTTGAATGGATAACAGCACGTAGGAGCTGGTGATGCTGGGAAAGCCAAGGACAGAGCTTCTGTAGCCCTCCCAGACTTTCACCCTGAGAGAGGAAGAGTAGGGTGTGCAAAGACTTGCTGAAGGCCACTGGGAGTGCTGACCTGCCAGCTCCCTTAAGTTGTTCTTAGCTGAGCCCCAGAGGGAAGTTGAGTAACGGTCCCAGAGTGAGAGAGGGGCTGTAATGCTATTGTGGGTCAGGCAGCAAAAACCTCAACCCAGGCAGTTCCATACTGGGCTCCAACAGAGTCAGTCTAACTCTTTGGAAAGGGAGAGCCTTCCTCAGGCTCCCACGCAAATCCATCCCACTGCTAAGGGCTGATGTGGATGCTGCATCGTGCCACGCAGACCCCTGCTCAGCACTGAAGGACTTACTCCCCTACCCTCCTATCCCTTTCATGGGGGCTGCTCTCCAGGGCATGCCCTAATAAACTTCCTGCATGCTAGTCTCCTGTCCTAGAGTTTGCTTTCTGAGGAACTCAACCTACAAGGATAATATCAGCCTGCTGTTAAGGGCTGTTGGTATTAACAGACTGGTCAGAGTTGGTAGACCTGAGTGGTGATCACTTGGGGGCAGTGGTAGGAACTGAGACTATAGGCAGGAGGGCAATGTCAACAGGGCAGCCAGGAGAGCTGCAGAGAGGGAGGACTGGGAACAACAGATGTCATCAGAGTGGTGCTTAGTCCCGGCCACCAAGCAGCAGCCTGCCATGGTCACCTGGGATCATTTTAGCAGCAGTGGGGAGGTGGCAGTTGGAGTCACACTTCTGATGCCACATTCATAGGGGCTCTCACCAGCTCTGGGCTGTTCCCCAGGGTGCTCTCAACCCTGTAATGGTATGCGTTAGATTCACTTCAAATATGCTAATTCTAGGACTCAGCCTTAGAGAGACGCTGATGTATCTGGTCTGCAGTAAGGCCTGGGCCTTTGTACATTTTAAATGCTCACGGGAGATGTCTAATGTGCAGCTAGGGTTGAGAACTACCAATAAGGTGGAAAGATGACAAACTCTTGAATCAGACAGAATTGGGGTTGAATCTTGGTCCTACTAGTGCCTGGGGAACTTCAGGGTATAATTATTTTTTGGAGCTTCTATTTCTCATCTGTAAAATCATGCAAATCAGATATATTTCATGGAAATGTCATAAGGACAACATACTAATAGTAATAACAATGATTTTGATAATAGCCTTCAATCCATGGAGATATTGTCATAATTATTATTTCTATTTGTGTTCATACTTGGCCTTTTGTCCCTTGTCCTCCAGAGTATAGCACCCTATAGTAGACTTGTTGCAGCAAAGTGTGTTATAGCTCAGTGTTACAGCTCAGTTGTGATAGCAACCTGGATCCTCGCGAGAGACCAAGCAGCACTCGGAGGATTGGAGAACTTAGGTTTATTACGCTGGCGGGCCCAGAGGAGTTAACACTCCAAGCTCTGGACACCGGCTGTAGGTTTACACAGGCTTTTGTAGGCTGCCAGTCTAGACTTTGCAACATCATATGCAAATAAGGTGTAACAAAGTTGACTAAATAGGAATGAACTTTGTAGAAATGGGCCAATCAGGAGTGACAGAAATGGACCAATCAGGAGTGAGTTCCATGCAAATGAGGAGCTACCAATGGACCAATCAGGAGTTAGCTCAGGGAACCAATAGAATCTTAGGGGTAAGTTCCGCTTCCCTAGAAGCAAGCCATTTCAGAGGCAAAAAGCGAGATAATGCCGCAGGCCAGGGAACCGGATGGTGCTGGCAGGAGAGTAGTGGCCCGGTCTGGGGGTCCTGCTTGTCTTTTTCATGTGGCTTTCCATCTCAGACTTGCCTTCCTTAGCCCCTGCCTCATTATGGGGGAGACCTCCTCCGGTTGTAGCTACCTAAAGCTGAGCAAACTGTGGATATCACAGCTAAATGGGAAACCTGTGGCTCTCCTGGGGTTGACCAGATGACCAAACATCGGCATTCATAATTACTCTCCTGTTCACACCTAGACTAGGACAGGCAGCAGTTCAGCCCTTCAAGATGGCACTGGCAGGTGTGTGGCTGCCACGTGGAAAACTAAGCAGGGCAGGCTTTGCTCCTCCACGAAGGCAGCTAGAAGGCCCAGGGATACTTAAATGATGTCCCAAGATACTTAAATGATGTCCCAGGAATTGTGTCACTTACCATGTGGCTTTGGACAAGTCCTTTCTCCTGTCTCTGCCTCAATTTCTTACTCTGTAAAATATGGGTAGCTAATCTGGATAAATTACAATTCTGTCCAGTTTGGGGCTTCCCCCCCCACCAAGGATATGCCTTGGGAGACAGTCCTCATCTCTACCTTTTCCCACAGAGACTCCAGTGCCAAAGGCCAGGGTTCTGAGAGATGCCACTTTAGAGCAAGGGACCTGAGAGTCTGTCCTGGCCACTGCCCACCCTGGGTTGTGAGTTTCCCCATTTCTCCTCCTGCCATCTAGAACTTTAAATAACCTCCGGCTCACTATGTGGCTGCCAGGAGTTGTAATTAAATAATGTCCAGCTGTCAGAAAAGCTGTTATAAATGGTCCCTTTGTCTGCACCACTGTCTGGGAAGCCAGGAAAGAGAAACTAGAGGTTATAAATATGGAGGGCAGAAGTTCAGTGGGGAACCTGGGGGCAACAGCTTACAGGAACCCGGAAAACCACTGGAAGGTTTTTTTTTTTTTTTTTTAATGTGTAATTAGTCCATGGAAGAGCTCCTAGCCCTGGCTCTGTGACTGGATTTGCACATGGGATAACCTGAAAAGGATCGAGGAAACTGGTGTCCTTATCTAGAGCTGATTCTCCTAGAAGGCAGTCACTAGCCCCTCTTTAAAATCCAAACAGGAAAGTAAAAAGGGAAGCGTGAGTGCTGGCAATCGAGACAGTTCTCACATGAGCTTCCATGATTTTCTCCCTCCTTCCCTTCCTTCTTTCCATCCTTCCTCTTTCTCTGTCAACAAACACTCTTGAACCTCTATATGTTTAGATTTCTCGAAACGAGTAATATGGAGAAGAAATGCACATTCATTGAACACAGGTGTAGCGTTAGAGATGGTATGTACATTACTACACTTAATTATTACAACACACCTAGGAGATGATTATTATAAAGCTCAATATTGTAGATAAGGAAGCTGAGGCTCTTTGAGATTAAACAACTTTCCCAAATTCCACAGCCAGTAACTAAAGGGCTGGGGATTAGAACTCCATGAGCCTGTACACTCCACAGAAGCAGGGGATGCATATCTTCTTTGTATTATCTTGCTAGGGCGTCACATGGCACCTGGCACATAGAACGCTGAAGGAATATATATGGAAAGAAGGAAGGAGGAGAAGGAGGAAAGAGGTAATCAACTCAGCTCTGCGACACCCCGAAGCAAGCGGTCTTTCTATCAAAGCACGTTGTCTCTGGCGAGTACAGCCAACAGGTATACATATCAGACATACATAGAGAAGAGTTGGGGGAAAGCTGTTAGATTGTTAAAACACGTGCGAAAACAACATGATTAGAAAGCAGACAGTTGGTTTCACGAGTCTTAGAGGAGGTGGGGTGGAAGGGCGGTGAGTGTTCAGAAGAGGGAGGGGTCACTTCCAGCTGCAGGAATGAGGAGGCTTTGTGGAGAAGGCAGAATCTAAGCCTTGAGGGCTGAGTAGGATTTGGACAAGGAGAGGTGGTGGGTAGGGAAGGCTGATCAGACAGAAGGAGAGGGAGAGTCATAAATAATCCACCAGGGAAAGGATGGACCATGGTCAAGGCATTTGGGAGCCGCCTGGATCGGAACATCAGCCTGAGTGTTATCCTGGTCGGGTCCTGGGGATTCATATTCATCTGCCAGTGCAGTCCCCTGTCTCATGTGTGAGTGAGAGGTGCTCGGGGTGAAGGCAATCCAGCCTGAGTCCGTGTGTGTGTGTGTGTGTGTGCACATGCTAATGACTGGTTGGTACTTCCTTCTGAGCCTAATTAGGTGCCAAGAGGCTTGAATGGAAATTTGTGTGTCTGGGGTAGGACTGTCACGTACAGGTCTGCTGCAAACCTCTACCTGGGCATCCGCAGAGATCTGCTGATGGGTTCTACAGATGCAAAAACCTGTGGTGCGGCTCACAGGGTGGGCACATTCTGGTGGGTAGAGGACAGAGACCCTGGCCTGCCCCTAGGAAGTGGGCTCAGGTGTGGTGCCTACAAAGGTGGTTTGGGGGTGGAAGGTGCAGCGCGGGGACTTGGGAGCAGGAGGGAGCCAGCCAGACAAGGGCTTTGATTTCACTTCTTCTCTTCATTCCTCCCCCAGCAAACTGCTACCTGTCACCCCCAGTGGCACAGAGCACCTGGCCCAGAGCCCGGGGGCAGTGAAAGCTTGTCGAGGCTGTCTGTCATTGAGCTGTCCCTGGCTTCAGAGAAACATCCTCTAAGAGTGACAGAAGCACCAGTCACAGGAACAAACAGCCCAATGGTTTTGGGGACCTTAAATAATCATAGCCAGTGCCCGCCACCTTTGTGGACAGGCTACCTGGTGGCATCGCCAAGGGCCAAATGGAGACTCGCAGGGCTGTATCAAGAGCCATGGATGCTCAGAATGAGAAGACCTGAGGTGGGAAGATTCAGGGTTATCTTCATAGGCGCCTTCCCCACCACAACACGAGAGTCCAGCCAAAGGTAGCACTTTCTGGTGAGACGGCGATCCTCTGACCACCTCAAAAACCTGGCTGTCCCATTGGTGGGGAGCCCTTGAAGCCAGCTGGAGAGCGGGTGGTGTAGACAATTGTCCACAGGGTGGAATTCCAGGGACAGGGACAGGAGGGACACTGGGGATGGAGTGGGGATTCTGAATTCAGCATATCTGACATCAGAGCCGAGGCAGGTGTCCTGCTGCCTGCCTGAGTGGCCTTGGGCATGTCTCCTGATATCTCTGGACCTTGGCTTTCTATTCACAAACATTCAAGCATCTACTGAACATCTATTGTATGCCAGGTACTGTGTTAGGTACAAAGGGGCAGGCAGCAGGGAAAAATAAATTATCTTTACCCTCATGGAAATTCCAGTCCAGTGGAAATAAACAAGTAATTGCACAAATGAGTGCACTATTACTCACGGTAATAAATGCCATGAGGGAAAGGACAGGGTGCTATGGGAGAACACTTTAGGCCTGAGGATCAGGGAAGACCTCTTTGAGGAAGTGACTGGGAGCTGGTACCTGAAGGATAAGTGCAAGTTATCTGAGTCAGTTGGAGGGAGAGCTTGTGCAAAGGCCCTGTGGAGGAGAACAGAGTACTGTGTTAAAGGAACTGAAGTTAAGCCTGTGTGGCCAGAACACAGTAAGAAAGAGGCAAAATGGAGTGACATGAGGCTGGGGAAGGAGGGCAAGAGAGGCTGATCATGTGGTAGCCCACTGGCTGTGAGAAGGATTTGGCACTTTCCCCCCATGACAATTGGGAGGCTATTGCTCAGTTTGGAACAGGAGTGTGATAATTAGGTTCACACGCTAAAATTAAACTAATGAGAGCTGGAAAAATGATGACAGAAACTACAAAAATACTTGGACCTCTATACAGGGGTGGGGAAAAAGATTTGAATAAGTATTTTCATGTTACAGAATCTATCCTATGGGAATAATCTGTTAGCAGAACAGAAAATTATGTGCAAAAGTCTTCATTATAATTAAAAAGACCAACACCACTCTGGCTGTTTTATGAAGAGTAAACACTAATAAGTCTTGCATGCTCCAGAACTGAACGAGAGAAGGACATGAAAGGGTTTTGTAGGTGTAATATGCAGTATGTCTTTGAGACAGTCTCCCATCTGAAAGTCTCCCATGGCCCCACTCTCCATTCTCTCCCAGTGAGACCTAAAACACTGCTTATCTCAGGAACCTAAAGCTTTACATCTATTCAAAGGGAAATCTCCCAGGGAGGGTCATACTTTGAGCCAAGCAAGACAGAGGCAGGGACTCAGCCCCAAAGAGACCAGAAGAAATACTTCTCAATCCTGGCTGTACTTTAGAGATACCTGGTATGGTAGCCACCTTCCTAAATTTTCCCCAAAGAGCCTTGTCTCCTGTTATTAGAGACCCTCTGTAGCCCCTCCCACACTAAATAGGACTATCCTATTCAATGGAACCAAGAGGATGTTGTGGAAGTGATGGAGTGTGACTCCCAAGGCTCGGACAAAAAGACATTGTGGCTTCTGTGTTAATCTCCCTTTGAAGGCTCTGAGAGAAGCCAGCTGCCATGTTGTAAGGATGCTCAAGCAGCCCTTTGGAGAGGTCCATGTGACAAGGAACTGAGGCCTCCTGCCAACAGCCATGTGGAAAAACCATCTTGGAAACGGGTCCTCCAGCCTACTACTAACATCTTAACTGCAATCTCATGAGAGACCTTGAGCCAGAACCACCCAGCTCAGCCCTCCTAGATTCCAGACCCACAGAAACTGCGAAACAATACATGTCTTTCACTTTAAGTCATTGCATTTTTGGCATGATTTGTTGCATAGCATAAGATAACGAATGTTTCTAGGGAGTTTTAAAAATAGTGGTGCTCTCTTAATCTGTGGTTGGCTTTATTCCTTTGATAACTATGTAAGTTTAAAAAGCTAAAGCTCTAAACGTTCTTAGAAACAATGAACAGTACATATACATAAACTTTAAAATATGCATGTATATTTTGTATATGTATTTACATGCAATACATTGTATATGTGCAGTCAAATTGTAACAATTCTACCTAATAAAACTGAAAAATGAAGGGAAAAATAATGGTGCTTAAGTCCCATTCCCCAGAGATTCTAATTCATTTAGTCTGGGGTAAAGTCCAAGCACTGGTATGTTTAGAAGCCCCCAGATGACTCTAATGTGTGGTCAAGATTGAGAACCACTAGAGCAGAGCAGGACAACCGAGCAGGGGGTAAGTGTGGGCTATTGCCTCCATTTCCAGAGCTGGAATTCAATTTAAGCTGAAGATTCTATCCTGGGAGACAGTGAAAACCCAGTTTGGGGCTCAGAGCTCAAAGTCACAATAGGCTGATCGTTCATCTTAGTGTTCACAGCTTCTGACTATGGGATTCCTAAATTTCCCTAAGGACACAAGCCTACAGAAGGAAGTCAAGAGGCCTTAGCTGAAAGGAAAAGAGAGGTCTAGAGCCAGACAGGTGAATCCACTTTCCACAGACATCAGCTTTGTCTCATGAAACCTCCGTTTGAGTGAAGGTGTGCAGGATGCCCGGTTTCCCACTGATGAACAGCCCTCCTGCTTCCTCCCACTTACCATTATGTTTTCTGTTCAGATCATGTTCCTGCCTCTGAAACTTGTGAGCAATGATGACAACTGATTCTGAAAACCTTCGTGTGCCCTCGAATCTCCACGGCTAATGGGATACTGTTCCCATCTCTGAACAATACCTCAAGAGGCTTGATTGTCTCTTTGCCATCTCTCATGTTAGCTCCCTGATGAAACTTGCAATAAGATAATTAAAGTGACTATAAAGGGAGTCGCAGCAGATGAAAGATATTGGTGGGATAGTCAGATATGTGGTGAGTTTGCTGAGCATCTCCCAGTGCTGCATGTCAGGATGAGCTGGTTGGTCTCTCTGACTCTCCTATGAGTGGACACTAGCACCAACTTGCATCTGTATGGTACCTATGATCGCAGAAGCACTGATGACATTGAGCATCTGTAAGGTGCTAGGGGTAGGAGATAGAGAATTTAGCAAGACTCTCTTCTTGTTTTCAAGGAGCTTTTAGCATAGACAGATAAGGAAACAGATAATACAGTGTGGTAGGTCCTTCCGTGGGGGCCTGTGAGAGCACAGATGAGGTGCCACACTTGGTCTAAGAAATCTTCGGAGAGGTGAAATCTGGGCTGTTCTGTTGCCCAGGCAAAGATGGAGGGAAGTCAGTACAGGAGGAGCTTCAGGTACAATGTACAGGTGGGGGAGCTTGAGGCTTTTCAGAGAATTGTAAGCATCTCCTTGTGGGTCTGGATATTTTCCTGGGATCTGTGTCTCATGCTGGTGGCCCAAAGGCATCTGGTGAGTAGCATCTCTTTAAGTTGAGCAGCAGACTATATACAAAAGGGACAGAATTCACCATCAACCACATACATTTCTAGCCAATCCTGCTCCCTACCCAGATCCTAGGCTTTCTTTTCACAGACCATGGATGACTGAACCCTTTAGGGTTCCAGCCTAATGCTTGCTCCAGCCCTCATCTCCAGAACCTTGACTTTGATTTGCTTTCTCCTCCACTGCCCAACCCACTGCCACCCTGGTTCCTGGCTGGTCTCTTCCTCCTGTTTCCTACCGATGTCTTGTTAAAACTGGCCCCCATGTGATCACCCTTTCAGACTCTTAGGCAGCCTTAGCACCTACAGGTGTCTTATGGGACCACGAGCTGGACAGAGGAAGCCTGGGAAGTAAGAAACGCAAATGCCCAAGGGGATTCCAAGAGCACAGTCATCAGGAGTAGGGCACCCGGGGTTCAGAACAGGGGAAATGTGGTGGTGGGCCATTAGCACAAAACTCTGGGTAAGGAGGGAAGGGGCTCCTGGATGTCCCCTACTTCCTGTCACTGACCCTAGAGCAACAGTCACAGTGTGGATGCCTTGGTTGCCTTCTGCAGACGTAGGACCAGGAAGATGCTGTGAATAAGCCAAGGGGTCAATGAAACGACGGAGGATGCTCGTGGTCCTTCTAGTGGGGGATGCTGCCACTTCACTCCAGCCAGCTGTCACCATGTGGGAATGTGGTCCAGCATAACCAGACATTAGAACTTCTCAAGGTAAGCCCTAAACCTGGATTTTAAAGGAATAGAGTTGGTGGTTCAGATAAAAACAACCCCCAAAACACCTATACGTAGAAAAGAAGGCAGCATGGTTTTTGAATGTGACCAATTTTCCACAAAAAGATGAACAGAGTGACTAAAGACCAACCCCTGCTCCCCTACCAAAGCACAGACAGCTGGGGATAAGGATCCCCATGGACCCTCAAACACAAGCCGTGGGGACATACGTCTAACAACCCCAAGCCATGCGTGGTCTCAGCATTTGTGTGGGAGGAAGCAGAAGGGAGTAGCGAGGGGTTTGATGAACCTGAGGGAAGAAGAACCCGCACAGTTCCAGCAGGTACTCACCGGGAAGCAGGGCGGGTTGGGGGAGAAATTTGAAAAGAAACAGAATCCTTTTGCCCAGTGCGCTAGTGGGTGAGTTCAAAGGGTGTGTGGCAAGGTCTAAAAGGATGAAGCAGCTCAGACCCCATGAATATTCAGAACTGACCAGCCAGGGATCTTCAGTCCAGGGTTTGCATATTGATGAGCGAGTGCTGGGTGGGATCAAAATTGAGTGCAACAGGGATAACAGAATCAAAAGAAAAGAAAGTCCGTAGGAAAATGGGTAGGGGAGGAGAGTGAGGACATCTCAGGAGGCAAGCTGCCATTTAAAAAAATTGAAATAAAGTCATATTTTTCATGCTACACAAAAACAACCAAAGAGGAAGCTTTGGAAAGTTCAAAAGCTACCCTGAACCAGGACTCTCACAGAGATCAGGGAAATTGTGTTCACATAAAAATAAACCTCATAAAAAATACTGAGGACAAAACCTACACAAAGTTATTCTAAGAACAAAGAGAATAAGGTACAGAATAACTTCTTTAAGACAGTGAAAGAATGCCAGAAAGATGTACATGCAAAACAAATCAAAACTGTATCCACCACTTCAAAATGAGCTAAAAGATACTCAGAAAATGACACCGTCATCCACAAAACTGAGAAAAATGTTAACAAAAAACCCTCAGAGATTATATGACAAATTACAGGAAGGAATTAGAAGAAAGACAGAAAAAAAAGTCATTTTGGAAATGAAGATCAAAACTAAAAGGAGCAGAAGAGTAAATAAATATAATAAATAATGCCCTAAGAATACAGGAGGTAGAAAGGAAGAATTTTTAAAGAGATAAATATTTTTTAATTGAAGTACAGCCAGTTTATTTTTAAGAATCAAAAGGAAGAGAAGAAAAGAGATGAAAAGAATTTGACAGACAATTAAAATGTTGAGTAAAGGCATCGAGCATTCTCTATATAGCAATAAAGTTCCCTGGGGAAAAAAAGCCAAAGAACAGAACAAATACTAGAAAATATAACTTAAGAAAACTTTTCAGAACTAACAATAACAATAATAATAATACTAAAAGATCGGAACTTACATATTGAAAGAACACATGCTCATAGTGTACCTGAAACATTGAGCCTGAATGACCAACAGCAAGACATTATTCTGGCAAAATTACTGCACTTGAAGAAGGAAATAATTTTTATTTTTTAAAAAAGAAGAAACCTAGTTAGGTTTCCAGCCAAAAAGGGGAAATAGCTTATAAGGAAAAGAAAAGTTAGGTTATCATCAGACTTTTGAACAACAATGCTTATTCCTGGAAGGAAATAAAGTAAGATTTTTAAGGTAAAGAAAGAAAATGCAATTCGAGAGGTTTATATCTGGAAAAAAACTGACTTTCACGTACAAAGAGCACAGATAACTATCATCAGTGTGCAGGAACCCAAGGCATGTGATTCCTACGAACTCGGCTTGAGCGATTTACTAGGTAACAAGCTTGTTAGGTGAATTCTGCCTTAACAACATCCAACATGCAAAACTTCCGGGTAATTGTGGTATTTCTATCACAATATGTTTGTCCACCATAATTAGATGCTTCCCTTTAAGGAAGGGTTTGTCTTCAAGGCTCCTTTATACAGCAGCTTGCAGGATAAAGGTAAGCATTCATTTACAGACCTGTAATTGCTTCGCAGGGTGGAGAGAGGGGTGGGCTGTTCGATGATTGTGCCAGCCTGGGGGGCACACCAGGCAGTTACATAGGGGTGGGGGTGGGGGTGTCCATGGCTGGGAGGGTCACGATGGGCACAAAAATGCAAAGAATCGGGGGATGTCCTTCATTTCCTACTCCCCAGGCCAAACTCCCAACTTTTCTTCTTCATAAGCGTGGATCCGCACACAATAAGGCGGAGCCTGTGCTGAGAAAAATCACTGAGTTCAGGATTTCTGAATCATTTTGCTGAGCACATTGGGTAACTCATTTATCTAAGTAACTAGTATCCGAATTATTCATAAAGGCTGTTTCTGCTCCTGCAGCTTCTCGGACCCGAGTTCCCTTCCTATGTTTGGAGACTTCTCTGGGGTGTGAATTTGGGTAAGAAGAAGAGAGTATCTTTCAGTTTGAAAGCTGAAAAGGCCAATTACAGTTGGCCCTCTGCATCTGCGGGTTCCCCATTCGTGGATTCAACCAACCGTGGATGGAAAATAGTTGGGGGAAAAAAATTCCAGAAAGTTCTAGAAAGCAAAATTTGAATTTGCCGAGTGCAGGCAACTATCTTCATAGCATTTACATTATATTAGGTATTATAAGTAATTTAGAGGTGACTTAAAACATAAGGGAGGCTGTGTGTAGGTGATATGCAAATGCTACACCACTTTGTTTAAGGAACTTCGGCTTTGGAGACTTTTAGTGTCTGTGAGGGTCCTGGCACCCATCTCCGAGGGATATAGAAATTCTTTTAAAGTTATTTATAAACCATTGTCACCGTTTCTTAGATTAAAATGTAAGTGATGGCACGCGCGCGCGCGCACACACACACACACACACACACACGTCTCTTTGTGGCTGGGAAGCAGGCGCGTGGCCTGGCTCAACTAATCAGAAACACTCACTCCAGACACTGCAGCCAAGAAACATTCTTGAAGTAGTAGCGGAGGGGGCAGTGGCATCCTGTTCTACAGACACTGGTGGCAGAATCAACAGTGGGAACCTCAGTGTCCTGGAGGCGGTGGGGGGGGTGGCAGAGGCAGGGCCTTCGCTGGTCTGTTTCTAGGGTGTGGCTGTACTCCACACCCTGACTATGTTCCTGCTTGCATTCTCTGGATGGTTCTATTCAATAGTCTTCTTGGCAATTTTTGGGTTTGCCGATATCTTTCGAGCAAATGTCTCCTCTGCGTAGATCATCTGGAGTCTTTCCTTACTTTGGGGGTAACTTTCAGTTTAGAAACCTGGCTCCTCCTGTGGCCTGAGCAATGTCACGATAAGCCTCTCAGAGTGAAAGGAGACAAGGCCCCAGAGAAGACAGATACACTGACCTTTATAAGGAAAGAAGAGGATTTTTTTTTTTGATGGAAGAAGGAGTGATGGGACGAAGAAAGAAGAGAGGAGTTGAAACATGTAGGGTGAAGGATATTCCCCAAGAGGACTGAAGGACATGTTAAGAATTTTTGATGTTCGATGTACAGTAGTTTTAAGAGCGTCTAATATAAATCACTCCCCTCTTTTCCTTGCTTCCCCAGCCCCACAGGTGTCTAGAATGCAGTGCACTCCATACTCATGGATGCTTTATGTGAGTGGTGTTGGGGGCATGTTGAAAGCAAGTTTCATAGCTGAGTTTTGCAAATAGTTGGCATGAAGTCAGACAGAGAAGCTACGAGAAAAATCAGGAGCCCAGAGCCTGAAGACGAGAACATGTTCAGGAGGAGAAGCTACAGGATAACAAATAGGGTCAAGAGGTAACAAGACCTGGCTGGCCCACTGAGGCACAGTCAAAGAAGCATGGCCTCCTGGCTGGGAGGCGAGGACACGGCAGAAGGCAAGGAACTGCAAAGATGGGAGTGCGGGTGAGAGTCAGAGAGGAGACACGGAGAAGGCAAAGAGGGACCACACCTGGAGAGAGGAGCCACAGAGCAGGACAACCGAATTCGGGCAGGCTTTAGTCCTTTGATTTTAGTCCTTTGATCAGATGCTTTCAGGTATAATTTCTACACCGTAATATTCACCGCTTGTAAACGTACAAGCCGGTGAGTTTTTGAGTGGTGCAACCATCATCACAATCCAGCTTTTGATCACACTTCTCCTGTGCCCATCGGCAGTCAATCTACATTCCCGTTCCCAGCCCAGGGCAAACACTGGTCTGCTTCACAGATCTGCACATATTTGCCTTTTCCAGAGATGCCAGTCGAATGGCTCTGGCTTCCTTCACTCAGCGTGATGTTTCTGAGGTTCCTCCATGATGTAAACTACTATGTCTGTATCAGTATTTTGCTCTTTTATCGCTGGATAGCACTTGCCCCCTGTGGATCCAGTGCCCCTGAGCAAACACAGCTCTCACTCGGATTTGGGCGACGTGGCGATCCACGTGTTAAAAATGTGTTGGAATTCACCAGGGGAGCCATCTGGGCCCGAGCTTTCTGTGGTATGTAGGGAACGTTTTAAATTATTGATTCAACTCCTCCACTTGTCAGAGGCTAGATTCAGATTTTCTGTTCCTTCCCCTGTCAGTTTTGATAACCTGTCCCCATTTGCCTGGACTTACTCTGCAGAACGTCGCTCTGTGCTGCGCAGCTATGTCTCAGCTCAGTTTCTTAAACACGTCTTATTTTCACATTTTAGCCTGGCTTCCTCGGGCCTGCCCCAAGCCCAGTGGTTGGATGATGGCTGGGCAGACCTTGTGCTCAAATGCCTCTAGCCGACGGAGCTTCTGCCTTCTGCAGGTGGATCTGCATGTGGGCTGGAGGGTGCCCTCAAAACGCAGGCTGCTTTCAAGTCCGCCATGGTTTTCACTTTCCACTGGGTCTCTCTGCACGTTGGAGCAGCCTCTCCTTCAGGCATGGATGTGTGGAGACTTTATCGAGCTCCTTGTCATCTCTCATTTCCAGGCTGTCACTGTTCAATTTCTGGCTAGTTCTCTGGCTCACCTGGGATCTCAACCCGAGTCTAGGAAGAGCGGCTAGTTCCCCCCTCAACAGCTGGCACAGGCTTTGCCTTTGGCTCTCCATCAAATCAGCCCCCTCTGGCAGCGAAGCTGCTGGCTTTCACGACCAGCAAGAATGCCCGAGACCCCTGTTGTTCTTCCCTGAAGTTCTAGAGCAGCTCACAAATAAACAGCTCTCCGTTTGTTATTTGTCTCTGGCTCATTTCCAGAGCCTTGAAAATGGTTGTTTTTGACAGTTTCATCTAGTTGTTTTCAGTTATTTATTATTATTATTATTATTATTTTTGCAGAAAAAGTTTGTTGACTTCTTCACTCCTCTACAGCCTGAGGTCTCCTTAGTCTTTTTAAAATGCTGAGATGCTGGGTGGGTGTGTGACATTTGGCTAGGCTTCTCTTTTGTTTAAAGGGGCCATTGGGCGTCTGGGAGCCAAGGGGTATATGCTGTTTTTGAAAAAGTCAAGATGTTCTAGTATGATGATAGGAAAGGTGTGAGTGAGTCTGAGAGGTGGTGGGAGAACCAGTGGGAGAGATGATGGAGACAGCGAGACAGGGACACAGAGGTGGAGGCAAGAACTGAATGCAGAGTTCATTGGAACATATGAAATTGAAAAAAAAAAATTAAAAGCCTACTCTCCAGCCTTTAATGCTACCACCCTGATAGCCACCGTTCCCATGAATGCTTCCTCCCAGGGAACCCCACCCCTGGTTTGAACTTCCAGTCCCCTGGGGAGTGAGTTGGTGATCGGGTAAGGAGGGAATGCCCTGGCCAGGCCACGAAGAAGGTAGGACAGTCGGGGGCCATGTGCAACTGGGAAGAGGGGTGACCTGCATGTCAGCATCATCTGGTGGTCTGGGGCTACTGACCTCAAGCTCAGCTCTAACTTTCACATAAAAGTTTGGTCCCAATCCTTTAAATCAGGCAGGCCAGATCTGACCTGTCATCCATGTTTGTGAATAAAGTTTTAATGGTACTCAGCCGCACCCATTTGTTTTTCCCTGTCGTCTATGGCTGCTTTGGTGGCACGTGGACAGTGTTGAGTAGTTGTGACAGAGACCTGTGGGGTTAACATATTTACTATCTGCCCTTTTACAGGGAGAGTTTGCCCATCCCTCTTTTAAACAGAAACTACAATAGATAACCCCCCTGAGCTCTGATATTGTGAAGGGAGCACCCCACATCAAACCAGAAAATCCAGGGTCAACTTGAGGCGTGATATTATGCATGGAGCATCACATATGTAACTGGAAGATAGGGCATCACTCCTGGGCTCTATTACACATCAGTGGTGGCACCCAGGGCAAGCACTGGCTGTCTCTGGGCACAAGTCCTCTGGAAAATGGGCATCGGGTGACCCATTCTGTCACTTGGGGTTGCTGTTCATACAAAATCACTGTATGAGAAAGCGTGTTGCAGGCCAGATAGCACCATACATCCGCTGTTCTTCTTGACATTTACAGAACACCCACTTTGACCTTCTAAACCCCTTTTGGATCCATCCTTCTTGTGGGCTGAATGCTACCTGATGTACCTTTCACATGAAGTCTGTGATGGAGCATTTTCTTAAGTACTTTCTCTTGATTTGAAGGGGGAGCAAGAGATGGTTTCTATCACAGAGCAAAGAAAGATGAGACGAGAGAACTCTAAGATAACACCTTCCCCTCCCCCACATGCAGTAGGCATGCTGGTCAGCAGCAAAGGAGTGGTCTGAGGACCACTCTTCTGCCCAAGGACAGCCCTGCTGGAGAAGACAATCATTTAAGCCTTCAATCAAATGAATTATCTCTTTTCCCTTGAAGAATCTGAACATGGTAAACCCTATTACAACAACAAGGATAATTCAGTGGTTGACATGAAACTGAAATGTGGATGAGGGTTTATTAATGATTCTAACATTGAGAGCCTGGAATTCCCAGGCGCTATGGCTAATTCACTAGCCAGGAAATGGAAGTCCTCGTGCCATTGGCCAAATTAGAGATAGGCTCTGGCCAGCTGAGATTAGAATTCTCAATATGGATTCCCGACTGCATTGCTGAAGTCATGTGTAATCTCCTGGCCGACCTTCTCAGTGGGGCAGGTGGCAGCCTCCAGGTTCAGGGGACAAAGGCCACATCTTCTCTGCCACCTCAGTGTCTGCAGCTGAATTACCTACAGGAATGAGCTGTGATCCCCGCTCACTTTCTGCCTGCTCCTGTGGGTTCAGGTCCTGGCTTTTGAATACGTGGGATCCAAGAGGTTGTTGATTACATGCAATTGCCTACCACCAAATGGCAGGGGAGGACTTCTGAGAGCCTGATGGGAGCCAGAGAGGGTACGACTAAGTGCATTTGAAGAAAAAGCAGAGTCAGAGTCCATCCCTGGTGGCAGACGTGTCCCAGGTGGCCTGTCAAAGACACCATTAAACAAGAGAAGTCAAGGAGGCCTGTCAAAGGAGGATGTGTTTACCAGCGTAATTATGCTTTGAAATGGAGAAGGCAAGAGATGGGAGCTCAAAGGCCAGAGGCGTGAGTAAATGGCCAGATCTTGTAATTAGAAGGGATAGGACAAAAGAGGAGTGAGGTTCATTAAGGGAGAGGGAAGCAACGGAGGCAGTGGTGAATGAGCAGGGCAGGGTCGTTCAGAGCTAGACCTGTGAACACTGGGGATCACTAGCTGCTTCCCTTTTGGTTGGAAGTAACAGAAACTGATTTTTGGCTAGCTTCAAGAGAGGGGGTAAAAAAACAAGGTGGCGGGCCAGCTATTGAAGGGGTAACCGAGGTATCTTGTAGGATTGAAAGACTGAGAGGCCTGCCAAGAATAAACTAGAATCAGGGGTTCAATTACCATGGAGAAACCAGGCGTTACTTCTCTCCAGTTGTTGCCTCCTCCTTCTCTTCCTGTCCCCTTTGTTTGTACTTTTCACTGCCAGATGACATGTTTTGCTCATCAGGCTGTGGCTGCCTGTGGCTCCTGAGTTAACACGTCCTCAGTTCTGGCTACCTGGAGAGACTGGGTTCCTTTTCTCAGAGCCAGACGTCCTTAGAAAGATGCCGATTGGCCCAGTTCTGGTCAGGTGACCACTGCCGGACCAGTCAATCACCTGTGGTTAGGGGCATGGGGACAGAAGCCGGACAGCTTCTGCAGTAAAAAGAGTGGATGGGAAGCAACAGTTCCCAGAAGAAAGAAAGTTTCTAGGAAAGAGGAAAATGCTGCAGAGAAGTAACAATAAATGTCAGTGACACCAGGTGTCCGGCAGGGTGACTTTCTATCTGTGCCTTGCTAGGCTTCAGGAAGATGAGGGCAGAATCTTAAAAATGCTGGGCAGAAAACTATACAGTGTTTTTCTTTCCCTTGGCTCTGCTTCAGGGCCACAGCATGGTCTGGAACAAGTCACTTCACCTCCCGGCACCTCAGCTGTCACACCTGGAAAGTAAAGCAGTAATGTGTGCCTGACAGTATGGCTTGCTGGGTGAGATGGGATGATGGAGAGGAAAGAGTTCTATAAATGGGACATCACTGTCTGTCTCCTCTCTCCTGCTGGCCCTTCCTGTCCCAGGCCCCGTGAGGCTGAGAATAATACAACTAAACAATCATTGTGTCAGGGAATGCCTGTGTCCAAAGCACAGTGTATCCAGAGATGGCAGAGTGTAATGATGCCTCCATGAGCTTGGTGGGCTCAGCTCATCATCATCTCGCCAGAACCAACTGCATCCCCCATCCCTTCTTATCTTAGGAACTCTTGCTGGTCAATAGTAGAGACTTACTCTAAGGCAGTCACCATCTGCAGACTTATGGGCGACCATGCTGCTGCCTTTCCTGTGTCTCCCCATTCTCTCTTCTAGGTAGCTTCTTGACCACGCCATCATTATCACCTGCTTGCTTCTGGGTGGGTAGCACACGCTCCCCCTGGCCCAGATGCCTCCAGGGACCTCATGCCTGTTCAGCATGTCTGATGCAGTTACCTGGACACAACTCTGTTTTCAAAGCAACTTACTCCATTAACTTCCTAAGAAAATATTGTGCTATGTATGAACTAATGTTCTAGGTAACTAAAAACCACTTTCTAGTATGAAAAAAAAAAACCCTCATGGTGGCTGGTTCTAATGGAAAGTTTCCCATATCTAGAGCACTCCAGACTTTCTTATCTTTGACTCAGGAAATTTCACACCTAGGTTCCAAAGCAACACAAAGAGGTTCACAAAACGAATTATTGCAGCATTTTCTGAATGAGCTCAGACTTAAAGCAGCCCAACTACTCAAACCAAGAGGCTAGTTTAATAAATTGTGGTAAGTAATTAAATAACTATTTTGAAGACACTAGAAATCATATTCAGATTATACAGAGAATGTTTATAACATTAAGTGAAGAAACAACAACTCTGAAAAAAATGGTGGTGTACAGGCACTACCGTTTTCTATCTAGAGGCACTTCCCCCTTCTTCCTTGCTAATGATTCCCGATTTTATTTAGGCATAACCTCCACCATGGGAAGTGACGCCATCTCCAGAATAAAGCCTGCTGGTCTAAACCACACGTGGTTATTCCATTTCCACTTTTTACTGATTGGTTTAGGGGTGATCATGTGACCCAGCTGTGGCCAATGGAGAGATGAGCAGAAGTCTTGTGCTGGAGGATTCTGGGAGAACTTCCTCCATCTCTAAGAAGAGATGCCCAGATAGATGAAAAGAGTTCTGGAGATGGATGATGCCGAGGGTTACACAACAACATGAATATACTTAATACCGCTGAACTGTACACTGAAAATTGAGGAAGACAGTAAATTTTATGTGGCGGGTATTTTGCCACATTAAAAACTAACTGAACAACAACAAAAAAGAGATGCACAGAAAGAGGTTGCCCCTGCTACTTTTTCTTCCAGGGGATGAGGGGTGGGAGAGGACTGTATCTGGATGTGGAAATAATTACGAGTATAATGCCCCTCCCTTCCACCCTGGTGTCTCTCCCTAGGTCCTCTCATGAGCTTTCATAGCTCCTATGCATCTGTACGCAGGTGACTTCCACAAGGATCTCTCGCCCGAGCTCTGCCCAACACATCCAACTGCTATCCTGATATGTTCCCTTAGCTCTCTTACCATAGGGCTCTCAAAATTAGCATGTCCCAAATGAATTTTTTTTTCTATTTTGAAAAACTGTTAAACTTGCCCAAAATTTGCCAGTTGTACAATGATCTCTCAAATGTCTTCCCAAGGATTCACTTAAACCTGTTGCCACATCACATGGAAAGTTCCACATCTTCTGACCCCACCTCCCTGGAATCTGCTCCTTTCCAGGGTCCCGTCTCTCAGGACTCAGCACCCCTATAAACTTTGTTGATATTGCCAGACATCTGGGGGGTTGTTTCAGATGCCTCCACCTTTCTCTTCCCTCCACAAAAATCATCACTCTATCCTGTTAATTCTACCTCTAAAAGAATTGAATCCATTCACGCCTCACCATCTCTGCCACCATCACCCAAGTCCATCACCAACCTCTCTCTCTCAGACTGTTGCATCTGCCTTCTAACTACGTCCTTCTCACTCTCTCTTTAATCCATTTTTATCTGGATATAACTACCATTATAACTTTAAGATACATCCAATTGTATCACTTTCTTGCCTTAAATTCTCAATGGCTTATCCTCAATAGTCTGATCATTTCTACCCCTGGGTGGGTAGCACACGCTCCCTGACCTGTTTCTTAACACTCAGACCAGATGAGACCTCTGGTCCATACCCCCATAACACCTTATTGTTTTCCTTCTTAGTACTTTGCATAAGCATAAGCATAGAGTAATTTGTGTACACACATTCATTGGCTACCTCTCCCCTATCGGCTGTGATGGTGAGGACTTTGATGGTATCCGTCACTGCTAGATCCTCAGAAACCATTCAGCATCAGTTGCATAGTAGGTGTTCAACACACATTTTAGATGAATGAACACACAAATAAATTAATGCATCTCTTCCAGTGAGCGGATTTTAATCTGTTCTGAAATTGTCTTTTAAAAAAATCTTTATGAAATAAATGCTGGAGAGGGTATGGAGAAAAAGGAACCCTCCTACACGGTTGGCGGGAATATAAATTGATACAGCCACGATGCAGGACAGTATGCAGCTTCCTTAAAAAACTAAAAACAGAGTTACCATATGATCCAGCAATCCCACTCCTGGGCATACATCCGCAGAAAAATATAATTCGAAAAGACACATGCACCCCAATGTTCACAACAGCACTATTTACAACAGCCAAGACATGGAAACAACCTAAATGTCCATTGACAGATGACCGGATAAAGAAGTTGTGGTGTGTATGTGTATATATATACGTGTATGTGTATATATATACGTGTATGTGTATATAGATATATATATGTATACATTTATTTTACTACTCAGCCATAAAAAAAGAACAAACTAATGCCATTTGCAGCAACATGGGTGAAACTGGAGATTGTCATTCTAAGTGAAGTAAGCCAGAAAGAGAAAGAAAAATACCATATAGTATCACTTATAAGTGGAATCTAAAAAAAAAAATGACAAATGAACTTATTTACAAAACAGAAACTGGCTTACAGACATAGAAAACAAACTTATGGTTACCAGGCTATAAAGGGGGTGGGAAGGGATGTACTGGGAGTTTGAAATCTGCAGATACTAACTACTACGTATAAAATAGGTAAACAACAAGTTTCTTCTGTATGGCACAGGGAACTATATTCAATACCTTGAGTAACCTATAATGAAAAAAAGTATGAAAATGAATATGTGTATGTATATGTATGACTGAGACATTATGTTGTACAGCAGAAATTGACACCACATTGTAAACTGCTAGACTTCAGTAAAAAAAAAGGAATGAAGAAAGAAAAGCTTTACTGAGGTAAAATTGATTTATAATAAACGGTATATGTTTTAAGTACACAGTTTAACATGTTTTGACATATGTATACGTATGTTGCGTATGATGATGGTGGTCGTCACAGTCAAGTTAATATCCATCATCCCCCGAAGCTGACTTGTGCTTCTCTGTAATTCACCCCTACCCCATACAACCACCCTGACCCCAGGCAACCGCTGGTCTACTTCCCAGCACTATGGATTAATTTGCATTTTCTCAAAATATAATCAAACAGCATATAATTTTTTTTTGTCTAGCTCCTTTCACTTGGTTAATTGTTTGAGGTTCATCTATATTCATTAATAGCTCATTCTTTTTTTCCCGGTTTGGATATACCATCGTTTGTTTATCCATTTATCTGCTGATGGACATTTGGGTTGTTTCCAGTTGTTGGCGATTACAAAGATCTCTGCTGTGGGCGTTTACGTATACGTTTTTGTGTGAATATATGCTAAAATACACAGTCTTAAATACTGCCCTCCCCCCATGGTGACATTTCTCTTAGTTGTCCCCAGTTTTTACAAAGCTTGACACAATCAGCCGGTCTTACCTGGTGGTGTGAAAATAAAGGGACAGCTACGGGCAGTGTGGCTTGCCCCGTGCTCACTATTCACTGTGCTGGCTTAGTGTGGGGACCAGCAGCACAGTCAACAGTGGCCAACCGCAGAACTGAAAGTAGCCCAGAGAAGTGGCTATGCCAAGGAGCTGGCTCAGAAGCAGCTGTGAGGCAGAACACCAGCAGCCCCCCGCCCCCATCAGGTAGACCCGGTGATGGGGACAGGCTGGCATCTGAGATGCATGTAAAAGGTTTCAAGCTCATTGCAGGCACCCGACACATCTAAATTCCCTTCTGCTAGACTTGCTTTCTTGATTGCGTTGATTGCTGATTCTGGGTAACTTCCTTGATAATTGGTGTATGTAGGTAAATAACATTTGGGTAAGGGAGGCATCACTCTGCTCTCTGGTCTTCTTTTAAAATCTTAGGCCATCCATCAGTACTGCAATACAGACCGGTCTTGTGTCTGAGAGGTCCCAGGCTATCCCATAGGCCCTCTTTGGGGAGAGGAGTTTTGTTGCATACAGGTATCCTGATGCATCTTACAGGATAAGCACTGGCTGGGCTCCCTTTCATTTTTTTCTTTTTCATTTTGTCCTTTCAGCTTGATTGAGGTATTATTGAGATACAACATATGTAAGTTTAAGGTGTTCAATGGGATGATTTGATATATCCATTTATTGTAAAATAATCAGAGCAATAGCTCTAGTTAAAACCTCTGTCCTCTCACACAGTTACCACTTGTTTTGTGGTGTTAACATTTAAATGTGTTACCAGCATCCTTTTCAAACTGCCTTTTTGCTGCTGGCCAACTGATGCCTGTAAGTTTCCCCTCCTCATCAATTTCAAACCACCTCCCCCCTGCTCCACAACAGGCTAAGGGACGGTAAAACTCAAGCCAGTAGGTTTAATCTACATCTCACAAGCCGCTGGATATTTGGAAATATCTGGAGGACTGAATAAATGTGCTCACTTTCATGTAGTTGCTTAGAGCTGCCTACCCAAAGCTAAGCTTTCGTACAACCCTTTATTGAAGACTGTTGGAACTGCAGGGGGCTTTGCAGGCCATGTTGTCCAACTGTGTCATTTTTAAGAGGAGCCAGCAGCAGCTCAGAGACATGAGGCACCCCGCCCAGAGTCACAGAGCTCGTTAGCGGCTGGACTGGACGAGGAACCCAGCCTCCGAGGTGGCTAGTCCGCTGCTCTCTCCACCCCAACCCCCAGCCTCCCCTCCCCCACCAGCTCTCATCTAGTTTTTCTGCGCTTAACATGTTTTCCTTGAATTGATTTTTCTCCTCTGCCTCATCCATTACCTTCAAGGTTATTTTTGGTGCTCTTTCATTTTGCAGACTGATTTCCCCTGCTTTGCTGAGGTTGGCGGTCCTTCCCACCCCAGGGTCTCTGGATTTCTTTAACGTTTTGTTCTCTCCCCTACTTCATTGTCTTCCTGAGGCTTGTGAAACAGACCAGCCCTCAAGACCTCTTATCCCCGCTTCCCCTCTCCCCTCGCAGCCCTCAAGATGCTGCTGTGTACCATCATGCTCTATCCACACCCCCTCCAGGCTATTCCCCGCTTGCAAAATCTGTTCATAATGACAACCCTTGGAGCTCATCCTTCGGTGATAATTCAAGGCTGCACCGGTCTCTGCATGGTGATGACCAATGCCTCTTTCTGATAGCATTTCTCTTCTCCCACTGGGTTTTCATTGTGTGGAGGTGTGTCTATCTGGGATGATTCTTTTCTCTCTTAACTATGTGCTGGGAGGGGCTCCTGCCAGGTGCTTGCCGGTTATGGTTGCTGGAGCATGGATGGTTCGGGGGTTGTGGGTGGAGATGGGAAGAGAGTTGGACGCAGCATCATTCCAGGCGCCAGAGTTCTAGCTCCAGGCCCTGGATCATCATAGAAAAAAGACAGGAGCTGCAGATAGGGTCAGACAGCCCTGCTTTCAAAGCCCAGACCTACTGTTGGTTAACTCTGTGATACAGGCAAACCTGAGCGTCCTCGTCTGTAAAATGGAAATGATCGTCCACCACTTTCCTTTTTGAAGGGAGAACTAAATGTGGCAAAGGGTCTGAATTGCTTAGCCCAGCGCCCGACACTTTCTACTGAAGTCAGAAGGGATGGACTCAAATCCTGGGCTCCCTGTGTAGTAGATGTAATGGTGGGTAAGTTCATTCATCTCTTTAAAGCCTCCGTTTACCTAATCGTAGTGTGGGAAGAAAGAGTACCACCTAATAAATTGGTTGTGAGAATCAGTACAAAGTACGTAATGCACTTAGCACAGTGCCTGGCATGAAGTAAGTGTCCAATAAATGATAGCCATTTTAAAATGTTCAAAAATATGATCTGCTTTGCCCTTGTCACTTGATCCTTTAGGCTGTTCACAGAAATAAGTGGGTGTGCATCCTGAGCATCCTATAAACTTCGAGAAGTTTCTGAGTTAAGCATTCATTAAATACTTTATGTATTTATACTGAGGGTATACTCTGCAGGGAGAAATACCAAACTCGATGGCGCTCAAAACCTAATTGGGTCGTAAGCAACTAGCAAATGATTTCAAACGATTTATCACCCGAGCCAAAATAATAAATGGCAATTTGAACAGCTGCTTCAACAATTCAATTCTACATCCGTTTATTAAGCACTTATGAAAAGCCAGGCCTAAAGATGAACCAGACCTGATCTCTAGGAGTTTACCGCCTATAGAAGTACTGTTCTTAATACATGGAGATGACGGTGGTGATGATGGCGATGATGATGGCGGTGGCAACATCTCAACAATGATAACAGCTAAGATGTATAAAGAGCCGACTACAAGATGGACGCTACCTGAGGGCTTTGCGTGCATTATCTCACTTCACTTGCACAAGAGCCGTTCAGGGTAATAACGTTACTCTCTTATGGGTGAAGAAAGGGAAGAGCAGAGAGTTAAGTCATTTGCCCAGTGTCACACAGCTCTTAAGCGGCAGAGTTAGATCTCAAACCCAAGCTTTATTGGGGTCAAGACCTTGCACCCAATCACTCAGCCACTACGCACTGCCTTTCCACGACCCATTATAATGGAGGCAAGGGTCACATAAATGCCGTGATCGAGGACAAAGCGCCATGCGGGAAGGGAGGGAAGCATCCTAATTCTGACGGGGTGATTGCTGAAATCCTGGCTGAGGGATCACCGGGGCTGGTTCTTCAATGGTAGGGGGCGGAGCAGAGGGGGACTCCAGATGAAGGGGAAAGCCTGCACAACGCAGAGAGGCTTCACAATCCTGGATGCGGTGGGGGAACAAGGGGCTGGGTGATACGGCGGGGAGGAGGGTTCTTGGGGAGAGCCTTCAAATCAAGGAGAGAGGAGAGTAGATCTGGGGTGGGGAGGTCTTCAGAGGATGAGCTTTTGAGATGCAGCACAAAAGCTGGGGGCCTCATGTTACTTGTTTTACTTTGTCAGCTTAATCACTTATTTCAGGATGCATAGGGAAAGATCTTTTTTTTTTTTTTCATTTTGATTCTTGGAGCTTTTTCTCACATTTGACCTGGACAGGAGAACTGAGTTTTATTAAAAGGCCAAAATCATTATGGACTCGGAAGTCAGCCCCAGGGTTGGAATCCAGTCCCTACCGCTGCCTGGCTGTATAACCTCGGACAGGTTGGTTAACACTCCTGAGTCTCCATCTCCTTCTCTACAAAATGGGTTTGTTGGGAGACATGAACAGATGAAAACACATGAAGCACTTAGAACAGTGCCTGGTACAAAGCAAACACTCATAAAACAGCGTTACTGTTATTGTTGGTCATGGGGCAACTACCAACTGGCCACGTGAATTTCTCTGTCTGGGTCTCAAAACCTTTGTTCATTAATGACAAGATTGGATAATTATTTCTATGATCCCTTCTGGTCTAAAATGGCTTCATTCCAGGTGGCTCCTTTGGTGAAGATGTTTGAGAACATGACAACTTTAGAGCGTTCGTTTCCTAATCAGACAAAGAGCTAGAATGATTCAGGGGCACTAGCCTGAGCTGCCTGTGAGTTCTGCCCAACCAGACCTTCTTGGAGCTGATGTATTAGCAAGACCTACGGCCTCACCCCCAGCCAGTCTCCACTCTGTCAATGGAGAGACACAAAGGCCTCTTCTGATGGGACGGCTGAAGCAATCTGACAATTCCAGGGACCTCATTACCTTAGCTTATTCTTCGGTTTGGGGTTTTTATGGCAACCCAGGGTCCCTTTCATTACCCAAGCATTTTGATTAAGATACTATTTTGCCTTCTTCGCTAAGTCTCTTGCCTGCTCAGTGGCCACGGGGTCAGCCACGAGGGATTCATTGCCTGTTACCTGTCCACGTCCTGGCTGGGCGGTCTGGTCCCTCCTTCAGTATCTGGCATGTGTGTCATGCAGGCTGTGTGGTTCCTGTGTGCTGTGTCTGAGGCATGACTCGCCACCTCCCGGGAGATGCACACAAGATCAATCAGTGCCTGTAATTCAGCCAGTGAACATTTAGCTCGTTAAACAGCAATAGATTCGAACAGAAAAATGAAACTGCGCACACCGTTAGAACTAAATATGTTTCCTTCCTTTGTCTTAGTTTGATTTTCTGAAGGGAAATGTGAGGAGCCCTGCATACGGAGAGGCTGAGAGCATCCAGGCAGAGAGATGAAAAGAGATTGGCTCCAAGCGATAGCCCTCCTCGTAGGAAGGGAGCGGTGCGGAATCCATATTTCTCCACTGTAAGCTGTTCCGTGGGGGCCGGAGCATCCTTCATCAGTGCTGGCAGAGGGGGCAGGGCTGGCTGTGCCCGTGGGGACGGGGTCACTGTCTCTGCTGGTCTCTGTTTGGTCCCTGCAGGTGGTTTCCCTTCGCCCCTTCCAGCCTTGGGGAGGAACCCTAGACTGTTGGCTGACACCACAGTGTGGCCTCACAGCTGGGAACTGACTATTCCATGGTGACTGGAGCTTCTCTAGAGCAGCAAGGATGTTAGGTGACACCAAGTCTAGTCCTCGGTTTGTGGTTAGAATCTTTACAACCCTGAAATCTGGGGACTCTGGAATGATTTTAAACAATTCCAGGCTTTTTACTGCATTCTGGAGTCTTATTCTGATTTCTCTGGTTGAGAGCCCAGATAATAGCTTACACACTCCAGTAGATTTTCTGGGGAGGGGAAGCGGGGTGGGGGTGTGCTTGCCCCCAAGATATCTATTTCCTACTTATTCTGTCTAAAAATGTCCAGATTTGCTTTAGGGGAACCACTTCCCCCTAGCGTTAGCCTTGGGTATTAACCCAACTCTTAACTCCTAAGTTGAGCTCAGATTGACTTGAGCCAATCAGCGTGTCCTGTCCCTGGGCATGTGACACTGGCTGGACAAATGATACACGAAAGGCACCAGTGAGGGGGTGCGGGTGGGGATCTACCGTTCTCCCATCCAGGAGCTGGCGGAAGAGGAGCCCTCAACTTCCTCCTGGGTGTCGAGCTCTGAGGCCACCAGGTTGGAATTGGTTTGACCCTTTTGGCTTCCTTGACTGTGGGCAACTGAGAGTGACGCTGGCATGCAAAGGAGACCAGAGTGGAGAGAATCAGGGCTGGCTCCCTGATGGCAGTGTGATCCTCTGGAAGAAACTGCAAGGGAAGCCAGAACCACTTCTCAATTCTTCAGTTATGTCAGCCAATTACTCACTTACTTGTTTGTTTGTTTGTTTGTTTGTTTATTCATTTTAAGTCAGGTTTCCACTCAGGTGCAAAGGGAAGGTTTGGAATAGACAGTCTGATCGACCATAGAAATGGCCGAAGACATACTTTATTTGGTCTTATCAACCAAGTCTACTCCTTTCGGTTTCAATGCTGCAGATTCTGTAAGAGTTAATGTATATGGAGAATATGTGCTAGATGTTAATTTGCATGTTAGGACTTGTTGAAACCTCCAAATGACCCAAGGAGGAGAGTACTGTCATTAACTCCATTGTACAGATGAGAAAACTGAGGCACACGGAGGTTAAGTAGTCTGCCCGAGGTCACAGAATCTGTAAGTGACAGAGCCACAATGTAATCCAGCATGAGACCTCTCCTATCCCCCACAACCCTAAGTGTTCTATGACTACCATTTCCAGAAGCAGAGCCCATGACGCTTTCCACTGGGAACTATTTAACCATCCTGCCCATTTCTTTGCTCAGAGCTTTCTCAGCTTTTCTCAGCTCCATCTCCTTTGCCCGAATGGTCATTGTCTGTTACACTCTTGAATCATCTTGCCTCCTCCTCCAAGTCTGACACCCTGCTTTTTGTGACATACATTTCCATAGCCCTGTATTAGAATGTAATCAACCCACTCCCAACATTCCTTCAGCACTTGCTTTTTCAGCATAGTCCCAGATACAAAGCGTACAGCCCCAGGAGCACTCAGTGGGATCAGATTCCTTGGGAATGAACACTGAACATGCCTCCAGGTTTTAGATCCATGTGTTGAAATTTGCTTCCGTGTGTGACATGTTGGTTTTGCTCAGGTCCTGGCGGGGCATGAAGAGTTAGGGAATGCTTCTTCACTGCTCCTCTCTCCGTGCCACCAATTGCACCCTCTAGGGACAATCTTAGCCATCTAAATAACCATGCTCCCGTTTCCCCAGTCAGGGAGGCAATCCACGTCCTCACAATCAGCCTCCCCATGCTCTGAGATTCCCTAGGGTGCTACTTCTTGGTGCTGCTATGACCCACTCCTTTCTGCGATGCTGAGAAAAGGATTTGAGATCGATTCTGCCTGGCACGATTAGGGGCACTAAGAGAGTAATGAAAAAGGGTACCTGTTGGCGAGAGTGGGGAAATTGTCCATAGGATCAAACCTCTGAGAGCTGACTGATGCTAGGCTTTCCAAATGCTCACCATCCTCCAGAATCTACTGCCAAATATATGAGAGGGTGTGATATATATCACACACTCCAGCCATTCTGAGTCTTATCTCTCCCATTTAAACCAAGGAGTCATTGGTGTATCTGTTCAAATCAACACATAAACATGACTATATAGTAGAGGATAACGTTTACAAATCACACAAAGAGCACCTTCAGATTCCCGACTGTCCCAGTGATCGCCGACTTCCATCCACTCATCACCTGAATCATGTATTGATTCACCCATCTGCCCATTCTTCTAACAAAACTTTATTGAAGCCTGTATGTGCCACTGTATAAGGTATTGAGGATATAAAGATGAAAGATACGATTTTTTTTTTTTGCCCTGGGAGCTCACACTGTAGTGGAAGAGAGACAAACAAACCAAGTATTGCAGTCCATTTAGGTAAACATTTTAACAGAGTTAATTACAGGGAATGGAGAAGGGTCAGGCTTTGGGAGTCAAGAAGGACTCCTTAGAAAAGGTGACAATTGGGATAAACTGCTGAGAATCACTGTAGCAGACAGCGTTACTTCCCAGTATCTGTCCTCTCCTTCCTTCTGTTAAGAGAACCTACCAGGTTTCAGTTGGGCACGATGGCCGAAGACTTATTTCCAGTCCCTCGGACATCTTAGTGCAGCCATGGGACTAAATTGTAGCCCACAGGGTATGAGTGGAAGAAATGTATACAATTTGGTTACAACATTTAAAAAAAAAAAAAAGGTATCTTGTTCTCTGCTTCCCCTTTCCCATTCTCCTTGGGTTGGAATGTGGATAAGGTGTTAGTGACCTAACTCTGACCGTCTGGATGATGCTCTAGTGGGTGACAGAGTCATTAAGGTAGAAGGAAATGTGATCCCTGGATGCCTCTGTGGAGCAGAGGCACCCATCAACCCTGGTCCTCCCACAACAGCCACGGTAGGGGGGCACCCCTTTGTCATGGCAGCTTAAGCCGTACCTTTACAAAATAACCAAACACCCACAGGCTCAGCTCCGCACAAGAGAGTCAGCATGATTAGACATGAAAACACCCCCTCCCCTTTGGTAAGGATGATCTGGAAATAGCTGGTGGTGAGTGTGCACTGATATTTCTGGAGATTCTGGGGGTGAATGAAACACTGGATTTGGGGGAGAATATTGCACTCTAGCTGCAGGGAGCACCCCCATCACGTACAGCCAGCGTGCCCCACCAGGCCTCCTTCCAGCTCTCCCCTCAGCGGAGTGCTTGGAGGTGGAGTAGTTTAAAGGGACGGGACAGGTGACAGGAGCCTCGCGCTGCTTCTCAGCCTGGGATTTGAGCTGCCTCTGCCTGCCACCTACTTCCTGGCACCCTCTCCCCCTTGGGCCTGCTGCTGCTCTTGGGAACGCTATGTCTCATCTCCAACTTCTGCAATTCGAAGACAGATTCCTGTGCTTACTTCCAAGCCTTCCCAAGACACAGGCAGTAGTCCTGAAGTTGTATTCCACCCGGTTTTCTTGAATTAGGTCTCTCCTAATTGCATGTGCATTTGGCTCATGTCTCTAAAACCTGTCATTGGACCTGGTCTGTACCATTGTCTTCAGTTCCTCCTGTTCAGATTAAACCAACTCATTGGGCCGGGGTGGGTCAGTTTTGATTCATGTCTCTCTGTCTGCCTGGATTCCTGCTCAGCACCCTGTCGCCATCACTTCAGAGGGAGTTTCTGGCATGCTTTGTGTTGGAGCTACAGAACCATCTTAACACATCGCGAACGTTCTTTCCTCTTCTACCTAGCCACGTGACAGAGACCACCTCCCCAGACCGGTCATCAGGCTAAACGTTGGCAGGTGAAGGATGCCAAGGGCAAAGAGATGCCTTCACCATCCTCCAGTGCTTTCCACGTGCTGTCAGTCCATGAACTAGAAGGCAGTCAGATGCCTTTGTCTCAGAGAATACCTACAGGTGTGGGGCAGGTAGGTTAGAGTCTCCAGGGGATCTTTACCCCATGAAATCTGTGTCTATGAGCTGCAGCCCTTTTGGACCAAAAAAGAGACAAGTGCAGGATTTTTGGTAAATCATCTGTGGAACCCAGGATAGACTCAGATTCCTGTTCTGAGACTTTGTCTCTAAGCCTTGGGTGGCCTGGAGCCCCCACCTTCTCTTTCTCTCTCTCTCTAAGTGTTCTCCCAGCTCCAGTGCTTGTCTCCAAGATCCCACTGCGTCCACTGAACAGTCATGACTTACGAATGTGCCTCTGTCTCCCCTGCAAGGTGAACCATGCATCTTCCCATCTCCAGGAACTAGCATGACACCTGACAAGTGGGAAGGGTTTAGGAAATGAATGAAACCTCAGAAAAGCCCATTGACACCCTGGTTAGACACACACCCTTCTGAGAAGCATCTGAACACCAAATTGCAAAAAAAGCCCAGTTCTGAAATTCCAGACATCCCTGGAAGTCCGTCCCTGGCAGCCCGTCCCTGGCAGCCCGTCCCTGGCAGCCCGTCCCTGGCCTTCACGTGACACGCCCCAGTGTGTGCCACCGAGTCCTGACACCTGCGGTGCTCATTACCCCAGGCCCAGGATTCCTGTCTCTCAAGCCTGCTTTCCAATCAGTGAGACCTGGCTTTTTCTCTCTGCATCCTTTGGATTTTAGACAGGTCCTTGGACCCTGCTAGTTCTTGATCCTGCTTGCTCATTGGCTTCCGGTACCTTCGGTGAGACACTCCTCCATTTCTGGCCAGATCCTATGAAGCCCCTCACTAGCTCCAGGCCCCCTTGTGTGGTGTGGGACGAGGGTCTGGGTAATATAATCTTGAAACCCAAATAGGGAGGCTGCTTGACATTTGGGAAAGACATATGAATAGGAGATTTCTATGAAAAAATGCCTCCCCTTGATTCCAGGCTCCCTAGAGATACTCTGCATGTTTTTTCTTCCTTTCTTTTTTTTCCCTCTTTAAATGTTTTTATAACATTAGTAAGTAAGTGCCTGGAAATTAACTCCTCTAAGGGGCTCATTACTAGAACTTCACACTGAAGCCTCAGACACCTGCTCTCAACTCTCCAGGCAGGTGGACAAATCCCCAGGTAGCATCCTTAGACCCCCCTGAATCACCAGATTCCCTGACTCATGAGTTTCCACAGTTCACAAGTCCTAAACGAGGCACTTTTTCCCCCTCCTGCTTAGGAAGAAACTTCTCCCTTTAAAATGTTTTGTTTGCCTTCAAGTCCTTTGGAATACAAACAGACAATGGAATTCCATTAAAATAATGTCTGGGGCCTGAGACACCGGGATAAAAGACAGGAAATTGTCCTATTTTTTATGCAGAGCTCTGCTTGGGGCTGACAGTTCCTGGATCACTTCGGGAAGCAGGCTGTTAAAAAAAACAAGTGGGCCATATTTCAGGCTGGCTTCCCCTCTCCCCTGGCTGATTTTATTAGGAGCCCAGGGGACCCTTAGAGCAATAACACACCAGGCTGGTTTATAGTGCCTTCCCCCAAATGCGGGATTTTCATAATTGTTCAACAGGAAAATTGTTCCTTGGGCTGAAAAATGTAAATCCTTAAGTCACTGCGGGAAAGGTAGTAAGAGGGGGAGCTTTGAGGGTGGGCTTTGATGATAAGTCAGACTTGGAAAGGTCTGACCCCTCCCCTAAAATATGAGTGACCTGGGACCCAGAGAGGGGAAGGGATGAATGCCCAGCCACTCAAGAAGTGGTGGCAGAGGCAGGACCAGAAGCTGGACTCCTAACTCTGGCCCTAAGCTGTCCCCCTTCTCGCCTGCCTGGCTCATGCAGTGATGTGTAAGAAGGTTCCACACCTGAGTATTCTTGTTACGTTGAACTCAAATCTTCAAGGCTGTAAGGACCAGCCAAAGAATGTGTTCTCAGGCTGAAGCCAGACAGGATGTAGTCAGATCTGTGGAAGAACTTCTTGAGCATCAGGGTGTTGGGATTTGGGACTGGGGGACCTCAGTAGAGCATGGATTCTTTCCACTAACTGGATCATACATATATTTTTAACTGTTTTTTTTTTTTTTTGAAGGAAGAGGTAATTAGGTTTATTTATTTATTTTTAGAGGAGGTACTGGGGCTTGAACCCAGGACCTTGTGCATACTAGGCATGCACTCTACCACTTGAGCTATATCCTCCCCCTCAAGATCATGTTTTTAAAAGAATGTTTCAAAGTAAGCACGAATTTGGAAAGGATTATCGCAGTGACGAAATCAGATGGAGTATAGGTAACAGGATGGACAGCTCTGTCAAAAGTTTTGAGGAAACCACGAACCATCTTGGGATAGGTCAAATACCCTAAAGAGGGGAGGATGGACCACAGAGCTGGTCGGGTCTTGTCCAGGGCTCGGATTCTAGGCTTGTCAAATAGCTCTTCCTCAGTTCTCAGGACCGATGACTCAAACGTAAGATTTTTTTTGGGGGGTGGGGGGTGGTTAGAGATAAAGCTGTGTCGTCAAGACCAGAGCTTCCAGAATATCACTGGACAAGTGAATGAATAAATCCGTGATCAAAGAACAGTTAAAGAGAGAGATGATGGTGGTGGTGCAGAAAGCAGAGACCACCTCATGCTCCCTGCTCTGCATCCCACATGGCAGAACATAGTACCAACTAATTGATGCAGGAATGAAGATTCCCCGACACATTCATCTTCCAGGCACTGACGTTAGCTCCTTTAAGCACAAAAACGTTCTGTTTTGGCTCTTTTGATTTGAAAACACTAATCATACTACACACTTCTAAAACGGGGCTTATGAAACAGAAACGTCATCTTTTACTGTATTTCAGAACAATAATAAACTGTGAATAATAATAACATACCATGACACATTTTCCTAGGGTGCTTTAAATTTTGATGTAACTTTATAAATATCACCTCATTTAATCCTCACATTATTATATAAATTATATCTTTGTGTGTGTGACTCCTTATTGAATAAAGAAACTGAGGATCAAAAAAATAAAAAGCCATTTTTCAAGGTCACACAGCCAATAAGAGTCAATGTCAGGTCTCAAGTCCAGAGGAGAGTGCTTATCCCTGGCCTGGGCTGAGAATAAGCACCTCTTGCGTCCCTCTCAGGGCACGGCCAAAGGCAGGATCAAGGAGTCTGCCAGAAACATGGGCACGGCCAACTGGAGAATGAGGCACATGGGGCTTAAGCAACAAGTTGGTGAATCAGGGGAGGTAGTGAGGGGAAAGATTCTGCTGGGAGATCTGAACCCCAGAAAAGGGAGGTGGCCAACAGTTCATGTCGGTGCCCAGATAGGTGTGGAAAGTTGGCTGGATGCCTGGCATTGCTAACCCAGGAGTGATGGGCAGGGCCCGGCAGGAGGAAGCGCTTGGCAGGTGTGATGCTCAGAGATGGGTGTTTATGAGCCAGGCTCCAGACAGAGATCGGGCTTTGGTTCAGGGGGCAGGGTCCAGCCCCAGGGGCTACAGATTGGGGTAAACAAGGCACAGTGTGTGGGTCTCGGCCCGGCGGGCTGGGGGTTCAGGGCAGGGAGCCTGGCCAAGCGAAAGGGCGGAGACCAGTAGGCACTGGGGCAGTGGGCAGGGGTGCCAACCTGGCCTGTGCAGCTGGGCCTCAGGCCCTGCAGGTTCCCCAGCTCACCAGTGCCTGGACACAGAGCATTATGCGATTTTTCCCAGCTCTACCCTCCGAGTTTCCAGTCACCCCCAGAGCAGCAGGAAGAGGACACTGGGGTACAGGCAAGTGCTATGGCAGGAACCATGTCACAAATCATCTCGAGGGGCCTCCCTGGGGGCAGCAGAGAGACCAGAGGACACAAGGAGCATTGTTTGGAGAGAAGGTGGTGGAGCATCTTGGCTGTGAATTCTGGACTCTCACTCATTAGCCGTGGCCTTGAACCAAGCATATGACCTCACTGAACAACACGGTGGTAACAGTAGCACCCATCCTTCCTTTCAAGGTGAACTGAAGCATCTGAGCTGATACCGTAAATACAGGTACCCAAGGAAGACAACAAAGTGTACGGGAAGCCCTCGCTTCCTTTGAAGTAAGGAAATATGATCAGGTTCCGATTGTCTGCTTAACTTTGAGGCTGGAGAACTTGGATTTCTTTCCCCATACTTTTGATACAAGAGCTAAGGTATTACATATCTGCGATGTGCCAGGCACTGTGCTAAGTGTCACAGGAGAACAAGGATGACTAAAATCTTGGACATGGAAGCCCGGGGAGGGGAGCTAGCATCAGTCAGGGAGACAAATGCACAATTAGTTATAATGCAAAATGCAAGGCAGAATGAAGGAAGAGCTGAAAGGCGGTGTATGCACGGAGTGGCTGCAGGGACTCAGAGGCAGGAAGAATTCATTTGGACTGGAGAGGATCAGGAAGGGGCTCATGAAGCAGCTGGTGTCTGAGCTAGACCATGGACGAGAGCTGTAACTGAGGATAATAGCAGAATCCAGCTAGGAAACAATCAGCCGTGGACTTGGGTCTTAAACCTTTTAATAAGGCTCTAAACTAATGCTTCTAAACCAAGACTGGACATCTGAGGCACTCAGGGATCACATAGATAACTTGCAATGGCCAGATCCCTTTCAGATGCCCTGTTGCAGGTGCCTTGGGATTGGAGCCTAGGAGTTTGCATACTGGAGAGGCTTCCATTCTCTGCCTACCCATCATCCAGTGATTTTGATAAAGATCTCTGGTTAAGAGCCCTAACCAGTCCCAAGCTTTAGCAGGGTTAACCATCTCCTGGCAACCAGGCAGACTCCTGGGGCCTTCCCTCAAAGATTCTGGAATGGGACCTGAGATGCCACATTTCTAACACACTCTCAGGGGATGCTGATGCTGCAAGTCTAGGGACCACACTTTGAGTAGCATCACCTGGTCCTGTGGTTCTTGCTAGCATGTTAAAACCCAGAGTTAAGAGGGCCCCTTTATTAGGAAATGCTTCTGGAAGCAGATGCATGCATCGCCATCCTGGCCCTTTATGAAGCCACACCCTATCGCCTTGATACCTCCTGCCTATCCAGGTGAGGTAAGGACAGGCCAGAGGGGTTCATAGCAGCTATCTGTGCCCCTTGTACTTACTTCCCCTCTGGCCCCCGCTTCTCACTTATGCTCTGGTTTCTACTGATCTGCATCACTCTCTCAGGTCAAGTGTATCCTGTCCCTTGCCCAGGGATTTCAGGAAGACATTCGGGATCTTTTTATGGCCAGTCCACTAAACGCGCAGCAAAGAGATGGTTTGGTCGCACCAGACAGTTTGGCTCAGAGAACGTCTGTGGGTGTTCTGCACACCTTCTCTTTGACACTCACTCTGGGATGATTGGCACAGTGATTCTGGGTCCCATTTGTCCTTCACATGCTTTTGATCAGCTTCATTTTTGAAAAATATTGTTCACGGGAGCAATTTCATTAGTGTCAGAGAGCCCTTCAAAGCCCTTTCTGTGTTAGGAAAAATTACCTGGAAGGGATTGTTGCGAGAGCTAACTGACCCTGGGATTTGGTCATTTGAACCAGTCTGCTGTTGGCGGAGGATGCCTGCCTCTTAAAGCCTCGGCAACACGGGACTTGCATTGTGGGTTTTCATTAATTCAGTGGATCTTGGCTGGTTCCCTGCGCTCAGCCCTGGGGAAAAGTCTTAATCTCACCAGAGTTGCCTTCAGAAGCAACATCTTCATGCATTTCAATTAAATTATACAGACCTTTTTATCCCCCCCTCCTTTTTTTTAAAAAGATTTTTCTCTCCCCTTTCTCCTTTCTTTTTTTTTTTTTTTTTGAATCAAGTCTTTTGTGCAGGAAACAATACTAGATGAGATGCTGGAAATGAAGAGATAAATTAGATTTGATCCCCTTTACGCCAGTCATTCGGTAGAGGAGGAATGAGCCACCAAGAGCTATTATCTGCAGTACTCTGTGCTGTCAGACAGGTCCCACATACAGAGGAAGTATAGAAAAGGGAGTGTTCATGTTTGGCTTAGGGAAACAAGGAAGCTTTATGGAGAGAGATGCTGCCTTTCCTTACAAGAATGATCAGGCTCGGAGAGGATAACGATATTTGAATAGAACACAAGAAATATACTGTAACTGGGAGGATGCCAAATTATCCCATCTCTTAGGTAACCACAATGAAGATTTTGATAATACTAATGACAGGTGCAACAAATACCTTTCGAATACTTTCTATATGCCAAGCACTGTGTTAAATCACATATAAGCATTACCTAGTTTAATGAGATCCTCCGCACCAGCCTACAAAGTGACAGTGTTTCCCCACTTTACACAAGAGCAGACTGAGGCTTAGACAGATCACCCAGGTCCCTTGCTCAAGGTCTTCCAGGGCTCTTGTTTGAAGCCGGGAATTTAAACCAGCGACTATTAACTTTTGTTACTTGCTGAACATCCACTGTGTGCCAGGCAGCTTGGCATGGTCATCTTTTTCATCTTCAAAACAACCGGATAAAGCAGGTACCACAGCACCATTTTATAGAGGAAGATGCACAGGCGGAGAGGTGAGATCTGCAAGTTTTTACAGTCATTAAATGGAAAGACTGGGATTAGCAACGAGGTCTCTCTGAGCTCCAAAACCCATCTTCTTTGGGTCTTGCCAGATTTTTGCCCTTTCTGGGATCCTTCAATGTCTGAAGTCAAAGGGGTGAAAGTAACCAGAAGTGTCCCCAACAGGCTGTCTGGGGAGAGTCTGTGTACTTCAGTGATGAAATGATTGTTTCACATTTGCTTAGGGCTAGAGGGGCAAAAGGCAGGAACGATTGCCAGGAGAAGCTTGAAAGAAACAGGGGAGCCTGGGGCTCATGGGGTAAGCACGGAGGTGAGGCCAGCTGGTAAGTGACAGGGATGGGCTGGGTGAGATGGTGGGGTGGGCTGCAAGTAGCTGAGCCCAGCAGTCCTGGGTTTTAATCCTAGGTGACTTTGGCTTTTGGTTACTTCCCCTTTCTAAGCCTCAGTTTTCCCAATCATAGAATGGGAATACTAATGCCTTTCTTGTCTGGTTGTGGTGAAGAATAAATAAGTCAGCTTGGAGCATGGGGTATGGCTCATGGGCACACAGTAATCAGTAAGTACCTTGCTGCCCTGTTTACTTCGGCTCCTGCTGGCTCTGATTAGGCTCTAAGAGAAAAAGAGTCTAATTTCTTGAACAGGAAGGATCTAATTCCAGCAGGGAGGCCCTGGGGCATGGACTGGCATGGGGGACCCTGGAATAATCTCCATTTGTTTGTTTCTTTCTCCAGGCCACAATGTTGGTTTCAGGAGCCTTCATCCAAGCACTAAATCCATCTAATTGGTTTGAAAAGCACTGGGCGGATAAACATCCTGTCAACCCACCACTGTAATAATGTCAGTGACATTTATGCCTGAGATGAAGGACGCAGAATGAATGGAGATCAGACCCCAGGAACTCTGCCATGAATGACAGCCCAGACAAGACACCCCCTGAATTGGGAAATGTCAGCCTCTGAGGGGGTGGGAGTTTGGGGTGCAGCAAGCAAAAATGATCACCGCACGGGGCTCAGAGGCTCAATTAGGAAGTAGATCAGATTTGCCTGTGACATGAAGTGGACAGAACACTGTGCCGGCCAAGTTCCTTAATCTCTCTGAACCTCTGGTTTCTGCCTGCAAGACAGGCATCGCGATGTTTGGGGCCCAAAATGAGAGGAATACGTGAAGAATGTAGTTCTGTGCTTGTGGAATTTGAGGAGCTCCAGAAACATTAGGTTCCTTCTCGTTTCCTATTTTCCCTTCCTTCTGGAATCACCTTTCTTTGCTCCAAAGAGCCCAAGACTTGTACCTGCCCCATTTACCAACCCAGGATTGCGCCCCATTCACCAACCCAGGATTGCACCCCATTCAACCATTCATTCATTAATGCCATTTTTTTTTCATTCAATCATCAGTTCTGTTTTGGTCATCCCCAAATGTGCCAGGTCCTAGCCAGAGAGCTGCGTACAAAAAAAAAATAATAATCTGACCAGTCCCGTGCCCTTGAGTGGCTCAGAAGCTAAGGGGGACAGTTGCATCTTATCGGATAGGGTCCCAACGAGCGATGACACACACAGGGTAAGATAATTCAAGGAGCGTTTATTTACAAAAGGATAAATTATTAAGGAATGGGCGGAGCCACCAGCAGCATGGCTGTCACCGCCCTCAGGACCAAGGGGGAGGGAAGGAAACTGACCCTGGAACCCAGCAGGAGAGAGTTGCGCATTGCAGGCCACCTTGTGAGGAGCGGTGACCCATTAAGGGACACAGGCAGTCCGAGGTAACCTCTCGGGGTTGGGGGGGGAGCCCACCTGCTCCTCCCTCCCTCTGCGCCTCTCGATGCTCCCCATTAGCTGACATGATCAGAAGCTCAAGCAAATGAGCTGTTTGGTTTGATCCGCAGTAGGGGGCCTGCCAGGGCAGGGAGCTCAGTGGAGAAGGGAGGAAAGTGACTCTGGGGGGCACATGTAAGATGTCCAGCACACGCAGTAAAATTGATTACAAGTGGGTGTGATGCTGGGATGCGGGGAGGGGTTGATTCCCACCACTCCCTTCAATTTCACTCGTCCCGGCTTCAATCCCAAATTCAGGGGAACGGAGCTGACTTCCCTGCCTCCACTCCGTGCCCCATGGCAGCAGGGATCTCTTGAACACTCACATCTGTCTGCCGCCCCAGCTTGAAATTTTTCAGTGGCTTCTGGCTGCCTTCAGGTTAAAGTTCAAATTCTCTGGGAGGGCTGGCAAAGCCCTCAGGACCTGGCCCTTTCTTGCCTCTCCGGGATCATTTCTTATTACGCTTCCCCCTACTCTTTCCCCAGCATCCATCTTCCACATCCATCAAGGCCAAGGAGATTCCCTTTCCTGTTCCCAACAACCGCTCCCGGTGGGTCTGAACCTGCCTGCCTCACCTCCACTGGACCCCAGCCTGAGACCTTCTACTCCTTCCTCTATGCCTGGCTAACTCTTACCGACCTTAAAAAAATCATGATCTAATTAAACATTCAGAAAGCTAGAGAGAATAAAAATTAGGCACCCACGTACCCACCCCCTGTATTTAATAAATGTTGACATTTTACCACATTTGCTACAGATCTTTTTTTAAAAAACTAAAAAGAAATAAAACATCACGGATACAATGGAAGCATCTATTGTACTTCTCTGCCTGTAACACTATTTTGAAATTGGTGAGTTTCCTACCCACCCATGTTTTTACACGCTTGCTAGATTGCTCTGCTTTAAAAATGTACACAATTATCATTATTTTATAGATATCTTTTATAACTTGGTTTTTTCCCACTTAACATTCTGTGGCTGTCTTGCTGTTTTGGCTTTTAATTGGACACAATCTTAAAAGATTTTATTGGCAGAAGTTTCCCCTCTCATGATGAAGGTCAAGGGAGGATGTCTGGTCCACGCTTGACTTAAAAAAGAGTGGCTTTGACAGAGATTTCATAAGCAGCATACATGACAGTACCTTTGGAGTCTCCTTGCAGCTCCTGTGACGGTGTGACAGCTCATACCCCTGTAATCACGGTGGGGGGAAGGCACCCCGATCAGAAAGCAGTGGGGGAGGTGACAGCCGCAGCCTTCACCCTCTCACCTGGCAGGTCCCCTCCTACTTGCCCATATGGCCGTCTGACCATCTGCAGCAGCTGCTTGTAATCATGACCAAATTCTCTTGCCATTTTGACCCCTCTTCCGTGTTTAGCATCATTTTGATATTTCTCAAATTTGCCAGACTTCAGTAGACACTGTCTCTCCATGAGACGAGAGGTGGGAGGCTGGGAGGCTTCCACTGGGAAGCTTTGTTGACGATATAAAGAAAAGCACGGATCTTTCAGCAAACCTCACCTCATCCTGGGGCTGTGGCTTTAGACGTCACACCCTGCCTGCTCGAGTGTGTAGCCCAGAGCGCTCTGTGGTTCTACCGAAGCCGTTCTAGCAAGGATCTAACCAGAGGACCCGGGCTGTATCATGCCAGGACGGTTTCTCCCACCGTCAGGCCGAGAGACCTCAAAAATACATCAGGACCACCACCACCACCACACTTACAATCAACGTCAAGCTTCTGAGCCGCCTTTATGCATATATATGTATACGTATAATGAAGTAGATCTCGATCTACATATATATAGACATATACAGACCTCCTTCATTTATCTTAGCTGCTAAATCGTACTCCATTGTTATGAATATATCACACCTGATTTATCCATTTTTCTTAATGGACATTTAAGCTTTTCAGTCCTTTGATATTATCAGCACTGCAATTTTTAAAAATCCTTGAGCTTCTGTAAAAAAAAAGTTCTGCAAGATATACACATAGAGTCTGAAGTACAATTGCTGGATAATATGATATATTCTTTCTTTCTTTCTTTCTTTCTTTCTTTCTTTCTTTCTTTCTTTCTTTCTTTCTTTCTTTCTATCTAGCTACCTAGCTAGCTATCTAAAATATTGCCAAATTTCTCCTTCCAAAGGAGAAATTACATTCATACCAGTAACATCTGAGAGTTCCTGTTAGAACCTGATTTTCAGAATTTCAAGATTTCAAATGTGAGGGCTGCACAAATTCACTGGGATACAAAGACACAAATACACGGCGTGGTGGAAGCAGCCCTGAATTATTGGTCAATAGAAAGAGCTTCTGGCCCGGGTTCTGCCCCTGCCTTGCTGGAGGGCTTACACAAACACACTCCCCCCTCTGGAACCCAGTATCCTCATTTATTAATTGAAGGCATGGGATTAAAATATCTCTGAAGTTCTTCCAGCCTTAACCTTCTGCAATATGTGCTTTAAGTAGTGCATGACTTAAGTGGGTGAGAGACTTAAGATGGAAGCAAGAAAGCAAGGGATGAGACTGGAGAGGAAGGCTGAGCACAGGTCATGCCTTTTAAGACCAGGTGGGGAGCTGGGCTTTTCCTAAGGGCAATGGGAACGAGTGACCACTGACCACTTCCTTCCTTCCTTCCTGGATATGCCTCCTGGTCATGCAGAATGGAGCGCTTAGGCATCTGAGTCAGCCTGGCTCCCCATCCCAAGCCCAGCCATCTTCCTAGAGGACTGTGGGATCCCTTAACTCCAAAGACTTCCCTTAACCCCGACTCCATCAGTTCCCAAGGCCACACCTTGGGCCAGGCCATCACCAGGGAGGACTCCATCCGTAGAGTCTTACATCCACACCCCGCCTCCCGTTGCAGCTTCCTTATTTTCCCTCCTGGTCCCTCACTTGGGTCTCCATCCAAGGCTGCCCTTTGACCTCTTCAAGACCCCTAGCCTTTGACTTTTCAACTGTTGTCTCTGGCCTGGACTCCATCAGCTATCAACCTTTGCTCACCTATGTCTTCACTCCCTGTGCCTGTGCTGCAAAGTTCCAACCCAACCATGCATCAGCTAAGCTTTGTTCCATCTCCTCTTCCGCCTGGGCTGCCGAGGGCGGATGCTGCAGGTGTGCGCTTTGGGAACTCGTGATTTCTGCTGCGGACCGTGACTCGGGTGCTGCCTGCTCTGGCCATCCCTCTCCCCCATGTGTGCTCCTTCTTCACTGTGGCTCTTTCAGATCTTCATTCCTCTTCCCCCCAAGCTCTCTCTTCCTGTCCTCTTGCCTGAGTCTCAACAGATGACCTTTCTTCCCGCTTCAATAAAAGCCATCGAACAAGAACTCCCTCAAAGGCCCAGCACGACACCTACCAATTAACCTGCAACCGTGCTCTCTTCCGTTGTCAAGTGGCTGATCCTCGACCTGTGCTCTGAATCCCAAAGTGCTCTCCCTTGGTGAGGGGGCTGCCCCATTGATTATCCAGTCACAAGAAGGAAGAGTTTATCAGTCTTTGTCCTCGCTGGGTCCCCTGTGCCTAAAAGAGTCCTAGGCACAGAACAGGTGTCTGAGAAATACTCGCTCAGTGATCCCTCTCTATGGGTCCATCGCACCAGCATGCAAACCATTCAAAACAAAGACACAGTCCAACCAGCACAGACAGCTCCTGAACTGGCGCACCTTTCCCTCTGGCTACAGCTCCAGTCTCATCTCCCCTCTCCAGCACGGTTTTAAAGGACTTCCCGGGGCCCCCTCCCAACCACTCCTCAGTCTCCGAGCACTTGATTTCACTCTCCCAAGGAAATTGCCCTCCCCCTGATAACCTCCTTCTTGCCACACACAATGCACAGAGTCTCAGAGTACCACCCTCTTGGCAGTGGCTGTCCCTGCTGCGCCCTCCTTTCCTCTCTCCTGACTTCTGTGACCGTGACCACGCTGTCTCAAGTCTCCTCTCCTCTGGTCTCCCCACCTCGGCCCTTCCCTCCTCCAACGCACTCTGCTCCGGCTAGTCAGTTCTCTCTAACGCAAGTGGGATCACAGCCCAACCTTAGAGCCTTCGCTGTTGCTTTGCTGTCCTCTGGATGACATCCTAACTCTGTCCACGTGGTTGTCAGGCTCCGCCTACTCCCTCTCTCCACGTTGGTTCTGCAGCCTCATCTCCAGTCCACACCCTCCAGCCCTTCCTCCCTGCTGCTCCTTCTGCTGATTTGGCCCTCCATCTCTTTCCCCCAGCAGCTTACTTGGTTTCGGGACCACAACCCTAACATGACCCCAGCTGTGCCAGACCTTCCGCTGTTCCAGCGTAATCTTAAGTTTGGACCAGTTTGACACTCCCAGTCTGGTGCGGACTCTTAATCGTAGCCTCCATTCTTGAGATGCACTTCACAGTTTGCAAAGTACATTCACATTCACATCCTCATCTGATTCTCCTAACAGCCCTGCGGGGTGGGAATACCCACTGTTACCTCCATTCCACAGAGAAGGAGACTGAGGGTCAGGGAGTTTCAGTGACCTGCCCGAGGTCACACAGTGAGTAGACAGTGGATCTAGACTTGAACCCAGATCGTATGCCTCCTCACCCTGGCTGTGGGCTGGTTCTCTCTCCGGTTTCCACACTCCCTCACCACATCTGGTCCCCAACTTGCAGAGCGGTAACCCCCATCTCCAAGACCAGCGGAGGGTGCTGACCTCCAGAGCTGGGACCCATGGGCTCGTCAGCCTCCCCTCAGAGCCCCCTATTCAAGTTGGGCCTCAAGTTGGAACTAAGAATGAACAGACTGGGGAGGGGGGACCCACCGTTACAAACCCCCCTTGTTCCTGAGGCGGAAACCTTTTCCTTTCCGTGACTTCACTTCACCAGTGAGCAGCGGGTCATCTGCTGACATAACTCAAAATAAGTGACCAGGAAGGATGGAGATGGATGGGATGGGGGTTGTCTGCAGAGAGACGGCAAAGAGGCAGAAGCAGGTGGCAAGTCTTTAGCCTGAAGGAAGGCCTGACAGGGAAGAGGAATGACTGCTGAACAGGCCCCCCCGTGTCCCCTCGCCACCCAGATCCTCCCGGCCTCGCGCTGCGCCCGGCCCACGTTGCCTCCTTCCATCCCTGATTAATAGACCCGGCCGCACCAGCCCCGGCACGCTGTGAGGACCATGTGCACTCCATCAAGCCCGCCATCTGCTTTGAACCCGTCTTCCACTGCCCCTGTGACGGCAGTTTTGCCCGAGTCTCGTCAGGATGGGTCACCTGACAAACAGCCACACATCTGGGCTGCTTCCAAAGGAGCTGGAGGGCCATCAACTTGAAGATGGTCTGCGAGAGCTCAAGGCCGGACAAGGTCACAGAGTGCAGCTGTGTTGGCAGAGACGGGAACCGGGCAGAGCTGCCTGGCCTGACCCAGCGGGGCTCCACGCCAGCCTGGGGGATGAGGCTTTTCCGCAGGGTGGGCTCCTCTGAGCTCATGCAAGCCATGAAACCCCTCTGGGACTTTGTCACCTCACCTGCATGAACACTGGGGTTGTAGGACTTCACTGTCATGACGGCGCGATGCAGACTGACTGTTTTCAGTCCCCTCTCCCGGGCTACGACACTCAGCGTTCTGGCTTGGTGACCGTTCATGCTCCAACCCATGACCTACGAGTTGGAGGCTGGATGAAGCAGGCAGGTGTGCGAGGCTGAATAACGGCCCCTGGGAGGTCCACATTTTAATCCCCAGAACCTGTGAATATTATTTTCTATGACAAAAGGGGCTTTGCAAGTGTGACTGAGCCTCCTGCACTGCAGAGAGCCTCCTGGATTATCCAGGCGGAGCCCAATGTCATCACAAGGCTTCTTATAAGAGGGAGGCAGGAGATCAGAGAGGAGAAGGGGACATGATGACAAAAACAGAGACCGTAGAAATGTGCTTTGAACTTGGAGGGAGGGGCCACAAGCCGAGGGAAACAGGCAGCCACTGGAAACTGGAAAAGGCAAGGAATCAGAGTCTCCTCCCAGAGCCTCTAGAAAGAACCAGCTCCACCCACATCTTGTCTTTAGCCCAGTGAATCTGTTTTCAAACTTCTGACCTCCAGAACTATAAGAGGAGAATAGAAACTAACACAACATTGTCAATCAACTATACTTCAATTTAAAGAGAGAGAACATATCTCATTTTTTAAGCCACTAAGTTGGTGGTAACTTGTTACAGCAGCAACAGGGAACCAATCCAGCAGCGCTAATCTCACCCATAAGCAAGAAGAGCAACAGGCAACATGGCCTGATTCAAGGCATGTAGGGAGGCACTTGTCCAAAAGCCACAATCTGGGAACCCACCCCACTGGTGACATTCCTTTGGGCCAATCCGCTGACATCCCCTCCACGGCAGAGATGACCAACAGAAATTTAACACGAGCCATTAAAACATGAAGTCATTTAAAATTTTCTTGCAGCCTCCCTAGAAAGACTAGAAGTAGATGCCATTAATTTTAATCACCTGTTTTATTCAGCCCAATATATCCAGTTTATTACCTTTTTGACCTGTCGTCAACATAAAACACTTCACGGAGACATTTTACATTCTTTGTTTTGTACCAAGTCTTTGGAATTGAGTGTTTCTTTTACACTGACAGCACATCTCAGTGTGGACCAGCCGCACGGGGCTGTGATTTGATCAGAAATACAATCAGCACGGCTCTAAAAGGTTAAGACTATCAACTCCTAAGAGCCGGTCAGTTCATCAGACTCTTTCTAACTGACCTTGAGTGGATGAAGGTCATTGGAAAGGTAATGGCTTTGAAAGGCCAGCATAAAATGTATGCGAGATTCTACCGTGAATTGTCATTCAGGGTCAAGTGAGCAGCTGGTAAGGGGCAGGGCTAGAATATGAGGGTACTGCCTCCCTGGCCAGGGGCAAGAAGGGGAGCGTGAGGCTGAGCAGAACAGTTAAGTCCCCACTGTATACTCCGTTCTGGAGCTTGGCTTTATACTTAGCAATGTATGCAGTTGGTAAGTCCCATATCCTTTGATAGTCTTCAAGTACCTACATTTAAAGACATCAAACCAATAAATTATCAGATATTTACAGTTACTTTAGGTCGTTTCACGTTTCTTTATGATATCTGAGCCTAAGTAAAACATTCAACATGGAATGCCTGATCCAAAGCTTGGCATACGGTGGGTGCCTGGACCTGAAGGACCCGCTAATATATAGCCAAGGTGACCTGAGTCAGGGGGTTCCAAGGTCACACTCCCAAGCTGGCTCTGCTCTGTCTGCTCTGCTGGGTCCAGGCGTGCCTTCCCCTGCTGCCTCCTCTTTGCCACTGCCCTGCTCCCAGCTCACTGCTGTGCCCCTGGCTCCTGCTTGACTTGCCAATCCAGGGCTCATCTCCCTCTCCCTTCCCGACTTGGTGTGGCTCCCACTGACTCAGACTGACAACGGTCCATCAGCCTCTGGAAACTCTCTCATCATCTTCACTCCTCACTCTGATCCACGTGGAATAAAGATGATGGCTGACACCTGACCGGGGCTTACACAAGCTGGGTAGGGCTCTGATGGCTTTGCCCTTGTTAACTCTACATTGCGGGTACTAGTAGGATCCCCCACTTAACCACAGAGGCCACTAAGGTGCAGAAAAATTAAGTAACTTGTGAGAGGTCACGCAGCTATTGTGGGAGAGTCATCTACGAAGTCAGGCGGTCTGACTTCAGAGGCCATGAACTTAACTCATGGCATCTTACCTCCCTGGAGCCTGGTCAAGTGCCCGGCACACGGCTGAGGCCAACAGAAGTTGAGTGAGTGAAAGGATGGATAAGCTGCTTTTATGGTTCTGATTCCAAGGTCAGGAGGCTTTATCAGCCTCTGTTGCAAATCTGAAGGGACAGCCTGGGAAGGTGTATAGCTGCCCCCATCCCAAGGTGACAGACAAAGAATGTTATGATAAGCCAGGGGGCCTAAGTATATGATAAACAGCCTGAAAGGATCCCTGGTTGACCTGTGGGCCCCTCAGATCCCAAATCCTCAGCATCCTGAGCAGTGGCTCAGGAGAGAGGAAGGCAGCTGCCACAATCTCCCTGGTCCCCCCCTTGTCTGCCAGCTCTGCCCCACAGCCAGACCCTGGTGTCTCACTCTGAAGTCAGGAGGGAGGAGCCTTGATGGGTCAGAACTGAGCCTGAGTTTTGTTTCTCTCCAAGGTGGAAGTGGGGTGGTCCCAGCTCACAGCCGGGTTCTAGGCGGAGGTGTGGTGGGAGAGACCGAGAGGCAGGTGCAGAAAGGCCGGCTTTTGAAACCATCCCTCCCTAGTGAAAGGGCTTCTTTTTACTTCCTATGAGATTTTTTTTACAGAAACCATCTGATGTGATTTTATGAGGCATTCTTTGAAAGCCACTTAGAGATGAGCATTCCAGGCAAACAGAATGCATTTTTACCTGTGGCCAGAAAAGGACAGTTTTAAAAAACAAAATATCAAGAACCTACAGTGGTTTCCTTTTGCCGATTAGGTTGAATTCAGAGCCTTCCGCTGGGCATTCCAAGTCCTCTGGCGGTCACTTCCCCATCATCACCTCCTGTGACACCCCAGCCAGGCAACTGGGGAGGGGCCAGGAGGGCCAGGAGGCGCTCCCATTGATATTGAAACCAGGGCTCAGAGAGGTTAAGAAATCCATCTAAAGTCGTACCACTAAGAGCACAGACTTCAGTCACAGGGCCAGTGGTTCTAGCCCTGCTTACAAGCCGAGCGCAAGGGACAACCTCTCTAAGCTGTAAAGTGTAAAACCTCACTTGTCAAATGGGGGAAGTAATAGGGCTCTCCCGTGGGGGTGGTTGTAAACAGTACAAGAGAAAATGCATCTTAAGTACTTACCACTGTTGTTGACATCCCCAAAATTTCTCTATGGAAACAGAGACAGCTATCACTTTTAAAAGTTGGCTATCAACTCACAGAGTAGGAGGCAGTATTGGAATCTTCCGGAAACTTGATCACTAGCCAAATTTGCCTCTCACTAAGCCATCTTGCCTTCCTGTGACACCTCCGATCTAGGGAAACTGGTCTCCCAATTAAGCATTCTGTCACCTCCACGCCTTTCCACGTGTCAACACCCAGTCATGGGAAAGCTGTTTCTTTTCTGGCATCAATCAACATATACAAAAACATTTGCAAAGCACAATGTGTGTATTTATTATTTGCAGTATAAGCACTAGGGCCAACCTCTACCAAATTTGGTAAAGGATTTTTTTTTTGAAGTTCAGGAAGGTATTTACTGATAATGCATTTTATTTGCAAACCCTAAAAAGTGTTCATGTTGGGCCTTGTGTTCTCTTGCTCTATTTGGTGAATGTAAAGTTATACATCAAATTTTTTTGTTTAATTGTGATAAAATACACATAACATAATGTTTACCTCCTTAACTGTGAAGAATTCTTTGGTAACCTCACTGGATCCCTGGGACTCACACCCACACTAAGCCAGAGTCTAGCTCAGGCCAGCCCCACCCACCCATGTGTGATCAGCCCTTTGTGAAAGAGCTCTGGGACCCCAGCCCCTTCAGTGTGAAGGTCTCAGGCCCTCTAGCCTTGCTCTTTCTCAGTCCTGGTGTCTGCTTGGTCCCCATGAGGGGGTGACCTTGATACAGGCAGGCTTGGCATCGGACATGGGTTCTTTCTTGGATCTGACACTGAGCTCCCCCGAGGCTCTTCACTTCTGACTGTCTGGGGACAACTTCATCTAATCTGACCAGATGTCTGAGTCACAACCCCAACCACTAACTGATTAGATGATGCATTCGGCTGCTGTGTCCTCAGCCTGCCAGCTTCTACAGCAGAAGACCACCTACTGTTCTGATGGTCCAGAGTTCTAGAGCCAGATGCTGCCAGGAAGCCATCTGGGAACTCATCGGACTCTTGGGCACAGACATCTGTTTGGCTGGACCCACTGTATGTCTGACCCCAGCCCCTTTCCCTGTTAGCTGAGAGCCACCATTGCTAAGGACTTTCCCCAAGCTATCGCTGTGCTGAGAGTGTCACACATGTAATCTCATCTAATGCTCTCAGCCACTCTGTAGACTGGTATTATTGCCCCATGATATAAACATGGAAACGGAGGCTCAAAGAAGTGAAAGGATGCAGCTAAAAACAAAGAGCTCATCACCAGAGGAGCCAGCATCAAGCCTAGGTCTGCCTGACCCCCAAGCCAGTGCTCTAAATCAGAATGTATCTGTCTCTGCTCTGACCCCTTCAGCCTTCCCACCCCTGTCATTTTCCAGGACATCTATTGAATTCTGTGAGCCCAGAGCCTGTGGCTTCCAGTCAGTGCACTGACTCCAGATACTGGGTATGCCACGGTTTCCCACCACTTCATCTCTAGGACATCAAATCCCAGCCCAGGACAACCTCCTCAGTGAAACCAGAAAAGACCTGACTCGAGGTGAAACAGGGTGTGCTCCACTGGCAGACAAATGTGGGCTCCCAGGTCAAGGGCAGAACACGGTGAACACCAGCCTTCCTGAGTGTTCGCTGACTCACCAGGCATGCACTGAGAACCCCCAGGACTGTACCATGTTTGGGAATTGGGAATTTGGACCCCTCCATGCCCACTCCTTGGAGGATCGATGTGAGCCCTGAGTACTTGTGTCACCAGAGGGTCCTGCCTTCACTCCCAAATAAGAAACAGAACTCTCTCGAATTCCACGATCCTAACTTGACTACCCAGTCCAGGTTTGCATATTTCCTTCTTGACCATTCAAATTCATCCTGTACGTAGCTGCAATGGTGATGAATATACCAACTTTTTGCTTGGCTTTTGTCATTTAAAAGCCCTTGGGCCAAATCCAGCCCCCTTGTTTTTTTTTGTTGTTGTTTTTTTTTTTTTGTAAATAAAATTGTATTGGAATACACTTCACTCCCATTCTTTTACACACCATCTACTTTCACACTACATGGCAGAGTTGGGTAGTTGCAACAAAAACTGTATGTCTTGCGAAGCAAAAATATTTACTTTCTGGCCCTTTATAGACAAATTTGCCAATCTTCGATTTAGAGCATTATTGGACAGTCTTGCTGGTTATAAAATTAATGGCTGCACAACCCTCCACTGGGTGGCCCGTGATTCTTAACTCCGTACTTCCCATGTAGTCAGGTCAATCGGCTGATCTGGGTGATCTGCAGTGAAGATCTTTGTGCCCCTACTGACTGATTAACTTAGGGAAAGCTCACACATGGATTCTTAGGTCAAATGACCTGGCATTATCACCAGAGGTGGCTGAAATTCTGTCCCTGTTGTGTTTGTCTGTTTTGACCCTGGTTTAGGAATTGACGTTTCCTGACTCTTGATCAACTGGTAGACCCAGCTGGATCCAGAACCTCTTTTCTGAATTTCTGTTTAATTGAACCCTCGTGTTTAGTTCACCAGAGACTCTTCTTCCGCACTTGTCCCGACCAGCCTTGCATCCCCCTCATTCTGCTTCCTCCACTTCCATTGCTCCAGCCCTCCTCTGCCAACCCCTCCCCACACCATGTTCTTCTCCCTCTCATTTCCCCCCTCCCCTCCCATCTTATTTGCAATTCCCACACCTCCAAAGGCATCAAACACCCAGAATTGATCTTTTTGTGAACCACAAGAGGGGCTCAGGCTGGAACGCCCACCCAGATCCCAGGGAAGGGGCAATCCATCCCTGGACTCCCCCCTTGGGTCTCACACAGTGCTGGGCACCCTGGCTCAAGGGCTGCTTCTCAAGAGGATTTACGAATCTCTGCCTTGGGCCTCACTGGTGCATCTGCCGGCAATTCATCTCCACGTTTTCTATATCCTCTGGCTCCTCGGAAACTTTCCTCATATTGGCTTCTGATTTACTGCATGCATAGCCTATTTCTATGGGAGAGCAGCTAATAAAAAAAAAAAGGAAAAACTCTAAAAATGGATTTTTGCCTAACACTGCTTGCCAATGAGTTTAATTGTGGCATTAGGAATGCACGCAATGGCTTTCATTGAGCTGATCAGACATAGTAATTTGGATGCTTGGGGAAGCAGAATCATTGTGGGAGGCCAGGCCCCAGCGGTCTGGAGACGCTGGCTGACAGATCTCATCCCCCAGTGACTTATGGGCGAGCTCCTCTCTTGGCAGCCTGGCCTGAACCTAGAGGCTAGAGGGTCCCTGTCGAGTGCTTCATTCCTGGAAGCACATCTCTGATCACAATCCCCTTGCTCTGCTTACGAGGGAAAGAGAAGTGGGGACACAAACCCATTTTTAGGGAGTTCACGCATTAGAAATGTCTCCCTTACGAGAAGCTTAAATCTCATCCCCTACGTTTTTTTTCCCCGTTGGCTCAAATTTCGCTTTCTGGTAAGGGCTGAGCAAGTCTGAGCTGTCTTTTTCATAGCAGCTTTTTGGATGTTTAAGGATTAAGATTCTGTCTCCCTGTAATCTCCTTTTAGCCTAAATATTTCCAGTTCCTTTAACCACTTCTCATTTGCCATCAGTCCCAGGTCACCTGCCAAAATGGGGCCCGGCTGGAAGTTGCAGTATCAGTAATGTAATAATATCCAGCGTGTATTGTGTGCATTGTGTAGTGGTTCCAGGTCCTTTACGTCCTGTAACAGGCTTCATCTTCGTGGCGGTTCTGTGAGGCAGGTGTCCTGACAGTTCCCATTTTGCAGATGGGAAGACTGAGCTTGGGCATTGATAGTTACACTGAAAGTTTAGTCCCGGTGCTGCTGCTTGTGTTCAGTGGGTTACTTAGCCTTGTTATCTTTACTTACAAAATCAGATAACGAGTCCTAGTGAAGTCCTAGCAAAGTCGTGAGGGTTTTAAGAGAAAGTGTCCCTACCACACGGGCTAGGTCAGCGTGAGGCTTCCCTCAGTCCTTTCTAGGGAGGAGTCGCCCTTCAGACTCTCAGTCTCCTTTCAACCTTCTCACGTGCCCCTCATTAAGTGAACACCCCCTTCCTTCCTCTCTCTGCCCCATTCCAAACATTTGGCCCTCGTTGGAATCCTGTGCAAGCCTGAGTAGGGATTCCAACAATGACCTTGGCCTTGGACTTGCTTTGAGTGTTGGTGCTGGTGGGTGGTGGGGGTGGACCGTGTGTGTATCTATGCACTGTCTGTGATCCACTTTACACACGTGACAGGGAGCTTCCCCAGCCCCTTTGTCACGATTGTCAGCACCTTCGGGGAGGGCGGTTGGTTTGGGGAATGCGGGAAAGCTGCCTGGATAAGGACTCGGTTGCCTTTCTCCCCCAACATGGCCTGGATGGACATGGGTCACGGGTCCCTTGGTGGCCCTTCCCTCTGAGTGGCAGAGGTTTCCAGCAGAAGTCTCTGAAATTCACCAGCATGAGTGTTTTTATGTCAGAGCTGCCATCGACCCAGTTTTTCCAAATGAGCAGTTATAGAAAATACAAAATGAGCTGCTAATTTAGTAGCTACTGATTTCTTTAAACAAACACTCCAGAAGCATAAATAACAACGCAGAGCATTTGGGGAAACACATGGAGTCCCTGAGCCCAGGAGAAGAAGGCAGTTCCGGCTTCTCTCAGCCCGGGGCACCTGCTGAGCCAGCCACGCCATGGCGGGGCATCATTTCCACCCTGATTTGCACTGGGCTGTCAGTTCCTAAAGGGCAGCACGACCTTTGGGCTTCTTGTCCCTCATATATTCACAGATATGGTTCCCGGATCAATTTTATGTTAAACCGTTTCCTTTGAGATAATTACAGATTCACACACAATTGTAAGAAATAACACTGAGCAACCCAGTGTGTCCTCCACCCAGTCTGCCCCTCCTGTGCATCCCTCACCGTGCAGAACCACGCTGCAGGGTCACGGCCGGGAAACTGACTTGGTCACTGATAGGTTTTTGACCCTCAGCAGCCACCATAGTTCTCTTCTCTCCTCTACCTCCCTATCTTTTTTTTTTTCTCTCATTCTTTCTTGTCCTATTTGATCTGTCTGTTTCTTCTTACCAATTCCCCTTTTCTTCCGTTTTCTCCTCTCTTCTAGGGTCTTTGGGGTCAAGTGCTCTGGCCAAGCTGCCATTCTAGCTCTGACCCCGGGAGGGCCCGGGCTGGGGGCATCCCTCACCCTGTGGGGAACTAGCCACCCTTTCTCCAAGATAACATCCTCCCATCCTCCACCCTGGGGTTGGGGTCTTAGCCTGAGAAACGCTTCCAGGCCAGCTGTCTTCAGAGCCCACTGAATTCAAGGAGGACCAGTGGCTCCAGGATGGGGGTTTACCATCTGATTCGCACCAACAGCACTGATGACCCCAAATCCACCCCACACATTGCCCCCTGTCACCCACTGACTGCCCACAGTAGACATTACCATCAACAAAAGTCCACCTTTACAAGTGGGAGGGTTCTTACAGGCTACCTGATTCAATTTTCTCTTGGATCACCGCCCCTTTGATAGGAAACGGAGACCCTGAAGGGAAAGGTTTGCCCAGGTCCCATGGCCAGGAAGTGGAGAGCTGGCGCTGGGAACTCACGTTCTGATTCCTTCTCCACTACTCTGCTCCCTCACCAGACACCCCACTGCCTTTCCCCAGCCAGGACCAGATGGCACGGCCCTTCTGAGACCTGCAGAGCACCAGCTCCAGCCTTAGGAGTGCCTGCTCTGTTTAGGGGTCAGTAGGAAGGTATTGGCCCCATCTTGCCCAGTACTCAGGTTCCCTTAGCTCCATGGACACACAGGACTTCTGCTCTGTCAGGTCTATGAACGGTGCCATAGTGATAAGGAGCACAGTGCTTGGAGTCAGACCTATAATCCCAGGACACTTGCAGACTGTGTGGCTTTGGATGAGTCACTTTATCTCTAAGCCTCCCTGTCCTCTTCTGCAGAGAGAAGCTAAGATCTTTGCCATGTGAATAGTGGTATAATTCAAAAAGACACATGCACCCTAATGTTCACAGCAGCACTATTTACAATGGCCAAGACATGGAAGCAACCTAAATGTCCATCCACAGATGACTGGACAAAGAGGATGCGGTGTGTTGTATATACATATGTGTATATATATATGTGTGTGTGTGTGTGTGTGTGTGTGTGTGTGTGTGTGTACACAATAGAATATTACTCAGCCATAAAAAAGAATGAAATATGCCATTCACAGCAACATGGATGGGCCTAGAGATTATCATAATGAGTGAAGTAAGTCAGACAGAGAAAGAGAAATATCATATGATATCACTTATATGTGGACTCTAAAAAATATTGATTAAAAATTCTATTTATAAACCCCAAACAGACTCACTGACATAAAAAACAAACTATGATTACCAAAGGGGAAAGGGCGGGGAAGGATAAATTAGGGGTTGGGGATTAACAGACACATATTACTGTATATAAAACAGATAAACAACAAGGACCTGCTGTATAGCACAATTGAACTGTATATTCAATTTCTTGTAACAACATATAATGGAAAAGAATCTGAAAAGAAAAAAATATATATGTATACCTGAATCACCTTGCTGTACACCTGAAAGTAACGTTGTAAATCAGCTACACTTCAACTAAAAAGCAACAACAAAACACCACTGAGAAAAACCTCGGGGCTTGAGAAGCAGCCACACATGGTCCTGGGGTTGGAAAAGTGCTAGATCAGAGGCCAGGGGACACGGAGGTTGGAGCATAAGGGTGGGGCTGCCGGCTGGCCTGGGGCAGACTCTCCTGGAAACCTGTGCAAGTGTCAGACCTAGCAGGCAGCCTACGAGGCCCACTTTTGAGCATCCTGAACACTGCTTTCTTTGGATCTGAACTTTTTTTTATACTCTGGTTCATTATTTGCTCACTTCAGGGCTACAGGTTCGACGCGGAGACAGCAAATGGGTCACGTGCTGTGTCTAGGCCATCACCCTGATCGCTCGCAGGAAATCCCTCTGGCTGGTGCAGGGGGCCCCCCACTGGCCCAGCTCTGGAGTGTCTCCCCTCCCCTCCTCTCAGGACTCGTCTAGCTGGGTGCTGCCCAGGCCTGACTGCACATCTGAACCACCTGGAAAGAAGGACGGGCTTCAAGCCTTCCTGGGAATGAGGCTGTGGTCTCTAGACACGGCTGGGATGGGGAGAGACACACGAAGTGTCCAGGACGCCACATTTAAGGAGGCATCTGCTCTCAGGGTTGTGCAAATGCAGGACCTGCACCTGTGGGTGAGAGAGCACCTCCTTAAATTTTGTGCCCTGGGTGCCTTGTTTGCTTCTCCTTATTCCAGCCCCGTCTCTAGATCCCAACTTTTAAAACCTGGCCTTCAATTCAGGTGGGTACCTGGAGGGATCCTGGATGCCACCTTGTCTTGGCCCCTAATCTGAGCAGCTCTGACTGTGTGCATCCTTGGTCCTGGTTCTGAGCACAGAGGCCCCTCTGATTTCCCCAAGGGCCATGGCCAACTCCCAGCGACAGCCTCATCTCCTGGGAGAGCAGGAGGGGAAGATATCCCAAATTTAGTCTTTTCTTCTTTGACTCTCCTTTTCTTAGTCACTAAACAATCAGTCGCTCTCCCTCCATGGGGAGTTATAGCTCTTTGGAAACTCACGTTGGTCTTGCGTCCCTGTTTCCTGTCCTCTTTGGAAACTCTGGCATGGGGGTAGCAGTGCTCTAGGGCCCTTTGGTCCCTTCGGGAAAGACGTGTGGAACATTTCCTAGGCGCCAGGCACAGCCCTGTGAACTGCGGCGAGCGCTGTGATGGAGACACACAGGGAGCCGAGGGCAAGGCCACATCAATCAGAGGCCAAAGCCATTCCCGAGAGAGTAACATCCGGCAGAATTCTAAGGATGAACTAACTGGACTGGAAGGGGGGGAAAGAACATTCCAGATACAAGGAGTGGCGTGTTAAAAAGCCCCAAAGAGGGAGGAAATATTTAAGGAGTTGAACGTGATTGGTCGAGGTCAGAGGATGGGCAAGAGTAGGACTATAAATGGAACCATCGAGGTGACCAGGCCCGGCATCCATGAACATCACAGTCTTTTCCTCCCAGCCCTGGTCAGGCCTTGGCAGAACTTTGGGCTGGTGAGCCACTCCATCTGACTGGCTCTACAGAGACATTGCCGGTAGTGTCACAGCTATGAGACCAGAGGACAGTAAAGCTGGAAGGAGACAAAGCTATGGATATGGTCAAGGAAAGAGAGGAGGGTGGCTTGGACCAGACTGTGGGAAGGAGATGTGAAGTGAAAAGCATGGACAAGGTCTGCTCCGAGCCAAGTTCTCCTGGAAGACTTTCCCCACTGCCCGCAAGGCTGAGGTGGCTGCCTGTGTCTGTGGTTCCACAGCGCCGTGTGCTTACCTCTCACACGGCAGACCGTCTTCTGGGGATAGGGGCTCAAGAATAGGGACCATGTCTTTAATTTCTGCCCACAGAGCATGGGCTTTGTCCACATCTAATGAGTCACGGGCACAGTATAGTTCAGAGATTTGACGTGACTACTCGTTCCCCACCATCACCTGAAAATCCAAATGCCCTCCCTTTCTAAGAGGCTTCCAGCGTGTGGGTTTAGGATGGTGGTGGGGGGTGGGGGGTAGCTGCAGGTCAGGGTACAGTGACGTGGATTGTTTTAATGCTGCATTGCCTGCTAGGGCACCAGGCCACTGCTACTTGTTCGCCACGGTGCTGGTTCTGGGCTGGGTGCAAGATCTAAGCTGGTTCGACTAAGGAGACAACTTTTGAAAATGCCACCTACCACGCATATGGTCGCTCCCTGTTGGATCACACCTGACGTCTGTCGCTACTTTTGTCTCCACAAGGGAGAGGCTTTCAGAGAGTGGAAACCACAGAGGGGAGGCGTTGCTGTGAGATGCGGGGAGAGGAGCTTGGCCCTGGGGAGGTGTCTGTGTACCTGTATCCAGCCACGTCTGAAGCTATCCCTACTTCTAGACTATTGAGTTCCATAAGCCAGCAAATTCTTCTTGGCCTTAAGCCAGTGTGAGTCAAGTTTTCTTCAACTTGAGACAGAAAGACTTTTGACTTGGCATTGTTTAATTTTTTTAAAGGGGAAAAAAAAAAGTGGTTCCCTGGAAAGAGCCCAAGGTTGCATGCAAGGAAGAACTATAAGAAACACACAGCAGCTCTAGAAATCTCGGGAACTATAACCAGGGATACACTCTGCTGGCATGTTCTCTTTTACTCTCATCCTCTTCTTCTGGCAGGGGTTTTCCTTGTGTGACAGTAACGTTCCAGCGCAGTGATGTCACACCAACACTTGACATGGCCAACATGGCATCTACCAACTCTAGGATCACATCCTTAGAGACCCAATCAAGAATCTAGAGACAGTTAAAAAAATCCCAGGTCATCACAGTGGCCTGCAGAATGTCTCCTCTTTACCTGTAAAGCGTGGGGCCTGACTTAAAATTCTCTTTGAGTCCATTCTGGGGCTAATGTGTTGTTATTCCTCTTGTGGGAAATGGTAGTTCTGCGGGCCATTAGAAGATATGCAAACAAAAGAGTTCCATGGTCAAATAAATTTGGGGAACCTTGGATTAACCAGTAGGTAGGTTTCCTGCAGGACTTCTCAGAGCCTTTACCATGCTGATTTAGTCTGAGAATCCCAGGGGGTATGCGATATGCATGCCACATTTCTGAAACTTATTTCATGATAAAACACCTCTATCCCAGAGTATCTAAAGGACTGGTATTCCTTAGAGCATGGTTTGAGAAATTATATGTATCCCATAACAGAGGGGCTGTGTTTTCTGCATTTTTTTTTTGTTTTCTCATCTGTGTCTACAATAGCATATTGCACCCAGAAGGCACTCAGAGGAACCCCAGAAGCTCCGTGTTGGAAGGGACCTCAAAGTTCAACTGGCCCCATGTTCCATGTGATACAGGGACATGTTTGATAGCTTCTGCCCACAGCGCCCTCTGTATGGCCACACCTGCCCTAATTTAGTTGTTTCAGTGTCAGTGTGGTGCCTCGGAGGCCATGCCGTGCCCTGGATGAGACCAGCTCTCTGATGCCTCAGTGCTTCGGCGGGCCACCTGACCTGCATGGACAGCTGGAGGCACCTGAGTCCCCATGGGAATTCCCTCAGCCTTGTCTGTCCCTCAGCTATAAGCTTCTCTCAGTCCCTGGGGATTGTGAGTGCTATTAACGGCCGCATGATGCTGGCTAAATAAAAACTACTTTCATCATTTAAGAAGCACCCCAGCCACTCACAAAGCCATCCATTGTGTCTCATCATGTTCGGGTCTTGTTAGCTCTGCCTTGTTCCCAATCTCCAGCATCTCCGCTGCCCTAGCACCGGGGTGTAGACGTGCCAGAAAATATAGATGAGGGAATTAGAAAATGCCAATGCCATTGTGCTCAAAACCCACCTTGCTCTTATTTGTCTGTTTTCACAGATGAAGAAACTGAGGCCCAGAGAGGGAAAGTGACTTGCCCAAAACCACCCAGCAAATAAGTGGCAGTGTCAAAACTTGTCAGTGTCAGTGTCCAGGAAAGAGTTAAATAAATGTTTCCTAAAATGTATTTCTAGAGAACACTAGTCTTTTGGGATGGTCAAAACACCATATTCAATATTATTTGCTTGAAGAGCCGATTGAAATTCTGTAGTAAAGAATTCTGTTGAATTTCTATTTAACCCAGTGTTTTCCCGATTCATCTGACCAGGGAACTTCACCTTCCTTTTGGTAAAAGGCCATCCTAAAGAATCAGTTCCTTAGAACTTCTATTTTAAGGGATGGACTTTGGGTTTGTCTGTGTAGTTGTGGTACTGGGGCGGGGGGCAGGCAGGTGGGGAGTGGGGAAAGCGTACGAGACTCTGAGAGCCAGTGGCAGGAACATTAACACTGGGAAAGACTGGGCCGAAGTGCTTCTTGCCCAATGGCTTTGACTATTTGCTGACTGAGTGGAGAATGTGAGGCTGGAAAGGAAATCCTCAGGGTGAAGACTGATACCAAGAGATGAAGTCCAAATGGGAGTGAGGCCAATCCCGAGAGTTCCAGGCTACTGTCTAAATCTGGGGGTGAGGGCCATCCCAAGGGGATAGGCAGGCTAGAACTGTGAATTCCAGCATCAGGAGGTGACATTATGCGGACACAGATACTCTCCAAAAAGGGTGTGGCATTAAACAGGGAAACAGAACTGAGTTCCTGAGAAATGGGTTGGCAAGAAGAAGGTGGGGTGTCATCCTAGAAGGGCCACGGACGTATAGGGTAGATGTTCCTTCTCTGCCCTCGGGGGCCCAGACCCATCCCAGGCACCCTGGAGGTCTGGGAAGATGTGGAGTAATTAGGTATCCAGCTTCTCCGCGGACATCTAGGGGGCAGGGCACCGGCATATGCGGTGTGGTAATCTGAAGGTCCAGCACAGCATGGAGCAAAGAGGGGGTTCCAAACTCCAGACAGAGGGCAAGGGCAATTAGCCAGTCCTCAACACTGGCAGGAGGATGCAGACTCCTGCCAACAGACTCCCGAACACTGGAGAGGGCCAGATTCCAGGCTCACGGAAGGGTGGCAACCCAGAGATCCAAGTTATAATCCCAAACATGCCGCTGCACAGCTCTGCGCCCCTGTGGAACAAGCCCTTCTCCTCTGGGTCCCAGCGCTTACAATGGACTGGCCTCCACTATTTCTTCATTCCCTTCTTCAACCTTTTCATTCTCTGGTCATTCAAGGGAGTAAGCCTGGATTGGCCTTCGGTCTGTATGTGTTCCAAGTGCCCCGCACCACTCTTCCTGGTTTCTTTGTGGATCTGAAGTGAGCCTCTCATCCCAGAACTGTAAAACGGGGAAATTGCAGCTCGCTCGCGAACTTACTGCATAACTCAGGGAAGATGCATTTCAGAAATACCACTTTCCCAGGGAAGCAAAACCAAGAATACCTTGTGAGTCAAGTCAGACCTGGGTGTCAGCCTCCCCATGAGCTACCTCACAGGGTGATGGGGATGGACGTGGTCAAGGGAGATGGTGAATGTGCACGTGGTTAATAAAGTATACACCCTGTAGGGTACTGTGACCATGCGAGGGCGATGGGGTGGGGATGAGAAAACGGTGAAGATGGTGGTGATGGTAAAATTGCTGGACTACTGAGGTTCCAAGTTGTGATGGGAAAAGAAGTGAGGTTATTAAAGGCAAAACTTTGCCCCCTCTGTCTAATACCCAGCCTCGGGCTGCTGTTGCTGGAACTCAAAGCAGTGACACCCCTGAGGGAGCCAGGGTATGTGTGTGGGAGGGGACGGGGGAGGCTCAGCGGATGCTGATCTCGGGTGCATCCTAACTCCTTCTGCAGGCAGCAGGAGATCGAGGACATTCCTGGAGTCAGAGCTCCCCAGGAAAATCAGCCATGATGTTGGCTTGCTTGACTCCAGTAACAAAGGCAACTGGATAGAAAGAATTTGGGTCCAGTCTTCTCTTATCTCTGGCACTCAGCTGCTTCTCCCACAGTCCATACGCCCTGCCTTTTTTTTTTTTTTTTTAAATTAAAACCCCTTGGAGGTCAGTGAGTGGTCGAGGTAGGAGCAAAGAGATCAGAAGACAGTTTGGACTGACCTCAGTTCGAAAGCCATCCTTGCTGCCAAAGAGCATAGTGACCTCGAGAAAGTCACACTCCTTTCCTGAAGCACAGTTTCTTCATTTGTAAATCACTGGATTCAGCTCCAAGGACAGTACCAGCTCCACATTCCAGGATCAGGATGAGAAATGAGGGGAGAAACCACACCAGACCCGAGACCTTAACCCCTCATTTCAGGGAAATTGAAACCAAAGGACCACAGTTTAGCTCCCATCCCCCAGCCCCATTAGGAGAACAGGAAAGGAGCAAGGCGGAGTTAGCTATTTGGGCTTTCCAAGAGGCAGACCTTCAGCCACAGAGAAATCACCTAGGAATTGGGTGACTGGGGCGAGGGAAGAATCATACTGGCAGCAGTTAGCATTAGCTGAGCATCAGATTTGACAGCCGTCTCTCCATTTTTCTCCTCTATGTTTCCAGAATTTGTTTCTGGACATTCACCACCTCATTTCTGCTCCTCTTCTGAACCTGCTTGTATGGTAGTGCCCAGGGCTGAACGCTGGATCTTAGGTGGTGTTTAGAACAGTCCTGGCGGTCAGAGTTACCGAAATTTCTAAACCTGGACACATTACTCCTATTGATTCGGCCTCAGATTGTGTCTGTCCTGTTTTTTTAATGCGGCTTCTGTCTCACACTCTTGGTGAGTGCTTGGCTTTGGGCCAGCTGGCCAGCCACTCCCCTTTATCACTACTGCAGATCGGCCCTCCCAGGCCTGTCCTTGTGATTGATTCCTGGGCTCAATAATGTAGACTTGACATTTATCTCTGCTAAATTTCATCTTGTTGGTTCAGGTCCATTGTTCCTAGCTGTCAAGAGCTTTTGAATCTACCATGTTAGCCTTCTTTTCCAGCTTCAGGTGGTGGCGTGGGAGGCGGAAGGTAGAGCTGCCTGCCTCAGGGCTGGGTTGGGTGGTTGCAGCTGCAGGGCCTGGCTCAGCGAAGAAGGGGAGGGAAGCTGGGCTGCGGAGGATGCTGCCGAGGAAGTGGCCTGGCTCAAGGCTGGCCCAGGAAGCGGCAAGGAGTCCAGTGCTCTGGAGGAGGAGTGCTGCCAAGGACCAGGCTGGGCGCTACCTTGGACTCCTCTCCCTCCTTCTCCTCTCACGTCCAATAAACCACTAACACCTACTGGTCCTACCATCCAGCTATCTTGCAATTAGTCTTCTTTCCATGACTTTGCTTCTTCCCCAGTTTAAACATTTCCATTTGTTGTTACCAGCTGATCTGCTTTTATTCTCAATCCATCCCTCATATGGTGCCATAGATTCTTTCAAACCCAGGAAGGACACATCTCAAAGTCCTTCAAATTTTCAAGTCTGGTTGTATCACTTCCTAGTTAAAGCCTTTAATGGTTCCTGATTGTTATTAACAGCAAGTACCAACTTCTCAGCACGCCGCAAAGACCCTCTGTGATCCAACTTCTGCTGCTTCCTCAGATTCGACTTAAGCCCCATGCATGCCAAATGAATTTCAGACGCCAAATCTTGCTAGCCTTCCAGTCTCAGCACATCCTGATCCCTCTGGCTGGAATGCCCACTAACCCTTCTCTTCCTCGACTGTGAACTCTTTCTACCTGGTATTACCTCCTCAGGGAAGCCCTCTGGGAGCCCAAGGTCCAAAGCCTGAGCTACGCCAGCACCAGGGCTAGCGATTCTCACAACTCAACACATCAACTCACCACGCTGCATTTTTATTAGTTTATTTGTCTGCTTTCCTCACTAGACCGTAAGCTCCTTGAAAAAGGGATTAAATTTTATTTATCTCTGCATATAGTATGTGACCGATAGGTTTTTGATGAAATGGAAATGAGTATTAAATTTGCCAGCCATGTAGTCTGGGGTTAAGGTAGGGTCCCAGGATATTGGGGTCTAGGAGTATAAGACAGAATTGAGACCGAGCAAAGAACTAAGACATTAGGGTGTGTGTGTGTGTGAGATTATGAAAAGAATCAGGCTTCAGGGCCAATAAACCGGGTATTTTGAGACTTGAACCAACTCTCTGGTCCTTTATATCTGCTATTTTATAGCTGGGTGCCTTTGGATAAGCTCACTGACCTCTCTGAGCCTCAGTTACCTCATATGTAACATGGGATTAATGATGCCAGGCTCAGAGGTAATGTAAATTAAAGACACCTCACCCAGTGCCTGGCATGCAACAGGTACTCAACAGACAGCATGCACCTGGTCGCTGTGGTCGCTCTGCTGAGGAAGTGCAAGTCAACGCACCAGCTGACGGGACATAGCTTCCCCGTAGGAGTCCAATTGTCATCAAATGCCCCTTTGGTTAATTAGAGCAAAGAAGGAGACCGGCTCTTAATAGCCAAACCAAGGAAGGACACATCCCAAAGTCCTCACTGGGGCAGCTGCCCAGGAGGCCCGGAACACTGGGACGAGCTGTTCGGGACCCCGTCGGTCCTCACAGGCTGGAGTCTCCCTCCTTAATTTCTCTGCGTCCCTAGTGCTTGTGTTAGTCCCTGGAAACAGCTGCCTTTACAAGGCTGCCTCGTGACAGGCAGATGGCAGCTTCCAGGATTTCAGTTTATCTCCTATTAGCTGCTTTGGAAATTGATGCCTTCCTCTCGAGAGGTCTCAGAGACCGTACGTGGGGATAGAGAGGCGGCGCCTGACAGATCACCCCTCTGGTGGTTTCCATCCTGCGCAGGTGACTCGTCTCATCTTATTGGTTTAAATTTCCAAGGCTGATCTTTCCTTTCCTCTCCTCTCCCCTTCCCTCTCCTCCCCTCCCCTCCCCTCCTCTCCTCTCCTCTCCTCTCCTTTCCTATCTATCTACGGCAGTGGTACTAGTGATTGAACCCAGGACCTTGTACATGCTAAGTACACACTGGACCACTGAGCTATATTCCCACCTCCCAAGGTTATTTTCTGACTTCCTACCCAGATTCTGAAGTTCACTCTGTTTGGAGAATGAACACCCTCTTTTGTTCCTTGTTTATGTCCACATGTTCACTGTGGCATCCTCTTAGGCTAGGGTTCAGCAAATTCTCTCTGTAAAAGGCCAGGCAGTGAATATTTTAGACTTGGGGACACCTGTGATCTCTGTCACATATTCTTTGTCAATTCTTCTTGCAACCTTTAAAAATGTAAAACCCATTCTTAGCTTGGGGTTGCACAAAAAGAGGCTATGATCCGGATATGGCCCCAAACTAGACGGTCATAGTCTGCTGACTCTTGCCTCATACTATTCACTGAATAAACGCATCCCTAAATGTATTTCTCCCTCCCTCCTTCTCTTCTACCCCCACCACCATTTATAAAGCGTTTACTAGGTTGGGTGCTGTGCTGTGGCCAGAGATAAAAAGATGGTGATACAAGAACCCTTTTCTCAAGGAGTTTCCGATATCTGAGATCATCAAGCCGGTCACAGTAGCCGGCACAGGGCACTGGATGGCAACTCAGCTGCGTGAGTTATGAGGGCAGTAAGACTGGGAGTGATAAACGTGACCTCAGGCCACCACTGCAGGCGCTGCAGCCGAGAGGAGAGAGAGGAGAGGACCCGTCTGCATGATGGAGCGGATGCCAGGGAGGTGGGGAACTGGGATTTAGACCTCAGAGCGAGAGTCTGCCTAGCAGTGCTTTCCAAGCAGGAGAAACATTTCAGCCAAGAGGCGAAGGCAAGGAATGAGGTGACGTTTTTGAGGAGAAGAATTCATAGGATGTCAGGTGGGGTCCAGAACCTTCTTGGATGATAGGATGATGCCCCAGGTGAGAGCATGAGTGCTGGTTCAGGTCTTAACTCTCTCACTCACTCGTGGGGCCTTCAGGCCAGTCCTTTAAGCTCCCTGAGCTTGCTTTTTTTTTTTTTTATTTATTTGTCAAGTTAGAGATAATAGGAATGTTGGGAGGCATATGTGAGCTAATGAATGTAAAGAGCTTAGCACAGACTGAGTGTTCAGTAAATGTCAGCTGCTCTTACCGAAGAGAACACAGAGCAGGTAACACTGGTAGAGGCTGCTGGAGCCAGATCACATCTGCCTGCACTGACTTCAAACTGTAACATGTAGACAATGGGCACCTTTTAAGACCTTGAGCCAGGGCATCGGACGTGGTCTGCCTTAGGCTCTAATCTCCTTTCTGACCTTGGACGTTGGTAAAACCTCCAGGGTAGGTTTGATGATTCCCATTTCATAAGTGAGAAAAGCGAGGCTTAGGGAACTTGAATGACCTCTTCTTCAAGGTCGATTGGCTCCTAAGCAGCAGACCCGAGCCTGGTCTTCTGAACTCGAAGTTCTGTGCTTCCCCCGCCCCACCCTACTGCTCGCTAACCGACTGACAGACAGCATCACACCAGCCTCGCCCCGGCTCCAATTAGCAGACAAATCAGAAGTGGCTGGCGGGGCTCCGTGCCTGCTGCAGTCGTGTTGATCATCCATCAGAGGAGAGAAGTGGTGTGCCAGGCTGGTGATTCAGACCCCCTCGGAGAGAAGATTTAAGGTGATGTGGCTTATGGGGCTGGTCCTGGGGACTGTAATTCGCATTGTCGGATATGCTTAGACGCAGAATATTTCAGCAATTCACTGCAAGCCGAATATAGCCCTCACCCGGGGAGAGCTTTGAGTCCTTAAGGAACGGGTGAAATTGAGGCTAAGACTAGAAGTTGGAAAGCCTAGGTTCTGCCTTGACGTTGCATGGGAGAAAAGTGTATCTTACTTTTATTTCTGGGATTCAGTCTCCTTCTGTGAAAAATGAGGAGTTTGGGAAAATTCAGTTTGGTAGTAGGTAGTGTTAGAGTGAGCTTATGGGAGAATGCAGATCTGTTCTCTTTAAACAGACCTCCAGCTGGAGGAAGTAGCTTCAGTGCAGTAAAGAGTAGTGGAGAGTCTGCGTTTGAGTCTGGCCTTTACCCATCACGCTCAGTGTGAACGTGGGCTTTTCCACTCCCGTCTCTGAACCCGAGTTTTTGCATCAGGTGGGTTGGATTTGTACAGAAATCAAACTGATGAGCTGTGGGCTAAATCTGACTTGTGGATGAGATTTACTTGGTTGCCAGACAGATCTATCTTTTCAATTATCCTCCATCTCTTTGGTGAGCTGACATTTAAAAGGTGGGAGATCTTGTGTCCAATTCTGGATTCCGAAGTCCTCTTGAAAAAGCAGAAGACTTAGTTACCCTGGGCCCTGCTCATACTGAAAGCACACAATGGAACTGGGCGGTGACTGCTCTCCCTGGGACTGGCAGTCACTGCCAACCCCACCACTGCCACACAGCCCGCTGGTCTCATTTATGTCACCAGCCTCTGGTAGCATCCCAGCGTGCCAACCCAGGGACCAGGGCCTGTTTACCTGCATTCCCTGCCCGTAAGCATGGACCTGCCACTCTGCTCCCTGAGGCTGAGACCCCACCCTCCTGGGAGCCACGAACCCTCCCCTGGGAAGGTCACAGAGTCTGGAGTCTGCCTGGATGACTGTATTGTAACATGCTGGAGTTATTTTCGCTCTTCATATATAAATTTATATAGGCCTAGTGGACGTAGTTTTCCAAAGTCTTGCACCCTCTTGGAGATGTGTTCCTCTAGGGGATGTGAGCCTTCCCCAGCTGGGCACCCCATAATCGTCCCCTCCTCCATCTACTCCTTACAAGTTCCTTGCAATTCTATCAGTTGAAGACGGGGTGGCCACCCCAACAATTTGGTCCACTAGCCACGCCCAGAGGGCTGACCCTCCATACAAAAATGGGGTGAGGGGGGCCAGAGCTGCAAGCAGTGACTCGAAGGGTGGATACTTCCCTGACTAGGAGCTGCTTTTACTTCTGCCTCCTGCTCCTTCTTCCTTCTTTAGTTTCAGACACGCATATCTTGGGTACAGATATGCCAGCTCCTTTGGGTACACAGCTGTCACCTCAAACCCAGCGGGTCCTGACGAAACCCACAGTCTCTCCCCTGTCTCTGTCCCTGGGCCTTTGTCATTGTCCCTTATTTCAATACATGGCGCCTCCCAGTCGCCTGAGCCAGAAGGTGGGAGTCGGCTCGACTTCTTCCCTGTCCCCTCCCCAGCCCACCTGACCCAGGCTCTAGAGATTCCACCTCTACCTTCCAGTGTGTCACTTCTTTCCAGTCTCTCGGCTCCATCCAAGTGGAGGCCACCTTGGTCTCCCTGGACTCCTGCAGAGCAGAGCCTACTAACACGGTCTCCCCTGATCCATGCTCCTCCCCTCCAGTGAGTCCCATTCCACGCACCAGTGTGGTCTTGGGAAAACCCAGATCTGATCACAGCACGTCTCTCTTTAAAACCTTTTCGGGACTTCTGATAGACTTTAGGACAAAGCCCTAAGTCCCTAACAAGGTCTATATGCTCCTAAGGATCTGGAACCTCTCTATGCAGTAGGCGTGGAGGAGTCCCCTACCTTCTTGCAAAACTCACATCACCAAAGGAACTGCGCTGGGGCTTCCAGGCAGCTGCTCGTGCAGCTGGAGTAACCCTGGCCACAGTGGGCAGGAGGCTCCATGGACAAGGTCACCTGGGGCTCCTGGAGCTCAGCTGACCCAGATCAAGGTGAGACTTTCCAGTCACTCTCGGTGCTGAAGGAAAATGACCTTTTAGACAGGGCAGCCTCCTCAGAAGTCACCCCTAGAGGCCTCTAGGAATTGGCAAAACTTAAGTGCATCGTTATTCGGACTTGAGAGCAGGGATAAAGGCCTCTCCACATCCCAGATTTCAGAGCTAGCTGGTCACAGCTGGAGACGGCTTGTCCCCTGACCGGTTGCCCCTCATCTTAGAGCCTTAAGACAGAGGATTAGAACAGTTCTTTCCAGTTTTTATCATTGTTCCTGCCTGGTACTGGGTCTGGGAAGTTAGAAATTTAAGATAGATGAGCATCATGATCTAGCAATCCCACTCCTGGGCATATGTCTGGAAGAAACTCTAATTTGAAAAGACACACGCACCCTAATGTTCATAGCACTATTTACAATAGCCAAGACATCGAAGCAACCTCAATGTCCATTGACAGATGACTCGATAAAGAAGTTGTGGTATATGTATATACAATGGAATATTACTCAGCCATAAAAATGAAATAATGCCATTTGCAGCAACATGGATGGACCTAAAGATGATCATACTAAGCAAAGTAAGTCAGACAGAGAAAGACAAATATCATATGATATCACTTATATGTGGAATCTAAAAAAATGGCACAAATGAACCTATTAACAAAACAGAAACAGACTCACAGACATAGAAAACAAACATGGTTCCTTGGGGGAAAAGGGGTGGGGGAGGGATAAATTAGGAGTTTGGGATTTTAGATACTAACTACTATATATATAAAATAGATAAACAACAAGGCCCTACTGTTTAGCACAGGGAACTATATTCAATACCTTGTAATAACCTATAATGATAAAGGATATATATATATATATATATATATATATATATATATATATATATATATATTACTGAATCACTATGCTGTACTCCAGAAACTAACACAACATTATAAATCAACTATAGTTAAATTTGAAAATAATTAAGAAAAAAGAAAAAAAAGATAGATGAGCATTTAGAAAAGTAAAAGGAGAAAAAGATGGAGGAGTGAGTCCAGGAGGAATTGCCACTGTATTTTAAAAGAGCCCAGGGTCCTGTCATGTCCGCATCCCCTGCTCCCTCCAGCTCAGGCTCCAAGATGCCCCAGGCTTCCTTCGGTGTTTGGGTTCATCCTTCCCACCTGGTGTTCCCTCTCAGGCCAGTCTTCTATCACACAGACCACTGGGACGGCTACCATTCCTCATCACTACCACCATTCAGAAAGAGTTCATCAAAATGACCCGTGGGAGGGTAACCTCTTTCTTCCGAAGAGTTTTAGTCATGAATGGAATCCAGCTGACAATCCAAGTACCAGCAAGTAGCCCCAGCCTCTACCTGTACAGGTGGGAAACCTGAAGGCCAGGGAGGGGAAGTGACCTGACTGAGGTGGCAATGGTGGGCTTGGCTCCAGAACCAGGTGTCCTGTTATGCAGTCTAGTGCTTCTTGCCTTATATGAAATAGTCTTATGAATCACTTCTGCAAAGTAATAAAATGCATTTAGCTAACATTTAACACAAGAGTCTCAGAGGTTGGCGTAAGGGAAGAGGGGGCTGGCATTGTGGGACTGCTGCAGGAAGAAGAAAAATTAATTAGGGCAAAAGTAGAATACTTTTGTCATTTTCTATTGCATTAATTTTAACTTTTATTTTCATTAAATCTCTCCTTCTGTATTGCTTTTTCATTTATTTTGTGGCTCCTCTCTAATTTCTTAGGATGAATACTTAGTGCAATCATTTACAGTTTCCCCCCTCCAAAACAGTAAAAGTATTGAAAGCTATGATAGGTCCTCTGAGTGCAGCTTTAGCTGCATCCCCTCGGCTTTGCTACAGAGTGCTTGCTCTCCTTTTCATCACTTTCTAGGTAATATAAAATTTGTTTTCCTTTTCTGTTTGAGCCAAAGATTATTTAGAAAGTACTTCTTAATTTCGAAATAGTTCAGATCTTTTTGGTCATATATATTTTTTATAATTTCTAAAATGAAATATCCATCAATATTGATGCTTAGAAACAGAATGAAGAGGAGTTGGCTTCAAGGAAGAGAGGAGCGATTAAGGTCAACTTCTCAACTTTTGGCTGGTGCCAGCTAGGTTGGGCATTTCGATCCTACCTCCTCTGATCTGGTGGGGAGGAAGCAAGAGGAAATTGGGGAGCAGGACTCCATGATGTCCTCAGTTCAGTGTCTGTTCTCTGGCTTCCTAGGCTGTGACCCAGAGGATTGCTTCCCCCTCTGTCCCTGTGTCAGGCATCTGTTTCTGTCCAAGGAGGTGTCTTTCCACTGGGCTGGGTGCTTGACTCGTAGGACCTCATATCCCCCATGGATAGGCATTATTCCCATTTGGCAGAGGTAGAAACTGAGTCCCAAAAGGGTGTAGACAATTTTCTCAGGTTATGCAGTGGAAACTGGATGCAAACAGATTTCTCTGGCTCCTGAAGCCTGGACTCATGCTGTTCTACCCTAGTCCAATCTTGATGCTCCCTGACGGGTGCTGCTGCTCAGAATTTTCAGATAGGAGCACCAAGGCCCCAAGTTTCAAAGGATTTAGTCATAATTACAAAGCGAGTGCATGGCTCAGTGAAGCTGATATTAAAACCATGGAAGAACACATGTTTTCTGCCCTGTCTTCCTAATTTCCTCTTCTCTCCATCCCCGCAACTTCCTTCCACATCTTTCTCTTCTTTATCCCAGTCCCTGGCTTCCTAACTAGGCAAACTGAGAAGTGTGGAGGGGTGTGGCAGGAGGAGGGCCAGCAGAGGGGGGCTGCTCGCAGACGGCAAGCTTTGTTTTGGGACAGGAGGCTGCCCAGACATTGGACTCCTCCACACCGAGCCACCCCCGTGGACTTTGTACCGCCCATATCGATCTTTCTAGGGCATTTCCTCAATGATCATGAATTATGGATCTTTTTTTGGAATGGGATCGCATATCATTATAATAGACCATTTAAGGAGTTTTATGACCACGCTGCTGGGAACTGGGATTTTAAAGCCAAAAGAGGTAATGTGATCTTGGAAAGGCAGCCTGTGTTCCTCTTACCTTGTGGTCTGCTCCCTCCCCCTCTCTGAGTCACAGTTTCACTTTTTCCCAAATTCACTTACTCTCTCACCCACTTGGTGTTGTAACTGGGGGGCCGTGGAAAAGCCATTTACCCTCTCGGAGTCCTACGCTTTGCTCCCGCAGGAGCAAGTCCTCGGTCTTTTCTCCCAGACTTCTTTCTTGCTGCCTTCCAACCTCTGTGCCCACCCCCGGCATCACTCCCAGCGTCAGGCTTTCTTTTCTCCTGAGTGAGTGGATGTGGGTCCAGCAGGCCCTAGGGGCCCATGAACACTTACTGAATAAAGGCGTGAACGAAGGCACGAGCAGTTACATCAAGGGATTATGACTAATTGGCATGTGGTGGGGTGGGAGGGGCGAGAAGGGCAGAAAGATTGCTGGGTAGTCGTTCCCCAGCTCAGGTGCGGGCAGGGATGGCAGAGGAGAGGATGCCCTGTTCCCAGGATAGACCCACAGGCCCCGCCAGGCCTGGTCCCCCAAGCATCCCTGGCTGCTCTGAGTCTTCCTCCCGGGAGCTTTGCCTCGGCAGCAGATCCCAGGCAGCCAGGGATGTTCACAGCCTGGTTTGCGGAGCACAGCTCTGGCACCAACTAGATTCCATGGCCAGTGGGCATTTTCAGGAGCCCAGGTTTAACCTCTTTCAACCCCATTTCCTCACCCACCAATGGAGGTAAGGATACCCCTGTGTTTCAGCGGAAAAACTCCGGATAAGCAATGTAAAGCATTAGCCGATTCTCCAGCGCCCATCAATCTCTCTCCTTCCTTCCAGCGTCTATTTGCCATGATAGACTTCTCCTGCTTCAGGCCATTCCTGACCCTCAGCTTCGGTTTCCTTCCCCCATAGCGGGGGCCGTGGGGTCCTCCCCTGCCCGCTCTGTCTGCCCCTGGCTCCCAGGACCAACCCTGAGGTTTCAACAGCCCAAGACTCCCACTCGGAGACTGCCTTGCTAAGCCTGTCCTGACCTCCGCCCCGGTTCAGAATCTGGTAGAGTCCAGCCAGGTCCAGCTGGGTGGAGCCCAGAGCTGTGCTGGGAGGTGCCCCCTGAAGCCACCTCGCCCCCGCCATGTCCATCTTCCCTACACACACCCAGCACGTGTGTTTGTATCACTCACTTGGAAACAACCGAAGTTATTCCTCATAGATGAGTGTGTGTGTGTGTGTGTGTGTGTGTGTGTGTGTGTTACTATGGTTATCTCTTCAGTTAGACTTGGGGTTCTCAACCTGACTATGCATTAAAATCTCCTAGAAAGACTTTTTTTTTTAAATGCCAATATCCAGCCCCATCCCCAGATGCTCAGATTTAATTGGTCTGGAGTGGCCCCTGGACACTGGGACTTTAAAGTAGCACCTTCAAGTGAAGCTGGTGCTGGGAAAGACTGCATCAGCTGTGAGCTCCCGAGTCAGGGAGGCAGCGCGCTCCATTCTGGTTTCCTCCAAGGGGCCTGGGTTAGCCCCGAGAGCACAGGAATTGAGCAGGAGTCACTCTCTCTAGGACACTTTGCCTGACCTCCCCCACCAACCTGGACCAGACACTGCTTGTCCTTATTACATCGTGTTTGATTTCCTGTTTCTCCATCTGCAGCTCTCCATAGACAATGGGCTGCCTGCCCAAGGGCGCGATGCAAACTCTCCTCTCTGGATTCTTTGTCAAAGCCTTTACGCATCAGAACGTACCAGTACCATGAGGATCTGGGACATCTCATCCCTTCCTTACAGTCTCCCAGCCTCCTTCCTTCTCGGTGTTGGCTGTCAGCTTTTGGAAACAGTCTGGTCCTCTATCTCTCATGGCCCCTGTGTTAATTAGCTCTCACTATGGAACAGAGTACCCTACAATTTAGCAGCTCAAAACAACAAATATTTATTATCACATATGGTCTCTGTGGGTCAGGGATCCAGGGCAGCTGAGCCAAGTGATCCCGGCTCAGGGTCTCTCATGAGGATGCAGTTGAGGTGTCTGCTGGGGCTGCTGGACTTGGAGACCTGATTGCCTGGGGCTGGAGAATCTCCTTCCAAGCTCCTCACAAAGCTGTTGGTGGAAAGTTTCAGTCGTTTCAGTCCCTTGTCACGGTGGCCTCTCTGTAGGGCTGCCTCTGACATGGACTTCCCAAGGGCCACTGATCTGAGGGACAAAGGACGCAAGCAAGTGAGAGACCAAACAAGCCAGAAGCCAGTCTTTCCAAATTCACACCATCACTTCCTCCATAGGTCACAGGTCATGCAGCACAACCCTGGTGCAACGTGGGTCGAATTACATAAGGAATCGGGATCGTAGCAGGTCATTTTCAAGGATGAGCATCAGGGCCCCCATGCGGAAAGCTGGCCTGAGATTGCAGAGAAGGCATCCTGTCCTGGTCCTGCCCATTCATCCTCCTCTTCTTGAACCAAAAACATACACTGACCCTTCCTATGTGCGGGGAACAGTGCAGGAGGTGAAGTTCATTATGGCCTCTTTTGGATCTTTTTGGAGAAAAGCTAGTAAAATAATGCTTCCCTGCCTGTCTGTCCCAAACTTCTGGTTTCGTTTTTTGTGACTGAAGTATAGTTGGTTTACAACCCTGTGTTAGTTTCTGGTGTACAGCATAGTGGTTCAGTTATATATATATATATATATATTCCTTTTCATACTCTTTTTCATTATAGGCTCTTACAAGGCATTGAATATAGTTCCCTGGGCTCTACACTAGGACCTTGTTGTTTACCTATTTTTATATATAGTAATTACCAAACTTCTTAATAACACCTGAACTTGGAAAACTTCTTCACTGAGACTCCAGTGTGAACCAGAAGTTCCAAACCTCTCCAGAGTGCGAGCTTATTTTTCATGGTTATGATATTTCAAGACAAGGGGAGTCGGAGTGGAGGGGAGACTGAGAAATGCTGCCTCCAGGGCTCTGAGGGGCGGGGGGTAGGTGGGTGGAAACCCACTTCCCGGGCTGCCTCTAAGATGTGCAGGACAGAAGGCAGGACAGGAGGCAGGGTCAACCCTGAGGCTTCCCCAGGGAGGAGGGGATGGAAGGCCAGCCAAGCTCAGTTAGATGTTGGGTCGGTTCAGTTTCTGCTTTTCACCTAACTGTGTGACTCCAGCAGCCCCAGTTCATCCCCTGGGGCCTCAGTTTTCCCATTTATAAAATGAGTCCTTTGGACAAATATTCAGACTATTTTTTTTTAAAATGGCACCTTCATTTTTCCAAATTAAATCTCATAACCAATGGCGTGAATGGAGTATTACCACCTCATTACAATATAACACAGACAACATTATAATGGCTACTGTGCACTCAGTGCTCAGCAGCTTCCTAAGGCTGTTCTTAAACCCTTTGCACATGTTAACCCACTGAATCCCCACAGTGGATTTTTTTTCTTATCATCAGCCCATTTTACAGAAGAGGAAGCTGAAGGACAGAGAGGTGAAGTAACCTGCCCAAGGTCACACAGCTTGTAAGCGCCTTGAACTCCCACAGGGAGGCCCCCCAGGGTCCCTGGGCTGTACAAATAGAAGCACAATTGCCCAGGAGGAAGTGAGGGAGGAGCCTGGAAGCCCCTGCATTGGCCCCTTCTCCCTCCTTCTTCTCCCCGTTAGCACAGTGATGGGCCCCTAGTGTTGGTGGAGACTTCCCCTTTGTTTCTGAGCCCCAATGGGGCTTTGAAGACACGTGCATCCGAACCATCTGGGAGGCTTATTAAACTACAGATTTTGAGGCTACTTTGAAGTTCACGAGCTCTGATGCTCCGGGCGGAGCCCAGGGATCTCCAGGTGAGTAAGCACTCAGGTGAGTCAGGGCGCACTGACGTGGAAGGCTTGCCGCATCATGAGTGAGGCTGGGCAGCTTGATCACAACTATTTGGCTTAGAAAGGCCTGGATTTCAAAACTTCCTGAAGGAAGAGGGAGGCCAGGGTCTGACAACGCAGCCAGGGGTCTGGCCTGATCGGGTCTCCAGGAAGGAGTACTGTTAGACCACCTGTCAAACACGGCCTCCCGCCGGGCCCACGACCTGGGTCGTGCCGTGGTCGCCCAGAGAGTGAGCCAGGAACTCCTTGCCCAAGAACAAAGCCTGGGGCCTGGTCCCTGTGACCCTCACTCCGGGTCACAATTAATCAGCACATCTGTGAACACGCCAGGTGACATGAGGCCGTTTTCATGCTTTGGAGAGAAAACAATTTTCATTACTCTTCAGCACGGCCCAGGAATCGGAGAAACAAATGCTGTTCGACATTCACGCGTTAATGACTGTTATTCCTCGAGACCCTTACCACCCAAGCACTGCTTACAAGCTTGACGGCAGAGACTGTTGGCAGTGGGAAATCTGGCTTCTCATGGCCTCTCCTGGGGGCCGCCTTGGCTGTTAGATTTGGGCGGAGGTCATTAACAGATGTATCGTAGGCACAGGGCAATCGTGTGGTGCTTCTGCGTATAGCTGTTCCACGTAAAAGAGACACGCCCAAGCGGAAAGAAATGAACACGAGCCAGAAAGACACGGACAGCCGGGCCGCGTTAAAATCGCTCATAGGTTCATCCGCGTGTCGGGACCAGGAGAATGCACTCTCTTCCACCACCGTTTAAGTCATAGATACACCATGCGCTAGCGTTTTCTCAGGAAGGGACCCTCTAGCGCTTGTTGGATTAGCTGGGCAGTTCTAGTAACTAGCGGGCCCAACTGCGTTCAGCGCAGGAGTCCACCTGCCCTCCAGGAGGGACAGTTTGGTCACTGGCCACTAGAGGGAAGCAGTGAGTCCAGAGTCGGGCTAATCCTCTCACTCGTGGATTCTTGCCCCACCCTTGGGTGTGTGGGTACCTGAAAAGCCAGAACCACAAAGAAGTAGGAGAGTAAAAGAGAAAGTGTTAATGTTGGCACACTGGCTTATGTGAGCCAGGAGTCTGAATAACAATAACAATAACAATAATATATAATATAATATATAATAAAATTTATTATTATTATTATTATTATTATTATTATTATTATTATTATTATTATTATTATTATTATTATTTCATAAGGGCAGCTAACACCATGCTTGCCAGAGCATCACACAGATGAGAGGTTTGGGGTTCGGTAAGGTCAATACAGCTGCGTGGCTAAGAGGTGGATTAAGTCTGGGGACCCAGATCAGGCTGAATTCATGTAACACTTTGCCTCCTGGGCAGCAAGTAGGGAATAAAGACCCCTGGGACTTGGTGAGGGCCGAACATCTCCATCTGCTAAGGAATGTATTTTAAAGGATAAAAATTAGTCGGAATTGAGTCATTCCTTGCTCCCTGCATGAGGAGGTGGGAGGTAAGAAAGGTCACGGGCTACTAAGCCGTGCCACCTGGAACCAGACACGTTGACAATTACTCATCCCTGAGTGTGGTCCACGCGGACTCAGGAGGTGTGGTAGCCATGGTGACCGCAGGAGCAGGGACATCCAGTTCCATGGTAGTTAAGGGAATCATGGCCCCATCTGACCCCTGGCGTCCTGGAGACTGATGGAGACAAGCCACCAATGAGTCAGCCCTTCCCGGTGAAGTGCATAGGGGTGGGGCTGGGGGTCGCACCCACCAGGACAGGAAGAGATGGGCAAGGATGGCCAACTATGCCATCAGAGCTGAAGGGGGTCTTGGAGAATCTTCTAGTCCAATCTCCCCACAATATGGATGGAGACACCCAGGTCTGGGAGAGGAAGGAACTGTGACATCTCATCACCTGTGGATGGCACCGCCAGGCCTGGATCCCAGCTTTCCTGCTCTCAGGATCATAACCTACTCCAAACACCTCCTCACAAAACCAAAATCTCCCTCCAGCTCCTCAGAGCCCTCCCGCATGGCCCTTGAAGTACCCAGGTTGCTGCTCTGGGCGAGCCCAGCAGGAAAGCCCCTCCTCCCATCACCAGCCTCTTTGGAGGCAGTGATGCCTGCTGGTGCCCCCGGCTGTGCGGTGAGGCCAGGACTAGGGGGCCCTCTGCTGGGCAGCTGCGGACTTACCCGTGGGAAGGGAAGGAATGAAGGGAGCTACTGAGTGAAGCCAGCTAGCTGAGTTGAGGGGCCTGAGGGCTGGCCCAGGTGAGCATCCTTTAAACAGGATCAGTGACAGCAAAACTGGGACCTGAGCCACCTGTGCTGCCGTCCCTCGGCTCCCTTCTACCATTGTGGCCCCTGCCAGGCAGCCTTGAGACCTCTGCTCAGGACTCTCCTCCTGTCTAACCCTCTGGCCCATTCCTTGTGTTCTCTCCCTCTCCAGGTCCTGCTAATATGACAGTGACTCTTAAAGGGTAAATGGATTCTTTCCCCCCAGATCCCACCCCAAAGCTGTGACCAGAGGGTAGAGGGCCCACCACTCCCCACACAGGGTAAAGCCCACCGGTGGGCAGGCCCTGGTGTCTTTGCAGAGCCACGCTGGGCAATAGTTCTGACCTCAGGGAATCCTGCCCCTTACTAGCTCTTTGACTTTGAGTAAAATTCTGAACCTCTCTGATCCTCTCTGGTCCCCTCTGTGGGACCAATAATTCTCATTTTCAAGCAATGCCTTGAATATTAAGTGAGATGACATAGAAGTATCTATCATAGGACTCGGTAACTATTTACTTCTTTCATGGAAATCCTGTTTTTTTAATCTGCAAAATTAGGAATTCGTTTCTGCCCCACAAAACCGTAGCCTGGAACATTGGGCTTTGGAAATCAGGAATTGCTCCACCACCCTGCAACTAGCAAACACACGAGAGGGCCACCTTGAGTGTAGACACCAAGGTTCACACCCAGTCACAGAGAAGGGAAGTGATCTACGCAGCAAGTCTGGTGACAGCAAGTGTCCGGACACGCCACCTTCTGAGCTGGACCTGGGTAACCTAGCAGGTGCCCGTCCCACATGGGCACAGAATCGTGGTTCCACTTTCCCCTTGTTATAGATGTTCTCGAAGGCCCCCAGCTCTGTGCCCTGCCTCCCATACGAAAGAAGCCCCTCTGTATGATCTCTGCCAAGAAGTCATCTAGTCACTGCTGATACTCCTCCGGGGACAGGAAGCTCACTGCCCCACCCGGCTGGCATCTCTGGACAGCTCAGATGGTGGAGATGTTCCTACTATAATGCCATGAATTCTGTCTCCATGTAATTCCCACGACTAGTAGAGTCTCAGATTGATAGAACCCTTCTTTCTCTAAATCAGCTGTTCAGTGACCTGCAAGCCTTCCTGTCTCTGTCAACCAAGCGCTCACATGGACCAGCTCCTTTCAGCGTGGAGTTCAGCATACCTCTTAGACTTTCAGGGCTGGCTTTGCAAATTCCAGGGCCACTGCTGACCTTGGCAGCAGCACCCGTGTGGGCTCAGATCCATCAGGCTGGGCCCGTGGATTCCTCTTACCACTCCAGGCTCAGCCACCGAGCTTCTGTCCCACTCCTGCTAATCCCTGCCTCCAACAGCCCTTAGGGATGCATTGAAACTGATCATCGTTGGGTAACTTACCTATAGGCGCTTTATACATGACCCCCTTTTCGTCCTCCCAATACACCTTCAGGGTCAGTACTGTTATCCCCATTTCACAGCTAAGGAAATGAATGTTCAGAGATATTTAGTGACTTGCCCAAGGCCTTACAGCCAGCAAGCTGTGGAACTCGGAGTGGAAGCCTGATCTATTTGAATTCGAGATGAGAGACTGCGTTCTTCCCGCACGGGTATGATGGAAATGTGAATTTATCCCAAACGAGAGAAGCAAACTCTTACTGCTGTTGTTTCTTTATGTTCTGGGTGAAGGATAAAAGCATCAGTAGGTGCGTAAGGCTGACGGCTGTCAGAGCTCCTTAGGTGGTTCATAGCTCAGACAACCAGGCAGCCCCGACAGCGCTGAGAAGGGCGGTGTTGAGAGGCTGGCCGTAGCCGGGGCAGATTGGCTGAGTTCCCGGTCAGGCTACTGCTCACAAACCCACAAAAGTTTGGGTCCAAAGTTTGAGTCCCTACACCTCCATCCAATTGGCTGCCTCCCACGAGTTTTTAACCTCGGTCCCACATGAGTCTGGCTGAGAGTGTGGACAGCACACAGAGTCCAGCAGCTCCTTCAGGAATGGGTTCAAGACAGAAGGTCTTCAGGGACCCCTGGAAGGCAGCTGTCACCGTGCTGACACCATGAACCCTGGTCTCTTCTGCTCTCCCCACACCCCAAACCTGTGTCATTCCTGCCTCCGTGCCCTCATCCTTGCCCTCCCCTCTGCTTGGGGCGTCTGCCCCGCTTTCAGGGGTGTGGTTACCCTGGGTAATGTGCAGCTCGGCTGGGCTGCACCACACTTCCCAGCATCCCTCCCCTGGCGTTCCCGGTCGGGGCCCCCGGATGGGGGATCGGGAGGCGGAGGTGATGCAACAGCCACCTCGTGGCTCGCACACCTTGTGGCTTAGCTGCTGCCTGTCTTGTTGGTGGTCTGTCCTGCCACAGCTCCACCAGCCCCTGGAACCTTCTTAAAGCTTCCCTTTACCGAAAGGACTGCTCTCACTGCCTGGATCCACTCTTTTCACCCAGTGCTTCTTTACTGGTGAACATTTGCTGCAAGCATGTTTGCCCCGTAACTAATTGGCGAGGAGGCAAGTTTGCTGTGAAAGATAAAATAACTAGTTGCAGTTTGGGGTTTGACTGTTTGGTTTCAACTGGTTGGGATGCGTTAGCACTCTGTCTAGTTGGCGACGTGACTGATGGCTTTATCCAGCTAACAGATGAAGAGGATATGCCCCGATCACTGAGTTGGTTTCTTATTTTGAAACACACCATATTGGAGGAGAAGGAGGCTGAGGGCCTCGAGGTGGAGGCTTGAAACCCCCATTTCCCATAGAACTTTGGAATGTCTGTCAACCGACATGAGACAACGTGCCAAGAACACACAGCAGGGCAGAGGCGGTCACGACGCAGTCCCAAGCTCCGTTACAAACATGCCGCCTAGTATTTGGAAACTGATGCCTCTCCGAACGAAGGAAGAAATTTCAGCAAAAGAAAAAAAAAGTGTAAATACCAAGCAAACAGGATGAATCAATAAGCAAAAAAAAAAAAAAAAAAGTCTAAAATCCTATGAACTATGAACAGAAGCCTTGTAAGACAAACGCGTAGGTACAACCCACAAAATAAGATCGGCTGTTCATGCAGTATCGCCTTGAATCCACGCACAGTTAAGATGCATTCAAATATTTTATATTTTGCAGCAAAGTCTTTTTAATTTTGCTATTCATTTCTCATATTTCATTCTGTCCTTTTTAACGTCCTTCTTTAATTTCATCTTTCGTTATGTTATCTTTTACGGCAGAATTGCCTTACAGCCCATTATTTACCTGGTGCAAATGTTTGTGGCCAAGATGCTGATGGGGAAAGCACCCAGAACACTCGCCGAGCACCCCAGGAGTTCCCCTCCCCCAGCAACCCCTTACTTCTCATTGCTCTGACTCTCTCACCTCCCAGTCCCCAAGGGTTGGGTCTGGCAGATCCGGCTTGGACCCATCTCCCTTGCCTCCCCACTTGTTTCTCCAGCGTATTCTAGACCGACCCTGTGCCAAACACAGAGTAGGCACTCAGTAAAACACAGAGGCCAGACTGTCCCCCGCTCAGGGGCCAGTCTGCCTTGCGGTCGGTGTGAGGACTTAGGAGCAGCCACTGGGTGGGGATTGGAGGCACTGCCAGGTGCGCTGCTGTTAGATCCTGCTTGCCCAGTGTCCAGGGGTGACCTGGGGGTGCTCACTGGCTCCCCTTTCCATAAAATTCTGGGCTTCCCCACCACGATCAGTTCTGTTGCTGTGTCTGCTGGGGAGGTCAGTTCTGAAGTTCATGCTGGAAGCTTTTGTGTGAATCTCTGACAGTGGACACATCTGTTCCCTAATCAAAACACAGGCAGATTTCTCATGCTGGGCCCTAATTTGCTGAACTCATGCATAATTGAGACAGATTATCTCCATTTTCCAGCCAGACAATTTGTCACTTACTCTTACGGGGGTGATGCTGGGTTGGCTCAGGGCGTTGTGGAGGGAAGCCACCACCCAAGCCCTGTGTGGGAGGACTGGGCAGACTCCATCCTGCCCCTAACAGGATCTAACGCATGGAGAGGCCAAATGGGCACCTTATGCAGGAAGGAAGGGGAAATCCTTGTCTCCAGCAGATGTGTGTGCCAGGGAGGAGGGGCTGGGCGGTGGGGTGGACTGCCCAGTGGGCAGACCCAAGAAAAGAATTTTTCGGCTGAGTCTTCAAGGAAAGCCTGAATCTATCCAAGAGCCAAAAATATCCTAAAGCCTTTAAGCTCCAAACTGGAAGCAGCCAGAACCAAAGTGACTCTGGTTCTGGAGCAGTTGCTGAGCTAGAAACACAATAAGCCTTGGGCTGGGAGCCAGGATGGGTACAGAGGACCAGAAGCAGGGTGTGGGGTGTCCCACTTTACATATTTGCAACAAAAACAGAACGAAACTTGACTAAGGGGGCCCTGTGATCATCAAGAACATCTGTAAAGAGCACCCCTGTGCCCGCCTGGTATCTCTGGGTACCAGAGTTGGACCTGCACACTCATTTTAGGGACATGTGCCTAGAGGGAAGTGCACCTGTCAGTCAAGGCAAAGGGAGGCTCTGTGGGAGAGGAGGGAAGAGCCATATGGGAGTCAGGGATCTGGTCTGTCCCTCCCCTACTGGGTGGCCACAGCAAACCCTGTCCTTCTCAGGCCTCGGACTCCCAGTGGCCCAAGGAAGGGACTGGATTAGGTGGCCTCTGAGGGCACTTCCAGCTGTGACATGGACAGACATTCCTGGAGGCCCCACTGTGTGCCCAGTGTTCCTTCTTCATCATTCCTCAGTCCTCCCAGGAGGGAGGCTGTACCATACTCCACAGACCACGCCGCTGATGCTAACACGGCTGAGTAACGCATCCAAGGTGAGAAAGTGGCAGAGCCAGTGGCTCCACTACTGGCAGATGGCAGGGGGCGTCTCAGACCCCCACCCACCCCTGTGTGTGTGTTGTTTCCCATCTGATCCTGTAGGCTGGGGAAGGCAGGGGGCAGCCCATGAAGCTCGCTGGGCTGATTCTGTTTCAAATTCAGACAAAGCTTTGGGCCACCACCGAGACTTTCAATAGGGAAAGGGAGGTCAGTCTATTTAATTAGCACCCCACCCGGCCCAGTCCCTGGAATCTTTCCTCCAGCCATCGCTGCCACCTAAGAGGGAGCATCTGAGACCCTGAGAGCAAACCCGGGTTGCCCCATCACAAACCTTCAAGAAATTCATTTGCTACACTTATCACTACGTCAATAAAAAAGCTGTTCAACATAATTTCCCCAGAGGATGGAGGGAAGAAAAAGCATGAGTTGGAATCTCTGATGACCTCCTGTCATCCTGCCTGGGATGGCAGATAATAGAGAGTGGTGAAGGGGACTGGCCGGGGAGAAGGGGGAGTAACGTTTGGATGAAGATTGCCTTTCAAATGTGTCATCATGCAACGGACTCAAAAAAGAGAAAGAAAAAAAAAAAAACCAGAAAAGACAAGGCTAACTGTGCTTCTTCCCCCAGCCTGGTTCCCACCCACCTCTGGCCAAGTTGCAGCCTCTGATATGATGAGAACCCATGGTTGAGTCGCCCCCTTGGTTTGTGCCTCTGCCTCCGCTTTCGGAGAGCTGACTAATTGGCCAGACACCAGTGGCTCATCATGAAGGTCTTAATTAAGGAAGAAACTGCTGCTCTGTGAGTTCCTTGGGGATCGATAGCCCTGAGGAAGTCTCTTTCTCCCGCTGCTCCGGGGATGGTGAGGAAAGAGGACAGAGGCAGGTTCCCAATCACTGTGATTAAAATATTGGAGGTGGTGAGAGAGGAGCACACAGCAGGGAGACTCTGCCAACCGGGCACCACGCAGGAGGAAAGAACAGTCGCGAGAGAGTCTGGTTCTAGGCTCTACAGCTGAGTCCCACTGGCCTGGGGCTCCCCACGAGGAAGTAGACAGGCAGGGCATCTGGGGATTGGGCTGAACTGTTAAGATTTGGTTTAAAGAAGATGGTAAAAAAGTATAGCAGTTGCTTGCAACCCTGACTGCCCAGTAAAATAATCTGGAAAGCTTTGAAGATAGTAATGGTCAACCCCATCCAAGTCCAGTCAAATCAGAATCTCTAAGCTGTGACACCCAAATGCTGATGCATTTGAAAAGCTCCCCAGAACTCTAATCCAAAAAGATACAGGCACCCTGATGCTCACAGCAGCACTATTTACAATAACCAAGACATGGAAACAACCTAAATGTCCATTGACAGATGACTAAGTAAAGAAGTTGTGGTACATTTATATAATGGAATACTACTCAGCCATAAAAAATAATAAAATAATGCCATTTGCAGCAATATGGATGGACCGGGAGATCGTCATTCTAAGTGAGTGAAGTAAGACAGAAAGGGAAAGAAAAATACCATATGATATCACTCATATGTGGAGTCTAAAAAAAGAAAAAAAGAAGACACTAACGAACTCATCTACAAAACAGAAACAGACTCACAGACAGTAAACAAACTTATGGTTACTGGGAGGGAAAGGAGGTGGGAAGGGATAAATTGGGATTCGAGATTTGCAAATACCAACTACCATATATAAAATAGACAAACAACAAGTTCACACTGTGCAGCACAGGGAACTATACTCAATATCTTGTTGTAACCTATAATGGAGAAGAATATGAAAACGAATGCATGTATGTGTATGTATGACTGAAACATTATGCTGTACACCAGAAATTGACACATTGTAAACGGACTATACTTCAATTTAAAAAGTAATAAAAAGAAAAAAAAAAAGGAAAGCTCCCCAGTTAATTCTGTGGTGCATCTGGGGCTGAGCCACTGGTCCCAAGGGGGCTGTGGATGCCTTTTCTTCCCCAAGTGTGCTTCCCAGACCGACAGCAGCTATTGGCATCATCTGGGAGATTGTCAGAATCTCAGACCCCACCCCAGACCTCCTGAAGTGGAACTTGCAAGATCCCCGGGTCATTCTGATGCACATCAAAGCCTGGGAAGCAATGGTTTAGACCACAGACTATGCTGGGTTCTCTTCTGACACCAGCATCCAGGGAAGGTACTTAACTCTGACTCTTTGACTCCACGTCAAACGAGAATAGTGACACCTCTCTGGCAGGGCTATCAGGAGAAGGAGATGGTGTCGTGTCTGCAAAGCACGAACATGGTGCCCAGCACACGGTAACTTCTCGCAAGATGCCGGTTGCTTTCCCCTTTAAATGAGGGTTGAGTGAAACGCATCATGCAAGGCATTTAGAAGGGTGCTCGCATGCAGTGGGTGCTTAATAGATGCGAGCTGTTGTTATTTCCTCAAGGACGCCCTAGGCAGACAGAGGAGGCCTTTGTGTTTTCCTGGCTCTCTATCCATCCGTTTCTTCTAGCCTTCAGAGTGTTGTATTTTAATCAGCTATTTTTATAAATCCCTCCACCCGACTGGATCCTATGTATCTACAACGTTTTGTTCATGTCCCTGAGCCTAGTACAAAATAGGTCCAGGAAATATGTATTAAATAAATGTGAAGGACATAAAGGGTTCCCTAGCTGGGGAACAGAGAGGCTGGGAGGTCAGTGAGTCTGGGGGTTCTGAGACCCTAGACCTACAGTTTCTTGGCTCTTGGGACAAATCTGACTCTTCAGAAGGAAGAAGTGGTCCTTTTGGTCCATGAGTGGAAAGCAGCTAACAAACTGTCATAGAGTATTCTGTGTGTTGGATCAATTGCAACACACATCACTAAGGGCTTTGCAGATATAACCAGGCTGTGAGCTTCTAGAAAAATAAAATCAGCTTTGGGATCAATTTCAGACTTCATTCCCAGCATGCTCTGATTGCAAAACAAAATAAGGGTCAGTCCCCTTCTGTGGTCAGACCCCGTGGCAGGTGAGGGGATGGCCTGGCAGACGGCGGTGATGCCTTCCTAACGTGGCCACCTTGGAGCTGCCCACAGACAGTGCCAGGCCTCTTAACGAAACCCCTTAATTGGCGTGAACACAGGTCAGGGAACAGGTCACCTTTGCTCTGGGCAGGGGCTCGGACGGGAGCGTGAGGTCTCTGATCACACACTCAGTGTTCTTCTCAAGAAGACTGTTGCTACCAGGGCCAGCAAGAGAGGGTGGGGATGAAAATACTGAGAAATAGCTGACGGTCCTCCCTAGGGAGTGGGAGATGGGCCAGTATCCCCAGGACACCAGGACCAACCTAGCAGGTAGCAAGGGGTTGGAGAGCACCTCTCACAGCTTTCCAAACGTCAGTCATGTTTGTTAATTTATGCATTCATTCATCCAACAAATGTTTTTAGGGTCCCTACTCTGTGGTAGGTATGGGGCAGGCTTTTTTTATGTTGCTCCATTTTATTTTATTTTATTTTATTTTATTTTATTTTATTTTATTTTATTTTATTTTATTTTATTTGACAAGAACTCTCTGAGGCAAGTCGTATCATCCCAATTTCCCCTATACATAAACAAAGGCTTAAAGAAACTAAGTAACTTAGCCCAGAATCACACAGCAAGAACCTGACAGTATTTGAACTTCCGACTGTCTGCATTGAGCTTTGATCAGTAGAAGAAGCTGGTAGTTATGGCCTCCTGGCCCTTTAAGGCAAACACTGCGGAACAGCCTAGGACATGGGTGACAGAACATCCCAGCAGGACCAGGTGTCACTGAGAAGCAGGAGGCTCTGCTTCGGGGATCACTGGGGGTTTCCAAGGTGGGTAAGGGGCACTGGGTCGGGTACACCAGATCTGAGCTACCCTTTCTGTGCCCACACCCTATCTCACGCAGACAGACCCCCTGGCAGAAAAAGCAATGGGGAGTCAAACACGTGGCTCCTAGTCCTCTCTGCCTCTGGAGGGAGAGGTGACCTTGCAAAGGCCCTCAGTCCTCGCCATCTGGGGTTAGGGCCAGATGGCTGCCTGGGTCTCTGAGAATTAAGTTGGCCTGATTCCTTGAGCTGTGGGGTTGGTGTGTCCCGGGAGTTAAAGATTTCCCCTCTGCATTTCCATAGTGAGCACACACGACCACACACCTCCAATCTGACCACGGTGGCCGAGGGCTTGTCACTGAGGGAGGTCCATTCCTCCATCCTCTACTTTCTCTCCAGGACCAGCTTCTTCTTCTATGACCTGCGGATGCTGGTAACCCCTCTCAAGTTTCTAATAGTGGGGTGCTGGAGGTGGCGGTGCTTTCCCCTGACTGTTCCACAAACAGGAACCATCACATGGTACGACCAGCCCTTTGCCCCTCCCTTCAGCCTCACCCTCTGTGTTCCAGGAGGGAGCAGGAGCCAGCCTGGGGGAAGAAAGGTACTCCTGTGAAAGGGGTGCCCAAGAGGGGCATGCGAGGAAGGGGTTGCGGGATCACACAGGACACTGTCAGGTCCTATCCTATCTGTCCCTTCTTGCTCTGGGGATGTGGGTCTGTGCCCATCACTGGGACCTAGGGAGGGAAGCCAGAGCCACATCCATCCTATTCATCCCGGTATGAGGGGATGAGGCCATGTCCACCATGCTGGGATGTCCACAGCTTCCCTCCAGCAAGCGTGTGATGCCTAACCAAGGCCATTCATTCAGTTCATTTCTGAAGGCGTCTACTATGTGTCAGGCCCTGTGCCAGGCTCTGGGAATGCAGCAAAGAGAACGATCCACATGGTCCCCGCTCTCAGACCTTGCAATCGTGTGCTCAAAAGCGGCAGTAAGTGAATAATGGCACAGACTATCATAAGATCCAAACTGCAGGAAGTGCCGTGAACGCATTCACGTGCTAGTTCCTGACCTCCCCTCTCCCTCCAGGACTGAGTCTGATTAAAAGTGAGACAGCGATGGATGGACCGGTGGAGGATGTTGGAGGTGAAATTCAATCCTGAATCTCCTTTCACTCTCTGGCTCTTGGGAGAGCGGAGCAAATGAATAGGAAAGGTAAAGGGAAAAAGAGGCTATAAAAAGGCAGCTTGAAGCCTGAAGGCTGCACGTGCAAGAGATGGGAAACCACATCCTGTAACTTCCATCTCTTCTATGTCACCGATGTCAGTCCTCTCTGCTCTGTCTCAGTTCAGACTCCCATCACCTTTGCCCTGGATGATCACGGTACCTCCCTGCCTTGTCTTGCCTCCCACCCACCACGATGCAGCCTCCGCAGAGGTCAGGAGAGAACCTCTCTCAGCCTAGAGCAGAATTTCTCAGCCTTGGCGCTAGTGGCATTTTGCGCTGGGTGACTGTTGTTTTGAGTTGTCCTGAGCATTGCCCAGACATTGGACGTTTAGCAGCATCCCTGTTAGCAGTGACAACCAAAAATGTGTCCAAGGGTCGCCAAACGTCTCCTGGGAGGCAAGATCACCCCTGGTGGCTGGAGACAGTATGTCCTTGAACTTGACATTCAAGGTTTTCATCTATTCCTCTGTCCTTCCTCTCACATTCTATTATACCACCACCATCAAGTACATGAGATTTCCCGACAGGGCCCTACCCCTTCCTCTGGGCCTTTGGCCATGCCATTCTCTCTGCGTGGGCTGTCCTTCTCCCTTCCGTGTCTGTTAGAGAAAGATCTACTTAGGTCACAAGATTCAGATCAAAAGCCACTTCTGAGAAGCTTCTCCAGATGTTTGGATTCCTCATCTGCCAAATAAGGATCAAAAATCTTCCCCATGAATTGCACAGAATCACAAAATATCAAGGCTAGAGGAGACCTGGGGAATCCCCGCTGTCTTCTTTCAGGGAGGCAGGTGGAGGTGCAGACAAGTGGAGTGTCTTGCTGGAAATCACACAGCCCACTGAAGACGAAGCTGGGCCAGAACCCTGGGGTCTAAATTTCTAGGTCCATGGTCTAACCCTGCATGCCAGCTTTTGCACAAAGAAGACATTCTCTAACCAACAGGAAAGTTAGTTCTGTAGCCAGGAGCACACAATCCTCTCTGCACCTCAATTCTCCTCTCTGTAAAACAAGAGGCTCAGCCATTCTAGGCAGCTCTGTGCCATTCTGAGTCCATTTTTCTTTTTGAGAAAAGAATGTCATCCAAATATAAAGTGCTCCCATTATCACTACTTCCCCAACCCATCCCCCTATGTTGAAATTGAACCCCAGAGCTGACTCCCGCGAAGGTTAACACAACGGATTTGCTACTCATCATAACAAGGCTTCCCGTCATGCCTTCCCATCACTCCCCGGCATCATTCTTCAAATTCAAACGCGGACCAGAAATGACAAATGATTCTTGTAATGCGCTCTTTGACACAAATCATTTCTGATTGCCCGGGACCCTGGACAACCTTGAGCGTGTACAATCAAGACAAGAGGGAGAAGTCTTGGAAAATGAACAGCTTCCACTTCGCGCCGACGAGAACCCTCTGCTCATGAGGCGGCAGCAGTCTGTGCTGATTACCAAATGGATCATTTTCAACACGAGGCACATCTGTTGGGGATCAGTCGGTGTACTGATGCGCCTCATCTCACTACCTCCTAAGTAGCCTTCAAAGTGCCTCCTGATGCTGCTAAGGAGACCGACATGCACACGTAAGGGTGCCCAGTTTGTGAAGCACTTTGCATGCGATGTCTTCCTTCATCCTCCCAATGAGCTTGGGTATTTATTGTTATCTCCCGTCTACAAAGGAGAGAAGGGAGCCTTAGGGAGTTCCAACAACTTTGCTAAAAGACCCAATATGTTGCTGTTCGATCTAGGACCAGAATTCAGGTTCTATGGCTCCTAAGCCAGTGCTGTGCATCAAGGGGCATGTCTAGGGAGTAAAGTTCTTTCTAAGTGCTTTTATTATTTGGCCTCAGTCCCTGTGGGTTGCAGATCAAAGCCTGGGATTGAGGGTGGGGGTGTATATAAATATGAGTTAGGCTTGTCTGGAAAATAAGGGGATGGGACTGGGTGATCATAAATATTCCTCCTGGTTCCAGTGTGGCAGAAAGCAGATCAAGTGTTTTACAAGCATGATTTCCTTTCAGCTGTGCAGGACCCCCAGGAGATAAGTACTAGGACTGAGGAAACCGTGACTCAGGGTAGTTAAGTAACTTGTCCCAGGGAGAGCCAGGATCGGGGACAGAGGCAGAGATGACTGTCCACCAGGGCTCTGTGCTCCCTTCCAAATTGTGAACCTGTTGTTGGGAAGTGGTTCCCTGGCCAAGAGTTACACTTCTCAGCTCTCCTGTGACAGATGAGGCCATGTGGACTAGTGAGTTCTTAGCAAAGGATATGATGGAAATAAAGATGACACTTCTTGGTAGAAGTGGTTACGAAGCTGGTACACCTTCTCCTCTCTCTCCTCCTGCCAGTGGACACTGATCTCTAGACCAGCCTCTGAAGCTATGGGTGGTACATGGCAGAATGTCTGTCAGCCTGGATCCCTGAATGACTGTATGGATCAGAGTTCCCATCTCCAGTCCAGCCTCCATACACACTTCTGATTGCACTTCATGTAAAAGAGACGTAAACTTAAATGGGATTTAGTCATGGAGGTTTCAGGAGTTATTTGTTATAGCAACTAGAATTACCCTGACTACTGCAGAGACAGAAAAAGAGTCTTGTCTCAGATGTGCCTGATTATCACTGTTACATCACAGAGTGGTCCCAGGATTATTTACATGTATGCAGAGTGTAGAAAATTTTCTCCTGTTCCCAAGCCCAGGAGCAGAAACATGGTGAAATCCTTTCCCCTTGCTAAGCCTGGAGTGCCTATTGGAGTGGCATTATGGCATTCATGGTTCCAAGATCCACTTAATCTTCCCATCTCAATAAAGGGCACTGCCAGGTATTCGAGGGCTCGGCAGTCGGCTTGGGTCTACCTTACCAATATAACTGGTGGTGTGCTGGAGCTGGCGGTATCAGCTTCTGAGAGCTGGTTGTCAAGTTATCAGGAGTGTTGTGAGCTGCTTGAACATCATGTTGATAGCTTGAGGCAGCTCATGGTGGGAAGTATTTACCCCACGGGAATTGGTCAATGCTACAAACCAGGATTTCCCCCTTCCAGAGAGCCCATTGTTAAACAGGAGACAGGGCCTGGCAGGAGAGCTGGGGGAGCTGACTATGGCCAAGGAGCGTGGAGCAAGGGGGAGCCAAGGGAAGAATCCAAACAGAACAGAGAATTCTAAAGGGCACCCAGAGGAAGAGTGAAAACTGGGTGTCAGGTCAACATGTTAATCAAGGGCCAGAGCAAGTGGAACCAGGAAGGGCAACTGGAACAGAATCTGGATAGACTTCTCTAAGGCCCCTTTGTTAGGGCATCAGAGAGGACCAGTTCCGGTCCATAGCTTTCTAGCTGTGTGACACTGGGGAGGTTACTAAACCTCTCTGAACCTTGCTTTCTTCTGTAGAAAAGGTTTAATGCTATCTTCCCATGGCCAGGAATAGATGTATGATGCTTGGCATGAAACAAATGTTCAAAAAATGCCCAGCAACAGCTAATTTGCAAACCCTTTCCTGATTTTCTGCACATGAATGACTACTCCTTTTATTGTCTATATTCTTTACTTGGACCCTAGAAAACCAGGAACTGAAGGGCATGGAAACTAGAAAGGACCTAGGGAGGAAAACTCAGGATTGCACGACCCAGTAGGCATAGTTGGGATGACTGATGGGACAGGGTTAGGACGGATCAAACTCTCCATGAGACATGGCCAACCAGAGGACCTGGGGAGGCTCAGGTAGATGGATAAACCAGAGCCACGGAATCCATGCCTCATCGTGAATATTTGTTAGAAACTGAAATGACAAACCGTTCTATCAGTAAATTGCTTTTCAGCTTACAGAGCCCATTCAGACCCTGGTTTCTACTCACTCCACCCAACAAACAAACCTCTGGGGTTGGCACAGAAGAGAATACTGTTCCCATCTGCAGATGAGAAGACTGAGGCACAGAGGAAATGACCACCTCTGATGAGCCATGTGTCCTTAAGCTAGAGTCTGAGCGGAGGTGTCTATTGCTTACTGTATAATACAGCCCTGTCACCTGAAGGTGGAGCCTGCCATGCCCCCAAAGTAGATATTTTCTGATTCACAGAGTCCTTCTCAGATACCCAGCAGGTGCCTTGAATTTTAATAGGCCCTGGATAATTCCTGTTTGCAAAGAGGTCAGGTTACTCAGTGGACAGACAGATGGAGAGGCCTTCTGGACTTTCCCTGGAGCCAGGTGAGGCTGCTCCTGCCATTGGCTCCTGTTTTCCTTGCCCTAGAATGGCCCCAATGCCTTCCTCCTGAGCCCCCTTCAGGGATCTCTGGCTGGATTCCTAGTGGGGGCAGAAGGGCTGGAAACTAGCAGGGCAGCTCCAAATGCAAACATCTTATGGCCCAAATACAAATTCTTCTTTTTTGTTTGCCAAGAAGACACACAGGCAACTTTAATAGGCAGAGCCTTGCTGAAGTGCAACCTTGAGGGTCCCTGTATATCCAATACGGTCTGTTAGGACACAAATAATACAAATCCAGGCCCTGTGCCTACGGCTTGATGGCTTGCAAAGTACATTTGCAATCACCCTCAGACATGATTCTCATAGGAAGCCAGGCTAGGCACCCTTGATGAGAATGGGTACTTGCTGAGTGCTGACCCCGTCCTGGGGGCGTTCACCGCCCAGACGGGGAGACAGAACATACCAGGGAATTACACGAGGGAGCAGGAGACCTGTGCGGTGCCATGGGGATGTGTGGCAAGGGACTTCACTTAAGGAGGTGATGTCCAGGCTAGGGGAGAGTTAGCCAGGTCAAGGGGGGGCAGGCAAAGAAGAGACACCCAGGCAGAGAGAACAGCATGTGAAAGGTCCTGGGAGTGAAAGAATTCAGGTCTTGCTTTAGTTTCCTGGGGCCACCATAACCAAGGACCACTGGCTGGGTGTTTCATAGTTCTGGAGGCTGGAAGTCCAAAATCGAAAGTGTCAGCAGGGTTGGTCCCTCCTGAGGGCTCTAAGGGAGCCTCTGTTCCAGGCCTCCCCCCTAGTTCCTGGTAGCTTCGGGCATCCCTCGACTTGGAGACAGCATTCCTCCCGTGTCTTTATGGCCTCTTGCCCCTGTATGTGTCTGTCCCTCTGTCCATAGTTCCTAATCCTTCTTATAAGGATACAGTCCTATTGGATCTGGACCCACCTCAACGACGTCATCCTAATTGGAGAATCTGCAAAGACTCAATTTCCAAATAAGGTCATATTCATAGGGACTGGGGGTGAGGAGTTCTACATCTCTTGGTAGGGGGACTGAGGGGCGGGGAGCATCATTTAACACATAACGGCACTGCTCAAAGGGCTGAAGGTGGTGTAGCAATTGAAGAGGAGAGCGGCAGTTGGGGGTGAGGCTGGCTGTGCCTACCGGGGCTTTTTTAGGGAAGACTCACAAATCATGGTGAAGACTTTGGCACTGATCATAGAGGAAAAGGGAAATTCATCTGTGCTGCCTTCACTTTAGGTTCTCAGGGCCTGACACAGCTCCCTGAGAGCCCTTTCCTGGATGGGTGGGTGTAAGTTTCATCACCTAATGTGCAGGGACCTAATCTTATTCACCGGGACCGCCAGAACAGTGCTCAGGATGTGCTGAAAGATGCTCATTAACTGAACAGTTTTAGTTTAGGTCTGGTACCCACTGAGTGCAGCATGGCACCCCCATGTCTATGTGCTCTTCTTACCTTTTACATCATTGTTGCAGTAATACCCAACCCCTTTTGTACATCTTGACGCCTGTTCTTGATTTCTTAGGTTGAAATTTGTATTTCATTCCCTTACAACTGGAATCCTTCATCATGTTCTCCTAGACTCCTGTGCCTTATCACCTGTGGCTTGCAAAAGTGATCTGATGGAGTGTTTTGTTATTTGTCTCAGAAAAGGAAATCGACAAATTATGTGTGTCTCTAATGTAGAGGGAAATTAACAATCGGGTTGCCAACTTGAGGTTGACAAGTTAACATTTAAAGTGGGGTTTATTTAACCCTAGCACTGTTAGAGGTTGTAAGTTTAATGATCTACTTCTGGGATTTAAGATTTAAAAGATTTTCCTGTGTTCTCTCTCTTTCCCTTTAAAAAAAAAAATTGACTCCTACAGGCTTACTCAGAGAAGCAAGATTTGCTAGCCCTGACCCAATCTTTGCATTTTCTGAAGGAAGAGGGAACAGGAGTCCCAGAACGCCTCCCCAAAACAGAGCAATTGAATGGTTGACAAATCAGTGGAAGTGTGAAAAGAAAGTGCAACTTGCTACATATTGCAGCATCCAAACCGTAAAGGAGCACCTGTGATGGCTAAGGAGTCTCCCATTTTACAGATGGGGTGAGAGAGGCTCAGGGAAGAATAGAGACTCACCTGAGCTGAGCCAGCAGGTAACAACAGGCCAGGAAGAGAGATGCTCAGTGCAAACTTGGGCCACTGCTGCAAAGTGCATCATTGCCAGCAGTCAAGTGAGGACAGTCCTGCCAGGACTTTATCTTTCTCAGGGCTTCAGAGCTTACTGGCCCCCTGAGAAGCATCATGGAGAAGGGCAAGCAGCCTTACAGAATTGCCCAGGACTGCTTTCAAGGAGGAAGAAAGAAATACACAGCACAACCTGGACCCTGGACCTCTAGGCATTTACCTACCCCAGCGCCTCTAATGCAAGTGCTCCCTCCCCCAGGAGCCCTTTCTCCAGCACATCACATCACAGGTGCTCCACGTCCAGGGACTGATCCCCAGGACGTTCTGCCCCTGCCCTGGGTCTCCAGGTCCTTTACCTGGGCTAGTGGATGGTTAAGATCCATTGAACCAGGACTTTAGGGTTTGAATCCAGGGTCTGCCCCTAACTAGCTGTGACCTTGAACAAGCCCCCTTCTCTCTCTGAGTCTGTTTCCTCATCAGCTTCATGGGAATAATCCTAGTTTCCAACTCATAGAGTTCATGCAAGAACGCAAAATGCTAACACAATCCTTGTTATATGCAAAACAGCTGATTCATTTCGCTGTGTGTGTGATTCAAATATTAGTGGGAAGCAAAAGTCATCTGAAATCAATCTTCCAAGTGTGTGTCAGGGACCGTGCTCAGCCTCCCAGGCATCTCTGGGCCCCTGTTTAAAATAACTTTCTCCCAGCCCTCTCTCCCTTTCTGTAAAGTTTCTTGAAGTGAGATGGATAGTGTGAGCAGTGGCCATGAAGGCTTGAATGCACAGACTGTAAATGGCTCAGGCTGTGTCTCCCTGGAGCCCAGATTTCAGCATTGTTTTGATCAGAATGATGGTTTCAACCACAAGCAATTGATTGGCCTATACAATTCTGTCATCCCAACAACCGATTAATCCCTCAGGAATGGCACTGCCTGTGGTCCCTGCTAGCATGGGTGCTATATCATTGAGCAGTCACTCCTTAAGTTCTCCAAATACTTTACATATATTATCTTACTTAGTTCCCTTTGCAAAGCTTTAGGCAGTAGGCCTCTGAATATGGGGAAGCTGAGGTCAGTTCAGAGAGGTTAAGTAAGCTGTCCAGGACACACAGCTAGTAAGAGGAAGACCTGAGATTTGAACTCAAGTGGTTTTCCATCTTTCAGCCACATTAAAAAAAAAAGAAACCAAACAAACAGGTTTACTGAGGCATAGAGTTTATGCTTTTGAGGCAAACAATTCAAGGAGTTTTGACAACTGTATACAGTTGTATAAGCACCATATAATTAAGCTACAGACTGTTCACTAACCCCAGAAGTTCCCTCTTGGCCCTTTGCAAGCAATCTGCTCCTTCCAACCCCAGTCCCTGGGAACCACTGATTTGTTTTCTGTGCCTGTAGTTTTGCCTTTTCTGGAGTGACATATAAATGGATTTACGCTGTCTGTAGTCTTTTGTATCTGACTTCTTTCATTTATCATAATACTTGTGAAATGTCTTCCTGTTGTCACGTGTCATTAGTCTATCCCTTTTTATTGCCAAATAGCAGTCCATTGTGTGAATATACCACAGTTTGCTTATCCACTCACCATCTGATGGCCACTTGGATTACTTCCACTTTGCGGCCCTTATGAATATAGCTGTTATAAACACTCGTGAGTAAGTCTTGCAGGAACGTACATTCATCGTATTTCTCATGGGTAAATCCCCACGAGTGGAAATTCCTGAGTCTCATGTTAAGTGGATGTTTAACTTTAGGAGAACACGTCAAACCATCTTCCAGTCTTTCTGCATCTTTTTGAATTCCCACTAGCAGTGCATGAATAATTTTTTCAGTGACATTGAAACATTCTAGGCTCAACATCCACCTCGTTCTGAGCTGGGAGGATTGAGAATGACGAATGCCACCTTTCATCCAATCCAAGACGCCATCTATTTTAAGACGCACCATTATTTTATGTACCAATAAGAAAAAAAAAGTCCAACCAACTATGACACAATGCTTTCCTATCACTTAGAAAAAAAATGTTTTATACTTTTAAAGTAGCCTGTAGGTCACTCCTATACATACATAAAATGGAAAATAAAATTGAAAAAAAATGGTTAGGGCATTCCTAGAATGTATTCATCTTTAGCATCTTATGAACCTTTTTTTGACTCTGGGTCTTTAATGTCCACGTGTCTCTACATGGACCATAGCTGCCACCCAGCTATCGATGATGCAGACATTTTCCTGTTCTGTTCTTGTTTCCAGGATTTCCTTTCAAGCAAACCTCGATGCTGTGAACATTCTTATTTGACTACACTCATATTTTACCCCCACCTAACCCCGTTGAATTATGTACCATCAGAAGTGAAGCAGTTTCTACTCAACTCCAATGAAAATATTTTTGGCCAATGGATGTTCAGGGTCTTAAAGGTTGCCCGACTCAATGGGTAAGTCAGTCATGTTAGCCTCTGTTGATTTACGTTTCATTCATTTCTTTAAGACAATGTGACAATATTTCCTGCCCTCCGCAGCTATTATTCTACATGGCGAGCAATATGCAGAACCCCCAACTGGACTTCTGACACTATTAACAGCTGTGGCATCAAGTCCACACATGTGTGAGCTACGATGATTTTCTCACGACTTACTGCCGGCCAGTGATTGAAAGGTGCCTTCACTTGGAGACAGCCTGATTTGGGGATGTTAAAACTGAAAAAAATTGTGCCTCTTAGAACTGATCAAATACAGCGTATTTTCCCCAAAGCTTGGGTTTCTGCTGTGCTCTATATTTTGCTGTCCCCCCAAATCCCTGTCACAGACCACAGAAACATCTGCTTCATCTTGACACCTCCTTTCTCCCTAACCACATCCAATCACCATGATTCTCCTCTTTCTTACCTGCTTGTATCACTCATCCAATGCCTTATTCTTTCTTAAGCTATTGTAAACACCTCCTCAATTATGTTTGCCTTCTAGCAATTTCTTTGCCTTCAGTCAATCCTATGCATTACCCCTAGAACGATCTTTCTACCACACAAATCTGAATGTGTAGTTCTCCTTCTCAAAACTCTTTCCCGGGTCCCCATTATTTGAAGAATAAAGTAGAAATGCTTTAGCCTGACATTCAATTTCTCCTGCATTCTGGGCTCTGGTCTGTCATCCCAGGTTTATTCCGCACCACAGCCCGCTCCGGGCACAGCCGATAATTTGGAGTTTTCCCCACATGCCTTGATCTTTTCCCCTCTGGGATCCTACTAATGTTTTGTCTAGAAAATCCTTCTCTTCTTCACTCCTATTGAAGGCCATTCACAGATGTGAAGCAGAATGCTCATTTGGTCACATCAGCATCATGCATTTAAGGGTCAAGTTCTCACTGCTTTCTCAGTTGCCCACAGTGAGTTAAATGTGCATATACACACACCTATCCAATGTCTGTATGTATATACTTGTGCACACAGAAATAGATCACATTACACACGTACACACATTCACCCTGTCCATTCTTAATTGCTACAACCTTTAAGGATTTTTTTTTATTTTTGCTCTTTGATTAGAATCCTTCCTTTAGGTTTCCTCAGCACCAGCCTGTACTTTCTTTTATTTTTTTAATTTTTTTTTGGTGGGGGAGGGAGGTAATTAAGTTTATTTGTTTGTTTAATGGAGGTACTGGGGATTGAACCCAGGACCTTGTGCATGCTAAGCACACACTCTACAGCCGAGCTATACCCTCACCAATATTTTATTTATTTTGTTTGTTGGGGGGGTTGGTTTGTTTTGGGGGTTTTTTGGGGGGAGGTAAGTAATTTTATTTTTTAGTTAGCTATTTAAGTGGAGGTACTGGGGACTAAACCCAGAACCTCGTGCATGCTAAGCATTCACTCTAACCCCTGAGCTGAACCCTCCCCTGTACTTTGAAGTGTCCTCTCTTCTGGTGCAAAATGGATAGAGAAGGGCTACACAGGCCTATTTTAAGAAGCAGATTCAATTACGTGGTCTTAGCGGACAGGCATTTTGGAGCACCCGAGTGTAACAAATTCGACCTGGAATTGGCATCAGGCAATCCTGGGTCAGGCTACAGCTCTGTCACTTACTATCTCTGTGACCTTGGGCAAGGAGTGTGACCTCTCTCTGACGTCAGTGTCCTGAGCATCCTGAGCCAGTGTGCGCCTCCAGGGGCCTTACAGAAGCCCCGTCCCCGGCACGGAAGAATGCTGGGAGCGCTGCTAAGTGCTATTCTGAGTCCTCATGGACATGACGATTCTGCCTAGCCCTTCTTCTCCTCGGGCCCCCAATTCATGTTCTGCAGCAGGAAAATTTTCTTTTTTCCTCTTCCATATGATGTACTTCTCGCTGGGAAGCTGCTGGACAGCACGAGACTTTATCCCCAGTGGTTCCTGCAGCTAAACATGGCCAGGTGACTAGTTCTCACCAAAGCAGTGCTGGTGGGAGGGGAGGGATGTCGGTTACGTTGGGGTCAAGGCTTTGAATCTGCAGGTGCCCCCTCCATGCTCCCTTTTTTACTTTGAGGGGCTGGGTGCGGACGACGAGGTCCTGGGCCAGTGATTATCAAACTTGAGCATCACAGCCACCCGGAGGGCTTATTAAAACATGGATTGCAGGCCCCCCTCCCCAGCATTTCTGATCCAATAGGACCAGAGAGGGGCCCCAGCAGGAGCAATTCCATTTCTAACAAGTTACAAGATAAGATGCTGACACTGTTGGCATGGGGACCACTCTTTGAGAAGCACTGCCCTAGGAGGTGGCACAGCTGCAATGTGGAAAGAGTCTGGGTCCCTAAGTGACCTCGGAGGCAGGCAGAGCAGCCCTGTCAGTCAGGTACACCCACCTGTGACCATTTAATGAGCTAGCAATAAACTTTTACTGTGTCTGAGAGTTTACAGATCTTGGTGAGTCTATGTATATCATAGCCAGTTAATCTATCCTTAAAAGCACCACTCCAATTCCTCCTGGGGCTGAGGCCCAGGCCCACGGCCTGGTTGCTGGTCAGTCTCTCCCTCTGGTCTGGACCCAGTTTTGGAAACCCTCATACCCTCCCAAGTACAGGTTTTTGAAAGTTCACCTTATGCCACTTCACTTTTATAAAAGACCGACATTACCACCCATTTTCGCTAACAGGGAGAAATCCAAAGAGGATTTTCTCTCTCTCACACACACACACACACAAAGATGAAAAAAGGAAACTGCATTCAGCATTTGTTTTGCAGTGAGTCATTACAGAGGGACACACCCCGAACGGCAAGGAAGGCATCGCCAAGTTCCTTCCCCGGGAACCCACACCAGCATCTCAGAATCGAGTCACCATGATTTTGAACTGTATCTGTGAATATCTGTGCTTTATCTTAATTTATTTTGTGCATCCGTTAGCAAGACATGTCCTAAGGTAATTGCTTCTTTGCTTTATGTCCTTTCAGCTTACGCAAGATTCCAAAGGAACGCTCTACTCTTGGATAGCAGAGGAAACTTCTGTTTTAACTGATCACAGTTGCACCATCACTCAGAGGTTGAGGTCCCCATCTCCTACAAGCCCTCCTGCTCCCTGCTGCCTAATGTATGGGCAGCCACGGCATCCTGCAAAAGGCTAGTGTTCCATCCCACCCACCTGACTTGGCAGTGAGGGTTCCGGTTCCCTGGCTGGAGCAGCTCATCCCCTCTATGCTAATGAATTGCCCCTTGATTGCTGCTCCGGAGAGCTTCTGCCCATCCTCCTCCTGTATCTGGGAACCCTGCATCCCCCCTGCAGTAGGTGACAGAAAGTAAGAGCAGGGCCTCACCCACCTTGTACCCAATTCCCCAGCCCAGCTCCTTGCACCAAGTAGGTGCTCAATGCCTAACATCAAAGCCACAGTGAGCAGCTCTGAGCAAGAAATTGGGACAAGTTACAGGGTGAAGATGACAGATGGCAGAGGGACACAGTCTACCCAGTCAGTGATCACAGCCAGGAACCAGATACAGGTCAAGTATTTCCCTGGTCAATTTCCCGGAGCCCTGTCTTGTCAGAATGCAGACTCTCAGACATAACAGGGCAATTGTGTGATAATTATATATTAAAAAAGTCTAGCAAGTATTAAGAGATCACTAGTTCAATAAGCATATGAAAGCTCAAAGCAGGATTCATGCCATTAACTTAAATTACATGAGCCGTAAGTCTGCAATCGCCTTCCTTTCAACCAGCACATCAAGGAAAAGAGGAGCTTTCATTGGATTATTAAAAGGATTTAATTAACATGGAAAATTTCACAAGCAGACAACCTATGACAGAATAATTAAAATATAGTTTGTTGAAACGCACATTAATTGGTTACTAATTATCACGTTTCGTTCCCCTTTAAGGAATAAAGCTCTGCTCAGGAGGAGACGTTGCTTTATGCAGATGCGCATCTCTCCCCGTTCATTTGGCTCAGCATTTCATTAGAAGGAAGGACAAGTCCATCACTCTGCAATTCTACAAAACTGGAGAGGAGGTCAGAGCAAGCAAGCGAGGGGTGTCACTGCACATGGGCAAGCAGTATGGTAGGGAGAGCACTAGACCGAGAGTCTATAGGTCCCAGAGCACCTCTCCTGCTCTGCTCTCAATTTACCATATCTGTCTCCCCTGCTTAAAACTGCCCGTGGCCCCCCGACCATGATATAAATTCCAAATCCTTGCTAGCTGGTAAGTTACAGTCAGGTCTTTGACTATCTTCCCAAGATTCTCTGCTTTGCTGACTCCACTCTAGCCAGGTTGAACTTCTTGCTGTACCTTGAGCATACCAAGTTTGTAATGACCACAGGACCTTTGCACTTGCTGTTCCCTCAGCCTGGAATGTCTTTCCCCAAATCTTTATATGAGGCTTTTTCCCATCATTCACATCTTAGTCCACACAACTCCTCAGAGGCCTTCCCTGACCAACCAATCTAGTGTCACCCCTTTTATTCTCTATCATGTCACACAATTTTCTTTTATTCACAGATGTAACACTATGAAATTATCTTAGATATTTATCTGTTCACTTATTTATTGCCTGTTTCTACTGACTGTAAATACTCTAGAGGCTGGAACCAATGTGTCTCCTTGCAATGTGGTTCCAGCATCTAGGACAGTGCCCAACACAGTAGGCATTCAATAAAAATTTGTTGATTGAATAAATGGAAATCAGGATGTAGAATAAGATTTTTGAGCACCTATCCAGCTCCAACATGTTAGGATGCTTTGAACTTACACAGAACCAAGAGAGACACAAAGGTGGTAGGAGACTTAGTGTGTCTTTATTTCTTTTCGTACTCCCTTCTGGCCCTTAGCAAAGCCTTGCCCATGACAATCTTTCAGGAGGGGTTTGTGGATGGGGATCCACCGGGATCTGTAATTCTAGAGTTTTAAAGCATCTGTGATTAGGGCCATAACTCCTGTCCACCTCCCTTTTTCAAATCTAGAATCATGGGGCCACCAGTTTAAAAACTAATCTCCTCCCTAAACCTTTGTTACCTGCTTCATCAACCTGTTTCATGGGATTCCAGCAAGACCAAGGCTCTCCCTTCAATACCCACTCTGCAAACTAGCCTGGATCGTGGCTGACAGAAGTTGTCTGTGGCTGTCAGGTGAGCATTCCTGAAGAGTCCAGGTCCTTGGCAATAGGATAGTACATTCCTGGTTATGCATCTAGAATTCTGTCCTTCCCTCCTTTAGGGAAATCTGAAATTCAGTGGATGATAAAGCAGGTTTTAAATCTTCTTCCCAGAGGAAGGTGGTAATGCTTCAGCCTGTCTCCTCCATGGCACGCGGTCACATCTCCCTCCTCCACTTCAGCAACTTGATGAAAACAGGATCCACAACCTCCCTGCTTTAGGTGGATTCTCTCCTTTTCATGGGCTGCTAACCCTAGGTACGCTGAGGCAGCCTGGAGCCTGAGGCTGGACTATTTGCACCCCCAGCACTTGGCCAGCTGCTTTCCTTTGCTCCGTGCTTCCAGCTTTTCATCTCTATGCAGCGACTCATTGCAGCAGAGTGGAAATTTAAATTTCAGAGACACAGGTGGGGGCTGAGATAAATCAGGCCCTCCACGTGGTCCTGTCCAGCTCAGCAGAGCTCTCTGCATCATCATCAGGGACCAGAGCCCCAGCTAATAATAAAGCATTAGTTTGCCTACTTTGAGTATATATTATAGAAGTGGTCTTTTTATGAGTCCAAATACTGGAAGGATCAAAAAGTATTTGTTCAAAAGTAAACTCTTAACGCAATATCTCCTTTTTAGGTTGGTAGTCACAGTCATTGCTATGAGCTGCCGTGTGGGTACCAGTGGGATGGGCTGAGCAGCAAATGACTGGCTGAAGATATCATGGGAGGCAGGGGGTAATAACGTGCGACTTGGATGGGGCAGGGCTGATCATGGCAGACAACTTCAGTGATGTCAAGGGGCCCTCATAGTTAACCCACTGACTGGGGCAGTTCTTATTTATACTTTGGGACAAGTAACAACTATTTTAAAGCTCTCTTGTGTAGTAGTTAAATAGCAAACAGTCTAGAGCCAGACAGCCTGGATTTGATCTTGGTCATGTCACCTACTGGCTACTATTGGACACTGCATCCAGAGACAGGGTGAATTTCATCCCTCAAAACCTACTGGAGATGAAGTGAGGGGAAAGCCTTAGCAAGAGCCATGAGCTGAGACTGCAGGAAACAATAACTTCTGAGTGAGGAGAATCATGATTTCTAGAAGTGGTACATTTGTAATGGGCCTCAAAGGATGCATAGGAGTTTGATAGGCAGAAAAGGCTATGGTGAGGACGGGGGAGTAGGTAGTAGAGAAAATAATGGTAGTGGTAAGGGGAGGGAACTACATTTTAGGCAGGAAGAGCATATGTGAAGACTCTGTGAAGCTGCCTATGAACTATAGTGCAACAAGATTATTAAAGGATAGACTAGGTTAAGGGCCGGCAAGAGCTGAATGCAAGGCTAAGGAATTTGGGATTTATTCTATGCAGGAGGATTGTTTTTCCCCTAGGTGGTATTTTTATACCTAGAAAAATAAACAATATTTTTCTTCAGCTCCGTGCAGCCAACTCAGATGCCAAGATGGTGCCACGGGAAAATCACATGTATACTGCAAAAAATAATTGCTCTTAACATGTGGTCATTTGTCTTTTCAGCACTTTTTGGATGAAGACGTATGCTAATCTAGCTTTACAAAAACGCCATCTGAGGAACATTTTTGAGCAACAGAGTATCACAAGCAGGCTTACATTCCAGAAAGATGCTGCTCGTGGCTGTGGGGAGGAGGCCCGGCAGAGGCTGCAGCCTGAGGTCAGGATGCTGTTAGTTCTTGCTCTGGTCCAGGGGAGAGAGGAAGGGGGCCTGGGCCAGGGCAGGGCCAGGAGGGGCGGGGAGGAAGGGATGGATGCCTTCCCAGGTAGAAACATACTCATTAAGCGGGAAAACTGCTCCCTTTGCGAAGTCGAACCAGAGGTCAACGGTTCCATCAATGACTAGTCATCACTGGGCTGCTAAGATTCTTCTTTCCAGGCTCCTGGTCCACTTTCTAATCAGACACTCAGCATCCTGGAAAAACGCTCTTCTCCTTGAGAACAATTAGGTAAGAGAACTTCTCTCCTGGCACCTCCAGATCCATCCAAAACTCGACTGTGCCTCTTGCAGAGCTGCGTGGAGGGGATTTGCGGATTGCTGGCCTGAGATGCCACGGCTGTCGGGGACTCCTTTGGTGTAAAAGCCTCACAAGGAATCTTCGCTGTGGCGCGTCTGACTCAGCAGGCGCCACGCCGCTGGGCTCTCTGACCTCAGCCACGGGGACGGCAGCCCCGCTCTCCTCCCTCCCACGGCCATCCCACCACCGGCTGCTTCCACTGCCACCAAGCTGTGCTCCGAAAATGAAGGTTATCACGAAGGAGCCTGAGGCTGTTCTGAGAAATGAGATGTGTTGTGGGTGATGGAGGAAGATTGAGAGACTGGATAATTGAGGACCTGAGCACAAGGCTCTGCAGACGGCCAGGATGGGCTCGCAGCATGGACCACATTAAAACCCCATCACCCACCGCTTCCCGGCGGCCTCAACTGCCTTGCTTCAAGTGCTGTTTTACAAGCTGTGTTTTCGGAGAGTTAACAGAACTGGAGGGGCTCTGAAAGGGAAAGGGCCTCTGCCGAATGGCTTTTTTCTTACCAGAGGAAATGAGAGATGGTTTTCCTTGTAACCCAATTTCCAAAGCCTATTATTACAGAGCATTGGGAAGATTTGTCTCCTGCCAGGCCAAAGGAGGCTGGGCCAGCTGCAAAGGGAGCTTAGAAGATGGGCCAGACACTCGCCGGGGGCAGAGGGGTGGCAGAGGGGGTGATGTCAGCACCACCTCCCGTTGTCGGTGACACAAAAGGCCTTTGGCCGACTCATGTGTTTTTCACTGATTTTCTTTCCCGAAACCATAGCATGGGACGCCGCGTGGTAGAAGACAGACCATAGGGGCTTGCTGTCCGGCAGCCCCGGGGCCCCGGCCGAGCTCTTACTTTCTCTTACCAGCCACCTGACCTGCCACGTCCCCGTCTGGGAAAGGAAGGCTTATACCTGCAAACGGAAGTGAGTGTCTGTGCAGCGTGTCTGGGACACTCAGGCCCTCAGCAGGCTGGATTCCAGTCCCCTCTTGCCCATCAAAGAGCCCTAGAACATCATTCAACTGAAGATCAACCAGTGTGATCTGTTCACTGTTTCAGGTAGCAATTTTAGGACAGTGATGTATCAAAAGATGCCCAGGGAGTTCTTGACAAAGCTGGAAGCCAGGTGGCCAGGGGAATGCCACATCAGGTGTCCCGGTGGCTAAGACAGGCATGGCCATAGGTCCCAGAGATGCCTCCCCGGGAAGGGCTGCCCGAGGGCTGGGACAGGGGGCGCATTCGCCATGTGTCTCTTCTGCTCCCACAGCCTTGCGTCCTGGGCCCACGGGACAGTGTCCCCAGAAGACGGGCTCTGAGCAGCAGGGACATTCAGGTCCCTTGTTCTTTAGGGCTGGGGCTATTCAGAAGAAAGGGATTCCTAGAGCTCCGCCCACCCGGCCCCCTACCCTGGAGTGGCAGCGGTCCTGGTGGAACTGGGGCTCTCTCGATCAACGCAGCAGACGCACTGCACGTGACCTGCAGGGCGAGGGGATCCTCTAGGGCAGTGGAGGTGATGCCAGGAAGATGAGTGGAGACAGAGCTGGGCTGGCGTAAGAGCAGGTGGGAACTGAATGCGTGGCTTACGTGGGCTATAAAATAGTAAGGCATAATAACAACCACCAATGAAATTCTTCTCGTCTCAGAGCCTTCAGAGGCCCAAGACAACAAAATCACAACTTAGTGAGGGGTGAGCCTGCCCTGGGAGGCTTGCAAAGGGAGACAGGAAAAACTCTTAACCTCTTACACCCCCAATTAGGGGGTGTGGGGGGAGAAAGAGCCTTTCTTACGAGCTAAACTTTATTGTGTTCTCTCCATGTACCAGGCATGAAACTCTGTGCTTTCTATGTTTAGCCCAAGTAATTCTCGCCATATTATGAACTAGTAGATTTATTATTATTATTATTATTATTATTATTATTATTATTATTATTATTATTAATTTTGGTGACAGAGAAACTTAGGCTAAGAGAGATAAAATAACTTGTCTTCATGTTTCAAATGTGCTTGTGAAGCTTAAATAAGAAGCAGCCAATGGATGGTTCTTCTTCTTGTTCTGCAGGAAGCAGCTGAGAGTGAACCCGAGTCCTTTCGTTTTTGTTCTGCAATTGAATTCGCTTTCCAAGCACAAGGCAAGCAGCCAGAAGTGCAGAGCCACGCAGTAATAGATAAATTGGGTGGCAGCACTGGCAGGCAATAAGGGCTGGGGGCAGAATTATATATAGGTGGCCATGAAGACCCAATGGGACTGTGCCGGAGGAAGTACTTAGCAAATTGGAGGTTGATGCTTTCAAGTGTCTTGGAGAGTTTCCTAAGGGTGGAATTGTCTTGTTTGGAAAATGGCTTTAGTTGGAGGCAGTGTTATTTGGGTTAGTTTGATTCTACACAAAAATGATACAGAGTCTCCATCCTAAGTGAGCTTACTGTTTCAGGAGGGGAAATAAACCATTTAGCATGACCGTGTGCGCGCGCGTGTGTGATGGGTGAGGATCAGCTGAAAGGAGTGACTGTGGAAACCTGGAGTGATGATGTAAAATGAATAGCCTTGTAGATAAGACAAGCTTAGGGGAGATGACATTCCAAGAAGTGGGAAGAGCATATGGAAAGATGTGAACTGGCCTGGGGCTGCCAGTTCAAAGACCATCAACCTAACACAGAATCCTTCTACTTTCTGTAGCTGGGAACACTTCCACATGGATTCTCCATCTCCTGTGCTTTATATGGAAGGAGTTGATGGACAATGGAGGTGAGTCTGAAAGGAAGGGATGACCAACCTGCCTGAGCAGAGGAAGCACCACCAGAAGGTACATACATTCCCCATCACCAGGGAGGACGCCATGCCTGAGGCTGGCCAGGGACAGAGCTAGTGGGAAGTAAGGTTGGGTGGCACTTCCGACCTTGCTTTACCAAGAAGTGACTGTCAGTGGAACTTTTGAGACTGAAACATATCTGAAATGTACAGCAGCCACTGTTGACCATGAATGAAAGGGAAGAAAGATAAGGAGCCTACTACATGTCAAGGAGGGGCTGGGGGTTTTAAATACCTTCTTATCCTAATGCCCTCAAGGACTCTGTGAGCTAGCTGTTACTATCTCCATTGCTCAGATGATCAGTAAGAGACAGACTGAAAGATCACATCCAGGTCTGTCTAGCTCCAGTGTCTATGCCTTAAGTGCTTTATCCTCCGTCTTTCTTCGCAGTGCATTTCACACTCGTTCCAGATGTCTCTGAAGGTTGTTGGGGATGGAGGAACAGAATGGGCTCGGTTACCTAACCCACAATTCCCCAAATTAGACTGGAGCTCTCCCCAGGCTATGTGTTAGGTCTGCTGCTGAGTGGGTGAATGGGGCTTGGAAGGCACCCCTTCTCCAATTTGGAGGGAGTAATGGAATCCTGATGAGATAAAGGAAAATATATGTCATTATATTAACAGTGAACACCAAAATCTCTCAGGAATGGAACTCCTAGTTGGAATATATCACAACGCATTCGCAGGGGTAGAAAGTGAGACTGCCTGGGGATGTGTGAACGAAGGAAACTGTTCTTTGAGAGGCAAGAAGATTTGCTTGTTACTGTATATAGGGAGTGTATTAGTCAGAGTTCTGTAGAGAAACAGAACCAGTAGGATAGAGATAGAGAAACAGATACACAGACCTCGGGAGATTATCATAGGAATTGGCTCACACAGTGATGGAGGCCAAGACGTTCCATAACCTGCTATTTGCGAGCTGGAGAACCATGAAATCTGGTGGTATAATTTAGTCTTTGTCCAAAGGTCTAAGAGCCAGGGGAGCCAGTGGTGTAACTCCCAGTCTGAAGCCAAAAGCCTGAGAACTGAGGGGCCACTGGCGTCAGTCCTGACGTCTGAAGGCCTAAGAACCAGGAGTTCTGATTTCCAAAGGCAGGAGAAGATGGATGTCCCAGCTCAAGTAGAAAAAGAGAGAATTTGCCCTTCCTTTGCCTCTTTGATCCACTAGGGTTCTCAGTGGATTGGATGATGCCCACCCACATTGGTGAAGGTGATCTTGACTCAGTCTATGATTCAAATGCTCATCTCTTCCAGAACAGAAGCATCCTCAGAGACACACCCAGAGATAATGCTTCACTAGTTCCCTGGGCATTCCTTAGCCCAGTCAGTTTGACACATTAAAATTATCCATGACAGGAGGGAATACAAAGAGGAAAGAAGAAAGGTGACAGGGAAAGAGGGATGATGGAAATTGGAGACATACATGACGTGACCACGCAAACTCAGCAGACTCACTAAAGTTATGAAATTCTTGGTCCAGATGGCTCTGTTGTAAACCTGTGAAAGGACAGGGCTTATGCTCAGGTTACCACGGGGCAGAAGTCAGACCTCAGGTATGAGGCTCAGGAGCAGAGGTAAGGAAACTCATAAGGATGTCAGCAGTCAGGAGTTCACGGGGATCGCGGGAAGAGTTCTGGGTTCCCACAGGCTTTGATTTGATTGGAGTTGATCAGGCTCCCCTAAATCTCCGAGGGATAGAGAGGATGTAGGAAGTCGCTAAATTCTGCCAAACTGAACTTCTAACACGCGTCAGAGCAAGACAAGATTCACTTGAGATAAAAGCACTGTGTTTCCAGAAGCCTAGAGTCCAGGCATGTCATGAAGGCTAGAGGGAAGGAATTTCTTGGCCACAGTTCAAAACACCTCATGGAAAAGATACGTGTGTGGATATTTTAAGGATGACAGCAGCCCATGCCTACAAGGAGATGCCTTAGTGATAGGAAACCCTGGTTTTCCAGGCATTTCATCACGAGGTAGTTGAGCTTAACTGAAGGTAAAGGCCATCACCAGAGGTTAGGAGAAAGGCTGCTTCAGGATGGTACCACTTTTAGACTGTCACCCAGCCTTGAGCTTGCACCAGAGACTTGGGGACAGGGGACACTATCGGGAAACAATTGCACAATCACCTGAATAACTGAAGCTCCTGGAGGGGCAGAGGGCACGAGGCAGGGGTGCTCTGGAGTTTCAGAGTGCTGACGGAGCACGGGCGTGGCTGCCTCTCCAATCATCGTGGCCTGGGACTGAGCCAGTGGGAAGATCTGAGAGTTGGATCCAGTCGCTGTGACCTTGTAGTCGTAGGGGTCATCGAAAGTGTAATTATTTACTTAAATACTTTCAAACTCTGAAAAATTGAACCGAGTCCTCTTCTAGCTGCTTCGGCAAAATTTTATACTTCTGTGAAACACAACTGAATATACTCTGCTAACCAAAAGTTTCATGGCTGCACCAAACACCCCAATCCGGTAGGCAGTGAGGCCGGTGCAGATAGGAAGTTGCTTACAGTCATATTTGAGGGAAAGCCTTTGCTTAGTTTTTTTTTTTTTTCTTCTTAATACCACGGTCCTAAGCACTGACCCAACGGCGGGGTCCCCTCAGGCATCGCCACCTCCCAACCTTGCCTCGCCTCCACAAGTCTTCCCAATAGCTTCGTCCCCCACTCAGATAGATTCGCAGGAGAACCAACAAAATAGTTGTAAGGAGGATGCCAGAGTCCCACAAGACTTTGCTGAATTTGTAGGCACGTGTTGCCGACGAAATGAATCACAAAAATGTGGCTGACGAAATGAATTACAAAAATGTGGCTGACGAAATGTGGCCGACGAAATGAATCCCTGAGCAGTTGTGGTGCAAAAAGTCTCCCGAGGCTCGGGTTTCTTTATTCTTATACCCCTCACACAAAGGAGCAACCCAAACCCATACTAAGCATTGCGAGACAGCATTTTTTGAATGGACGCAAGCGCACTACATCTAAGACATTTCCTCCTAGTCATTTCCTTATCCTAAGTATCTCTATTGTTTCCAGACCCACCCTGTTCACTTCCTTATCCTAATTATCTTTATTGCTCTCAGACCCTCCTGTTCCCAGGCCTGTTCCTTTTGAGGAACAGATAAACATCCTTGTTTGCAAGCGATGTTCCTCCTGGGAAGAGGAAGGGTCACTTGGCAGGAATTTCTGTTTTCAGATAAGTCCGGCCACTTCTGTGAGATGTCCCGTGTGCAGGCACATCCACAGTTTCCTTACTAAATCTCCTTCAGGCACGTGTATTGGTATTTGGATGTGAGTTAACAAGCAACAATCATTTGTCTTTTAATCATCCCTTCAGTGACCTACATGAAAAAGAATACTCTCCTAAGCATATTCCCAGCTCCCGTAAGTGATTCCCATAAACCTGTCCCTGCAGATGCCATGTGCAACCAAACACATTTGGTCTGTGAGAGGCGTGAGCACAGGGGAGGGAGGGATGGTGGAGGGCCTTCCTGAGATCGACTTTTCCAGGTGATCTGTGCAAACACCCTTCTTGATTAGCTGCTTTGGCAACATCCGTCCCTTCCTCCTCCTCCTCGTGTTAGCTAATGTTGATCAGGCATTTTTAGTGGGACAGGTTCTATGCTGGCACTTTCCAAGAATAGCTCATTTACTGTAAAGTGGTCATTTTGGGGTCTCCATTTTACAAATGTTAAGTCATTTATTCGATTTCTTGGCAAGAAAGTGGAAAATTAGGTCTCCGTTCTATCTGATTCCCAAACCCTTGCCCTTAATCTCAGAAATGGTTTCCCATCACAAGCCTCAGGGAATGAAATCATATAAGAAACTCGTTTCATTCACTCACTCATTCATTTATTTGTTCTTGTAACATCAACTTGATACCTACTATGTGCTAAGTACATTGCTAATAGTCAAGAGTAGGAAGATGACCATGGCCCAGTCCCTGCCAATCAGGAAGCTCATGATCTAGACTATCACCTAGACTGTCTAGGTGTGGATAGATGTTATGAAAGAGAATAATGGCCATAACAAGAACCTTATCAGGGTATTATGGGAACACTGAGAGTGAACAATTCTGCCTGGTGGGAGGAAGAATATTAGAGCTGAACTATATACAATAACCAAGACATGGAAACACCCTAAATGTCCATTGACAGATGAATGGATAAAGAAGCTGTGGTATGTTTATACAATGGAATAGTACACAGCCATAAAAAAGAATAAATAATGCAATTTACAGCAACACGGATGGACCTGGAGATCATCATTCTAAGTGAAGTAAACCAGAAAGAGAAATAAAGATACCACATGATATCAAAAAAAGAAAAAGGAAGATACTAATAAACACATCTACAGAACAGAAACAGACTCACAGACAGTAAGTTATGGTTACTTATGGTTACCAGGGGGAAAGGGGGGTGGGAAGGGATAAATTGGGAGTTCAAGATTTTGCAAATATTAACCACTACATATAAAACAGATTAAAAAAATACATTTCTTCTGTATAGCACAGGGAACTATATTCAATATCTTGTAGTAATCTATAATGAAAAAGAATATGAAAACATATATATGTATGTATATGTATGACTGAAACATTATGCTGCGCACTAGAAATTGACACATTGTAACCAACCATAGTTCAATTAAAAAAAATTGGAGCTGAGGAAGAAAGGAACATTTGAGTTGAGACTTAACTAATAATTGAGAATTCTTGAGATGAAAAACTGTAAAATACAACATTGAACACAATTTGTCCAAAACATACTTCTCTAAGGTTTGCCAACTCAGTGAATGGTATCCACAACAATCTCATTTTTCAAGCCAAAAAAAATCTTAGAGTTTTGCTTTACACATGCCACTCCATTTTTCTCCATATCTAGCCCATCACCAAATTCTGTTAAATATTCCTCCTAGAAATCTTTTGAATCCATCTATGTATCTCCAGAGGCATAACTACCATCCTAGTGCAATCTGTCATCACCATCTCTCACCAGGGCCTTGGCGGTAGATTTCTAGCTTGTCTTCCCATATTCACTCTTTTTAGCTTCCTTTTCTCTGCAAGGACTAGTCTATTAAACTCATTAGGATCATTTCCCCCTAATACGCTACATTTATAATATGTACTTTAAAGTCTTTACTAAATCCAACATTTGGATCTTCTTGGAGTCTCTTTCTACTAAAGGGTTTTTTTTTTTAACTTGCTTATGGATTAGACTTTCCTGTCTCTGTGCATGTCTAGTAACTTTTTACTGTATTCTAGACAGTAAGAATGATGTGACATGGCGATTCTAGATTCTGTTATCTTCCTCTGAAGAATGTTCCAGCAAACTGTTCAACTTCTGGCAGATCATCTTGAACTTTTAGAAGCTTAGTTTTATACTTTTTGTTGAGGGGAGGGGCCTTCTGTGAAAGGTCAAGGTGTTTTCTAAATTATTCCAACTTCATAGGAATCAAACTGCAAAATCCCCTGTGGATCTTGTTGAAGTTTGTTTTTAAGCCTTATTGGAACAGGTCTAGGGTAGTCCTTACTCTAGGACCAAGGTCAGGAACCTTTTTCTTAAGGGTCAGATAAATATCCTACTTACTTCTTTTTTATTTTGGGGGTGTAGGAGATAATTAGGTTTTTATTTATTTATCTTTAATGGAGGTACAGGGGATTGAACCCAGGACTTTATGCATGCTAGCTACACACTCTACCACTGAGATATATACCCAGCAGATAAATATTTTAGAAGCTTGTGGGCCATATGGTTTCTGTAGCCAAGAATCAGCTTTGCCATTGTAAACAAATGGGTATGGATGTTTTCAAATAATACTTTGTTTACAAAGGTAGGTGGTTATGCTTATAAATTATATATTATAGGAGCCATACTTTGCTGACCCCTTTTATAGAACATGACCCTTACTCCTAAGGCACGGCCCTTCTGATATCTTAACTGGACTTCCAGGTGTTAACCAGGTCTCTAACCCTCTGGATGGGCTGGAACTCCACCACCTCCAGAACTGCTTGACCTCCAGTATTTCTGCTCCACTCTCAGCCCTGTGACTGCCCCTCTTGGTAAGCGTTATGTGGTCTTGCCCTAAGCACAGGCATCCCAGCCCTCCTACCACACAGAGTTCTGGGGACACCCATCTGCACAGCTCCCTCCTCTGTGATGGCCTGCCCCACAGTTTCCATTAACTTCAGCAGTCCCCGGATCGGATCCCTAGCTCTTCAGGTCCATGGGAGTTGATAACTCTCTACAAGATGTTCTATATGAGCCCTACCTCCCTACATCACAGTTAGAATATTGCCCCTAGATAGAGAACTGGAGAAAATGAGACCTTGCCTCATGATTTTTTAATCTCTCTGTTTTCCCAGGGATTGGGCTCTTGTGTTGCCCATTGCTGCTGCCAGAAAGCAGCTTGCTTGTGTATTCAGCCCAGTTACACAAGTTATTTCTGGCAGAGGGCTAGCCCAGTGGCCAATTTTTCTATCATGGTCAAAAGTGGAAATCCCCCACCTGTCCTCTTCAATCTATTCTCCACTTGGCTGCCAAAATGGTCTTTCCTGTCTAATCATCTCATCATCTCCAGTGCCCTCCCTAAAGTGGTTCAATGATTTCTATTGCTCTTAAGACAACATCTAAGGGACAGAATCTGTTTTTGCCCATCAGTGAATCTCTGCCACACAGCATGACACCTTCCCTATGGCAGGTACGTAATAAATATTTTTGAACAAATGAATGAATAAATGAATGAATGAACAAGAAACGATATTTTTTGGAAGAGAGAATAACATGAGCCAAGGCAAGGAGGCATAAGACAGCACGGAGGATAGTGTGTCATTCAGTAAAATTGCTACCCAGGATGCTAACTACCAATGATTCCATGGCTTCTTGTGTAGAAAATATGGCCATTGAAGACCATTGTACTAAATTGCCATTTCTCTATTACCAAAGACCTTAAACCATTTCCTCATCATGAAGCCCTTAAGATGGCAAGGCCAAGAAAGCTTTCCTTGGACTTGGGGTGACTGGGCTTACCAGCAGACAGACAGACAGATGGACATGTATGCAGGCAGAAGGAATCGTCAATTTGCTAAAAATAAAACCCCAACCTGTTTGTCACAGAAACCCTAAAAGAAGAGAAAACAGGTCGATGGTGAGCTTACCATTTGTGTGATGTTGACGTCCTTTCCACATCAGAGAGCGAAATCACCTTGGAGATCAAGCCCTTCCTCAGACATCAGAGGAAGTGATGAAGGGAATTGTGACTTTGGAACCAAGTAAGGCCCCAAAGGGCTCCTGAGTTGATTAAATACATTTGACAGCACATTTTTAGATACAGAAAATTAGCATCTGTGATATTCAGGGGAAGGAAAAATTGGGCTTGGGCAGAAATGTCCCAGAGACCTTGGAAAGGCAAGCTTTCAAAGAGGTTTATAGGAAAGAGAGCTGTGAGCCTGTGACTTGAGGCTCTACAAGGAAGAACTCAAAGTGGGTCAGAGGGTCTCTAAGATGCAGTTTTAACTGCACCAGCAACTACTCCCAAGGAGAAAGAAGCAATGGGTGTGACAGAGGAACAAGAGAGGCTGCTGGGAGCTCCGGAGAGGGTGGGAGAAGGGGACAGAAATTCACAGTCACTGAGCCCCCTTAGGGTGAGGGCACACTGCCTGGGGCTTTCCATGAGTTAGCTCATGTTGTCTTCATCATCATAAACCTGGCAAGGTAGGTCCTATTATTTCTATTTTAGAAGTGAAGAAACAGAGGCTTAGATAAGTGAACGTATCTATCTGAAGTCACAGAGCTAACATACGGCAGAACTGTAACTTGGACCAAGATTTGTCTAATTCCAAAGCCCAGCGGTCCCTCCCAAACACCAGATCGTCTCCCTGGTGTGCTGATTTTGTATGCAGTAGGTGGCACAGTAGTGGGAAGTCTAAATTTTCAGGGGTCAGTCTTTTTGTTTCCTGGGTCGTAGGATATTGAATGCAGTGATGTGGGTGAGAGGGAGCTTCATCATAATTGGACAGGGGTCACTTTAGGAACAAATTTACTGAAAATCACTCATTTACTGATGAGAATCCTTTTCATTTCCCTACCCTGGAGTCTCAACAGAAGAATGTGTGTATGTATGCATAGATGTCGTGGCCAAACACCAACTTCTGGCTGCACCAGTAGGTCCTGAAGGAATTAACACACATCCTTGCACATGCATGTGTGTTTGGCTTGGCATACTTGGGTTATAAAGACCAATTAAAGAGAGGCTTTGATCGAACAGAGAACTGATAGCACTTGAAAATGCCCCCAAGCTTAGTTGCCAACTGCATGATGCAACATTTATAAAATTTATTCCCACCTGTAGCAGGGCGAGCCTACTTTTCATTCATTTGCTAAGGGTCCTCAGCAAGGCAAACTGTTTGCTTTGAATGACCAGCGATGGAAACAGAAGACTCAACAGAAACAAACGTAGGGACCCACAGGCTCTCATTCCACTGTCTGCATCATTTGGAGAGCTCCATTTTTCAGAACATCATCTATTACCTTGTACGCGCTGGTGTTTTTATTCAAGAAGACATGGGGGTGGGAGGTAGAACATATGCTGGTGAGTTTGCGTGTGTGTTTTGGGAGGCGGGCAGGCAGGAGCCTGGGCAGGTGGGGAATGTGTAAAGCGGCAGGGAGCAGAAAGCCCGGCAGGGATGGCTGGTTTCCTAGCAATCGACCAATTTCCCTCCGGGACTATTCCCAGAAGTGCGGATCATTTTAGGAAGAGAAGCAGCCTTGGTTTCTTTACTGACATGTTTCAAACCAGGGCTGTGTGTGCACGCATCGCCCCAGTAGGATCTTAGACTCTTGGATCTGGGTTTGGATTCACTTTCCTGGGACTCTGTAGAATTTTGCTCCTCATTTGCCAGACTCTGGGTTTTATCCCAAGGCAGATCTTCCAACCTAGGGTATTTAAACAATTTTTTTCCCCAGGAAATCAAAAAGGGGAAGTTGCTATTTTCAGGAGAGTCAGAACCACTCTTTCAGACCCAGGTCCCTTTGTGAAACTCTCTCCAACTTGCCTGGGCCAAATGCCCTTCCCATCTTTCTCTGCACTCCCAAATTTGATCTGTCCTTCGAGTGCATCTTTTTCCCTAGCCAGTCATCTTTGATGTGCACATGTGCTATTTTCCCCACTCGAGTTCTTGATTACATCTCATTTACCTGTCATTTTCCGTTGATGAGCACAGACCTAGCATATAGTAGGTGCTTAGGAACGCTTATTAAATGACTGAACACATAGACAGAGTCACAGAGCTCTCCCATCTTCCCTCAAGTTGCCCGCCCCATCCCTAATCATCAGCCCTGTCTTCCCTGATCCGGAGGAAAGCAGGCAGAAGGACCACTGTCCGGGACTGGACAGAAACTGGAATGTTACTGTCCTGGGGGCCCATCACCAACCAGGAGAGGGAGACCCTCACCCTTTGTGTCACAGGGGTTGCGGATTGAAGGAGGACATAATTCCAGGCACCAGCTGCCTAGAGAGAAGGAGCTTCTCAGAACAGAGCTGGCATCTGTGAGCCCTGGGGTCCCTAAGCTTGGCCTCTGAGGGGGCTGATATCTCATGCGGCAGCTCGTGGGTGAGTGAGGTGGCGTCATCTGCTTTGGGTTGATCCAGAAGTTGGGAGGTGGGGTATCGGACAAGGGGCTGGGATGGGTGGCTGCCTTCCTCCTATGGTGTGTGGGTCTCCTGCTGAGAATAGAGGAGAAACTGAGTCTGAGTGTTGGCTTCTTGGTTCATCCTCTGCCCTCCCTTAGGATTTAGTCAAATCCCCTGCACACTCTGGCCCACCCCAGATGCTTTGTGGAGGAGCCACGCGCTTTGTCTGAGACCAGGCGGGGGCCACTGGGCTCTAGGAAGAGCCGTTACAGTGAGAGAGCTCAAGGAGAGGGTAACTCTGGAGCCAAATGATCCACGACTGCACGGCCAGCTGCCCTCACACCCGGGAAGCTTCCGTCTAAAGCTTAAACTCCCTGGGTTTGTGCCACTTGAAATGATGAGGTCTCTCTGCTTCCCAGAGCTCAGGTTTTCTGAGAGGCTGGAAGATCACGGTGTTTCAGCTAGCACAGGATGAGAAGAGAAATGGTGTTTGCTTAACGCTTGTCCCGTATCAAGCATTATACACACCAGTCTAATCGAATCCACCCAGTAGCCCTGTGATGTGGTTATTATTTTTCTCATCTTAGAGTGGATGAAATTGACGCCTAGGGGAAAAAGCGCTCACTGGATAACTGTGCAGCAGAACTGGGAATTAGAGCCAGGCTTCCACACTCCCATTCCTGGCCCCTTCTGATCCCTGCATTTGAAGCATCTACAGAAACGTCCTTTATAGCTCTTTCCCCTGGCCTGTCCCCTGGGTGCTTTTCACTAAGTGCTCAAGGCACATTTGTCTTTGTGGGTGCCTGGTCCCAGGTCTGCTCCTGAGTGTTTCCACCCGGACCCTCTGGAGAGCTTTGGGCTGGGTGAGAAAAAGCCCTTAGAAAGATCAGATTCTGTAATCACAGCTCCCAATTAAAGAATCAATGAGGGTGAACCGGAAAGGATCTCAGAGACCATCCAGTGGAATCTTTTAACAGGGGAACACCAAGACCTCAGAGAGGAGTGACCTGTCCAAGGTCATAGGTGGTAGATGAGACGACTGGGGCACTGGGTCCAGGCTCTCCCATGGGAGTCATCTGCCTTAGCTCTTGGATGCTTTGGCCAATAGGGGTCTAGGGTTTTCTTCCACTGTTGCCATTCAGAGAGCCAAATCCTGCACGTGGCTGCATACAGGTAGCCCTAAATCTGGTACCATAATTTTCTTTAACAGATTAGACAGTGAAGGTCCAAATCAGAGATATTAGGCCTGACACTCGAACCACCAACGCCCCGCAGAAGGTCATGCCTTATTACCCTGGGAGCGACGCTGCTCCAGCCCCTTGACGGGCAAGGCCGGCGATACGGGCACGAAGCACCGCACAGTCACACAGAGCTAAGATGAATCAGATTAGGGGCCCTGCTCCAAGTCGCTGCAACATGCTACCTTGTCTCTGTCTGTCTGCTTCTCTCCTTTTAAAGCCGGCATCCCCATCACCAAGTCAGCAATCCAATTAACAGATTTTGGAAGAAAGCCTCAAAATTGAAAAACTAAAATCTCAATTCGCAGGGCCTGCCCTGCCTCATTAATCCACTGGTTGGTTTGCGATGATTAGGTTGAAGGTGGCTTCCTCACCGTCTCTAAGACATTCCTGGGATGCTGATTTAAGGAGATTGAGCCCTCCATCATAGAGATAAAGATCTTTGCCAGTGGCACCAGCATCGTCCCTGGGTTGGTGGAAAGTCACAGAAAATACAAAATTCTGCTTGGATCTCCTGAATTTACATTCTTCGTTATTTGGTGTCTTTCTGCAAACAGGAATATCCCAGGGTTGAGGAGGGCATTCGTGTCTCCGAGGAGCAGCGTGAAAAAGCACAGCCTACCATTCCATTCACACCTCCAGGTGCCAGCAGCCACCCCTAGCCTCTGTCCCTGGCTCACCCTTCACTTTGACTCTGCAGACCCTCTCTCTCTCTCTCTCTCATTAATAATAACCAGCTTCTCCACCATCCAAGCCATCACACTGCTCAGGCTGGGAACACCTGCCTCCATTATTTCGTTTGGGTTTGAGATGATTATAGAGTCAGAACAGGTATTTAAATACCCATTTTATGGATGGGCAAACTGAGATTCAGTGAGTGGGTGGCAGAGCTGGGATTTGAAAGCAATGCCTCTGCCTCCACATTTTTGCCCTTCTTTATACAGGATGCCACCTCTGAGCTTCCTGGGCCATAACTTTCTTGGCGCCTTTGTCTCTGTTGTTGTTGGGGGTCTCAAAGGATCCAAACCAGTTAAGACACCCATCCCTCCCCAACAGAGGCAACTGTTTCAGGAGAAGATGACACCCCCCACCCCCATCCCCACCCGTAGACTGATCTAAGGGTCATCCCATTCCCCTCAACCATGGGGAGGGTCATGTGACCCAGTGCTGCCTAATGAGGGAGCAGGCAGTCTTTTAGGAAACTTCTGGAAAAAAAACTCTCCTCTCTTCTAAGGGGGTCACAGGAGGAGAGCTTCCTCTTCCTCTTCTGGACATTATCCTGCCCATGGGTGATGCCCAGGGCTGCTGCAGACACCTTGCTACCAGGCTGAAGGTGAAACCAGCACTGAGGGCTGCTGGTCCCTGAGCAGAGAAAGGACGAGAACATGGGTCCCGGGAAGCATGGTGGGTGCTGATTGTCACAACCCTGGGTCTAGACTTCCTGTTCCGTGAACTCCGGAGGGTCCTTACTGCTTATGCCAGTGGGGGGCTTTTTCTCTCCCGTAGCCGGGAACATCCTTACTGATCTGGGTCATTCTGCCCTCTCGTCTCCTGCCTGTGGGTAACCTGAGGCTTTCCTCACTCAGGGCTCACTTCCTTTACGCCTCTCTGCCCCTCGGCCAGGAGCCTTAAAGTTTACACAAAAAGAGGAAATAGAAACAGGGGTACCTGGAGGCTCTGGCTAGCTCAGGACAAATACTTGGGGGAATAGAAGCAATTCCCATCTTGCTTTTATTTTTAGGATTACTTGTGTTTTGGGCAACATATATATCCCACAAGGCAGCCTCGGGGCTGTTGGGTCCCACCTCACCTAGTAAAGGAACCACCCCATCCACGGTCGGTCCCTGCAGGTGCCACTGTGTTCAGGTCATGTGACCTTCTTTCTAACCAGACCACAGCTAATTGAATCAGGCAGGAACATCCGACTCAGAAGAGAAGCAGCCTGGCTGCCAGCTGGCCTTTAAAGCGTGGCCTCTTTTAACAGAGAAAACATGAGTCAATCAAATGTCTCTTTGTCTGAGGAATCTGAACTAAGGACACGGAACAAAGTCATCAACCAAGTCATCAACCAGTTGAGGGACAGACACAAAGAGACCAGGGAGGGGGCATAAGGCAGCTGGGAGATTTCCCATTACATGACAGCAAGGTTTGCAAGCTCTTGTGAGCCACCTTCAATCCCAAGGCCTTCTGGCCCCAGGCTCAGTGGCCTCTACCTTCGGGACGTCCTTAATCATTCCTTGCAGTAATCTCCCATCCTGTGACGCGTCTTCTTGCAGCTGGAGATCTAGTCCCTCTGTGATCTGCCCTGCTCAGCCTCCCACTGCTCTCTCATGGGCACTCACGAGCCTTATAACTGAGTTGCCTCCACTCCCACAGACGTGTCACGTTCTTCCACGTCTTTTTGCCTTGGTTTGTGTTTTCCCTCTGCTTGGCATTTCCTGTTCTTTGTCCACCTGGTCAGATCACATTCCTCTTCCAGAACCCAACCCTGGCAGATGTATTTACTCCTTCCCTGGTGTTTTCTCCCACATGCATTCATTCAAACGCTACTTGTTGAGTACCTACTATGCGCACTATGTTATTCCTATGAAAAACAGTTGGATCAGGAGAGCAGAGTGGGGATGAAGGGGTGGCTACTTCAGCAAAGGCATTAGGGAAGGCATCTCTGGGTAGAGTCTGCATGTGGTGAGGCAGTGAGCTGATGCAGGTCTGGGAAAGAGTGGCTCTGGCAGAGGGAGCAGCAAAGGAAAAACCCTGAGGTGGGAATTAGTCTGGTGGAGGAGAAAGCAAGTGTGGCTGGAGTGTCGTGAATGAGGGCCAGAGCAATGGCTAAGAAACGGGTAGGGGTGAAATAATGCAGAGCTTGGAATCTTAGTGGACCACTGCAAAGAATTTGGATTTGGGTCTAAGCATGATGCTCTAGTGGGGGGGATGGGAGGAATAACTGTCACAATCTGATTTGCATTTGGAAAAGGTTGATCTGGCTGCTGAGTTGTGGGAAGGTGAGTTTGGAAGCAATATTCCAGGCAGAGATGATGGTGAGCAAGGAATGGCAGGACTGGGATTTCCTTCGGAGGAAGAGCCAACAGGACGTGTTGATGGATTAGATGTGGGGAGGTGGGTGAGGGAAAGAGTGGAACTGAGTTTCAGACTGGAGCCTGAGCAACTTGGGGAATGCAGGCACCATTTACCAAGGTGGAAATAAGTGGAGGAAAGAGTTTGGGGGTGGAATTCAGGACTAGGCACTTCTCAACCACGTTGCAAGACTTCGTTACAAACCTCAGACTCCTCGAGGGGAGGGTCTGTGCATTTTTTCCACATCTGTCTCCCTCACTCTGCTTAGCACAGGTCCTCACAAATAGTAGATTCGTGGTCCATGGTTGATGAATGCTTTGATTTTCGCAGAGTCCTTATTCCTGAAAATTGCATGTGGGACCCAGATAGCCACCCTTTCATTGGCTCACTGGATCCCCACCAAGCCGTTTCATTTCCATTTTGATGACTCTTCAAAGAGCAGTGACCATCACCCTTGCCTTCCAAGTCCGTCTGACCTCCGCTCCCTTGCCCATCCCCTCCACAAGTCCTTTCACAGTCAAACAAAATCCAAATGGGCACCAAGGGAGCCCTCAAGTTAAAGACTCACTTCGGTAAGCTGTTAGCACGCCTTGGTTCAGGGAGGTGTTATGAACTGTTCCCAACGGGTTGTAGCAAATTGGTCCATCAATCATCACTCAGATACTTAGCCCCTTCTGTAATAAGCTCTTGCATTTGCCTAGACCCTTGTAGCTTACAAAGCATTTTTATATATCCTCTCTCTGGACTCAGGCAACCACCAACCTCCAAATTGACGGGGCAGGTCTCCAGACATTAAATTCCCTATTTCCCTTCAACTCCCATGACTTGTAACCAAGGGTCTTCACTAAGACAGTTCCCTCTGCCTGAAGTGTTCTTGCCCCTCTTTTTGGTCTGGGAAACTTCCACTTAACTTTCTGGAATCATCTTGAATATTTAATGACGCCTTTCCTGACACTCCGGCAGAGTTCATCCCTCAGCCCTTCCTCCTCTGTGTTACTTGGGCCACGTGGATGTGCCTGTCTTTCTAGTAACGGTGCTGTAATGTGTGCCTGTAGATTACATAGAGGGTGTAGCGCATGTGTGAGATATGCCTCCTTAGTAGATCATATTCTCCTTGAGGGGAAGGAACGTATCTCATTCATCTCAGGGTCCCCACACCTGATATAGTCTCTCACACATAACGAGCAGCCAATAAATGAAGGATCATATGGGTATGTTTAAAGCTGGAGGTCAGATGGTGGGGAGACTTGAGCATATTTTGTTAAGGAATATGGACCCCAGCCTGTAGGCATAAAAGATCCCACGGAAGCTTGATTTATAACATAAAAGGCAGATGGCAGGCTCATTTCATAGAATTTATTTCCCTGAATGCTGATGGGATCTGATTTATATCTTCTGTTGAAGGTCGGGTTATGGACTGTTCAACTCACTGGCTCTAACAAGGGCTTTCGTGGGGATGGGATGGTGAGGAGGATGGTGTCAGTTATACAGAGAGTGTTTGTCCCATCCCGGGAACTTCAGGAAATTTCTTTTCAACTCATCCAACTTTCGCTGAGCACTTACTATGTGCCAGGCATTGTGCTCAATGCTGCGGCAATAAGGCAAGGTGGTGGGGAGCCTCTGTGGCCAAAGCTCTGGAGGTGAGGCCCGGGAAGCACGTACAAGTGTGACGTGTCTGGGTCCCCCATCTTGCAGCCTTCATCTCACGCTGCTGGGATCTGCTCCCAGAACAGCTAGAGCCTGGCTATGATCAATGAGCTCCTGTCACCCTGGTGACACACTCCCCTGAACCATTTCACCAGCACGCGGGTGAGCCTGTGGGACTGGGCTGTCGGGATGGGCCCCCGGGGGTGGGGCTGTGGAAAGCAGCAGCACTGATGGATGTAAGTGTCAAAGCTACTCACCAGAAGACTTAATTGACTTCCTCAGGCTCTTCCTTCTGCTACATATTCATCCGTTCATCCATCTAGTGTGTGTCTGTCCATGCGTGCACCCATTCATTTATTCATTTATATACTCATTCCAATCTTCATCTTTAAGGCCCATACCTGTATGTCTTCATTGTTACGTATTCAATCATCCATCCATTCATGCACCCATCAGTCCATTTATTCTTTCATCCGTGTCTTTGTTTAAGCACATTTCTGCCTGTCCTTACTGATGCATGATCATCCATCCATCCATCCATCCTTCTATCCATGCACTGATTCGTTTAAATCTTTATTTTTAACGTTCATGTCATTTCTTTACGCAAAAACTCTGTGTGGCTCTCATGGGCCACCTCCTAGAAGCAAAGTTGCTTATCTTATCATTCACAGTTAGCCCTTATTTTCTGATCGTGTCTATACAAGCCCTCCAGCAGCCAAGTGTATCTGTCCATCTTCCCCTGGCAAGCTGGACTTGTCTCCTCTCCTTTTCTCCCACTGTCTTCTTCTTTCCTAAGTGCCCTCCCCATCACTCCTAGTCACGTCTTGTTTATTGCAGTCCAACTCTTCATTCACTCAGATCTTCCCTACACCCCCAAGGAGACCATCCACTTGACTCCTGCATTGTTTGTCTTCTGGGTGACGCATTCCTTCCCTGAACTAACGCTTTCAGCATCTGACCTGCCCTGTGGGTACTTGGCTTTGTGTCCCTGCATTGATCTTTTTGTAAGTGTGGTCTTTCCCGTGAGAGACCTCCCCTTGCTCAGTGCTACTGAAGACAAATTCCTTTGCCTTGTGCCCACCTCGGCTAGGGTCCATCAGGACCCAGAGAGAGGAGCCAGGAATGGGTCTTGCTACTTTAAGCCTTGTGCCCACTCTTCCAGGCCTGAGTCCTGGACACCTGTTAGGCTCTGGCCACCAGTACACGCGTGGAGAGTCTATGGTGGGGCTCACCTAGAAGTCTGCTTGGCTTGACACATGTATCACTCTTCTGGGCCCCAGCATTGGGATGGAACCTGGCTCTCTTACCCTAAGTCTGACAAGCACTTTCCGTGAACTGACAGGTCCTAGAGAACCATGCCACTGCTGTGTGTGTGTCTTTGAGCGTTACCTTCTGTGTTAGTCACTTATTGCTGCATAACCACTTCAAAACTTGTTTCTCGTCATGCTGCAGGTTGGCTGGGTGGGTCTTCCACCGGTCTTGTCTAGCTTAATGCAGGTGACTACATTCCAGGTTGGGGCACCTGGGATGGCTCTACCCATGTGTCTGGGGCCTCAGCTGGGGTGACGGGGGTGGCCTCCCACCCTCCATGTGGCCTCTGTCCCTCCACTGTGGCATCTCATCCTCCAGCTTTCTTCAGAATGTGGCAGTCTTGAGGTTCCAGGGCCATGAAAACAGAAGTTGCCTGACGGCTCCAGGCCTTGGCTCTGGAATTCACTCAATATCTCTTCTGCCACATTCTACTGGCCCAAGCGAGTCACGAGGCCAGCCCACATCCAAGGGATGCGAAAAAGGATTTCACTTCTTGATAAGAGAATCTCTTAAATACTGGGCCAGGTTTTTCAATCCATCCACCTCGTCTACCTGGCCTGTCCCACCCACCAGCTTGGTCTCCCCTGGGTAGTACACGGTTCCAGGAAGCCTGCGTTCGCCACTTCTGGAGATGGTTTACAGCACCATGGGCTACTATCTTGGGGCCATCCCTCCAGCTGGACTGTCTTAGAGCATCCTCCTGTTATGGTATTCCCAGCGAGAGTACATGGCCCAGGAGGGCAGGGACCGTGTTGGGGCCCCAGCCACTCTCTGCGTGCTCTCCTGTGGCACATTTTTTACAGCAGTGATCACTATTTAAAGTCTGCCTTTTGTTGTTGTTTGTTGTTTTGTTTACTTGTGCATTGTTTGTCTCTTCCACCCAAATGAGACCTCCATGTATGGACTTTGTTTTTTTTCACTGATAAATTATGCAGGCATACTTATCACACAGTAGGTGCTCAGTAAATATTTTTTAAATGAATGAAAGCCTCCTGAAGACTGCGATCAGGACTTAAACCCATTCATAGCCCCTCTCCTGATGCCCAGGCACATTTCTCATTTGAGGATAATTCATTCATTTATCATACATAGTGTGAAATGTTATGAAGGTTGAAGAGGACCTCTTTATGTCCATTTAAAAAATGCTTTTAAGACTTTTCTATGTGTCCTGAGAGGGTTCTGGTCCTTGAAAGTGAATAATTTCTTTAGCAAGATGAAACTTGAACATCTGGAAAGACAAGAGGATGTTGTTTGTTCTGTTCAAATTCCTTCCAATGAACTTAGCTCAAGCATTCAGATATGTGCTAGGCGGACATGAAAATAAAAAGTAAAAACCCCAGATCTTGAATGTGACTATGGAATACCTTTGGATCCCAAATCTTAGCTCTTCCAGAGAGATACATTTTGCTCTCAGAGTCTGAAACTGAAGACTTCCAAAAACACACAGATTCCAGTCTTTAGAGGGGCCACGTGAGTCAGCATAAAGGTGAGGTATGGGCTTCGTGGCACACGTTTGCATGGAAAAGCCACAGTCACACAAGGGAGTAAGAGTAAGATGGACAGCAGATTCTGTCCCTCAGCACCCCTCCCCTCCCAGATACCTGCTCCAAGCTGGGATAAATGGGACCATTGGATTATTTAGAAGACCCTGCTGTTTTCTGTTGGCATTTCATTTCATGTCTATTGTAAATATACAAAAAATATAGAAAATACGAGAACACCCACCACCCTAGGAAATGGAACATTATAAATGATAACAGAAGCCCTCTGTGACTCTGCTAGATGGTATTCCCCACCTACTTTCCCCCCCGGAGACGCGCACCATCGTGAAACGGGTATTTTTTTCCCGTGCTAGAGTGTGTGCTTCTAGTACATGTGTGACAGCAAACATCAGAGATGTTATCAGTCTGGTTTGCCAGTTTTAAATCTTTTTTTTTTTTTGGAGGGGGAGATAATTTGGTTTATTTATTTAAATTTTTTCTTTAATGGAGGTACTGGGGATTGAACCCAGGACCTCATGCATGCTAGGCAAACACTCTACCACTTGCGCTACACCCTCTCCTCCAGTTTTAAATCTTGATATAAGCATGAATACTGTCTTCAGGATCCACTGGAACTTCTCCTTTTCCCAAGTTTTGTTGGTACACACCGTTCATTCATTTCACCATCTACTTCCCTTTGATGGCCTGCTGTTTCTAACCTTTCACAACTTACCTTTCTTGCTCACACTTCTTCCTGCACCTGGAGGAGGAGTTTTTCAGGGTGGAATTGCTCCATCTGGTTACCTGCATTCTTTGATTTAACTAGGTGTTGCCAAATTGTTCTCCAAAGTGGTTGTACCTGCATGAGCGTGAGTTCCCATTGCTCTACAGCCCAGCTCGTGCTTGGAACTCAGACTTTTTTTTTTTAATGGAGATACTGGTGATTGAACCCAGGACCTCGTGCCTGCTAAGCATGTGCTGTACCACCTTCCCCCTCAGACTTTCTAATTCCTGTTCATTTGACAGTGGAAAGCAGTGCCTTATCCTTGCTTTAACTTGCATTCATTCCCCTGATGGCCAGTGAGGCAGGGTGGGGTTTCATGCTTTTGGCCATGTCTGTTTCTCCTTCTTTATCTCACCTCTCCATACCCTTTGTCCATTTTCTTATTGAATTGTTGGTCGTTTTTCATGTTGATTGACAGCAGGGTTTCTTAACAGCAGCACTACTGCCATCTTGGACCAGATGATTCTTTCCTGTCACGGACTGTTCTGGATTGTAGGAGATTTAGCAGCGTCCCTGGCCTCACTAGATGCCAACAGCAAATCCCCCTCTTCCATCCCAGTTGTGGTGACCGTGTCCCCAGGACTTCCCAAACCACCCTCAGCTGAGAATCACTGATACATAGGAACACTTTATTTTTCCTGGATATTCATCCATTGTCAGTTACACAGATTGTAATCTTCAAAAAATATTCCAGGAGGGCCAATAGATCTAGTTCTTCTCTATTTCAGAAGCTTTGCTTTGGAGGACGGAAGAAAGAACAGTCTATTTATCGTGTCCAGAGTTCTAGTTTGGGTGCTCTCTTCCCATCTTTGTTTCAAGTCTACAAGTATGTGTTAATATCCTTATTTCACCCAGGAGGAAACTGAGTCTACGAGTCTGCCCGAGGGCACTCGTCCAATCGATAACGGAAACAAGGTGTGGTTCAGTCTGTCCAGGGCTTCAGTTGAGTAGAAAGAATGGGGCAGTGCTATCTGCAAAAACTCTATAAAAATACGTTTTAACCCAGAGGCTCCCAGGGATCAAAGGGTCTGAATGGGACTCTAAATTCACACTTGCCTTGCTTTTTATTTTTTTTCCCCATAAAAGCTGTATTTGAAATGAGGGAATCCAGCTGCTCTGGACTCAGCAGAGGGGCAGAACACCAGCATCAGGGCCCTCCTTCAAAGAGGAGGCGAGGGGCTCTTTAAACATGCATGCCGAGAGAGAGTAGGGGCTGCCACAGCTAATGGCTCTGCAGACTCAGAGAGAAACTGCCTGCCAAATGCGCCAGTAATTAGTTGTTAATACATGGAAACAAAAGCCGATTTAGAAACAGAGCCCATCATTTATTTATAGCAATCTAAGTCAAGTATTTTTTTAAATTAAAAAAAAAAACTGGACATAGTTCTCATCAAAACCAAACCATCCATCCAAGGAACTCTAAACTCACCTCCTCACTCACTTGCTTTCTCTCTCACCTCCTCCTAGAAGTCCACCTAGACTGACCTGGCTGAGCCCTGTACCCTTCAGCTTTCACGCTCTCATTCTGCCCCAAACTGTTGTGCACGCAAGGCCACCACTGGCTCATGTCCTCTGATCTCTTGCTAGCATGCCTCTGTGAGTCTTTGGTGAATGGAAAGAGCCCAGGCTTTAGGTCCTGGTCCTAGCCCTTTACAGCTGTGCGGCCTCAGGCAAACCTCTGTCCACGCCCAGGCTTGTTGTAAATATCAATATTAACGGTACATGCCGAGCATAGACGGGCTCCCTTGTTCCCTCCTGGGCAAGGCTTGCATTGTTCATGTCTTTGTCTTCTTAATTTCCGGCAGAATGAAGCAGGAATGCATGAAGAGTACAAGCTCTGGAGCCAGACTGCCTCACTTCAAACCCTTCTCTGCTGCCAATCAACTGTGTAACTCTGAGTGACTTATGTAGGCACACCTGGTGCCTCACTTTCTTGAACTAGAAAATGGGACTGATAATGGTCCCTACCTCATAAGATGCTTGTGAGGGTCACGTGGGCCCTAGGTAAGAAGCCAGTGCATTCCAGTATTCTCAGTACCAGCAGTGGTGATGTGGCAGCGGCTGGGGGAAGGGGTCTTTACCATTCACCGCCCGCCAGTGCCATGCCAGCATCATGCTGAGAAAGGAGAGGGCACCTGCTTTTTGAGTTTGACAGACCTGAGCTGGGATCGCATCAGTTCTACCAGTGTGGACCGAGGTAAGGTCTAAACCTCTCTGGGCATCAGTTTCCTTCTCTATAAAACACGAGGAATAAAGCACCTGCCCCCAATAAACCTGAGTAATCCTGGGAGCAGATTTTTCCCCAGAGACTCCAGGGAAGAGACCGGGATGCCCTGACTTCAGACTTGTGAGACTCTAAACAAAGAGCCCAGCCAAGGTTGCTTGGGTTTGTGACCTACAGAACCGTGAGCTAATAAAATGGATGGAGTTTAAGCCTCTGAGTTTGTGGTAATTTGTTACAACAGAAAACAAAGTTTACAAAAACTGAAGACTGCCACCTAGAAGAGGGGTGTTAATGGATTTTGAGCTCCTGGAAGGCATAAACCAAATGTTTCTTATTTGGAACCTGATATATAGTAGGTGATCAGTAAATATTGATAGATGAATGAATCAATGAGTACATTTTTAGAAAATGAGCAAAAGATCCAGACTCAGTCCACGAGTAAGTAACTTTCCAAAAAGCTGCAGCTTCCAGGATGTGCATGACCAAGGGGCAGGAGAGCTGAGAAGCGAGTGTGTGAGAGCAAGCATGATGTCTGTCAGCCTGCCAGCTGTGTGACCTTAGGCAAGTCACTTAACCTCTCTGTGCCTTGGTTTTCCCATCTGCAAAATGAAGACAATGGTAGTAGTAGCCTCATAGGGTTATCACAGGATTAAATAAGAGAATACATAGCAAGCTCCCAGAACGGCAGCTTGCCCGTTATAAATATTCAGTAATATGTGGTGTGATTTCACAGACAGAGTCAGAATACTCTGAATTTAATCTTTGTTTTCTCAGCAACGTGCTTGATCTGTCTCCACACTCCACCCCCTCATGTATACTCCAAACCTTGTTTTTCTCCTCCGTAAAACAGGCAAACCTTAAGAACAGTCTCCAATTTTAAAACTTCTATCACTTTAAAGAGCATTGGACACTTTTTTTAATCTAGGCAAATTCCCTTACTTCTCCCTACTGCTGGCTTTTCAAAATGAAATTCACCCGCAGACAATAGCACAATAAGAGGGGCGGAGTCAGGGTTGCCTGGCTGTCACGCTACTTCCCGGAGGGAAGGGTGCGGGGACATTACTGACTTCCCCAAGGCTAACTGAAAAGCCCAGGCCACAGTGCCCCGACCCACCCCAGCCAAAGCTGCTTTTTCGATGGTTTCATGGATTAGCTGAGTCTGGGAAAGGGGAGGGGGGTGGAGGACAGGCTACTAGCTTTGCTGTGGTTGTTTTTCTTTATTGGGCTCATGGTGCTTTGAATTCCATAACTCATAAACCAGAACTGGGGACAATCTCATCTCAGGTATATGGGGACAGCTGATCTGCATTGCAAATTGTCCACAGCAATCCTTGCTCCCAAATTATTGATGAGATTGTCACTTACCCTGCCTAAGTCCATTTTGGCAAGAAAGATGCTATTTCTTACTGTTCATGGTCTTATATTAGAACCGTTTATGGTTGGCTGTTTCCCTACCTCTCTGGCGTCTCCCGACCTAGAAGACAAGTCCCTGCAGAGGGGGCACCTGGCTGTCCAACTGTCAGACTGATTTTATGCCCTGACCATGAGCTTCCTCCTAATACGGGAGGAGGGAGCCAGCTCATCACAGCTCTGTTCATATTCGACTCTAAGCTTCAGGACTTAAACGCCAGGACGGTGCCTGTCCTGCTTCAGCCGGTGCTTTGCCTCAGTGTCAAGGACAATCTCATAGCAGAAACTACCAAGGGATTCAGGACTGGCTCTCCTAGAGACATTCAGGTTTCCACACCCTCCGGCTGCTTCTGGAACATGCCCAGAAAATTGTGACGCCCAGAGCACTGAACACACCAGTGTTCAAGAGTAAATACTCAAGAAGCTCTGTGTAAATCACAGAAATGATGCTCTCCTGACATTTGCCAGTTTTATTCAACCACAGCATGGGCAATTAAGAATAAACTGTGTTTGACTTCTCTGTGGTTAGGAAAGGCTATTGATGAGACCACATCCTGGAGCTGAGCCGGCAGGTCCCGAGACAGGCATGTTCTGGGCTCCCGGAGCAGGGGCTGGGCTCCCGCAAGCCTCTGCTTGGGGTTAGCCCAGCCAGAGCTATGAGCCCTTTGAATTTGTTCCTTTTCCTTGCCCTGGCCCTGAACCCCTTAGCAAGGTATGGGAATCTTATTTCCAGAAAACCAATTTATTTTTCCATTTATTTAATTAATTGAAATTGCTAATACTTCTGCTTCCAGGTCGTAAACACTGGGTAATAAACCCCCTCTACATCTGTCCAGTGCTTTAGTGTTCGCTAAGCACTTCCACAGTCATTATCTGATGTGACCCTTAGAACACTCCTGGCAGTAGGCAGGGAAGGGATTACAAATGGTCAGTTTATAGAGAGGGAGATGTGTGTTGCCAATGGTTACAGGAAGAACGGAGCAGAGCCAGGACAGAAGCTGGTATTTATATTCTAAGTCCAGTCCTCTTATCAAGAGTTTACCCAGGACTGAGGGTATTCCCAGGATCTGGGACTTTTAGTTTTAAAACTGGGGAAGTCCAGGCAAACTGGGAGGAACTCGTCATCCTACTCCAGGACCTCAGGCTGTCTCTCATAATGGGGCGCCTGTCACCCCCACCAGGTTCAGCTGAGGGAGGTGCCCTGTGACCTGGCGCAGGTGAGGCAGATATTGCATCTGGACTGTTGCAGCAAAGTGTGTTACAGCTCAGTTGTGACAGCAGCCTGGATCCTGACGAGAGCCCAAGCAGCACGCGAAGAGTTGGAGAACTCAGGTTTATTATGCTGGCGGGCCCGGAGGAGTTAGCACTCCCAGCCCTGGACCCCGTCTGTAGGTTGACACAGGCTTTTATGGGTTGCCAGTCTAGACTTTGCAACATCATATGCAAATAAGGTGTAACAAAGTTGACTAATCAGGAATGAGCTTTGTAGAAATGGACCAATCAGGAGTTATCTCAGAGAACCAATAGAATCTTAGGGGTAAGTTCTGCTTTCCTAGAAGCAAGCCATTTTAGAAGCAAAAAGCAAGATAATACCACTGGGCCAGGGAACTGGATGGTGCTGGCAGTAAAGTAGTGGCCCTGCCTGGGGGTCCTGCCTGCCTTTTTCATGGGGCTTCCCACCTCAGACCAGTCTATTGGGCTGTGAGCTGACAACAGTCAACCGTGACTGACAGATGATCTATCTGAGCCAGAGCTTGGGTTGGGGCTGGGTGGTTGCATAGGGACAGGTGGTAGAGCCTGGACATATGAGTGACCCCTCCTGGCTGGGCTGCTCAGGGAGAGTGTTCCCAGGAGAAGGATTCTGAGAACCTTAGGGTACTGAGCCAGAGGGGAAACTGACAGGAACTGCCTGGTCAGAAGGACCCAAGACAGAGATACGATGATCTAAAGACAAAGATGGGGCAGAGGAACAACAGACGGATGGATAGGACAATAGAGGAGGAGGGAGGGATGGGGCAGAGGAAGAACAAGCAGAGAGAGGGGTGCATATGAGGTAGTCTGAGCCAGCTCAAGGCTTGCCACGGTCAGCTGCCATCCGCAGCATCTCTCTCCTTTGTGGGTTTAACTCCCTCCCTCCCAGCCCAGAGTCAAGCTCTTCTTAATAAACTAGCCAATCCCATGTGGCTGGGGAGGGCGGGAGGAGAAACGATGTGCCCAAGGAAGCCTGAGCCTGAGTCTGAGCTGGGTAGGGAGTGCCTTTGTCTGGGTTAATGGGCATTTAGCCTTGAACCCAGCAAAAACCAGGCGAGCCACCTGCTCACTTTCACCCACATGCACCCTTGTTAGCTTCACTCTGGCCTGGGAACTTAGCTGACTTCCCCTGATGCTTCAGGTCAAGAATCCAGGGTCTCTGTTTGCCTGGCTTGTTAGCACTTTGACTTCCTTAATGTGGAGGGATTCAAATCTGACTGGGAAATCGTTAAGCTAAACCAAGCCCAGAACAGAGCAATTGGGTAGGAAACTGTGGACCCCAGCTGCACTTTCTCCTCCCCCCGCCATGTCTGAGATCACCTCAGAGGCAGGGAGAGAGGGGCCCTTGTCGTGGGCATCTGCCCTAGGTGCATGGAGACAGCCACCGGGCTGGCAAGAAAGGCCCAAGAATTGGAGTAAATGTGGGAAACTGTATAGTAATGCGGGAGGGCATGTAAATAACACAACAGGAATCAGCAAACAGATGGGGTCTCCCAACTTCTTTGCGATGGAAACCATGCAGGATGCGGTCACTTGCATTCTGGTTTTTTTCTCTTCTACCTGCTGGTCTTGATCTTTCATCTGATTTGGATTTTCCTTAGTCTTGATATATTTCAGCTGTATCTTTCTATCTTATTACATGTATTTCCTGAAAGTAGCCTCAAATCCTCTGTGGGACAAAGTGAGGAATAAAGAGGCAATCTGACCAGCCCTTCCACCAATGTCTTGTTTGGAGTATAGGCTGTGGGGTAAGCCGACGTCACAGGGGATGCAGAATGGTAGTGGGGGGAGGGCACCCATCACCCATCCCCCGGCCCCAGCCTAGCTGCTGTTGGGAGCCCCCTCTAGGCCATGCCCCACTTCCTAGTCTCAGAAGAACCCAGCAAGTGGGTAAGGCTCCCCACAAGACGCCGGGGGGCAGAGAGGTCATTCACAGCTGTTGGCTTGCCAGGTTACCCTGTCCCAGGGCCTTATTACATGTGGCTTCCTGAATGTCTGCATAGACAATCCAATCTTTCTGGAACTTTCTTTCTAAGTTCCCCCAGCCCATCTCTACTACCCAGGAGAAGCCTTCATATCCACAACTTGAGGGAGTTGAGACACCCCTTAGAAAATGATTGGGCTGTGGAGAAAGCTTCCCAGCTGGGCTCCTGACTATGCCAAATTTAGTTCTGCCCTGGAGTCTTCACATTGTCAGTTCCCATGGCCTGTTGCAGGAGCTTCCTGTTTCTTCAAGTCCCTTCTCAGGCTTTAGGTCTTAAATGTCACCTTCCCAGTAATGGCTTCTCTTACCAGCCCATCTAGACTTGATCCATCCCCAATGCTCTGCCTGAACTCAGAACTCTCTATCACATCATTCAACTTCCAACCCAGCGTTTATCACAATCTACAATCACCTTCTTTATTTATTCCTTTGCTTTTTCTACGACTTTCCCTGAGCAGGGCATCAGCCTCACAGGGCAGAGGCCTGGTATGTTTTGATCCCTGCTATATCCCCAGCACCTAGAACTGTGGCTCAAACACTCGAGGTTCTTAACAAATATTTGTGAGAGGAGTGCGTCCATCACTTAAAGCAGGAGTTGGCAAACTGCAGCCTGTGGGTCAAATCTGGCCCGCTGCCTGTTTGTGTAAATAAAGTTTTATTGGAACGCAGCCCTCATCATTTACATATTGTCTCTAGCTGTTTCAGTGCAACCATGGCAGACACTGAATACTTGGGACAGATGCCGTGTGACTCATGAAGCTGAAATTATTTACCATCTGACCCTTTACAGAAAATTTTGCTGACCCCTGGCTCAAACCATAAACCTTACAATAGCTTATTCAACAGAGACATTTAGTATTTCACTTGCCAAGAAACCAGAGACAGCAGGTTTCGGGGTCATTTCAGCAGCTCAAAGATCATGGACTCATCAAGGACTCATGGTCCGGTTATTCTGCGCTCTGCTCGCCAGTGATAGCCTCCCTCAAGGTTCCAGGATGGCTCCTGCAGCCATAAGCATGCATGTCCTTATATGTTAGAGCTCCACGGAGGAAGGGGTGTACTGAGAGCAAAAGCTGGCTTTCCCTTTTACCAGGGAGAAAAATCTCCTCCCCCAGAAAGACCAATGGCTTTCTCCTTGTGTTTTATTGGCTAAAACCAGATCACATGCTCCTTACTCAGCCAATCATTGGTAAAGGGGATGAGGGCCACCCTGATTGGTTCAGACCAGACACGATTCATGCCTGGAGGTTGGGCATGCTGCCTTTAGAAACTGGAGAGGAAGGGGATGCATGCCAAGATGCATGAGTGAAGCACGCCCCAATTCTTCGCCCTGGAGATGGCTGTGATTAAGGACTGAAGTTTGTCCACCTCTCCCCTTGATAGAATCAGAAACAGATGGGCCCACTGTTACTCTTTTTCCCCTTGCTAGCTTTTAGGTTGATCTTCTCTCTCATCCTGTACCCTGTCTACCATTTTCTCCCCACCAACCATCAGCCTTGATGGTAATGACTTCAGGCAAGCAGGTCCTAGCTGACTTTATGACAGCTTATTTGATCCAGCTTTTCCTAAGGAGACAGCCTGGTTTCCCGACAAAGATTTGAGGGCCACCCAAAGGGAATGTAAAACGCCCCAAATTATATTCCCCACCTGCCAAGTCCAATGTTTTAAACCCAGTTATGCAAGACATTTTGGCTTAATGCATTGTTCTCCAGAATGCCTCTGTTAAAATGGATGAGACTTTCAAAAGGCCATGCATGGTGAGTTTATGACTTAATCTCAAAGGCATGAGGTCATACATCATCTTGGACAGCAGAAACATTGACTTTGAGGGGAGCAGGGAGCAGTGATATGATGGAAGTAGCATGGGACCATGAGCCGGGACCACCTGGAGTCTAGTTCCCCTTTATCTATGAATTTTTGATGCACCCAGGAACATTCCCTTTCTCTCTGTGGACCTCACCTTCCTCATCTAGTCCATGGAAGGGTTGGATTCAGTTATTTGTGGGGGGGGGCCTTCCAGCTGGTTAAAAGGGATCAGCCATGCCCTTTAGGCAGTTTCATGCCCACATTCCTGCATTCTTTCACTCATCATTCCTTCAGCCACTGTTTTGGCCCATATTTACTGAGTAGCTCCGTGTGCCAGGAGTTTTGCTGGATGCTGGAACTACCACAGTCCCTGCCCTCAAGGAGCTTACTGTCCAGTGGGGAGGACACTCCCCACTGCACACAAGCACATATGACACCATGTGGCAAGTCTGATGACAAGAGCTCCTTGTAAGCTCACGGCAGCTCAGGGCAGGGAGAGCAGATAGATGTTACCTAGTACAAACGGTCAAGGTGGCTTCCCAGAGGTGGTGATGTCTACATCAAGACCTGAAGGAGGAGTCTGAGTTAATCAAACTATAGAGAAGGAGAGTGACAATTTCCCTGGTGGGGGCAGGGCATCAGCACGTGCTAAGACCTGTTAATGAATATTTATTCCATATCTGATGTTCAGTTTTTTTTTCAATCAAGCCACGTGCTGTTGCCTATTTAAAATTATGGTGGGAAGATCAGACAAGTTTAAAAAGAACCTGAACCTAGTTTATCCAACCAACCACCATTTTGATAATAGTTGATATCTGTTTCATTTATTTAAAACCTATGATATGCACTTCAAACATGCCACCTGTATCAGATCCATTAATTTAAAACAGAATTACTGAAGTGTCACAATGTGCTGGGCATTTGGTTAGAGTCAGAGATGTGAAGGAGAAGAGAACATGGCCCATACGCTCCAGGATCTCACAGCTGGAGACAGTCTAGTGCATTAATAATCAGAGTACAGCACGTCCCAGGTGCACAGGGGATGTTGTTCCAATCAGGCTGGATCCAGGAAAGCTTTCTGTAGGCCATTAGCCCTGAATTGAACTACTTGTCTTATTCATTCATTCATTCATTCATCCATTCATCCAATCATTCATTCATTATTTTTAGTTGAAGCAAAATACACATAACAAAGTTTGCATTTGAGTCATATTTCAGTGCACAATTTAGGGACATCAAATCCATCGACGGTGTTGTGTAAGCATCACCACTATCCAAGCCCAGCAACCTCTCATCATCCCACACCGAAACCCTGTGCCCATGAGCAATAACTCCCCATCCTCGCTTCTTCCCAGTGCCTGGTAACCTCTACTCTGCTTTGTCTCTATGAACTTGCCTACTCCGGATGCCTCATTTAAGTAGAATCAGACAATATTTGTCCTTCCATTTCACCCAGCACACCGTCCTCAAGACTCACCCGTGTTATAGCATAGATCAGTATTTCATGCCTTTATAAGGATGAATGATATTCCACTGCATGGATATACCCCATTTAATTTACCCATTCATCTGTTGGCGGACATGTGGGTTGTTTCCCCGCCTCTGGTGAATAATGTTGCTATGAGCATCAATATACTAGTATCTGTCTGAGTTTCCGTTTTCAGTTCTCTTTGGTAGGTACCTGGGAGTGGAACTGCCAGATCATACAGTAATTCTACTTACCTTGAACTTTGAAGGCTGAGAATGACTGGACAGGAGGAAGGGAATACACTGTGTGGGGTAATGCCAAGAGACGTCATGCTTCTGTGAGGTGCCCACTCATCCCATGGTCTCTCACCCCCACCTTCTCTCGAGGACTATGCTGTGTGTCCCACCATGATGACAGCCACCACGATCGATTCCTGGTTTCCCCAGGAGAGCGACTCTGCGGTACCCTTTATGAGATGCACTCCTTTCCCATCTCCTTCCCCAGTTCCACACAGCCCAGAACACCCCAGGTCTTTCCAGGGTCTGGTAAGTACTCTTCTGCCTACCTCACAGTATCTTCTTTTTATTGAAGTATTGTTGATTTTCAGTGTTTCAGGTGTACAGCGAAGTGATTCAGTTATACGTATGTGTATTCTATTTATGAATTCTTTTTCAGATTCTTTTCTATTAAAAGTTATTACAAGATATTGAATATAGTTCTCTGTGCTATATAGTAGGTCCTTGCTATTTATCTATTTTATATGTAATAGTGTGTATCTTTTAATCCCAAATATTATATGCTATCACTTACATGTGGAATCTAAAATTCTAAAATAATGGTACAAATGAACTTATTTACAAAACAGAAACAGACTCACAAGACATAGAAAAGAAACTTGCGGTTACCAAATGGGAAACGGGGGCAGGGGAAATACATTTAGAATTTGGGATTAACAGATACTCAGTGTGTTGTTTTGAAGATCAAAGGATGGTATGAATTTGAAAGTGCCTTTAAAACCTGTAAAGCCGTGGTACAGGTGTTTACGATCCTATCTGTCGCTGTGGTCCTCACTGTCATCTTTGTTAGAACACTCACGGGCCTCCCAGTGGCCTCCCCTGGCCCTGGGGAGCTCACCACAGCCCCCTAACAGGTCCTCCTCTGAGGTGAGGAACAGGGTCCTTCCTTCCCAGTCAGGTCCACCAAGCCCATGGGACAAAACCCAAGGATGAGACCTTAAGCAGCTGTATCTCTACACTACACCCGAGTGGTCCCATCACTCACATCTGTGATGATAACAGAGAGAAGTGGAATTTACCCAGTACCTCCTGAGAGAGGCGAAGGAAGCCAGGCTACTTTTCTCATGTCCAAGGTTGACAGATCTGTCTAGGAGACTATGTCCAGAAATTCTGCAGCAGCAGCTCCTACCTCAAAAAATTAATTCCCCCAGGCATGGTTTATTTGATTTCAAACATCTGAAACATATTTATTGAGCAGCAAGCATATGCTTGGCACTTGCTAGGCCCTGTGGGGGTACAGAAGCCTAAGATCTGGGGTCTTAGCTTCCAGCCCAGTCATGGCATTTATTCCAAGGGCTTCAAAATGATAAGCGTCTATTTTCTGCCACCTCAGTTCCAATTATATCCTGCTGGTCTGGGCTCCAAGTGTGACTGCCTTCCTCTGCTAAAGGCTGTCCATATAAGTCACTGCTTTGCTTTAGCTTGGGGAAGTTGTCTCTTAGTTCCTGCCTGCCTGTCTGGTTTTTATCTATAGTCAGTGAGATCATAGGAACCTGTCTGACACAGTATATGATAAAATTCTAAATTGTCTGACACACAAAATCGCCCCCAGAGTCCCTGAACTACTCCAGACCTCTGATAATAAACACAGCTCTGGTTTCCCCTTAGGCTCAGCATGGCAAAGAGGTGGTATCTGTGCTTCCATTCCTTAGCCCCTAGCAGGCATGACTAGTCGATCATGGTGCTTTTGGGCTGAGCCAGGGTCTGGCTTCTCACCTCTTCTCAGTGCAATGCTCTAGGCAGCCACCTTCGACTGATCCGAGTTGGTGCTCACAGGATGCAGTAGACACCATCTGTGTCCCATGTCCTCAGCCCCCAGCTGCTGGAAGCATTAGCTATAACAGCCCGCAATGGCAGCTTTCCCCTGAAAATTGCCCTCTGCTGGCCCCGACAGAGCCACCTCACCAGGAAAGGGGCAATGTCATGCCTTGACTGACACAGGGGTACAAAGACCTGGCCCCCTTGCTACTGATACACAGACATATCCTTGGCATCAGCTTGGCCTGGCTTCTCCCCTTGCTATATCCTGCTCCCCTCCCATGCTTACCGGTGGTATCCGAGAGCACACCTTCAACAAATCTCCGCACAAGCATCCCCGGGTCAGGTTCTGTTCCTAGCGAACCTGAACCAAGCCAGGTCATTTGTCACACCTGCCTCTGACCCTCTACCCAGGAAGGAAAAACCAAAGGCAAGGATAACTGGGATGTGTGTACAAAGTTTTGTGTTCTCTTTCTTCAGCCCAATAAATACATAATCTACTCTCAAATACGTCCCGAGCCCTGGACACCTGTTGGGCCCTGGGGACACACTGTCATACAAGACCAAGGTGGCCCCTGTCCTCACGGAGCCAGAGACTTTCTACTTCAGAACCGAGAGGAAGAAGGAAGAGGGTTGAACAGAAAAAACAGATGATTCTGAAGAATCTCTCAGAAGACAGACTTGGAAGCAAGTATTTTGCTCTGGTTTACTCATTACCTAGAGCAGGAGTTTTATCATTTGTGGCTTAGAGATTCATGGAAGAGCTTCAGAGGGTTGATAATCCCTGTCCCCGCAATTGAAATGCAAATCTTGGTTTTTTTGGTTTTTCAAAATGACCCATAGCTTCCACCAGATTCCCCGAGGCGTCTGTGAACCACAAAAGTCAAGAATCACTGCCTAGGTTTTGTGGCCAGAGGATCCAATGGCCTTGAGACAAAGACAGAGAGAGGTTTTGGATAATATCAGAAACATCCACAGATGATGCAGCAACTGTGTGTGCTGGGATGCCAGTGGAACATCTGGCTGATCAATGACTCCCTCTTTGCAATGGTTTTGAGCCATGCAGTGCCTGTAGTTTAGAGCTGGGCACCCGCTCACTGCTGGACACTTGGTGGTCCCTCTGGGCCTCCTCGTTGGTAACACGAGCAGACAATGCTCCATGGCATCCTCAAGGTCTGGCCCATCACTGTTGTGTTGTGATTTTGTGAAGCACCTGAGAAACCATCTACTCCGGGCTCTACTTAAAAGGCTGCAGAGTGTAGTGACCCAGTGTGGGGCTCCAGAGCTAGGAAACCTAGGTTTGGATCTCAGCGTTGCCGCCTGGGCAGGTTTCCTCTCGGAGCCTCTGGGAAACGGCAATATAATGGATAATAATGACGTCTCCCCATAGGGTTGCTTTGAGGAGCAATACAGTCAACCATGAAGCGCTTAGACCAGAGCCAGGCACACAGTTGGTACTCACAATGTGCATAGAGGAGAGAACTAAAGGGCAAGGGGTAATGACCAGGAGGTCAGTACAGGGAGGCAGGACTCTCCCTTGGATTCTGGTATCATAGCCAGGGCTCTCCCCACCGCAACGTCTGCCGTTCACTTCTCTGAAGGCTGCGTGGTTTCTCAGTACCTGCAGGACCACAGCCTCAGGGAAGCCCATCTCCTGGGCCCGCGAATGCCCCAACCGTCAGAGAGGTTTGATGATGCCTCTAAGGACCAGGAAGTGCCTGTTGTTGTCATTTTTGACTCCCATCCCCATCCCCACCTCTGCCAAGTCCCAGGGCCCCAGCTCGGGGCTCTTGTCCCTCCAGGAAGACCCTGCTTTACCTCAAATGCAAGACATCTTATCTTGCTGGATCCTAGCTCACTTTTCCCCCCACAAGGTTTACGTGATCTGTTCCACGCATCTGGATCCCGAGCTGCCACTGGCCACGTGCTGCGAGCTCGCAGTCCTGGCATTCTGCCACAGGCTGACGTGGGTCATCTCTATGTGTTCCCAGGCAGACAGTTGACTCAGTCTTAACCTTTCTGTTCACCAGCTGCCTGCTTCCAGAGCCTTCTCTGCATCTCTAATTTCAGGCCATTTTATACTAGGGGCACATGTCTATTTGGAAATGGGAGTGAGAGAAACCCAGAGATGGTCAGCATGGGTCCATAGTGAGTTAGAATGCAATTAACATTCCTGTTACTAACAGTCTCCTCTTGCCTTCAGTACTTTGTAATTTACAAAGCACATTTATGGCTCGCTGTCCCATCTGTTCCTACAACAATATAATAAGGTAGATCTGATCTCCATTTAAGTGGTTAGTAAGCTCAGGCCTGGAGAAGTTAAGGATCTTGCCTAAGGCCAGACAATTTTTTTTAGAGGTAAAATGAAAAACCGTGTCTGTCTGACTTGAAGTTCAGCATGCTTCCTGCTACACCACAACTGGGGTCTCCGAAGGTTAAGAGGCCCAGGGCAAGTGGAAAGAGGTTAGCAAGATAGGGGAGAGGAGTGGGGTCCTCAGGAGACAAGAGGCCAGAGAACAGGGGCCCAGATTATTCTATAGCACAGCAGAGTACACACCTAAATGAGCCTGCCAGCTCTTGCCTTCCCATCTAGGTAGGAAGGATACAGCCAGATTAGGCGCCCCAGGGGCCTCACTTTAGGGATTCCGACCCCTATCTCCTCCTTCCCATCAGAGCTCCCAGGAGCTGATGTTGTGTCTTAGAAACTGAGCTTGAGCTTAAAAACCAATCAGACCTGAATGTAAAGCTTTATTTGACTACCGAGAGATCTTGGGCAAGTTACACAGCATCCCCGAGCTCTGTTTCTTCATCTGCAAAACTGGAACAAACACATCTGCCCAGCAGGGTGGCTATGAAGATTAAATTAAATAATGGATGCATTGCTGTCAGTGATATTTGGGGAGTAATGGCCCATGAAGAGGATTAGCCACATGGCCAGAGAAACCCGAGAGGGTTCGGTGCGGGGTGCCAGGCCAGGCTGGGCGGTGTCCCGCCTTCTCCGGGCTCCGTTTCTTTTCTGGATCCCCTTCTGTTACAAGCTAAACAGTCCCTCCCCCTCACTGATAGCCTCTGGCTACAGACTGTATAAGGCTCCCTGCTTAGCACTTGCTTAGCCAAGCTGGGCCAATTAAGCTGCATTCCTCTAATTGTTTTGGTGGCTTTTTTCTGAACTCCCTCCAACTTGTCTACAAATCGGTTCTAAATTTAGACTCAAGTGCCAGATCTCGGTGCTCTGAGCCTCTCTGGTCTAGCCAGCCGTGAGGCTTGCACACGCCTTGAGCGGCAGGCTTTAGGGATCTGTCTCTTTCTCTTTCTCTCTCTTCGCGATTTCCCCCTAATCATGGACATAAAGGCAAGCAATGACTTCGTGATATGATTTATTTTGTTTGCACGGTGCAGGTCCATACTTAGAAAACAGTCTTTATTATTTAAACTTCCAAGAAAGTAATGGTAGAAAATTAATGGGGGGGGGTGTTTAATGGAAGGCACAAATTCTTTTTAAACTCTGGAAACTGTACAGAGGGAACAAAACAACTTTGAAGCAGCAGGGGAGGGGAGGTAAAGGGATGGGGGCTTGAGTAAAGTGATGTCTTTCCTGTTTCTTTATGCCCCCCTCACCAACCTTTCTGGTTTGCATTCATTAAAGCATCAGCCTTAAGCATTGTTGCTTCTAATAGACCCTGCGGTGTCTTCATCAGGCAATTAGGACCCACCTGACCCCCAGGAGCCAGGTTTGAAAGAGCCCTATCTTCCCTTCTCCTCTCCTTTCCTTCATCCCTCCCCTGCTCTCCTCTCCTCCTCACCGTTTTCCAGTTCATCCTCCTTTCCCCCCTCTATTTTACCTTCCTCTCCCCTCTGCTTCCTTCTCTTCCTCCTCCTCCTGTCTTGTCCTCCTCTGTCCACATCAGATGTATCGTCCCCAGGTATCTTTCACCCCAAAAGAATGGCTTCCACTCTTGAAAGCCCTCCCATATCCCTAGTCTCAGTGGAGTTAACAGCCCTGCGTGGAGCCAGGGCAGGGGCCATGGCTCCATTTGACAGATGAGAAAATAAAGCCTAGGGAGGCCCAGCCACACACACAGCATCATACAGCTCACGGACGACAGGCTCTCAAAAAGATCCAGGACTTCTGGCCTCAGTCTTGGTCAGGTCTGTGCTCTCCAACGTTTGTCGAATGAAAAAATGATCTCACTACGGGTTAAAGGATCAGATCAACACGGCCGAAGCCTTAATAAGGCTGCTCGAGAAGCCAGACTCTCCTGTCAACTGGAACCTTGCTCCGATCCACCCAGAGGACACCTGTTGACTCTCCCCAGCAAACCAGGTTACCTGCCTCTCTACTGTCACCAAAGTCCCTAGGAACATCTCAGTTGTAGAGGATGCCCAGGGGGTCCTGCGGGCACAGAGACATGATGATTGGGTGGAAGAAATACCTCGACCGACAGCCAGAGAGTGTTTCCACTTACTTCAGACTCCAAGTCTCTTTACCCCAGAATCTCCAAAGGGTGTCAGCGCATACATTTACATCTGTCAACAAGTGTGGGATGTAACAGTATTCTGGGCATATGCAGATAAGGATCCTGGCCCCTGTACAGGTGACCTGTCCCTGCTTGGTAAAGCGGGCCTCTCCCTTCCATGCACACGACTTCAGTTTTGTCTCTGTAAGAACCAGGTGGGAGAATGAGGGTGACCAAATTTTACAAACTACAAAGTTTATATAAATAGAAAGAACTCTTTTGCTGCTGGGATTACAAGCATCAAAGGAGTAGTGTTGGTCTGACACGGGATGGAATCAAAGTTGGCGGGCCACTCTGAGGCCACGTTGGACGACCTCTCACCCTGACAGAGGCTGAGGACACTGAGGCCCGGAGTGGAGTGAAACCCGGACAGGCCACACTGCGGGTCACAGGAAGGGACGCTTTCAGAACCGGGCTCTGGGCTCCCCTCTTTCTGGGTGCTGCTCGTAATCTCTGCTTTTCTTTCCCTAACTTTTTCCCCCTCTTTCCTTTTCTTCCACAAAATTCAATTCATGCAAAATGCCTTCAAAATACTCTTTTCCCACCACTTTTCCTCCATCCAAATATATCTGGCCTCTGTCCCATTACCTCAAGATCCTGTGATGTGGCTTAAAAAATTTTCATTAACAAATCCATGCTGAGGGGTTAAGAAAGAAGAAACCATGGCATCCATCTGTGTGCCCCTTCACCCGAGGACCATTTTCACTTAGACAGAGGCCTCCGCAGACCTCAGAGAACGAGAAATGACTGTTAATAGACTTTCAGGTTCCGTGGCAGGCCACTGGAGACGCTGCCCTGATTGCCTGTTGTTCGGGCTTGTTCTTCCGGGGCTGGGGACATGTCTCATTAAGTCATCCTCACAATCTCCCCTCGTGATTAAATCTCTGGCTTCTTCCCCTCTGTCGGCTCATGGCTCTGCCCTTCTGAGCTCTGTGACCCTGATTGATGGCACTGACCATTTCCGATGGCTTCGACCCACAGGGCATCCATCGGGAGGCTGGTTTCTGACCTGGATTGTTTGCAGGTCACGCCCTCTTCTCTGGGTCAAGGATGCAGCTTGAGCCTCTTTGGGTACCTTCAGGAGTTAAACCTAGTAGGTTCCCCATGAGTGTGGAAGCAGGGGAAGGGCATGTTCCTGGGGGCAAAAACTGTCTGGGGTCACTGGGAATTTAAAAGAAAACTGCCCCAGGGGAAAAGAAGCAAGGAGACAATTTTCCTCTTGGTACAAGGTGCCTGTTCCCTTTTTCCCTTCCCAGCTGGCTCTCGGACTTTCTGTCTCCTATACCGTCTTGCGTGCTTAGAGTCTATTACAAATGCTGACATTTCAGCATTTGATGGATACCAGTGCTGGACTGCGAGAGGCCTTGGTGCCTCCAGGACAAGGAAGGATGAAATGGCCGAATCTGGAGAATCTAATGTCAGCAATTTTGGAAATTATCTAATTTAAGCCGCCTTGAGTGCTTTGTCAGGAATGCTAAGACTGTCCACAGGGTACTCAAGAATGCGGTTTGCTGCAAAGAAATAGCAACATTTGGACTCTGTGAGTGTATGTGCACCCGTCTGCTCGTGTGTGTGTGTGTGTGTGTGTGTGTGTGTGTGTGTGTGTGTATGTGCATGCATATTAGAGTCATAGGAGGTCAGAGCTGAAGAACCATTAAGGAAGGTCTAGGTGAACCCTCTTGTTTCCAGAAAAAAGACACTGAAGCCCAGGACAGCATCCTTTTCTGTCCAGTGATACCCTTAATATCTGCCCTGTGTGCCTTGCAGGGGTACGAAAAGGGTCAATAAAATCATGAATATAAATTTGCTTTGAAATTTTTTTTTAATTTGAAAACGTGAGTGAATCCCCACTGCACGTGGGATTAGGTCCAGAACGGGAAGATGCTGTCCTTGCGAAGGACAGAGCTGCTTTGGGGTACAAGGAACAACGGGCAAGGAGGGGTGGAGGGGAAGGCCATTCTCCAGGCTCCCCAGGAGCCCCACCCCGATACACACACAGCTGAAGGTTGGACAGTCCTGAAGCTAGTTGAGAAGGATTTAAAGAGGGCACGGGGAGGTTCACTGGAGTGGATGGGACAGTCCGCCCCATTTCAGAGCTTGTGCAAGGCTTCCTAATAACCCAAGATTCTCACCTGGGGATGCCGAGGGGCTGCAGGCCGTCAGGTCTGGGGCCCAGAGCGGCCCAGGCTTGAATGTCCATGTCCCTGGACCACAGCTGGCTGGTGCAGGGTAGCACGTGGGTGAGGAAACGGGCTGAGTGAAGGGTATTTGGCTGAAACCACAGGGCAGGATGTGTCGTGATGAGGGTTGAACCCAGGCCACTGTGGCCCCAAATGCAGGACTGCTTCTCCAGCATCATAAATCAGGTTAGGAGACAGAAAGAGGGGCAACCTGCACCGAGAAAGCTTACAGCCCAAGAAAGGGCCAGCCTGGGCTCTGGGTAGGGGAAGCTCTGGACCCCGATGGCTTCCTTTCTCCTCTGAGGGGCGTTGGATAAGCACTGCCACTTTTCCAGAAAGGACAACTCAGACTTACTACCCCTTTATCCAGTTGCTCAAGCCAGAATCCTTCATGCAACCCTTTAATCGGCTCTTCTTTGGAAATAGGTCCAGAATCCAGCCAGTTCTCATCACCTTCAGTGCTCTCAACCATCTCGCCCATGGTCTCCTGCCCGTCCCTGCTTCCCCCCTTGCTGCCCTGCCCTCTCATCTCTGCACAGCAGCCAGGGAGACTCTGCTCACACATCAGTCAGATCATGTCTTTCTTCTGAGGGAAACCAGCCCCTGCAAATCTCCCTGATCGCCCAGAGGACAAGGCCCTCCAGAATCGGCATCTCCCACCAAAAGACCACTCTGATTTAACCACCTCCCACTTCCCACACGTCCTCACTCAGTATGCTTCAGCTATGTGGCCCTCTCCTGCCTCAGGACCTTTGCATGGGCTGGCCCCTCTGTCGGATACTCTCCGCCTACATAGCCACATGGCTCACACTCTCACTCCTTGCAGGTCCCTGTTCAAAAGTGCCTTCCCTGTCCGCCCATATGAAACAGCTAATTCTCTCTCTACCAGGCACTCCTTAAGCTCCCTGAGCCCACTGTATTATTATATTTCTTTCTTTAGCTCTTATCTTCACATGCCTGGGCACTGTTGTTTTCTGGCTGCTGCAGCGCACAAAGCCAGGGGGCACCCAGGAGGCCCCACAAGAGGGCCACCTCCCTGCGGGCAGGGCAGAAACCTGATGCCTTTGACTCACTGCAATAGGTCCAGCTACAGGGCCAGACTGGGGTCCAGGGAACGCCTGTCGAGCGAAGCTTCCCTCTTCCCCCACCGCAGCTTCTGCTTGCACCTGTCTCCTCGGTGTTTTCTCCTCTAGAGCACACCCTGGCTTCCTCGTGGGGGCTCTGGGAGGAAGGCCTGAGCCCTCTCCCAGGACCTCCTAGTGTTGCAGAGCTGGAGCCTGAAGGCACAGAATGTGAACTCCATTTCCAAAATCCCCATGCCATTCCGTCCCCTGGCTCCGCACATCTCCACCACCTCCAGAAGTCCCATTTCCCTCCACCTGCCAGCTTTTCTCTGCCTCCCAGCAGGAATCAAATCACTGTTGCCATCATTCACTGTGCCTGGTTGTCATGGCAACAGGGACAACAGACATACACAGAGCCCCTGGTCAGTGTGCACCTGGAGTTTAGCAAGGTGGCAGCAGTGGGCGAGGTGGTGGGTAGAGGAGAGGGGGGAGGGGGGAGGGCGTTAGGCTGCTTGCATGAATGAGCATTCCCCGTGAAGCAGGCACCCAGAAGGAGAGAGCCGCCAGTGGCCTCCCCTCCCCCCATCCCAACTCCTGGCTTATAAACCTGACTGGGACTCCCAGACAGTGGCAGGTGTGATTACACATTCCATGAAAGGAGCATAACTCTAATACAAAGGCACAATTAATGGCCTGGGGCCAGTTGCAGCCTCTGGGCAAGATCCTCTCTGCAGCGGGGGGGGGCAGGCTCCCTTCCTTCCTCTGTCGGGGACTGGGCTGGCCTGGCCAGCATGCGGAAGAGCAGATGGAGGGAGAAATGGATGAGAGAAAAAAGAACAGAGAAAAAAAAAAATAGAGATTCAACAACAACAACCAAAAAAAAGAAAAAAGAAATGCATAGAAAAGTGAAGAGATGGGGTCACTCACATGGCTACACCCAGACATGGCCCTGGTTAACTGCTGGGGTCAAGTTCAATAAGAAGCCAGACTGGATTCTGGATCCTTCTCCTGGGATAAAGGATTAACCTGGCTACATGGGTATGTATGTGTGTGATATATATATTAGTTTAAGTAATGTTAGCTGCTATGAAAGGCAAACTCCCAAATCTCAGTGATTTGGCCCAATAGAAGCTTACTCCCCACTCTGCATAAAGCCCAGTCAGCATCACTGATGGCAGGGGGCACGGAGGAGCGTTCAGGGACACAGGGTGATAAAGGGTCTGCAAACTCAGGCAGCTTCCAAAGACCTCCTGGACCTTGACGTCCAACAGACAAACCGTGAAGAAGAGCAGAGGTTCACGTGGGAGGTTTTTACAGCAGAAATGGAAGACTTGCTCTGCCCACATTCTGTTGGCCAGATCTCCATCACGTGCCCCCACCTAACTGCAAAGGTGTCTGGGAAATGTAGTCCAGCTGTGTGGCAAAGAATCAGACGAAACCCTTTTGATGAAATGGTCTCCATTGCAGACTGGAAGGGAGCCTGCTCCTGCAGACAGAACGCGGTATCTGAAGGAGCGGAGTGGAGGCGAACATTGCCCAGAGCCCCCAAGGGTGCAAACAGCACCCAAACCTTTGGTTATTTGCATCGGGAGGCTTCCTCCCATAGGAGCTTCCTGGGTTCTGCTGAAAGAGGAAAGAGGGAAGTGGAGGAGCAGGTAGGGGTGGGCGTGGAGGGCAATAATAACAAAATGCACTTGTAGTTTATGTACTGGTCCCCTCGTCTAGCCCGTGGGTCATGCTAGCTTTACCCCCTATTTGATGCAGTTAGGTTTTCCTCTGGAGTGCCTTACCATCCTCTCTGAGGAGAGCTGAGGTTCATGTGCACCCCGGCAGGGTGAGAAACAGGTAGGGGAAGCCAGGGGTGGAATAAAATGATGTCACAACAGAATGGTGCCGGGAGCTCTCGGGCCTAAAAGCAGGGCATCCTATCTGATGGGTGGAGTGAGCTGGGATCCTCAGAGAAAGAGGAGAGGGAGGGATCTTCTACCCCAGGACTGGCTGGGGTGCGTGCAGGCTGGAAGCCAGGAGTGTGGGTACACAGCTGGCTGTGAGAGAGAGAGGCGTGAGGAGTCAGAGGCTTTGAGGGACGCCCGCATCAGACTCACCTGGGACCTTTGGAGAAGGACCCAGGCGCCCATCCCAGCCCTTCGGAGTCAGACTTTGCAGAGGTGGGGCTCCAGTGTGGAAAGGATTCCCGCTGTCCACCACCCAAACCTGTTCATCCTGTGGATGGGTAAATGAGGCTCAGAGAGGGGAATCGTGATTTTTTTCCAAAGCCACAAGACAAGTTGGAAGCAGAGCCTGGCCTAGAACCCTCATCTCACGTCTCCTGGCAGGGTCTGTTCTATGCCTATAATTGCCCTGCACACGCACGCACGTGCTCACATAAACACACACCTCTAAGCCCCGAGGAACCCAGGTGGACTCACAATCTCCAGCAGAAACCCTGATGCTCTGACAGCTGGAGGCTGATTCAGCCGCATGTTCCCATAATTGATCCTGCAGTTTGCACAGATCGAATCCATATTTATCATCTCACATTGGGCAACTGGTACCTTCTGTGTCAGTTAATGCTGCAAGAGCCTGAGATGCAGTTTGCACATGTAGCAGTGGAGGGGTACCCAGTCCCAGGGGGTAGCCCAGGAGAGAAGACCCATCTTATCTCAGAATGGCAGCCTTCTCACTGAGTGGCTCCTGCCCAGGGTCCATTTAGAAACCCTCAATAATCTGCGGAGGGGGGGGGAATAAAGGTTTCAGAGCAAAGGTCCCTGGTCTGAATTATATAAAGTCTGAATTGCAAACTTGAAGACAGCAGTTTTTAATTGCTTTCAAGGCATCCAGGAACGAATTGGACAAATAGGGACAAAAGAGCCCAATGGGAGGGCTCTTTGGAGGGACCACTTTAATGAACAGAAAAGCAAGTCCAGTGTAATTAACATGGTTTTCCATGTTTTGGAAGTCAACTTAAAAAAATAAATAAATACAATAATTCAGAGGTGGGGGGCAATGTCTATTATTGCTTTGCATGAGGAACAAGTAATTTCCGTTTAAGAATAAAGCAGTTACACAGGCCCGATTATCAATCACACCAGCCAAGGACCCCATGCAAACGTAGGACACAGTATTCCCTGCTTCATGCTCCCCACCAGGTCCTCAACTGCTTCCCTGGCAGCCTGAAGATATTCCTGTTCACCTGCTCCGGTCCCCCTGTCCCCAGTGGCACTGGCATCCCGGGCAGGGCTCTGAGGGCAGCAGCCCCCGCTCCCCTCGGCGTGCAGCACAGGCGCGGAACGCATTATGATAACCCTGCCGGGAGGCTGCCATTGATTTCACGCTCCCGGTCTCTGCTTTAATCCATATTTTTATTAAACTTTTTTTGTGCAGGAAGGAACATTTAGGGAAAACCATGAAAGGCTGTCAGGCATTGTTATTAGTCTTCTCAGCTCCCTCCAATGAGCTGTTCCAGGGCAGAAATATTTGCCATTGGGCAGTGGACCCAGGGGCCAGACTGGAGGCAGGAGCTCATCTGGCCAACAGAAGGGAGAATAAAAGACAGCACTCGAGACACCAGGAGGACAATGGGAGCAGCAGTTTCCAATTTATTTCACTTCTATTGAGCGCTTTTTAGAACCCAGCTCCCACATCTGGCAAGTTGGCACCATCCTTCCCTTCGAATGGCTGAGGCGGAGAGCTGGGGGCTCAGAAAACATCCGATCCTCTCCACACAGCTTTGTTTGGGTCCTTCTGGGTGTGAGGCTCGGAGCGAGGTGCTGTGTGTGACAGAGACAAAACAGCCCGGCAGTAGCTGTGCAAAGCCCCCCTCTCCCACTCAAGTTCAAGGCTACGTTCGTCAAGATGCTCCCGCCCCTGAACTTGGAACTGCTCCTGCTGTAATGCTATCACAGTGTTACCGTGGTCTGCGCTGCTTCTTCCACTAGACTGTGAATTCTTAGAAGCCGAGAATAGTATCTCAGTCCCCTTTTTATCTCCAGGCTGGCGCACAGTGCTTCGCACATTGCTAAGCACTAAGAAAATATCTATGAATGAATGAATGAACGAACGAACGAACGAACAAGCAAATGGTTGAGTTCATGCATTGCAACTGAAAAATCCTGGGGGACTTGTTGAGAAGGTGGAGGAGATACACTCAAGGTAGGCAAGTTACCACTAAGGGGGGCCAAGCTCTGCCAAGTCGGGTCTGGAGGGTCTGAGGACCACCCTGCCTACTTCACAATCCTATCCTCCGATCGTGGTGCCTTTTAGCTCACCCCCAAGTTCCCAGACCTCTGTTCCCTCCCTACCAGCCCGAGTGGGGCCGGGAAGTGAAGGTGCGGAGTGTGAGAGCAGCACACCTCTTCCTTGGCCCAGGGCGGGTGGCTGAGCACCCTGCTGAAAATCTAGATGCTTCTGGCCAGCAGGAGGACTAATTCAGATCACAGGACACAGGGCATGGGTCAGCCCCTAGGCAGCAGATCAGCAAGGGCCAAGCATCAAAGTGGAACAAAGATCCAGAGAATGGGGGGGGGGAGGCATTATAATGGTCTCTGGGTGTTCTCTGCCCAGGCGCGGCCTCCTGGGGGCACGTGCAGGATGAATGAATCTGGAAGAAACATCAACCCTGAGGGGCTGGGGAAGGAGGAAACACCCTGGAGAGCATGTGCTAGGCCTCCCCGTCCTGCACTGATTTCAAAGCCAGGGACCCTTCTCACTCCACCCTCTGCAGCTGAAGCCAGTGCTCCCTGCAGGACTTGGGGACCATCTCAGGAAAATGCTTGCTCTTTTCCTTGGAGGGTGAGGCGTGGTTATATTTTCCTCTTGAATTTTCTGTATAAGGATAACAGTGAAAAGGATGCCCATGGCTCCCAGATGGGGGAAGCGCGGGGGTTGGGGGGGTCATCGATTGTCACCGGTCCCTGCCTTGTGACTCTCCATCGGCACTGGTCAGGGGTAACTTTCATTCATAGAGAGAAGTGTCCTGGACTCTCACAAGAGGGCTTTAGACCACTGGCTGCAGAAATTTGAGCAACACTGTGGCCAGAATGAACTTGCCTTGTGACACCCCCGAGCACCTTGTCCTTAGGGTATCAGCAGTGTCCCCAGGGTCCTAAGAGAAATTTCTGGAGGGACTGAGCTGGTTCCACCTGGAAACAAGTAGCCTCTGGAAGTCCCTGATCGTGTCTTCCACCTGAGGGGTCCTACATGTGGGCTGTCAGGCAAGGAGGGTGGGGCTTGCTCTGTGTCACCCGAGGAGTGGAAGAAAAACCAATAGTTACAGGAAATAGACTTGGGTTGTGGAGGAAAGTGGCTAGAACTCTTGATGCAATTAGCGACTTAAGCATGATAGAAACTTTCATCTCTCTGAGCAAAATAACTCCACCAGCACGGAACAGTGAGTATTCCCCGGCATCTGTTTCTTCTAATTCCCCATCACTCCCATGAGGAGGTCAGGCTCCTATTACTGTCCCCATCCTCAGAGGGTAAGACAAGATTCAGAAGGTTTTCCAGAATCATCTCCGCAGCCTGGGGGTAGAGGTAAGTTTGAAGCGGAGTCTTTTCCCCTCTGGTCGGGTGCTCCTTCCAGTAGGTCCTAAGTCCTGGGGTTCAAATAAAAGTCTCCAGGACTTTTGAAGGGACTCACGTGATATGCCTAGTGGGCTGGAGTTTCCCTCCTCCCGGGGCTGGTAGCGCCCGGGGGCCCTGAGACCCAGGCCCCTGCTGACTCAGTGCTGAGAAGCTCTGAGACCTTGCTGATTTTCTTGGGGCTCACTTGGAAACCAACACAGGTCTCCTTTGCTCTGAGATCCCCCACATTGGGGTGGGAGGATTCTTGTGTTCCCTATACGGACTAGGTGGGTCTATAATAGGACCAGAGACCCCACTGGTATTATTAACCCTCTGCATCTGTCATCCCTCTCTCCCACCAGCGTCAGCCTCATCTCATTTCCTTCCCAGCCTGTGACATACACACCTGGATTTTGGCTCTAACCCGGATATCAAGGACATGACGCCATCACCCTCCAGCTCTACCCTGGCAATTCCACTCAAGCAGCAGATCTCACATGTGCCTGCCTGGGGAGGGTCCCCGGGTCACGGGAGTACAGGGGTGGGGGGGCGCATCTGTAACACTTCACATCATCCTGCCCCGAAGGTGTGTCTGGATGCTGTTTCTCTCCATCTCCTCCATCTCCCCGTACACTGTTGTCGCTTAGCCACCAGCATCCCTTCACCTACGACCTGAATTGCCACAATGGAATTCTAAACCTTGCCCTCTTGGTTCCCTTCAATCCGTTTTCCCCAAGCTGCCAAATCCATCTCTTCACAATGCAAAGTGAGATCACGTCAATCCTCTGTTTAAGAGGCATCAACAGCCTCCACTGCACTTAGGATGAACCGCAGAATCCCTGCCTGCTCCCGCTCCCGCCTGCCTCTCTAATCTCATTGCGCACAGCTCCCCCCTCGCTCTCTGAGCCACGGTCATTCCATGGTCACTGCGGACTCTGTCCAGCTTCCCGAGGGCGGACCAAGGACATTCCTACCACATGCCTGTTCCTCTGCTTAGACTTTTCTTCATCCTTGATCCCATTTGTTCTTTCCCCAACTATTCATCCTTCAAGCATCAGGTTAAATGCACCCCCTCCTCCGAGAAGCCTTCCTGTACCTCCACTCTAAACTTGAATTCCCTTGGAATACCTACCCATTGTAGGACCCTTTTACTTCACTGACTTTTTCATTGCTTGGAATTATAGATTCTTTTTTTTTTTCTGTTCGGTTATGACCTGTCGTTTCTTCTAGAAGATAACGCTCCACAAAGCAGAGACGGCTGTCTGTTCAGCCCTGGATCCCTGGAGAAGCTAGCCCCTTATCTTGAGGCACAGGAAGAAGAAGAAAGGAGAGGGAGGTGGGGAAAGGAATGAGAAGTGGAGAGAAAATGTAGGTGCGAGAGAAGAGAAGGAAAGGAGGAAGGAGAAGAGAGCAGGAGGGGGAGGCTGAGGGACGGGAGAGGAGCTAGAGGAGGGGAGGAGGGTCAGTAAGGACCAGAGTCCTCCTAGCTGACCCCGCTTCCTCCTCTACCCAGTGAGCAACCTGGGGGGTCAGCTGCCCTGGATCGTGGTGCCCTCACCGCCAACAGGTGGCGCTCGTGCACCTGCAGCGTCTTCCTTGCAACCCTGGAGGGAGTCATAAGGGCAGGTGTGCAGGTGTGTGTGTGCACGCACAGGCACTTGTGCACACGTGGATGCACACCTTGGAGTCAGGAAAGAAGCAGATGCTTGCACTCTCCCCAGCTCACCTTTACACTGGGGTCCTTCCCCTAAGGGCCTGAGGCTTTTTTGGATATAACAGGCATAAAAACCCAAAGCGCAGGAAGCAGTTGGAGGGCATACCATACAAATGGCGCTTCGAGAAATCTGCACAGAGAAACCGCAGGCCTCCAGGAACCTGGCTTGCCATCAGAATGATTTCTGGTGCCCTAGCTGAGCAGGAACTCCACAGAAATTCAAGATCTCCAGGCTTTACCTAATCAGGGAGGTAAGAGAAAGCTGCTCAGTTCTCTGCGCCACCCCGCTACCCCCCACAATCGGTGGCCTCTGCTGTCATAACTCTTCCAGCCCCTGCCTAGGCCCCTGCCTTTTTCCCCTCCCCTGCCCAAATCAAAGTGCCAGCATCTCTCGGCCTCAGAGCCTTGCTCTGTGCTGGAGGGTGGATGTCAAGTCATTCTGGCTTGAGTTCTGCAAACCTAGTCTCTAGTCTTGGCTCTGTGACCTCAGGTATGTCCCCTTCCCTCTCTGGGCTCCAGGTGGCTCACCTACAAGATGGCCTTCATTAGCCCTACCACCCTGACCTTGCATTGTCCTATGATTTCTTTGAAGTTAGCATTCCATGGGGGTCCCCTGTTAGTTTTTGTTAAGTCTCGGTGGTTTATGACAACAAACACTTACTTTCATGCTCACTGGTTTGTATGTTGATTGAGGTTCAGCTAATCTGGACTGGCTGGACTGGGTCAGGTCAGATTCAAATTTGTCCTATGTATCCTCATTCTGGGGCCCAGATTGAAGGAGTAGTGGCTGTCTGGAGAATAACTGTCTCAAGGCAGATCATAGAAGTGCAGGCAGCCAGTCTCAATCACACAAGCACACGTAAAGCCTCTGTTCATACCATGTCCACTACTACTCCATTGCCCTGAGAAAACCACATGGCCAAGGCCAACTCAGTGGGATGGAGACATATTCTCTGGCTTTTCAGTAGGAAGCAGTGCAGAGCCATGAAGGACTTGGACGTGTCTTTCTATCAGAGGGAGGGAATGTGCACAGAAGTGACATGTGTCAGTGGGTAAGTATGTAGCATGCCCTCCCCACTGCCCACTGAGAAGATGCCAAGTGGATCTTGAAGTCATAAAAGGACAGACCCAAGGTGGTTGCAGCCTCAATCCCTGAGTCACCATACGGCAGAAAAGAGCACAGCCTGCACTGAACTGTGTCATAAGCAAGAAATAAACTTGTGTATTGTCAAGCCACTAAGACTTGGGACATGTTTGTTACTCCAGCTTAGCACAGCCTAACCTGACAGATACACTGCTAACGCACTGGCTCCAAAGTCCTTCATCTCTCCTTCTGTTCCTAATCTGGGCTCATACATGGATTCACAAGCAGACACCAGCGGCAGGACCCAGCAGGAGCTGGTGCAGAAAGATCCCATGCTTGGACCCAAAGAGCCCTGACCCTGGACAGGGAGAGGAGTTAGGAGAGAGCCTTGGGAACGCATTTTCTGTTATTTAAAAAAATAAAACGGTTGTGTATACGTGCATTTTAGTATAGAGAGGTAGAAAACCAACAAACAAAATGGACTACAATTTCCCAGATAACCCCTGCTTTCATCTTTAAAATAACAGTAATAGGTAGTTGAGCATTCAAACAAAATAGATACAGAATAAAAATAAGATTCTTTCTCTTCACTCCCAAGGTAGCTACTTTAAACAGTATGTGAACAACAGTTCCTTGGATTTTCTTTTGGGGAAAAATGTGTATACTCTCAAATCTACGTCTACAGGCACGCTCTTCTTTATTTTTTTTGTTATGTATTAGAGTGTGGTTAGTATATTTTTCATAAGAGATCTCTAGAAAACTACTGATATTCTCTGTTCATGCTTTAACTCTCAGCATTTTAAAGTTTGAACAGGCAGATTTGAGGCAGAGGAGCTGATACGGGGGGAGGGTGCTTCTTAAATAGATGAACATACTGGTTGCCTCACTGTGTGTATAGTCTTCCTTATTTAAGACTCTGTTCTGTGTTTTGTTTCTCATCACTCACTAAGGCAGCATCCAGATCTTCCTAAAACAGCACCTGCAGATCTTGCTCATGCCATTTAAAGCCTTCAGAAGATTCTATCATACGGTGGCATCATCATTTATTTAAAATGGCCCTGATTGAGGGACACTGCTTCCAATATTGTTTATTTATTTTTCTACTACAATCAGCGCTGTAATGACTAGAGGGACTAGCCCTGTACTTAATTTATTGGGCAGCTTCTCAGCAGTGGGAGTTTTAGGATAAATGGAATGTAGGCTTTGGATTTTGATAAATACTGCCAAATTGTTCTCCACAAATGGCCCTCCCACCAGCAGGACAGGAGGATGCTATGTGGACATCCCCACCAGCACTGGGTTTCACTTTTGTCAGTTCTGCAGTTGGAAAATGGCATATTATTCCCTTCAGGGTGTGTTCTCTAAGGGAGGAGTTTCTCCACATTGTCCACTAGAAAACTATTTCTTGAGCAAACTATTTTACAGCACGCTGTGAAATAAAGGAGGCAGAGAACACGAGGTAGTGTGCTAGGGACCTGGTACCCCATTAAGCTCCCCACTGATGCTCTCAGCATCCTTGAACTTCTGTCCCAATTCCCTTAACTGTTTCCCAGCCTTGTGAGCTGGGCTGTACCACATAAAAAGAATCCCAAGGTCACCTTTCCCTCCTTCCTTAGACCAAGCAAACCCTGACCAGCTAGACCCAGAGCTCCTTGTCAACAAAGCAGTTCAAATAAAGGCAAGTGATTGCTTGTTGGAGATGGTACAGAAATGGATTTCTGCACTGGGTGAGGGGCTCAATTACATCACGTCTTGGATTTATTTCTTTTAAAAAATGTATCCACCATACTTTTTCTCTTTCTAATTTAAAAAAATAATAACGCCCTTGAAGTGAATTCAAAAAATCCAAAAAAGAATACAGAAGAAAGTATAAACTGCCTGCAATCCTACCATCCAATGTTCATATGTTGGTATCTAGATTTCTAGTCTTTTATACACATACACACGTTTACCAAAACCATTAGATGTTCTTCCAGAAGCAATGTAGCAAGGCAGTGAATAGTATGGATTTTTTTAAACAGACAGACTGGGTTTATATCTCAACTTTACCACTTATTAACTGGGGGAAGATGAGCAGATCACTTTTATTCCCAGGGCCTCGATTTTATCATCTGTAAAATGGGTGTAATAATAGTATCCTCCTCATACAGTTGTTGTGCTTGTTACATACATTAATTACAAGTTAAGCTAGCAAATGCTAAGGGCTATATGTGTTATTATTTTTCATTACCATTAAAGATTGCTTTCCCTCAGCTGGATGCACCATAATTTATTTATCTAAATCCCCTTCAGTTGAACAATTGGAACATTTTTCCAGCTTCCTCGTCATAAGTAGTACTGCAGTAATCAATCTTGAATGTGGAACTTTGTGACCATTTCTAGCTATGGGAATCGTACATCTAATAATATAGATAATTTCAAAGCTTTTGATGTGCATTGCCAAATTCTCTCATACAGATTGTGACAACTTGCATCTGTATCAGCAGTACACGAGAGTACTTTTTCTCTTACTCTTATGCCAAAGCTGGATGTTATTATTTTTAAAAATCTACTAAGGTTCTCCTCTAATCCCACTGCCAGCCCCAAAGGTATGATTCAATAGACCTTTTTAAAGAAGGAAAATTTCAGAAGAAAAAGAGTAAATTGTAGACATAAAGGTGAAGCTAAAACCAGGATATTTACAAGATACATTTTTGAAAATAAGAGCTTCTTAGGTTAACTCAAGGGGATCCCACTGCTAATAAAGTGCTAAAGTCTTGGTTCCAACGATCCCAAGAATATGAACACCTCTAATTTCACCGAGTTTCTGAGAGCCATGATTAAAAGGGAGACCAGGTAGGTGAGGAAATGCACATATTGATCAGTACACACGAATCCCCACTTCTGAAAATCAACAGAAAGATGTACACGAGCCTTCGTGGGTTTCCAGGGACTAAGAAGAATGCCTTTAAAATAACAAATGAAACGAGCAGCAAATAGTTTATCCTGGTAAATTCATAGTTCTAGAATGTTGCCACTCGCTGGGGGCATCAGCTTGGCCAAGTCACGTCACCCATCCTGCACCCAGGATTCCAGTGGGTAAAGGGGGCAGAGGGTCATGGACCAGGCTCTCAAAGATCCCTTCCAGCTCTGACATTCCACCAGCCTGCACTACATGAGTTCACAAAAGAGGTTAGGAGTGCACACCGCAACACATGTTAACCCGTGGCCCTTGACTGCCACGTGTAATTGCAGGCACTCTTCAAAGTGACAAAATGCATTAGCAGGTCCTGGCCCTGTGGAGTCTCTGTTACCACCAGCTGTCAGCAGTGCCTGCCGCCAGACTGGCTTCGGCAAAAGGAGTCCACCCTGTGTAGACTTCAGGGTCATCCCAGTTTCTCATCTCAGCCCCGTCTTCTCTGGGTCCATTAGATCTGGCCTTTGCCTCCTTCTTCCAAGTGAGAAAAGGCTTGGGAGAGAGGGAGCTGGTATCAGCTACACCCCAGACAGGGAGCCGGATGCACAGCACAGGAGGGGAGGCTAATTCTAAGAGCCCTGGGTTGGCAACATCCTCCAGTGTACAGCCCATCCACATCCACAAAGCCTCAGCTGAACGGGGCAGAGCTTACGCTGACGAGCTTAGGCTTTGGAGTCAGACTCCCTAGGGAGCCAAGCTGACTGCACTTACTACAGTTGAACAAGTCACTGTATTTCCCGTATCTCAGTTTCCTCATCTGTAAAATGGGAATAGTCAGTACTACCTCATAGGGTTGTCTTGGGGCTTAAATGAGTTCATATTTGTCATGTGCCCAGAAGAGTGCCTGGCAGGAAACATAAGCTTTCTATAAGCATTTGCTGAGTAAGTTCGACACCTTTGTAAGCGTTGGTGTGGCCCCATAGAAGGAAACGGCAAGGGCCTTGCAGTCCACTCCAGCTCTGCCACCCCTTAGCTACGTGCCCTCGGGCAAGGTGAACAACCTCTCTCTGAACCAGGGGCTCTTCACCTGCAAATCAGATGTTACAGCGCTGACTTCCCAGTAGGTCTTCTGGATGCTAAGCACTGGCCACAATGATGTTCTGTCCCTGTGACAGTTAAATTTATTTTGCAGTGTATTCAGAGATCACATGTTTGATTTTATTCATGTTGCTATTTTACAGATGGGGAAACCGAGGTCCAGATAACCAAAGTGTCTTGTCCCAGGTCATTAAGATAGGCAGCAGTAGTCAGAGCCAGTATAGGAGCACTGGTTGGCCAGCTCCTTACACTCTCCAGGATAAGAACTTGAACTAAATGAAAGGGGCAGCCTTAGAGTGAGGGGGTGGGGGCAGGGGAGGTGGGTTTGCAAGCAGGTTGGGGAGGGCCACAGAGCCCTGCCGGTCAGAGGTCAGAAGCATCTCCTGCCATGAGAAGCGGTCCATCTCTCCATGCTCCGTGTTCCCCAGTTTAAACAAGGCCCCAGATCAATACCTTAACTTTTTAATCGGCATGAAATTAAATTAGGACTTTACATCCTGGCTTTCCATTTGAAAAGATCAAGGCTAGGTGACTGGTTAGATGCCTCTAGAATATCTTCATTTTATCTTCGTGTTTCTCAGGGGCATCAGTGTTGAAGGATGCTGGGGGCAGCAGCTTCAAGTTGAAGGGCGGTGTGGAAACTGTCAGGGACAGAGGGATGGAGAAGCATCTGGAATGGGACAAGAAGGGGCGGGCGCTGCTTGCTTAGAGCTGACTCCGTGCCAGGACCTAAGCCAGGTGCCTCCACATGCTCCCCTATCCTTAATTCCTCTTCAGTGGATCTTATCCTTCAAATCAAAGGTGGGGAAACCCAGGCTCAGAGAGGTTGAGGAGTTTGCCTATAGTCACACAGAGACCAAAACTATTAGCTTTTCTTCCAGAAGTAGAACAAAGGAGAGCTTGCTTTATTCTTCGTCCAGAGGTAACAGGACAGAAGTAGCTACATATATCATAAAGGCCAACATGGTACGTTCTAAAGTCAGTTTTGCCAGGAACTTCGAGAACCGTGGAGGGAAGGAAAATGGGGGAGGGGTCTGGGGGCAGAACTGCAAGTCAAGGGCATCACTGAATGGTCCCACTGCTGACAGGCCCTGGGGGGCTTAAAAGGGATGCTGAAACTCACCAGGCATAAAATAGCATCCTAACTGTCTGCCCCAATCTGAAGCTGCTAATTAGAGCTTAGACTCGCCTAGTCCTTTCACTTCCCGGGGCCTTGGTCCCCTCATCTGCAAGGCAGAGTACAAGGTACTGCCTTATACAGCAGGGCTGTTGTGAAATTGTAAATAATGATAATAAGAGAAAGGAAAGATTACTGTAGCTCTGCAGTGTTGTCTGAAGTCTGGGAGGGTTAGTCCTCCAGCCTCATTCTTTTTCTCCCAGTAATGCTCTGGCAATTCTGAGCACACTATTTCACTCTACAAGAATAATAGTAAGGAAATAATGGCAAAACTAATAAGGCTTAAGCACTCACTGTTGCAACCTGTATCCAGTCCCAGCTGTAAGCTTCTACAGTGGAGAAAAATGCATGGGGAGTGAGTTCTCTACCACTCCGCTCCTTTTACAATCAAAGAAACTTGCACTCGGAAGTCAAGGTCTCAGAGCCAGTGTGTAGTGAGTAGGGATGCAAACTCTAGTCACCCCAACCAGAAGCCTTTGCTCCTAACTGTATCTCTACCTTGCCTCTTACCTGGAGCTGCCTCACGTCTCTCCTCACCCCTCTGTCCCCTCTTCCCAGCTGATCCACCTTAGTACGGAATGCACCCTTCTCTGCTCTTTCTTCCTCATCGATTTCCCAGCTTTCTCACTAGGTCTCGAGGAGGGAAAGACCATTGATCCACAGCAGAGTGTGTGGGAGGAACTAAGATGCAGAAATCCATATTCGGGGTTAACGTCGCTGTTGACTGATCTTTATTCTTTTCATTTCAGCCGTGATTCTGGCTCATAACTGGACAGGATATGATCGTCTGTTCATAGTTTCATCCCTGCTTTTGTAAATGGTCCCTGAACCTCAGAGGCTAGAAGCCTGGAAGCTACATTTCCCAGACTCCCTTGCCGGTAGGGATCAGCATGATTCAGCCAAGGAGAGGTCCCTGGTGTGCAATTTCTGAGATGGAAGAGAGGAAGGTGCCACCCTCCGGCCGCAGCTGTCGGGGCACAAGCATGGCATCCAACAGACAGCAGACAGGGTTTTCTCCGGGGCCTTTGGGACATGCTCCTCCTGCAGACACTGAGATCTATAGTAGCTTTCCTGAGATTTTTGCATTTCCACGTTTTCTGCAGTACAGCAACACCTCCCTAACATCTTTCTCCCAGCAACCAAGGGTTGAGTAAGTCTCTATCTAGTTCCCTAGATTAAATGCATTCTTATTTAAAACACCTGATGTGGCTTCTGCTTCCTGACCTAACATTTGCAAACATGTTAGATATGCCTTACACAGTAATGAGCAGAAAGCACCCTGTACTTAGAATTTGAATTCCTCTGTTTAACTTCTACTGCTGACAGTCCATGTGGCCCTGGGAAAGCCATTTAGTTTTCTCATCTACAAAACAGGACAGAAAATATTTGTTCCTCTTACTCTACAAGACGCGTGAGAGAATTAAAGGGCTAATGGATACAAAAGTATGGTCTGAATGGTACAGATTTCTACACGAGAAGAGAATTGCTATTTTTGTCTTCTTTACACAGTTTCTCTCGGAGAAATCGTCTTTTTGTGTTGCCCGTAAGAGAGACTATCAACCTCTTGGTCAGCCCCACAGCTGATAGTATAGAAATCATAGCTCGTTGCTCACCCCTAGGAATTTAAGCCACTGCCCTGCCCAGATACTGGATACCACCATAATTAACTGTGATGCACAGGTGATTATTCAATTCCCCTAGTTTTCAACCACCTCTGCCACCCTCTTGATGGAGCCAAGCATATGCCTCCACAGCTCATTCTAGGATGGTCTACTGTAGAGAGTTAATATACTGGGTTATTGTTTAATGAGTACAGAGTTTCAGCTTGGGAAGAATGAAAAAGTCCTGGATGTAATATGGGTGATGGTTACAACAATGTAAATGTACTGAATGTCACTGAAATGTACCCTTACAGAGAGTTAAAATGACACATATATTATATACATGTTGCCACAATAAAAACAAGTCCTCCAGGAGATATTGATGCCCCAAACATTTGAAAAGGTTTGCTAAGATTATGTTACACCGTGTTACAAATATGTTATCATTCTATGGATCTTAAGAAGGATTCAAAAATCGTATTACTTTTCCTGTCAATGCCTGACATGTCAATAAATTTATTCATTTTTTAAAAAGAGAGATCAGTTAAGATCAACGGAACCGATAACTGCAGAAAATACACAGGCAGGAGATTTTCTATGCACTTAAATGAAAGTATGGGTTAGTTGAACTTGTCAGTAAGTAGATCTGTTTTTTTAAATTCAATTTCAATCACAATTTCAGTAATAATTGTCAGTTAGCCTTCATAGTAATTTCAATAATGATTTTTATTTATACTCAATAATAATTTCACTAATTCAATTTCAACTTATGAAGAGCTACTTTTTTTAAGATCCTAAAAATGATGTACCAAGAAAGGTGTATTCTCAATAATAACATTATTTCCTCGATAAAGCACAATATTTTAAGAGGAAAAAAAACTGTGAAAGTGGAACCTCTGATGTAGTGGCTGCTCTGATTGCAATAATAATAATAAAAAAAAAATTCCAGGACAAGGCTGACGAGAGAATAACCCGTGTGAAATTCACCATAGGTGAGTGATTGTTCGAAGAAATGAAACCAAGCAATAAAAAAAAAGACCACAGATGCCATCAATGTAGTTATATTATAAAAACAAGAGCTTAAAAATACAGTCAATCATTAGGATGCTTGTAACAAGAAGGGAAGTGACCATAATGTCTCTCGTAGCTCAGGGTTTCTCTGACTATGTCATAGTGAACACTTAAAATGAGTGCAAAACTTGAAGCAAAGCTGTCTGTTTTTCTTTTTTAAAAGACGAAGCAATCCAAATTTAATGACCTTTTCCATAATGACAAGTGGCTGTCAGGAGTCTACTGCCTAGAAGATATTTTCTGAAAAAAAAAATACACATTTAATCTGTACCTTTAAGGTAGAGGGTGACATTTTAACAACACATAAGAAAGTAATTGCATCTCAAAAGAGAGTCATGACATGGAAAGAGCATTTGGAAGAATGGATGTTTGGAAATATTGCCATTGTTATGGGGTTTTATTGCCAGAAAATGATGGGTTTTCCTTGTAAAATTTTTCATATTTGTACCCTCAAAAAACATGGAAAGAGAATGTTCTGATCTGCTTTGAAATATCCCAAAAGAAAATTTCAGTGAAATTTGGAAACCATTTGTTAAGACTATAAAAATACAATACCTTTAATTTTGTTTGTCTGAAAAACTAAACAACTTGAAGAATTATTGAAAGGTGTTTAAGTAGGCTTGCATCTGAGCAAAGGAAAAAGGGAAAATCACCTCCTGTGTTTTCCACACTAAACCTCTATTAATGCAACCAAAGATATCATCCACTCATTAGGCTCCCATAGCACACAGTTGATGGCAAAATTTCTCCAAGTCTCTATTTCATTTAATAAATTTTTAAAAACTTAGGCTGTTTGTGATGGACTCCTCTGTACAATGTCAAAATCTCCTGACAAAAAGATCCATTTGTCTTCATTAACAATAGGGGTTTGCTATTATTTTTGTGCAGTATTTTTTGAAACTGGTAGTCTCTAATGAAATCTAGTGACAGCCTGTGAGAAATGAAATTATCCTTATTTTAGAGCTTTCCCATAAAATTAGCAACTTTGCTATTTTTCTGTAGAGAGATTGATTTCTATATGTCTCAGAAAATAAATCAGAAAACATTTTTAAGGCTATAGTTGCATCTGCAGCCTTCTGGTTTCTTACGAGGTAGATAAGATGATTTTTAATGAACAACATCTATTTGAATAAAGTCAGATTGTAAAGCTCAGTTTATTTGTGCTCCTTCAGTTAATTCTCATGTTTCATCCACCCTGTGAATCAAATCCATGCCCATTCCAGGGGCTTCAAGACCCTGCATGACTGGTACCCCCAGCCTCTCCAGTCCATCCCCTTTCCCATCACTCATGAGCCCACACCAGTCATCTTTCTTTACTTGGAGTACACACGCTCATCCTGCCTCATGGTCCTTATCCTTGCTGTCCTCTCTTCTAGGAATGCTCTTCCCCCAGATCTTCCCAGGGCTAGCCCCTGCTCAGGCAGGGCTGAGTTCAAATGCCACCTGTCCCAGAGCCCTTCCTCAGCGCCTCTCCCTAATGCAACATCACCCGAGCCATTCCTATTACATTGTCTTGTCTTATAGTCTTTGGGTCTTAGCTTGTTTATGTGTTTGTTTGCCAGTTGTAGCATTAATATAAGCTATAATACAAGTGACATAACAATGTAACTGCTAGCAGAGCACAGGCGTTGTCTATTTCATTTACCGCTGCATCCCCCAGCACCCATAATAGTACCTGGCACAAAGTAGCTTATCAATAAATACGTCTTAGATGGATAAATGAGGGGAATGCTGCAAATGTCTAAGGCAGATTCCTCTTCCCAAATCAGATGAGGAGACAAGAGGAGCAGTGGAGTGTGGGAGGTCCACTGCGGAGGAACCGGGAAACTGACATTTGTTGAATGCCCAGTGTGTGTTGGTCGATTCTGATAAGCATGTCATCCTTTCTCCAACTCTTCACGGTAGGTGGGGTGGCTTCCCTTGTCCAGGTGAGGAAGAAGAAGCTTAGCTAATTCACACAGTTAACATCTGGAGCCACACAGCTGATACCTGGCAAAGCCACGTCTTGGAGTCAGCGTGTCAGACTCAGGATCTGAGTTATCCCCACTGCGAACTCAGAAGAGCACAGAGATGCAGTTCCTGGAAGGCTCTGTCACCAGTCTGCTAGGGTTCAAACCTCTTCTAATTACCTTCTACTAATTGGATCATTTACTGAAAGATTTCTTCTAAATCTTTTAGATTTTTCTTCTAAATCTTCGACTAGAAATCTACCAATTAGCTGAGTGACAATAAATAAAGCATATAACCTGTTAAATCAAGAGGATACCAGTGCTTAGCTCGGGGTTACCGTGAGCATTAAATGAGATGATGGTACACATTAAGCACCTAGAACAAAGCCTAGACTAACGTGTGTCCCACTAAATGCTGGCTGTTGGCGTTATGATCACTCTCGTCATTGCCCTAAGTCTTATTGTTTCTGAAGCATCTCTTTCTCTCTTCCTTCCTTCAAAGAAATGCTCCTCTAGCTCCTACTAGGTGCCTAACCCCGTGCTAGGTGTCCGATATAAAAGGCTAAACAGAAGGCAATTTTCACTGTAGGTGGTGTATACAAAGCACAATGGGAGCATGGAGGTGGGCATGTCTCCTCTTGCTTAAAGGAGTGTTGAAAAGGAACACTGAAAAGCTTTGCAGACCTGTTCATATCTGAGTTAAGGCTTGAAGGATGAAATAGAATTCTTCCAAATGGAGAAATGGGCACAAAGGAGAGCATCATAAAACTTCTGTCAGCACTAGGTCTTAGAACTGAGTCAAAATTTTCCACTAGAATTGAGTCAAAATTTTCCACAGAGTAAGCAAACTAATTACAGTAAAGGAAAAAAAATCAAAGAAGCACACATACACAAACACAGAGAGAGAGAGAGAGAGAGAGAGAGAGAGAGAGAGAGAAAGAAGCAGTTTGAAGGCTGCATGCAAAATATGGCTGAATTCACATCATTAACAAGTCCACAAATGATAAACGCTGGAGAAGGTGTAGGAACCTTCCTACACTGTTAGTGAGAATGTAATTTGGTGCAGCCACTATGGAAAACAGTATGGAGATTCCTTTAAAAACTGAAAATAGACTTACACTATTATCCAGCAATCCCACTCCTGGGCATATACCCAGAGGAACTCTAGTTGGAAAAGATACATGCACCCTAAATGTTCATAGTAGCACTATTTACAATAGCCAAGACATGGAAGCAACCTAAATATCCATTGACAGATGATTGGATAAAGAAGTTGTGGTACATATACACAATGGAATAGTACTCAGCCATAAAAAGAATAAGATAATGCCATTTGCAGCAACATGAATGGACCTGGAGAATGTCATACTAAGTGAAGCAAGCCAGAAAGAGAAAGAAAAATACCGTATGATGTCAGTTATATGTGGAATCTAAAAAAAAATGACACAAATGAACTTACAAAACAGAAACAGACTCACAGATATAGAAAACAAACTTATGTCAGTGGGGAAAAGGAAGGGAGGGATAAATTGGGAGTTTGGGATTTACAGATACTAACTACTATATATAAAATACATGAACAACAAGGTCCTACTGTATACCACAGGGAACTATATTCAAGATCTTGTAATAGCCTATAATGAAAAAGAATACGAATATATATGTATACACACACACACATATATATATATATTCAGATATATATGTGTAACTGAATCACTATGCTGTGTACCAGAAATTAAAGCAACATTTTAATGCATGACTATACTTCAATAAAAAAGAAAAGAAAAGAAAGTGGCTAAATTCAAACTTTCTACCATATACTAGATCCAGTTTTACAGTGGCAATGTTTTTCAGGAGAAAGAAGTTGAGTTTTGTTGTCAAATAATCTGGAATCAGAATAACAATTAAGCTGTGTGACCTTGGACAAGTTTCTTCACCTCTCTGATTTAAGTCCCCTACTTGCTTAAAACAAAAAAAAAAGAGAGAGAGAAAGAAAGAAAAAAAAGAAAAAATCAAAATAGAATCAGGTAACAATTCTTATGTCACAGAGTTGTTTTAAGAATTAAATAAAATAAAATATGTAAAAACACTTAATACAGGATCTAGCAACGAGCAGATGTTCCTTAAATCTTTGCTTCCTCCCTTCCAAAATCTGGCTCCACAGGCACTGACCACACAGTCAACCCAAACTGAAAATTGCCAAATGACATCATTGTTTTCACAAAACAAGTCCATAGAGAAAACACAACCACTAACTCAGTTATCAGCTTAAATGGGAGGGAGGATTTTCATTCCTCAAAGTGAAAGCCAAGAAGAGTTGGGGCCTCTGGCACTGGTAGTTCATTGTTGGCATTTTTCATTTGGACATTTATTTAATGCTGACCAAGTAGCAGATACCTTGGTAAGCACTTGGTTTCTTTGTTCACTGAGTCCTCACAATAAATTTGAGGGTAGGAACTCTCCTCATTTCGTAGATGAGTGCAATTAAGCTTCGAGAACTTAAGTAACCTACTCAGGATTACGCTCCTGGAAAATGATGACCCCAGGGCTGGCTCCCAGAGAACTTTGGCTCCAACCCTAGGTGTTCATCCAGGATGTCTCTTGTCATATCTTTGGGTGAGACAGTAACACATCCAACCCAGGGTGCCCAGCTATGAAGAGCAGAGCACAATCAGACTGGAACTGTCCGTGGTCCTTAATACTTTCCTTAATTGACCACTAGCATTATTTTCTGTGCATTTCTCCCAGTCTGCTTTTGTCTCTTAGTACCTCTCTCTCACCCTCTTCATATCTAGGCATATGAATAATATTCCCTGACTACATTTTTCCCTCTCTTTCTTTACTCCAGGTAGAGACACTAAGGATCACAATCTTAGAGGGAATTTCCAAGATTTAAAGAGTGTTGGGGCTGGGCTCTGAGGCTTTCCCCTACTTTCCCATCTGTTGCCGTACTCTGTCTTCTCCCTCTGGCATCAGACACAGACCTTCCGTTTTCCTGCCTGCCAGTCTGACGCATTCCTCAGGCCCAGAACCACTTAGAAATAATTATTTTAAAAACAAATAAACTCTTCGCTCTGTGATCTTTACTCACTTCACATTTGCACCCAGCCGTGGCTATTTTTACTCACCCAAGCTCCTGGCAGGTCTCTTTGGAAAGTCACCATGACATTTCATGCGGCCTGGCCTGGCATTCATCTAAAATATTTTTTCAAAAACATCCTGCTCTAGAGAAATGTCAACGTTTATGGTGCATCCACAGGGATGTATCAGCAGAGGGAAAGATCCACTTAAGAAAGTCCCAGCCTGACAAGGAGTAGGTTTGGAGGCAGACAGAAGTATCCAAGCACACTGGAACATGCTGGGAAAGAATGGTGATGAATACTCATGTCTGCAGCAAGGCCACAGGGTGAGGGTTTGGAGTCTGGAAAGAGGATACACGGACTGACCAAAGAGGATAGATACACAGATGGGTGTTCAGGACAAAGCAGGGAGGGTATCTGCAACAGCAAGGTCCAGTTGGTCTTGGATATGAACAAGCCTTATTTCCTCCCTACCTCAGTGTGGGACCTCCTCTTAGATCAGGCATGGGTGGAAATTCTGGGGCCAGGATACACAGCACCTTTCATGTTGTTGCTGGAGAAGGAGCATGGAAAGAGGGATCTAGTCCTGATTTGGCTACTAAGTTACTGTTTGATCTTTAGCAACTCGCATCATGTCTCTTGGCCTCTGGTTTTGCATCTGTAGAATGAAGCAGGGCACTAGATTGTCCCTTCTAGACCTTCAGTTCTTTGAATCAAAGACTATACAGATGATTGCTTACCATAGTGCCAAGCATTTGGGATGTAAGTAGTAACAAGGAGGTCATTTCACCCATCAATTAATTCACCCAACCATCCATCCATCCATCTACCACTCATCCTTCCATCCATTCATCATCCATCTGTTTACCCACTGATCTGATAATCCAGCCATCCATCCATCCACCCACCCCCCCATCCATCCATTTACCTCAGCAAGACCTTCCTGTATGCCAAGAACTAAGCTAGGCACTTTGACATTGATTCAACCCAAGACTGATCTTCAAAGAATACATTGTGAGAAGGTGTGGTAGCCAGCCTCCGGCATCACTGCCAATGAGCCCTGCTTTCTGGTATTCACACCTTTGTGTAGACCTCTCTCACATGGCACCAGGGTTAGTCTGTGTGACCAGAAGTTATTGTATGTCACTCATGAGATCATGTTATAAAAGGCACTGTGTTCCCTCTCTCTCTTCCTCTCTCTTTCATCTTGCTGCTGCTCTGGAACAAGTCAGCTCCATATTGCAAAGAAATTTAGACAGCCTGTGGACAGGCCCACGTGGTAAGGATCTGAGGCCTCCACCTAACAACCAGTGAAGAACCAAGCTCTTCCAATGAACACATAAAGGAATTTACAAAAGTATTCTTCCCTATTCAAGCCTTCAGTTGACTCTAGACCTGGCTGACAACCTGATTATAACATTATGAGAGACTGAGCCAGAACCACCACCTAAGCTGGTCTTTGATTCCTGACCCACAGAAACTTTAAGCTAATAAATTTTGGTTGTTTTAAGCCTTGAAATTTGGAGATAATTTGGAGCACAGCAATAGAAAACAAATATGGAAGGGAAATGAAAATGTGGATGGATAGAATTACCACACAAAATTTTTAAACATCAGTGATAAATAAGGCCTAGTGCCCACTTTCAAGGAATATTCGATTAAAGTTAAAAAAATGCTATAAAGGAATGAAATTGACAAATCTGCCTTGGAAGTTTTGAGAAGGACGAGCTCACAGTCAGCTGGAGAGGGAGGGGGGACTTACCCTTCTGAGCTTGGGACTGTTTCATGAGTAAGTACTGTTGACCTGGATTCTGAAAGAGAGGTGAGATTCGGGAGGGCAAGTGGAAGGGTATTTCAGTTTCCAAGGTCATTGTAGCCAAAGCCAACCACTGGATAAAACTGGATCCACCAAGAATGGCGGGTAGTTTAATGTGGTTGTTACTTACGGGAAGAAAAGGCCTTAAGCATCCTGCAGAGATATGTGCTCTTTCTGCTTTAAGCCATGCTCTTCAAGTTCTAGTTTTTTTCTTTACCACCTTTATTACTTTTGATCCAAGTATCCCATATGTCATAATCTTTTTAATTTTAATTTAAATTGACTAGCTTTTTAAAATTTTAGTTTTGCCCCAAGTAATAATATTCATGAAACCATGGGTTTGACAGGCTATTTATATTGGTTCCAATAAACGCAAAAATGAATCATCACTGTTAAAAGAACATGCTACACAGTTTACCACCTCTAGAGCACAGCAGCAGTGCACCACACTTTGGAAAACACCTCCAAATGGACGATGGTGTCAGGAGACAGGGCAGGGGACGCCCTGAAGTTGTGCTGGGTGGAGTCAGCAAGTCCCTCCACATCACCGTCTCTGGTGTCTGTCACTTCGGAGCCTTGCCTCTCTTTCAGCACGCCTGACATACAGTCAATTACCGAGTCATTGATTTTGTTTCCCGAATAACTCTATATCTCCCTGCTCCCATGTCTTCCACAACTTCCCTGGCCCAGGTTCTCATCATTTTGTCACACGTACCATTACAGTAGCTTCCTGACTTCCAGGACTCAAGACTTTACCCTCCCCCACTCTATGGATGCAATTCTGAGCATGCAGCTCCCTTACTCAAATTCCTCCCTGTCACCTTCCGAATAAAAACCAAACTCTTCAGCCTTGTGCTCCGGATCCTTAGTGTCTAGGACCCTCTGTCCCTGTCTGGCTTCATTTCTGGCCCTCACTCACCCAACAACAGCACGTACACAGGCATGCTTCAGACTCTAGCAATGGGAAAGGACTGTACTTCCCTGAACAAGACTGCCCTCACATACACACCTCTGGGTCTTTGGACAGCCTCTGCTCTTTTCCTGGAATGGCCTCACTTGCCAGACTGCTAGAACGAGCCTGCTCACCCTTTGGGGGTCAATTAAAAATTCCCTGATTTCTCCGTAGAGATGTAAGTATACCTTTCCTGGAGCTAGGGTTCCACGGGGTACAAATCTCCATATCACACTGTGTTATACATGTCTCTTGACAGGCCACCTCCAACACTAGACTGCAAAGCTAGAGTTGAGTGGGCTGTATCTATTCTTTTGTCTTCAATACCCAGCACACAGAAGACACTGAATAATGCTTCTCAAATGAATACATGGCTCACAGGGGCACAGGGCAGGTCTGTGGTTTGGCAAGAGGATAAACTAAATTCCAGCTCCCTCCTGCTGTTTCATCTTCCCTGATGAAAGGTTTCTTCCCAACAGGAACAATGAATGGGCCTGGGGTGGCGATGTGTGTGCCAGATGGCAGTGAACCCTGGGCAGACCACCCCCGCACCTCAACCCTCGAAGGTGAGGCTCTGGTCAATGCTTCCTGATTCCCATCAAGTTCAATGTTTTTGACAGACACAAGCCAATTAGATCTCTTCTGCCAGCAGCTGGTTTGCTCAAGATGGTTTGCCTTTTTGATTTGAAAACCTAATATTTTTCATGGATTTGATTTGGGTCCACTAGGGAGCCGAGATAAGCCGTTGAGTCTCAGCTGCTGAGCCGGCTCTAATGGCCCTTGTCTGCTTCACATCCAACATCAAGTGAGTTCTCAAGCTCTGTCTCCAGCTTGGATGTGAGCTGAGGCCTCCTGTGCCGTGGGCTCACCTGCACGGAAGGCTGGGACAACTCTGATTGGGGCCAAAGGAATCAATCGCCCCCACTGATTGAAGAGAGTGGTCCTGGGTGCCTGGGGGTCTGCCAGCTCCTTCTGTGTGGATCAACCCTAATTCAGCTTCCATTCCCCACCAAATGCCCTCTGATCTGCTGCTGGAGTGGGATCCCTACCCATCTGGCTTTTTTGAGGGCAGAGAACTCTGTTTCATTCATGTTTGCATCCCTGGTGTCAGCTTATAATGATGACAACCACTTCTGTCAGCGTTTAACCTGTTTCCAGGGCTGGTACACTGTTAAGCACTATCAACATCCCTTATTATACTTAATCCTCAGAACAGTCCTCTGAGGTTGAGACGATTATTACCTCCATTTAGTAGAAGGGGAAACTTGAGTTAAAAAAGACTTAAAAAATGTGTCAATGGCCAAGCCAATGCTCCCTTCTAGCAAGAGATCAGACTGGGTTTGAATTCACGTCGCCCTGCTAACCACATCCCCTGTTCCTGACACTGTACTCCCCCACCTGACACAGGATCTGTTGCACTGTGGGTGCACAGGGAAGTGTGGGTGAAGAAGGCATGGATGCAGGCATTCCCCCCACTCAAGCCTCTTGGCTGCTGGTGGGGGCTGCTGTGGACCAGCCGGCCTCCCAGAAGTGACAGCTGCCTTCACTTCAACCCTCCTCAAGATCCTGCCCACTGGATGTGGCCCCGTGTCGCCTGTATCTTTCTGGACCACACTTGTGTCTGCTCTTCCAATTAAACCCAGTACTTGGCCATCCTGGCCAACCTGGCTCCCATCCCAGAAACCAGCTTCTGCAGCCGGAGAGTGAAATCCAGCCCTCCGTCCTGCCTTTCTTCCTGCTCTCTGCCGGCTTTTCTTCCACGTTTTAGTTTGGTTAAGATCTGGAGTCTCCCTGGATCCACTGTTAGAGAGGAAGGACTCAGTACTCAGGAATTTCTGGAGGGGAGGCATTTCACTCCAATGGGGAGTTTTTAATCAATTCCTAGATCAAAGTCCATCTCTCTTAATCGGGGGAATCTGATGGAAATTAGAAGGCCACTCTGTTCTTTTAAACTATAAAAAAAAATTGATAGTTGAGGAAGCTGATCTGACCAAATGACAAGTTTGGGGCTGTGTTAATGCAACCATTGTCCTGAATTAGGGAATGAGGGAGGTGACTGGCCCTGGACTTAGTGATTCCCCAGGTGGTTACCTGGGAAAGGTAGGCAGTATTTCCCTAGGAAGAAAGAAAGGTAAAGGATGCCAGAGGGAAGGTAACATAGCTGGGACCCTCTAGTGTTACTTTCTTGAACTTAATAAGCTGGCATTAGCGCAGCACCTGAAAACAATGGGGGTACCACTCAGGGGCCCCTGGCCAACTTCCAGGGTAGCAGAGCAGAGCCAGTCACCCCAGCAAGCCCTGGCCTTTGATCGTGCCCCGGGGAGAGGAGCCACAACCCCACAGCCAGGTTGGAGAGCTCGCGACAACCCCACTGCTGAAAATCCCTGAAGGGACTTCACATGTCTGAACTGCGGGACCAAGGGGCCTAGGAATGAGGAAGGGGCTTGTTCAGGATTTGAGGGCACCACCTAATATTTATTCACTGAAGCTCAAGCTCAGGCTAGATGTGACTAGGATGCAGATGCCCCACTGAGCCTTTGATGGGACCAGGTCTCCCTGGGTCCACCTGCCCCAACCCTCCTTGCCCCCTCCACCCTTCACACAGGTACCCAAGGGATCTTTCTACAATTTGCATCTGATCACTGCTCTTCCCTGCTCTCAGTCTCTCCAAGGCTCCCCAGCATCTGAGGGCCATTGGGAATCTCATTCCTGACAATATCTCTAGCCTCCTTCCTCACCAGCTCCTCCCTTGCCCACCTCACTGAAGCCACCACATGCAGACAGTTTCCAGGAAAGCCAGGCGGTGCCACCCCTCTCGGTCTTCGTTCACACTACCCCCTCTGCCTGGAGTGCCCCTGAGCATCTATCTATACAGAGACCCCCTATTCAGCTTTCAGTGACCCGCCGACCTGTGTCTGACTCCATGAAGCCTTTCCTCACCTTTTCCCTGCCCTCCTGGTAGACAGGTCCGCACTTGCACACACCCTATGGAGACGGCCGGCCTGCATGCTTTAGCACACTCTCGACTCCTTCAGAGCCACGCTGCTCAGCTCTCCCTCACGTGCTACAGCAGAGTGGTCCACGGTCCAGGGCTCCCGGGTCCGCGCCGTAGCTCTGACCTCCCCTGCTGTGTCACCCCAGCAGTTTACTTGACCTTCTGAGCCTGTTTCCTCAACTATAAAATGGGAATGATAACGGCTCTTTACTCACTGGGTACCTGAAAGCATCCACTGTGAACATTAAAGCAAAGTGCTTTGCTGCACTGCACTGCCCAGCCCCTGGTCAACACCCAGTAAACATGAGTCATTGCTATTTTTTTTATTGTTATCTTTATCATGACTTGCACCATCACGTCTTGGGCTCAAAACTGGTCTGGCACCTATTAGGTTCTATAGTTAATAAATATAAAAACAAGGGCAGTGGGGCAGGGTATAGCTCAGTGGTAGAGCAAGTGCTTAGCATGCTCGAGGTCCTGGGTTCAATCCCCAGTACCGCCATTAACAAAATAAACAAATAAATAAACGAACCTAATTACCACCCCCCCAAAAAAACAAGGGCAGACATGGATGGTCCAACCTCACTGAAAGGGTGGGACCTTTCATTAAAGTCTTATCTGCTAAGAAATATTTGCTAAATGAATGAGTGAGCAGGAGTGGGTGAAGGACTTCCAGACGGGAATAACTTCGGAGAGTGAGCCAAGGGTGAGTAGAGAGTGGATAGGAAATTGCCCCATTTCTGTGGATGGGACCCAAGATGGCACTACCACATGGTGGCAGGAGGGAGGGAGCCAGGGGCCCAGAAGCTGGGCAGCACACCGGTGAAGTGATGCCAGCCCCTTGGGTCATGAAAGTAATTATTGGAGGATCAGAAATCTGTTCTTGGAGAAACCGATTATCTTTTGCGGCTGGTGTTTTCTATAAACATTTCCTTTGTGCTCTCTTGCAGTCTTTAGCATAGTTTGCTGTTTTGGGGGCTTTAGGAGAGGGAGGAAGGGCTGTTTTTGATGCCAGCCTGTTTCACTTGTTCTAAGGAGAAACAGGGGAAGCAATGGAACTGGAACATAAGTGGAGAGAATGCAGTGGAGTGATGACCAGCATGGGATTTAGAGTGAGACCTGCCTGGGGTTTGATGCTGGCTGTTTTGTGTCTCAGTTTCTTCATCAGCAAAATAGGGATAAGAATAGTATCTACTGAGAAGGGCTGTTGGGAAGCCAAAGTGAGGTCATGCCTGGAGGGGGCTTAGCACCACACCTGGTACGTGTGCAGGGGACAAGCAGGAGTTCAAGGCATTGTGGGTGTAGCATCCTTGGGGGTGGGCATGAAAGGGGCAGAGGGACTCGGTGTCTGAGAGTTCCAAGAAGCAAATGAACTCTGGAGCACTGAAAATCTCCCTCCAGGGTGTAATCCGTCTACTTGGACGGCCCTTTGTGCTAGGCAAATCAGGGAGGCTGTTGTCTCGTGGGGACCTGAGCAACATTTTCAAACACTTGATGAGTGGGAGGAGGGGCAGTGGTGTAGGACCAGTTGAGCTGGATGTCCTTTCCAGGTCTGAGTTTCTCTGATTTGAGAATGGGAAAGAGCTGGGGAAGGAATTATATTTTTGGTTCAAAGCAGGGCTCACCATGCAGGTCTTGGAGAAGAGGAGGCAGCAAGACAGAGATTACAAGTATATGCTTGGGGGACACAACTGGGTTCAGTTCCTGGCTTTGCTACTTGCTAGCTGTGTGACTTTGGGAAAATAACTTAACCTCTCTGAGTCTCAATTTTCTCATCTGAAAGGCAGTAATGACACCACAGAGGGATTTTCTGAGCATTCAATGATAAAGTGTACAGAAAGTTGTAAAGTCCTGACCTTGTGCATGGAACGTGGTGATGGATTAATTACATGTAAGTATAGTAACACTTACAATAATAAGTAATTATTATAATAACATGATAACTTACAATAATAATATGAAAACATGAAACAACATCATAATAATGCCTGCGACTGTCACTGCTGTGTCACTGGTGAAGTAAGGCACAAGTCTCTGTCGGAGGGTTCAGATTAAGTTTGGGGCAAGGGGGTGGGGAAGCCCTTCACACCCTAGCACTCAGGGCTGTGCAGTGTTGGGACGGCATCTGATCGTTTGGAGGCCCATCAGAAGAATCTTGTGCCCCCGCTCCCACCCCGTGAGCCTTGAGATTGTGGAAGCTGCTTTCCCTGGTGAACGGGGTTGGGGGGGGAGTGCTGGTTCACTCTTTAAAACCCCGTCTGCTCCTTTTCTGATTCCCCATCTTAACCAGCCTCATCTCTGATCTCACCGCAACAACCCAGATGATCATAACCATGACTGCCATTTATTTTGAATTTGCTTTCACTCGCCGCCCGCCCGCACTAAGTGATGCATTCTCCACACATCACCTAATGTCATCTTCAAAAAACTATTTAAAGAGCCCCCACTTTACAGATGGAGCTGTGAGAGGTCAAGTAACTTGCCCAAGGCCACAGAGAGTAAGCAGGAGGGCTAACAGTCGAGCCTTAATAAGGGAGGCTCGGGGTCCTTTCTTTTATCATCAGTGTAAGACAACATGAGTGTCAAGCATCACCTCTGGTCCGTGTTGCTCCTCCTGATGGGCACCAGCCCGAGGGCTGCCCCCAGGAGTGAAGGTACTGAGTTTGTCTTGATGATGCATCTCTTCTCCAAGGACTGGCCAGCATGAAGTTTGGGGGAGTCACAGAGAGAGCATTACCCCTTTCCTCACTGGGGTGCATTGAGACAACAGCCCGTGAAGCTCCAGGCTTGCTACGGCTCTCCTGGTCTCTGCGAGCGTGTTTCCCCAGGATCGGAGAAGGCTCTCGTATGAGCAGTTCCCCACCTGCTTCCCTAGGCAGCCCTGAAACCTGGACACAATATTGAGGGCAGCCCAGGAGCAGATGCCAGGTTGTGGAGGGCAGTGAGGAAGGACTGGTTAGGAAGTGAACAGCACATCCTCTCCCCGCTCCCAATCACAGTCAGGCTCACAGAGAGCCCCTTTCTGTTGGGTAGAAGGCTGGCTTCATCAGCTTCTCCATCCACCTGCTCACACCTCGCCTTTATGGTGCACCCTATCCCCGTCGTGTCTGCCAATTGGTAAGGCTGGCAAGGCCAGCAGGAAGCAGCGTGTGCCCTCCCTTGCATGCACTGGGATTGTGCCCTAGGATCATGGCCAGCTCTCACCCTCTGTAGAAACCTTACCACCGCCACCACCACCATCTGCCAATTTCTCAGCCAACCCTGGTCTATGGCGGAGAAGGTTGGAAGCAGTTCTGTCTTATCCACACGGTCTGACATTGAGGGCCACTTACATAGTCACTTGGTCACTAATCTAGTGACCCTGGGATCCTGCCTCCTTCATGACTCCCAAGCCCAGCTTCTATGTGAAGTCTCAGAGCTGGGGGCTCCCAGAGGTATTTCCTTACTTATCCCAGTGCCTCGCTCTGTGTCTCAGGATCCTGCCCTCACCCCAGCTTTCTGGGCTCCTGCCAGTTATCCCCCAGATTTGGAGGGCTCCCCTGGACCACCGCCTGTACTCCTGGGCCCCTGCAACATGCCTACAAGAGTCTGACTTTCAGCCTACTTAGATCCCAGAACAGAGCCTGCCCCTGGATTTCCCATTGCCGAGCCCCACGTGTCCATCACAATCTCCAGTTTAGTTGAATGGGTGGACCACATGCCAACAGCTTCCTGGGGCCGTCTCCTATTGTCCATCCTCCTAACTTCAGGGTAATTGGTTCCGACTGTTAGATTATATGACCCCCTCCTCCTCTTTGGGTCTGACTAGTTCCAGATCCCATCCCCTCCTGGCCTGCCCTGCCCAGCTGCAATCAAATTGGCTGTATCTGGCCTTATGCCAATGCTTACCAGAGCCTTCACCTAAGTTATTAAAAATAATGGCATTTTAAATAATCATCACACATTTATTCAAAACGCTTTTACTGCATTCCTGCGACATGCCTGCCTCTGATGCTTGATGCTGGATATTCAGAGACAGGAAAGCTTTTATCACCCTTGTGCTGCTGTAGCTTTGGTTTAGTGGAGGAGGGAGACAGTCCACAAACTGGCAAACAAGGAACTGAGAAGTATGCTTTGGCAAATAGTGATTAGCTTGGACAGAGGATTATGGGGAATTTCACACATTCCAAATCACACATTTCTACAATATTAGAAATTTTACAAGCCTCCAGTAAGCAGTGAAAAAAAAATCAATATTATAAATAAACAAACGAATATTTGTCATCCAAGTCTAGGATTCCATCCCCAAGTCCTTGTTTCTAAATCAAACAACAGAGAATATGGTGGTGCCATTTACGGAGATGAGGAAGACTGTGGTGGAGTTAGGCTGTGCTATATCTGGAGGGGCTAAGATAATGTGGCTAAGATTTAGTATGAATTGGCTACATCCCTGACACTGTGCTAACTGCTTTAAATACACTGCCGCATTGAACACTCCAGGCATTATTATCTTCATTTCCAGAAACCACAGGTCAGGTTAGAACAAGTCAGTTGACCACAATCTCCCAGCTGCGCGGCTGAAGAGCTGGGACTCTACCCAGGTCGTTCTGCTCTCAGGCTAGCAAGTCTGCTTCCCTAAGAACAACCATCCGCATTAGGGGGTGTTAGCACATCGTAGAAGCGCTGGTGAGCACCTCAAGTGGGAGGCAGCATTTAATCATCTGCTCTGTAGGTGAATCATTAGAGTATGTAATTTTAAATCCCCAGGGATATGCTGAGAATCCTTAAGAAAGACAGTTTGATAAACAGAGTGATGAGGAGGCAGGTGAGTTTATTTTTAGCATCTCTTTGTACAGAGAAGGCATTAGAGGCAGAGAACAAGAAGTTGCCCTGCATATTTAGGGAAGCTAAGAACAGAGACTAGGGGACCTGGAAGCTGATGGTGGTCCAGCCCTCACTTCCTGGCAGGCCCCCATTAGAGCAGAGCCTTCTCTCCGTGATCTTGCTGACAGCATCACACAAGGGCACCTAGGAGCATGCTCACTGCAACTGTCAGACCAACGTGGTAATGTCCTTCATGGAGAGGCTGGATGAACAGATTGTAACCCACCCACACAAAAGAACAGTAGAGGGCCATTTCAATGACCACTTGAACTGACACGGAGGGATGTCCACGAAACGTTCTTTTAGGGAAGCCAGCAAATTACAGAACAATGTTGTGTTGTTTTGTTTTTACAAAAAAGTAATAATGACGTGTATACGTGTGAATGCATGCACACATTAGGTGCATATGTGCGTATGAAGACACATCCAAAATGCTAGTCTATGCAAAGAGGACGGGTGGAGGGGAGGACATCGGAACGCTAACAGGAGCATGGGGGAGTTTCATGTTTGAAGTCGTGCATTTCTGAAACGCTGTAATGTTTAGAAGGACTCAGTGGTTTGAAAAAGAAATGACCATTAAAAAGAAACAGAATAACCTCTTGCTCCCCATCAGGCCTCCAGCCAGCATGGGGAGGCTTGGAGAGAAGAGGGCTGCCTCCAGTCCCTCTCATTCATTACCCTACCATGTGTCAGGCCATCTGGACCCAAACCTCGGTATCAGGACACCTCCTTGTCCTAGAAAGCTAATAGGACACACCCTGGCAGGGTCAGGAGCTAGTGACAAGCTTGGGAAGACACGCTCGGGAAGATGCCCACCCCTCCTCTTCCAGTCTCCATCAGGCTGCCCAGATTTCTCCCTCAGAGCCCAGGTTTGTGGGAAACACCTCTCTGGGCTGCTTTCTGTAGCTGAGAAGACGTTAACTGAAGTTTTCTCACTCACTCACTCTTCCCCTTTCTAGGGAACAAACAGGTTTCAGGGTCTGTGCCCAGATACACATTCACACCCACACAGCATACAGACACCTGCGGATGCAAACGCACACATGCACACACCTACGCACTTAGTGACCAAGACAAACCACCCCACGCTCACACAGCTAGAGATGCATGTGAATGACACACGGGCACAGGTGTGTACACACGCACGTGCACACACACACACGCTGCACACTCGTCTAATTCTCTCCAGCTTTGAAAGAGAGAAAAGAGACAGGCGTAGCTCCAGCCCTTCCAGCAGACTGACCCCGGACCCTTGAGAAGGTGAAAACCTTTTTTCCTCCTCCCCCTCCCCGTCCTCCCCCTCCTTGCCCTCCCCCTCCCTCCTCCCCCCCTCCCCGTTCTGCTGCTATCGCCACCCAAGCTCTTTCTTAAAGCTCCCTTTTCTTCTTAGCGTTAGAGGCGAACTGATGCACAGATAGAAGCAGGAGCTGGACCACCAATTAAAAGCTGCTTGGGGCAGCAAGGGGCAAGTTTTTCCTTGGCTGGTTGCTCCAACCCTCGGTCTGTCTGTCTGTCTGTTCCCCACTGCCCCTCCAGAGCAGCAAAGTGCCCTTGTTCTCAGCAGGCAGGTCAGCCGCAAGGTCTCTATCTCCGAGGTCTCTTCCCATTCCTTTTTCTGTCATGCAACTGGTCCCCTCTAGCTGCTGTGGCCACCTCCATAGCTCTGCCTCCCCACCTCCCATCCACACACAGTGGGTGGGCTGGGAGAGTGGAGGACTGGGGGCTGGGGAGGAGACCTTTCCATCAGGAAGGGTCTCATCCTGAAGACATACATTTTTTGCTGGGGTAGGTGGGAAGATCGTTTTTCACAGCTTTGTTCACAAGTTCTAATGAAGGGTGTTTGGACTGATAAAGGATGTTTTCGCTTCCCACACTAGTGGCTATTAAGAGCCATGCCTTTGTCAGCATCACTAAGAGGCTCTGATTGATGAGTATTATCTGCCAAGGAGCCAAGGATGTTAGACGGAGGAGCAGAATGACACATGCACGCTACTTGCAATGCATGCGTGCCTGGTTCGCAGGCACACACCCACGCTGACCAAGACTGCTCCGGGCTGGACACAGTGCTGGGAGCGAGGACCTGTGCTCTAGAGTCAGAGATGAATAGAGACGCATGGAGCAGACACTGCCAGTGCCCCACCCCCCAAAGACCACTTCCTGAGGGCCACAGGGACTGCCTGAGAGTCCTCCCCACCTCTGCCTGTGACGCATATTTCATCCCTGCACAGAAAAGCCAGAAGTCCCCACAGAGGAGGAGGAGCCCCGGAACTGCCCTCGGCCAAGGATGGATGGGCAGTTGGTGGGTACTTCCAGCTTCCTTGTCCTTCAGTTGCAAAAACCCCCGAGGGATGTTTCCCAGAGTCCCCAGTGGGACTGAGCTCCAGTAGGAACAGGCTTGGTAACACTCCAAGCAGTGCTTCGTTCCCTTCTCTGCCTCCTTTCCCCAAGGCAGGAGAGGGACAGGAGGCCTCTCCGGGAGACTAATGAGTGATGTGAAGGTGCAGAGAAGATGCCCTAGGAACACAGAGTGAGGGGACGCATCCCAGACTACAGGGTGTTGAGGAAGAGTGCCTGGAGGAAGGAGTGTGAGGCCGAGCAGCAACGGGCAGAGGCAAGGATGCTGGAGGTGAACGTGGGCTCTCTCCTCCCACGGGTACCTTCAAGAGGGGTCAGTCTGCCTCGAGACACAACATGAGGTAATGCTTGTGGAAGCACTTGGCACATTGGCAAGCCCTGGGTCATGTGAAACTTCGTTACACAGAAACGTGACCAGACAAAGCTCTGACTTCATCCCCTTTGCCAGGGCCTGCACGCAATAAAAATTGCAAAATCAGGCAGTTTATCTTCAAAGTGACGGCTTCTTCTTCTGGGCCCTTTTCCAGAACTCTGTGGTCCCGTCACCTTATGAACCTTTGGCTCTCTTAACCCCCTTGAAAATCTGCTCTAAGAAAAGCCTCTGATGATTATCCTATACCCGTCGGGGTAAATTTTAAGTCAAAAGTTTCCCTCTCTGGCGTCCTGAGCGGCCTACTTACCACTGATCGTGAAACTCCCAGAAAGAAACTGCCCTGAGCAGCTGCCTCGGAGGGAGGGGCCAAGGGCTGGTTAAGGGTGCGACACAGGAAGTGTCAGGCTATCCATGTTTCTGCCCGATGGAGACCCACTTCCAGCTCCAGTTCCCATCAAGAACTGACCGTTCTCACCAAAGCAGGAAGGCTAGAAAATCTCCCGTTGTGCCCCACACTGAGGATGGATGGGAAACTCAGGTTAAGAGAAAAGCCACAGAGAACAGAGCTCCGTCTTGTTTAACAGAGCCCACGGCCGGCATGTGGCAGAGCTTTTTGGGGGGAATAAAAGCCTTGGAAAAAAATCAATGGATAATGATTATACTTAAAGTGCCCTTTGTGCACTTGGATTAGCCGAGATGGAGAGTAGTGTGAATAGTAACAAGGACGTCACAGAAGGGAGAGAATGTAACGGGGATGAAGATTACCCCTGTATGAAGATTCTCCATGCCCAGCAGGAGAGTTTTTTTTGTTGTTGTTCCCTGGGTCAGATCCTGGACTCTTTTTCCTTGCTAGGATTTCAAGTAAGGGATGGAGTGGAGAGGATGCTAAGGAAGTCAGAGAGACTTTTGATCTACATACTAAAGATGTAAGGGAGAGAGAGAAAGAGACAGAGGGAGGGAGACTGAGGGCTCAGGGTTGAGGGAGACAGTCTGGGGGCACGTGAGCTCCAGGTGGAGATTTTGCTGAAGAGCCACAAGGGATGAAGGGATTTTTAAGAGATTTATGTTGGATTAAGAATGCATACCCACCTTTTGCATTTTATCAAAAGATAAGGAAAGAATTGAAACGTGTTTCATTATTGTTTGATGGCTAGACTGTTTCTTTGAAGCTGAAACCGCAGAATACCCCCATGATCTACCTGGATTACACAACCAGTCTCACACAGAGACAAGAGACCGTCGGAGAGCCCAGTTACAGAGCCCAGAAATGGAACTCAGACTCAGCTGGCACCAAGACTCTTGCAGGGGCTGCACTTTTAAGAGTTGTTACCAAGTCCTTTGTAAAGAGAAGCTGCAAGGGCCTCTCAGGGCCCCACCGAGTAATGTTGGGCATTTACTGTATCCACATGCATCAGTGTCAATTGCACAGTAAATTGCATGCGGTTCCTTCTTTGGAGGGTTGAGTCAGCCACGCTCCGCAGACGCCCTGGCTATCTACGGAGCCCCGGCAGGCATCGCTGGATGAAGAGACGGGTGCCTGTGAGAGCCAGGCTTCAGCTGCTGGGAGCAGGCAAAGCCCCTTACAGGATGTGGGATTCAGGAAGCACGGTTCAGTCTCGGCTTGCTACACATTACCCGTGCCCTGGGGTCCCTCCTTCGGAAAAATGAAAACTCCATCCGTGGCTAAAGGAATGGCAGGCAACATGGATCCCATGGGAGGGGAGGTTCTCTTTGTGTCATGGAGTCTCAGTTTGATGTTGAAATTACGCCTGAGAGGGTCGAGCTGCCCGCGGCCCGACAGGGAAGATGATCCTGTCCCCCTTCCTTTCGCTGTAAGATAGCTATTCCCTTGGGCCAAAAGAGTGACTTCCTGGATTCTCACCCCTGGCCCCATTTTCAGCCCAGCACATAGAGATGTCTGTTCTTCTGCCCAACACCTGCCTAGGGACAGGGCTCAGACAGGAATTCTGAACAGACTGAGAAAAGTGGGGGAAAACAGAAAGGAAAACAAAACTCTCTCTGCTGTTTTATAGAAAGTCAGCGTGCAGCATCAGGCCCCACACACAGTTCTCAGCACGTAACACAAGCTCTGTTCTTATTCTGTGCATGCGCGTGCACCCGTGCGTGCACACCCCCCCCCCCCCACTGAACAGTAATGCTCTCTGCCTTCATAGAGTCCCGAATTCTGGTGCTGGAAGGGCTTTAGGGATTTGGCAGATGAGGAAACTGAACCCAGGGATGTTCAAGGACTGGCTCAAGGTGACCCAGACGGTGTGTAGGTGATGGCTGACCAAAGACATGAACCAGAATCCAGCCTGTCTGTCCTCAGCTCGTCCTACTCAGATCATACATACATACACACAGAGTAGTGCAGAGCGTGCCTCACTTTATCATCCCAGAAACTCCCCCTTTTTTGGCAACTGAATGGAATCACTCTAGGGTAAAGGAAGATTGAGGGCTCCCCCTTGAAACTGCCAAAACCTCATTCTTTCCTGGCTGGGCCCATGGGGCAGGACAGTGAGGCATTCCTGGTGTCGGCACAGTTGAAAAGCCATTAGAACCAGTTAAGTGATAATGCAAAAGGAACTGGCAAGAGATAGAATAAGCCTCAGTCTCTTTATCTGTATTATGGGCGTATCGCAGGCCAGGACTGTTGAAAGGATTAAATAAGCTATATGGAGATCGCACATATCTTAGTACAGGACCAGTATATTTAGCCATGGTTATTATTAGAGGGCACAGGGTTATCATCAGGAAGGGCAACCAGATGTCCTGTGACTGGGGCTCACAGCATAAGCTGGACTTATGGCTCAGAAAGATCTCAGGCTCCTACGGCAACAGAAGTACCCCAGCAGTGACAGCTGCCCAGCTGGTCTCCATGCATTGAAACCTGCGGCTTGATGCCCAGCTCTACAAGGCAGGGAGCAAAACTCTTCGGTCAGGAGTGGCTTGGGAGCTGGCACTGCTCCAAGCATGCAGCCAGGGGCCCCTGAGAATGCTGTGCAGCTCTGGAGAAGGCAAAGTGGGGAAGCAAGGTGCAAACCCACCGACAATGAGACTCCGGAGCCAGTTCTGATGTGACATGCTATTTGTGATCTCCAGCTGCTTAGGACAAAACCTGGCCCTCTTGAGTGCTTTGTACATATTGGTTGAATGAATGAATTCATCCATAACACAGACCAAGGTCAAATTTGAACTCAAAGTTCTAAAGCCTTTACCCTCTCACCTTCCATCCCTCAAACTTCCTACCAGAAGTCAGAATTTCCCTTTCAATCCCTTGGGCCTTTCAGTTGTCTTCCGCAGCCTCCAGCTCGGGGCTTTTGGAGTATTGCCTGGGAAATGTCAATTTCCGTTTGATTTTCTCCCACACACCTCAATTAATTACCTGATGCTGTCTGGTCAGGACCTTCTCTCCGTATGATGTGAACCTGAGAAGTGAACACCACTGGGCTGCTTCTTTGAAATGCCACGCACCTTCATTAACACTTGGCCCTGGCACGAGGTGGGTCACCGCAAGCCTTGTTGGAGCGTGGCTGTCCAAGGGACAAGTCACAGGGCACCCTGCAGCCCAGATGGCCTGTGGCTGCGCACACTGACTTTTTGGCCACACCAGGCACCCTTGGCGGGTCTGGCTGCTGTGTGGATGCTCCAATGACCCTCCCTACCACAAAGGACGAAGGTTTTCAGACTCCATTGACCATGACCCGTAGTAGGAAACACATTTTACAGAGTGACCCAGTGAGGATATGTACGCACTATGCTCCATCATTCTCTGACACAGATTTCTTTTTTTTTTTTTTCAGATTTTAACCTCTTGGAAATTTGGATGATTGTTATAAACTCTGACATCTTGCCATTAATTGGTGGCAATTTCTCTTTCTGGGTGGTACATAAAATTTTGTGTTTTCCAGTAGATTCTGACTTTGATTCAGTGAAATATGGCGTCTGCATAGCTGGGAAAATACGCCTGCTCTTTAATACCTCGTGCCCTGTGATATTTTGCATGTGCTGCTTACTCTGTTTCTTCTCATTTCCTTTTACGACTGCCCCCCACTACCCATTTGTTCACGTTCCCCACCCTCAAAGGGGTCTTGATCTGCTGTTTTCACTGCACTGCCATGGAGACTGTTTCGGAGTGAATGTTTGTGGTCTCCCCCACATTCGTACGTTGAAAATCCTAGTCCCCCATGTGACGTTATTAGGAGATGGGACCTTTGGGAGGTGATTAGGTCATGAGAGTGGAGCCCTCATGAATGGGGTTAGTGCCCTTATATAAAAGAGGCTCCAGAGAGCTCGCTCATCCCTTTCTCCACATGAGGACGTGGCAGAAAGACGGCCTTCAGTGAACCGGGACGTGGGCCCTCACCAGACACCGAATCTGCTGGGGTCTTGATCTCGGGCTTCCCAGCCTCCAGAACGGTGAGAAATACCGGTTTGCTATGTAAGCCACCCAGTCTGTGGCATCCTGTTACAGCCTCCCGGACCGATCAAGACAGGGACAGAGGAAGATGCTAGTGAACTCTGTGACTAAAGAGAGTTTTCAATAAAAGAGTGGACCTGAGATTTACAAGGACTGAGCTCCCGGGCAGGTGAAAAGGTCACTTGACTCAGGAAGTGGGGAAGAAAAATGGCAAAGGACCCTGAATCAGACAAAGCTGAGTTTCTATGCCAGCTCCCTTGTCTACCAACTGTGAAAACAGGGAACAGTTAAGTTGGTAGTGTTTCAGTTTGTTTTTTTTTTTTAACCTGTGAAGTATGAATCAGAACTCTTCTCATTCAGACTTATAAACACAAGAAATAAAGAGTACAAAGCTTGGACCCAGGGCCTGCATGCAGTAGGTGCTCAATAAATGGTGGCAATCGGGTCATTGGTAATGACAATGATGTGAATGATACAGAAGGAAGTAACTCAACTAACAGCAGCTGCTATTACTAAAAGCAGTAAAAGGAGTGGTACCGAGTGTGACATCAGCTGATGTAATGATCTTGACGATTATCAATAAAATTGTAACCTGTTTCATTCACGTCATCATATACATCCTTGTCACTACAATTTAAACCCTGATTCTTGTCTGATTCAATATTTGGTGAGTCCACCGTAGGCAACTACATGAAGAGTCACATGTGGATCCCCACTGATGGGGGCGCCATTGCCGGGTTATCCTCTTGGGCAGGTCCTCCAGCTCTCTGGCTGTATTTCTTGCACAGTACAGATGCCACCGTCCAGGCGCTGAGTCAAAGCTTTCTAACGTGACCATGTGAATCTTACATTCTGCGTGTTAACATGTGCCTCCCATAAATTGCTCTGCTGGCTCACTTGGTGATGCATTGTTCTACGCCATGCCTTCCATCATGGACAATTGAAGCCTGCTGACTGATGGAACCCAGTGCTTTCACTCGTTCAGCCCTACTGTTTCAAGCTTTTCCATTTTCAATTGTTCTCTTTTATCAGTGGTCTCCGTCAGTCTTTGTCAGCCTAGATACTCATTTTGGGTTCATCGTCTATTTGATCTCCCCTCTGATGTTTCATTAGCATTTCTTCCATCCTTTCTCAGGATTATCTCCCGTGATTCAGCCATTACACACTTCTTAAAACTTTGAAACCTTTAAATAACTGGGTGAATTGCTCACAGAAGCATAACCTTTTTTGATTATATAAATTAACCCTTGGAAATGCAGTCAACTGTCAGGAATGCTTTAATGCACATATTAAGTTCAAAATAAGTGAGGTATTTCTAACAGTACATGCTGAAGAAATTCTGAGCTTAATTTTGAAACTATTAGGTAAGTGCTCAGAGATGCATGCAATTCTAAGAAACAGATACTTCCTATCACTTATCACTGTCAACATTTGGAAATTACAAGGATGGTTTTATGGAGAATACTGGGTGCTTGTGTGTTCATTGGGTTCAGCGAAAATGTGAAGTATACCTGGACATTTTTAGCTAGAGATGGAAGAAGGAAGATGGGTAGGAAAGAAGAAAAGTAGGGAAGATAGCAAAGCAGGAAGGTAAGCAGGTAAGAAGGAAGGTAGGTGAGTAGGAAGGTATGTATGTAGATCAGTAGGAAGATAGAAAATGAAAAAGGTAGATAAGTTGAAAGGCAGGTTGATGGGTAGGGAAGAAGGTAGGGAGGTAGAAAGGTAGACAGATAGATAAAAAAATTCAAAGATTGATAATAAGGATAATCATCATTATTATTTTGCTTTGGCTTTTGAAATTAGCCACATGAAATATTATTACAACCCACTGCAGGTGTTTTAAGTTTGCAATGAGCATTATTAAAGTAATCAAACACAGAGACCATTAGACCGAGGTGACTAACACCTTGGGAGCCTACGTTAGCAAACCAAAACCTAATCTGCAGTCAATGCACTCAAATCTGAGAAAATGAAACTTGAGGGCAACTAACCACACACAGTCACCTGGGCATTCCCAAATAATGCAGCTGCTGAGGTTGTCGCCCTTAAACAAGGCCCTTGCTTTGCGTTCTGTCTTCTCTATAAAAATCTCTCCCCAAGCTCCTGCTGGTGGAGGGTCAGCTCCTGACCACTCCTGGTCTGGTGCTGCCCAGCTGGAACAGAGGTATGTTCAGATAAACTCATGAAAAAAATTTTAATGTGCCTCAGTTTACCTTTTCACAGCATTTACCCTCATCATCTCCTAACTACTCTGTAATAGAAGCACAGTAAATATTCCCATTGGACAGAGGTGGACATGGAATCTTAGGTAAGTGAAGTGACTGTATCTAATGTGATGCCACAAGTAAGTGGCAACTCTGGAAGCCAACCCCTGGCTTCCTAATCCAGCGCTCCTTCCACCACACCAGGTGGGCAGGGGGGCGAGAAGGAAGGCTGGGAGCAGCAAAGGCAGTACTGTCTCCTCATTCCTTCTGTGCAGGGTGAGTCTGTTCCATCAAGAACATAGAACACTCTAGAAGGAGTCACAGTCCTTGGTCCAAGCCTCTTTGGCCATCTCAGAAATCACCATTAAAACAAAGCAGCCCTCGATCACCGCTTGCCCCGAGGTCCGCCTAGGTGAGCCGGCGAAGCAGAAAATCTTCTCTTCCAGTTTTCCTGACCAGCTCTCCTGGAGCCCCGAGCCCTCTCCTTCTCATGAGTGGAGACACTGAGCTAAGAACTGGGATGCACTGATGCCTTGGCAGGGTCTTTACTCCTCCCCAGGTATCTGACACCTGACCTCTGGACTGTACGGGCCAAGGTTCTGGAGAGTCCCGGGAGAGTCCGGATCTAGTTGACCCATAAGCATTCCTTGCTGGTCATCCCCTTTGTGACCGTCCTCCACCGGGCACTGGGACCACTTTATTCTAATCTCTGACTGCTGAAATGCATCTCAGTCTTCTGAGGAACAGGGCAGCCTTGCTAAACTGACTAATTTTATTGTATATCTGGTACATGTCCGCACTCCCTATTATGTAATTGTCGTTCTCACAATGGACACAAGGAGGCTGTGATTAGGCCCACTTTGTAGATGAGAAAACTGAGTCTCAAGAAGGCTCGGTGAGCTTATCAGTGGTACACAGCCTGTGCGCGGCAGGGCCGGAATTCAAAGCCACATCTACCTGATGCCAAAGTCACACTATCTACACGACGTTAGATTACTGACACTAATTTTCTCACTCTTTCATTAAGCACCTAAGTGCTCCGCTTTCAGACTGCCAGCCCACTAGGGATGTGGATGCCCAGTCTTAAAGAAACGCTATCTAAGTCAATTCTTCAGACAAAGATCGCAAGCAGAATGAGAAATCTCAGCAGCCACGGCACAGAGTTCTCTGAAGCCTGATACAGATCAGGAACAGAGAGAAGATAAGCGGGGTGTGTGTTACAGATTACAGGTGAAAGACTGGGATAAGGACAAGATGGCACTGTACTGAGAAATGACCTTATGAAAATTAAGGAAGAGACACTCCACCCGCTGGCCAGATCCCCAGATGCCAGCCTGACAGTGAAGGTGGGCTTGGAACAGGCAAAGGAGGGGAGGAGGGGAGAGACAAGAAGGATGTCACCTCAGCCCTCCTTCTGCACCTGGGTGGTGTGAGAGGATGGAAGGAACCGGGGGTGCTTTGGGGGGCACTTCTGGGGATAACAGGAGCAGAGATCCCATGGGAGGGAGAAGGGGACCCTTGGAGAGCGCTGCCCCCTTCTGCTTCTGGGGTTCGCATGGGGCGGGCTTTGTTCAGATCTTTCCTTGAATTCCAGGTATTGGAAGCAGAAAGAACAAAAACAGGTCTCTTCCACAATTTCAGGTCTCCTTGACAAGCGGAGATGAGACTGCTGGCAAGAGGACAGCCCCTGTGATGACAACTTCCCAGTTCAAAGCAACTACCGTGGGAGGCAAGAAGCTCCGAGGGGAGGCCTTGCTTTTCTGCCCCGAAAGTGCTTATAATCGGCCACCAGCCAGAAAGGGCAGAGTGTTAGAGCAAGGGAGGGAGGGAGGTGACAGCCAGCCAGCAGGAGCTGTTCCTGGAGGCTGATGGGGACTGGAGCAGAGGGCAGAGCCGGTGAGGGACGTGGCGGAGTCGGAGAAGGCTCCTTGTGGACTAACTCTGTGAGTCTTGGAAGATGAGGTAGGTGTGACAGCCCGGCAGAAGAGGGACAGTGTTCACGGTGGGGATCCCTGCCTGAGAATGGTGCTGAGGACGGAGCCCACGGCCCCTGAGCCGTGACTTTTACCAGTATGGGAAGCTGCCTTGAATGGCGTATGAAAATGAGGCGGAGGAATGCCGTAAAAAGCACTGCTAACGCCTCACTACCTCGGTTTCCTAATCTACAAAATGGAGGGAGTAACCCCTGCTTGATGGTGATGTCGGGGGTTACTGGAAGGGGCGGTGCATGTCAAGGGCCACGCCCACCACCTGGCATAAAAGACACGCTCTGGGAATGGTCACTTCCTGTGTTGCTTATCCACATGGGCAGAAAGTGGGCCCTGGGGCTCCTGTCATGTACACGAGTGGGCACTAGGAGTGACCCCGGAGCCCCTCTCAGATGCACTTTCATGCCTGCATCCCAGCCCTCCGCGAGAGTCAGGCAGGGGTTCGAGGGGCATCGTGAACGGCTCGGCTTCCCCTCTCCCCCCATAACTTGCAGCGTAGAGAGGGCTGGACCTGAAGAGGAAGGGCGGAACAACAGAGGTTAGGGCCCCAGGCCACTCACTCTGACTGGCTTCTGCCCCACTGTGTGTGTGTGTGTGGTGCACACACTCAAGATGAACCACATGTGTGTTTACGCTCATGTGTATAAATGTGCATCCTTCTCAGTAGCGCTAAAGCCTGGAGAATGACACACAGAAGAAGGGCAAAATTAAAGCAAAGGTAATTGTCATTGATCGATCTTCCTAATGGCCTGAAAATGCCCAATTAGAACAGTGTGCGTGGTTGTCTGCTGACCTGGAGCGCCGAGAGATGCTCCACCCTTACCAAGGTGCCTCGTGGACAGCCAAGGACCCCTTCCTGATTCCGCCCCTGCCGGATCCCCGGTACCGGGGCCACCCCCACCACACTCTGCAGCCGGTTAGCCAGCTGTGGCCTCACAGCTCCATCTCTGGGCTTGGCAGGTGAGAACACTCACCATCGTGAATCACGGGGTGCTCTATTTCCTGACTGCCCCATCCTTTCCTTTTGGCGGGTGACTGAAGGTGAGGGGAGTGTACTGTGAACAGGATGAGCCTGGAGAGAGAGGCTCCATCTAGTGGCAGCCATGTGCAACTGTGGGGACCAGACGAGAACCAGGGCCGCTACCGTTTGTTTCCTGGTTCTGCCTGCTGTGTGACGTTGTGCAGCTCCCTCGGTCTCTCTGAGCAGGGGCAACGCTATAATACCTGAGCATTTCCTGTCTGCTCCACTGCATTGTTCTGGCTGGAGCCACCATCATCTCCACCTGGGTTATTAAAAGATAAGGTCGTTGTTCACTGAAGTGTCCCCATTGCCTCCAACAGTGCCTACTACATACGAGGCACTCAGTAACTATGTATTGAGTAAATAAGTGAAAAGCAAACCAGGTGACTGCCTGGGGCTCAAATCTGCAGAAGTCCTATGGGAACGAGGGATTTTCTATGCCAGGGTTGCCTAGTGGGTCCAGAGTCAACACCCAGCTATAGGGGGCCTCTTGCATTGCACAAGTCCAGGGGCCCTGTTTGCATAGAACACAGTAGGCATTGTGTCTCTGAGGCTATAATGAACGTAGGGGGATGGCTGGACCTATACGGAATGGAGAACTTGCCATCCCTGCATGTGACTGTGTCCTTGATTCATTTACACAGCTATGGTCCATGTAAACTATTCAATATGGATGCCCACTTTTAGAAGACGTGCTTGGAGGGGTTCCATCTTCAAACAGTGTGAAACTATATTGTTAAAGACATTCTGAGAACCCATTCACAATAAAAAACTTTGATAAAAATAGAAATAGAAGGAAGTTTCCTCAACTTGATAAAGAGCATATATTAAAAAAAAAATCTACAGCTAACATACTGGATGGAAAAAGACTGAATGCCTTCTCCCCGACATCTGGAACAAAGCAAGGATGCCCACTCTCACCGCTCTTACTCAGCATAGTGCTGTACATTGCCAGTGCTACAAAGCAGAGAGGAAACAAAAGGCATATAGATAAGAAAAGAAGAGATACAATTACCCCTATTTGCAAATGACATGCTTATTTACATATAAAGTCCCAAGGAATCTACAAAACCCTCCTAGAGCTACTAAGTGAGTTCAGCTATGTTGCAGGATACAAGATCAATATACAAATATCAATTGTGTTTTTATTCACTAGCGATAAATCCATGGACACTGAAATTAAAAATAAAGTACGTTTACAGTCACTCAAAAATGAAATGTCACATTCAAAATATGTATAGGGTGTGTATGCTAAAAACTGCGTGTGCTGAAGAAAGAAACCAAAGAAGAGCTAAATAAACGGAGACACATAGCATGTTCGTGGATTAGAAGGTTCAATATATCAGTTCTTCCCAAACTGACATATAGGTTTAATGCAATTCTTATCAAAATTATAATGAGGTTTTTTTGTAGAGATAGATAAAAATTAAAATGCATATGGAAAGGCAAAGGGACAGCTCTGAAGAGAAGAATGAAGTGGTAGGCATCAGTCTAGTGAATTTCAAGACATTATATACCACCCTAATAAAGCCTGTGGTATTGGTGGAAGGTTATACACATACATCAATGGAACTGAACAAGGAAGGACTGGATACCCATAAGCAAAATGGTGAATGTGGACCTAAACCTCATACCTTATATAAAAATTAACCCAAAATGGATCACAGACTTCAATGTAAAAGGTAAAACCATGCCACTTTTAAGAAAAAAAAATGGGAAATTCTTTAGAATTCAGGACTAGGCAAAGAATTTTTAGACTTGACACTAAAAGCATGGCCCATAGAAGGGACAATCATAAATCAGACTTCATCAAAATTAAAAGCTTTTGCTTTTTGAAAGACTGTAGAAAGATTGAAAATACAAGCTACAGAGTGGGAGAAAACATTTTCAAATTACATATTGGACAAAGGGCTAGCATTTGGTGTGGAGAAAGAACTCTACAAACTCAATAGTAAAAAAACAATTCAATTTGAAAATGGACAGAAGACATAAAGAGACATTTCACAGATGATATACAGATGGCAAATAAGCACATGAAAAGATGTTCAATATCATTCAGCAGCTATTAGTAAAACGGAAATTAAAACCACAGTGAGGGATCACTATGCACCTATCAGAATGAATACAATTTTTTAAAAAGTGAGAACACGAAACGCTGGTGAGAATGAGAGAAGCAGAATCAATCACTCATACATGCTGGAGGGAATGTAAAGTGGTGTAGCCATGCTGGAAAGTCGGCAGTTTCTTAAAAAGGACACTAATCATGCAACTACCATATGAGCCAGAAATTGGACTCCTGGGCATTTATCCCAGAGAAATGAAGACTCCTGTTGACATAAGAAACCTGTACACAGATTTGATAGCAGCTTTCTTCGTATCAGAAAAAAAACTGGAAGCAACTCCTATGTCCTTGAATGGACAAATAAACTGTGGATCCTCCATGTCATGGAGTACTACTTGGCAGTCAAAAAGAACAAAGTATTAATATACAAACAACTTGAGTGAATTGTCAGAGACTTATGCTGAGTGGAGAAAAAAAGCCAGTCCCCAAAGGTATGTATGATTCCATGCTGTATGACTCCATTTATATAACATTCTTAAAAATGACAAAGTTATAGAAATGGATAAAAGATGAGTGGTCCCCAAGGCTTTAGAAGGGGTTGGGGGCTGAAGGGAAGTGGATGTGGCTGTAAAAAGGGGACAAGAGGGAATCCTTGCGGGGATGCAAATGTTTTGCATCTTGACTGTATCCGTGTCAATAGCCTGGTTGTGAAATTAGACTATAGTTTTGCAAGATGTTACAATTGGGTGGAATACAGTAAGAGGTGCACAGGATTTTTCTGTATTATTTCTTACAGCTGCATGTGAATCTAAAAGTATCTTGAAATATAAGTTTAAATTGAAAAGCCGAGGGGAAAGAATCTGAAAAAGTATACATGTATGTATACGTATAAGTCAATCTCTTTGCTGTATACTTGAAACTAACATTGTAAGTCAATTACATTTCAACCTTGAAAAAATAATTTTAAAAAGTCAAGGGAAATGAAAACTATAAATGTTATAAAATTTTATAGAGTGCACACACATGAGAATATGCAAAACTGATGAGATCTGAGTAAAGTCTATAATCTAGTTAAATGCATTGGTCTAGCAAAATACATTTTGTTGTGCTAATGTCAATTTCCTGGTTTTGAGAATATGGTACATTATGTAAAATGTTGGGGGAAGCTGGGTGAGTGACAGGTATGTGGTTCCTCTCTATTAAATTTGCAACTTCTTGTGAGTCTGTAATTATTTCAAAATAAAAAGAATTAAATACTGGGACCAAAAAAGATACGTTTTTTGAATGAGCACCGAGAGCAACAAAAAGTTCCAATAGTTGCAGTTCTGTTGGAACCGTGACCACTCTTTTGGATGTGTGTCCATAAGCAATCCTGCCCGTGGTGTCAAATGCAAGTGCAGCCAGTCAGGTCTCACCAAGGGGAGCTGAAATGATGCTTCCTCTCTGCAGCCGCAGAGAGCTGACACCACTCCTCTCAGAGCACACCTCAGGAGAGCTGGGGTTTGACTCTACCTCCTCTGAAGCCCAGGCTCGCCCTTCCAGACCATATGGCCAGGTTGAGTAAGGCAGACCCTTGTCCTCAAGGAGCCCCCAGTCTACTGGGAAGAGTGGGAGGAGAAACCAGATACGTGGTCTATTTGTAGCCACGCCCCCTCGTGGACCAGTTAACTTGACTCAGTTCCTAGTTGCAGACAGCTCCTTCGTACCAATCAGATGTCAAAGGAAATGAAAAGGAAGTGACAAGGGAGACGGAAGTGGGGAATACAGCCTCCTCTCTCTTAGACAAACTGCTCTGGAAAGGTTTGGGCTCTGAGACTGACACATCCGGGTGTGGTGTGGCTGGCATCCCAGAATTATGCGTGCATGTGTGTGTGTGCGTGTGTGTGTAGGGGAGTGCTGCTGTAACAGAAGGGGCTCATCTGCTCGCCCATCTGGGAAATGGGGAGGCTGCCAGAATTACTGTTTCCTTGGGTCCTAATAGGATCCCAGAAATGACTGGAAAATAGGATATGGGGGCTGATATTTTGGTCCTGGGACAAAAGGGAAAAGGATCAGGACTCAGGGATGTGGGGTGGCACAGGGATTGCTCCCAGCCTTTCCAAAACTACCCTAGGTGGGCTGGAGCCTAATCCAAGGCGGGAGAGACTCAGGTGCTGGATTCTGTCTGGGGATACTGGCTGAACGACAGCAGGACCATTGAGTGTCCTCTGACCCACCTCAAATTCTTACGCAGGAGGCACAGACAAGAGCCCACGTGCACGGAGCAGTAGTGACTTGCACCGTTTCTAAGCAGCATGTGTACATGGTCTTGTGTAATCCTCATGACAGTCCTGTGTGGTAAGTCCTATCATTACTTCTGATTAAAGACGAGGAAACTGAGGCACTGTCTGACCTAAAGGCACGTGTTAGTGGTGGAGCTGGGAATGGAACGTCCGGTTCCCGAGCTCATGCCTCCAGCCGCAATGTTAGTGACCTCCTTTCTGTGATCTGCCTTCCTGCTGACACCTCCCGAGAAAAGCCAGGACCAGTCACCACCCCCCACCCAAGCCCGACGCTGGTCCAAGGTGTGACATTGAAGCGGGGAGAACCTTCTCCCCATCTCAGAGACGCCACCACGTGGGCAGTGAGAGGAACACAAATTCATATAGCACACCTGTGAGCATCTGCGTCACAAATTCTCCACTGTAATGTCTATAGCAATGCCAGAGACTGACTGGAAATGCTGGTCTCAGCCACCAGAGCCCTGAAGGACCAAAAGCCAGGGGCTGGGACACATCCGGAAGGCCCAGCCTGATTAAGCTGAAAGAGAACAGGGATTGAAATCAAGAGACTGGGAGTCACATTCCGATGCTGCCACCTCCTGCCACCATGACCTTGTCGGGCTTTCACTCCCTTTGTGCCTTGACAGCATCTTCTGCAAAAGGGAATGCTATGTCTGTCTGACCCTCAGGGGTGCTCTGAGGATAAAGCAATGGACAGCGGAAGGCTTGGACCTTAAGCTTTATTCAAATGGATGGAACCACTGCCATTATTCCCGGGAGTAGAGGAAGCCAGAGGCTCAGAGGGTGGAGAAGAGTTTGCTGGCCTTCCTCCTTGCTCTGTCATCATCAGCAAAGGGGCTGCCTGTACATCTGTCCTCCAACCAGTGAGGCGGCCCTAACCATGGTGCTCAAAATAGCATCACCCCATCCTGACACGTCTCCCATCCCCCATCTTCCCATCACAGCACTACCATCCTTTGACTTGGCAGGTTTTGTGAGATGGTTATATAAAATAATGTGTAATATACCTAAAAACATTAGGAGCTCAGCACATGTTATTTCCTGGGGTAGAGGGAACCCTTCCTCCATGTAATTATAAAAATGTTCAGCTGGTGCAGTCTCCTGGAATGAGTGTTTTGACCCCAGTTTCACAGAACAGAAGTTGGGTCAGTTACACCTCAGCTGCCCGGCTCCCAGGCTGCCAGCAATCTCCCCATCTCGCGTACTTGGTATTGCTCTTTTATTCGTTTCTAGAATTCAAGCTTCCCAGAAGTTTAAGGAGGCCACGGATTGCTTTGGCTACTTTCCCAGTCTTTTAATTAGGAGTGATATGCTTAATTTCAGAACATGTGGTGTAGAAGAAAAAACACGGAATCTGGAACCATCCAGAGCTGAGGTCAGAACTAACTTCCACCATGTACTATCTGTAAACATGATTACCACTAACAAAAGTGATGACTATGAATTGCAGCGTTCCCGACACATGCAGGCAAATTGCACAGGACAATGTGGGGACATAATTTCATTGTTCCCTAAAACAAAGCAGAAAGACAAATATGAAGGACCTTTTTGCAGGTGAGGATTTTGAAGTTGAGAGAGTGAAAGGGTTGGAATTGGATCTCAGGTCCACAAAATCCATAGCTTTTGTTCTTTCTACTCCGGTTCAGCAGTCACTTTGAGCCTCAATTTTTATGTCTACAAAATGAGCCCATTCACACCTGTCTGACAGAATTATCACAAGGAAGACAGCACCCTCTGTGAAGGACAGGGTACTTAGTAAGGGCTTGATTCATGCAGTCTCTTTCCCTTCCCCACATGTCCAAAGGCTCACCAGAGCACAAGAGAGCTCGCCATGGCTTCTGGTTGAGGGCACAGAGGTCAAGAGCAGACTAAGAATTTACACAAGCAGAAGCCAAACTCAACTTCATTTTCTTTTCAGTGGAAACTCTGAACAGTCATTTCTCCCCTCAGCTCATTTGGTGAAAAGGAAAGGCCAGGAAAACTTTGTAGCTCTCATCCTGGGTTCCGGCTCTAAGCCTTAATCAATACTCTGCTCCTGACCTGGAAGACGGAAAACTGCAAGGACTGACACACACTCCCCCTCCGCAGTTTTACCAGGGTCCAGCAATATGATATCAGAACTGGGGAAGGAAAATTCTTTCTAGAAGCCATACTTTATAATGTCTTTGCATCTTTGGAATCCTAAAGCCAAGCTGCTCCGTACAATCAGCTGGCTTTCTTTGGTTTGGGATCCAGACCTCTCAGACCGAAACTGCTCCCCATTTAACTGAAGCTAAGTCCACACCAAACAAAGCAGCCTTAAGAAAAATTAGGAAAAGCGGTAAAACAGACAAGTGAAAGGTCTTCAGGATGCTAATGCCATCCATAGGATAAGATTTTCTTGGTCAAAAAGAAGACCTCCCAAGTCTTGGAAAAGGAACTTCGGGCAGCGTCTTGGCTGACCGCTCCCCACTTCCTGTCGTTTCGCTGGGTCAGCCACACCCTGTAAACTGGGACGGTTTCTGACCTTTTTGGATAGTTTTGTAGCTCCGTTCTGATTTCACCTCCGGCACAATGCTAAGCAAAGAACCAGACAGACCTGGCACCTAGGGGAAAGTCCTTCTGCTCTAGAACCTTCCTTGGCCCTACCTGTAAAACTAGAATAATTCTGTCTGTCTTAGAGCATCACTGTGATATTTAGGTGTAGAGAAAGCACTTGGCACAATGCCTGGCATATGGTCATTGCCTTCTCTTTCGGCTCCAATGTTTCCTCCAGTTTCCCAGTTCCTAGTGCCAGAAACCCCGGAGGTCTGTCTGGATTACCGCTCTGATACAGGTTGATCTGCCTTCCTCGATGCTAGAGAACAGATCCGCCTGCTCACTAGACCCCTTCTAGCGGCCGTGCACATGACACATGCTGATCCACCGCATTCCATGCACCTACATCTCAGTCTGTAATTCACTCTTGGGCTCCACACTCCTGCTTGTCCACCCTGGGTCCACAGCGCCACCTGAACACTCCTGAATACACATCCAGCTTTTGCTCCATTGCATGGCTCTGCCAGGAAGCCCTTCCCTTCCTTCTCCTGTCTGGTCCATCCTGTCCAAACCTAGGTGTGACTCTGCAGGGTAGCACCTCTGTTTTGGATATGATTACTGTCAGGATGATTAATTCTATTTCTCCTGTCCAACAAAATAGGGCAACAGTTAATCATCAGGCAATGAATGGAATGTTGAATGGTCTATTCACTTCTCATGTAGAAAAAAAAAAAATCTCTGTGTGTTCTATCATGATACCTACCATGAAAGAGATCATTTTTCTTTTTCAAAAAAAAATTCTCAAGTTGGAATGAATATTAAACTCAGTGGGTCTGATTCCTGATTCAAACAGTGTTAGGACTTTCATTTTCGAGGAGGGGAAGCGTATTATAATTTCTATTTTTGTTGTTTGTTTTTAGAAGCCCCGTGGCAGAGTCAAAATAGAAAGAGGCCCTCAGGATGTTTGTAACATGTTCCCCGGACATTTCAGTCATGGGGTTCTTTTCTAGAAACTGAACCTGAAAGGGAAGGCAGAAGGAGGAAAAAAGACTTTATGCTCAGAAATCTTCATCATAATATTATGGAATTACGGCAAAAAAAAATTTGGTGTGGGGAAGAAACCCACAGTTCAGTGTCAGAAGTGCTGTCATCTCCTTTCCAGGGATGTCTGTAACATGTTCTGACATGAAAGTCCTACAGCATCTCTGTAGGATGATCGCGGGTGACCCCTGCTGGTCTGAACGAGAAACCAGACAGAACAGCGTACCTAGGGCGGCTTTGCCTGGCAGGTGCAGTGCACAGGCTGGCTGGGCTGGCTGGGGGTCTCTGCGTTTTCCTCCTGGCTGGCAAGCAAAGCACCCCCCACCCCTGGTGCCTTCCTCCCCAAGCCCGACCCTATTATGACAATAGAGCTGCTACTTCTGAACAGCGGCCAGGAGGCAGCTGGGATTGGCTGACCCTGTTCTGGCTCTTCAAGACTCAGAAGTCAAGCACTCAGACAGCATGTAAGAGAAGGGATGAAATTCAACAGGATGCAGGACAGAACATTTGGGGTCCCGAGCCAGCCTCTTCCTCCCAGTTCTGTCTTGTGCCGAGAATGAATAATCACCCCAATTACAAAGCAACCTAAAGGAGGCAAAACCACTTCACTAAACGAGGCACTTGGGGAACGGAAAGAGGAAGCTGTCTGCAAAGATTTCGGCAGAGGCTTCTGGGCCAGCTCCCCGGAAAGCTCATGTTAAACAAGCATCTTGGCTTTCGGGGCTCCTGAGTTGGTGGCCTCGGATACCTTTGGCAGTTTCTAGAAAACGTCTGCTGCATAATTGTCATCTCCAGGATGTTTAGAGACGCAAAGGCTGAATTAAACTTAGTTGGAATCCAACAGAGATCTAATAAAGGGCATGATCGGAAGACGGGGAGGCGCCGCAGCTAATCAGAGCCCCGGGGAGGCGTGGGGCTTGGCTGTCTTCTTCCAAAAACTCCTCGGGGATATAATTAGCTCTGACTGCTTGGGAGACCTGCCCTACGCCTGCTACAGGAAGTCAGTCCAGGAAGGGAGAGTGTGACAACCACTGCGGCAGGGACACCAGGGGCCGCCCCGCCCCCTAAACACTGCCTGCAGCCCGGGCGCCCATTTCCGCGCAGGCCAACGCACTCTTCTTTGGAAGCGGCTAGCCCAGTGCGAGGTGAGAGGTGGGACAATGAGGTCTGTTTTTAAAACAAAGAGCGATGGAGAGCCCCACCCTTACCCAAAGTGCAGATCATCTGCAGCATAGGAAGCAAAGGATGGGAACCCAAAATTTCCTTTGGCCAAGAGGGCAGGTTCCTCCAGTCCTCCTTTCATGAGATGTTGGGGTGGAGTTTAAAGCAGCCTGTCAGTTACTGGTTCTCTCTTTTTCTGCTGCTCCATGTAAGGCAGCTGTGTTCTGGGACGGGAGGCAGGCACGTTGGCACAGAGTCCTAGGGTGGACACCACAGGGAGTATGGTTGGACACTCTTTGCAAATTCATATCTTTTACCTTCTAAGGCTCCTGGGAGGCACTGCACTACAATAAGGACACTCTGCTTGACCCTAATGACCCTGGATCCCAGCCTCTCTCCCCCAGCTCCTTCTTATATCCTTCACACAACTCTTCCACTGCACCCATGGAAGCTACAGGACCCTTTCAAGCTGACAAGCCCACGCTTAGGACGCAAAGCCTGCCCCACCTTCAACAGCGCCTCAGACTTCTTCACCTTGACCTCAGCTTCCATCCTAACCTTTCCTCAGGCCGCCCTCTGCTGGTGGGTCTCCTTCAGATTTTCCGGCCGGATCCTCCGCTGGCTGCTCTCTGACCCTGCCTGACTTAACTCCGTGAGTGAATCCAAGCTAAACTCCCACCCATTCCTTTACCCAGGCTGTTCTCGGGTGCAACTGCACCTTCCTTTCCTGTAACCCCTCCCTCAGCTGCTGCTGCACCTCACTTAGCACCAGCCTCCAAGAGCAAGCACCTCGTGTGCATGTCTGGCACGCTTCTGCGCGAATCTCAGGAAGCCAGAGCTCAGAAAAGGGCTCCAACACTGCTGAGCATTAAACCCTTCAAAAGTCAGACTCCCTGTCAGACGTTCCTGTCGTGTGGAGAAAGGAGCACAAGGCTAGAGGTTAAAAGACCTGGATCCAGGCTTGGCTGCCTCATCCAGGGCTTTCCCATGGTCCAGCTCCAAGAAGTACTGATTTTGTAGAATAAACATGAACAGAAGACCCTGAAGATGCATCACCGATTGGATCTACCTTCCCCTACAAGTTGAGCGGTATGGCCTCGGGCAAGACCACACTTGACTCGGGCCTCAGTTTCCCTATCTGGTTAGTTCCTAGCCTACTGTCTTCCTCCAGGACCTCGTGCTTAGACAAGGGGCTCTTAAGAGAACAGTCCGGACTGTTATCCAAGCTTTGCTGGATGCCCACCAATCACGGAGGAGGGGGACCTGATCTGGGGAAATACTTTGACGACTGGGGAATCAGAACCTGTCTGCATTCACGCTGTTTGGTTAATTTTCACTGTGGCAGCCAATTCCTGGAGCTGTTCTGAATCAAAATCAGGCCTCCCTTTTCTGTCCCATCACATTCATGGGAACTGAAAAGAGGGTTTTGGTGGAAAGTCAACCACTGGGTAGAAATGAAACGACCTCAGGACTTACCTTGACCTCCGTTCATGCCCGGGGAGCCACAGGACCCTGCAAGGATTAGACCTCCCTGCCCTCTTCCGCCCACACTCTGCGAGACTCACAACACTCCTGCCATCTTTGAAACTCTTCCCTCTACCTGTTTTTTCCCCCTCCCTCCTTTTCTCTTCCCTTCCTCCTTTCTTTTTCTTCCTACCTTCCTTTATCTTTTCTACCTAGAATTCAAGGGTACTTCTAAGAATATGAAAGATACAATAAGATGTCATTAAGTGACTTGGCCAAGATCACAGACCAACAAGTAGGTCATAAAAATATCAGTCTTGAGAAGTTAAAAAAAAAAAACTTTCCAAAAGGGTTAACATTTGTCCTGGGCTAGAGGTGACATGTAAATGGGTGAAGACCTACCAGTTGTAGCCTCTTTGCTACCTCTTCCTAGATGATGTCATGGAGCAGGTGTACGCATGCAGGTAGGTGTGTGCAGGTGCCGTGCACACACACACACACAGGTGGGGAAGCTCATATGCACTAGGGGTATCAGTCATTTATGCTCACTATAGCATTTAATCTTTATAATAATCCTGAGAGGTAAATCTATTTTCTCTCCATTTTGTAAATGAGGAAGTTGAAGCTTTGGGGACTCAGGGAAACTTTCTAGGTTCACAGAGGAGGTAACTGAGGGATCCCAGATTCAAACCTGGGTCTGTCTGATTCCCAAATCCTTGCTCTCTTGCCTACACAACACCGCCTCCCAAGAGCACAAATGCTTCTCAGGGTAAATATTAGTTTCTCAGTATGAGCTTTGTAAATGGCTTCCAGTGGATTCTAAGATATTTACCCAGAGTAAAGAAGTGTGTTTTGCTCACTGAATGTAACTGAGACTAATGCATCTTTTTTTTTTCCTTCCTTCAGTCTTGGCAGTGCAGTGCGTGCATGCTAAAGTGTGTTTGTAGAGTCTTCTGTTTAGATCTTAAGTGTAAGGTGGCATAAATTAAATGCAGGTTGTAAGACAATTTATGTTTCATTTTGAAAGTGTTCTTTGTGCCTGGAGGTTCTGGGCAGAGCCAAGCTGGGCTGTACCATGTGGCTGGGGAACAGACACATAATTTAACACTGCAGAGAGGGCATGGGGACACAGACTGTAATTTTAAAATGAGGGAAAGACCTGCCAGTGGACAGTGCGTTTGCGGTTTTATCGGCAGCTGTGACTATTGTCGATGCACCCTGGCCTTCCCTGCACACTTCACTGCCTTTGTCATAACTAATCTCTCTTGTCTCCAGGATGTCCTTGGCTGAATCTCAGTGGGCTCAGAACAGCCCTCCTCAGAGTCTCTGGGCCCCACCTCCCCCCAGCTGCCCGAAACTTCCCCTCACCCAGGGATGGAGGGAGCAACCTCTGCTTACTTCTGCAGTTCCCGATCTCACAGTGTCTCTTTATCCCGAGATATGTTCTCAGCAGCTCCTCTGAAATGTGTCCTACGGGGTCCCCAGTGTCTGAGAGATGTTAGGGTTTCTCTCAGGCCCCTCTTTTTCTGTGCACCAGCGATGCCAGCCTCCCTTTGTGGATTCCCGTCATGGATTCTGCTTCCTCTGACCTCAGGGCCTTTGCACATGTTTCCTCTACTGGATGTCTGTTCTCTGACTCTCAGAAACAATTTTTTTTGACTTTGGAGCTCAGCTCAATAGGCATTCTTAAGGGAGAAGTCCCTGATTACTAGGCAAAGTCAAGGCCTCCTATTCCATGCTCTCCCTCAGCAGCCTGGACTTTTTTCCATTGCATGATTCACAATTGATACCCAAGCATATATCAGGGTGATTTTTTGGCTCACATGGATATACTCTACCCTGCCGATGGGCAGTTTCCAAAGGAGGGCTTACAAGCTAATCCTGAGAAGGTCAAACGTGAACATCCTGCTGTTTATTTTATCTGAAAATATGGACTGAGCTTCACTCAGATGTCATAAATACACTGACACCTGCATCCTGACTTAGCTCAGTGTTCAGTCAGGTGTGGCCCACGAGGGTCCAGGGAAGAAAAGTCAAAGCAGGGGAGGGAGGTTGACAGAGCCCAGCCTCCTCTCTATCACTCATAGACACGTCGTGATGCGTTCAGCTTGTGTGTGTCCAGCTAAGAGAATCTGTATTTAGCCGTAACTCCACCATGCCTTCCAAAACAGACAAGCAGCCTCGAAAGATTCCTGCAAAGAAACCCTGGGTTGAAAATGATGCTCGCCGTGCGAGTGCCACGGTCCTCCCGGTGCCAGCTCACCCTCAGCCTGACTTCTAAGCTGAGGACAACTCTGATCTCATCGGGTCTGGAAAGAAAAGTCATCCCCAAAGGTTGCAATTGCCAAAACGACTATTTGAGATACGTAAGTGCCTCCTGGAGCATTCACGACACTTTGTGATAAAAATGTGCTCTGAACGCTGTTTATTTCACCTACTCCTCATTGTTGCAGGGCTCCCATTTTGTGCCTGCTTTATTATTTTCACAGACCATTAGAACAGCAGTTGTCTTAGTTCTGGCTGTTATTACAAAATACCGTGGACTGGAGAGCTTAAACAACATTTATTTTCTCAGAGTCCTGGACCCCAGGAAGTCCAAGATCAAGGTGTCAACAGATGCAGCGTCTAATGAGAGCCTGCTTTCTAGTTTGCTGACAGCCGCCTTTGCACTGCTTTGCCTCTGTTGTGTTCTCAGCCCCAGGGGAGACCATCTGTCTCCTGTCTCTCTCTCTGAAATAGCACTAATCCTGACATGAGGACTCCGCCCTCAGGACCCAATCACCTCCCAAAGGTCCTGTTCCTAACACCATCACAGTCAGGATGCAGGCTTCAACGTATGAATTTTGGGAGGACACGAACCTTTAGTCCACAGCAGTGGTCCATGGATATAATTTATATTATATATGATATCATAAATAAATATCCATACATCTATGAGGGAGGTGTGCTCGAAATTGTGTGCTGCGGGTGATGTCCCATTCAAATTCTGTGGGCAGCGGCACTGTGCTGTAAAACCACAGAGAGCAGAGACCATAGCTATCTGTTTGTGATTTGGCCCAGAAAAGGGCCCAGCTGGAGAATGAGTGCCCTGCCCATGCTGAGAAGACGGGTGACAGGGTGGCAGGCACTGTCCAAGAACTTAGGGACAGCATGTAGGTTATTCAGAGACAGTATTTCTACTTGAGGTTACCAGAGACGCTGAGGCCAGATGGTGAACCGATGAACAGTCTTTCAAGGAAAACCCAGGTTCAGATGCAAAGCCAACATCCCCCACCACTCTTGACTCAAGCACCAGCAGCTAGGAGACCATCTTTTGCCGCTTGAACAGGCTCTCAGAATCTGTCTTCACCCTCCCTGCCAAAACAGCTTATCCAAGTATATTTTCCAGACAGGTTCACTGGTCACTCCCCAGGAGGAAGTCCGGTGAATACATCTTTCTGCATCTAATTACACAATGGATGGAGGAGGCAGGTTTAAATATTCAAGATCTCAAAGGGAAGTAGGGGTGGAGGCCACCTCCCCGTGGCTTAGAATTCGGGCAGACCTCACTACCAATCCAGGCTTTCCCCAGATGACCTTGGGGAAGTTATTTAACATTTCTGAAGCTGAATTTCCTTGCACAGGTCAGACAGATAATGTGTCACGTGCCCGGTGGTTATGATGATCAAATGAGAATACTTGGATTACGTTCTCTGGACAGTGACTGGCTCAGCGAATCTAATCTCCTCCCTCCCTCTACTCATGTTATCATGCTCTGCCCACCTCTGTAGGTACCCACAACCTACAGGACATTGCTGATGTCCCAGGACCCATGGTGGGTCCACCCGCCCACCCATGCCCAGCCCAGTGGGTCTCTTTACCAACACGGCCTCTGCCGACCCCCCCATCCAAGAAGCACTGAACTCCCATTATGACAAGTCCGTCCAGCTCAGGTCACACCCATGCACGAGGCCTTCCTGATCCCACCCCTTAGCAATGATCTCACACCCTCCTTTAGAATCAGACATCTGAATCCATTATCAGGTCTGCAGCCGTGGGCAGGGGGCAAATCACCCATAACCAGTACGGACTGTAGACCAAAGGGTCCTCCCCAAGCAGAGGAGACCCCACCCCCTCCCAGGGATTCTGAATAACTGCCACCTTTCGCCATGCCGCCTGCAGCTCGCCAAGGTGTCATCTAACACAGAGACATATTTCGAGCCTGAATCAGTTACATTACTGGGGAATATTGAATCTTCAAGACAGCGAACCTTTCAACGAAGGAATCAAGGAAGAATGTGCAAGTTGCAAACAACTGCAAAATATGGTTCCTCTTCTCAATGGGGAGGAAGGCTTCCTGGACCCCGGGACTTGCCATGGGCAGCGCCACGCTGAACCCCACGCCACTGCCTCCGCCTTCAGTCAGGCCAGGAACTGCTGTAGCTATTTTTGGACCAGGGTCCCAGCCACCTGACTTGCTCCCTCTAACCCACCAATCCATCTTTCTGAAACGCAAAGTTAAGCACATCTCACTCCCTCTGAAAATCCTCCCCGATGTTTCCATCCATCACCCACAGTGTTGTTTCTCACACCAGGCAGACAGGTTTCTAGTGTATATGGCAGGGAAGTCCCTCGGGTAAACGTGGAGACTCTTGCCAGGGTTCCTTCACTTTTGTTTTTTTGCATCAGATTCTATTACAGAGTAGAACACAAAGTTAGAATGGGTTTTAAAGATGAAATATGAGACTCTCTTAAAACTGCCAGTCCTGGATAAAGCTTCTTTGGGCTTTGTGGCTAGATCCCTCAGATTCCTGGTCCCTTCATCTCTGCTTTTAAGTCACGGAAAGGTTGCACATTTGTCCATAGGTTCTGAAAATTCTGCAGGGGAGCCCTGCCTCTTGTCTGTATCTACAGCTCCTTTATCAGTTACCCCACGGTCATACCCAGCTCTTTAGAATATAAACTCTGACACTCCTGTTCCCAATGCATGTCACATTAGCTCCCATCCTGAGCCTTCCTTGACCTCCTTTCTTAGTCTCTTTTGCAGCAATGTGCTAACTGTCTCTCCTCTCTCCCAACACACACACACACAGAGCACACATCCCATCTACCCAGCATTGTCACCCTGTGGGAAAATTGGGAAGAATAACACGCGCCGTCATGAAGACTAACACTTATTGAGTGTGTGCCGTGTGCAGGGTCAGCTCTGAGCACTGCATCTGCACCGTCCCCAGGACTGTGTCTCACTGGATGGGGAGCTGTCCAACACCAGAAGTGGAAGGAATGAAGGCTGAGGCCCAGCACAGGATGGAGTGTGGGGAAGGCAAGGAGGACCAAGCGTGGAGAGGGGGATTATTTTGATGTACCCCTAGGGCAACATCTGGTAAAGCCCCCATGTCACTGAAACACAAGGATCCAGTTTCTTGGATGATGAGAACACCCAGTTAGGAGCAGCCTAAGCTCGCGAGAAGGCCACAGTTAACAAGGGCTTCTCTATAACTCAAGCCACACAGCTGGGGGGCAAATTCCAGGTCAGATCTCAGTGCCTTCCATAACCTGGCTGGGTCCCGACTGCTTCATGCTTTCATCAGGAACCTGATCAATGAAGCCACTTTTTTTTTTTTTAATGCTCATCCCTTCAAGCTAAAGAAAGAGGAGTGAGGCTGGAGACCTTGAACCTTATTTATTGACTAATTCCAGTCTCCTTCTGCAATCATTACCTGTGTTGCTCCCCACTTTAAATCAACTGAAATTGCACTCTTGTTGCAAATTGGAACCACTTCAGTTCACTTTTTTTTCCCCCTTCCCTTTCATTTGGAGATTCGAAAAGCCAAGACAAAAATTTCCCAGAATAAAAAGAAGGATCTGGGACTCATTGCTGCACAAATGAAAAATAAACCTCCAGGTTCTTAACCCTTGGCAGTCATTTTTCAAATACCTGGTCCCCAAAGGCCACTTTTCGCACACGCCACTAATGCCGGCTGCCGTTGGGACAATTACGGACAGACAGCTTTTCCCACCTGAGCAACTTCTTGAATTAAAAAGCAGCTGTGCAGAAGGGAAGGCATGCGTCTGCTTTATCACAGGCCTCGTACAGGCGTTTCTTCTCCTCCACCCTCAGCACCCGCCCCGACACACACACAGGCCATGCCCATTTTTCCCACCAGGTACAAGAGCCAAATTAAAAATTGGATTTCACTTGTGTTGTGGCTGTTATTTTATTTTCCATCCTCAGCTTTTTTCCAGAAAAAAAAAATTTCACTTTAATAAATTGCATTACCCAAACATTTCCTGGGATGCTGTACAAGGTCTGGCTCTGAACCCAGAGCCTTTGCTGGGGTTGTTCAGCCTGCAACGCACAGTCAGGGTTCATTGCCTTGAGCTAGGGTGGAGATGACCCTGATTTTTCTGTTTCTTAGTGATTTTCCCCAACTTTTCATTATCCCAAGAGACAACATCGACCCTCCACCTCAACCATCGTGTCCTGCCAACGTTACCTTCCTAGAGACTGCCGCATCCCGTATTACCAGTTTCCAAGCTCTCCTTCTAGGACCTGGGAAATTCAGCTGGCAGCATTCAGGACTGCCAGGTGGAGTCTTCAGTCTAGCACTGAGATGAGACATCTGCACAAACTGCCAGCATAGACAGCAGTCTCCGTGGGCAAGTGATTTAAGCACCCGGGGTGTCAGTTTCTTCACCTACAAGATGGAAACGGCAGTGGGAGCAGCAGCATGGGCCAGGGAAAGGAGCTAGGAAGCCCACGTGGCGCCGAGCACGTGGTGAGCACTCCGGGAACATCAGGTGACTGTGATCACAAGGATGACAGTGTCAAGTCTGTCATGGAGACACAGAAAGGAGAATTCACTGGACTTGGGAGAAATCGGGGGCCACTTCACAGGGGAGGCAGTGTTGGGGTGAGTAACCTGTGAAGCTCTGTAAAGACCCAGACAGGCCGGCACCATCCTTGAAGCCGGGGATTCTGTGCTGAGACCCGTGCATCTGTGTTTTCAATAAACTATTTATTTCAAAGTCCCGACGTTCCATGAAGATGCCCTTTCAGCCCCCTCGGCGGATCGTAGTGACTGCGCCTTGTTTTCTCTCCTTGTCTCGGGGACAATATATCTGAGATCTGAGTCATCTTCGAAATTTGCCCCCACCCTCCCAGCCGCGAGGCAGTATTTTCTACGTAACTGGTACTAAATGAATAAATGTGTGGTGGATTAAAATGATTGCATAAATGAATAAAGAACCGCGCGAAGCGGTGAATAACAGCAATTGTAGCAGCTACTATTTTTAGGACTTGCTCGGTGCCAGAAACGGCTGAATATATGCGTTGTGGCATCTAAACCTCGTATCCCTGTGAAACAAGTCCTATTCTCTTAATTGTATAGCATAGCACTAAGGCTCAGAAAGGTGAAGTGATGTGTCCAACCTGGAGCAACCTGTAAGTTGATAAATACATTTTTAAGGCAAACGGATGGATGGTTCCGCCTGGCCCGCGCCCTGCGAGGATCTAGTGCCACCCACGGAGGGCCTGGAAAGAGAGCAACGTTGCTCTCTTCTGCCCTCTGCTGGCCCAATGAGGTGTAGCGGAAAGAGCACCGGAGCAAGTCCGGCTTCCTTAAAGAGTCTGAGCCTCATGTGGGTTTTAATTCCCTCTTCATTGGATCAGACATCCTGCTTCTACCTGAGACCTCCCTCTTGTCCAGCATGTCTCTCCACAGGCCAGGTTTGGGCACAGGCTCAAGGTGGGCTGCAGGGAGCTGTGGGAATGTGAGAGGTGCCGGGCTGCCCGGGCACCTGAAATTCCCATGGGGCATCCCTGTCACTGGGCTCAGTAGGGACCCTGTCGTCCACCTGAGTGTATCCTAAGAAACCATGAGCTCAAACAGAGTTTAGAGGTCCCTTAAAGACCCTCCTGCCTAGGGTTTTTGACGGGGGTCCATGGATGTGTTTCAGGACATCTCAATTTTGCCTTGTTTGGGTTTATATCTATTCTCTGGGATGGGGAAAAGTTTTGATTCAGATCTCCAAGTTATGAACCAGGGTGCCTAGTTAATCCCTAAACACACACACACACACACACACACACACATGCACATCGTAGAAGTGAGGATGTCACAGCCTAGAAGGGGAAGGGATTGGCCCCAAATTGGCCAGAGGGTCGGGGGACTTTGCTGCAGCTCCTGACAACAGTTCACAGAAAACCACACCCCACACTCTCCAGCCCATCTGCCTCTCCGTTGCAAAAAGAAGCCAATTTTCAATCAGGACTGCCCTGTCCCAGAGGGCATGTCTCCTGGAGGCTGGAGAAGAGACTTGGCCTTGCCCAGAGAACTCTGCACTAGCACAAAGGGGCAGCAGCACCCAGCTGGCCCCACAGAGCTGGCGAGAGTTAAGCGTGCTCACCTCCAAGGGGGTAGGGGCCCCCCATGGGCACCCCAGGTGCTGCTCTTAGCTTCATAAAAAGCCCCTTACAACTCACAGCCACCTTGGGACATGACTGGGCAAACAAGTATCTCTCCACTTCACAGATGGGAAAACTGAGGCCCTGAGAGACTCGGTAACTTGCTGGGACTCTCACAGCTCGGGGGAGGCAGAGCTGGCCAGCCCTCCTCTTGGCCCCATGCTTTCTGTCTACAGCCAAGCTGGCTCTGGATTTAATGCGTTCATGTTTCAGCAAGAGTGTATGTTCAAAGGTCAGACACCTCTTACCTCTGTTGAATAGTATCTTTGCAATCAGCCTTTCCAGAAATATCTCAAAAAAGGTAGTACAAAAACCAGTGCCACATCGTGCAGTTGCTTCTGAGCCCAGATTACCTCCTACACACAGGAGGGTCGGGAAATAGCCTTCACACGGAGACTTCAGGCGTCTCGCCAGCGCTAACCCCCCCAATCCCTGCCCCAAGGTGTCTCTCAACTCTCCTTGGCCATTTTCTTTGCCAGGACATGCCAGAGGCTTAGAGGTCGGGAACCCCCCACCCTGGCCTCTCTCAGGCTCTCCCTGGAGTAGTTGGAAAAGGCCCAAGGGAAAGGGAGGTGACTGTCAAGATGGGCCCCATCGTGGGGCCATGAGGGGATGGCTGGCGGGTCACTGAGCTACAGCAAAAATTCTCACTGGCTTTCCAGCTGCCTGAGCTGAAGGGACATGATACCAGCAGGGCCCCGTGATGCCCGGGCTCTGGGAAGGAAGCTCCTCTCCCAGCTGGTGAGACTCTTGCTGGGAACGCGCAGGTTTTCAGAAATAGCTTCGGACAGAACGGGGCTAACTCTTCCAGAAGGGGCAGAGGGTGGATCCCGGGACAGCTGGTATCCCTCACACCTGCGCCCCCGCCCAGGTCTGCCTCCCCTTGAGGAAGCATCCAGAGGAGTTTCCTTCCCCTCGATGAAGAACGAGGGCAGTGTTGCCAAGGCAGGGCTCGTGCGGAGCTGTGATTGAATCTCCTGCCGGGTCCCAGGTGGGAGAGTCATGAACTCCCCAGGGGCCCCGAACACGCGGGCCTTGTCTCCCCCGCCACTGCTTCCCCCTCCGCGCACGTTCACGTGACTCCTTCCGGCTGCCGCACTTGTTGGTCTATTTTAAATGTTAATTTGTTTGGATGTGTTTTCCTCTTCTAAATACACAGTAGATTTTCCATCTAATTTTGTATTTTTGGGAAAGGGCTTCCCGAATTGTCTCAGCTTCAGCTGCATCGTTGAAATCTGACATTTGTGACCCTCCCTCCTGCCTTGGTTCCCACCGACAAAGTCACCTTGATTAACCCCCAAGATGACACTGGCTCCCACCTACAGCGTTCACCTACGTCCAGCTTCATTCTAATCACCCATCATGAATTAACTTGTTTAATCACCACGGCGACCCTTTAAGGTGAGGACAGGTATGAACCCTATTTTTACAGATGAGGAAACTGAGAACAGAGAGGTGAAGAAACTTGCCCAAGGTCACACAGCTAGTAAGTTCAAGAGTCGAGTTATACCAAGGCACTTTGGGCCTGGGACTGTTGGCTCCAGTTGGAGTTGGCATCTACCCCCCGCAGTCTTGAAGTTCAAAGTGTTCGGCCATTTACTGGGTATCCTGTTGCCCACAAACTCCTGGACTGCCTCAGGCTCACGATCAGCCTCTTCTGTCAGTCAGTGTCACCACGATGGTGAAAGACAGCGGTGTCTTCCTGCTAAGCAGCCTCCCCTGCCTTTGCCATACAGCGCTCACACCTCTCCTCTAGGGAACCAGTCTTCCCTCCCTCCATGTGGTTCTTGAGAGCTGCCAATCATAGAACCCCGCCCTCCAGCCATGGTGACTGGTCCAGGGGTGGGCAGATCACTGGGACCAGCAAACCCAGAGCCTCCAGTGACTGCGTGTACAGACACTCGCGGAGGGTGGCCTCTCTCCACTCTCGGGTCTCTGTGCTGGGATGATGTGACCCCCGAGCTCCCCACAGCTGGGTGCCCTCCCACTGCCTACAGAGGGCAAGGGTGAGGCCCGCATGGATGCTGAGGTGAGACTGGAGAGGATGGCAGGAGAAGCATGTCATGCACGTCCCAAAGTCCCCGAAGATAGCAGCCACCAGATATCCCAAGGATCTAGGTAGTTTCAGCTGGGTTTCTATCCCTTGCAACCACACACTCTGACTCCAAACCAGAAAGCTTGCAGCCCTTCCTATCACCTCCGTGTGATGGGTCCAGCCCCTTCTCAGAGGGTCATGGCCCCATCCCCTTGCCTCCATCACTGTGGCTATTGCCCTGGTCCAGATCGTCACCATCCCTCACCTGAACTGTTGGCATAGTCTTCCCCAGACCAGCTCCCTCCAATCCAGCCTTCCCCGTCCCACCAGACAGAGCTATCTAAACACAAACATGCGCCAGCCGGGCCTTCTCCAAAGCTTTGATTTCCCATCATTTTCCAAAGATGCCCAAGCTCCTTGGAACAGCAGGTGAGGCCCTGCATGCCTGGAGAACTGGACTGTTCCAACTTTGGACTGTTACTCATGCAGTCCCCACTTCCTGGAACCCTTGTCCATCTCTTCCTTCACTGGGTCAACTCTCATCACCTTCCAGGTTCAGTTGAGTGTCCTCCAGAAAACCATCCTTGATCACCATTCTAAAGGCCCTGAAGCTTCTGCTCTGGGCTTCTCTGGTGTCCTGTGCATGTGTCCATCACCGTCCTCCGTCCCTCATTAAGCTACGCCATCCTTGAGGGCAAGGAACACCACTCACCCTGACCCCCTGCTGCCGTCTTGGTGGCTGGCACATGGACGAGCCTCAGTGAATGATTTCAACCTGCATTAACTTTCTGACCCTCACTTTCTCATCCATAAAAGGCGGAGCTTACACAGTGGGATCTCTGTAGAACTCTTCAAGTCCATAAATTGGAAGCCAACTCGACACGTGACTACCTGGACGATAGCTTTCCCGACTGAATTTTTGCAGTCAAGTGGCTGGAAGGGGCTGAGCTGCTGTTTCCCCATTGCCTCTTCTCCCCACATGCAGGAGACCCATGTGTGGCCTTTAGAAACCGCATTAACTCAATCAATTTTAAAAAAAATAATAACAGAATAATTTTCAGTTTCAGTTCTGGTAGTTCGAAAAAGTTAATCTCTTGCCTTTGCTCCTGGCTTCACTCCAGAGCCAGATTAGATTTATGAATTTAGCATGATTCCAAGTTAACAGTTAACTCCACGTTCGGCTGAGCCAGTGCAAACCTTTAATGTTTAATCAAGAAGTGGAATTAGGAGTTAAGTATACCTTGCTTGGGATATTAAAAAATAAGAAATACCCTAAGCCTTCTCATTACAGCCAACTTCCAGTCTCTCCAGCCTGCCAAGGCTACTCTTAGCTGGTATCATTTCAGAGAATAGTGCTTCCCAGGACTAAGGGGATGTAGTCCTCATTTTAACCACCAACTGAGGAATGGAGGAAGCCATACAGACAAGTCAAAGCATTTCAGCATCATCCCAGGGTCCCCATCCATTATAAGAGGTATGATAGCTGGTGTATGAGTCTGCGAGGGCTGCAGAAACAAAGAACCCCTGAATGGCTCAAACAAGAGGTATGTATTGTCTCCCAGGTCTGGAGGCTGGAAGTCCAAGATCAAGGTGTTGGCAGGGCTGAGCTCCCTTGGAAGGCACCGAGGAAGGATGAGCTCCATGCCTCTCTTCTAGCTCCTGGCATTACCTTGGCTTGTGACAGCATAACTCCCCAGTCTTTCACACAATATTCTCTCTGTGCGTGTGTCTGTGTGTCCACATTTCCCTTTTTCCGAAGACGTCAGTCATGCTGGATTCAGGCTGCCCTGCTCCCTCAAGACCTCAACTAACTACATGTGCAAGACCCTATTTCCAGACAAGGCTACCTTCTGAGGTCCTGGAGGTCAGGACTTCAAAATATGAATCTGGGAAGTGGGTGGCGAGATGCAATTCAAACCACAACACTCATCTAGACGGGAAAAGATTTGACTCTTCAGTCATGTGTATCTAGATGTTGCTTTTGTCTCTTTCCACTAATCTAGCTAATTGTTCTCAGGAGGTTTTTGCGAATAACCTTCCATCCCTTTCTGCATGTAGCCCTTTAAGGGTCTACTGTGAAAGGCTCCAGACCTGATGGCCATGGTTTACCAATTACACGGCTTGGCATCCTCAGAAGCAAAGTGCAAGAAAATGCAAGGGTGTCAGAAGAGCTGCCAGGCTGGTGGCTGCCACGGATGCCTGGAGTCCCCGTCTCGTCCTGAGCCCCGCCCCTCTGAAACCTTTTCTCCACGGGGCTGGACTTCAGAGCTGGCTTCTCGAATGCAGCAAGAAGCATCTTTTCTGATGTGTTCAGGTAGCAGGGCAGCTAGAAAGGATGGCTCCTCTTTGCAGAACCCTCTGAAATAGTGAGACATTAAGCCGAAATGAATATAATCAACATATAATTGCCTGCTAAACTGGTCATTATCTTTTCTCGATTCTGATTTTGACAGGAAGCAGCAGGCCCCTGCGGTTTCAGAGGGGAAACTAAAAAGTGTTAAAATTGAGGAAATCGTATTCATGTCTTGTGTATTTAATTGTTGAAAAGATGTCCATGATCTGACTTCCGAAGAAGAACAAATTGGTCTGAGTCAGGAACACCAGAATCTCAGAGGAACACCACTGTGGCCTCTATCAAGTTGGAAGAACACAAAACAACAGGTTTTCCCCGGGGGAAGCTGGCCAGTCTTTGGAAGTCCAGGGCATGAGACAAGTGGAACCGTCACCCTGAAGCAGGGAACTGCAGCACCCCAGACTGTCCCCTCAGGCCTTCGCCCCAGCATCGAAGTGAGCCTTGAGGAAAGAACGCCTGCCAGCTGCATGACAGTGGATTTGTTCTCACCTCTGCCCTTTCCAGGGGGTCGTAGTCTTTGAGGGTGAGGCATGACACAGGCGAACGTGGAGGTCAGGCTTCCCCCTCTCCCTCGGGCAGAAGATGGAGCCTACCACTGTCTAGGTAGAGACAAACCAATCCTTCACTCCCGGGCTTCGTCCCAAGCGAGCTCCCCATCCACCACCACCCACTCCCGTACCAGGCACGCACACCTCGCATGAAGACGCATGGCAACCCCCCAGCCCACCTCCCACCCCTCCATCCGCTGCCAGCTGCCTGCCTGTAGCCACACCAGCATCTTCAGCCTTCCCACCGCATACTCCGGCAACCCCCTCCGACTCACCTCTCTTGCCCAAGCTCTAAGTTACTCTGCCAGAGCGTCCTTGATAAGGAACAGCTGAGGATTAGCTTTCTGATCAGCAGCTGACTAGCTGTGGAATGCAAAGTCCACGTCCCCAGAATGCAGGCCATCTCCCGGAAAGCAAGGAGGGAGGCTAACCAGCCTGACAGGACTTGAATTCGAAGAGGCAGGAGACCGGCAGGTGTGATCATCATATCCGTTTGAAGAGAGTTATCAGTCCCTTGGTTTTTACTGTGCCCTTTCTAGTCATCTGTCCCTTAGCTGACCCTCTCAGGCTTCAGGACAACAGAGTTCATGGGTGATATGGTATGGCCCCATTTGTCAGGTGAGTAGACTGAGGCCTCAAACCAGCACTCCAAGATCTCATCAGCTGTCGAAAGGCCACAGTGTCTGATCTGATGCCCACCTCCCTCCCCTGGCTAAGTCAAGCAAGGGCCAGGCGGTTAGGAGGCGGTGTGGGTGTGGGTGTGCCTGTCCTCAGCTGATGGAGTACCATTGTCCAGCAGGATGGTTGGCATGCTGGGAGCTATGAGATTTCCTCAAAATAATTGGTAGTTAGTCTCCTGAATGAAGCGAGGCCAACGCTATCTTCTCATATGACTACCTTATTAATCGAGTCCCCACCTCAGAAGGAGGAGACCCAAACCTGGGGCTGAGCTGAGAGGGAGTGGGTTTCTGAGTCCTGTGGCTGCAGCCGAGAATCCTACAGTGGTACTTCCAGGGGCTGGAGGAGTGAGCGAAGGGGAAGCCAAGCAGGAGAGTCGAGGTCTGCCATGCCTGGACAGGAAGAACAGTGATCAAGTTTAAGAGAGACGAAGTGTCCCGTCTCTTAAATGTGGTCTTTATCTTCTCTTAGGAGGGAGAAAAGAAGGTTCGAAATCAGGGAGATGGAAGCAAGCCAAAAAGGGTGTAGATCTGTGGGAGCAGCATTCGTCTGGTGTAACCAGAACAGAAGTTTCATCTCTCACGCCAGCTCCGAGTGTGTGGTGCTGCCTGTAGCTCTGTCCCAAGAAGGACTCTCAGGTCACCTGGCATTGAGTTGGAATCAGGGGAGCTGTGATCGACTAGTGATGTCTGTCATGGGCACCATGTGGGAGAGGAGCCACACACATCGGGTGTTAACCATCCCTGGCCAGGAAGACAGGCTTACATGTACATTTCCCATCCAGTTCAGTTGAACATGTATTCATGGAGCTTCTGCATGTGCTAAACGTGGAGGCCAGTCCCTGGAATACAGAAATGAACAATCCCCTCTTGTATTTGATGAGCTGCTGTTCCAGTGTGGGACACACACAAAGGGCCCAGCTCTGGCCCTGGAGTCAGCACGCCCAGCTACTGTTAGATGCTGCGATCACCTGCCAACCCACTCCCGGGAACAGCTGTGCCCGCTCCCGTCTCCACTCTGTGTGTGAGCATCTCGCTGTCTCTGCATTTCCTTCCTGACTTCTTAAAAGCCACCTGCGGTCAGTTCCTGACTGTGGACTAGACCTGAGCAGCAGAACCTACTCAGAGCAGGCCAGAGGGCAGGACGGGAGTCACGTCAGGGGGGCTGGTCCAGGGAAGGGCAGAGGTTGGGGAAACAAACCTAAATGCAGTCCAGCTGAGACCTGCACAAACGACTAAGGGGAACAAGTGCAAGTTTTTGGGTCCCCTAGACCCAGGTTTAAATCTTGGTTCTCACACTTACTGTGTGTCCTTGGTTGAGTTGCTTAACCTCTCTGGGCCTCAGTTGTCTCATATACAGCAAGGACAAAAGGTGTGCCTTCTTCATAGGATTATTGTGAAGATTGAATGGGGTAACACTGAAAACACTTGACACTGCTTCAGGTATCTAGTAGGTGCCTAATCTGAGTTCTTTCTTCACCTTCCCCGGGTTCCACAGTCCGTAAGCAGAGGAGGGTCAGTGCCAGGGAGCTGTAGCAGAAGCCTAGGGCGTTGGAGTCTGGAGGGAGAGGTTCCGATGGGAGTTGGGACACCTTCTAAGAGAGAAGGGGCAGGCATGGCAAGCCACCACGAGGTGCTACTGGGACCTCATGCATCGGGATGGATTCCTGCAACAGCTGAGCCCTACCTCTGCCTTATTACCTGGGAATGTCGCCTCCCCACCATCCCTGCCACAATGGGCGGCAGCCCTCGGTGTTGCAGAACGGGAGAGGACAAGGGCACTTAGGGACACTTGTCCTTCCTCTTGTTGCCCGAGCCCCCTCTTCTCTCTCTCTGTACTGTGTTCTCCTCCCCTTCCACCCCCAACACAGCCCTGGGTGGTAGGTGCCAAAAGAAGAATCCAGATAGTTTATGGGCCATTTCCTCTGCAGCCGAACGATCACGGAGGATAATTATCCATCGGATGTAGTTTACCGCATGGCATCGGGGTGCAGGTCCTGTGCCCAGGGATGGTCACAGCCCGAGCCTCCCTAATGACCTAGAGAGCAGAGTAAAGGATGCGATTATTCTGTTTATTGAGAATTCAAATAAATCTGGTTAGAGGAGAAGCCATCCGCTATTTGGCTCTTCCCAGAAGCAATTACCTGTAATTCTGCTGCTTCAGGAAAGACAGTCCCTCATATTTGAGGCCCCAAACCATGACAGCAACCTGAGAAGGCTCAGAGGCGGCTAATAATAGCATTTTTCTCAGCGCCTCATCAACTACACTTCATTTTGATTTGGGTTCAATTTACAGCCTACGCGGCCCCTCACAGGTACCAGGAGGGGCGGAAGTGTGAGTGCTAATTGGAAAATTCTGCAAACCACCTTTATCAAAGGCGAGGCAGCCTGCTGGCCTATTAGCTCAAATGGTTTCATCTTGTCCAGCTGAGCTGTATCCTGGCTCTGGGCCTTCTTGTTGGCTCTGTGTATTTGTGTGTGTTTAAATTAAAGATCCAAATGAAATAGGGCAGCTGCCGTGGCCCACTGGCATGTGGGGATCGATGGTGGGGTGGGCGGCAAGGCAATTTTTACTACCAACAGGAAAAACACCGAGGTTTGTGAATAATTTACTGAAAACATAGGTTCCAGCAGAATGAAAGTCATCCTCATAACACGATTACACCCGTTCACCTGTGAGGTGCTGGATTTAGCGGGAGATTATAGGTTGGCCTCAGCGCCAAGTCCTGGAAATGGCATTGAAGCCACTGCCTGCCTCATCGTCGCTGCATGAGGGGACAGGGGACCCGTTACAGCTGCAGTGCGCTCTGCATCGTTGCTTACATAATAGAATGTTTTTCTTTTCTTTTTTTTTAATTTTTCTCTATGGAGGGAGGTAATTTTAGATATGCCTTCTTGTTTATTTATTTTACACAGAGGTACTGGGAATTGAAACCAGGACCTTGTACATACTAGGCATGCACTTTACCACTAAGCTATACCCTCCCCCTTGATAAAATTGATTTTAGATGGAATACCTTTGAATGGATATCCTGATGCCTTCATCCTTCCACCCCACCGCTAGAGGCTATGTCCAAATCTGAGTACGTTCAAGCGATAACATTCCACATATGTGCATCATTCTGCCACGTGAATCAATCGCCCCGCTCCCCCAAATTTCGGGGAGGGGGCCATCATCCTGAGTTCTTAGGTAGAGAAATAGGGGTTCTGAAAGTCCCTCTGAATGGCCTGTGCCTTTCCAGGTGTCTCTGTGGGAAGCACCTGAGCGGCTCTGGCAGTTGGAAGGGCCGTAAGTGGCCTAATGGAGTTTGGTTGGGATGCTGGGGTCACAGGCGTGCGACGTGCACCACTGTCCCCATCTGTTCAGAGAGGATATAAAGGCAGTGGGGCCTTCATCTGACCACGGGGAGAGTTGGTCAGGACAACGTGGACACCATGAGTTACAGGGACACAACACCAGAACTGAATCACACCCAGAACCGGCTGTATCTACCACAGGACTGCCTGCCACAAGAACACCTTCTTAACCATTTAAGCCAGTCTGACGATGGATTCTACTCCTTGCAGCCAAGACAGAACATCCTGAGCAAATGTGACTGGTGCCTCTCATCTTCATGATGTGGACTGTGAACCCTAAGTAGTGAGCGGTTTTAGGATTAATAGTCCTTGAGTCAAGTGACCGTCCCTGGTCCAGCCAGCTGGGACAGTTCGCAAGGATGAGAAGCGAGACAAGTGGCTCGCATTCTAAGTGGCTTAGAATGAAGCTGGGTGCCCAAGTTCAGGGGCTGTTTGGGGGTTTTTTTTTGGTGGGGGGAGGGGGAAAGAATACAGATGGAGCAGACTTCCTAAATCACGTGTTCCACACCCAGACAGAAAGGAACTGTCCCTCTCCTGTGGTGTTTTCCACTCCGGAGTCTAGTTCCACGTCTGACGCATTCTCAATCAATATTGATCTAATGGATGAATAGAACATTGTGTCCACCCGTGTGTGCCCATTCCTCGTCTGGATTACAGGTAAGCCTCACTCCATCTTCTCAGCAACGTGCTAAGTAGCACTTTCCCCTCACACGTGTGAAAGAGGAAGGAACCTCAGCAGCCCTTTAAATATCAGATCCCAGCTTGTTAGAAAGAACGTGACTAAACACACATCCCTGCTCTGGTCCTAAAGTGGCATCTCTGGGGAGAGGGTCTCTAGCCCTGTTGTGGCAGGGACACTGGTGATAACTCAGATATGGCCTGGGGCCCAGTCTACAAGTGAGTTACCCAGAAGCCCGAGTCCACATCTCTTCAACTTAGCAATGCTGACATTAAAAAAAAAAGGCTAAAATAATGCCATTTGCAGCAACGTGGATGGACCTGGAGATCATCATTCTAGGTGAAACAAGACAGAAAGAGAAAGAAAAATATCATATGATATTGCTTATATGTGGAATCTTAAAAAAAAAAAGACACAAATGAACTTATCTACAGAACAGAAACAGACTCACAGACATAGAGAACAAACCTATGGTTGCCAGTGAGAAAGGGGGTGGGAAGGGATAAACTGGGAGTTCAAGATTTGCAGATACACACTACTATATATAAAATAGATAAACAACAAGTTTCTTCTGTATGGCACAGGGAACTACATTCAATATCTTGTAGTAACCTATAAAGAAAAAAATATGGAAAGGAATATATGTATGATTGAAACATTATGCTGTACACCAGAAACTGACACATTGTAAACTGACTATACTTCAATTTAAAAAAAAAAGCTGACCCAGGGACCTAGTAGAATAGAAGATATGCTGGAGACCCTGTGAGCCAGCAATTCTGTCTAAGGCAGCTACCCTGGAGAATCTTGTGCTTCTGTTTAGCAGGAAGCCTGTATGAGGATATTCACTGCCACATTGTTTGTAAGCATGAAAAAGATGCAAGGAAAATAAGTTCTGATGAAGTCACATGAAGGAATAAGACGAATGGACTCGCTCATACATCCACATGGAGGGGTCTCAACATATTAGATGCATAAAGCAAGTGGCAGAATAATGCATGCGCGATGGTAGCATTTATGTCAACATTTCAAGGCATGAAGAGTAAATTAATACATTTCAATAGATATGTGCATAGGTGTGTGTATGTGTATGTGTAGTAAAAGACATATTTACAAAAGCATAGACCACTGAATTTATAATCCTAATTGCTTTTGGGGATGGAGTTTTTAGAACTGAAATGGGGGGACATCTGTCTTTATCTATAAGGTGATATTTTGTGTGTGTGTTTCTGCAAAATACATCTGAAGCCAAAACAAGCAAAATTTTTCATCTGCTTAATTGTCCAGTGAAAACATTGTTCTCGGGAAGCCTCAGGAAACAGGTCCCTCTGCAGAGCGCAGCTCACCAGGCTCCCGAGAACTCATCTCTTTATGAACTAAAGCTTCTTTAAAAATATGTAAATTCTTTACATTAGTTCATGAGTTTAAAAAGAAAGCAATCTTTTCAAAGCATATGTTTAAAAAAATAAAAATCAACTAAAAGGCTTATAATAAATACACTAGCTGCCTGCACATACTTCCCCCACCTCTCAGCTACACTAACCCCATACGCATTTCAATATTTCACTTCTAGCTGCTTTTTCTGGATTTACCTCTGTATGTTAAAGCATTTGCTTATATAGATCTTTCTGGATTTTCTGAGTTAGACATGAATTCCCGCTGTGAGCAAGTATTTAGCTCACACCCACCACTCACTACCTCTGTCCTTCTTTTCCCATTCCCCAATATCATTTGATTTCAGTGTTGAATTGAGACGGTGTTAACTGTTCACTGCTAATCAGAAAGTTTTATTGTGATTTATTTCCTTTCTCATACAGTCTTGGTTTTCTTGGCTTAATAACTGCCTTTAAAAAAGTGCTTACTTCATAGCAGCATTATTTACAATTGCCAAGATATGGAAGCAACCTAAGTGTCCATCAACAGATGAATGGATAAAGAAGATGTACAATATATGCACAGTGGAATACTACTCAGCCACAAAAAGGAGTGAAACTTTGCCATTTACAACAACATGGACAGACTTTGGAGGGTATTATGCTAAGTGAAATAAATAAGATGAAGACAAATACTGTATGACATCACTTCTATGTGGAATCTAAAAAGTATAGCAAACGAGTGAATATAACAAACTATCATGTATAAAATAAACTACAAGGATATATTGTACAACACAGAAAATAGAGCCCATAGTTTATAATAACTATAAATGGAGTATAAGCTTTAAAAATTCTGAGTCACTCTGCTGTACACCTGCAATGTATATAATGTTCATTCATCAACCATGCTTCAATCAATCAATAAAAATTTTTAAAAGCTTAATGTTTGATAGAGGAATCTGATTTTATCCCAATACTTCCTCAACTTCCTTAAATTCATTTTTCAGATGATAACTTAATGCCTTTTGACTAGTAGTAGTAGTGATAGTGAAACTGGAGACCTCATTTCTGGAGCATTCTATATTCTTGCTCAGATCAAAGATGCTGCCCAGTTCACATCCTGGGACTTCCGTTTGCCATTCCCTCAGGAACCCCTTTCGTCACTCCCATCTGTTGATCCCCTTGCCCCGTACTCCATTCCCTCCTCGTCCATGGATCACACCCTCCAGCACGAGGGTGCTTTCTAAGAAAAAAAAAGCACATGAAGGATTTGAGCCCTTGTCCATTTGAAAATGACTTCAGTTTATCTTTCTAGTTGATCAAATCTTGCTTTGGCGATGCTAGGTTGCACATCATCTTCCTTCATAAACAGGAAGGAATCAACACACAAATGTTTTAGCTTCTAATAGTGTTAGTAAATAGCTTTGACGTTCTTTTCTTTGTGTGTTACATTCCCCCCTCCCTGGAGATGGTAAAGTTGAGGTGAAGCGTAGAGCCTTGGGAGCATTCTAAGACCTGCTTTAAAATTAATAACTCCATAATAACAATTCTAAAAAGCAGGTGCCAGGGAAAGACAAACAAAGTAACCAATGTCAGAGTAGGGAGCTATCATGTTGATGCCCAGTTCTCAAAGGGGTCAGTCTGCTCTGGCTTTAGAACACATTACTTTTGATAAAAATCACAACGTCTCAGGGATAGTGAACAACCTGGGATTCCTCAGATGGAGCACTTGGGAGTTAGAGGGAGGGTCAAGGGTACCCTGAGAAGTGGGGTGTAGGGGCTTCCCATACTGCAGGGGGATGACCTCCAGTCTGTCTCTTGTCTCTTTGCTCAGTATTTAAATTCCGAAAAAAAGAATGCAAATAAAGAACCACCCAGGAAAGGGGCAGGGAGGGTGTGTATTTCAAAAAATGTTTAATTTTGCATGAAGTATCTGATTGGCCAAGCCTTGGATCATCCTGTTTACAGTCCCACCTTACTGCAGCCAATAAAGGAATAACTAAACAGCTAACTAAACAAGTAAGGAAATAATTGTCTTCTACAAGATGCAAAGATGAAAAAGAAAGTCATCTTTTTTGGTCACAGTGCTCAGCCTAATTCACTTCTCCATGAGAAACAGGAAGTAGATCTGGATCCAACTCCCGAACTACAAGCTGAACTCTGCAGGGTGTTGGTCCCAGGGTCTACCCTGCTTAGAAATGAGTTCAATGTGGAGTTCGAGCACCTTGACACATATAGACTCCCTCCTGGTCAGGGGCAGCCATCACTCTACGCTGATACAGTCTTGGCAACACCACCCTGGATAATACATTTGGACCTACTTGATCATGAAGGATTATCAGCATGAAGTACTTGCAAGTCACTCAACTGGCTAGAAAGCCTTTGGATTAAGATGGCAATAAGCCATCTTCCATCAGTGTTCCCTCTCTAGGAATTGTCCAGCCTGCCTCCCCTCATCAATCTGTTTGTCTAAGGATTGTCATAAGATGGGTGCATTCACAGACAATACTTCTGACCCAGTGGCCAGTTTATCCAAGTGACACGTGGAGATCTGCAGACAGTGATGCTGGTGGGGTGGGTCTCAGCTGGGCCAGCTGGGCGGGGTGTTCCCGCTGGCATGTTGAGTAACAGGGCTCATTCTAGAAGGCAGCGACTCCTTCCTTCCATTTCACTCCAACATGGCATCATGGAAAGTGTTTCAGTGTAGGGACCAGGAAGATGTGAGTTTAGTGCCTTAACTCTGAAATAGACTAGCTTTGATGACCTGGGAAACTACCTCAGTTTTCTTGTGTGTGAAATGTCAGCGTCCACTCTTCCCAGCTGCTATAAGGACTGAGTAATTTTGTGTTAGCAAAGCACCTAGCATACATCTGGGATATATAGGCACTTAGGCATAGCCAGCCCCTTTCACCTCCAGGGAGGGGATGGTCAGGCACTGATTTAACCATAAGGCACACAGGGAAACAAGATTCCAAAGCAGGAGGAGGCGTCTTGTGAAAGGAGATGAGATTTTTAAAAATCTGCGTTTCTTAACGTCCAACCATGACAGTCCACTAGAACTTGAAATCTGGGTGACCCATCAAGGGAGCAGAGCCAGAGGGATCCCTTCAGCTTCTGTAAGAGCCAACACACCCCAGTCCACTATAATTTTGTGCAAAGGAGAAGAAGGCCCTTGTCCTGAGGGAGGAATCAGAGAGATCCCTGGGAGTAAGGGACCTGTACAACTGTCCAGAAATACCTCAGATCCAGAGGGGTTGGCAGTTGGGTAGTTGGGAAGCACACACAGAATTTCTTGGTGACCATGATCTGCTTGTTAGAGACACTCCAACAACCACACTGATTCAGTGGCTGTGGTTAGCTTTCCAAGTGTCATAGGTTACCTGCCCTGGAAATGAATCTAGGAGACTTTGTAATTGATGCATTTAACAAATACTTACTGAGCATCTACCATATGCCAGGCAGTGTTCTAGGAACTGGAAGAATAAGTTCCTGCTCACATGGAACTTACATGCTAGTAGGACAGAGAAAGTAACCAAGCAACAACAGATGGCGGTAAGTATCATGAAGAAAATGAGCAGGATTGTGGACTGTGACCAGGATAAGGAAGGGGTCAATTTTGACAGAGTGGCCTGGGAAGGCCTCTCTGGGTTGGTTACTTTAAGAGGATAAGTTGAAGATTAAAAGGAGCCAGGAAGGGAAAGGATCTGGGAAAAGAATGTTGCAGGCAGAAGGAATAGCCAAGTTCAAAGTCCCCAGGACAAGAATGACCTCGGTGTGCCTGAGGGATGGAAGGAACGCCAGGGTGTCTAGAACACAAGACAGGTAGGAAAGTACTAAGAGTTGAAGCTGGAGAGCTGGGAGCCCCATTTTATATTGCGGCAATCTGTCAGATTTGAACTAATTTTAATTAATTGAAATGCAGACTCTTTGGAAGGCATTAAGCAGGGGAGAGGAACTAGGACCTTGAGCTGGCTCCTGCCCTCACAGCTGTAAGCTCTCATGTTCTGCTCCTAGACTCAGCATGCCCCTAGGTGCATCTGATGCTTGGACTGACCACCTGCTGTCCTCTCCCTCAGCGAGAAGGGCCAGACAAATGCTCCTATGCACTGACCTCTACTCGACGACTCTCGTTGTCCCTCTGACTCAGCGTTTTCCTTGGACAACACCCGATGCCTCATTCAGAATCAGGTTTTCGTGCCACCGACTCTCCAGTTCATTTTCTATTTCACCCTGAATCCAAACCACCCTACTTTCCCTGCTTCCTAAGCGTTGCTGCTACTAGGACTCCCCAAAGTACAGACAAGCGAAGGGCAGAGGTCTGTGGACTGAAAAATAGCACAGAATGCTCTAGACATCAGGCGTCAGGAGCCCCGGAGTCAAGTCTTGCCTCAACTGCCTTGGAAATCATTATTTCACCCCTCTGGTCCTCTCTGGATCCCCTAAGCTATACCACGTTGGAGTTGGACCCAGTGGTATTTAAGGTCCCTTTCAACGGTCATGTTCTAATCTAAGGCACAGTCATCTTCTGGAATCTAAGAAAAACAGAGAAAAACCAGAAGTTAAGAAGCAGACATGCTGTACGTTTGAGAGCAAACAGTTCTCTAGATTGGGTTTAGAAGCATTCCTTGTTGCTTTGAAACCCCACAAAACCTCTCTCCAGCCCCGCTGAGCTCTTGGATTCTGGTAGCTGCATGTTTGTAACACACGTATGTCTTCCAGGAACCAACAGTAATGTTGGTGTCACTTAACTGGAGACATGCCTGGTGTTTATATTTGCAATGAGACTTGGAACTAGTTGGTCTCAAATATATATCAACCAAAGCATGAAATCTTTTTCCCTGACTCTTTTTTTCTCACATACTAACACTTTACATGAGTGATATATGCTTATTATTCAAGAACTGCTATAGACATACATGACGTAGAATGAAAGTCAGCAGCATAGCATTCCATTGATGACTATAGTTAAAAAAAACTGATACATATTTTGTAATGCATGTATTTATGTTTGTACATATCACACATAAATGTACAAAAAAGATCTTTTTAAATGTTTGTGATAGGCTAAATATTGGCCCCCCCAAAATATATCCACCTCCTAATCTCCAAACCTGTGAATGTTACATTATTTGGGAAAAGCGTCTTTGTAAAAGTGACTAAGTTAAAGATCTTGCATTAAAGAGATTATCCTGGATTATCCAGGTAGGTCCTAAATGCAGTCACAAGTACCATTATAAGAGGGAGGCAGGGGGAGATTTTACACACTGAGAGAAGGCTATGTCAAGGTAGAACAGAGACAGATTTGAAGATGCTGGCTTTAAAGATTGAAGTCACAAACCAAGAAGTTCCAGGAAGGAATTCCAAGGAATTTCCACCAGAAGGTGGAAAAGACAAAGAAATATTCTCACCTAGAACCCCTGGAAGGAGCACAGCCCTGCTGACCCCTTGGTTTATTCCAGGATACCCATTTCAGACTTCTAACCTCCAGAACTCTGGGAGAATAAATTTCTGTTGTTTTAAGCCACTCAATTTGTATTTCATTGCCGTAGCAGCCACAGAAAACTAATGCAGTGTTAAAAAACTAATACAATGTTCAAGTTCTCCACCCTTCCAAAACCCCAAGTTTTGCTACCTAGAGGCAAATAATTACAATTTCATAGAAGATTCTTCTAGAAATAGCCCCCATATTTCCAACCAGGGTGCAAATGTGTTTTTTATATATTATCTGTTGACTTTGTATTTTTTTAAAAGGCATTTAAAATTTTTATACCTCCTAAATATATGCATGTATACACACATGCATGCATGTACATACACTTCTCATTGTGCTTTCAATTTCCAAAATAATTATTATATAACTTTTGGCTAAATTTATAGTCATGTTTTTATTATTTACATTGATATAAATTGTATTCATAACTGTTCTATGTGGTGTACTATGTTTACATTTCCCTTCTTGAACAATTGTTTTTCCTGTAGTTAATGATTGCCTCAAGTTTACACTTGCTCCTTCCAGTTATGTACAAACCACTATAACTGCATCCCCAAACTCTGTCAGAGGTAGAAAATGTCTCTTGACACATTCCAACACATGAGATAATCTGTGACTTTTGTCCCCCATCCTCTACCTTGGAAACACTCTGCCTAGACTAGATCTGCCCATCTTCCTAATCATTCAGAACTGGTTGCTTTTTAGATCTGCATTTCTGTTGTCATCTGTAAAATCCTTTTCACTGCTTCCTGTTGAAGACTTGGCTTCCTGGATCTTTTTTCTCTTTCTTCATTTCTCTTTGCCTCAACAAAATAAATAATCAATATTCTAGTAGCTTCTGGAGAAAGGGTGCATGTCATGAAAATTCTACTGCAGATCTTTATTTTGACTATGGATAGCAATCTAGAAAAATCATTTTTCTTAAGAGTTTTTAAGGCATTTCCCTATGGTTGGGAAATATCTTCTGGCTTCTGATATTGCTGTTGATAATTTTAATGTAAATTTCATTTCTGATTTTGTGCATGTGATCTTCTTTTTGGCTCTGGGAGTTTTTAGAATTTTCATTTTAACCCTATTACTCTGAAATTTTATGGTGAGTTTATTCACTGTGCTGAGCATAAAGTGAACCCTTTAAATCTGGAAGCCTTTCAATTATGGAAATTTTTCTCCTACTCGTTCTTGGATAGTTTTCTCCAGCCCGATTGCTTCATTTTCTGGAAATTTTCTTAGACTTTGAACTTTCTGGACTAATTTTATAAGGTGCTTATCTGTTCCTTACTCTTTTCCATCACTCTGTCTTTTTATTCCACTCTGGAATTTTTTTCAAATATATATATATTTGAAACTTTGTACTTTGGTTCTGTTAATTTTAATTTTCAAGAGAAATTTTGTTATTTTAAAAGGTTTTTTTTAAAGCATCAATATTATTTCTTACTTTTCTGAGGATATATGCTAGTGGGTTTCCCTCCATAGTTCCCCCTTCTCTGCTTTCTGCATTGCTTCTATTTTCTTCAAGTTCCTTAATTTTGTTTGTCTATCCTTCATTTAGAGGCTTTATGCAAATGTTTCAAGTGCCTGGTATCCTTTCACATTTAAAAGTGAGGCATTGCAGAGAGGATTGGCTTTGTGTGCATAGCCTGTTCTGTTCCAGTCAGTGGTGGGCTCCCACTATGATGCTACTGCAGGAGTCAAGACATTTTGCTAAGAGAACCTCAACTTCAATATCTATAGGCTCTTCTCTAGTGCAGGGCAACTTGTCTATCCTACAATCTTCTATTATAAAGACTAGAGGTTTTCTATTCCATAATTCCCAGTTTTCAGTACAACAATCTGCACCTCCCACTCTACCCAAGCTGTGCATGGTATTCTTGAGTTCTATTTCCTCTAATACATCACTTCTCCAAAAAGAAAGCCTTCAGTCTCCTGCTTGGTGTGAGGAGGAAGAGTTATCTGTTGCCTAGGGTAGAGTAAGGAATCTAGGTGGGCTCAATTGTTCTTTTAGAGAGTTTCAACCAATCTTTTACTTTTCAGCCTCAACCTTACCTTCACCTTTAAACACATTTATGGGCTTAAAGTCCAGAGTACAGGGTCCTAGAAGAGAAATCAGTTGACTTCTTGATTACCCACCCAAGAATCTTGTGGGCATTTTATTTCAGCTTTTTCTCTGCTGTGCAAAGTTAAATTTTACTTATCCATCTGTTTTCTAGAATTTGACATTCTCTTGATGTTTCTCTGTTTCCTTTTTTCCTTTCCCAGTCCATGTCTGATACCTCCAGCCTTACGAGCAGAACCTGGACCCCATGCATTTACTAGGTACCCCCACAAACACATCTTTTTACATCTTTACAACAACTCTGTATGATAGATGTTTTCACCATTACGTGGATAAAGAAACTGAGGCTGAGAAAGTTGATGCATCATCTATCCAGGTAAAAGCACACAGCTAGTAAATGAGAGCTGCAATTCAAATCCAACTTGGCTCTTTCTATCACATCCTGGGACTTAATAGATGAGTATCTTTGCCTCCACACCACCATACTTAATACTCTGATATCTTCTACTCTGTGCCACTGTCACAAACTGATCACCACTACCACCACCACCAGTTGCCTGCACTGTCTCCCCTTGGTTGTGTCCATGTCTCAGATTTTGGTCTAAACAATGGCTTAGAATCAAAGAGTCCCAGTTAAGTGATTCCTTTGCAATATCCTTTGCATTGGGTGAAGTCCTTAATGTGCAAATAGACAGAATAAGTTCAATTCACTTATTTTATGCCCTTGGACAAACCACTTAATCTTCTAAATAACTGTTTCTCTATCTGTTCGGTTTGATCTTCTGTCTGAGCATTTCTAGTTATGTAAGTGCTCAGGACTTTACAGGGCAGCCCACTCCATCACTGTGGTGTTCACATCCCCCTCTTTCTTTTTGCATTGACCTTGTTATCTTTGTCCCACTTCCCTAACATCTGTCTCCACATGTGCCATGAATTAATTATCTCTGCCTCCAAACTCCATAGATCGTTAGAGCAGAAAGAAGATGAGCTCCCACCCAACCTCATGGGTCTGCACAGATCCTGAGATCTGACTTTCTGTACCACTTCATGCCCTTCTCTGGCCATATTACGCCACGGTCACCAGAAAGCCATTTGTCAAGCAAGAGATACAACTTCCCGGGCTGTGTCCTCAGTAGGCAGGATTCCCACCATGGGCAGAGGAGCCATTTATTCATTCATCCAGCCAGCCACTCATTAATTCAACATACAGTTACTGGACATTTGCTACATGCCAGGCTCTCTATTAGCTCCTGGGCACACAGAGAAGAATAAGACACAACACAGTCCCTGCCACAAGGGCTGACCAGAGAGTGGAGGAAACAGATCTGTAAATCAACCATCACCATGTAAGTTACGATCAATGGACGTGTGCCTGGTTGTGCACCAGAGGAGCACTTCAATCAGTCCTGAAATCTGGTGAGGTCATGGAGGCTTCCCAGAGGAGGTAATGCCTGAGTTTTGAAGGATGAGCCCTATGAATTCTCACTTGCTTCTATTTTTTCCTAGTCCTTCTGATTATTTTATAAGGAATGACTAAATGTGAGTGTTGAAGAGGCCTTTAAAGATTATATAAACTAACTCCTGATTTTAAAAGTATGGAAAGGGAGGCAGAAGAAAGGTTATGACAAATCCAAGCACCCTGGGAGGGATGCCTGAGGATCCCAGTACAGTTTGGGTCCCTCTAGCAAAACTGATCATGTCATAAACCTTTCTCCTGGGTCACCAAATTGTCCTCCAAGTAGGTTGAAGGCTATGGGCCCTAGATTATAAACAAGACGATGTTATTTTGCTAAAAAGCAGTAGCCTTGAGTTTAGATATGTAGATGGTTTGAGTTGTGGGAGCATCATTGACTTTTTTTTTTAAACATTTCTTTATTGAGTTATAGTCATTCCACAATGCTGCAATAAAATTCCAGTGCAGAGCACAATCCTTCAGCCATACATGAGCGCACATACACTCACCGCCACATCCTCTCTCGCTGTGAGGAGCATCGTTGACTTTTGATAACACAGTTTAAAGGCTCAGTGGGGCATATGTGCCTTGCAGCACCTGCAGCCCAACCTGGGCTCTCAAGAAGCGTGTGACGCAGCCAGGAGCCTGCCACTCTCTCTTCAGGACCACCTGGCAAAATAAGTCACCCATGTTTGTCTGTGACGGGCTGCTATTCCTGCTGGAATGTCCCCCTCTCTCTCCTGGTGCTCTTCAGGGACCCATGAGTTTCCATCGCACCTCCTCTCTCCACCAACCTCAACACAATGGCCAGAGTTATTACCACCTACTTCAGCATCAGGAACCTCCCCCTCTTCCATACAGGGTCTAAGGGTGGTGCGAGCGAACAGCAAATCTCACTTTGGTTTTCCCCAGCCCCGGCACCCTGTGCTCTTTGTGTAAGGACCTCTTCTTAGTTTTAACCTCAAAATAAGGAAATTAGTCTCCAACCTTTCTAAAGCCCCTAGGTCCCTGGGGTGATGAGTAACAGCCAATTTCAGAAATAAGAACTGCTGACTCCTCACCCAGGCGCCTTTCCCCTTTTCTCTCTACCTCCTTCCCTGCAACACTGGAGGGAGAAGGGAAGTCCCAGGAGTAAACAAAGGGTGACTTTGGGGAAAGTTACCGAGTCTGTCTGAAACAGTCTGTAAGGTTACAGTCCTTTGTCTTCCATCAGGGGAGTTCCACTGAAGCACACGGCCTTTGACAATGACCCCTTAACTCTTAGTTTTGCGTGGCCACCTTCTATGCTGGTGCAGGAAAGCAAATACGATGTAGAGGATGGATGCTTGCATGCCCCCAGGAGCTCTGTCACCATCCTCCCCCGACAGCCCACAACACACACTGAACCACAAGGGGCCCCAGCTCAAGCTCTTTGACTTCTTCCCAAGCACCTGCTTGGATCTACTCTTCACATCTGTCAGTCGTCCATCGTTGCGTAACAAATGACCCCAAGACTCGGTGGCTTAAAGCAACAAACTCACAACTAATTGCTCCATCTTTCTGGTGAGTGAAGAATCCGGACACGGTTTACTGGGTTCTCTGCCTCTGGGTCTCCCAACGTGCAGCTGAGGTTTCGGCGGGGGCTGCAGTCATCACGAGGCCTGAACTGGGGGGGAATCTCCTGCCAAGTTTGCTCATGTGGTCGTTGGCAGGATTCCGGACTTCACAGTTCCTTGTCACATGGGCTTCTCTGTAAAGCAGCTGATGGCACGACAACTAAGTGGATTTATCAGAGTGAGCAGGTTGGAATTCGGTCTTTTAGAACCCAATTTTGGAAATGACATTTCGTCACATTTGTCATATTTGTTGGGAACAGGTGACTAGGTCCCGCCTGCCTAGGAGGAGAAGACATCACACTGGGGTGTGAACACCAGGAGGCTGGGTATCACAGCATCTTGGAAGGCGGCTTTGTCAGTTTCCGAGGGCTGCCATATTGCAGCCTGGGTGGCTTGGAACACAGAAATGTATTCTCTCATAGTTCTGGAGCCTACAAGTCCAAAATCAAGGTGTCAGCAGCACCACGCTCCCTCTGAAGGTTCTGGGGGAGTCACCTTCCTTGCCTCTTCCAGCTCCTGGTGGCTGCCAGCAGTCTTGCACACTCCTTGGCTTGCAACTGCGTAAGTTCGATTCCTCTTCCACCATCACGTGGCACTCTGCCTGTGTGTCACCATCATTTTCTTTCCTTGCTTGTTTGTTTGTTTTGGGTTTATATCCCCAACTGGGGGTTAATTAAATACCAAATTTCCAAAAGTGCCATACCGATGGAAGAATCTTCAATAATGCAGATGAATGCAGTCGACTTCATGTAAATACAATCAGTGACACTAGACGAAAATACTTTTATTTCTGCCACCGTGACAATGAAGAGGTCCAAGTGAAAGGTGCAGAGGACACTTCCTGGAACGGTGATTTACAGCTTCAGGGGGAGGGAAGGTGTCCTCCTCTCTGTGTGTGTCTGTGTCTCAATGTCCAAACGTCCCTCTTCTTATCGGACAGCAGTCACGTTGGTTTTAGAATCCATCGTAATCCAGTCTGAGTTCATCTTAATTTGATATCTGCAAAGACCCTGTTTCTGAATAAGATCACACTGATGGGATGTGGATTTGGGGGGAACACTGCACCCACTAAAACTGTCTACTACAACATGAATTCTGCCCCTTTCAGTCTCCCAGCAGTGGCCTCATTTCACACTCCTTTTTCTGTCCTCTCATCACTATTCACCCCAGATTCGGTCCCAAGGCACAGGATACAGCTACTCAGGAATGATTTGGCTATTCACAGCCTGATGCTTCTGCCTCTTAGAGGATCCAAGCAGCTTTAAGGTCGTCCTAACTTGAAGCTGACCCAGAAATTTTCCATAACAGAGCAGTTAATATACGTGTCCCCTGTAATCCCACGGGATCAGGACAATACTTCTGCTGAGAACAAGGCTTTGAGGGATTTGGTAACCAAGGTGAAGACATCAAAGCAAACTGGCTATGTGTTTGCGATCTTAAAGTCAGTCACACTCAATCCTCTTTCTCTTCCAACACACCCGAACCTGTGACACATCCCCTCCTAGGCAGGTGTCTCGCTAAAGCGGTGGTGCTCCCTGGGAGTCCACACTTTCTTGGCGAGAAGAAGTGGCTGGTGTGGAAATGTATAAAAGTTGCTGGGTGGGTGACATGCTGTTTGAAGGTAATTCTTTTTTTTTTTTTCCTTAATTATTTATTTAATTTTTGTTTGCTTGTTTGTTTTGTTTGTTTGGGGGGGGCAGGTAACTAGGTTTATTTTAATTTTACTTATTTATTTTTAGTGGAGGTCCTGGGGATTGAACCCAGGACCTCACGCATGCTAAGCATGCACTCTACCACTGAGCTATACCCCTCCCCGCTGTTTGAAGGTCGTTCTTGTATTGACTCTTTCACCCCGACTCCCCACCAAGAGATACGTGGCAATTATGGGATTAAAAATGAACACGCTCACTAAACCGCCAATTCACAACAATTCCACTCCCACATATACACTTAACAGACTTAATTCACCCTAGAGGAACTTACATGAAAGCACGGAACAGAGCACGTAAAAGGACATGGGCTGCAGCATTGTTTGTAATGGCCAAAATCTAGAAGCAACACGAATGCCCTTGAGGAGGGAAACATAAGCAAATGCTGGTATATTTCTAGAGTGGAATATTACACAGCAATTAAACCAACTGGAGCAAATAGATCTAAAAATAGATTCCAAAAACAAAACCAAGTGGGGGGAAGAAAAAGCAAACTGTAAAACATTACATACTGAAGGACATCATTTATGTTAAATAAAAAAAAAAACCCCACACCAAACAATACCGCATTGTGTTTATGGACATTTCTATGTGCAGTAAAAGCTTAAAAACCATGAACAGGAAGGAAATCAACCAAAGTCATGGGTCTTGATTGCCTTTAGGCGTGGAGGGAGGAGAATGAAACTGAAGAGGGGGACAAAGAGAATCTTAACTTTATCCGTACAATCCTATTTTATAGAGAGACAGAGATATATGTATATAGATATAAGTGTATTTAGAAACCCAACACAAAACAACCAAATGTTATTGTTTCACTGGTATCTGTTGTATTATTATTATTAGCGATTTTCTGACTTTTACTTTTTTAAAAATAAACAGGAACTAAGAATGGAGACAAGGCTTTGACTGGCAAAGACTGAATTCCCACAGGAATTCTCATAGCCCTGTGCTTGGGAAGCCCTGAAGCTCTGGATACTGAGACAAGTGCAAAGTGTGAACAGAGTTTGTGGAGCGACTCTAGGTCCTGGTTACAGCTAAGCTGTGGGATCGCCCACATTTTCATTGTTGGGGTACTCACTAAATATCTGTCGGGGCATCCTTACCACAGAAAATCCTTAGACCTGGAGCAAGAGGGAAAGATTGATCCTGACCTAGTGTCTTTCTCATTCTTAAGCCTGTCTAAATTTGAGTCACTGTTCTTGGTTTCTGGTGGGATGTCCCTGTATTTGGTCACTGACATCTTTTGGGAGCCATCTCCAGTGGACATTGCTTCCATGCAATCAAAACAGTCACGTCCGGAGCAAAATCACATCCCTATGAGTCTGTGTCATGAGAAGAACCAAATCAAGTTGTTGAAATTTACAGAGACACCATCCAGAGGCAGAAACAAAGTGACTTGGAAGAGCCTAGAACCCAGCGTGCCTTGATTGAGCGTGCCATCTCTGGCTCCTGGTCCTCTATCCCATTTTTCCATGTCCCATAATAGCACCACCATCTGCTTGATTGCTCAAGCCAGAAACCCAAGAGTCATGATTAACACCTCTTTCTTCTTCGCCGCATACAGTTAATCCAGTGACCACTCAGCGCGGCCCAATCTTCTTGCTGAACACCTGTCAAAGTCATCCAGGTGTCTCCATCCCTTTTGCCACCATCTCAGTCCAGGCCTGGATTGCTCGCATAGACACTAGTAACAGCCTTCTAACTGGTTCTTCCTGCCACTGTCCTGCTCTCAATCCATTCTCTGCTGAGTAGCCAGAGTGATCGTTCACAAAATAAATCTGCCCCAAACCCTCCGTTCCTTAAAACCTTCACAGCTTCTCTGGTTCTCCAAGATAAAGACTCAGATCTTCAATGAAGTTTGCCTTCCGTGATAGCCTGACTATCACTCCACCTGGATCCCTGTGTTCCAGTCCCACAGCAATTCACCTGCCCTCTTCGAAGGGCCTACAGTGGAAAGGATGTCACCTTGAGCCCCCGATCCCTCACTAGGATGCTACGCACTGAAAGCTGGGTTCTTGCCATTTTCAGACTCGAGCTCTAATTCTCTCTCTCTGAACTTGGGTTTACTGTCATTGATACTCCGTCTTTGCTACCCTTCAAGGTCCAGTTCAAACACCACCTTCTGAAGATGCCTTTTGTGATGGCATCTCCTGCCCTCAATACACACACTCAGAATTAGCCTCTATCTCCTGTGCTCAAATGGCATTTCGTTGATTCTTCCTTTTCAAGCTATCTGTCTGTCCTTCCTTCCGGGACTGAAGGCAGGAACAACGTCTTGCTCTGACTCAGTAACCAGTCACTTCAATGTAGTAGGTAGCTCAATAAAGCTGTGTTGAATTGAGTTAAATAGCACGGATGGACTGGAAATAGTTCTTGAGGGTAAAGGAATGAACATTTATTAAAGATGCCAAGCGTTCCAACTTTTCTTAAGAAGCTCTGTAGCTCACTTTTAAATTCCTCTCAACTTAAAAACCACTGCCAGCCACTTCCCTGGAATCATTTGGACAGATGCACTAATAATGATGATTTAAAGGGAGACTTTGATGTCTGCACCTCATTCACACTTCAAAAAAACGTGCATTCAGAGGCACACAAAAAGGGTGTAATTACCATTTCAGGAAAATATGTTAATTTGATGCAATGCATTATTGCTCAACAGCTCTCAGCCCTTGCATCAAATGATTGTAAAATAGATATTATGGGGGGAAAAGACGCTTTTCTTCCTGGTCAAAATCTAGGTAAGAAGCAATGTCAAACAGTTGGAGCTGCTGTTAAGGGGGCAAGACTGACAAAAGGCTTTCAGTGGCTGACAAATGCTGTGCACCCTTGTGATAACGTTTCTGGCACAGAGGAACCTGTCTGGGCAGCCTCCCCACTCACCAGCAGAATTAAAGTCCATAGTAAGGTGGGAGCAGGCTGTCGTGCTGGCTCCCTACTCGGGGACGACCCACTGTCAAGGGTGGAGCTGATGTGTCCCGTCCAGATTCCTCGTCCAGACTCCTGGGACCCCCAAGGCTGCCAGTGTCTTCCTATCCGGAGCCCCTCTGTGGGCTTATAAGAGGCTGCCTCTAACATCCAATACAGAGAGGAGATGCTCCTGGCCTGCGGCTCAGAGGACGCGACTCATCGTCCTCTCCGGGCTGAGACGGCATGACATCTCCCTGACGGAGTCACTGCAGCTGCCTCCTTCCTAGAATGTAGGTGATTCCTCCTCCCGGCGGAGATGTTGTGAGAATTAAATGGGGGATGTGGATATAACGTGCTTCGCTTAGTGAAAATGCTTCAAAATGGCAGCTCTTCTTATGGTTATTATTATAGGATCATCTTATTATCCTAGGAAATAAGCTGATTAAAAACAATAATCAAAGGGAGTGATAAGGTGACCCAGGTCTTAAGGAAGCACCCAGAGACTTCGAGAAGCTCTGTTTCTACCATTTCAGGAGGAGCTTCTATTTATGGAAAGGGCATTTTGCATTCACACATCTCCGGGTCCCTGGGCAGAGAGTGAGAGGGGCCTGGGGGACCCAGGACAGGGATGGCTGTCCTCCAGCTGCCGGATGTCCGGGCGATCCGGAAGTGTGAGAAGATGCCCTGGTGGTAGACGCCCGTCCCCAGCGTCCTTAGTGTGTCTGGGCTGCTGCAACAGACAATCATAGTCTGAGGCTTACGAACAGCAGAAATGTATTCTTCACGGTTCTGGAGGCTGGGAAGTCTAAGATCAAGGCGTTGACAGATTCAGGATCCGGTAAGACCTACTTCTTGGTTCACGGACACCGGTGCTCTCACGTCCTCCTGTGGTCCAAGGGCTAGGGAGCTCTCTGGGGTCTCTTTTATAGAGGCACAAACCCCATTCACGAAGGTGCCACCTTCATGACCTAATCAATCCCCAGTGGTCCTGCCTCCAAATGTCATCGCATTGGGGATTAGATTTCAACATATGGATTCTGGGAGGACACGAAAAATCAGTCTATAGCGCACACTCAAACCATTTTGGGATAGGTACAAATTCCTGTTCCACTGACCATGTGGTGCAGAGATGGGGGGACAGGCTGACTTAGGTTGGATCAGATAGAAAAGTCCCTGTGAGCAGAAGTGAGCTGGCCCCCACCTGATGAGAGAACGAGCAGGAAACCCTGGGGCTTGAGCTCTACCCCCCAGGGGGCAGGAGGGCGAGGCAGAGAAGCGGTGGGGGAACACTGAGAGTCTGCTCAACACACAGGACATGGGAGGCTCAGCTCCCTCCAGGATTGTCTCCTGCCTTGCCAAACATCTGCGGGAGCATCAAAGGAGGAGTCAGCTGGCTGCTCTCCACTGATCAGAGGAGGGCCACCAGAGCCAGGAGCAGGGCTCTCCAGGCATGCCAGCCATCCATGGCGTCCATCACTGAGATGTGGGCACCAGCAGAAACCCCAAGGCAGAGCCTTGTCAGGGAATGGGGCAAAGCCAAGCCTGCTCAGAGACACCCGGGACAGCACCCTTGCTGGTCCCCAGTGCCAAAGCCCAGGCTCACCGGCAGCCCTGGGAGTGGGTTGAGTCTGCCACTGAGACCTTGCTGAAAGTGATGGGAAGGGTCCCAGGAGTGCAGTGTGGCCAGAGTGGAAATCAGGCCCTCACATGAGTGGGGAGGGGCCAAGTCAGGGTGACAGACTAGCCCTCCTGCCTTCCATTCACAACTGAAGGAGGAGAGATGATACAACCAAGAGGGCTTGGTGACCAGGAGCTCAGGGGAGACGCTGGAGAGCCAGGGCGCAGAAGGCTTAGAGGGGATTTTGTTAAGTTCTGCCCTGCCAAGCGCCCTGGGCAACTGGTTCCCCTGCCCTGACTGCCCTTCCCCTCACCTCGCCAACCCAGCAGCATGGCTGCTGCTAACAGTCAAGTTTCTTTAGTGCCTCCCTTCTTAAGATGCTCACTTCGCATCTGTCAGGAACTTGTCACGATACACTGATTTTGTTAGGGCAAGAAATTTTACTGCTGTCGGACAGAAAACTGTCACGATAAACACACACATCTGGGATGTCAGCACCATGAGAGGTCCACGTACGGTGTACAAACCACAGTGGGACATGAAGCCCTCAGTCAGCGTCTGGAGCTGGATTTCACTGGGGTTGGAACCGGGAGCTGAGTTTTGCCTCAAGTGGGGTGAGAGGCAAAAGGACTGGCTCCCCAAGGAAGCTCAAGGCTATGTCCTTCCTGAGCCAGACTTCAAACTCACCCCTCGACCGAGCTCCACGGCAGAGCCAGGAGAAACACTCAGCACCCGTTTAGGACAAGGGAGACTTCTAGAAACAGAATACTCCCCCAGCCCGGTTTGTGTTTTTATTTAAGGACTCTTTAAAAAAAAAAAAAATATATATATATATATATATGCAGAGTCTCCAGGAGCAGCAGAATTAAGAAGACAGGAGGCTCTGAGTTTTCTGTGATGTCAATAAACACGGTTACAAAACAATAATCGATTTCTGTGTCTCTCTCCAGTTTCTAAAACGCTTCCAAAGTCAGTGTACCATTTCATCCGCAGAATACTTCCCCGAGAAAGGCTGAGTGGGCATTATCCTCATTTTGCAATGGAAGAAATTGCAATGCAAAGTTTGGGGATTTACCCAATGCCATGCATTTACTCGGAGATTCATAAACACAGTCTCAGTAAATTGAGGATTGGGGCACTTGGTACTCAGGGGTCACCTCCCGAATGAAAAGGGGAAGGAAACAGGAATGAACAGACAAGTTGTTAGGTTATAGCATCAGTGAAGTGACCCAACTGCCCAGGCTGGCCCGGTGTGGGATACCTTGGGGGGGTCACTGGGCTTTCGCTAAGCATCCAACAGAGTCCCGCAATGAGACGATGCTCGTGCCTCCAGCTCGTGACTCTCCGTGGAGAGGTCTGAGGTGACAGAGCAATGCACACTGGGACTGTGTCTGTAATTTGGCGTGCTGTAGAAACAGCATGTGTTCTGGAGTCAAAGTCTGGCCCAGTTAGCCGCAAGACACAGGACCATTTATTTCCTCTCTCTAGGTCTTAGTTGGCCCAACCGTTAAATGAGGCAAATCCTATCTACTGTAGTAATCCACGTAAAACCCTAGGCGTACTGTCCTGGAACATAATGAAAACACGGCAAATATTCCTTGCCGTTCCTCTGCTCCTCAGAACATGGTTCAAAGCATTATTCAGCCCAGCCATCTCTCAAGGGAAGGCAAAGTTGGCCCCATGATGTTGCATGGAACCCAGGTCCAGAGAAGAGTCAGGAATCAGCTGCCCAACCTCTCCTGCTTACCTGACCTCATCTCTTGATCTTTATTTCCTAAACTCATTCATTCACTCATTCATCTGAGCGTGTGGACCTTCATTCCTGCTCTCATTCACTGTGTAGACATCATTGGTGCTCAGAGAGTTTTCAGTTCTCCTCTGGATCTGAGCACATACCTCTTAAATTCAGGCACAGCCACGTGCCTTGCTCTGAACAATGAAATGGGAGCAGGAGGGATGTGTGTGACTTCTGGGTGGAATAATTTAAGGGTCAGTCTATTTATTCTCCATGCTTTCTTCCTTCCCCATGGCAAAATGTAAAGCCTTTTGGGTTTGGGAAACTGGCATCTAAAGTGATGGTTCCTCCATCAGCCTGGATCCCTGAGTAACTATAATGAGTTATTATGATCCCCACCTCTGGCCCACGTGAGAAATACAGCACGAGTGAGCAACAAACCTTTGGGAGTTTTAAATACTGGGATTTGGGGTTATTTGTTACACCACCAAACTCGTACTTATTCTGACTGATGCATTCACTCAAGTTTTCATTCATTGAACAACTTTTTTGGGTACCTAACAAGTGCTGGGCACCCTTTAGGTGCTGGGGGCTCATGGGGAACAAAACAGACCCAGTTCCTGCTCTCAGAGTCAAAGTCAAGTGTGTGGGAATCACAAACAAATTAGTCATTAAACGTATATATTTGGTTATAGATGCTATGAGGAAAAATAAGATAGGGGAAGAGGCTTGAGGGAAAGCTGTTTTGGAAGTAGTGGTGAGAGAAGTTCCTTGGAGAAGATGTCATCTGAGCAGAGACCCAGGTGAAGTAAGGGAGAGAACCGTCCAGCATCTGGGAGGGAAACGTTCTGGAGAGCAGGAGGAGTGGGCACAAAGGCACTGAGGCACCGATCACGAGGGCACGTGGCAGAAGCAGTGCGTCTGGGACAGGGTGGGTATGTGAGAGAGAGGGCCAGAGACCAGGTCACATCACAGGACAAGGTGAAAAGGCAAAACCACAGTCAGGAAGGAAGCACTTATAATGCACATCCAACAAAGCACTCATAATCTGCAATATGTTTCTAAAAATTCCTACAAATCAGTAAGAAAAAGACAAACCACCTATTTTTCACTGGGCAAAAGATTTGAATAGGTAAATTACAACAGAAGATATCCAAACTGCCAACAAGCCAGTCAGAAAGTGTTCAGCCTCATTATTCTCAGCAAAGCGAGATTTTGAAGCCAAATGAGACATTAATGTACACACCAAGAATGGCTAAAAAGACTGAAATGTTCCAAATATCTGCAAATGTCCACCAGCAGTAAAAGACATAAATAAATTGTATAGTCATACAATAGGAAAACTCACAGCAATATAAAAGGACACATTATTGACACAAGGACACGGGCAAGTCTCAAAAAATGATGTTGAATGAAAGAACCCAGATACAAAATTGTCCAAACTATTATTCCATGTACATGAGGTTTAAGAACAGGCATAATGAATCCACGGAGTTAAAATGACTACTGGTTTTTGTGAGTGAAGGTGGGTATTAACTGGAAAGAGATATAGGGGAACTTTCTGGGTGATGGAAATATTCCATACTTTGATCCGGGTGGTGGTACACTCGAAATTCCATTGAGCTGTGTGCTTAAGATCTGTGCACTTTACTGCATGTAAATTGCACTTTGAAAAAAAAATCACAAAAAGAGAGAAGAGAGGAGGTTGGCCAGGTGAAAGCGAGATCACGTAGGACCACGGGGCCTCAGTGAGGATTTTGGATTTCTTTCTAAAAGAGATGGGAAGGCACCGGAAGGTTCTGAGCAGCGCTGAGTCATGATCAGACTTAGCGTCACAAAAGGATGATTCTGTCTGCGGGGTGAAGGTTAGATATCAGTGGGATCCAAGTGCGTCGTGGCAAAGTCTGTGAGCAGGAGACCTACAAGAGCTGGTGGTGACTTAGCCCTGTGTGGTGAAGGAGCCAGGAGTAGAGCCATGGTCAGGTCCTGGGTAAATGGCAGAGGTCGTGAAGTCATGGTTTGATGACGGATTGAATGGGGAGTCAAAGAGAAGGGCCAGAGTCTAACCCTGACTTTGGTCTGTGCACCTGGCTGAATGCAGCTGCCAATGCCTGGGACGAGAAGGACCCCAGGAGAGCAACTGGGGAGGTTGGGGCTGGGAGGACAAGAATTTGGTGGGGTGATGCCGGCTCTGCTCCCCACACCTCTCTCGCGTGGGGCGGGGTGAGGAGGGCGTACCCAGCTGGCTGGCAGGTGGGATGGCTGTCAGAACAAATACCCTCCATGTCCCTGAGTTGAATAAACACGTCATTAGGGAGCTGGCGACAGTAGGTGGAGGAGAGAGAAAATGTCATTTCGGTAAAAGCTTCAATTAAAAGGAAGAAAAGCCAGAGTGACAACATTAAATATTCAGGTTTCAGGCCTATTAGGAGGTTCTCCACGGGGCACAGACTCAGACAGAGCTGGCAGTCCCCCGGGGAAGTTAGAGGGGCAGCTTGGAGAGGTGGGGAAAAAAAAAAAACCAAGGCATTAGAATCAAACTTGCTTCATTTCCAATCCCAGCTCTGCCACTCGGTTGATGAGTCAGAAAAGTGAATTCACTTCTCCAAGCCTCTACATTTTTTAATTGACTTTAAAATAGGGTAAGGTCCTGGGAAGGATCAAATGAGATAAGGCTGGAGGCCTCCGTGATTCGCGGCTGCAGCCAGCGCTCAGATACCTGCATCCTTTCTCACTCTTCCCACGCCATCCATTAATGTTGTTACGTAACCCAAGATTCCTTGGCATAGGGATGCAGTTATAGCACATTAATAGTAAGAAAGCACTTTTTTTTTTTTTGGCTTTTACTCTTACTTTCTTAATGCAGAATCCTGGCCGCATCACCCCACCCTAAGACACACAGGAGGCTGCAGCACAAGGCTGCGCTCACCCTGCGCCTGCACTGACCCTGGGAAGCCACACGAGGGCAGCACCTCACCAGCATCACAGCTTCCTGTGCGGGGAGGGAGTGTGCTCCCCTACAGGCCAGAGCAGCCGTGCGAGGCACTGAGCCACCTCTCAGCTCACACGCTGGTGTAACCCCTTTCCACACTGAAGGTGGGCTGTAAAGCTCTGTAACTTGCGTAATTGACGGAAGGTGGAGGCTGTGCCACTTCTGGTACTTCCACCTGCATGTCGAGCTCTCAGGAACCCTGAGCCTCCCAGGAGGAAACTGGCCAACCCTTCAGGAGAGACCAAGTTGAAAAGGCGCTGAAATCACAGAGTGAGAGACCCGGCTGTCCTGGCCTCCCAGAGGAGCCTTTAGGTATCTCCAGCCACAGTCGCCATCCCACCACACTGATGAGAGACTCAAGTGAGACCTGCAGCAGAACTTCCCAGCTGGCCCATCAACTCACAGAACTATGAGAGATAATAAAATGGTGGCTGTCTTAAGCCACTGGGTGGGTGGCTTCATCGAGAAATGAAGCAAGCAGCTGTGTTTGCCTGCACCTTTAGATGCAGAGTCTCCAAGTCCCTGGAGGCATGGGGAGAAAGCCCCTCTTTCACTTCAGGCCATCATGAAACAGCCGCCCCTGCTGAGGGCCTGCATCTCTTCCCTCCCTGGGGTTGCAGCAGGAGTTGCCCCTCTGCATTTCCTTTGCCTCAAGATTTCCTTCAAAAGATGTTTCTTCCCTCCCCCTCAGCTGAAAAGCCCTCGGACAATTTAACACCTGCAGTCTGGCCCACCTGCCCCTGAGGGGTCCCTTAGCCAACCTCAAGCCAGGACTCTCTCCTTTGTCACAATTAAATGAGAGAAATCCAAGTGTGAAGTCGTTTGTTAGTTGTGCAAATGACTTGGAAAAGTGAGGCCTCCTTGATCTGATTACAGACGACCACCCCAGGGCAGACAGGAGGCTGAGGGGACCCCCTGCTCTGTGATCAGCCTCAAATGCACCAATAATTTTGGGTAGAAGAAGTAAATAATGCATCTTGCTTGCCTGCCTGTCACTAATTGGAAAATTAGCATAAATGTTCCAACGGATAAAATGTATTTGTACTTAAGGGAATCACTGAACCTCCTAGGAGCTTTTTGTCATTGTGTATTCTCTAGAACAACGGATACCAAAATTAACCACAGAAGTGCATCTGTGAGATATTTTGCGCTCATAAACAGACCTTCTACTCCAAAGCAACAGGAACCCTTGATCTCGCCTAACTCTCATTGGATGAAATGAGGAAACTGCAGCTAAGAAAGAAGAAATGGCTCACAAGAGGTGGGTCATCTTCAGAAGATCCCCAAGTTCAAATTTCCTGGCCTGGAAGATGCAGCACAGGGTCCCACATCTGTCCGCAGGAACCTCCAGGACCTTTAAAATGGGCCTTTAAAATCTCGTTTTTAAAACAATCATCCTGAGCTGAAATGAGCATAAATGATTTGGTTTTTTTGATGCTAAATTTATTGCAACTTTTGGCTTGGGCTTCCTCATTTTCAGACTGTTAGAGCAGGCAGATAGTTAGATGTGAGCAGAGAACGGGGACGCAGGCCAAATGGCAGGAACTGGGCAGAAAAGAGGGCCACAGGCCAAATGCAGGAAAACACACATCATGTAAGCACCAGGGGTCCCTGGGCAGAGAAAGGAAAGCAGGAATCTCTGGACTGATAAGTGGTCACATCTTTTGGGGCCATAAGCGGCCGGGAGGCTAACAAAGAAAGATGGGAAAAGGACAGAATTTCTAGCATCTGAATGTAACCTTCTGCTCATTATGCCCTCATTTCAATAAAATTAGCCTTGCAGATCAGAAGTCCCCATCATGCACCGACACCATGACACTTCCAATCCAGACTAAATAAGGACAAAAATCCCTCTTCCCTTCGGGAAGGTGGAGTTGGGATGAAAATCAGGGAATATGACCCCAAACCTTTACCTCCCCAGTGAATATCCCGCCCATTCATTTTTACACCCTATGTGACCAACTTGCCAAAGAGACTCAGGGCAGCTGCTCCCCTGAGCCTGCTCACTCTCCCCTTGAGAGTGGACTATCCATCCCTTAATAAATCCTCACTTTACTTTCCTAGCCTCTGTGTCTGGTCTCTGAATTCCTTCTAGGACGGGACAAGAACCTGGACACAGGCTACATCTACCAGCAACAAGAGAAGAGTGCTTTGTGGGAAGCTGCCCGTCGGTCCTCGGGGTGTGTCGCCCTTTGTCCATGCATCCCATTCACCAGCAAACATTTACTGAGCATCTACTTTTCTTAGGCACCTTTGGAGCTAAAGCCTTTACTCTCCAAGAGCTTACAGAAAATTAAAATGCGGTGAGATGTGGTACAATAGAGGTAGCATGGGGTCCCCTGCAGACAGGCAGACATGCTTTGTTTATTCTGTGCATCCTTTTCCTGCCCCCTTCTGCGTGCTTTGCTCCTATTGGCTCACACCTGCAACCTTTTTCTAGAGGTTACTCCCAGGCTCCTGGAGCCACTGTGCCCAACACAGAGAGCCAAAGTTCCTGGGAGTTTACCTAACCCCCAGGGTCCTAGAGCCAACGACTGGCTTGCCCTTTAGCAAGAGACAAATTCTGCAGTATGACTGACACTCCAGAGCTCCCTGCAGGATCAGACTGAGGCTGGGGCTTCACCTAAAATCTCACCCTGGTTTGGCTCTGTCCCCTTCCCCATCTTGCTCCTCTAAGGGTTGACCCCTGGGACTTCATTTGAACAGGGCAAAGAGAAAGCAAAGCTTATAGGAACCCAGCTCCTTCCTACAGGTCACGTGCTGTGGGGACAACACCGTTTCCTCCCTGGTAGTTATTTATCTGCCTGACCTTTCCTGAGAGACCTTATCACAGAAGCAAATTGGTTTTCTCTCCGTGTACCTATAATTTAAACTCCAGCCCTCCAGGCTGTGATGGGATCTATATGGCAGAGCACAAGGCCTCTCTGGAGGAAACCTGTTGAGGCGGGTCTGGTTCCAGGGGTCATCTCCAAAGTGAATCAGGTGAATGAGTCAGATCCAAAGCTGTGATTTATGGGAAGGAATGGATTTTCAGGGCACATCCTGGAGAACTGGGAAGGCAGAGAAAGAGCCATGAGTGAGGATGCCCAGGCAGGGCTACAAGGGTCTGTGTGCAGGGGCATCAGATCCAAAAGAAGGAGGGTGGGGGGCGATGTCATGGCTGCATCAGAATGGCCAAGGATGACTGAGTGCAGGATTCCCACTAGTAGGGTGAAGAACTTGTACTCCGGTCTTGGCAGGAACCCTGCCCTCCACCATTCTCAACAGCACAAGCTGTACACATTCAAGTTCGTTTGTCTAACTCCTGAGTAATGGAAAACAAGAAAATGACCCAATGTTGAATCATTAGATAATTTACACCCAGTGAGGGTCCAGGCTTTTATAAATGGTTAGCACGAGAGGAAGTTCAGGGAGTTCAGTCTCATTCACAGACCCAGGGGCCAGATTCTGGAGGTTTGAATCTTGCATCTGCTCTCTGTCTGAGCAATGAGTGAGTTGGGGAAAGTCCTTAACCCACCTTCACCTTCATTGCCCTTGTCTGTAAATCAGGGTGAATGAAACAATCCTTGTGGAGTTTGTGATGAGGAGTTAATATGTGTAAACCATCTAGAAAAAAGCCTGGGTTTGCTCATTAATGATCCTTAACACTTCACTATTATCAGCCCAATTTTCTAGTTAAGGAAACAGAGGCTCAGAGGTTAAGAAAGCTGACCCACACAGCACAGCTGGTTCTGTAGAAACGCTGCTTGTTTGATGTGTTCTTGCTAGAAAATGGTAAACACTGGCATTAAAGCAAAGAGCCTGTGGTCTTTTCATGCCTCACTGCTTCGTGCTAGACAGAAATGTGGGATATTCCATGTTAATTATTTCATTATATTAAGCGACATGCAGCGATTGCAGGTCATCTAAGAAAGATTCCAAGGCAGGTCCAGTAGGAACAGACTTTATGAGTTCAAAGAATGACTTCTAATTAGGATGAGGACGGTTTACCTGTGAATGAATGACTTTAAATATGTGCTAAAAATCCTTCCTACCTCCTTTGATCGGCTAAATATTTCTTTTGAAACTGCGTCTCTTCTATTAATTGGCTTAATGAACTCCTGCCTTTGATTCTGAGCTCAGGGAGGGGTAAACTCGAACAGGCACAGCTCCAGAGACCACAGATCTCAAATTCCTGCGATGACAGTGAGGGCTCATTAATGAGAACTAATTGTGGAAAGATGAGGCTGAGTTAGTGAAAAGTCAGAGCTGAAAATCTGCTGTGCCACTTCATCACTTTGCAAACATACAATAATTCAAACCTGGCTCACCAAATTCATCCATCCATTTACTCATTCTCAAGTCCTGAGGTTCCAGGAATAGTTGTGAATGATCTAAAACAAGCTTCTCAACTACTTGAAAGTAAATGAACAATTCTAACATGCTTGAGGGGGGCTGGGAAAATGAGCTCTTTTAAGTATTTGAAACATTTCTCTCCCAAGTCTTGCTTACTTTGTTAATTTATTTCACAAACCCTTCCTTGAGAAGCTGCATGGAAAATTTCAACCTAGCTTTGTTCAGAACTAGCCAGGATTTGAACTCAGCTCCCTGGATCTCCAAAATTCCCACATTTCCCTCACTCTGTCTCTTTAACCTCTTTCTTAAAGGGTGCATTAAATACACTGTGGCACACGTGTTCAGTGGAATGCCAGGAAGAACGGTCATTCAATTCATTCAACCCTTACTGAATTCCTCCTTTGCGTCAGGCGCTGTTCTAGGTGCTGAAGCTAGAATGAGCAACAGAACAGTCACAAATCTCCCACCGCATCTAGCGTGGTAACTGACCCATCCATCGTCGGTCTCTGTGTGGATACTCCTGACTGAGGGGAACTCAAAGATTAGGAAATGGGGACCCAAAGATCCAAGCTGAAAAACAGCAACCCCCTACTCTGCTTCCTTACAAGAAGAGGTTTGGTGTGTTCTCTGAGACCTGAAATTGGCCTCTTTTCTGAATGGTGTTTCTTCATAGTGGTGGCAGTGAGGGTAGGACTCTAGATCTTCAGCGTTTATTTTGTTCACAGCGTGCTCTCCCCTCTACCCGTACTTTCTCAAAGTCTGCCTCATAGTGGATGCTCACACGCCCCACAGAAGTGGACTGACTGGTCAAATGAGTGAATGCATGAGTCTGAAGGGAGGACTTGGGGCACAAGGACACAGGCACTCTGTTTATATTCCCACACCTCCAGACTCCATCACCCTGCTCCAGGTACGGGGAAATGGTCAGCAGAGATTTACTAAGGGGCGGGGGTGGGGGGAGACAAAACCACTTGTTGCTCCTTTCTCAAATGTCCCCTGGGGAGGAGATATTTGGAAGTTTATAAGGATCCCTTTGCTGTCAAGCCAGACATTGACACAACAACGCTAAATGTTAGAGGCAGTTAAAACATCATTGAATCTTGGAAGGAGACCAAGTTACCAGAAAAGGCAGGGAAATGGGGTTTGGGGCAAATTAGTTGAGAGTAAGAGTTTGCAAAGTTTGAACTAATTTTTTTCTTTCACTTGAGGTTCAGAAAGAAATATCCTTGCTGCCCCCATCTATGCTAGAATTCTCCTGGGGCTAATCAATAAGTAATTAGAATGAGCTGGGAATTGAATACACAGAGAGACTGCTAGGAAGAACCCACATGGTGGTAAATGGAATGGTCCCCTGGGGAAAAGTTCCTGAGAAAGCCTGAGCTAGTGAGGGTCTTTAGACAGCCAGATCTTTTTCCTAAAATGTTAGCACCTCAGCTGAGGCTCTCTCCCTGTCCCTCCCCGCCCCCACCCCCAGGAATCTGGAATACCTGGATGCAGGTCTGTGACCTCTCCATGGTCCCCAATGCCCTTGGGAGGGGTGGCTTTGGAGCTGGGACAGTGCTCAGAATAGCCCATGGAACAAGGAATAGTCACAAACTGGAGAGGAACAGTGCTGTAGGTGTATTTGTTATGTTATACATCTGTATGCAACAGGGGAAGGTTGGATGAATAGAACATGAAGGTGGCTTAAAACCAAAGAAAACGATGATACACAGTGTACAGTAAAGGCATGGGGTAAGTCGTGAAATCATTGAAAATTTATACAGGGGGTAGGTAATCTGGCTGTATCCATCGAAATTACAAAAGCGCATACCCTTGATGCAGGAATTGCACTTCTAGGGGTTCATTCTGCTGACAGGCTCACACACGTGTGAAGCGGCATGTGTGTACCAAGCCACTCACTGTGGCATTAATTATGCGATCAAAAGTGTAGAAATAACCTAAAAGCCTAAAGGGCATAACTAAGTAGATTGTGGCACATGTGTTCAATGGAATGTCATGAAGAACAAAGGATTCGTTCACTAAATCCAACCTTTACTGAATTCCTCCTTTGTGTCAGGTGTTGTTCTAGGTGCTGAAGAAGGATATAATGGTGAACGAGAGTCAAAAATCCCTGCCCTCCGGAGCATACCTCCTGGTGGGAGATGCTTCTGTACTGATAAAGAGTGGTCTCCATGACCTTTTGTTTCATGAAAAGAGCGATATGCAGGCTTTACAGGGAAAAGGCAATATATGCTTTGAGCATCTTTGGAAGGACACACAAGAAACTGGTAACAAGGTGGCCTCTGGGGAGAGAACAGGAGACTTTCTCTGTTTACTTGGTGTCTTTTGAATTTTGACATTTGGAGTTTACCTATTCAAAATGGGTTACCTATCAAAAAAAACATTATTTCTGGGGGGGGGGTTAAATAAAAATGTAGCATACGATGTAACTGTTGTCCTGAATTCTGTCCCCTCACTTCCAACTCTAACCTCTGCAGGAAAGGGCCCTGGATCACAGAGCGATTACCTGGGCTGGCGAGGTGGCCACAAGCTGTTTCCCTTCTGTTCTCTTTCACTCTTACTCTCACTTACACCCTCTTCCCCTCTTTCTCTCCTTTGCTGCTTTCAAAATACGAGGCTGCAGTTTCCTTCCGCTCAGAAGTTTCCCTTAGCTGTAGAGGTGTAAGTGGGGCTGGAGAGGGCTTATCTGCAGCAGATGAGATCAGCAGAATTTGGGGTGTGCATTTGGCTGGGGCGTCTGCTGCATCCTATTTTTGGCCACCTTCTACCAGCAGAGATATCTAGATGAGAGACAGGTCCAGTGCAGGAGAGAAGGATCATCCGTTGGTCTTGTGAGCCAGAGGTAGGACTAACCAATTGTAACTCTTTCTCCGTGTGTGTGTGTGTATGTGTGTGTGTGTCTCGGTGTGTGTCTGGTTGTGTGCGTGTGTGGTGTACATGTGGGCTGGTGAGTAACCAACCTTGCTTGCTTGGGACTTTCTCATTTCTAATGCTAAAAGTACCATGTCCTGGGAAACCCCACAGTCCTGAGCAACTAGGAAAGTTGATCACCTAGTTTATTTATCAATAAAATGGTGCTAATAGTCTAATAATATTCTTCCCCATCTGGCGCTGCTAAGAACCTCCCGTCTCTTGTCCATCACCAGCCTCACCTCTCCACTCCGCCCCGTACTCAGCTGAGCTGCTGCAGCCCAGCCCCACTTCACTCTCTCCCCGTCTTGTATTTATTTGCCTGGCTAACTCCCAGCCTGGCTAAACCAATCACCTTCTTCCTCCTCCCTTAAACCCGAGAAGGGAGTGCATCTGGAGAAACACACACCACCTCGCTGACTGGTCTCACTGTAAATGATGACCACAGACCTCCTGGGGCCCTGGCTCTGGTCCACAGCATTGCCATAGTTCCCAGATCGATGCGTTCTCTCGTTCTCCGAGATAACAGTTTCATACTCTTTCCTCTCCCCTTAAACCTCCAACTCAACGTCCACCTTTCAGTCTCAGCTGAGGCCCTTCAATCTTATTTTCCTGAGAAACTAGAAGCAGCCCAAAGAGGAATCTGCCACCCGTCCCTCACCAGACCTCCCGCCCCCACAAGCACACAGCTGGGCATCTGTAGCCATAATCCCGTCCTTCCCTCCTGCTACCCAGGATGAACGGTCTGCACTCCCCACTGAGTCCCACCCTCCTCCTGTGCCCCGGCTTCCATTCCCATCACCCACTCAACACCACATCCCCTGCAATGGTCACCTCTTTCTGCCATCCCCCACGGGCCCCACAGGGCCCCCTCACTCCTGGACCACTGCCATCCGTTCACGGACATGCTGTATCAACCTCATCTCGTTTCCCACCCCTCTTCCCTCACTCACTGTTAATAACTGATTGGCGTCCCCCCACACACATTTATATGTTGAAATCCTAATCGCCTATGTGCCTGCATTTGAAGATGGGGACTTCAAGGGGTTAATTAAGGTTAGGTGAGGTCACAGGTGGGGCTCTACTCTGATAGAACTGGGGTCTTTATAAGAAAAGAAAGAAGGCCTTGGGGACACAGTGGGGAGCCAGCACCTGCCAGCCAAGAAGAGAGCTCTCACCAGAACCAACCCCTTGACTTACCCTTCAACTTCCAGCCTCCAGAACTGTGGCAAAATAAGTGTCTGTGGATCAAGCCACCCGGTCTGTGCTATTTTGTTATGACAGCCTGAACTGACCGATATACTCCCTGTGTTCCAGCCACACAGACCTCCTCACTTTCTCAAAAAGGCCAAGCTCATTCCTGCTCAGGGACGTAGTGTGTGATCGCGGCGGCCCGGGGGCGCTCTCCTCTGACAGCCCGCCTGGCTCTCCCCTCTCTCCCTCTGCGGCATTCAGATCGCGGCTCCCCTTCCCAGCTCAGGTAGCACCCAGAACCTCTTCCTCCAGCCTCTTCCTCCTCTCACCCTCCCCTGCCTGATGCATTTGCTTGTTTTCTGTCTCCCTCACAGGAATCAGAGCGCCTCCGGGAAGGAACTCCTTCTAGACCCGGTTCTCGTCCTCACGCCAGAACAGAGCGGCAGTGGAAGGTGCTAGAGAGACTTTCTCAAAGGCATAAGTTGACAAGTGGGTGCCGCGAAGGGCCAGATGAGAGGTCCTCAGAGAAGAATCACTGTCTTAAACCTGGCCACTCTTCAGCGCAGCGACCAGGGGACATGCCCCAGGTGACCTCAGAAGTGGCAGATTCTCGCAGGGTGGAATCAAGGAAAGGTGCATGTTGGTGCATGGAGAGTGGGAAAGAGCCTTGGCCTGGAGCCCCTGATGAGGATGGAGGTGGCCGGGGGTCCTGCAGGCCTGCCCTTGATGACGTCATTCCACCAAGGAAAGACCCAGTGGGTCTCGGAAGGCCGCAGCTGCAAGGGTCTCTAATAGAATCTGGGGAAACTCCTCAAAAACGTCCTCACGTCTACGGAGCTCTCCCGGGGAGGGACTCACACTGCCCCCTGCTGGTCAGCTCTAGCAATTAGCAATGTCTTCCCCTCTTCCTCTTCACCCTCTACCTCTTACCCTAGACCCCAGTCCAGCTCTGCAGAGTCACAGTGAACTAGCCTCATTTTTCTCCCACTGCAAATTTCACCTCTAAGCTTTTTTCACCGCTAAGCTTAAGATCCTTGGTTTCAAATTTCCCTTCGGCACACATGAGTAAATGAACGAATGAACAATTTCACATTCCTCACAGTCTTAGTCGCCTACTCTGGTGTCTGCTAGTTCTGTAACTTCACTTTTAAGCCTGTGGCCCAGAACATTCCTTGGAATTCTTGTATCCTCAGTGCCTGATACAAGCAAAATCATAAAGAAGGAAACAGAGTGCTTAATCCACGTTCACCGGCTGAATGAAGGGACCAAACCCTGCTCTTGGTTAGTGTGTGGGGCTGGGGCTTCAGGGAGGCCACTCAGGGAATTTATTTTTCCTCCCACAATGAGAGCAAAGATTATGAAACAGAAAGCCATCCTGCTGTCGCTGAGGAAAGTGGGGGTCTTGGTGGGGTCAGTCCAATGCCCGAGGCAGCGATAAAAGCTTAGGTGGTGAATAATTCCCACCCTGTCAATTTATTAAAACCCTACATTTTATCACGCAGACGTTTTGGAAAGGAAATACGTTTTCAGTTGCCACTGACCTCTGTGTTGCTATTGCAGACTCAGGCTACCCCGCCTACTGCAGTGTGTTTAGCAGCCTGGGACAAGACAGCTCCTGCTCAGAGTGTCCCCTGCCCAGCCTGAGGGGACACTGAGGCCCTGGGTGTACGTTTCCTTTGAAGAAAGTGATTTTCATTGGCCCAGCAGACAGGCTATACTTCAGTGATGATTCACTGACTCTATTTTGGTTTTTCTTAACAGTTATTTTTATTACAAAAGCAATACAAGCTTGTTATAAGAAGTCAAATCATAGAGAACTATATAAAGAAAAATGTAAGTGTCTCCATCTTTTTCTGCCAATTGTACCTTCCTCACCCAGATCATTAGGGAATGACCTTTCACACTCTCCCTGTGCTTCCTTAAACACACGTGTGAATCTGTATCCCATTGCACCCCGGTTTTGGAAGCCAACCATGATTACGCCCCACACTTTACACTGAAGCTGGCTTTTGTTCATTAAGGCATATATCATGGGCATCTTTTCGGTCAATGTGCATGCATCTAACACTCTCCTTTTTTAAAAAAGCTTTATTGCTTTATAACTGACATACAATAAACTGCCCATATTTAAAGTGCAAAATTTGGTATATTTTGGCCTTTGTAACACAGTCCTTTTATGCTGCATAAGAGTCTGTCGTTTAGATGCATCACAATCTAGTTATCTATTCCTCTGTTGGTAGATATTGAAATTGTTCCCAGTGTTTTGCTAATACAAAAGGTGAGGCAAACATGCATGCGCACACACACACACTCATGCACATCTACCCTTATAAACAGAGGCTTTGCCTTGCAGGGTAGATTACTAACAGTAAGATTTTTGACCAGAAGACACATTCATTTCACATTTTAATCAATCCCATCAGAGTGCCCAGGTCACAGTCCTGGCTATTGTGGACAGAGTGTGTCACTAGCTTGCTCTTTTTCATCCAGGACTAAGTCCTCAAAACACACTGGGACACCCTAAATATATATGTCCCTGCTCCAACATTCTTTGTAGGGCCTTCCTGTCTCTTTCCTGAATGGGGTAATGTTGGAAATGGCTTGGCTTGGTTACCTTACATCTCAATGGATTAGAGAAGATTTTAAAATGCATAATCTGGGTTTAAATCCTAATTTTGCCCACTACTAACTAGAAACTGAGGCAGGTTACAGGTTTACTTCTCTGCTCCTGATTCCTCATATCTAAAATAAGGCTACAAAGAGTGCCTCACTCTTTGGATTCTCAGAATTAAGACAAAGCCAATCTGAAAAAATCCACAGACGATAAATGCTGTAGAGGCTGTGAGGAAAAGGGAACCCTCCTACACTGTTGGTGGAAATGTAAATTGGGGTGCAGTCACTATGGAAAAGAGTATGGAGATTTCTTAAAAAACTGAAAATAGACTTACCATATGACCCAACAATCCCACTCCTGGGCATACATCCAGAGGGAACTCTAATTCAAAAAGATAATGCACCCCAATGTTCATAGCAGCACTACCTACAATAGCCAATACATGGAAGCAACATAAATGTCCAACGACAGATGACTGTATAAAGAAGATATGGTGTGTGTTCCATTGTACACCATGGAATATTACTTAGCCATTAAAAAGAATGAAATAATGCCATTTGCAGCAACATGGATGGACCTAGAGATTTTATAAGTGAAGTAAGTAAGTCAGAGAAAGACAAATACCATGATATCACTTACACATGTAATCTAAAAAAAGGATACAAATGAACTTGTTTACAAAACAGAAACAGACTCTCAAACATAGAAAACAAACTTATAGTTACCGGGGAGGGGAAGTGGAGGGGGAGGGATAAATTAGGAGTTTGGGATTTGCAAATACAAACTACTATATATAAAATAGATGAACAAAAGGTCCTACTGTTTAGCACAGGGAACTACATTCAATACCTTGTAATAACCTATAATAATAATAAAGAATATGAAAAAGGATATATATGTATATAACTGAATCACCATGCTGTACACCAGAAACTAACACAACATTATAAACCAACTATACTTCAATTAAAAAAAGAGAAAGCCAATGTGCAAAACACCTCAAACAGTGCGTAGAATATAGTTTGCTCAGTAAATGGGAGCTGTCCTTATTGAGTGAATTCCTAAACCAACAGATGGCATCTCCCTGCTCGGTATGTCCACTCCACCCAGGTCAGGGAAGGCATCATTCATTTTGAAACTTCACAAGAATCCCAGCTGGATTCAAAAGAAATATTTGAGTAGGAGTTTGTACATATTCTAGACTGTAGTCCGACTGGATAGCAAACGACCTCTTTGGGCCACCTCTCCTACACACTGCAACTTCCCAGAAGGAAAAAAAAGAACTCAGTTAAAAAAAAAAAATATGAACAAAAGAGAGGACATGGAAACACTGTTGGAAATTTAATAGCTCACCGGTTCAGTCACTAGTAACTGCGTCTAGTTGTCCATTAAAGCAGACATCTAGAAAACCAAGATGATTAGCCTTTAAGATAAAAAAGAACAGCTTGCATTTTGTGCCACACCGGGTAGACCTTCTCAGGCTTCGGCAGCATGAGGACCTTACTTTTAGTTTCTGCTTGAGAGAACATCTTACCCCTGTTCTTACTCAAGGCAGGAACCCCTGCTTGGTCCATTTGGCCTCTTAGACATGACTAATGATAGAGAACGCACCACGCGTAGGAGAGCCCACTCCCCTGTCACGTTGCTCAGATCATCAGACAGCTTTTCCATGGTGTTCAGCAGATGCTGTTAGTTCCTCACCCATATCCTCAGGATCCCTCACATTTATCTACATGTCTGAAGGTCAGTGCCTACATCTTCTGGTTTTCCCTGGGGCTGCCAGAATCGACTTCCCCCATTAACACAGAAGAGCCCGGGATATAAGTAGCCAGCTCCCTACCCCTCAGGTGAGATGATTCTGGGCTGTGTGTCTTATCCTGATTCCTAGTGTTTCCTCAGGGCAGTAAGCTGCAGTAAGCTACCCACAGTGGTAGCTGGCTTAATATCTCACTCCTTATCAGCTGCCTTCCCTCCGCTGTACCACCTTCCCAGCCTACTTCTGCTTTCCCCAACCCTTCCAAACCAGCTGTGCACACTCACATCTTGTCTTGGGTCTGCTTCTGGCATGAGGAGGTACGGGAGGACCCAGCTAAGGCAATGCCCGAGCTCTCTCGTAACTGACACCAGCCGGTGCTGGTTCCTCTTCCTTAAAACTGGTCTCACCAAGTCTTCGTATGACCATCCTTTGGGGTGGTATAAGCCAGCTCTTGAATTTTTCTCTTTCCTAGACTGAACATCTCCATTTCCCTGACCTGATGCACACACAGTAGGCAGGCTTGTCTCGGTCCTGGAATGTTCCTGAGGTTTCTGGGAAGAGAAAGACTAAAGCATTCTTTACCTATGGTGATCCTTTTGGTCCAGGTTTGCCTGTATTTAAGATGGGAATAATAATCCCAGTTCCAGCAGAAAGCTGTCAGGTTGACAGAATGACAGCACAGCAGTGGTGAGTTCAAAAAGAATAAAACTTCCAAGATGAAACGCTCCTCATTGCACGATATGAAGATACAGGGGGCCGAGAAGGTCAGCCCAATGCCAAAGTTCATGTGACAAATGAGCAAGTAGAGACTGAAGTTAGTGGAAGAAAGAACATTCCCCACTGTCATGTTTCTGAGTCTGTTCCCAAAGTGGTCCATTGGTTGAACCAAGGAAAGGGGATTAGAGCCTGAGTGATGACCAGCATCTTTCAAAGGGTGAAGGTAAGACCATGTGATTCAAAGCCAGGAGAACCTGCATCAGCTCTGGCACTACTAGGTGTGACCGCAGGCAGATCCCCTGTGTCTCGTCTCCTCCACCTGTAAACTAGATATAGTGGAGAAGGATGTGATGTAATGTCCTTAAACCACTTAGCACAGGTGGCAACAGCTCCTGACACATTCAAAGTAAGTGATAATCAGCAGAGCAGTGGTTGCAGACGTATTAGTGGATGAAGCTGACTCCTTCTAGGATCATGAACTTGCTCCAATCTTGTGAGGCAAGCCCAGAGCTGCAATGCAGATGTCTCTAAGGAAGAGCAAAGGCTGCACTTGACCTCATCCCAAGGGTGTCCAGGGACTGTCACTGTGGCAGACACTGAAGCAGTTACCAAAACAAGCAATCACTCCGGGAATTCCAAGCTAGGAGAGGGGCTGAGACATTTGTGCCATCACCACGTTAGCAAGATAGAAAGTGAAAAAAAAAAAGATGAAGAGAGGGACAGTTGGGTAATAGCTCTGAGACCACAAGACAGGGAAGAGAGCAAGGGTTTCAAGGTGGCAGCCAAGTTCAACTTCAGCCTTGAAGAGCGGACTGGAATAAGCAGAGGCAGGAGCGCAAAGCACCCTTCAGGTAGAAGGGCTCGCCCCCCAAGGGACCAAATCTGGTGACATACATATCGGTTACAGCAAGGCAATGGTGGGCTGGGAGCAGGTCCTCCTACCCACTCCCTCCGGGCAGAAGGAAGATGAGATGCTTCACCTAGTGGCGCTGGGAGGATGCCTGCTAATTAACCCATCGAATGCTCCATCTGAGACTCGGTGGCATATGATTTGGCCCTGCCTGTGGAGTGTGGGCGTGGCTTGGGGACCAGATGGACCTGACTGTCTGAGCAACTGAATCCACCTCTCTAAGCCTCTGTTAGCATCTCTGAAAAAATATGATTAATAATGCCCTTCAATGGGGTTACTGTGAGAAGGAAGGAGATAACACTTTTCTGTCTAAGTGAGGACCCCCCTCCATACTCCAAGGGTCTCTCTCTGGGCTGTTAACGCTCAGCACATCCAGCCAGCTCTGTGTGCAGGCCAGCAGACGAGGTCCCTGCTCAGGTAGACCAACGGCATGGAGGAGAGGTACAGGCGGTGTCTGCAGAGTGGATCCAGGCCCCTAAGTTTCCTCTATCCTGGCTCCTCTTTTCAGGCCAAGAGGCACTGGTAGGTTAGAAGGCATTTTCTTCTTGGAGTCAGAACATTTGGTTAGATTTTTCTTCCACTAATGGCCGCCTATTGCTGACAGTCTAGGGGCACTATTTTTCTCATCTGCGAAATGGGGGTACTGATCTTCTTCATGTCTGAATCACACAGGGCTTATAGGAAGATCAAATCAGATGAAGGAGGCAGGAGGCTGCTTGGACACTAACGCACTTGATGTGAATAAGCCTGCTGTCCTGACCTCTTCCCCACTGGGCTGCAGAATTCAACAAAAGGCAGGTCCAAAACTCAACTCCCCTGAAGAGTTTGAGGCCACATAAAGATGAGAGAGCGCTGATGCTTTGGGGTGATGAAGAGTCCTCAGGACCCTGGGCGGGCGCTGTATAGCATCCCTGAGTACTGCTGGGAGCCTGAGTTCTCCACTTGGCTTCTAAAGCGTTTGTGTGTGTAATTGATAACGCTGACAGTGACAGATAACGCAATTTTCTCCTGTGCTAGTCAGACACAACCGCCACGAACCCAGTGTTGGAGGCTCAAACTTCCCGATTTCAAAACTTGCTACAAAACTGAAGTAGTCAAGATAGTATGGTACTGGTAGAGGGGAGGCTTATAGTATATATGGATGGATTTTTTTTTAATTATATATAGTTTATATATTTTATAGATAGATATTTATAGGTACTGATATGTAGGTAGAAGATAAATAAATAGAGACAGACATATAAAAGAATAAACAAATAGCCCACTGTTACAAAGGACAAAGGATCTGAAGAGACATTTCTGCAAATCAGCTATGTGAATAACCAGCAAGCTCATGAAAAGATGCTCAGTGTCACGAGCCAGCAGGAAAATACAGATGAGATGCCACCTTACACCCTACCAGGGTGGCTGGAATCAAAGAGCTCATAACCAGTGTCGGTGAGGATGTGGAGAAACTGGAACCATCCTACACCGCCCACGGGAATGTATGGCGGTGCAGTCACTTTGAGGAACAGTCTGGCAGTTCCTCAAAAGGTTAAAGATGACCAGCAATTCCACTCTAGGTATTGAATTCCACTCAAGAGAATGGAAAACGTGCCCCCGCCACAAAGGTTTGTATATGAATGTTCACAGTAGCATTACTCACAGTAGCCAAAGAAAAAGACAGCCCAAATGTCTATCACCTGATAAATGGATGCATCAAACATGGCGGAGCCCTACAATGAATGTGATTTAGCAATCATAAAAAGAGATGGAGGACTGACACCTGCTGCAGCCTGGCTGAACCTGGACAGCGTTAGAGGAAGTAAAAGAGGCCAGTCACAAAGTACCACATATTGTATGATTCCAATTACATGCGATGCCCAGAACGGGCAGATCTATACAGACAGAAAATAGATGAGCGGTTGCCTAGGGCTCAGAGGGGAAGCAAAGTGGGGGATGATAACCTAAAGGGCACAGCATTTCTTGGATGAAAATATTCCAAAATTGATGGCAGTGGTGGTTGTACAGCTCTACCGAAAGCCACTAAATTGCACTCTGTACATGAGTGAATTGTAGATGTGTGGTGTGTAAATTATAGCTCAGTAAAGATGTTTAAAACCAACAAAACCCTCCGGGCTTGGGGCCACGGGCCCAGGATTCAAGTCCTGCCTTGCTACTTCTCAGTTCTGTGACCTTGAGCAAGTTTCCGAACCTCTCTGGAGGTGGCGTCCTCCTCTGTGATAACCCCTGCCCGGCCTCCTAGGGTCCCTGTGCTTATGTCATGAATCGGTAGACGTCTTCCAGATATAGTCTTAAACAGTCTTACAGGTCGAAAGTCTCAGGATTCTCTGCCATCCTACAGGCCACATCTCCTGTCCCTTCCAGATGCCGAGAGGGGCCCTTGGCACAGACTTTGCACTTTGGATGCCCCTTCCAGACGTGAGGAGAGAGGAAGCTGGCATGCACCCCCACCCCAGCCCCTCTAAGGTCTCTTTCTTTGCATCCTGGGCAGGTGAGTGGGGAAGGGAGGAGACTCTATGCTGGGCTGCAGGAACTCTGAGTAGGAAGTCAGGTGATTCTCCCTCCTGGGGAGGCCTTTCTCCTCTGCTCCCCATCCCTCCCTCTCTCCCCCTCCCCCCCCAACACTGGCCCTTCTCCTTCTCAAGGTGCAGTAAATCCCTCCTCCATCCTTGCTTAGCCCAGCCCACGCCCTTTCTTGGGAGTAGAAAGGAGCCAGCTGCCCCGCTGTGGACACGCTCAGCACCTCCCTCCGCCATCTCCAGGGCTCCCTCCCACACCACCAAGCTGCGAGTGGGTAGGTGCAGGATGCTTGCCAGACTGTGGCTGATGGAGGGAGGGGATGATGGCTGGTGTCTTGTTACAACGTGCCAGGGCCAAACACAGCACCTGCTGCACAGCAGGAAGCCAGCAGTCAGCACCCAGCTCCCTGACAAGCCCGCCCTGCCATCCCCATCCTCACACCCGGCCTCTTTATGCTCAGGCGCTTCTGATTTCTGAGCCCATCGCAAGCCAGTGTGAATTGAAGAAAGAGGTCTATTGGCAAGTATAGGATTCAGGGATCAGGTGTATGCTCCCTGAAATCTCCCATGCTGCTGAAGGCTGTCCTGTGGGTGAGCCTGGGGAATGCCAGGAGCCTCCCCACGTCCCTCAGGCCAACCCCAACTGACCTGGACCTATGGCCTCCCCCTCTCATCAGTTAGAGCCCAGCTTGAGGCCCTGCCCCTCTCTTTGATCTAAGCACCACCTTTCCAATATTTCCCTGGTCCCTCACCTGTTCTCTCAACTCCTGTTGATTAACACCCTTTCTGTGCGGGGCACAGGGCCAGGACTAGAGGATGAGGTGAAGAGTGTGTTTGCATGGCTCCTGAGGCAGAAACTGAGGCTCAGGATGGGGTGGGGGGCAAGTGAGAGGATGTGGTGGAGTCAGGAAACCCAGAGAATCCTGTCCCACCCTACAGAGGTCTCCCTGGGAGCCCCTCCTTCTCTCCTGGAATTATAAATAAATAAGCACTGCCAGGCCTGGAGGAGATGGTGGTGCTCAAAGCTTAAGAACCTAATGAAGACGTGGATCCCTTCCCCCAAAATTCAGATGTATTCATACGTGAGACATTTTGCAAAATAAATTAAGGACTCTCAGTTGACCCTAACCTGGGGCAAGATGGTCTCTAGGGGTCCCCCAAAATCCTAGGATGACTTAGCGCCCTGTGCCCTACAATTGATAACTCCAGCCCAGGACCTCACCCCGTGTGGAGGGCATACATCTGGATGTCAGGTTTGCTTATGCAGTTTTTAATTTTTCTGGGTGCTTCGTTTTGACCCAAGACCATTGAGACATCAGGCGTTGTCCGATCGGATGGCAACAGAGCAGGACTGACGCCTGATTTCCGGCGTCTTCAGGACAGGCTTTCCCCTCCCTGCCTATACGCAGCCCCAAGCTTACAGCAGCCGGGGGCGTGAGGGAGGGGACTGATTCATCTTCCTAATAAAACCCATCCATCCAGTTTCTGGAGGAAACAGATTGGAGATATCCCCAGAGCTAGACCTGGGGAAATGAAATAATAGTGTTATCAGTCTTCACAGAGCTATTTAAATACAGCTTGGGTTGCTGGGGAGATGGGGGGGCTTTTGTTATGAAAATGAAGGGAAGTGGGAGGGTTGAGTTTGTGTGTTGATAATGTTAATGAGGTTGGAAGCCACCCGGGTGGGGACTGCTGGAGAGGCTGTGTTGCCCAGCATATTTATTTGTGCAGTTTAATTTAACAGCTAAGCTACAACAGGGCTGCAGTCGGGATTGTGTAAAGATAATTACAGCCCTGTTATTAATCAGATGCCTGCCGGCGGTGGCTTGCTAGCTTGCTGCTGTCTTGGCTGTCCAGGTTTCCACTTATCAGCCTCCCTGACACAGCACCATCACAGTCTCTTTCCGCCATCTAGTGGCAACTCCAGGAATTGCCTGGGGGGTACAAAAAACAAACCATTTGAGTTTCTTTTGAAATGATGCAGCCACCTTCCAGAAGGAGCAGAAATTGTTGTCATTTCTGAAAAGTTAAGATATGGAAAGGCCTTTGGGAATCAGTGGCCAGTCTGTCCTTTGTACTGATGCTGAATCTGTGAGAGTAATTTGCCCAAGGATGGAGTTTTGGGCTGGGATTAGCGTTTTCACATCTAAATCCATTGATCTTCCTAAAGTATGAACACATATATTTCTCCAATCCTTACTTCTTTGCACTTTCTGTTGTTCAATCCTTTTTGCATAATATTTGTATTTATTTATTTAGGATTCAGCTTGGTTTCCCCCCAGGTTCCTGTACAGAATGACGGGAGGGAGTGCAATTGAGAATTCCGCCAGCAGAGGGCGTGGTAGAGGAGACACAGTGGTAGAGAAGGAACAGCCTTGCAGAATGGGTAGACTTGACTCCACAGTCAGCTGCTGAGACCTTCACATGGTGAATTTATACGGTTCTGATACATATAATTAACTAGAGCCCATAGTTTACACTAAAGCTTACTCTTTGTGCAATGAAAGCTATGGGTTTTGACAAATGTATAATGGCATGTATCCACCATAACAATATCATACAGAGTGCTTTCCCTGTCTCCCAAATCTCCCATGAATCTACCTATTCACCTCTTCCCTTCTCCCTCCTGAGCCCCTGGCAAGCACTGATCTTTCTATGTCTCCATAGCTTTGCTTTTTCCAGAATGTCATAGAGCTGGAAATCAGACATTATGTAGCCTTTTCAGATTGGCTTCCTATACTTAGCAATAAGCATGTAAGGTTCTTTCATGTCTTTTTCCAGCTTGAGAGCTCATTTCTTTTTATCTCTGTATAATATTCTATTGTCTGGATGTACCACAGTTCGTTTATCCATTCACCTGCTGAAGGGTATCTTGGCTGTTTCCAGTTTTTGGCAAGTATGAAAAAAGTTGATATAAACATTTGTGTGCAGGTTTCTGCGTGGATATACATTTTCAACTCATTGAAGTAAACACCAAAGAGCACAATTGCTGGGACAAATGGCAAGAGTATCTTTAATTTTGTAAGACATCACCAAAGTGTGTTCCAAAGTGGTTGTACCATTTTGCATTCCCACCAGCAATAGATGAGAGTTCCTGTTGCTCCACATCGCCATCGGCATTAGATGATGTCAGTGTTCTGGGCTTTAGCCATTCTAATAGGTGTAGTGGTATCTCATTGTTGTATTAATTTGCAACTCCCTGCATGACGTATCTTTTCATATGCTTATTTGCTATCTACGCTGATCCATACAATGGACTATCATTCCATGATGAAAAGAAACAGGCTATCAAACCACAAAAAGACATAGAGGTGGGGAGGGTATAGCTCAGTAGCAGAGCACACGCTGAGCATGCACAAGGTCCTGGGTTCAATCCCCAGCACCTTCATCAAAATAAATAAATGAACAAACCTAATTACCTCCTCCCCAAAGCAAACAAACAAACAAAAACAAGACATGGAGAGCCCTTTGAGATTATATATGTACCTTCTTTGCCAAGGTGTCTGTTCAGATCTTTAGCCCATTTTTCAATCAAGTTGTTTGTTTTGTTATTGTTGAGTTTCAAGGGTCCTTTGTATAGATTGGATACAAGTCCATTATCAGACGTGTGTTTTGCAAATGTATTCTCCCAGTGTGTGACTTATATTTTCTTTCTAACTGCCCCATCTTTTTATTTCATTGGCCAGTGGAAGTTTTTAGAGTGTTGAGGATGAGAATAACTGAAGGGAAGAGAAAGGGAGTTATAAGAAGCAGTGCTGGGGTTCTGAATTAGATTCACTTTAATTTCCTTTGACAGAGAGGAGTGAAATAGCAAATTCTCCCAATCTTATCAATGCAGGGGCACCATTTTTCTCTAAAAGCCAGGTTTCCACTTATCAGAAGCCTTCAAGGTCTTGCTAGAAGTGAAGGAATAAGATGCAGGCTTTTGTGTTGGGCTCCAGGAGAAAGGATGTTCAGGGATTGCTCTGTGATTCTTACAGGGACTGCAAACCCTCCTGCCCTGCCCTTTCTTTCCTTGGTCCAAGGAGGAGAACAAGAAATAAGATTCTGGCAGATTCTTTACGCTGTGGCTGCGCTATTATCCTTATGCTAACAGCAGACAAAGCGAAGACCCTTTTCCCCTTGGGACTTCCTCGGGTCCCTCCTGTATCCTCCTGTTGGAGGAACGGCAGTGGCCTCCCTCCCTGGCTGGATGTTAGTGTCCTGCACTCTCCCTCCCTCTTCCCCCTGCATCTTGTACCCAGTGGCCTTGGTGATCATGAGACGTGTACCCAGGCTTTGGTCGAGGTGAGGAGCTCCTTCTTTTCAAGCCCAGACATAGTTCTCAGCTGCCCCCCCTCAACAAATACAGCTCTTAGACCCTTTACCCTGGATCCTCACTTTAACAGACAGCGTCAAATAAACATATCGGGAAATTGACACATTATAACTGACTATACTTCAATTAAAAAAAAAACACATTGGGATGCTCCTGTGTATTCTGCCCTCGGGATCCACTGCTCAGCATTTATCCAGGACAACCTGTAACACTAAACATCTGTTCTGGGACCGATGCTGTCAGGTCCCAGGGAACACTCCTGTCTCTTGCCCTGTATCCTCCAAACCAAAGGCAGCTGTGGTGGAATTCCAAGCAGGTGTGCACTGCTGGGCTGCCAGCCTGAGAGAGGGAGCGTGCACTGGAGGTTGGGGAGGGTATGAGTTTGCAGATGCCTTTTGATAAGCCAAAAAGGAAATTAATTGACTTGTCAAATCCTTCCTGTCAGACAGCATGACAACAATTAATTCTAGCTTAAAAAGAAAGGCCACGTTTTTGCTTCTTTTTGTCACCATGTGTTGTTCTAGTGGAACTAACTCATGACTTAGTGAAGTATTCATAAAATCACAAACATAGTTGGGGGGAGCTGAAGGTCATGCTGCAATAATAAATAATAACTCATCTTATTCTTAAATATGTATGTGTGTCGTGTGCATGATATAAGCGAGTGTATTAGAGTCAGAGACAAAACCAATAGCACACATGTGGATGCATGTGTGAGGCGACCCAGCACAGGACCTGGCTCATGTAACTACGCTGGCTGAGAAGCCCCGCAAACTGCTGTCTGCGAGCCAGAGAAGCTGGTGGTATTGCCAAGGGCAGGAGAAGGCAGATGTCCCAGTTCAAGCAAAGAGAGCAAGTTTGCCCTCTTCTACCTCTGTGTTCTACTCATGACCTCAGCGGATTGGATGAGACCCACCTGCACTGGGGAGGGCCATCTGCGCTACTCAGTTTATGAATTCCAATGCTAATCTCTTCCAGAAACACCCAGAAATAATATTTACCAGCTATCTGGGCATCCCTTAAGCCAGTCAAGTTGACATATAAAATTAACCATCAGAGGGATTTTTTTAAATGAAATTCACATATTTAATAATGTCTTCTGAGAAAATAATTTATCATATGCAACTCCCCTGCAGTGCTTGAACACGATATGTAAAATTCGTCCTCTTTGTTTGAACCTAAAATTGTTTTCGCTGATAATTTTTATTGACAGTCCCAGTTGCTAAGGTCTCAGAAGAGCAATTTGTCCGAATTCGAATTAATCATAGTAATAATTTTTTAAAACTGAGTTGCAAAGACTCAAGAGAAGTTGACTAATTTGACATGACTTTCAATAAAGCACATGGTATATGAGAATATTGACTCTTACAACACAATCAGTGCTTCTGCTGAAATGGTAGCAGCAAAAATAAATTGTATGGAACAAATACATAATATTTATAAACAAGATATGTTTTTATTTTATTATTCATCCAAACATCACTGTGTCATCAGCAGAACTCCCAGACATGTTCAATAAAAACTGAATTCTGTCAACTTGATATAAAAAGCACATTATATATATAATATAAAGCAAGATACATGTGTGTATAAAGTTATATATACTATATATAAACCATAGCAAGATTTTATGTATATATACAAAGATATTAAATATATATATATATATATATATATATATCCAGCTTTATATATGTGTGTGTGTGTGTGTACCTTTATATCGAGATATATCTAGAGATTTAACATCTCTCTCTACATATATACTTCTAAAGATATAGTCTTCAAGGTAAGAACATGTTTTATTTATTTTGGAAAGCACTTGATTCTTGCCCCTTTAATATTAGACTTACGGTCTCTAGGTCTCCATCGCTCTCCTGGTTAAGTCCCCTGAATTTAGGAGTGGCCCTGCCCCCAGGACCTGACTTTGCCACAAAATGCACATATTGAGCCTTAAATAGGAGGAGGTTCCTCCTAAAATATTTGCTTAATGGACTGGCCTTTTATTCCACAGCAGCAGTCTTTGGCCGACAGGGTGCGCCAAAAACACCATTAAAAAGAATTTGCTTAACCAGCTGCTTTGGGTTCAAGGGAGACGACATGGAAGCACCCCCGGATGCAGGATTTGATAACGGAACATGACCCTCCCCGCTTTACAGCCGCTCCGTGAAGTGACGATGCCCACCTCCCTAGGCCCTCTTCTCAGAGACCCAGCCCACGCTTTCAGAACATCCACTCCCACGGTCCTCACCAAACGGCCCCACGACCCCTCCCCCAGCCAGAGCTGATTGGACCAGCCGTGGACACAGAGCTCAGTCCGGGCCAATCACATTCTCCCTCCGCGGGGCTCGGTAGCTGTGGGCGTGGGGCTTCGAGATGACGTGTCTGAGAGCAGGAGGCCTCCCCGGGTCCCGTTTTGGAGCAGCCCTGGTTGGGGTGACCGTACGGAGGCAGCGAAGCCCCATCAGCGAGGAAAGAGGAAGGATGCAGGTGGGGCAGAGAAGCAGGGACCAGAGACGGGAGCAACCGGGACACCGAGGTCCGTGACTTCTGCTCCCTTGGGCCCCGGCTTCCATCAGACACTTTTCTGCCCCGCCATCACCTTTCTCTGATTTAATTAAGCTAGTAGACTAGGCCCTGAACTTTGCAATGACAAGATCCCTGAATAAAACAGAAGTGAAGCCTACAGAGGAGAATGAACTTGACCAAGGTCACACACTTAAGTTCGAACAGTATCAGGCCTTCTGACGCCAAATCCAGAGCCCTTCCCCCTCTACCAGACTGCCCCTCCCCCCCATTTCAATTCTGATGGAGTTCTTGGGGTACAAGTCTCTTTGCCTGTGATTTCTAGGTCAGGGACCATGTATCTTGTCAGTTATTCCCTCTGCTGCCTGGTGCACCCATGTGTTCAATAAATGTCTGATGAATGAATGAACAAGGGCTGAACGGAGGAAGACCTCAGCTCTCAGTCCATGTACTCATTTAATTCAGGTTGGCTCAGGGAACAGCAGGTCAGCCTGGGCTGCTGTGAGATGCTAGCTCCCACCTCTAGCCCTGACGGTTTCCAGTTCACCACCTCTAAGCCCAAGAGCACCCTCTCGTTCCAGCTCAGAAGGGCCTTCTCCCTTCTCCTAGGACACCAGGATAGACGACATCATGGTCACTAATGGCCAGGTCCGTCGCCACGGGAGGGTTATCCCCTCCCATTCTTGCGAACTTGGGTGTGCCCAAGTGATGCCTGCCCTTTGGCTAAAGACATGAGCAATGAGTTCCTTCTAGGTGGAAGTTCTGGGAGCCAGGGTGCAACACAACACTTTCTTTTCCCTGTGCCTCGGTCATAGATCGTGTTCCAAATAGTAACTTCTCCTTCATGCTGGGCCCTTAGAGCAAGGACAGTGCAGAGCAGAGCCCCCAGCCAGCCTGCAGAGGACTTATCTCAGGTCAACTGAGATGCACTGGCTGTTTGTTACTGCAGCACAACCTTGCCTCTTCCTGACTAATACAAGCCTCTCGGCCTCACTTGCCAGGGCCCTTCTGCCTCATCCCATTCCTGGCAACCCCTCTGCTTATCTTTTTCTGTGCCGGAGGATTTCCCCTGCATCAGATCCATCCTGAGGATGGCACGCACTCCTCCCAGGTTCTCAAGCCTTTGCTAGTTGAAGAGCCACTCTTTAGAGAAAGTACCGCCCTGCTGCAGTCTGAGTCTGAGCAGCGCGTACAATGTATCAAACCCTTTCTTTCCCATCAGTACCCTCACGTGCCTGACATTTCCTTTTCCATTTCCCTCCATTGCTTCTGATCTTTACACTCTCTTCTGCTCACGGGCCATCGGCCCCGGCATCCTCTGACGCTGACCTATAAAACTGCCTGCCTGTCAAATGGTTATCAACCAGCACCAGTGTTAGCAGCCCCCGCCCCAACTCTTAGGACGATACACCTGCTTCCTGGAGGAGAAAGAGCAGTGGATGAAAATAACCACCGTGGTGACAGAGTGGGACTTGATAGGGTGCAATTGTAAAACAACTCTCTTTTTTCCTCTTAGGACTGTCTGACCAGCCTACTTTTTCGACCCATTTTCCCCACCCCAAGATGACATCTCTGGCGGGTCCCTCCATTTCCTGTCACTTTCAGGAAATGAAAAGTCCTTTGGTCACTTGCAAATATCAAAATAGTCTGATTTCAGTGATACTATGTTCGATCCCATGTAATTCTTAAAAGTTTGAACTGTAAGCTTCTCGCCAAGCCCCCACTCACCCTGGAAGCCTGGAGTGGGAAATGCCTGTGTGCTTGGGGGTCTTCTCTTTTTCTGCCTCCCCTGATGACTTCTGATCCCTCCAGTAAGAGAACAATTTGGGGAGAATGGACTGGGGACGGGGACATTTCTACTTCACTAAGGCTGTCATGATTTGGCAATGGAGCACAATGGGGTTGGAGGCTAGCCCAAGACAGGACTTTCCTTTAGGCACCTTTGTGAGGTCCTGGGGGGCCCCTCCCATGACTCTCAGACACGGCTGAGGTATTACCCGCCATGTGGTCCCCTGTGGACACCCTCATCTTGACTCCTTTCCCAGCACAGCTGCTTGGGAGGGATCTTCTTGCATTAGCAGGCCACCCCCTTGGCAGGAGCCCTCCAAGAGGGGTCCTCCCCCTGCCATCACAGGTGGCTCCGACTCAAGACCACTTTCCAAGGGGTCTCCGTGAAGCCACTCTCCATAGGCGTGAGGTGAAAGGCAGTGACACCAGCTAACATCTCCGCATAATACAGAAACAACACGCTTCAGAGAAATCTCCTCTCTCTGACACTTCACCCTCCCCGCTTTATACCCTCCCCTGGGTGCCGAGCTGAGGGCTGAGATCTTGATTGGTGCTGGGCTCCTCTGCCTGCCTTGCGTGGGTAACAGAGCACTTTGCTCTGAAATGCACAAATATTTTTCTCCCCCTGGGGGAAGGGATGGTTTTCAGCCAAGTCTGAAGAAAAGGAACCGTTCATTAAAACGAGGTTAGATGTTGAGAGTTAAGCTCCGTGTCTTCAATTTGATCCTTGATGAAAAGAGTAAAAAAATCTGAGCTGTTTCAGCTCATTCCTGGGTCCTCTCCTGCCCAGGACTGCCACTCCACCTTCTACTTATCAGTTGATTTTGATGGTTATAAACTCTAATATATATAGAGACGCTGATGGAGACAGACATAAATACACAGAGCCCTAGCCAGCGTTGCTTATGATAGTTATTAACCATCATTAAACAGAAATAAGTTCTTGCTGGTGTTTCCCCTGGAGCAGGCTGCTCAGGGGAGTCCATGCAAGAAGCAGCGTGAGAGCCCATCGGCACGTGTGACTCAGAGCATCTGTCCCTCTGACTTGGGTTTGCGGATCACATTTGAAAGCCTTGTGTGTCTTTTCCATGGTGTCTTCTGATCATTTCCCATGACATCCTTCCCAGTGGTCACACACACATCACCCCAGTGAGGCTTGGTTTCAGCCATTCTCTCTTTGTGACTTCCCCAGGGGTTTTGAAAGCGTATTTCCTGTCTATTGCAGAGTTTATGTTTTAAGTCAGACCACTTGAAACATCCCTTATGATCTTGGAAAGAACCCACTAAGCTTCTTGGCTGTTCCTGATTTGCTGCCAGACAGACTTCAGATATACATACAAATATATGTTTACTTACTAGTTGACTTACTACTTCATAACCAGTAAGTGCACGAATAAAAAAGCCCCAATGTTATTTTTATCAACTCTGATTAAAATAAAACTTAAAACCACACTTTATTTTTAAGCAGGAAATCTAAGAGGCTTTAAGAATCCATGACACAACTCTTTAGAATACAAAAAAAAAAAAAAACCTTTGAATCAATTAACTGGTGTATAAATTTATAAGGAGAAGGTCAAAGGATTATCTCCAAACTAGTTTCCAAAAAATTAAGTTAAATTTCTACATCGTTTATATCAGGCCATTGTAAAGTTTCTACCTAATCTATATACAACAAAATAAAGACTTGTCTTATTGAAAAGTTTATTTTCAAAGTTCTAAAGCCAGTTGGTTTATAACCTTGAGGCTATAAATATTTCTTTTAAGGCACTGCATTTATTAGAATATTTGTTCTGAAAACTGTGTTCATTTACTCAAGGTTGTAAACTTTGTTTGCCATAGGTGGTGGAATTTTATTCACCCCAATCTGGAGATAATTAACCCATTGACTGTGGCTTCAGTGATTTCCTCCTAATGAACTCAAACAGTGTAACATCTGTATAGATTCTCTCAGAAGTGGAAACACAGTTAAAGGTGTTCCTTATTGTAAAAAGTTACATACACATTTTTAAAAAGCAACTCGAACAGTTTAATTTAAAACACAATGCAGAGCTCTGCTTCTCATTCTGTAAGCCCTCTAGAATCTCAGAGCTTCAATGCGAAATCCTGAACAAGAGAATAATTACACCACAAATTTACTCTGGCTTCATTTCCTCTGAATCCACAAATAAGCACTGAAATGGAGCCCAGGCTGGTGAAGTAAATCAGCTTTGAGACATGTGGGTTTTCTGTTGCTCTGAAGTTCACTTCGACTGAACCGCATACACTGAAGTCTTACTGTGGCCTAGAAATGGGCACAGGGACCCAGAGGTGAGTGACAGTGTCTGAGCCATGCTCTTTCTTTCTGAATCTGGAACGCCTTTATTCACAGACCCTTAACCTCTGATACAGACATTTGCATATAGTGAGTGTCAGGGATCCACATGCCACCCCCGTCTACCCAGAGAGACATGGAGAATTTACAGATCTTTCCTGGCTAAAGAACCTTGAGCCTGGAGTAAGAGATGATCTACTATCAACAGTGGAGAAATCTTTGTTTTGTGAATTGAATGAGAAATGGTGGACCAAGAGGTAGGTGGAAGGGGCATTTCCGTAGAAAGACTGCCTTCTTTGGAGACCAAAAGCCAAGATTTCAGCCCCACACCTGCCACTAATTTTCTACATGGCTTTTGACACATCAGTTTCCCCCTCTGGGGCTCAGTTTTCTCATCTGTCAGATGATGGGGTTGGACTGGATGACCACAAGGTCCCTGGATGACCCAAGACCCTATGTAGGAGGTTATGAAACGCGACAGGTGATTGGCTGGTATTCCTCACATGTTTCCACATGCCTCTGGCCACCTGGATTCTTCCTTCTCTCACCCAGCTCCGCGGTGGGCTGTGCACAGCAGAGATGCCCGATCTTAAGCTTAACTGTTTTTACTCCAATAAATAGAGTGTGATGGAGGCTTCTCTTGTTAAAAAATTAAGAGCAAGCAAGCCCTTGGTGTCAGTCGGGCAGACCAGAAGTCCAGCTCCAGCCCTGCAGCGTCACTGTTCACTTCCCTGGGGCCCCACGATCTTCCCCTGTGGGATGAAAGCCGGCCTCGCACAGCTGGTATAAAAATTGAGTGGAAGAAACATTTGTAAAACACCTGGACAGGGGCTGGCCCGAAGCCCAGCTCAGCCTATGCTCGCGTTGTGCTTGCTGCTGTGTGATGACTGCTTCCTGTTCTTTGTCGATAAGGCACCTGCTACATACAATCCTAGGCATGTCGTAGACTCGCGCTCCATGCCAGCTCTTACTACGGTTTGAATATGCTAATTTCTTTCCCAGGCAACCCCCCCCCCCACCACCTTTCCAGGTTATAAATTTGCCTCTCACCCTTGTAGCCAGTTGCCTCTTGAGCAGGAATCAATTCTCTGTAGTCAAGCCCGCAGAGATGGCAATTCCCCATCCCCACATCTGCTGGGTACTCACAGCTTTATCACACTCCTCGGTTAGAATTGAAATACTTTATAGCATGAATGCTTTTCAGATTGAAACCTGCAGAGCTGGCTTCTCGATCCCCTGCCTCTCCCCGGGACCATAGCAGAACTTGTCTTCTGGGAGAAGACAGGCTAATTGTGAGGTCTCTGTCAAGGTCCTAGGCCCCACAGGCTGGCTGGGAGAGCACCTCTTGGTACAGAGAAGCATTTGTAATCAAGGGGAGACTTGGTCACCTGTGGTCGATGGGCCATGAGCAAGAGCAACACCTGGGACTGGGACTGCTCAAAGGGCCAGCAGAGTTCTCACATTTATCACTTGGCCAAGCATGGAGCCAAAATCTCCTCCCCAAACAGCTCTGGGATTCAGATTGAGAGTCAAAATACCAAATGACCTGTTATGGCAGACATGGGGCTGAGTATTCAGAATGGACACTGACCAGTAGCCCCTTCCAGCATGTTCTGGGTGAATATCATCGCTGACAATGAGGGAGTTACCACTATCCCTCACTATTCTTCAATAGACTGATACGGAAACTGAGGACCAGAGAGGGTAAGCAACTTGCCCACGGTCACCAAGTATGGAGCAGAGTCAAGTGCAGCCCTGATCTGATCTGTGTGGACATCTGGGCTCTTTCCTTTGCATCGCCCTCCCTCCCTGTCACTCTGCATTTTCTTTCTGACTTTGCATCTACAGAACACATTTTGTTTCCATCTCATTCTTCCTCCTTTGTAGGGATGTTCTTTGAGCCTGTGCCTGTGGGTAGAAACTGAATCCAAGCCAAGGCCCCACAGAACATCCATTAGCATTTTTCAAGGTGCCAGAGAGCTGGTTTTGCCCGAGGGCTGAACTTTCTGGAGTTTCCAGCCTGCAGGGGGCAGGGAGGGGGGCTCTTTCCTCTCCCTCTGCACAACCCAGCAAAGTTTCTTGGGAGCTGTCAGCCGGATCAGGTGATAGAACCCACTTTACTACACGCACACCCATGCTACCTGAAAGCTGACTCTAGAAGGGGAAAAAGAAAAGGAACTAAAGTTTCCCGGGCTCCCGCAAGGGGCCAGGCATTTGATCGCGCTAAACGCGGAAACCCACCTTAGGAGGGAAGCTGGGAGCTGCGGCTGGGCTCCGGATCTGTAAGGCTGAGAAGGAAGTCCCAGCTCAGACATTTACTAGCCGTGGGGTCTTGGAGTTACTTAAACTCTTTTTCAGTGGAAAAAAAAAATGGATAGTAATACTTCCTAACTAATGAGGTTGTTGGTGGGGGTGAGGGTGGATGAAAAGGAGCAAGAAGTGTGAAGTGTTTAGCATAATAGCTGGTGCATGGCAGGCACTTAGCAAATAGTGGCTCCTGTCATTACCCCCAGGGGGCTGAGAACACTGAGAAGGGTTCAAGTTCTATGCTCAAGGGCTTCCTATGCAGCCAGATTTAACTTTTCTGTTAAATTTTTTTAACTGAAGTGTAGTTGATTTACAATGTTGTGTCAGTTTCAGGTGTACAGCAGAATGATTCATTTATACATATATATATACATGTATATTCTTTTTCAGATTCTTTTCCATTATAAATTATTACAATACATTGAATATAGTTCCCTGTGCTCTACAGTAGCTCCTGGTTGTTTATCTGTTTTATACACGGTGGTTGTCATCTGTTAATCCTAACCTGTTAAAATGTTTTCATGTATCTAATAAGTTTAAATTGCATAGGAATTGAAATTTTTTCAGAAAATGATGCTGAGAATTTAACTCATTTTTTTCTTTAGCATGCAGTTAGGTACATCTGTAATTACTCTAGGGGATGGGGCGGTTAGGAGGAAAGCTGTAGCAAGAAGGGAAGAGCTGCTTCTTTCCTATTAACTTTTCACACCCCAGTGTGCCATGAAAATCTCCACAGGCAGGCAGCCCGCTGCCCAGCTGAGCAGGGGATTAGCTCCTCCTAGCTTTTGGCAAAGTCACAAATTCATACATGGGGGTGGCAGGTTGGGAGTGAGCAGAATTCATTTTGAGAAAATGAGACCAATCTCATCCCCCGTTTTCTCAGTTAACACTTTTCTAATTTTGGCCACTTTCTGTGGAATTGTACCAGACGGCGAGGGGGAAGAGAAAAGGAAGCTCACCAGGATGGACTGAATGTCATTTAAGTTGAAGGCCTCGTCCACGGAGCTGGACTTCACAACCATCCTGTGAGGTCGGCAACGCTAGCTCCACATCACAGTGAAGAAAAGCAAAGCTCAGAGAGGTGAAGTGGTGATCTCAATGTCCCACGATGAGTGGTACCATCTGGATAAGGTCTGAGGGCTCTCCAGTCCCCAAATTCATATGCCTCCCACTGCATCAAGCTTATCAGGGGTGAGGGAGCTGGCTCCCAGTGCTGGCCATGACACTAACTCATTGTTTCAGAAGCTCTTTTTTCTTTCTTTTCTCTCAAGGCTCATTTTTATTCAAAATGATGGGTCAAGGGAAAGTGTGGGTTAGATCAGATACAGCTAATGGATTTCACAGAGAGGCCAACTGTGATCGATTGGTAGTGGCTGCTTGAAGCTCTGGGTCGAATGAGATTCTAAGGCAGCCACATCTGGGCTCATTAGGAAGAGTGCAGTGATTGATTTGTGATGTCTGCCTTGGGCATATCTATGGGTGGCTGGGAATGTTTCATGAAAGTTCCATGATTGTTATTCTTGCCCCATAGCTCCTTGCAAGAAGGTGGCTCCTTCTCAGCACCCCCACCTCCATTTTTAAGCAAGAAGGAGAAGAAGGAAGGAGAAAGGGGGAAGGGAACATACCTGTGTCTGGAAAGAAAAACACTCCCCAGGAATTCCTAGCAGATTTCTGTTTATATTTCATTAACCTAAGCTGTATGTTATGGTGACATTTAGCTGAGTGGGAGTTTGGAAAAGCTGGGGAAAAGATCACCGACTGAATACAAATTTCCTATGTGAAACTGTTAAAAGTCCTACTGGGTACCAAGTTTGAGGTGATTGTGGTAACAAGATAACCAGGTGGTACCAGCTGCTCCTTTCTTCCTCTGAAGTGGTTCTTGGTACCACTTCTTGGAGGAAGCCTTCCATGATTACCTCTTTTTTCCCCCACTGTCCTACACTGACTCCTCTTGGCTCCACTGACTCTCATTTCCATGGTAGGGTTTGTGCCAGTGTGGGTCTTCCCTGGATGTTAATATCAATTCCCTTGCTCTGTAAGTCCCTCTCCTGGGAAATAAGAGGAGGGTAGGGGGTTTGAGGCTGTGTGTCCTCAATGTCTCATTGGCATCACTGCTGAATCACGAGCTACCTAGTGAGAGAGTCACTCATCTCAAGCCTGTTTCCCCCCTTCCTCAAAGGAGAGGAGCAGCTCTTGCTAGAGATCTTGGGCAGGAATTGAGAAGAGTTTGGAAATCATCTGTGAGTACTTCTGAAACCAGCTCTTGCCTTAGAACTAGAAGCATGAATGTGAAAAAGGAAAACTATAGATGCTGAACTCACTGGAACCAGACACCCGAAAGGGCACGGCTCTCATCAAAGCAGCCCTGTGCGAGCCACACCTGATGCCCATGCTGTCTCTCATCAAAGCAGCCCTGTGCCAGCCATTTGTTTACCAGACTTCGAGAAACACCTTTCAGCCAGTTTATCAGCAGATAGGCACAAAACAATTTTCACACCTTATAGTCACACTTTTTTTTTTTTATAACCTCAAATCCTATTATCCATTGAATGACTTGGCCTAGAGAAATTTCAACTACTTCTGAAAATCAAATTTACCTCCTGGGGATAAACATTTGTCACCACTGAGATAATTCAAGAGTCAGTTTCCCCACAAATTTCTTCTTCTTTCTCAATAGACAGCCAGGCTTCACAAAAAGAGTTTTAGAGCCAGACAGGTCGAGATTGGAATTCCGGCTTCTTCACCTCTCAGCTGGGCAGCACTGGGCAAGTGACATAACCTCTCTGAGCCTCCAGGACCTCATCTGGGAGACGGGAACCTCTACTGTATCTTTTAGGGTCAGAGTGCGCATTAAGTGAGATAATGCTCAGACTGCAAGGTGGATACCCACAAAGGGTTAATCCCTCCCTTTTACCCCTTCCTCTGAATCCCACCAACCTCAGCCTCCACTGGCTAGCCCTCTGTATAGGGTGGCTAGCTACTCTGACTTACATTATTTATACATAAGTCAGCTCATCCTCATCTTACTTATTCCCCCAGTGTCATTCTAAGTGCACAGCCACGCTTACTCATTTCTGTATTCCCTCCAGTGCTGGTGTGGTATATGCACACAGGAGGTGCTCAAAAAAAAATAAAATAAAAAGCTTATTTCAATGAACCATATATGTCACAGGCGCTGAAACTACTTTCGATAGAAGAGTCACAGGAATAACCGAGCCATGCATCAGGGCCATGCAATCAGAGAAGGATGCCATTTCCAGGGTAATACGTAATGACTGGAGTCATTTTGTAAACACATTTGGCCTCCCGGAGTGTCTGCTTTGAACCTCTTATGGATTGCTTAAATTCTGCTGTTCCTTAAAAAGTAATCTGTTCTGTTCTGCCCTCATGCTATTCTGAAGATGCCCTCTGGGTGGCAGTGTTGAACACAGCTAAAGCCCTATAAAGCCTTTGGAAACTCACAGAAGCGGGTGAAGGGGAAATCTCTTTTTATTATCAATGCATTAAGAATGAATTTATCATCCTGGCTCAGCAAAAGCCGAGTTATTCGGTAAGACGCTTTATCCCCAGCTAACGTGCCGCTTAATCAGTTCAGTTACATACAAAGCCAGCTCAGGTCTTTGTCTCCTGCTCGGAATGAGTAACCTGCCTTCCTGAGGTTTCCAGCTTTCTTGGCGGACAAGCCTGAGAACCTTAGCTTTGCCCCAAGATCCTTGCACTAGAGGGGATGGGGAATGAGCAGATGCAGAAAGTTCCACACTCTGAAGTAAGAATGAAGGGGGGGATTCTTGTATTATTAATGGAATGATGCTAATGTAACTGACCAGGACCCTGTGGGGACTTGCAGGGTCAGACCCCTTCCCCATATCTGCTGCTGCAGCTCCTCTCTGAAGTGCCCAGATAATAGTATCTCATGTACATTTCCTGAGTTTTTCAGATGCTTAAAAACCACCACCAAAGGGAAGAAATTAACTACTTGGTGATCGAGAGCCCGTGGCCCCTAGACCTTCTGGCGTCTAGGGGTCGATAGTGTTGACCACCCTGCTACCTTGACATCAACCAATCAGAGGATTGTGCATGAGCTGATCACATACCCTGCGACCCTCCTCCCTTACCTGGCCTTTAACTATGCTTTGCTGAAATCCTTCCAGGAGTTCAGGGTTTTCTCGGGCATAAGCCACCCCATCCTCCTTGCTCGGCCCTGCAGTAAACCTTTCTCTGCTCTAAACTTCGATGTTTCAGTTTGTTTGGCCTCATGGTGTGGAGGGCACGTGAACTTGCCTTCCATTACACCAATAATAACTGAAATTTACTGAATGCCTACTTCATGCCAGGAACCATTCAAATGCCTTCCTCTTCCAACTCATTTAATCCTCACACAACGCTGTGAAGTATGACTCTCATTACCTCAGTTTTACAGACAGGAAACTGAAGTCCAGAGAATGAGTGAACTGCACAGCATCCTACTCTAGGGGTGACTTCCTGGCTCCAGCAGCCATGCTCTCAACTGCCAGGCCACGCTGCCTTATCACCAGTCCCCACCCCGTGCAGCCAGAGTGTGTCCCAGCTCACAAGTGAGACAAACAAGGCAGTGGAAGAGCCCAGTGCAAACCCACCCCCACACAAGTGCAATGCCCACGGCCGGCATGCTGGGGCAGGTGACAAAGTTGAGTGGCTACATGTTGTTGGAAAAACCTACAAGGTTTAGAGCCAGAGAGATGTGAACTTGAATCCAGGCTCAGCCAATGTCATGGGCAAGTTACTTAACATCCTAGAATCTCAACAAATTCCAAGTGGCGGGTGCAGTCCCATGGGGGATGGCAGGTGGGGCAGGCAGCTGCAATACCTCAGGAGCCAGGAAATGAGTGGTGGGCACTGCCCACAGAAGGCAGGTGCCAGGGATCAGCTCAGGCTCTACTCAAAAGGGGTAGGGGGCTCTCAGCAGGGCAGGGCAGGAGGGAGAGCGAGGTCTGCTTGGCCAGGGAGACCATTTACTTAACAGTTGAGAGCTTTGGGGCCAGGCAGCCTTGATTTGACTCTTGGGCTTGAGCCCTTATCGGCCACGTGGCCCAGGCTGAGTTATTTCATAGCTTGGAGCCTCAGTCCTCTCATCTGTAAAATGGATATAATAAGATAATGTATGTGAAGAGCCTGGCATGAGAAAAGTGAAGGTGGGGGTAATGGGCAGCATCACAGGAGAGGAATAATGGCGAACACTTTCTCAAAAGGAAACTGAAGACACAGACAGTGACATCTATCAGTGGGGGCTGGGGGGTGGGCGTTCCATTATCTTAAATCTTGCTGCCAGCTCTATTTCCCAAACTACCTGTGTTCAAAGAGTTCTCTAGCAACCACTCGTTCTAAGCTTCACTGCCTGATAAGGGGCCTCAGGCCCCTCTCTACAGCATCCCTGAATGGCTGGCTTCTTGCTTTGCTCAGGGGTCTGTGTGTGCATTCCTTGGAATCCCTTTCTTGAACACTAAGATCAATGCTGTCTCTGCCGTTGGTCTTGGGAGAGGTTGAAGACGTGGTGGGACGGTGGAATGGATGGGAGGAGGGTGGCAGGCCTGGAGGGCAGTGGTGTAAGTGAAGGGGGTGTGGCCAGGGAGGCAGTCACCCACTTTGAGCCCATTCACTGAAAATTGAGCCATGCTGACAACTTTTTGGTAAAAATGATATACAGACAAGAGGGTCATTAACCCACAATGTGAAGACAAGAACACAGCGACCAGTCCTGTCAACACAAAGTCCCTTCCTTTTATGATGCTCTGTGAGAAGTTTCTTCCATTATTCTAGATGTGGACCTGACTCTGAGCCATGCCATCTCTGGAGATGCCCTTAGCAGGAACTCACAGGAACCCTCTATTTGAGAGCCCAGGGTACCAAAAGCATCACTTTGCCTTTGAGTAGAATATGGTGCAAAGAGGCTTGGGGGGGGGTCCAAAGTCTTGAATTAGGGGACTAGAATTTTTTGTGGATGGTCATTAGACCAATGGTCCAACGGTCACTAAAAGTCCTTTCAAGTGACTTTTCTTTGAGAAATTCCAGATTGCAGGTTCTCGAGGGGATGATGAATCTAACACAACCCAGGACCTTAAAAAGATGGCAAGACACCCAAGGAGATGGAAGATTCTACCACTAAAGAAAGAGCATTTGAATTGCACAAAGGATTCCTTGAACGGGACTCCACACTCACCACCCAGGTTCACTGTTATCAGCTAAATGTTAGTAATGTCACTGCAAGGCACTTACTGCGTTCCACTTTCCTGGTGTGGAAACTGAGTCTCAGAGAGAGGTCAAGAGGTTTGGCAAGATCACACAGTTGGATGCAAGAGAAGAAGCTGCATTTGGACCCAAGCCTGTACCACCACAATGGACAGACCAGGCAGAGCCCCAGATCATGGAAACACCTGTTTGACCCACTGGCAGGTTCAAGGGCCATAAATGTGACTCGGAAATGGAAGGTGAGGCCTGAGTTACCCTCTCTGAGGAAGAACAGGGCCCTAGATCCCTGGGTGACTTCTCAGACCTCTTCTCGCTGGGACTCCCACATGGATCAGACAGAGTACAGGGAAGGGTGGCCTGGAACTCCAAGTTCAAATCCAGATTCTCAGACATCTAGATGTCAAGAACTAATAACATGATATTAAAAAAAAAAAAACTAAAAGTGCATTGGGGACCAACTTTTTATTTTGCACTTAAAAAACTTACTATCTGCCATCACCATCATTTCACATAAAAAAAGATATTTCCATCCACATCTAATTAAGAAGATTTTAATCTCATAAAAAGAATGGCCCTTTAAATTTAATAAATTCCATTTGATGAAAATTCACTACTCTTTCTTTCGCTTCATTACTCACTGTCAGCAGTTCTTGGGAAATCTGGCCCCAGGCCACTTTGTCTTGTGTCCTAAGCGCTGGGTCATTTTGCTCTACTGGGAGAGAAAGAGGAAGACGGGGGCTGCGGGGTGAGGGGGTTGATGGCCTACTTCCCTTAGGTAGACAAGTCACCCTTTGGGCCCAATAGAAAATTAGGGCAAAAAATTGATTGTTTTACACTAACTCAGTCTGAATTTAGTGAGAAGCGTGAACTATAGCCTACTGTCCATGTGGGTTCATTTTCCTTTCTGCAAACATCTGCTTTCATACTGTGATGGGAACTAATTTAGCAAAGAGTTGCTAATTAGACATCTTCGGAAAATTAGCTTTCTTGGATGGATAAGACTGATTTGTAGATACTGCTCCCATTGCACGCCCACTAATAGGCACTTCCAAGGTGCTTAAGAGGACGGCGCTCGCTAGAGCAAGTTTCCCCCTTAAGACGATCTCCCATTGCAGCGATGATTCCCAAAGTTGCCTGGATGAAAGACTGACCCCCTTCTGCGAGGCCCCAGGGGCCAGGGCTATTATTACCGCCTTCTTGGTGGGAGCCTTGGTTACTGGCTAAGTGTCCTCTACGGACCCGACGGCTCACTTGCAGAAAGTGTGCCTCCTGAGTCCAGCCCGGTGCCGGCATCTATTAGCAGGAAGGGAGATGGGACTTCCAGTGCCTTCTCCAGCACATGTAATAAAAAGGTCAATTAGGGGATGGAGCTACCTGTTTCAAAAGGATTCAGCACACTTATTGGGTCCAAGGAAAAGAAGTCAACAAACTTTTCCAAGCTTCTCTAAGATGCCACATTCTGTGACAGGTGCCAGGAATCAGAAATAAACTGGACAAAGAGCCCTCAAAATGAACCCCATCGGGGCAGGGTGGGGTGGTGGGGAGACTGACAAGTACAACTGGAAAGATGAAGAAGTCATCCACAGCGTCTGTGATAGGAGGAGCGCCACTGAGCATCAGGGAGGTCGGGTGTCTCACAGAGGTGACACTTGATGATGACATTTACTGATCACTCCTGTGGCCCAGACACCTGGATAAGCACAACACTGATTTGCTTAATTCTCACAACAATGCATTATTATCCGCATCTTACAGACATGGAAACAGACTTTTTTTTGGGTGAGATTTAGCAGAGGATTATGGTCCTACACAAGAGTGTACACACACACATACACACAAGTACAGCATTTCAGGTGCCTAAGGGGATCCTTCACTCCTGTAGGCTCCCTCCAATCTCCTGGAGAGCCCTAGTGACATTGTTACATGTTTTGATAAAATTTACAAAATTAACACAACTTAAGGGTAATCAGTTAAGACTGACCTGACTTTTTCTGTATCACACCTAGAGGAAAAGTTGAGGGTGTTGAGTGGTTCAGACAATTAGGGCATCTGGCTACGGGGAAGTTGCATTTGGGATGCATTTATTTGGGGTTGAGTGGGATATATCTATGGGGATTTTAAAAGTCACCTCTGTGTGTAGTTAAGTAACTACTGGCCACTCTGGTGTAGGAATGGCCTCTGGGAATACACCTGCTGTCCGCCATACCAGCCCACTGGGTGTGGCATTGTGAAGTGCAGAGTTGGGTCATGGAGTAAAATGAGCAGGTCCTGCAGCATCAATACCCACGTGGGCCATGGAGGAGGAACAAGGTGTGACGTGTACAGAGCCCGAAGCTAGTGTGTGGAAAATCCTCCCAATGGTGAGACACATCAGGTGACGTAAGAAGGTTCAGTTTCTACTGATGTCTTGTCAAAAGAGACCTTTCTTCCCCGCAGAAATGGGTTAAGTGTGTACATTGATACGTTTATAACATTATGTACTATATGTTTCTTTTGCTCTCTGAATGGAGTCTTGCAAACTAGAATTCACCAGAATTCCTGAATCTGTAAGGCACACACATGTAACAGGAGTGTGCACGGTTCCACCTGTGTTTGATGCCCCCCAACTCTCATAATATCTTTTGTGATCAACCAGGTGAGATAAAATTCTGAATTATACTTGTATCCACTCTTAGAATGCATCACAAAATTGTTGTCCCATGAAGAAGCAATCCCAGAATTTGCAGCCGTGAAAGGTAAGGGGAAAGTATTAGAGAGCTGGGTCAAGCAGCTAATTCATTAAAAAAAAATTCTTATTTTTCTGGATATTGTGTTTGCAAGATGTGTCAACTATTTTTAAATTTAGTCTGTTGTAATCATTTGTAATTCTCATTTTTTCTCCCACTTGCACTTAATTTTGTTATTTTGTATTCTTTTTCTTAATCCCAGAAGAACATAGGTTGCAGATTCATCTGCACCTGCTGGGGGAAGGCGTCCATCCTGAGTCTGGCACCTGTGCCATTGACACATCCGACTCTCCTGAGCCCTCCTCCCTTCCTCTGGTGACAAAATCAGCCCAACACTAACAATTCCGATTTACACTTCTTCCTGAAGACTAGGTGCTTTCGAACTGGCATCTCCCCAGCCGGGAGCCACAGATTTGACAACCACTCTCCAGACACAATGAACAGTGAATCAGCTGTGGGAGCAGAGCATCTTCCCACATCACTTACTCACTCAGTGAGATTTAGGACCCACAACTCTAAGTCTGGTGGGGAGAAGCCCATAGCCTTATGCTTTGACAAGGGAACTGAGCCCAGAGAAGTGCCCTGCACTCAACCTGAGAGGTCAAGGAGGGCCTCCCGGGAGAACTTACACCTGAGCTGGGCCTTAGAGGCTGAGTAAGCACCATCCAGGTGAGGAAAGGTGCCCACTGGGTGGCGTACGCATATCATCTCCAGTTATTCAATCAAACTCTAGGTGCTGCTGTGGAGGGATTTTGCAGATGTGATTAAAGTCCCTAATCAGTTGGCCTTAAATTAAGCAAAAGGGGCTTCTATTCATGGTGTCTAGTCAGGTAAGCATTTTCAAAGATGGTTTAGATCTTCCTTGAGCTCAGAGACTCCAAACAGCCACTGGGTCTGCAATACTTTCCCCAACTTTCCATTTTCCCCATCTTCCTTCCTGACTGTCACTGTGGACAACAAATTTCAGCTTATGACCTGGGGATCCCAGGCTGCTCGTGTTCTTTGCTTGCCTGCCCTATAGAGCTTGCATTTACTTAGCCCCTATGATTGCATAAGTTGATCTATTATAATAAATCCATATGTGTAATTAATCTATTAGCTAACTCCTATTTGGTTCTGTTTCTCTGAACCCTGACTGATAAAGATGATGATGATGATGATTGATATAATAATAATGATGTAAGCAACCCACACCGACTGAGGATTTATCATGTGCAGACATGATGCTTATGCCTTTCAGGCATTCTTCTCGCTTTTCCTGCTCAGCAACTCCCTGAGATAGGTGTTAGTGTTATCCCTTTCTGTAGATGAGGAAACTGAGGCACAGGGAGGTTGAGTACCTTCTCCTATAGCCAGTCAGCCATCTGCCCTGGGATTCATGCCACATGAGCAGGTCCAGCCATTTGGTGTTTAAAATGGGGAGTGATGAGCAGTAAGAAGGGAGAAGCCCTGGGATTTCAGTAGGAGCTATAACTGCCCAGTGTGCCAGCCTGTTTTCCCCCTTGACTGTGGAGTAGAGGTGGGCAGGAATCCTCACACATGAAACAGAGAACATAGGGTGTCAGGAGGAAGGCACTCCAAGATCTGCTAGTCTATGTCCTATTAGACAGATGAGAAAATTGAGGACTTGCAATGGTATGAGAAGCATCAGGGTACCAATAGACTAGCAGGCTGGTAATATCACATGGAGCAGGTTCCTTTCGATGCAGAATCCTCCCCAGGACCCTATGGTCCACAGAGCAGGAGACTCTTCTAGGAGATCTTGCCATGTCAGGAACCAGGCAACCTCCGGTGGGTTCCCACAAGGTCCTACCCATTAAAAAATTCAGCAGTGTAGCCAAGGGTTAGCATGAGGTTGGGATGGAGACAAATTTGATGTTTAACCTTTGGCATTTCCCAGGCAGGAAGGAGTGAGTCTCCAGATCTTGTGTAGAACAACACAGTTACCAGAAGGCTAAAGGGGTGGCCTTGTGCTTTGGCTCAGTATGTGTGCCTGATTGTGCCAACGGCAAAGAGAGCATCACGGCGTCCATGCAGATAATGGTAATGCTAATGCTGGTGCTAATGATAATAACAGTGATAATAATTGTTTATAGTTTACAAATGACGTTTTACGCATTTAAATGTTTCATAGGACATCTTTCATCGCTTCTTTTATTCCAGCTTCACAAATGGGAAGATTCAGGGTCATCAAGGGGTGGGTTCTGGTCACACAGTTCGTAGTGACGGAGCTGGTCCTGGCCTCATCTCACCTGACCCCATTCTTCACTGTCCTCAGCTGCCTCCTGCTTTCAAGCGCTACACACACGTCTCTGGGCCAGGGTGACGGTCCGTCCCCACCCCCTCCACCCCTGGCTCCCGTTTAACTTTGAGAACACCAGAATTCAGAGGTGGGGAGCGGCTGGAGAGCCAGCCGGCTTCCAGGCGGAGACAGATGATGAGTTTGCACCAGTGGCGGTCAAAATAACGGAGATTAATTACACTCCACCCAAGAAGTGGGCTTTTAGGGGCTGTCAGTCAGAAGGAAATATTTTGAAGTCAACAGTTGAAAAATGTCACAACTGGTGTTTTGAATTCATAGATATCTTGGGTGCCTCGTAACACCTTATATTTTTCATTAAGAGAAAAGAAACGCCCGTCTTTAAACGTCACGGGCGCTCGGGAAACACTCACCCCGTGGTGGGGTTTTGAGATCCGTAGGTGCCGTAGGTTAGGCAAAGGTGCTCTTCTAGAAGATTCTGGACGATGGGGTGCAAAGACCATGGGCTCAAAGTCATGACTCCAAAGTCCTCCCCGTCCCAGCTCTGCGACTTCGGGCAAACCCATCGCCAGGCACCTGCTTACTCCTCTGCAAGGTGGGATCCGGATGAACCACCTCTCCCAGCTGTTGGGACTAAATGAGATACTGCAAGTTCATTAACTGCCCAGAACAGGGCTTCGACAGGAAGCAAGGTTTTCAGTTCTACCCATCACCTTTGAAGCAAAACGCTTTTCAAACAGTAAATGTTACATGGGTGTTTGTGGAAAGAATGAACAAAAATGAGGGGGAGCCTTGGAATGTTAACGCTATTACCTGGACAGTGACCCCTAAAATCTCTCCAGCCTGGTTTACACTTTTTTTCTGGGCAAGAACTATCTAGTGATTCAGAGATTTTCTAATAAAACAGCCATGAACCTAAACCATCCATTAGGAGGGGTAATAAATGACAAATACTTGTAAAGCACTTTCTGAAATTTTTGTCGGCATTCCTTCATTTTATTCTCGCAATAATGCAGTGAAGTGCTGATTCGATCACTGCTGTTCCTGCTGCTGCCACTTCTGCGACCTGTTTGCATTTTTGGGGGGGGGGGTATCTGCCGCAGGCCAGTCTCTGTGCTGAGGGCCACACGTACTTCATCCGTGGTAAATTCCCACGATGTAGGCTATTAACAGCGTTTTGTACGCGAGAAAACCAAGGCTAAGAGGGTTAAAAAAAAAAAAAGAGAGAGAGAGAGAGAAACTTGCTCAAAAGTCACAGAGCCAGTCAGTGGAAGCGCCAAGACTGACATCTGGGCCAGCCTGATCACAGCCACTGTCACAAAGCGATAGTCATTATCTCATTACACAAATGAAGAAACTCACTAAGAGACATTGCCAGGTTTGCTCCAGTGACCCCTCTCGCAAGGGACCCAAATCCATGTCCTCTGGCTCCACATTCTAAGCTGCTTTTGCTACAGAACTGTCTCCCGATCTGGTGACGGCGAGAAGGAGGGGTGCCGCTGGTCTGACTTTATCGAATGCGTCTTTCTGCCAACCATGCGCTAAGCATCTAATAAACTTTATCATTTCCTCTGCCCCCGGACACAAAGATATATGCACTCATAAAACAAGGCTCAAGGGCTCAATATCCGAAAGATAGAAGGCAGTCCTCTCAAGGCGCTAGGATTTCAGTTTACTATTGTTGCTATCATTGTAATTTTCTTCCTTGTAATTTTCATATGATTTGATTTTTTTTAATCGAATAAAGACAATGACATTTAAAAGCATGAAGTCCAAGACTAGGCTCTGTTGGAGGAGGCATGTATCCCTACTTTCCAGTGGAGGAAACTGGGGCTGGGAGAGGGAACGGGGCAGTGTGGTCAGAGTTAACCTCAGAGTTCCCGCTCATCCGTACCACTGAGCCACCCCCTGGGAGCCCCGATTTTCCCAGGGCAGGAAAGCAGTGTCCTGGGTGATTTTATAATCTCTCTCATGACAAGGCCATGGCTTCTGCCACCCTAACTCAGTGCCTGGATTCGAAAGGCAGGGGGGCCCTGGGTGTTGCTACAGACTAAGAGTAGTCACTGCGGTTCACGGAGATGTTTCCAAAATGCGGGGCTGCAGCCTTTCAGTTCAGGTGTCCTGTGTGTCCTGATGGCTCCTCGGGGTGTGAGGTGCCCCGTGTGACCTCACATTCGTCATCCGTCATTGCCTGGGAGGGTGGAGGTGGTGAGGATGCCCCGAGAGCCTGGCAACCACTGTGAGTGGCTGAGTGTGTTGTGTGTGTGAGCGTGTGCCTTGAGGGCGGAGCACAGACCATTTCTGTCACAGAGGGTGAGGCCTTAGGGAGGCATGGGAACACCTCGTAGATTCATCCTTCAGTTTTGGAAATCTGAGGCTATGTCCCAAATGCATAAGTTTGGGAACTACTAATTTAGATGACTCGATAGAAAGTTCCTGGTGAAAAGTGACATTTTCCAGACAATATTGGGTGAGCCCTCAGAGACCACTAAATTCCAGCATTGTCCACAGAGGCAGGCAGGCCCTCTGTGACAGTAACAGCCGGGTCCGTTTGTGGAGTATGTTTGTTAAAATGGGAACATCAGCTCGCGGTAACCTTGCAGCCTGTCATGATCCAGATGCAAAAGACCAGGAGCAGGGAGCAGGGTTGGGGACAGAAAGCACTGGGCCCAAGGCCTGGATCAAGTCCCTGGCTCTAACAAGCTGTGCATCCTTGAATAAGACACTTGACCCCTCTGGGTACTACATCTGTGAGATAAGGAAATGAACCAGATTGTCTGAAAGACACAGGAGTACGCTGGGATGCAGTTCAATTCTACAGACATTGATCAGGTGTCCACCTGTTCCGGCACTGAACTGCAGTGGCCAGGGAGCAGCTGGAGGTGGTCCGGGAACTTGATTCTGCACTATGGGAACATATCATTGGTAAAGCCTGAAGACCCTAGGCAGGGAATGCCCGGATCCCTCCTTAGGTCTGAGGCACTCAGCCCCCCAGGTAAGGAAGCTGCCTTACCCAATGCTACTCCCTCAACCCCATGACTGGTTGATACTGGGGTCCAAAGGCCCTGCCCTTCCCTTGGATGAGGGACAGCCTCACAGGACGACTTCAACTCCAGAGCTCCCGTGGGAATGCCAAGGCGGAGGGCATCACAGTTTAATCTCCCTGCCCCATCCGACTTCCCTTCCTCCTTCACAGGCACCGTTCCCAAGAGCCTGCTCCCAAAACCTCCCGCATGCAAATCTCTGTCTCTGTTTCCTGGGGAAACTCAAACATTGCCACAGAATCCCATGGCCTTTGGGAACAGGGGCTCCACTCAGAATGGATGTAAGCGCTCCTGGTTCCCATCCATTTCCTGGGATGCAAGCACAGGTACACTTCGTGTGGTTTCAGGGACATGGATTTGGTGGTCCCTGCATTGATAGACAGTGCCCGTGAATACGGCCCAGGGATCTGACAAATGTTTACCTTTCCTTTCAAAGGGAAACAAAGAAAACCCAAGTCCTCGCTCCCTTAGTATCAGAGAGCAGTAGTCAGTGGCACTGCTTGTCTGGGAGCAAACTTCCCCAGCCTGACTCATCCTGGTCACCAGAAGCCTGACACTTCCCCTTGAAGTTTAAATAAAAAGCCTGGGTTGAACACATGGTAGAAACTCATGGACACTTAGTGAAATCGGGAGAATTCTAACAGAATATCAGAGCTATAAGGGGACTCTCTGAGAGGCTGGAGGGCTGTGGCTTTGCTGCAGGAATCCGCATGACTACCAGGGCACCCTCCACTCGATAGGAAGGGTGTTGCCATTAAAGCGGATTCAGAAAACCAGTTGTACCAGAGGACGGACTCCCTGCCTTCCTTCTAGACCACCGACGTGGTTAGCTCATGCTGTGGGAAAATCACGGTCGTGTTTAAGGTTTGCTAGGAAACGTGGGGTACAGCCTAGAGCCCCTCAGCGTGGAAAGCGTACAGTGATTCGCATCCCCAATCTCGTGATTGGACAAGCTCACCTCTCAGAATTCTTGTCTGTTGACTGATAAAATAAGGCCAATCCTTAACGTTCAGGAGTTTGGTTAGAATGAGAAAAGATATTACATGGTCGCCAGCAGCTTGGCCCTTGACTGGTCATAATAATATCTAGCTAATATGGATACGACAAAGAAAATCAGCATTAGCTAACCAGTAGAATGCAGAGGCTAACATCAGACTAAATGCTGAGTCTGGTTGATTGTTGAATTTAAATATTACGTAAACAGGGATTCTCTCATCATCCATCTGATGCCAGAAAATGATGCTGACATAATCATTAGTGCTTCTGTTTCTTTAGTTGTTTGGCTTCAACCATCATTTGATGGCCAAAGCTTGGCTTGAGCTGCAAGCACGGAATAAGGGAGGTAAATGTGTCTCTGATGTGCAGGGAAACTCTGGGCTGGCAAGGATGAGGGGGTGAGAACCCCGAACTCTGAGCTCACCTCAGTCATGCACTAAGAGTGTGATCTTAGGCAAATCATTTAACCTCCCAAGATTCAGTGTCCTCATTCATCTATTCATTCATTCAACTGACATTTATTATACGCAGACGATTCAAATATGGTGCCTCTTGTAGAAAAAGAACAGCATGGTGGGTGAGCCAGAAGCGAGTGAGGTGCTGAAGTGCTGGGTGCAAGCGAGGGTCATGAGGGCTGGACTATTCCTCTGCTGCTCAGGGCTGTAGCCCCAGCACCTGGCACAGCGCCCAACACCTCAAAACACTCAACAAAGCTCCTGGGTGTATATCGGGAGAAAACTCAACTTCAGAAAGATACATGCACCCCAATGTTCATAGCTGCACTATTTACAATAGTCAAGACTTGGAAACAACCTAAAAGCCCAACAGATGGCTGGATAAAGAAGATGTGATGTATATCTATATGTGATGGAATACTACTCAGCCATAAAAAGGAATGAAATAATGCCATTTGCAGCAACGTGGATGGACCTAGAGATTATCATACCTGAAGTAAGTCAGACGAAGATAAATATCATATGCAGAATCTAAAAAAAAAATGACACAAAGGAACTTATTTACAAAACAGAAAGAGACTCACAGACATAGAGAACAAATTTACACTTACCAAAGGGGAAAGGGGTGGAGGGATAAATTAGGAGTTTGAGATTAGCAGCTACTAACTACTATATATAAAATAGAGAAACAGCAAGGTCCTAACATATAGCACAGGGAACTATCCAATATCTTGTAATAACTTATAATGAAAGAATATGAAAAAGAATATATATATATATATATATGACTGAACGACTATGTTGTACACCAGAAACTAACACAACATTGTAAATAAACTATACTTCAATTTTAAAAAAATACTTCACAAAGACATGAATGAGAAATTCTGCTGCATACATTAGGGAAAGCTTTCAATTGGACGTAACACTTGGGCTGGGTCTTACATGGTGAACAAGAGGTTAGGAAGAGACAATAGGAATGGTCCCTCCAGGCAGAGGGTAAGAACAAGTGTGAAGGCATCTCAGAAAGCTTCTGAGATGCTGCGGGACACACCTGGCATGACCAGCACGGAAGAGATCCCTCGGAGGCTTGGGGAGAATGAAACGCGAGAGCAACACGCGACTGCTTGGGGAATAGGTTAGGAGGTACATTTGCATCTTGCTACCTTGATGTATAGATGTTATAGATTTATCCTATAATTGTCGTTGTCATGACTTCAGATTTATGTCCAATTTTGTTGGTCCATAATGGATCATTAGTAAATGAGTATGCATGTTGACGTGAAGCTCGGTTCTGTGTACAGTGTTTTTGATGGGTTCATTCCTTCACCCAAGAGATATTTTATTCTGATAAAAGCTAATTGCCTGCTCAGAGCGCCTGACCAAGGTAATTTGCTGAGGCGTGAGTTTGCGCTTCCCTGGTTCCACTTACCTGCAGACAGGAGGCTGCTTGGGAGCCTGAGATTTGAATATGCTTTTTCTGCTCTGACGGAGTTTGTGTTCCTGGCCTCTGGGGACACTGCTCAGCGCTTGTACTGCGGAACGCGGTCAGGGTTTCTCAGTCACACATTAGTAGTGACTTCCTCAATCTGGGCACTCACAGAGGGAGCCTCTCTCATCCATGGGCTGGCTAAGCAGGGGCATCGAGGCCAAGGAGAGAGAGAATCCAAAAGAAGGGGAAATCGCCGTGTGCAAAGGAGGAGGAGAAGCAGAGCTGATGGCAGAAGATGTCAGCGGAGGAGAGGAAGGCGGGCGTGTGAGCGGCAGATGAGAGGGAAGACAAGACGCAGGTCTTATCAATGCAGGAAAGAAGAAAACGAAGTGGGAAAAGGACAAGAGAGACGAAAGGATTGGGGTGAGGAGGTACGGGAAAGAACTAGGTCTTGGAACCAAAACTGAAGAGGGCAAGAAAGCTGGGGCAGGAAGAGGAAACAGGGTAAATAAAAGCGGACTAAGATAATTGTGGAGAAAGACTCCCTACGGGAGGGGGCCTCTGCAGGAATTCTGCGCTCAGGGAGCATCGCAGAGGAGAAGAAAGGTGACTGTCTGGGCCCCACTGGCTTGCCAGCCTGCATACTCTCCAAAGCGAGGAGCTGTCGCGTGTCAACATATTCGGTGGTGACGCATGAATTAGCAGGGATCAATTTGTGTTTAAGAAATCTTGATGGAACACCCCAAAGCACAAATCAAAGCCATCAAGCGAATGAGACTGTTCATCCAATTAACGCACGTCCAGCACCTGGCTCCGGCTGGCACCCCGACCGGCAGCGGGGCTGGGTTTGTTTACTTCTTCCCTCGCCTGTCTGCGTGTTCCGCTGGCGGCGGAGGAAGTCATCTTCAGGAATGTGCTGTGAGCTCTGCTTAAAGGTCATCCCTGGTTTGCAACAATCATAAAAAGAGCTCATCCCAAGGCTCCGTTTAGGCAGCAAACCCACAACGCTTTTTACAAAGGGGATCAAGCAGCCCAACCACCTGCTCTCTCTCCGCGGTTCGCAAGGATCGAGGGAAGACCAGCCCTGGGCTGAGCGGACTGAGCCTGGTGTGGCGGTGGGTCCCGGAGACGCCATCAGGCTGGGTCCTGAGCAGACAGATCCAAGTGGGTGGGAGCTGGGGCTGGGGGCTCTCAGTGGGACTCACACACTCTGTATCCCTTGCATCCTTTCTTCCAGGACGCCTGCCTGGATTTCTACCTAGAAGTCCCAGCGGAGCAGAGGTTCTGCCCTGAACCCCAACACATTTGACAAACACTTTGACTTTTCTACTTTGTTCTTTCTGCTTTTTCTTGTTTGTAGGTGGATTTGTGCCCTGTACTCCCAGGCCAAGGTTAGAGCCTTTGTTGAACTCAGAGACGTGTCTGTGTACCCCTCCCTCCCTCCGTCTTTCCGTCCTGCCTGCCTGCCTTCCACAGGCCACAATTATTTATTGAATGCTAACTGTGCACCAGGTTCTGGTTGAACTTTTGTTCTAGTCGGGGGAAATAGCTTAAAAAAATATACCGTATAGAATGTTAGATGGTGATAACGTCAAAGAGGAAAATAAAGAGGAGGGTGAGAAGGCTCCAACTGCACGTAGGACAGATGCTGTGTGAATCTCTGCAGCATGAGAATCCCCGATGGCAGAGAGAAATAACGAACGCCTTCCAACTTCCTGCGGGTCAGACCTCTCGGATGCGGCTCTGCCTGCATCTGAGTGTGTCTGTCACGCTGGCCATCAGCCTGGGTTGGTTCTACAAACTCCTGCAACATTTCGTTTTCTGCTTTTGCCCCTCTCCAAACTGCCGGCTTTCTGCAGGGGTCCCGGGTGCCACTGAGTGAGGTGGCCTGGTACCTCTGCTCTGGCATGAGTCAAAATCAAGCCACTCTGCCAGTCTCAGGGTGACCCATGGTCACACGTATGATTGTACTGTTTGCGTAGCAGACAATTCAGAGGGGTGCTCTTTACATGGACTGCAATGCAAATGGTGCTGCCTAGGGTTGGGCAGTACACAACCTGCACATCCGCTCATGGCGGTTTACCTGGGTCCGTGCAAATGCTGGGTGGCTGTGCTGTGGACTCGGCATGAAAGAGGGCATCAAGCAGCTTCTACCCTAGAACTGGCGGTCACCAGGGCCTCCCAATGGCTGTGGTCACTTGTTCTCTCTACTCCACTGTCCCAGACTCCAATCCACACCCACAGAGACCTTTGAGATCTGCCTGCCCCTTCCAACCTCACCTGGTCCTCCATGCTCTATTGCCCGCTTCACCATGACCTCTTCAGCCTCATCTCCATCAAGGCTTTGACCCCTGTCTCTCTCTGGTTACACTTACCCCCTGGCCAGACCCTTCTGAGCTCCTAGACCAGGACATTCTGTCAGCTTTGTTTTGCTGCTGCCACGCCCTGGGAAGGCTCAGTTCAGAGTACACCACTCCACCGGCACATCGGGAATCGCAGGGGATCAGCTCTGGTCCACACAGCATCCATCACACCTCCAGGAGGTGAGAGTCGCCTTGAGGACCAAGGCCTGTCTGATTGCAGAGCTTCTGTGCCTCTCACTTTGCACCACTGCCTCCTTCGGTGTGTACAGATTCCCAGAACATCTTGCACAAGAAACAAGACCCAGACTCCCTACAGAAAAGATGGGAAACAACGCCTTCCCGCCACCTTATCCTCTTCTTGGGGAACAGGCACGTTAGGGAAGGTATTCCTCCAACTTCTCTGACAATAAGAATTACAAGGGGTGTTTGTTAAACACATAAATTCTAGGGACCACTCACATCCACAGTATCAGAATTCTGCGAAGACAGTCCTGGAAAATGATGCACTTAAAACACATCCCAGGTGACTCTCATTCTCATGAAATTTTAGGAAACTTTGAGGAGAGCATGAAATCACTAGTGGACATCACTGAACACTTACTTCATGCCAAAAACTGCTCCAAGTGCTTTCCATATAGTATTTCTTTTTTAATCCTGCTAACACCTTCTAGAGGTAGGTATTATTATTCCCACTGGGTGGATGGAGAAGGGAATCAGAGTGGTTAAGAAACTTTCTCAAGGTTACACAGCTAACTTGGTCTGACTTCAGAACCTGCCCTTTAACTACCATGCTGTGCTATCTCTCCAAGAAAAAGATCTCTTCTGCCAACTTCATACACAGAAAAAGTGAGCAACGGCCTAAGTGGTGACACAAGAAATCCTTTGGGAAAAGGACATTTTCAATACACGAACAGTGGCTTAGAATTCCGCTTCACCAGAAAGCTCTGATGTCCATCAAAATCTGGCCCAAAGGGCTACACTTGAAGCTGGTATCATTCATATAAGATCTGATGACAGAAGGAGGTAGTGATAGATTTTCCTGGGGGGAAAAAGAAGGGGAAGAAAAAATGAGGATCCATCACCTGGTAGGAGGGAGAGGTGGTCCTCACAGGGGAAAATGTGCAACTTTTCAGGGGGAGGTGCTGGGACTAAACTGGACCACCTGGCTCTATTCTGGTCCCACCAACCTACCTGCATGGCTCTGCTCTTTGCAGCTCCAGCTCCCAAAAACTCTCCTTGCCTGTCTGTTCTAAACAGCCCATCTTCCTCCTAATCCCTGTTTTGTCGCTTTTTATGACATTTACTTTTTTTTACCATTAGTTTCCATGCATATATGCATTTTGTTCCTTCTCCTACTCACTCATCAGACTTTAAATTCCTTCAAGATTGAGACAAAGTCCTATGCCTCTTTGCAGAGAGTGCTCAGCATGTTCCTTGTCCTTTGAAGAAGCTTGGTAAATGGTTCATAAATAAATGTATAAGATGAGTGGCTGGGACACCCTGAGATCACTTCATAGACTTCAGAGTTCTGCAAAAGCTGCTTGAGAAAAGTGCTTCTCAAAATTTAACATGCAAAGGAGTCACCCGGGGATGTTGTTAAAATGTAGATCCTGGTTCTGAAGGACTGGGATGGGGGCTGGAGAAGAGGTACTTCTAACACGCTGCCAGGAGGTGCTGAAGCTGCTGGCCCAGAACCACACACACCCTGAGCAGCATGGCTTTAGACCATCACCTCCCTCTTATCCCACGTGCGCCCTCCCGCTGACCTGCTAGTTCAGAAGGAAGGAACTGGGAGCTGGGTTTATTTCTCCCGAGATGCTCTCTTCTGAGCCTGAACTGAGACAGGCTCCCTAAGCCAACGTTCCTATATGGACTGGGCACTGATATAAAAAGTACTAAATGTGGTTCGAGTGAATTCAATCCAATTTGTTGCCACATGCTGAAGTCCCTGTTTGTCTCATGGTTTTACCCACTTATATTATGACCATATCTGTCATCGCACCCTTTCACACATTTCTGCCCTTCAAATATTCATTCTCCCACCAACATATCCACTGTGTGAGATAATTAAAGAAAACTGTATTTTTTTTTTTTTTTACATACGCTCTGCCTCTTTTAGTCAAATGCAGTCCCCAGCCACCCAGGCTGAATGGCTGCCTTCCTGTCTTCCCTGATAGATTTGGGGATTCCGGATTTGTTCTGCTTCTGTTACTCCTTTAATGATTCCCTGGTTCTGATGCCAACACTGGATGCTGATGATGAATCAGGAAACTTCTAGCCGGATTAATCAAACTCTGAAGTCTATGAAAACATTGAGGAGACTGGTTATGAGGGAGAGCCACAGAATGGTAGTTCTACCTGTTGCTCACTGTCTCAAATTCTGAGAGCCAGGCTGTACACCACCATTTATACTCTCTGCCTGCCTAATTCTATTTTCCACTCTTTCAAACCAAAGATGGTATCCGTACAGCATCTGTTCTGGTGCCAAATGCTTACTTGGTTTCCATGTCCTCTTCTTAAATCTTCCCTGTGAAGGAGAGATGGTGCAGTGCTATGTGAATAAAACACATTGGCTTTAGGGGAGTTTGGGTGATCCCATCCTCACCAAAGATGAGTTTGAACTCTTCTGCCCAGCATGGGCTTGCAATTCTGAACTTTCAAGACCAGTACACTGCATAAAGGATTTGAAGCTGATCATGCAAATAAAGAGATGTCATAAAAAGATTTGATTATATAAAAATCAAGATAATGGAAATACAGGCTTGGTGGAAGATTCAGTCAAAGGAGAAAGGTAAAACAGGCATATGAATCACAGCTTCCTACATAGTTTTTAAAAGGAAAAAAAAAAAAACTTGGCTCCGAGCTTCCTAGTGGCCAATGCACAAAGGGCAATAGAGTCAGTTGCATGACTAGCATTAGAAAAAGCATGCTATTTCCTTCAAGTTAACAGTACTTTTCTTGGTGCTTAGGTCTGAAAGCAATTTATCCCATGTATATTCGTAATGGGGATGGGGGAAGTGGTACAGCATAACAAACAGCAACCTTTCTAACATTCCCACAAGATGTGTCCTGCCATCTTGTAAGACACTTTCTCCAACACAAATCAAGAGCAAAATGTTCAAGGACAACTCAGATAAAGCAAATTCTTAACTCGGCTGAGAAGGAGAGGAGAGTATACTGAAATTTCTAAGGGGCTATGGACAGCTTGATGAAATGTTAAATACTGTAATACAATTTTATATTTGTTTAATTAGAAGAGCCTATTGTCTTCCTAATACAAACTGCATAAAGTGAAACCCAGTAGACTCAGTGTAGGCAATGATGTGTGGTCAAAGAGCTTTCTTGCATTTTGCCTTGATTTTGTACCAAGTTCAACTAAAACATGGGGTGAAACACATAAGCTGGTTTGGAGTCAACTAGACATGGATTCAAACCTCAGCTGTGCCACTTGTTATGTAAGAGACCCTGGCAAGTGAGGTACCACCCTTAAGCTTCCATCTGCTTCAGTAAACTGGGGACATAGATAAATGTTGACATGTTGCTATAAGGATTAAAGGAGATGATATACAGGAGATGCTCAGCATAGTGTCTGGACACACTATGCACTCAATGAACAGTAGCTCTTCCATTGTTACTATCCAGAACTGCATTGTCCAATATGATAGCGACTAGCCATTGCTGGCTATTTAAATTTAAATTAACTAAAAGCAAATAAAGTCTACAATTTAGCTTCACATTTGCACGTGTTCAATAGCCTCATGCACTTTGGACAGCAAAGAGGTTCTGCCTTTCCATCATCACAGAAAGTTCTTTTGAGCAGAGCTGATCTGGAGGGATGTATGAACCCCATGTTATTCAAAAGATTTTTCAAAATAGCATTTTTCGCAGGCTAGCTTTCGGCAAGAATTGGACAATTGATAGTTCTTTGCAAAAGGCCTGGAGGGCAGAGATGCATTTTGCTTTCCTAAGCAAATCAGATTTCTAGCCTTTAAAAACAAAGCCAATACGAAGTCTGAGAGCATTGGAGAGGTCAGTCTTCCAAACTACCCACCGCCCCTTCCTCCAGAGAAGGTGAACCAACGGTTCATCTCTAAGCAGTGTAAGGAATTTCCTTTGAAACGAGCCCTGAGCCTGTTTCAATCACAGGAATGCACAAAGTACCAGCTCCTCAATTTTCCCTGCATTGTTTCCCAATCTTTGCTCTTTTCCTGATTTGGAATAATTACGCCTTCAGTCAGGAGATCCTCTAGAAAGAGAAGGGGAAACAAAGAGAACAGTTCTGTGAAAACCCTACTGCTGCCTGCCATTGGCCCAGAGGCCAGGGCCACGCAGCTGCTGACACTTCAGTGTCCCTGCTCCATGGTCTTGGCAATCTCCCTGCTTGTCCTGAGCTTTTTCCATCAGGGCTGGGAGTGAAAGGCAGGCAGCTCCGTGACGAATCTCCAGCCTCTTGAAGAAACTCCAGCAATGAACTGGAGTCACATCAACAGTCCCAGGCTTCTTCCTCGATCTTGTTCTTAAGGTCAAGGTAAAAGGGGATCTCGACCAAAGTGAAAGAGATCCTCCATGTAAGCACCGCCTTTGGACAACTGGTAAACCTCGCTCTCGTTCACTCATCTTCATAGGTCAGTCCTCTGTTCTCAGTGATGGGGAAATGCTGAAGGCAAACGAAGTGTTCCTGAAGGTCTGGAGTCCTTCAGCCTGGCTAACAGTGGAATTCTGGGGGAGCAGGTTGGTAACTGCACATGGGAATTTCTAAGCACTCCGCATCTCTGACCTTTATTGTTAAGTAAAAACATCAGGAGTAGAGAGGGGAAACTTATGCGGCTAAAAATTAGACATAAACACAATTCCAGCTTTACATGAATCAGTAAAACCAGGCAGTTTCCCTTTGTTCATGTGGTGCAAGGAGGGAGGGTGGAGGATCTGCACAAATAGGATTTCCACATCTTAGATCTTCCTAAACGGGGGCGCGCTGGCAGTATAACACACGGCCAGAGAACTACGAGTATGTACCCCTAGGCGTGGCGGTGCACGATGGATGATGAGGGAGACACCTGATTCCACTCCTAGAAGATGAAATCATTGAAATAGGGATGTGAAAACCCTGGCCATGGCTGACACACTTTTTCAGGGGTTTTGTTTTAAAGGCTTTGGCTTCAAATTTATCACAAGAACAGAAATCTGTTTTCTCTGACAGAAAATTCATTTCATCCACAAAACCCATATTTCCCCCGCCTGCTTTCCATTCAGACAAGCCCTGCAAGATAAATGTGTTCTCCAATGCACCAGCAGTGAGAAGGACAGAGGCTTGGAAACTCCACATGTATATTCTCCTAATTATTGTAACTGGCATTTTTTTATTTGGCAAACCATCTATTCAGATTAAACTACAGTGCAGGAGTTTTTTATGTGAAGACTGCCAGTGTGGGGTGGAAAGGTACCCAATTGTGTGATTTCCACTGCTTTCACAGCCCAAAGAGAAGCACTGAAAGAGATCCCAGCATTTGCGTGAGAGTGATTTTTGTGAGGAAAGATCTAAAAATACTCACGGCAGCGTCCCTCCCTGTCCTCCCCACCTTGACATCAGCCCCAGACCTTTTCCTATTTAAACAACCAGAAAGATGTGTCAGAAGTCACCCATTACTACCCTCATGTTCCAGTTTCCCCTAAGAACTAAATAAACAAATTAGTCCAGCAAAGGTGTCAGGAGGCTCTGGCTTTGCTTAGCACTAGGAATATATTTACCCATTTAATAACTGTTATTTATCCAGACATTTAATTGCACCATTGTAAACACACAGGGAAACCCTTGGGGGAAGGTAGCTCCATTGCTGAGATGAGACAGATATTTAAAAGCCCTGCTCCTGCAGCCCAGCCCCCTTCCAAAGCGAGTCTCCAGATCCGGGATTAGGGTGAGTTTTTCTCACATGCGGCAGGGACTCACCACGTGGGGTCCCACCACTCGGGTACCACAACCCACTTGGCATGCTGCTTTGCACACAGCAGGTATGCCATGCGTCCGCAAAGGAAGGGGTGAATGAGTGTAGGAAGGGGAACCCAGAGAGGGAGAAAGGCTCTATTTAGAATGTACAGAGATCAAGGTCAAGTCCCCGACAAGCAAAAGCCTTCACTCATGACCAGGGCTTTGTGGGTGCAGAGGACGAGGGAGGCCATGCTTGACAAGGCTGCCCATCAGTCTAGGGCCACAGGACTCTGCAACTTTAAATCAGGCCATCACGGCAGCAGGTGCCCCAAAGAGCGTGCTCTGGGCATCCCTGCAGCACCACTGAATCCGTGAGTCTCTTCTCAGCTCTGCCCCTCACCTCTGACCTGTTCCTCCTCTGTCAGTCTCCTGGACTGGGGGGCTTCGGTTTTTGGCCCTGCATCAGTCCCTGGGACCTGAATACCTTCCCTTGGCCCTCCATACCCCTTCCTAGATAGAAATTTGCATTTGCCTTTGCCCGTCTTCTCTTTTCACCAACCTCAGGCCCTCAGTTCATCAGAGTAAGCTCTGGATCCTGGGTCCCAATCCTGAGTTGACTCCCAATATTTTTTTTTCTTCTGATCCCTATTGCTCTGGTGTGATGCTTCTGAATTCTCTCAAGGGCCATCTTAGTTTTTCAATTATTCCTCCTTGTCTAACCCCTTCAGGGTGGTAGCTCAGTGGTTCTACGTTTCTGATCTGATATTGACTTTGCCCCAGGAAGCCTCTGCAGATGGAGGGGCAGTTCTGCCCCGTCCTCTGATGGGCCAGGTTCTCAGAATCCTGGTAAATGTCCCAGATGAGAGCCTCCTTCTCAGAGAGGGGAGTTTGGTTGAAAGTGTCATGGGTCAGTTACTTCAGAGAGGAATGGGACAGTCTGATTGTCTCAGCAAAGGTTCCCATCTGCCACTCCCGACGCTAGCTGGTCTCTAAAAGCCCCACCGCCCCCTGACAGTGAAACCTCTCCTTGAGATCACAGGAACCGAGGTGGGTCTTAGGACACAACCAGGATCAGTGTCGCCAACTGACTGATGGACCGGATGACTGAAATTCCTCTTGCGATAGTCCTCCAGCTCTTTTAGGGTAAATAAAGGACCCAGCAGTAGATGACTTATGGTAACTACAGAACATGGGTGCCACTTGGTACCCACTGGATCATGTGATATCAAATATTCTCTGCAGTCAAATAGGTTGGAGAAAGCTGCTTCTGACATTCCCCTTTCAGAAAGTCATAATGGATGTAAGTGTATCAAAGTCCCCACAAAGCTTATACGGAAGACACCTGCCTTCTTTTGCTTCCCTGGTGCTTCCCACGCTTACCTGACCACCACATCCATTTCTATAATGTCGCACCTACAATGTCCTGGGGCTAGCATTATCCAGAACGCACTTTGCACAAATACTGACCTTAATCCAATTCCTTGCTCCATCTTGTACACACACACAGAGATACACCCAGACAGATACACACACACACACACATACACACTTGCACACACACAGCAGTCAAGAGAACTTGTCAATAATACAGACATCAGTCTCCATCTCAACCTGCTCCTTCACAGACCCACACTCTTCCTGTAGACACACAGCCTTTACCTCCCTTGTCACTCGCCCAGGCACCAGCCACAGGGGCACCCCATCCTCACTGGAACACAGAGAAGCACACATATTCATAGACATCAGAAGTGATCATGCCAACTGGGGATTCTCAAACCTCTTCTGTAAAGGGCCAGACAGTAAACGTTTTAGAATCTGCGGGCCATCCAGAAAATGCTGCTACTCAAATCTATCCCTTTGCTTATGATACCTCAGCAAAAGGGTGTGGCTGTATTCCAACAAAACTTCATGTATGTACCAAACTTTCAATTTGATAGAATTTTCACATACTACAAAATATTACTCTTCTTTTGATTTTTTTCAACCATTTAAAGATGGAAAAGACATTCTTAGCTCACAGGTCATAGAAAAAATAGGCAGCAGGCTGATTTGGCCAGTGGGCCATAGGTTGCCAACTCTTGCTTTATACCTTCAAGAGGTTCCTAAAAATTGCCTGAATTTTTGCCCAGGGAATCCTACTGTGACATGTCAGGAGCCTGCTCTTTGAAGGACATTGTGAAGACTTCTTCAGCAATGCAGACGTCTCAGTTGCTCAAGCTGGTGTCAAGCAGGGGCCTTCTGAACAAGGATGCTCTCCTCTGACATCTTAAGGGAACCTCTGTGTTGAAGGCTGGCTCTCTGGTTTCCCTGCATCCTGGATGGGGTCTCACACCAAAGGAGCCTCTCTCTTTTACCAACGTGAGTCCCCACCAGCTCTCTGCTGCCAGAGATTTGGCATCTGAGCCAGTTCCAGTTGGAAGCTTTCTGACCACAGTTCCGCTCAGGAAGTTACATGTTGTAACAACAGTGACAGCATCTGCAGAACACCCAAGACGCCTGTCTCCTGTTTGCATGCTGTCACCACCGTGATAAATACTGCATTCCGCATCTGAGAACTGATTTGATTTACTGACAAGGCAGCCCCCTCCACCTGAAAGACGAAGCTGGCCACCTTGCCCACACATCTGCTTTGCCATTAGCTCAGAGGCAGAAGGGAACTGCTGGCAGCTGAGACAGCCACAGACAGCATCCCCGCCCCCCTAGACTCCGGGAGAACGTGGCAGTGCGCAGTTAGCCAGTCATTTTCCCTCCAGGATGCCAGCATGAGGGCGCCTTTCCCCTGTGGTTTGGATGGGGAGCAGACACGGGTTTGGTGTGCTTTCTGAGGAAGTTTCTGGGTCCTGAGCAGGTGGTGGGATTTAGAGGTGGATTCTGTAGAGCCAGAGAAAGTAGCTTATCAGCATCAAGTCTTTTATTCGTCATTCACTCAGGCAGTCCCCACATCCTGGCTGCTTTGTGGCAGGCCCCATGCCAGGCGCTGCCGATGCCGAGGTCAGTGAACAGCACAAAACTGCCCCTCTCCTGGGGTTCCCTGCCCAGTGGGGGAGACGAGGCCTTAATCCATCAATTACAACCCAGAACACCTGCAGAAGGTGCATGATCAGCCAGAGGGAAGGATTCGGTCTTTATTTCTCTCTCTCCCTTTCCCTCCCTCCTCTCCTCCCTCTCTTTTCGTCCCTCCCTTTCTCCTAAACCACCGAAGCCGAAGCCGACTTCTAACTGGTGTCCCCATTTCCGATGCTGTACCCCTCCCCGCCCTCCCCACCCACATCTGTTCACTGAAGCAACATTATGCTTTTTTAATGACAATTTTCTTTTTTAAAAATTGTTTTTTAAATTTTTTTATTGAAGTGTAGTTGATTGACAGTGTTAGTTTCAGGGGTACCGCAAAGTGATTCAGTTACACATATATATGTATAATATTTTTTCTTTTCAGATTCTTTTCCATTGTATCTTATTACAAGATACTGAATATAGTTCCCTGTGCAATACAGTAGGTCCTTGTTGCTTATCTGTTTTATATATAGTAGTGTGTATCTGTTAATCCCCAACCCCTAACTTATCCTTCCCTGCCCTTTCCCCTTTGGTAACCATAGTTGGTTTTCTGTGTCCATGAGTCTGTTTTGGGTTTGTAAATAGAATATCATTTTTTTTTTTAGATTCCACACATAAGTATATCATATGATATTTGGCTTTCTCTAAATGACAATTTTCTAAATCCATCAAAGTGAAACACATCTTCATCACAAAGTGATGGTTCGAACACCAGCCATTGCTTAACCTTACACTTCTTAACCTGCAGATCTAACTGCCTCCCTCACACCCTTCAGTGAAAGTACGGCTATCATACTTAGAACAAAATCTAGAGCCCTTCCAGGGCCCACGGGCTCAGCACCTCTACCCTCATCTCTACCCTCTCCTCTTTGCTTAATATGATTTTTCCAGATCCTTCACGTGTGTTCTTTCTTCTTCTCCTCCCTCTAAGGGCGAGGAGTCTGGAATCAGATGGTCGGATCCCAGTAGTGACCTCCCTACTATATTAGCTGAGTGATTTGGGGCAAAGTCGATTTACCTCTGTTTCCTCCTCTGTGAAATAGGCCTAATGACTGTGTCCCCTCCTAGGGTTGTCGGGAAGGTTAAATGAGCGACACAAAGTGACTGGAAAGTGGTTGGCACGGAGGGGGCACACAATAATGGCAGTCAATGTCACTGTCACCAGCGTGCCTCTCCCTTCAGCTTGAAACGTGAACACCGCTCCCTCCAAGAAGCCCTCCTTGATGCAATGCAACTAAGCAGACTTTCAATACACTGTCTACAAGTGATCCCGGCATCACTGTGTGCCTGACTCTTGGTTTATTATCAGTCTTCTTTCATTCTCGGTTCCACGGGGGCTGGGCCCAGGTCTACTGCTGTGTCTCTGTGTCTAGGTGGGGTGCCTGGTACATCATGGGCATTAAATGAAAGGATGCTGAATAGATAGGTGAATGAATGAATGAGTGAATGAACGAAAAGGCCAAGGAAATTCTTCCTAGAGGAAATGAGTTGGCCTTTCGTAAACATCAAAATGAGTTTCCGGTTGGGTAGAGAGGCGGGGATGGTGGGGAGAGGAGATTCCAGGGGGAGAAAGCAGCGGAGAGGACCCTCAGGGAATTGTGAGGGGGCGGCGCAGGGTGAGACGGGGGATGCGTGGGCTGCCCATTCCTTCATCAGCTTCCCCTCTGGCGATGAGCAGATCACTAGTCTCTCTGGGCCTCTGTTCCTTCATCTGTGAAATACGGAAGATACGACTTGACCCTGTCTACCGTGCTGTCTCCCTGGAGGCGGGGGCACTCGAGAGATGACACGTAAAGGGGGTCTTGCCAAGTGCTTGTTGGTATGAGATACCAACTCACCCAGTGTCAGGACCACCTCCTCTCGCCGACCATCCCTCTTCCCCTGCTTCCCTGCCCTCTGATGTCCCCATTCAGAGATCCAGGCCTGCTCAGATCTGAATCAGCTTTTTTCTTATTATTTTAATTTTTTTCAAAATATTCATTCGTTCATTTTTTTTTTCTGTGCCAGTCTTGTCCTCCCTGATGGCTCAGCCACCCTCCTCTACCCTGTCCATGGGGGTGAGGAACGAAGTCTCCCATCATCCCAGAGTCCAGCGGCTGGCCCAGGGCAGCCACGTTCCTGAGTTTCTTCCCTTCTAACTGGACTTGGGACTGAGAACATCTCAGAGTGACCTCCGGGTCTAAGGGACAGCCTCACTTGCAGCCTCCTTCCTGCACTGGCTTTGCCTGGTAGATTGATCTGCCTTCCAGCCCAGCCCTGAATACCTGCAGGCCCCTGGGGGCCTTGATCTTGAAACTGGCATTCCAGCCCTCCTCTCTGCCCAGACCCCAGGGGAGCATGTGCGTTTGGAGCTGAGCGAACTGGGAAGAAAAGGGGACCCAGGAGCTGGTGGCTGCTGTGATACATGCTTGGACTGGGGAACGCCCCAGTAGCATGGTTCTACATGTGAAGACAAGCACCCCTTCCAGGCACCTCTTGGACACACCTGGGAGAGAATCACCCCAGATTCACCCTAAGGCAGAATGGCTGGTTGAACCTTTGCTGGAAGCAGCCTTTGACTAAGAGAGGAAAGGATTCAGGGGCTTGGATATAAAAAGGGATGAGCACACAGCTTCTCTTCTTCCCTCCTGTGTGTAAGTATCTCTGTGTAAGTATCTTTGTGTGTCATTTGTGCACACAGGTCTCGTGCGTTAACACGCGTATGGAAGAACAAAATACGAGGACTGACACCCCTCAGAAGTTTATGTAATATAGCAGGGAACCCCACCCCAGAGCCTACGTATGACACGTTCACCTTGACGAAGAAGCAGCAGCTGCCACCCCAGAGCAGGTCCATAGACCCGTGTGTCATCCCTCCCTTTCCTGCGCACATACAGACATCAATAATAGATCACAGCACACGTTCCTGCTGAATCTGAACCAGTTCTCAGAATTCCTCTCAATAAAGCAAGAACTGCTCTCACACCCACTTGGGAACTGAGCCCCTTCTGACGATCTCACACTCCTAAGTGGGGTGGAGGGCAGCCCTGGGGAAGAAAAGACTTTAGATTTATCTTCCTCCAGCACAGACATTAACCTTCTGCTTTTTAATTCTCACGGGTGGACTAAATCTTTGCATTTGGGGAAAAAAAAAATCACTTGCACAGTCTGAGTTGTGAGATATTTTTTAAGCTCATTCATGGTTCATTAGGAGGCAGATTATGGGGCCGAGGGTTGAGAAAGTTCTTGGCAGTGGGCCAGAGTCTTAGAAAGTTTCTGGTGGGGCGTCTCTTGGTATTTCAGGGAAATTGGAGGAGGCTGTTTAGGTAGGGGGTGGGAAGCGAAGGTCTCCGTCTGTCCTGGTGGTTCGCAAACTTTGCTGCACATCAGAGTCACTTAGGGAGCTTTCAAAAGTCTCAATGTCCATGTAACACCCCATTTGTATCAGAATGTCTGGGGGTGGATGCCAGGCATCAGTAGATTTTGAAGATCCCAAGTTTGCAGCCAGGTTTGGGAACCACGGGTCTGGACACCATCCTGCTTTAGAGTTGCCCAACTCCCTTCTCCTTGAAGATGTCTTCAGAGAGCCTTTAATTCTCACAACCGCTCCATGAGGCCACCTGAACAGGTACCACTACCCTACGGGACAGACTGGGGAATTCAGCCACAGAGAAGCAAAGGGGTTTGTCTAAGTTCAAAGGATGCTGAGTTAGCTGCCAAGTCCTGGGATCTTTTCCTTCAGTGGTAAGTAACTGAATGAGAGACAGATGGATGTTTTCATAGAAGATTCTGAGGATATGCACTGAAGGGTTAACATGCGGACCCTTAAACCACGGTCCCATCGTGGAAGGGCAATTTCTAAAACATTCCACACATACAGACACACACATCCTCCGTACAGCAACTACAGGCACAAAAAAAGTCCCCTGTTTGGACTGATGTTTCAAGCATCAGTGACTCTTCTGTCCCACTGACTCTCCTGTCCCAGCCTAAGGACAGCCCAGGAAGCAGGGGTCCCTTTGCAGGAAGGCATCGATGGAGGGAAGTGTGTCAGTTGCACCGGGCTTTATGGAAGGGAATAGATCCCCAGCACGCTGTTTTCTCAGGCCAAGTCACAAGGTTCAGTAGCTCACCTAATGAGATGGTTCCAACCCAAAGGCCAATTGGAAAAGCAATTACAGATCATTACAGTCCCATTGCCTGGCTCCTTGGCCCGTCTGACTCAGCTCCTCTCTCCTGGATCCATCAACCCTGGCCTTCCTCTTCATTCTGCATGTGGAGCCAGTGAGGAGAGGTGAGGGCCTGGATTCCAAGATTCCCAAGCAAATCGGATGGGCGTTCACCCCTTGCTCAGTGATCACATGAACAAGCAACTCCTAGAGAGGAAAGGGTTCGCGATCATCACAGTCCTCGGTGCGCCAGGCACCGAGAGAAGGTCTTTGCTGGCACTGTCTCATTTCATCACCATCAGCTAATGGTTAGTCCCTATTAGTCATGAACCCACGGATGCTAAAGACTTGGTATGTGTTCTCCCTTCTCCTCCTGCACATTTGCAGACAGCATGAATAGATCACAGCGTGCATCCTTGCTGAATCCAAACTGGGTCTCGAAATTTTCAAGCAAGCAGGAGGGTCTGTTTTTCTATCTGCTTCAGAACCTGAGGCCTGGTCTGCTGGACTCACCCTCCCAGGGAATTTCCACTTTACTAGTGAAGAAGCCAGGCTCAGAGTAGGGGTCGGTGAAGTAACTTGCCTAGGGTGTCTGGAAAGCGGTACAGCTGGAGCTCCAACCTGGACTCTAACTCCAGGACTGGCATTCCCAGTGTCATGCTTTCTACTCATCCTTCAAAACCCAGTTATGGGCCACTTGCCATCTTTGTGAAGCTGCCATGAGTACCTCCCTCCAAGCCCCCAAGAGTTAGGTGTCCCTTTTTCTCCATTCCTGTCCTACCCTGGGTATACTTCTATGGTCACATGGAAAGCCCTTTATTGTAAGGTTTTGTTTTGTATCTGTACGACAGGGAATCATGACGCGTTAAAAGATGAATTTTTGCTCCAAGTATTTAACAGTATTCCTGTCTTCCCATAACCCCATTAAGGGGCCATCGGGGACCTAGGCATCCTTCACCAACTGCCCTTGAGGTAGGGACACTATGGCAGCATCACCATGTAATTGAGCCAATGATCAGCTTTTGAATTTCATTCGAGACTCTTGAAATCAACAAGACAACAGCCCTGAAGGAAAAGGCCCTTAGAGTGTCAAGAGCACAGGTCCAGACTTAAATGGACAGAGAAGCTCTACCAGGGCCACTTTTCCCCCAGCCTGTCCATGTGCTGGATGAGGAGAGACTCGGAGGGGAGAACAAGAGAGCAAGACGCTGGTGAGTGTTCTGGGGAGGCCAGCAGGAACCTATGTTTGCTTCCAGAGCGGGGAGGGTTGCCTGGGAAAGTGGGCTGGGGAGGCGGGAGGGGAGGAATGATGGACCCTGGACAGGGAGGGCCTGAGTCCGCCCCCTCAAGACCCCTGGGGCCCCGGGGAGGCTCAGGAGAGCATCAGAAATTCCAGTGCCCACAGAAGAATGTGGAAATGATTGAAAGAGCCCTTAGGAGACCTTGTGAGTATAGCTTGGATAGTCTGACCAATCACATTTACCCATCAGGCAGATTCCCTCTCCTTGGGACCCTCGGGGCTTTCTACCCAGGCCCTCCTGAACCGGCCATGTTCCTCCACACTGCACCTCTGACCGGGGAAGGGCCTCCTTGGCAGAACTAGTAGGGCATCCTAGGGTCTTACTCTCAAGTTTCCAGCCTCCAGGATGCAGGAGGGAAGGGGAAGTTTCTTGTGCACCCTATCCATTCTCTGGTCTGGTGCCAGGGCCAGTGACATCCTTGATGGGCAATCTCTGGAGATCTGGCACCTTGGTGTAGGACAGAAAACCTCATTTATGGGGTTCCCACCATGAGAAGACTTCAGAAGACAATGACTGTTGGATGGTCCTAGAAAGGCCTGTAGAAACTGGATTGGTAGAGAAGTAGGAAGGAGATGGGTGCAAAGAACCCAAAGGTATGCAGCAAAGAGCCCAGATTGGGGATGCTGGTGATGTTCACCAGGATGGATAGAACTTATGTTTCCTCAAAGGAGAACTCAGCCTGAGCCACTCAGCTGCAAACTCTGTCTTAGCAAAACAGGGGGGGACATCCATTGCCCCCAAATGGTCCTCAACCCCATTCACTGAAAAAAAACCCAGCCCCCAAATACCAACATTAAGCCAAGGTGTATTTTTTTTCTTTTAAGCAGTCTTTGCTAGCAATAAGGTGATGGAGGTGAAAGATGACTTGACACTTGACACTGGCATATTCTGTGTTTTCAAGAGTAGTCAGTGCCCAAGAACAGCTGCTTCCCTGTACGACCACGATTATCCGGGAACCCACCAGTTTCAAAGGTTGAACAGGTGGTGGGTGGAGCACAGCCGGGGAAGAAAGATGGCAGTCCCTGCAGGGCATTCTCTTGGTCTCCCTCCCAGTCCTAATCCTAGCCTCCCCTTTGCCTCAGATATGGGTGGATTCACAGAGCTTGCTCAAGGGGCCCTATGACTGGCAAGGAGTGGGGACAAGCATGGAGAAATTCAAGTCTTCAGTCTCTGAATGCAGACTCTTATCTCCTCTACGCAGTCATAGGAGAGCAGCGGGAGACGAGTTTCACCCCAGTCACTATTCAATCATTTTTGCCTCCCAGGAGATACCACCTTTTAAGGTCCCGAGACTGCCGCCCCTTCAAACCCATCATACATCTAGCTTCCTTAATGGGAGGCAAAGACAAAAAAATGTAAGCAGGAGACCACTTCCCAGCATGACTAAAATGAGATTTCATGCAAGAGTGTACGTGCACGAGTGTGTGCGTACACGTGGTGCAGGGAAAGAGGCAGAGAGCTGAAACCTCCGGTTTGGGGTTTGAGTCCTTGGGGCCCTTAAGCAAATGTGAGTCAGCCAAGCATCATTACAAGCAGTATCTAATTTATTGATTGAATCCCCATAAATGTCAGCTAACAATGTTGCCATAAAATAAGACCCTTACAAAAGAGCTGGAAGGCTTTTCTTGTGGGAATGAGGGCCGAGCAATGCTTCTATGTTGGGCATGCAGATGGGAAGAGGGTTAATGTATTCCACAAACTGCTGGTTAATAAGCCAAGGTGGGGTGGGTAGGACCCCGGGGGCTCCATTTGCCGGTCTTCTGGGATTCTGTGCGGGATCCTGCCCCCATGGGTAGGTATGTGGGTGCATAACCACCCATGATCTTCTGTGAGCGTCTGCACAGAACTCTGTGGGGACCTGCAGACAGGGATGGGTGTACACGCATTATACAACATCTGGGCCAGTGTCTTTGTGCACTGATGCAAATGTGTCCTCTGAGCTCCTTGGGGACAGAGTCTGTAGTTTCTTCATCTCCGGGCCCCAACAGCTAGCACACAGACGGTTCATAAATGACAACCCAAATGGAAAAGAAGTGCACGTGTGTCTGGGCATCTCTAAGGCCAGTCCTGTGTGTCAGATTAAGAGCTGGTGTGAGGGCTGTGCTTGGGCATCGGGGTGTGGCAGTGGAGGTGTGCTGTCGAGTGTGTACCCCAGAGACACTGACCATCTCAGGTCTTAATTCTCTAACTTCCCAGCTCCCCACAGAGGGGTCCACATCCATAGAGCTCCCCAACTCCCCAGCTCTAATAGGTCTGAATTTCCCCGGAACCTGGCCAAGGTAGAGGCACCCTGGGGAGCGTCAGCCTCCAGGTTACTTTGACCCAGGGCGTGGGCCCTGCAGGCTGCCACCAGACATCACGTTGTTCCCTGAGTGTCAGCCCTGAAGCCTTGCTCATGATGGTTGTGGGTCATGGCTCCTTCGCTCAAACCTGTTCCAGCCCACCCAACCATGTGTTCTGACTCTCTCTGTTCCGGTTCCTGAAAAGGTCTTGGCTCCACCTACCCCCTTTTGGAGAATCTGAATTCCTCTGACATACCTGTGAGTTCTTGGACAACCTTGACCACGGCTGCCTGGGGAGCATCTTCCCCAGGCCTGATGGCACTGCCCTGCTCCCCTGATGACATCCATGTCATGTTAACTTGCCTCCTTTCGTGGTGACTTGGTGTCAGCTCATTCCCACTTCCTAAATTAACTGATTTGTCTCCGTTTCCTCTCTTTCCTCTCCTGGTCCTCTAGGTCCGTAGAGAGAGAGAGAGAGAGAGAGAGAGAGAACACAAGAGCTGGAACTATTCCTAGAATACAGCTGTGCCAGCCCTCTCATTTTGCAGATGGGGAGACCGAGGCCCAGAAAGGGGAAGTGACCTTGGTCTATTGAATAAGGTGTGGCACAGAAACTGTTCTGAGTGGTTGTGAAGTGCCACTCAGGGCAAGGCTCAGTCTCTGTGGGGGAAGGACATGCAGGAAGGCCACTGCAGTCCAGGATGATGGGTGTTACTACATAGGAGAGGACAGGGGTGTGGTACCACAGAGGAGGGACTCCTGCACAGATAGAGGAGACCAGGGGTGGGGGGGTCTTCCAAAGCAGGTGAATTATTTCCCAAGTAGGTGCTCACCCAGTGAAGAGGCTGAGGAAATCTGGGCAGATGGAGAAGCTGCTAATCGAATACATTGCTCAGGGCTCCTTTCCAGGGCACCTGCTTCTCATTCTTACTGTTTCAAAAAGGAGGAAGTGAAGAAGGGTGGAGGGAAAAGAGACGAAGAATAAATGTATGAACACATGAATGAATGAATGAATGAATGAATGAACACGACCCACAGTATCCGTGTGCCCCGTGTGCTGGTATATCATACACGTTTGCTCATTTCATCCTGACCATGTTCTGATCATTCCCATTGACAGAGGAAGCAACAGAAGCTCGGAGAGAGAAAATAAATTCTCCTGTCCTGGAGACAGAGCGATGCAGGATTTGATCCTGCCCGGCTCTACCACTGGGTTTTCCACCCCAACCTGCTGTTGACAGTCGCCCCTCCCCTGCTTTCCCTTTGGTAACTTTTAGTTTGTTTTCTATGTCTGCAAGGTATCACCTCATGCCGGTCAGAATGGCAATCATAAAAAGTCTATAAATAATAAATGCTGGAGAGGATGTGGAGAAAGGGGAACCCTCCTACACTGTTGGTGGGAATGCAAATTGGTACAGCCACTATGGAAAACAGTATGGAGGGTCCTTAAAAAACTAAAAATAGAGCTACCACATGACCCAGCACTCCCACTCTTTGGTATATATCCAGAGAAGACAAGAGCTCTAATTGGAAAAAGACACCTGCACCCCAATGTTCACAGCAGCACTATTTACAACAGCCAAGACATGGAAACAACCTAAGCATCCATTGACAGATGACTGGATAAAGTTGTAAGATATATATACAGTGGAATACTACTCAGCCATAAAAGAGAATAAAATAATGCCATTTGCAGCAACATGAATGGACCTAGAGATTATTATCCTTAGTGAACTAAGTCAGACAAAGACAAACATTACATGATACAGCTTATAGGTGGAATCTAAAGAAAATAGTACAAATGAACTTATTCACAAAACAGACTCACAAAGATGATGTTCATAACCACTACCATATTATTGACATTTTCTCATGTCGGCACCTGCCCCCTCATCCCTTCTGCCATTCCATTTTCTTCCCTAGACTAGCCCCTGGTTGGTGTTCATTCAACTGCTTTTGGAACTATTTACAGCATCTGAAGTCGGGCATGCCTTCCAAGGCCCTGTTTTGCTCACAGGGGTCATACCCAGGTCTAGTGGTGGGTCATCTCAGGCTGCCTCATCACTGGGGATCTACCAGGTCAGGTCCAGCTGTGCAGAGAGACAAAGCATCACACCGGTGGGGTAGGAGCTTGTTAGGTCAGGAGTCATGTGCTATTTAAGAGAAGAAAATGCTTTTGGAAGCCTGTAGCCTAAGAGTTACTCCTCCCTCAAGAGCTCTCCGAAGAGGGATGGGCAGATGTGTCCCCCAGAGCCAGGAAGCAGGGGAATAACACTCTGCCACAGTTGCAACAATGTTTGTACAATTCAGTCTGAAATCAGATATTTTTAAAGCACTACAAGTTAGCCTTTAGCGCAAAGGTATGCTTTTTTTTTTTTTTTTTTTGCCCTCTCCTCTTCTCTCAACTGCTCACCAGCGAGCTGCCTAATGAGCACGGCTCAGATCCATTAGAGGCCGGGCAGATGCTGGGTCCAGCATGATTTCAGCCTTTGAAGGCTTTTAGGAAGAGCCAGGGAACTGTGACAATGGGAGAGGAGACACATTCATCCCAAGACAATAATTGCATTTATGCTCTTTACTGAGAACTCCATTAATTCTGGTTGTGGTCAAGGCCTGGTATGCCAAGGGCACCCTCTGGAATTAAGTCTTCTTCTAATGCGGCCATAACCATGACAGGTGGACTAAAGGCAAGCTCGGGCATCACCGCATATTTGTGAAATTCTAATATTGAGACTGTGGCCTTGGCCACGACAGGGGAGGCAGGGTTGCAACAGTACATCAATGTTGGAGTCGAACAAACGTGGCTTCGTCTCCTGGACCGGACACTCATCTGCTGTGTGACCTTGGGCCAGTCACTTGACCTCTCTGAGTAACAAAAAGCATCAAATACGATGACACAGATTAGAAACTCAATGTATAGGCATTGCTATTATTGTTCTTAATCCTATTCTGCAGAAGCTACAGATCTGACCTGGAAAGAGAAACTACTGGAATTCCCAGGGTTGGGATTTGGAAATCAGTATGTTGCCTGAGGCTCGGAGCCCTGCCTCTGAGATCCCTCTGCTGGCTGCTCTCCAGGGCTGCAAACTTGAGACCCCCCCCTTCACATACCCCCACCACCAGCCATGGTCAGATATGAGGCAATAATACAGACTTGAGGGGCCCAATACGGTAGCCATTAGCTACATGTGGCTATTGAGAACTTGAAATATAGTTGATGTGACTGAGTAGCTGAATTTTTAAAATTAATTTGAATTAATTTACATTTAAATTAAAACACTATTACTAGAGTCAGTTATTGGAAGACTTTTAAGGATGTTTGGAACAAGTCAGTACGTGAACCTACTTTTTCAGCTGTGACATTTATGAAATATAAATGCAGATCAAGTATTTTTATTGAAAACTGAGATGAGCAGTGAGTATAAAACACACGCCAGATTTGAAAGACTTGGTATATATAAAAAAAGAATGTAACCTGTCTCATAATAATTTTTTGTTGATTACATGTTGAAATATTTTGGGTTAGATAAAATATATTACTAAAAGTAATTTCATTTGTTTCTTTTTATATCATCTAAATGTGGCTATTAGAAACTGTAAAATCACATGTATGGCTTGCATTATATTTCTGTTGGCCAGCGCTGATGTAGACCACCCAGACAGCTTTAAATCTAGACCCCCGGCTGCCGCCAATCTAGGTACAAACAGCCCTGCCTGGAGTTCTGCACTGGGGTTTAGAACCAAGGCTTCCGGTGAATACAGCGTGTGCTTTTGCTGACCTTGTTCCTTGCCTCCTTGTGTACATTACCCTTGAGGGCCTCCTGGGAGGGTCTTGGTGGGATTTGGATGGTCTTGGATCGTAGTCAAATGCTATCTTATTATCAGCCCTTTTAAAAGTTCTCCATCCTCTCATGCACTTCACACTACTGGACGTGATTCTAATCTCCAGCTGTCCCATCTCTCAGATACCTCTGAGAACTCGCAGATATCTGGCTCAATTAGTTTATTGCCTGCAGAGAAAAATAAAAGTTCTCCATCTTACTGCTTTAAAATATATCTCCTTTAAGCTCTACAGGGAGCATTCTCATCCAAGTACTGCCAGATCTGAAGAGCCAGTCTTTGTGGAGTCTACTCCAACGTCTCAGCCCTTTACAGAGGCAGGGCTCTGTTCACTTCGATCTCAGTCCTCCTGGGAAGCCATGTTTAGGTCTGAGCACATGACCATTTCCAGGAGAAGCCCGTGCAGGGAGTGAGGAGGGCAGACAGCCGGTGCTACAGCAAGTGAAACAGAAAACAGAGCAGCCAGGCTTGCGTCCCAAGTCTAATTCACACAAGGCTTAGTGATATTTAACCAAACGTGGAAAGAGATTAAGATTTCCCCCATGTATCTCCATGTCAGGTCTGAAACACTTCCATCAGCAAACTCATTTCCTTCCCAGGATTACTGGCAACTCTTTCCCTGGTCAGTCGAAATGCGAGGTCAGCGCTGACTGAGTTCATGTGTGTTCTTGATCTAGCGGAGCAAGATCCTTAGTGGTTACTCTTCCAACCACTGCATTTCTCAGTGGGGGAACCTAAAGCCTGCAGATTAAAGTAGAGCGAGCCCCTTTCAGCTCCGAGGTGGTGAGACATTCTGGTCACAGTCTTCTATTTAGCCAGGAAGGTGGTGAAATGTGGGGGGCACATCACAGGATTTTGAAAGAGATATGCCTGGGCTGGACCCTGGCTTGACGACACGATGCCCATGTATTTCTAAGATGTCTTGACTCGATGAGTCTCAGTTTCATCATCCATAACTGGGAATGATAACACCTCTTCCCTGGATTTGTTTGCAAGAACACAGAACTTGACACAGAGTAAATGCTGAGTAAATGGTAGCCCAACCCTCTGAGCCCTCTTCTCACGCCCAGATGTCTGTCAGTGACTGCCTTACGCGCTCCTGAGAAATTAAAAATGTGTGAACTCCCCGTCGTCTTTTGCTTTATTTGGCTACATTATCGAAGCACATCCTTCCAGATTTCTCGCTCTTTTCTTTTTCCAACATTCTTAGTTGGTGAAGGCAACTGAATGTTTGTAATCTTGAAAATGTACTGTATTCCTTTAAATAAACAATTTCTAAGGTGTATTTCGGGTTGTTTTCTCCACTTCAGTAATAGACATAACTAATTAAATATTTGAAAGCCCATTTAATTTTTAATTCAAGAAGTCATTCACGATAAAGGCAATTTCAGCAACTCAGGAAAAACCTCAAACCCCAGTGAAATTCCATTAACTACGTGGATACTTTAACGGTACATTAACTAATGTTGAATTATGACGAGTCCGTGCAGAGGTACCTAGGCAGCCTATCAATTTCCTTTGGGGGAATCCAAGCTTTTAGCTTCTAATGACCAGTGCAGTTGATTAGATTGTTACAATGCAGTTATCAAGGTTACTTTTCATAACTCACTCCTCAGAGAAAGAACCCTGCCTCTGGCCTTCCCTTGAAACTTGCTGGTCCTGCAGAGATTACAAAATTGCGACTGCTCTTAGAACCTCCCTTTGGGTTCATGTCCCCTTCAGGACTTGTGATGGAAGGCAAAGAGATATCGCTGGGCGTAAGGCATGATCGGGAACTGCTTCTAGTCCATTTCTAAAATCAAGGCAATAGCATCTGTCTCTAACCCACTTGTCTACCAACTACATGCGTCGTCCAGGGGATCTTCAGCTTGGATTTCTTCGTAAGGGTCCCCTCTTCCTTTAACAGAGATAGATTCACGGGGCTGGAGGAATACCAAGGCTCATCTGGCTCCATGCCTTCATTTCATCAGTGAGGAAACAGGACCAGCGAGGGAGGCTGGCTTTTCCAATGTTACAGAGCCAGCTCGGGGGAAAGGAAGGGCTGAGACAAGGTGTTCCACTTCCTTTCCAGTGCTCTTTCCACCACACTTTATCGCTGCCGTGCCCCTAAGCACCAAGGATAGCGCCCACTGGACCAGCTCTTACAATGTGACTGTCATGCCCTAGCGGTGGAAGTGGAAAAGGGGAAACCTGAAGGGAAAATTCTACCCTTGAGGACCTCTGTGATAGACTTAATAGAGAACCAGAACAAATACACTTGAAGCAATGAGGAGAATATTGTAAGACAATAGATAATTAGGCAGTAAATTATGTGGCACAGAGAACGGAGAAGGATTTATGAATCGTAGGAATCTGGAAGTCTTTGAGGAGGGGGTTGGACACGTAAGTGGCTTTGGATCTTGACAGCATGTGGATTGTTGACGGGACGGGGGTCTTCTCTATGTGTCATAAATAGCTTGAACATTTAATGTGGCTTTGGAGTCATACAGCCTTGACCGACTTACTGAAACCCTATAAGCCTCAGTCTCCTTATCTGTAAAGTAAGGATAAAATGCTATTATTGGGTGTGAGTTTGCCTAAAAGCAGATCATCATCAGGGGCTAAACTGAGCTCCCTGAATGATGAACATAGGACAGGAAGTCAATGACTGTATGTTTTGCTAGTATCTACTTTAGTCCCATAGGACTGTGGCCAGCTGTGGCCCAAAATGTGCCACTTACTGCAGACTTCTTTCTATCTGAGGACACATTTAGTGCTCACCTATCCCCTTACCTATATAGAAGGGTATATAACTCTGGTATGTCTTTGATCCATGAAGTTTCCCCTTTGGAGGTAGAGGTGGAAGATTCAAATGACACCATTTGTACCACAATATATATATATATATATATAAAAAAGAGCTCAAATCCGCCTGGAAACCAGGCTCTCAGGCAGGTGCTACACTATGACTAAAATATATAAGGAAGAGGTAAGCTTACTGGATGAGCACTCCAGGGAGAAGAATATATGAATAACTAACGAAGGCTGCCTGGCAGCCTTGGTGCCTCCTTCTCTGCTGCCTCTTAGCAGGGGATGTGAATGTGGAGATGACCTTGGCATGAACTATGAAATGATGCCATCGGAGACCATTAACTGGAAACAGAGAGTGCCCCAGGATAGTGTGACATGTTTATGCATTGATTAAATATACCCTTCTTAGACCCACTTGTGATGCTTCATTTCCCACCTCTATGATGTAAGTGAACACAACGCAGACGACAAAGATTCTGAAGATGCTAATCACCAGACCAGTCTTGGTCTTATAACTCAGGGGCATTGTCAACTAAAATTAAGGGAGAAATATTCTAGGAGAAGCAGCACCTACTTTTAGGGACATTGTGGGGGCTAAATGAATTAGGGATATGAAGCGTCTGTCTTAGAGCATGGAATACAGTAGGTATCTTAAAAATAAGCATTCCTTTCCCTGTACTGGGGTTTTCTGAGATGGGTATGATATCCTTGAAGCCAGGATGAACTAAAACAACCACTAGCTTCCATTGAGAGTTTGGCCCTGCCTGTGACTTCAGGGCTATGCACCGAAGAGAAGGAGCCTCCCTGAGAAAGAGACTCCGACCTTGTCAAGAAAAGGGTGGGGGCACGTTCGTGGGGAACCTGGTGCTAAACCGTTCGTAGACGACCTGCTTCTGGGCCGGAGTTTTGTACGTAGCAGGGCAGCTCCCTCGCTGTAATCTATTGAAAGTCAGCCCTCGATGCAAGGCTTTTTTTTTTTTTTTAAAGAAAGAAAGAAAGAAAAGGATGGGGACTGAGGGCAAAAAGAGAGCTGATTAGATCTACCCTCAGTTATTATTTCAAAAGGAAAGGTCAGAAGTGTCTGTGTTCCCTGCAAATCATGTAAGAAACGGAGACAGGTACACAGAAAATGACTCCATAGTAGGGTTCTGGAAACTCTGACTTTTTTCCCGGTTAGCTTGGATCCTTGCTGTCTGTGCTCACATTATGAGAAATAGGAAAAAAATCCTCCAAAGAGGAAGGTCCCCTTTGTTTATTTTCAGAGATAGAAAGATGACCATATACCTGATTTTGCTGTGACCCACCCTGCCTTACCATCTGCAGGAAAGAAACATCAAACATGCAGAGGAGGGAAAGCAGTTTGAATCCCCGGGGTCATCGGAAAGGGAGGAACAGAATGTTGTGTAATGGCTTCAAGGAAGGACATCGTGTTAAACATTTTTACTCAGAAGCTGTCATTGAATTTTAAAATCAATAAGAACACAATCATCTTAGAACTAGAAGATACCAGAGAGCATCAACCTTTGAACCGAAAGCAGAAATATTTTCTCAGGAATCACTGGAAGAGAGGGGAATTTTGCTACAACGTATGCCCCCAAAAGATGATTTCAGCATATTCATAGGCGGTTCTTTCTATAACTGATTTTTTTTTTGACTCTAACATGACAAAAATTTATTTCTCACACACATACAGTCCCCAGAGGGTATTCCTTCTTGTCAGGGGGCCCTACTTCAAACAGGGATATTGGAACCAAAGCTCTTTTCATTTTGTAACTGCACTTCTTTTCTTTTCCATTCTGTTTTATGACAAGAGGTTGAACACCCTTCCCTGTGCTCCACTGTAGGAACTTGTTGTCTATTTTGTAGAGAGTAATTTGTATCTGCTAATCCGAAGCTCCTAATTTATCCTTCCCCCACCCCCCTTCCCCTTTGGTAACCATAAGTTTGTTTTCTATGTCTGTGAGCCCGTTTCTGGATAACTAATTCTTTTTTTAAATTCCATCCCACTTGTTAAAAAGCTCTTCCTTCTATTAGACTGAAAATTTTACCTCTTCAGACTTTCCTGGGCTTGTAGCTAAGGTCTACCCCCCCCCCACACGAGGGCTGGTCCAGACTTACACATCTTCCATCTTGGCCTTTTGTTAGTAGCTTCTCCTAATTGCTTCTCTGGAGTCTTATTTTAGGGGAAAAGGGGGGCAGGGTGGCCCTCTTTTTCTGGCGTTAACTCCCCATCCTCCCTTTTGCCCTTTTTCTTCTGAAGTAAAACAAGGCCTTTCATCTGCTCTTGGCATTAGTGTGATGGGCTGGAGTCCCAGTTGGGACTGAGAGCAATCGTGTGGCCCTTCCCACCTCACAGGTCCGCATCTAGGGCTCTCATTTTTCCTCACAGCGTCTCCCTCACAGGGTGCTAAAGCATATTTGCATTTCAAACATAAGTGCTTAGAGATTTGGCTGTCCTTATAAGAAAACAGGGATGATCTCATGTACACATTTGAGCATAAATTATGTGGTACCCTTTCCCTTCCCTAGCCTGGACTTTTGGGGACCTGCTCACTGACCACTCGATAAGGGAGAAGTTTCCCCCCACACATGAGATGGAAATAAGTTGTGAAAGCATTGCTTGGTGATCCCTCCTGGGATCTCTTGTGGATCCAGTGTCACCTCGAGCAGAGCACCTGGAAAGCCCCACAACAGCCATGGAGTCCCTTGCCTCGGCCCAGGCCTGGTGCTAGGTTCTGGACCACCCTGAAGACCAGAACACACTCCCTTCTGTTAAGGAGCTTTCAGTCATTTCTCTTCCTTTGGCAGAAGAACACAACTGGGCAGATTGGTAAAGTTATGATTTTTAAAGTCTTTCTCTGACCCAAAGAATAAAAAAAAAAAGTTCTGGGAAAAGTTTTGGTCAGAGAAATTTCTAGGTGCTGACTTAATTCAGGTGCTGTTAGTGTTTTGCGTCTGCGGGCACTCAGCTTCATTTGCATCCACATCAGACTCCTCCCTGCTGACACGGGGCCTCTCTCTCCCAGGGATACAGATGTAATTATCCTTTCGCAAGTGTGTGGCACACTGTCAGGATTTTGCTCTAGAAGAGAGAAAAGGCCCAGAAACGAGGCTAGAGATGGGAGGAGGGGGGTGGGGAGAACAAGGCTCCCCGTTCTGCTGACTCGGAACCCCTCCCCTTCGGAGCAGCTGCAAACCACCCCTCAAGTTCCTTCCCAGCCGCTTTTTCCTGTCCTTTTCCATTTTGCCCTCTCTTTGCTTGTTCCCAAAGCCGTATTGTGGAAGATGGGGGAGAGGGGATGTCCTCTGTAATCGAGAGAAAGGGATTATTGATCATTGACTTCAGATTATCATCTCAGATCCTCTCCAGGTACCTGTTTCTGGCCTTAAAAGAGGAAGAAGGAGCTGCATGGTTGGTTAAAGGTTTTGTTCTTTCATTCTCCCCAGATGTAGAAACAACAGAGTCAAGTTTTTGGCCCAGATACACTAGTAAAGTGGTCTCAAAATATAGCTGGTTTGGGGAGTGGTGGGAGAGATGGATCCTCCACAATTCTTGACTTCTCACGTCCCCAAAGAAAATCCAGACACACATAGAACCAGGGTCCTGAATCATCAACCACTGGCCAGGATCTCAGTATGCTAATAATGCTAAACACAAGATTAAGCCCCTGGTTGACCAGAAAGCCTAATGAGATGCCTGCGATGCCAGCTTCCAGATGTCAGCAGTTCAGGACATTGGAGAGCTCCACTGGCAGCAAGATGGAGACTGCAAATCGGGCTGAATGCTATCAAAATCACCCTTTACTTACACCCAGCTAAGGAGTCTGGAACCAACTAGTAGACTGCTGCAAGGCTGAAAATAAAGCTTTAGTATGTGCCAGTCATTACCACTGACACCTGTTACCTTTAAAAAGCACTATGTTGGGATCCACTCATTTAAAAATATCTAAAGTGAAGTTAAGTATGTTTTTGCCACGTGACCCAGCAGCCTCAGAATAGATTTTGAAGTATGTAGCAGGGAAATTCTTGTACAGGTTCTTTAAAAGGCACGCACAACATTTTCTTTGGAGTGTGTCCGATTGTTATAGAGTTAGAGCCAACCTAGGTATCCATTGTTAGCATGTGGACAAGTAAAATACGATAAACAGACATTAAGAGATATCGTGTTAGTAGCGTAGGAGAAACTAACATATATATAACATATGTCTGTGTGTGTGTGTGCGCGCGTGTGTGTATGAGAAGAAGGCCTAGGTGTTGGAGCAGCATCAGATGTCATGGAAGTGGCTTCTGGTAGAAGCAGCAAGGCGAAAAGCAAAAGAGAACCAGACCAGGAATTAGTCTTGATTTCTTCCCTCTGAGATTTTGTTTCTCCATCTCTAACAGGAAAATCCCAGGACTGCTCCTCAGGCTTGTGGGTGGTTTGAAATAAACTATTGCCTGTAGGCAGGGCGAGGGAACTGGACTTGTTTGCCACACAGTGATAGAAGCCATCATCATTCTTGCTGCAGTAGTGCAGTCTGCTGTCAGTATCAGTTTCTAGACAGCTCATCTCCCAATCACCACCCTTTTCCTTCCAAGCCCCTTCTAGGTAGAGGGGATTTGACGGCAGAGCCACAGCATGGTGTTTTAACAGCTATCAGTGAAGACCACACTGCACTCGTGAGGGTGCTGAACTTCTCCTTGGAACACCTTCTAGGCAAGGATCCCTTTTAGATGAATCCACTTTCATCAGAGGTCTCTTGAAGCCCATTAAATAACGTCCAGGACTGTTATTGGTTTTCAATGGTTTCTGTTACAGATGGCTCTTGTCCGGTGGAAAGCAAGATCGATGCCAGCTCAATTGGCAGGGTTACGAAGGGCCGTTCAGTGGGGGAAGGGAAGACTCTGTTGCCTGTGGTGGCTGAACAGATGCAGCCAGATTGAACACAGGAGATGGGAGAGGGGAGTGAGCCTCCGGTGCCCTCAATCTACGGCTGTTCCGAGGTATCAGGGAACCAGTGAAACATTTTTGTGCTATTTTAGAAAGATATAAAATGACATCATTTCTATTCTTTCTCACTGCAACAAATTCATCTTTGCCCCATGAGAGTATTGTCACTGTCTCTCGGGTGGACCAGGCTAGCATCCTCCCAGAAATTTAAGAAGTTTCTGAGAGTCTTGCTATGCCCGGTGTTCTGGACAGCACACGTACCAGGACGCAGAGGCTTGGAAGGTTCTGCCCATGACAGTCTTCCCCCAAAAGAGACAGCTCTGCTAGGTGCTTCCATTCATGTTTTCAACAAATATTTATTGAGCCCCCACCATGTGCCAGGCACTGTGGGTGTAATAACAATTATGACAGGTGTGATCTCTATTCTCATGGAACTCTCATGTTATAAGACTGTAATTCAAGGCACCCCCATGTTTCTGGCTTGACCTGGAAGGCAATGTAGTGTAGTGGTTAAGGGTGTGGCCTCTAGACCCAGATACCTGGGTCCTAGTCCTGTATGGATCAATTACAGGTTATACGAATGTGGACAAGTTACTTTACCTGTTAAAGCAGGTTAATTGCATACCCATCTCATAGGCTTGTTTTGAAGATAAAATACACTGAAACACCTAAAGCACTTAGAACTACAGCAGGCACATAGCAAGCACTTAATAAGTTTTTTTTTTTTCCTAATTACATTTGAGCAAGACTTTTCCACTTCCAGGCAAATAGGTTTTATCTCTCTTGCACATGAATTGCTAATTGTAGTCATCAGTCCTTTATACATATTTCTCTATTTCTTCTCCATTAATTTATGTCCATAAATTGCTCTAGGCGCAAATCTTGTCAACTCCAAGAAGTCTTTCCTAATCAAGCCCCAAGTTATTTTAATTGTTCCTTACTCCCTCCCCTTTCCACCCTGCAGTTCTGTTCCATCAACGCTTAGGTTTGAGCAATACCACTCTGGCTTGTACTCAGATCTAGGATGTCACCTTTGAGTTCAGAGAAGGCAAGTGACCAGCAGAAGATCACACAGCTACCTTTCAATGCTAGAGTCTGGGACTCAAATTCCAGTCTGTTTGATTTCAAATTCTATGACTCTGCTATGTTATTCTGACTTCCAACACATTGCAAAGGATTCTGATAAAAAATACTATTTCAATTACTGCCATTTTATTGACCGTTCAGTATGTTCCAGATACTGTATAATATATATGTAATATAAATACACATATACAAATATATGTATACGTATATTGTAGCCCCCTGACTGTGGGAACCAAGGAACGAGCCTTGGGCCGGAATGGTAAACAAGTTATAAAAAGCTGCAGACTCAGAGGTGAGAAGGCTGGTTAGCCAAGGACGGGTAAGATCCCCAGAGGGGGGGCAACCTAAGACAGGCACGGCCGCCTGAGTCCAAGAAGAATGTTGTAAAGCAGCCGTTTCTCATACATTCCGCCCTGATAAGCTGTAAGGCTCGCTGGTGCCAACACGAACATGATTTACCAAAACATAAAGGGTGTTCTGACCTTGAGCTAGACGCTGCCTGTTAACCATTTCCCTTATCATTCTTCTTAGCTATATAAGACTAGTAACTTAATAAAGCTTTAGAGTAGCCATCAGCTCTCTCCGCATACAGTGTGTATGTGTACATGATATTGCAACACCAACAATATATATGTGATATAAATATTGACATGGGCTTTATTAGGGAAGATTTCTTACAGTTGGCAAGATTTGAGCTCTTAGAGCACCTTCCAGGCATAAATCATTACATCTTACATAGTTACTAGCATTACATAAAAGTCACCATTAATAATTGTGTATATTATATACTTGCACTATTATATACACATATGTAACATACATATGTATATGCATATACAGTTATTTATTTAACCCTCATACAGCTTTGAGAGGCAGGCACTACTATTATGCCCATTTGATAGCTGAGGAAACTAAGACTTGGAGAAGTTAAGCAGGCTTCCCAAGGTCACACGGTAAAATATGTGGGAGCTGAATCTGAATCTGTTCATCTGTATCTTTTCCATTGTTTGTACTTCACGGTACTTAGTATATCCGGAGCTCAATGGTTAAGGCAAAATAAACGCTAATTGAAGGGATCAGTAAATTCTATCTGTGTTCCTATAGCTCTTGTTCATTCTCTACACTGATTCCCTGAGCTGAAAGTTCAAAGAGCTTAAGCTGAGTGTGGATTTTCCAGCCTTCTGGGTCCTTCCGTGATGTGTGATGTAAGCCTTCATTTGAATAATAAGTTTCCATCTCTCCTTGGGTCTGTGAAATCCCCAAGTGATGACGAGGGCTGCTGCCTAGACCCCAAAAGCCTCTCACGGCTCATTAGTAGCTGGGACCATTCTGAAGAGCTAAAGATTTGGAGTTTTGCTCATCAGTAGCCTGAAGTTGGTCCTGAGCTTCTATTTGCAGTTAATTTTGCAAATATTGGGAAATTTGAAAAATAGTGCTGTCCAGCAATAAATTGAGCCAGTCCCAACACCCACAAAATCCATAATGGTGTAGATATCCAGACAGATCTTAATTGTGATTTAATAGTGTTCACTCTAATTTAGCTCCAGGGAAATGCACTTTCAATTAGCCAATGTAAACAGAATGTCTACTTACCCCACAAATGTTTTCCTAAATGTGCTAATTAGGGCCTAGGTCCAATGAGTGCTGTATTATGCCCTCCTTCCTTTCCCTCAGGTGACACTCCACTTCAAGATCATGGTACTCCTATCTGGATTGTTGGCATAGAAGTCCGTTGCCTGCCTCTAATCTTGCCCTACATACTTTAATTCACCCTCCACAGGGCTTAGATCTATTCAAAACTCTTTAGAGACCATCCTGTTTAACTAACTACATCCTAACTTCTGGCCCTGGCCTACACACTTCTCCGTAATATGGCCTCCAATCTACCCATTCGGCCTCATCTTCTATTTTTCACCAACATCACCTCACCCAGGTACTTCTACATCCATGTCTTTGCCTTTATGCTGCTCCCTCTTTTTGAAGGACTCTTCGCATCATCTGTTCACATGAAAACCCAACCTCTTCTTCCAGACTATCCTCAAGTCTCCACCAAAAACACTGGGTCACCCACTTGCTTGTACTTGGATGTGGCATACTTCCCTCTAAGCCCATATTGATTTATCTATTCCTCCCTTGTGGAATTTGGGACACACATACATATCTTTCACTTCTACCACTATGTGACTCTAATCAAGATTTGAAGCAGCAGTCCTGTGTTTTCACCTCAGTACCTTCCTAGGAATTTGCACAAGGATGCTTCATAAGTGATTATTGAATTAAACAAAGTTGGACTGAAGTGATAGGAAGTAGAAAGGGAAATCCTCCAACTGCTGGGCTCTTTATGAGACACAAAGGCTTGAGCAGTCACTACAGTCTCTCCTGTGCTCGAGAATATTTGTTCTGCTGGAATGACTGACTGCCCAGCTGAGTTTCTGCATTCGTGATTCAACGAGATCATGTTCTTTACCCCTAGACAGATCTCCTAATTATTCAGGAACATCCTTAAGACTTGATCAAGTGTCTGATGACACACCCCTAAAGCATTTTCTCATACATAAATAATTACAAATGCCGATAGAAATTCGGTGATAGTTATATGTCAGGACTTGAATCAGGAGGAGTCGGGAGACCTCAGTAGCAGCCTCAGACATATCATTAAATTGCTGTGGAGCCAGGATCTTGGACCTCAGTTATTGCATTATTCTGCCCCTGTACATAGCAAACGTGAGATAATTGGATAGCTAACGGCATGGTGCCCTAGGTTCTCATTCAGGCTCTGGATCAGTGGTCTGCCCATTAAAATCACCTGGGGGGTCTTTAAAAATACTACTGTCTGACCCACCCCAACCAACCGATGATCTCTGAAGTTACCACCCAGGTACCAGAATATCTTTAAGCTCCCCAAGTCATGCCAAAAGGCAGGCAGGTTGAAAACCTCTATTCTAAGCAGATGCTTCTCAGATTTTAATGTGCACAGAAACCACCTGAGGAATCTCTGTAGCATCCGATTCCTTAGGGCCGACGAGGGGCCTGAGAATATGCATTTCTAACAAGCTTCCAAGGGATGCCAGGGCCACTAGTCCATGGACCACACTTTAAAGCGTAAGACTCATTTGACTCTATAAGCATTCCTCAAAGGGCTGCTCATGGAAAGAGCTATATAACTAACTACAAGCTGCATTATTGGCCCTAAGCGGTGCCTCCAAGATTCTTCAGACTTGGAGGAGCAACAAAGCATGTCTAACTTCAGAAGAACCTAGGAAATGCTCCAGAAGGCAATCAAGACAACAGGTCTAAACTGAGCTACGAACAGAAACAGATGTTTAAGAGACTGTAATGGAATAACTGGGTACCCAGAAACATTGGATGAAGGCTAGCTCAGGGCTTTAAATTATAAACTGGCCATCAGGTTCCCAATAGCCAGAGTCTCACAGTGCCTAGCATTCCCCAAATCATCCAGACAATGCAGTAATTAATTCAAACAACACTAACTGGGCACCCCCTGTGGCCGTCCTTTATGCATCATCCCCCAGCCCCAAATCCACCCTTCTATACCCTGCTGTATATCTCTGGGACTGGGGCTCTGAGAATTGCATTTCTCTTTTGCTTGCTGGCTCTAGCACGGAAAGCCCCACATCCCAGGAAACCTCTTGGTTTTGGGTGAACCAGGACAGTTAGTTATTCCAGCTGGCTTGCTCTCAGGTTCTGCAAGTAGGTGATACTACGGGGAGACTGGAAAGGAGGGACAAGGGCTGCCTTCTTCCTGGTTTGCTTGCCATTCCTATCATTGCTACTCCAGCTTGAGACAGGTACCAGCAGCAGTCCCAGTTGGTTTCCACCTCCTGCTCCTTCCAGCAGTCCAGACCCAGCCTCCTTGCTCCACTCAGATGCCAGGGCAGTTGGCCAGCACCCCTCCTCAGAGCTCATGGAAAGCTTGCAGGCAGAAGTGCTAGTGGAAATGGATTTCAACTGGGACTTCAACAAAATGAAAAGAGCAATGGCCCTTCAGTAGGGGGAATGCCTCATGGCAAGACATGAAGAAGTGTGAGAACCAGAAGTGCTCAGCATCCACTGGGAATAACGCTGCATGGCCAGAATGAGAATTATGGGCAGAGAAGTAGTAGATAGTGCATTCTTAACGGGATCTTGTCTTAGTCTGTGTAGGCTGCCATAAGAAAATACTATCTCCTAGGTGGCTTAAACAACAGGAATTTATTTCTCCCAGTTCTGGGGCTAGGAAGTCCAAGATCAAGGTGCAGGTTGATGTGGTTCCCCAAGAGAGTGCACTTCCTGGCTTGCAGACAGCTGCCTTCTTGCTGTGTTTTCACAAGGCAGAGAGAAGAAACTCTGGTGTCTCTTCCTTTCCTTATATAGGCACTAATCCCATCACAGGGGCTCCACCCTCATAATGTCATCTGAACCCAATTACCTCCCAAAGACCTCACCTGCTAACCCTATCTCACTGGGGGTTAAGGCTTGAACATATGAGTTTGGGAGAAGCAGAAACATTCAGAACTTTAGTGCTAAGTGAAAATGTTTGGAGTTTATCCTGAAACCTTGAAGCTATCAATGAAAGATTTTTAAAAGAATCTATGACATAGTCATATTATCACATCTACAGGTGGCTCCCAGGGCAGTCAGACAGGAAATGGAGAAGGAAAGTTGACATCTGTGGGAACTCTGGCTTTTAAGTGAGATTTTGCTCAATCCTCTAAGCCAGAAATCCGTGGTCCTATGTTGTAAAAAGCAGGTGGATGCTTTAGATAAAGACCCAGAATATGACTTTGAATCTATGTAGGTTATTGCTTCAGGTACCTGGGAATGAATATCTATCACACACACACACACACACACACACTCACACACAGCCAAGATTAACTGGTTGAAGGAAAGAATGTTGTTTTCTAAAGGCACATTAATGTGGCTGGAGCATCTTTGTCAAGAAGCAACATGCTATACATGATGGACAGCTATACAATTGTAAAGGTTCCAGAAAGCATGCGCAGGGGGTTTATAGCAAGTGGAGGATCTCTTAATTTTCGGCACCCAGAAGCCACCTAGACAGGGAAGATAACCTGAAGAGAAATGGTTCATGACTGAGACAGGGTCCTTTTCATGGGCAAGGGGTAGACAACTAGCAATGCAAAGGCAACTGAGACAGAGAGAAAATTCCCTGGCAGGTGGGGGAGGGGTGACACAGGCTCCTTGCAAAGAGAATCTCTGGTTGTTTGGGGGGAAATGCTGTGAGGGAGTGAAAAGGCCAGTGGGAGGCTGGGGCCACTTGATGGTACCTTTTAATATTTTTTCTTTCAATTAAAAGTCTGAAAGCCAGCCTGTAACCCTAAAGTGCTGCAGGTCGTTAGCCACCTGAGGAGAGGCAGCTGGGGACAGGCGTGCCGCCACCACAGCATTACAATGAGAGCAAATCCCAGGTCCAGAACCTCTGAAACACAGGCCCTGGTTAAAACCAAAAGGGTCCATTTTGAACCCCAGGAAAGAAAATGTCACTTCACACAGTCACAGGCACTGTTGGAACACACTGTCCCCAGGGAGGATGCGGACAGTATGAGGACCATTGACACACTCCAAGGGCCGCCTTTCCTGGCCTCAGTCTTTCTGAGTGGTCGTTACGGAGGCTGTGGTCCTCATCACAGGAAAGTAACTAAGACGACCCTGCAACGTCCTGCACTAAGGTTTAAACATAACACCATGAGATGCCCGGGAGATGGAGAGCTATGTTAGCATCCCCACCCGAGAAGAGTCTGGGAAATTCTGTTGACTGTATGCCAGAGAGGAGTCCATGGTAGGACGGAAGTGGAGGGAAAAGTGGATACAAGCTTGAGGGTGGAGAAATAAGAGAATTAAGAAGGAGAAGGTGATCGTTTTGTTCTGTCTTGATTATACGGAGAGTAACATTAGACCAGGTGTGCAGAGACACAGGGAAGGGAGAGAGGGAAGCACTGGGGGTGTACAGGCCGGGAGAGAGATGGCCCAGCAGCCGACATTGCCGTGCAGCCATCTGTGATGGGCTGTCTCGGGAAAGATAAATCAGACTTGTTCAGAGAAGCCCCAGAGAGGAGAATCAGAAGAGATGCGTGGAATTCCAGGGAGACAGATTTCAGTTTGACGAAAGGAAGACGTTTGGAAACAGTTAGAGATAAGCTTTCCAACTATGGTTTTGGCTGCCTTGAAAGCAGCACATCCAAAAGATGTGCAATGGAGAGAAACAGAGACCCTCACTCCTTTGCCCCCCTCCTCGCAGGGGCTATGACTCGCACCCTCTTTATTTGCATTACACTTAGCCTCTGGAATAGTCTTATTTGTTTCTCTGTTGACTCACTCTTTGTCTCTCATCCAGTAAATTGTAAACCCTATGAGAACCAGGACCGTATCTGTCTTGTTCGCTGCTGTGTCTCAAGACCACAGAACAGTGCCTGGCACGTGGTGGGAGGCCGATGAATATTGGTGCAATGAATCAGGAAAGACTAAGGATGTGGCTTAACCACTGTTTGAAAGGTAGTTCTTAGAATCACCTTTAAAGCCTTAAAAATAAACGGTTTTCTTGCATGGAATCTCATGCGGGACGGGACCCCAAGATATTAAACAGATTCCTGTGGTATTTTAATTGTACACATTTATATCGTAAGTCCCAATGTAAACCACTTCGTTTGATTTAGAATAAGAATCACTGAGGACTAGGAGATTGTTTTGATAAACAGAACAAAAACCTTTGAAATCCCGGCTAACCAGAAGACTGAGAATGTAATTGATTCCTCTAGCTTCTTTGTGCAGAACACTGAGAAAACCCTGATTCACGCAGAGCAGGAGCTGCAAATGATTCCACTCTCCAACCGCTTATCTGGCAATCTCGGGATAATTCTTCAGTTAAACTGAGGCAGGAGCTTGCAAAGGGAGTCATTGGAAAATTGAGCTTGGAAGTCAAACCTCTTACAGTTGGAGACAGTAAGTGGTGCCTCTCATCATGCATTCAGAAGCCAGACATGAGGGGGCAAGTCTCACAGTAAGTGGCAATGTGACTTTGATGTGTGACATCATCATGACCCTGATGAGTCCTACAATCAGTTATAATTGCACAGCCAACCATCAGGCCACGGTGGGAGACAAGGACTTCTCCTTGCCTGGCTCTTCAATGAACACGAGACTGTATTTCTGGGCTGTGGAACTGTAATTCCATAGGCGTAGATGCTCAGGCATGAATTTATCTTTTTTTAAAAAAAAAAAAGTCAGTGCTAAGATGCATCCTTCATAACCAATGACTTATTTTCCATAAGTTCTGATATGGATGCTTAACTGTCAGGGGGAGAGTTCTAAGAAATGCACAGAAGTCACCTGGTGGTCCAAACAAATGTATTTGTGGTTAAAATTTGATAGATAGCATATACTCGAGTTGCATGTTGTTCTTCTAAATGAACTTTACTAATTGAATATAATAGGGAAATAAAATGTGAATTAAAAAGTTTTACAAGATTCCTGCAGCACTTGGACTTAAATATTACCAGACAAAGCCAAATTTCAGGGTTCCTTGTGAATCTGAGATTCTCCCAGACTGGCTGGGATGTGGTCTTAACCTTCATGACACACAGGAGGACCACACAGACTGAGACAGGCCCAATTACGGGCTGATGCCCAGCTGAGGATGGAGAGTCACCAGTCCCTAAACCTTCATTTCACAGAGATAATTGTGACACTCATTTTCGTATATTAGAAAAGAAAGAAACAAGTTCCCCAACCTAATTTTAGGAACTATCCAGATGCCAAATATAAGGTGTTATCCTGTTATTTAACTCTGTCAGGGATTGTAAAATACCAGATTATAATAGCTACCAACAATTTATTAAGCACTGTGTGCTAGATCTCTTCATAACTGGTAACTCTCCATAATATAAAAATTAATTTATTCTTTCCAGCAATCTCAGAAGTCCCTGTTTCTAACTATCCTCGTTTTATAGAGGAGGAGACTGAAGCATACAGCTCGCATGCAGTGAAGTCATGATTCAGACCCTTACCAGCTGGCTCCAAAGAGCAAACCTTTAACTTCTTTAAAAATATCAACGGATCCGGGAGGGAAACAGGTCCAGGAGATCAAGTGTTGAGTCTTAGAATACCCGGGGCTTTAAAAAACTTGCAGAGTTAACAGAAATCTCCAAAATCCAGTAGGGTTGGCTAAAGTCAAGTGCGTGCCATGCCGCGGATATGTAAGCCTATTATTTGATTGATACAAAGTTATATTAATTGATCCTCAGTTGTCACCGTAGCCTGCAGTGAGATCTTTTTCCCTTTCATGGAAACTTTACTTTCAAATATATCATTTATGCCAAAGGGCAAACCGACTTGCTCTCCATCATTTTGCTATACAACTGACATCACCAGAACGCCTTCATACTGCTGAGTGAAGGATGGACGTGTAAATGCAGCCTGGGACTTCGAGATATGCAGTGAGTGGGGAAAAGAGGGGCCCTGAATGAACGAGCGAATATGGTGTAGCGGGAAGGGCAGACATGTAGGAGACAGACTGTGGTTCTGCACTGAAGAGCTGTATGACCCTGGGCTGTTCATTTAACCCCCAAGTCTCAGTGTTCTGCACTGAGAAATGGGGACAGTGTAGCCTCATAGGCCTGCTGGGATAATGGAATGATCATGGTTTAAATGTCAGCTACACAGGGGCCCTTACATGTTAGAACCCTTCCTCCCACATTCATCTCTCTCTTAAGATTTATACGTATGGCTAAAACAGCCTCATACATTCAGTATATAAAATAAAAGGAAGTTAATATCTTACCAAATGTTGGGACAAGGAATTGGAAACCCTGATGAAGTGTTTATAAATATCTGAATAGAAGGTTCTCAGGCTGAGGCTATGTTACTTCAGAGCCCGCATCTCCAACCTTGCCAAAGCTCCTCTCAGGAGACAGCTGTTGAACAAAAGTGGACTTTGTCTTCCTTCCATGACTTGAGTTTTGGGGTGGGGGAGACTCTGGAGAATTCACGCAAAGCCTACCACTACTGTTTTCTGACTGACAGACAAAAGGTCTAAGATTCCAAAGGCCAGAGGTGACAAACGGGGACCCTGGGCGTCAACATTATGCATAAGTACAGAGTCAAAAGAGCATTAAAAAGCTTCCCCATCTGGGCCCAGTGAGCTCAGGCTGTGCAGACAAGCTCTGCCCTTGGGACCCTTCTCCTGGGCCAGACCAGGTGCAGGTTTTGCGAGTCAACGCCTCCCTCTTGGGATCCATGCGAAGGAACTCAGAGGAGGCTGACAGTAAACCAGGGCTATGGGGCCGGTCCCTGACCTTGGCTATAGAGAACCATGTCCGATGTCCGTGTGCTTCACCTGCCTGGTCATGCTGGGTTGACCTGATGAGCCACTCCCCCTCCCCGGGGGTGCACCCCCACTGCGGTGGCCTCACGAAGAGCTCTGCAGGCCACCAGCCTTGTTCTGTTGAATCCCGTGTGCGGAGAGTGGGACCGGTGACGATGGATGAGTTAGTTCTCAGTTCAGTAGCTGAATTAAAGACTGATGCCAGCCCACCGTAATGAGTATTTTTCAGCCAGCTTAACTGACATTTCCAATCTGACTCCTTTCAAAGCGGGATGTTTGCCGTTAAACAGACATGCGCGCCCACCCACACACAGCAACGCTGTCTACTTCTTTCACTGCCTACACCTGTGAGCAGCTGGGACTCCTGTTGGCAACTTTGAGGATCCACGGCTTCTCTCTGCCCAAACCAGAGCCCGGAGGACCAGGAAAGTACATTTTTTCAAATCTATCAATGGTTCCTCCTCCCATGCCAGGTAATTACATCCCTGCTCCCTCCAGCAATGCTCCCCAGGCCCTCAAGCAAGTTCTGGTTTCCCCCAGGTGAGCCTTCCCCAGGTGCTGCGGGGAAGAGGCCCCGCTATCACCAGGCACATCTAAACCCAGGCACCTAGAAGATTTGGAACCCCCAACGACCTTTTTGCATCCAATGACTTTTTACCCAGAAACAGACCTCCGGGAGGCACTTGGGGTGGGGCAGGAAGAGAAGCCTCAAAAGAGAAAGATTCTATTAGCTTCAGGCTCTACCATTGCCATGGATTGTGGAGAAAACCCACCTGCTCTCCCCAAGCCTCAGTTTTTTCATCTATCAAGTGGGGAGAGTTTACCTGCCTTATCCGTCCGGCCCAGCTCTGCACCCAGCTCTCTGCAACAAGGTTACCACCTAGCACAAGTAAGTCCTTGGTCCATCCTCTGGCCTGACACTCTATTTTTGACCTCTCCTGGAATCCTCGGCTCTGCTTCTCTTCCTGCCATGGCCAGGCACACATCAAACTCAGGCCTGAGACTGGTCTTGCTCGCCGGTACACTCCTCCCCTCTCTCTACTCTAGACAGCATCTAGGGTCTACTGTGCCCTCAGTGTGCAATTGTAAACCAGACACAGCCTACTCCCCCCGTGAATTCATCAACCAGCATTCCTTAAGTGCCCCCACCGGGTCCCCACTGTTAAGGATCACCTAAAGGGTGAGGCAGATGAGCCAACGGGGAAGGACAGAGCCCTGAGATGCGTGTCAGTATTAAGGGCAGCACAGGGATGGGAGCCCAGGGGAGAGGAGTCTGGGAGGAAGGGAGAGGAGAAGCATTCTCTGGGCAAAGGTGGGTGGTGGGGGAGGAAAGTCCAGCGAGCATTCCAGGCAGAAGGAGACACAAATGCACATACACGTGGACAGAGGGGCTCCCTCGAGCCCCTTATTGTCCGCACTTGGCAGAAGAGAGGACCGGACCCCGGGAGGTGAAGACTTGCCCAGCCTCACAGCCAGCAGATGCAGCCAGAGCCCCCTCCAGTACCCGCTCTGCCTTTCCAAGAAGAGGGGGTGTCAGCACGGCCAGGGGTGCAGCTGTTAAAGAAAAGAAGTCACTGCCGCCTCTGCCAGAAAGCCCACTGGACTGGGGGTCAGATGCGCTAACTGAGTGCCGGGGTCCTTACTAAAAAGGGTGAGAATATGGCTAGAAGCAAACCAAGCCCACAGCGCCATGGGCTTTACATTCTATCCCTGACCATTAAGAAGTGCCAACTAAGGGGCAACCAGCTCGGGTCTCCCAGTGGGGACAGGTTCTCCCCTTTTCCCTTCTTTCACGCTCAGCCCCTGAGGTCCTGCTCCTCTTCGTCCTCTGCCGTCCTCTCAGTAAGCCACGAGCCACCACTTGGGAGAAATGGTCACATCAGGTCCCGTTGCTGTGTGAACAACGGGTGTTAGAACCCGAAAGCTACAGAGTCCGGCACTGGGGTACCATCCCCTCCCTGCCTCCCAGCGGGCCACCCTTTAGAAGCTCTGGTGTGCGCAGGGATTTCTCACTCAGCCTTTCATCTGGATACTTATACAACATGCTTCAGAGCCGGCTTGCCTTGTGCTTTTATTAAAGATTTTTTTATTAAAAATCATAGTGTCAGCATTTCAGGTCCACAGTCAATCCCAATTCGCCCTCCCCAGGGCATTCCGGGCAGCACCTGGGAAGGCGGACAGGCTCTAGTCCTGGGTCCACGGCATTTACTGGGCACCCCATTCGGCTCAGGGGCTCCGCCAAGCAAAATAGGAGTGCACAGGAAGGGGTGGCGGCGGGAGGGAGAAAAGTAGCATTTGTTAAGCACATTCTAGGCACGTGATCCATTTCATCCACGTGACAGGTAGACACTGTTCTGATTCTGCAGCTAAGGAAACTAGGCTTCAGGAGATGCTAACTCATCTGCCGAAGTTACGCCTCTTGGAAAATCTGCTCACAGATTGATTCCTGGATAATTTCTGTATTTGGTGTTTTGGAAAATTGGCCTAATTTTTGTAACAAATTTGTGTTTAAGTCAGAAGTAGACCTGGACCCCTCATTCTTCTACATCAGTGAGTGAATGTGCCCATTCGTCAGTGTCCTTATTCACAAATTTGTCCCCCCGGGCAGACTCTGCGCGAGATCCTGTGCTGCATCCCCGCCCACCAGGAGCTCCGTGGTAAGAACCGGGATCTGGAAGCAGAGGAGAAGCACCTGGGAGCGACCTGCCTGGGTGCTAGCGCTCTGCTCACAGTCTCAACTGACCCTCACGCGGTTCTAGAAGCACACATCATTATCACACCCATTTTGTAGTTGAGGACATCGAGGAATCAGAGATGCCTTGTAACTTGCTCAAGGTCACATGTCAGTAAATGATCAAACCAGGATCCAAGACCAGGTCTATCTGACACCAAAGTCTGTTGTCTTAAAAACCATGCTATGTGGCTCCCAGATTCAGGGATGGGATGGGAGTCCCATGGAAGCCTTCCCCAGGGAGGTAATCTCAGCTGAGCATGGAAGGTTGATTCAGAGTCAACCAAGAGAAGAAAGAGGAACGTCAGACATTCTGCAAGATGGCCCTGGAGGCTGGAAAAGGGGAATAGCAATCTGAGTCTGGAGAAGGACGCAGGACTCAGGCAAAGAAAAATGTGTCATGTTGTGAAAAAAGAGACTGGAGTCTATCTCAAAGGCAACAGGGAGCCAAGAAGGGCTTCATTCAAAGAAAGAGCTGATCTGCTTTGTGTTTTAGGAAGGTTATTATGCTGTGGCATGGATTGGATTGAGGTAAGGCTGGAGGAAGAGAAACCCACGAGTGGTGGGATGGTCCTGAGCGATTACAAAGTCGGAGGCAGCTGGGACACAAAGTCTGTTTTGAATTCTGGTATGTTAAAGGTGGGTTGTTTCTTGTAAGAAACACAGCCTGTAAGAATTTGTGGTACATTTATACAATGGAATACTACTCAGCCATCAAAAAGAATGAAATCATGCCATTTGCAGTAACATGGATGGATCTGGAGATCATCATTCTAGGTGAAGAAAGCCAGAAAAAGAAAGACAAATATCATAGGATATCACTTGTATCTTGAATCTTAAAAAAAAAAGGAAAGACACAAATGAACTTATTTATGAAACAGAAACAGATTCACAGGCCTAGAAAACAAACTTATGGTTACCAGCAGGGAAAAGGGTAGGAGGGGATAAATTGGGAGTTTGAGATCTGCAGGTACTAATGAATACATATGAAACATATATACAACATATTTCTTCTGTATAGCCCAGGGAACTACATTCAATATCTTGTAGTAACCTATAATGAAAAAGAATATGAAAAGGAATATATGTATGTATATGGAGGACTGAAACATTAGGCTGTACACCAGAAATTGACACCACATTGTAAACTGACTAGACTTAAATAAAAATAAATTAATTAATTAAAAAAAAAAAAGAAACACATCCTGAAAGGTGGTCCTGATCTTACTGCTGTTTAGAGTTTACTTGGGCCTACCCTCCCCTCCATTATCCCTGCCCTCGGTGCTCCTAATGAGCAGGAATTTGGGCAGCCTGGGGTTTGGGACCCAGTGTCGAGGATGGGAGGAGTGGCAGGGAAGCAAGGGATGCAGACAAACATTCCTGGGTCGTAGCCACTTTATCCCATTAAGCTGTATATTCATGAGAACTTCCATACATCAATGAAATACAAAATAAAGTGAAACAACGTTTGAAATGCTATGACCTGGACCAAAGAATCTTGTGCTCAGTTCCCCTATTTGCTCTCATTTCTCCAACACACAGAAAGACAGTTAAAGGATACCATTTTTTTTTCATGTTTAGTTGTTGCATAAATTTCCTTAAGCCTCTGGCGGCAATTACCACTTGTCTGCTAGCGTGCCCGTCGATGACAAAGAGAGAGAACAATAGCAAATGGATATTAAGGGGAGAACTTAAAAACCGTTGATCTGCTTCATCCGACAGCCTGTTGTTGGGTTTTGTCTTTGGGGGTGGTGGCGTGCTTGTTCATGGACACGTTTCCTTTGGGTTGTGATTGGAGAGCACACATATAATAGAGTCATACTTTCTGCAGGTAAAATTGTTGCTGGTTCTTGTGACAGAGTGGAATCTATCTAAAGTTGCAGGCTCCCTGCACTGAGCCCCAGGCATCCAGGGCTGCCGTTGCAGAACGAGTCTGAGTTTCCTGTTTGGGTCATTCGATTCCACTATTTCCTGGCACTCGGGGTGGGCATGCAGCATCTCAGTGCCATTACTTGAGCCCAGAAACCCAGGCCCAGCAGAATGACTTGGTCCTGGCCATTCCAGCCTATTAAGCTGGGACCAGGGTTGGGAAAACCACACCCAGCACCAGACAGTGCCGGCGCTCTGCAGAACTGTGGGCAGAGGATGCTGGGGCAAGATCCCTGGTCCGGGAGTTAAGAGATGTGGTTCTGTTGCTACCACGTGAGCTTGGACCTCATTTTCTTCATCTCTAAAGGGTAGCAATCACAAAAAGGGTGCAGGGAATCAAATGATTTCAAGGTTCTCTTCCAGAAATGGAGGCTGCTGGGGGGACCACCTCCCATGGGAAGGGACAAGCGCTCACTGTGATCCCTAGTGCCCAAGGAGAAGGGTCCCTTAGGAGCAAGCATCACCGAAGGGGAGGAACCTCGGAGAAGGAGGACACCCTCTTGTACTTTTTTGTCACCACCCAGGAAGACGGGGCTGACACAGCAGAGACAGTGATGCTGGAGAAACCGAGGCGGAGACAGCTTTACTGACTGGGCATCCGGCATGAAAGGAAGGCAGCTCTCTTGCCTAATTCAGTGCCCCATTTTCAAAAACAAAACAGGAAGAAGAAAGAAGAAAGAAGAAGAAAGAAGAAAGAAGAAAGAAGAAAGAAGAAAGAAGAAGAAGAAGAAGAAGAAGAAGAAGAAGAAGAAGAAGAAGAAGAAGAAGAAGAAGAAGAAGAAGAAGAAGAAGAAGAAGAAGAAGAAGGGGAAGGGGAAGGGGAAGAAGAAGAAGGGGAAGGGGAAGAAGAAGAAGAAGAAGAAGAAGAAGAAGAAGAAGAAGAAGAAGAAGAAGAAGAAGAAGAAGAAGAAGAAGAAGAAGAAGAAGAAGAAGAAGAAGAAGAAGAAGAAGAAGAAGAAGAAGAAGAAGAAGAAGAAGAAGAAGAAGAAGAAGAAGAAGAAGAAGAAGAAGAAGAAGAAGAAGAAGAAGAAGAAGAAGAAGAAGAAGAAGAAGAAGAAGAAGAAGAAGAAGAAGAAGAAGAAGAAGAAGAAGAAGAAGAAGAAGAAGAAGAAGAAGAAGAAGAAGAAGAAGAAGAAGAAGAAGAAGAAGAAGAAGAAGAAGAAGAAGAAGAAGAAGAAGAAGAAGAAGAAGAAGAAGAAGAAGAAGGAGAAGAAGAAGAAGAAGAAGAAGAAGAAGAAGAAGAAGAAGAAGAAGAAGAAAGAAAGAAAGAAAGAAAGAAAGAAAGAAAGAAAGAAAGAAAGAAAGAAAGAAAGAAAGAAGAAGAAAGAAGAAAGAAGAAAGAAAAGAAAGGTCTTTCTCACTAATCCTTGCGCCTCTTTCTCTAGAAGATGTGGACTGAGGGTGTGTGATCTAGATCAGCGCTCTCGACCTCGCACTACAGACCTTCTGGACTGTTCACGTCTTTGTTGTGGGGCCTGCCCTATGCCTGGTAGGAGGCTCAGTAGCATCCCTGGCCTCTGCTCAGTAGATGCCAGTATCACTCCCAGGGGTGACCACCAAAAATGTTTCCAGACACTGCCAGGTGTCCCCTGGGGCGAAGATACCCACCGTTGAGAACTGCTTCTCTAAATGGATGATCAGCTTTTTTAGGAACCTCAGTTTGCATGTCTCCCAGATGGGATAATACCCGATCTGCTCAATTCACAGAGTAATTGTGGGAAACTGAAAAGAACTGCTCAATGAGAAGTCCCGCTCCTGTTCCCACAATGGAAGCTAGAGTGTCCACCTCCAGGGGTCAGATGAGAGGCACCCTCTGGCCACCAGTTGCTCTTGCACTGGGATGCACGCCTAGCACTTGGCAGTTTCCTGTGCCACGAGCCTGCATCACTGACTCAGACCTGCCCTGCATCACTTGGACCAAGTAATCCCAGTTTGTCTCCTGAGTGTCAGATGGAGAAAGGATGCTTGACAGCAGTTGGCTGTGCAAGCAGAGAGAGGAGCCCTGCCTCCATCCATCATCAAGCATGGCTGTTTTTAATAAGAAAAACAGGGAGAGTAGCAAGGCCTTTGCCAAAGCAGTTCACTCCTTCTCGAGTCTTCTAGATACACAGAGCCCTAGACATCAGTGGCACAGCAGTCTTTCTTTGCGTCTTGATCACTGATCACTGTGGATTGCGATCATGTGTAGGCTGGAGAGGGTTAGAATTTCTACAGGGTCAGGAGGGGACAGGAGGCTACCAGCTTAACCTTCTCCACTGGGCTCAGGATGACCTATGCCCCCAATTCCTGTTGGGAATCAAAGGCTGTTGACCACCCAATATATGTGGGGAAGGGATGGCAGAAGGGAGTTGGAGCCTGAGCACCAACTATGTGAAGGCGCCATACTGGATTTGATATGCATTGTATCAATCCACACACAAGTCCAATGGACATTAATAATTCTGACTTTACAGCCTAGGAACTGAAATACAGAAAGGTTAAGTGATTTGCCCAGGATGCCCAGGGAATCAGCATTCAAACTCAGGGCTGTCTGCCTGCAAAGCCATGTCCCTTTCCCCACTCCTGCTGCCTTCTGATAAGGACACTGTTCCTCCAAAGGGGAGAAACAGCCTCCCCAGATTCACACAGCTCTTCACATAGTGGACTCTTCTGAGGGGCTCACACTACAAAGTCAGTCGTCTGTATCATTGGTCGAGGTATATACGATGTGGCATTTACAGGTGTGGGTATGTATATCTGTGTGCATGTGCACACACACGTGCTTCTGCAGTGAGCATGTGCACTTAGCACAAGTGTGACTACATGCTGAATGTGCATGTGTGGGACATGTGTGTATTTGCATGCCTCTGATCCGTCGCGGACAGCAGAACACGGGTCTGGGAATCATGCCCCAGGACTGCGTCCTGAATGGGACAGAGGGGTGGAGGAAGTGGTTTCTTTACCGGGGGAGAAGCTTGCAGAAGGAGCAGAGTTGCTGCACTTGCTGTCCAGACATACCAACCTTGCAGACACTTGGGGGGGCACCCCCTGTGGCTTGTCCTAATGATGTGTGTGCACAACTGAGTCAGCGGGGGCTGAGATCCCGGCACCCCTGTCACACAAATGGCCAGCTCCCATTTGTCATCAGCTTCGGATGAGCCTTCCCCTTATGGGGTGTCCTTCCCTGCATGTGTGTGTGTTAGCTGGTGGTTGCTGATGTCCGGAAAGTTCTGTGCTGTCTCTGGGGCCAGGGGCTGCTGCCCCCCGCCACCCCCCCACCCCGCCACTTCCCACTGGTAGCTGGGCATGAAGCAGGCGGAACCTCTGATTCAGGCTCCCGCTGGGAGGACAGTCAAATTAGGCAACCAGATAGGCAACCTGTGCTTTTCCCCCTGAGATGGTGGAAGGGCGTGGAAGGGGACACTGGCAGCTCAAAGTCTGGCCAAAGGAGAGGTGTTTGTAGGTAACCAACTGGGCAAGGCAAGGAGCTTGGGAGTGTGGGGGGATGACAGGAAGCGGGGGATGGGTGTGGGAGATGACCCCTGCGTGCACGAGCAGAACTGGGTCCTTGCTATAGCAGCGAAAGAGCCGGGAGCTAGCCAGCCCCAAACAACAGACCCTGGTCTGCTCCCAGACGGCTCTGTGAGCTGGGGTTAGTCACGCACCCTCTCTGGGCTTTAGAGTTCTGGCTCTCCTTTGCTGTAGTCCCTGGAATTACCTGGAACCAAGCGCCGATTTAGCAAATGTTTATTCAAGGTCAGAGTCCTCAACAGCAAAGAGCTGTCCAGCTCCTCGGGCTTGCGGCCAAGGGTCTGGTAAGTGAGTGCCATGGACAGTTCAGGTAACATCTGTAGGGGTCCCGAGTCCTGGGAAGATCCGAGCTCTGGTCCTCAGCAAAAGTCCCACGGGCAGGTGGGTCGACACTTCTCGGTCTCCCCTAAGGCCACCCTCCTCTCTGGGCAGGCCCCTACCCCCACGTCCGCACTTCTCCCTCACTCTGAGGCCACCTACCTGAGCAGGTGGAAGACACTGAGGAAGACACTGGGCCACACGCTTTGCATGTGTTAATTTGTGCAACTAAGCAACCAACCTACAAGGGAGAGCAAGCAACGCTCACTCGACAGGTGACAGGTGAGGGACCCACATCTGCGGGGGGAAGTGAGGAACACCTGGGCTGCCAACCCCACCGTAGCAAGGCCCCCTTGCTGCACCCTTCTGCGCAGCCGCCCTGCAGGGTCCAGCCTGCTGGTTACAGAGAGGTGGCTAATGAGGGGCTCCGCGCAGCTAGCTCAGGAGCAATTCCCTCTGTGCTCTCAGCTACAGATACGAATTTTGTTTAGTTCAAAGATCTCATTAACACCAGGGTTAGTGGAAGCAGCTTCACAGCTGATTCATCTTCAGGAATCAAAGACCGCCCGAGCCCCCCCCTCCCCCGGGCAGCCAGGGGCCGAGCTGATCAGCGGGGCATCTCTGCTGCTCTCTTACCTCCCAGGGGCTCTGCAGCCAGCGTGAGGACCTCAGTGCCTCTCCCGGGGGCTGGATCATGGATGAGAATGTGAGAGAACTCTGCCCACGAGACCCTGGGGCTCCCACTGGGAAAATCCAGGGACAAGATGCATTTGCATCGGCCTGGCCCAAGTCCTCACTTCTAGACAGTATGAACAGGTGGTCGATGGTCATGGCAACCATTGAACCCCGTGGGGCACAAGGAGAGGATACACGTTGTGGTTTTAGGGAGACTTAATTCTGCCATTAACTTGGTGTGTGACATTTGAGCCCCTGCTCAGCCACATGAACAGATTGACTCAGAAGTCCATCAAGGTCCCTCTGGCACTGATACTGACATGGCCCAGACTGTCCAAGAACTGAAACTGTCATTGAGACGACAAAACATACTCATTGGTGGAATCAGCATTCATGCAGTACTTACTATGGCACTCAGTGTGCCAAGTTTGGGGGCTGCAGGGGTCACCGGGTCCACGTGCATAAAGTACCTCTAACAATTTTAAGGAGCATAGCATAAGAAGCAAAGGAAGTGTGAAAAAAATAAATGCTATGTGATGTGAATTTCGCCTCAGTACAACAAGTAGTAACAGTGAATGACCTGCCCCTGATCCAAAAGGTACCAAGGGGTTCTCCAGGTCTAGAAGCGGTGGTTTCAATTCCTAGTTCTGTCTGCAGCAAAATACAATCCGGCCCACTGGACTGCAGCACAGTCCAATCCAGGGCTTGGTAGGCATTCAACAAAGATGTACTGAAAGAAGGAGGGGAAGAAAGAGTCAACGAGAAGAAAGGTGGAGAGTAGAAAGAGGCTTGTTCAGAAAAGAGAGGTAGGAGTCTCACTGTTTCCTGTTTCAATTTAAAAAAAGTGAAGTTCAGTCAAGGGGTTCAGTGGTTCACCCATATCACACTGGGAGCAGCTGACAGATCTTAAGTGTAGAACGAGGTCCCTGTTGAGTGGGGCTTCCAGGAAAGCCCTCATGAAGGCAGAGTAAGTAAGAAGGTAATGGTTGGAATTCAGCAAATCCAAAGAGCTGGAGTTGGCAGTGAGAAGGGCAATGTGACCCAAGGATAAAGTGTGGAGTGGATTTTCTTATATATGTTCCTTACATAGCATCAGAGGGACCTGGGGACAGCAGCTTGGGGTAATGGCATTAGGAGCCTGGCTTTGCCATCTACCAGCGTGGGGGATCTGAGGAAGGCTAAGCCCGGGTTTCCTCATTTTTGACATGGAGATTATGGTACCTACACTCTAGATTTTTTCTAAGGGTGAAATGAAATAAGGCATACACAGCACCGGGCATAATCCCAGCTCAATACACACGAGCCCTTTCACTTTCTTCTCTGCAGGCAGACAGGATGGAGAAGGGAAGGGCGGGCTGCTCAGAGTTCTTGAGCTTGGGGTATGAAGTCACACGGGCTGAGCTCTGCCTTCCTTTCTGGAGCTGGTCCCCTCTCTAGGGGCAGAGTCAGTGACCATCCAGGCAGTCAGATTCAAGGGATCTAACGCCCCTCCTTCCTGGGAACCAGGTAGCCCACCCAGAAATGGGAATGAAATGCTGGAATTATTAAAAAAAGCCTGGGCTGAGCAATCATTCATCTGATCGCTTCTTTCTAATGGTAAACTTGTCTACCTCGCACATAACAGGGAAGTTGCTTCTCAGAAGCTAGACCAGGGGCTGAGTAATTCTCCAAGCAAAAGGGAGTGGCAGCTAATACTGGAATCGTGTGACTGTAGCAGAACCTTCTAGGACTTCTTGCTATGCTTATGTTTTTATTTAGTTTTGCTTCCATGGCATGATTTCACTCTTTCAGGATATACTTTTTGCTGCCATTATGAAGTTCAAAGTTAATCTGTCCTGTAGACAGGGACATGCCTGAAGAGGAAGACCCCAGTGGACCATTTATTCCGTCAGCGGAAATGATTGTGTTCCAATGGCATTCCCCACACTGCGTTGGACCCTGTAGGCACAAGAATGAGCAATTATGGCCGGGTCCCCATCCTCAGGGGTTGACAGCCTCGGTCACCAAGGATCCAGTGCCCACATTCACATGCAACCAGTGGGAGCATTCGTGAACGAGCACCATCCTTTTGAAGAGCAATCTGTCCATGTGTATCCAGAGTCTGCCAACTGTTCAATCCATTTTACCACAATAGTCCTTCTATGTCAAGAAAGTCATCTGAGATATTAAAAAAGGAGAGAAAAAAGTTCTGTATGTACAAAGGTGGGTATTTTTCTATGAGTCTTAAGAGCATAAAATTGAATGAATATATGTACGTATATGCAAGACTGGGACATTGTGCTGTACACCAGAAATTGACATATTGTAAATGACTGTACTTAATAAATAAAAAATAAAATGAATTTTTAAAAAGAGCATAAAATTGAAAACAATCTCAATGTCCAATACTGGGCAGTGTTTAATTTAGGATATATCCACTTCGTGGAACAGAAGAAAGACATTAAAAGACAGTACTGTATAAAGAGTTTCCAGTAACTCTGGGATCTGTTTAGGGCACAATATTAAATGAAAAATGTAGGACTTTAAATTCTTTATTCAGTGATATCACAGCTATGGAATACTTTTCCCCCCTATCGATATGGTATTTTACAGCTTTCAAAGTAGTTTCATATGCACGGCTTAATTTTGAGACTCACGGCGGCCCTCGAATAGAAGTCATCCAAGGATGATTATTCCCCTTCTAAACGGGAGGAGACTGAGGTTTGCCAAGACTGATGCATCTAATAACCAAGCATTTCACTTGCTTAGAAATGCAGAGGGTACAGGAGAATCATTACGAAAACTTCATAAAGCAAGTCGCCTGTTCTTTATGCAAGAACTCTGAGCTGCCCGCCTCTTCCCTTCCCATTCTCTCTGCCTGCAAGAGAGAGGTGAGAGGGTGACCACTGACTGGGGGAAAGAAATCATTTCCCCCACTTTTCTTGCTGTGCTTCCGCTACTGCTAACCAGGCAGCAGAGTTCTGCACTGTCCGGGTGGTACTGCTGTGACCAGAAATGGTTTCTTGCTACAAGACATAAAATATCCCTGCACAGGGACCCTCAGTGACAAGTTCCTCTGATTCAGGCTCAATGACAAAAGCAATCAGGGGCAGGTGGAGACAGTGGCACGAGCAAGGTGACAATTAACTCTTTGTGCAAGCAGCCTCTCCCCACCACTCCGGTCTCTCCTGCATTAGCTGGACCCTTAAGCTCTATGCTTGAGCTGCACCCCTCTGGACCCTGCTCCTTGGACTTATCTCACATGTCCCACCTCTTCGGCTCTTCTTCAGGCTCTTTCTTCTTTCACTCAGTATCTCATCTCTATGATCTCTGCCTTGAAAGAGGGCCCTCCCTTCAAGCTCAGCAAAAATGAAGCCTCTTCCATCCAGCTCAATCCTCTGGGTTCTCCAACAGTGTAACATCCTCTCTTAATAGTTGTAGCCCAGTGTATCCTGGTTTAGTTCCGTATTTCAGCCTTTCCCCCAAAGACTGTGAATGCTCAGGACCAGAGAAGATGCAATTCCACTTAATCCTTACAGAAGCATCCCAGATATAAAAAAAAAATCTCAATCTCATAGATAAGAAGTGGGTGCAAATATGTTTTCAGGGTAAATGGCAGGCCCACATTTGAACTCACATGGACTTCGGTGTCCCCAGCTCTTCCCATAATACTCAACCAGGTCTTTCATAGCTAAATGAATGAATGAATGAGTGAGTGAGTGAGTAACTAATCAAAGACCTTCTTTCACAGCAGCCCCTCCCTGGGCACCTACGCCCACAGGTTGTCAGAACTCAGAGAAGAGACTGGTGGAAACTGATTCAATAGCAACCCCCGGAGTCTGAAATCGGCCTCTGCTGTGGTCTCTTCTCCCATGATGGCTAGAACCAGAAAGGACTTGCAAAATTATCAAGGGCCCTGTTCTGTTTACACTGTCTTCCTTCTCCAGTCTCTTTCAGTCCTTCTGGTGTTGTCTAAGGAGAAAGTCTCACCGTGGTATTACCATGCCTCTTACAAGTCTCTAAACATTTGCTAATTTTCCTTTTTAACAAAGAGAGAACAAATGTTGGGCACAGAGCCTTGGCAGAAAACAACATCTAGCTAAAAGCTAGCAGCACTGTTTTCTTCTCATTATGCTCATTTTTACAGTTACCTTCTATTTACGGTGAATGATAATGTTCCATCATTTAGGTGCTGATTTAAAGTTCCCATTATAAATACACATGTTTAGGGGAGAAAAGAGAGCCAATCTAAAGAACAATATTGTATAAAGAAAAGTATAGGAGGCATGCAGTTACTAAACAAATAATGCAAGTGTGGCAAGAACCCAATGTTTGGGAAACACTAGTTAAGTCCAAACACCTAATCACAGGTGGAACAGAGGCCCAGAGAGGGCAAGTGGTTTGCCAGAGATCGCCCAGCCAGCTACTGGCTCAGTCTTCCCCCTCTCCTTTGCCACACATACCTCTCTAAAAAGCTCTTTCTATATGTATATTGTGACTATTAAAGAAAATGACCCCAAAAAAAGAAAGAAAATGACCAACCAAAGGGTTCTGTTGATGGTCAGAGGCATGAGGGCTATGGATTGATTGGGTGGTGGGGGCTGTGTTCTCAATTCCCCAGCAATGAACAGGCACCCGATGTTCTGGGTGGGGTCAACAGGGTGGTAGGCCCCTGAGTCACTGGTCATTTGTCACTTACTGACTGAACAGAAAGAACATAGGGAGAAACAGGCCATTGGGAGCTCACAATGCAGAGGAATGATCACAGCTTATAGAACACAGCATTAATAAAGACTACAAAGACATACCTAACAGAGGAAAATGAGTCTCTCTGCCTGTGTAAATAAATCCATGGCTTGCAAACAAAAACACACCAGAAAAACCAACTGCAAATGCACTCCTAGAAAAGGAGACCAGATGTCCCTGGAATCTTTTTAATTAAATTGTGAGTCAATTGCAAGCCAGAGGGGTGGGGGGCAGGAGGGAGTGAAATTTTGCTTTCTAAGACTGCCAGATGCAAAGTCCAATTTCCAGGATAATATATCCAGGGTAGAGGAGGCTTTCCAAAATTTAATTACATATTGCCTAGCAACTGAGGAGATGAACAGGAATAAAGTTGGGGGACCTGGGGTGATGCATTAAAGATGTTGATGCCCCAGGTTGGAGAGCGCGCATCGACACCAGGCGATGGTCAGGAGCTACAGGAGGTGGTTTCAATACGTGAATTACAAGCCTCATTCTGCTCCGTTTCCTTTGGGCTGACCAACCCGGCAACCTGGCAGAATTAGGACCCTGCTTTCTTCATCTTTTACAATGGCAGCATCTCCTGTACTTGTATAAAGTGATAGATATTGTTAAAAATTCAACAGTATAGAAATGTCTAAGGCAGCAAGTGAAAACTCTCCTTCCAACAAGAACCACTCTTAACATCCTGGTGCATCAATTTCCAGAATTTTCCATGCAGAGCTAACCTCTCCCTTTCTAACCTAAATGAGATACTACTACATGTTGCTTTATCATCTACTTTCCTCCAATTGATGGTGGACTTTTATTTAACTTTTATTTTTTATTGAAATAGAACAAAAATATAGAAAAGTCCACAAATAACGGAACCACTGTTGATAACAAGACATAGAACAATGCAAGCTTCCCCCTTCTTCCACCTAGCTCTCTCAGACCCCCTTCAAATCACTACTCCGTCCCTGCTCTGCGAGGGTAATCATGCTCCTGACTTCAAATATATATTAGTTTTGCCTGATTTCAACTCCGTATTGAAGGAATCATACACAATACATTCTTCTGTGTCCGGCTTATTTGCTCAACATTTTGTGAGACTCATTTATATCATATGAGTAGCCGCCCTTCATTTTTATATGTAGAATACTCCAATTTATGGTTATATAATAATTGATTTATCCATTTCAATGGTGATGAACTTCTAGGCTGTCTTCAGTTTAGGGCTGTTAACAAATAGAAATGCCTCGTGCATTCCTTCTGGCACTTTTCTCTGGGGTAAATGTCTAGGGGTGAAATTGGCACTTTTCTAAAATGCCTTAGCAATTTACATGCCCAACATCAGTTTATGAATGTTCCTAAATTCATCCTTTTTAATGTCTTATTGTAAAAAAATAATGCTTTATTATATGGATATCTTCATAGTTTTCCACTGATGGAAATGTTGGTTGTTTCCAATTCCACGCATGCATTTTTTTAAAAAATGCTTCCATTGTTTCATATTCTATAGCATTTCATATTTATCTTTGAGCACTGACATGATTATTCCTTAGAATGACTTCTTCGGAGTGAGATTTTGGAGATCAAAGAATATGTGCATTTAAAATTTTCCTCTTTCCGAGTTTCCTTTCTAATTTCTTGCAATCCCATGCTCCTTTTGGCTGTTCCTGAATTTCATTTTTCTGTTTGCTTCCTTGAACACTCTCCAGTTACCAGCTGTTCCATAAAATGTTGGCCCCGGGAACACTCTCTGTACCTCTTGGGGCAGCCTTGAATGAATTAGGTGAAAACATGTGGTCTAGAAATGCCATGGACCTGGATACAGAGATCAAAAAATCTACTTGTTTGAAATTTGTAGCTACCGACAGGCATATGTAGAATAGATAACAAGATTATACTGTATAGCACAGGGAAATATATACAAGATCTTGTGGTAGCTCACAGAGAAAAAAAAATGTGACAATGAATATATGTATGTTCAGTATAACTGAAAAATTGTGCTCTACACTGTAATTTGACAAAACATTGTAAAATGACTATGACTCAATAAAAAAAGTTTAAAAAAATCTACTCCAAGTCTTAAGCAGAAGCCAGTCTCTGAAGTGTGCTTCTTGAATTTTATCTGAAAACCTCAATAGCTTAGAGTAGGCAACCTTGGATTCAAAAAACATCATTCATTTGGATTCCAGTGATTTCTGGATGTGTGGTCCCTTGGACCCATCAGTCACATGGGAAGAAAAGAACACATAACATGAATGCAGACATTCAGACATTGATTGAGAGCCTTGCATGCCGGCTACTATTCTAGACATTGGTTACCCAAAGACAATTATTATCTTGAGGACAGAGACTTAGGGCAAAAATTCTGTAATGGAGACATGACATGTCACGCAAGCACAGAAGAGGGAACAAATACTTTCAGAAGTGACAGAAAAAGGCTTACTAGAAAATGTATGTATTTTCTGCTATGTCGGGTCAGGTTGGCTGAGGGCTACCCAGTTTTAAGAGGGATATGAATATTGTCAATAATTCCTTTTTCCTGATCCCCTCCAATGCACCAGGACCTACGTGATGATGTTTTATTTAGGCTATTCCTGTAACTTTTAACAATACCCTTAATATATTTATCATTCTCCCCTATTTCTCAGATGAAGAATTTAAGGCTCAAAGAGAATAAAATCAACTTGCCAAGGGTACAGAGCTAATCAAGGAGGAATAAGATCGGAAGCCATCACCATCAAATTCCAAAGACCAGGCTCTTTTTGCTTCTGCAAGACATCTGAACAAAGAACAAAGCAAAAAACCAAATTACAAATAACAAATTACAACTTACAATTACTAAATAACAAACCAATTAGAGAGGTTTTTGAGGATTATTGCAGATGCAGGCAGGCGAGGGGACACAAGAGAAAGGGTCCCGGTTTCCAGTAGAAGAACTGAGGTTCCACTGGGGAGACAGCTCATGGAAGGTGAGCACAGTGTATTTGGGGGCCTCATGGATAGGTCTTGGTCACAGCTGCTCTGACAACTGCCCGAGGGCTTCCGGGACCACAGGTAGAAGTCACGGAGGTTGCCTCCCTGAACTCTCCCCAGCATCGTCACACTCTGGGCGTTCTGAGAGGAACACTTGACAAGGCAGCCAGGAAAGGGTGAAGAGGGATGTAAATGCCCCCAGTCGCACCAGAGGTCTGCCACTGCTATCTCCTTCCAAAGTAGAGCAGGGGCGTGGGATTTAGGGAGGGTGGTCCTAATGGCTTCTTCCCAAGGAGACTTACATCAGGGGCAAAGCTGAGACTTGAACTCACGGTTCAAAACCTGGCCCACGATTTCCATGTGAGAAGGTTGGTCCACTCTAAATCACTGAAGCTGCTTGCTCTTAGCACAAGCTAGGGACCTTTTTTCTCTAAGCTACAAAAGTACTATTGATAGTCGTAAGTTACATATTAATTAAATTTCACTTATTCATTTATTTACTTATTTGACAAATATTTATAGCAGGGGCCAGCAATTTATTTATTTATTTGTTTGGCTGTCGATACAGTAAATATTTGAAGCTTATGTGTCTTATGGCCTCTGTGGCAACTACTCAATTCGGCCACTGTATCACCATGAAAGCAGCCTTAGATAATGTGTAAATTAATGAGCGCCGCTGTTCCAATGCAACTTTGTTTACAAGAACAAATGACATGGGACATAGGGTAGCCACTTGCAAAAGAATCAAGTTGAACCCCTACCTCGCACCATATAAAAAAATTAACTCAGAATGGATTCATGACTTAAATGTCAAAGCTGAAACTATAAAATTCTAGGAAGAAAATATAGGCATAAATCTCTATGACCTTCAATCAGACAATGGTTTTTAGACATGACGCCAAATGCACAAGCAACAAAAGAAAAAACAGGTAAATTGGACGTCATCAAAATTAAATTCTTTATGTGGCCAAGAACACCATCAAGAAAGTGAAAAGAGTCCACAGAATAGGAGAAAATATTTGCAAACCACGTACCTAATAAGGGTCTTGGATCCAAAATATATAAAGAACTCTTAACAGCATAATAATAAGAAGACAAGTTAGCCAATTTAAAAATGGAGAATCTGAAAAAAATATTTCTCCAAAGAAGATACATAAATGGTTAATAAGCACATGAAAAGAGGCTCAAGATCATCACCATTAAGGAAATGCAGATCAAAACCCCCAAGATACCATATCACAAAGAGATGGCTATTGTGAAACAAAGAACAGCGAGGGCTGGTGAGGACGCAACACTGTCGCTCATATCCTCTTGTACTCCGCCTGTGGGAATGTAAAACGGTGCAGCTGTTTTGGAAAACAGTGAGATGCTTCATCAAAAAGTTAAACACAGAGTTATCATCTGACCCAGAAATCCCACTTCTGGATATATATCCAAGAGAAATAAAAACACATTTCTCTATAAAACTTGGGCAGGAATGTTCATAGCAGCATTATTCATGACAGCCCTAAAATGGAAACAACTCAAATGTCCCTCAGCTGATGACCAGATAAATAAAATGTGGTAGAGCTATTCAATGGAATATTATTTGGCCATGAAAATGAAAAGGTACAGATACCCATTATAACATAGGTGTACCTTGAAATTAATAAGCTGAGTGAAAGAATCCAGTTTTACTGTGTGATTCCGTTTATATGAAATGCCAGGATTAGGCAAATCTATAGAGACAGAACTCAGAAAAGTGGTCGTCTAGCGCTGCAGGGGAGGGGAACAGGGAATGACTGCTTATGGGATTTTTTGGGGGGGGAGGTGATGAAAATATTCTAAAATTGACTTTGGCGATAACTACACAATTCTGTGATTATACTAAAACCCACTGAACTGTACACTTCAAGTAGGTGAACTGTATGTAATGTGAATTATATCCTTATATCTCAATAAAACTGTTGTAGTACAAACACCTGAAAAGTCAGATGGCAGACTGTCAGGCTCAAGGGCTCTTGTTGGCCAACCCCTAATTTATAGGATGCCAGATACGGCTCTTGATGTGGGAACACAGCAGAGAAAATGAAACCCGCCCCTGCTCTGATGCAGCATACGGCCTGGTGGCAGAGACAGGGGCTGACACAGAATCACTTCTAATTGGTATACAATTAAACACTATGACAGGTGTTTCCCAGAAAAAAACGCAGAGCCCGTGGCCATGATGAGGAATACTGTTTTGTTTTGTTTTATCTTCCTAAGTGCTTATTCAAAGGCTTTCTCTGGGTGCTCTTTGGAGAAGGAATGGTTTGGGAGAGGGCAAGAATGGAAACAGACCAGCAAGAAGGTGAACAGAATGAGAGAGATCGAGGAGAGATCTGGGGCAAGAAGTCATGAAGATGGATCAGATTTGGAGGGGCCACGGGAGGGAGAAATCAAGACGCTTCTCCAGTTTTCTAGCTTAAGCAGCTGATGGACGGAAGTACGATTTTCTGAATGAATTTTTGGGGGTGGGTGGTATGGAGGAAAATCCCAGCCCAAACCCCTCCAAAGGGAAAGAGAGGTAGCAACTTATCAATTCTCCAACACTTGAGACTCCCTAAGATGGTCCAACTGACAACAGCTCTCCGAACTGATTTTCTTCATGGGTATAATTGGGTTATCTAGAAGGCTGAATGAGTTAACATTTGTAGAGCTCTTGGAACAATGCTTGGAACAATGTAAGCTCAACATAAGGGCTAAACAAAGTATACTTCAACAGCCAAGGACTGCAAAGAGTCTGGTTCAGGGGGAAAAAGGAGTTAGGAGAGGCAAGACCCCTCCACGCAGAGGGTCCTGGCTGCCCGCCCCCGCCCCGGTGAGATGCAGGCATGAGGCGTGGGTGCCTTGGCCTCAGCCACCGTGGGTGAGGGGCAGTAGGATGCCTTTGTTAACAGCACATCCCTGGAGCTAGGCTTCCTGGATTTAATCCCAGCCACACCTCCTTCCAGCTGTGAGACTTTGAGCAAGCTAACGGCTCCGTGGCGCCTCAGTTTTCCTCCCCTATAAAATGAGCAGAACCGTGCCTATGTCACTGTGAGAGTCAGCGAGTAAATGCATGCCAAGTTCTCAGAGCAGCGTGGCACTCTGCTCTGGGATTCAGGGCTGGTCCTCGCTCAAGGCCGGACGCGCACTGCTTTGTCCGTGGGGGAGTCGTTGCCCCTGCTGGAGCTGGTTTTCCTCCTGCGTGAGATGTGGGAGTCCACGATCAAGTGCAGTGATGGTCTCCTCCCTCTCCCTTCCTTCCCGGAGGCACACAAGCACCCAGGCTCCCCTCAGGCTCTCCCAGACGCAATCCAGGTCTGCGGCTCAAGGTCACTTTTAGCTCCACCCCCTCGGAGGACCGAGTCCCTCGGCTGGAGGGGTTCTGGGTCTGGGTGGGGCTGGGATGCTTCCAGAGGGTGGGGTCAGCTCAGCTGGGACAGGGAGGGGCCGGCGTCAGACTACAGCAAGCAACCACCTTGGGATAATTAAAAGCGCACTAGCATGGAAAGTATTTTGGGCAGCACTTGAAGGAAAGCACACTGGTCGATGCTAATTGACTGCAGCAAGGTGGCAGGGCGCCCTGTCACACCCCTTCCAGCTTCTCCCCAGGGCTCATCCAGCCTCCTTCCTCCTTGCTAAGCCTGTCTTGCTGACTTTCGCAGTTTCTAGGATGGACAGAGTGGGAGAAGGCCCCTGTGGGCAGCGAGGGGCTGGGACAGAGGGAGGGCTATATGGCGATGCTTTTCCCAGACACACACTTGTCTTGCTCAGGTTCAGGACAGTCTCCCCGCCTACCTCCTCCAGCCTAGTCTGAAGGCATCTTCACTCAAGGCAGCCTCCTCAGTAAGCCAGGGGCTTCTGTGTTCTCAGAGTCCTCAGAGGAGGAGGACTCAGCTGCCTGAATGATGGGGGCAGGAAGGGAAAGATGGCCACAGGAAAGAGGGAGGCTGATGAATTATGCATGGCTGGAGGTGATGGTAAACATCTCTGGATGGCTCTGATGTGCTGACTGCAGCCGGGCGGCAAGGGGGAGCAGGACGCTGAGTCACAGCAAAGGGGGTGATTGGTCTGTCAGCCACGCCCACCTTGGGGTAGGGTGAGGTATCAGTCTGAGTCACATTCTGCAGAGGGAGAGAGAGGAACGTGGACCCTGGAAGGACCAGGGAGGGAGCGCACCCTCCTGGAGAGCCGTGCTGTTCAGGGAACCCTTCTCACCTCCCACCTGCAGGGTCGGTCCCCCTCCCCAGCCCCACTACAGCTAACCACCCCGGACCAGCCAGATCTCAGCCAGGAGGGGTTGGGACTTCTCCTCCCTCGGCTAGGAGGGGATGCAAATAGTCTTCTGTTGCCTCCTATGTGTCTGACTTGTCTCGTGGACAGCTTCCAAGCCCAGCCTGGGAATCTTGGAGCTGGGCCTGAAGTCAGGAGTGGAACTGACCGACAGCACATCACAGAACATAGCGCCGTGGAAACCCAAGATGGAGAGAAGCCAAGACCCCACAAATAGCCAGGGCCCAGGATCAGTCTGAGTGTGTCTTGCAGGGAGATGTAAAGGCAGATGAGACAGCAACCAGAGACACCAAGGTGGATGGCTGGATGAATAGGTTCGTTCATTCATTCATTACCTGGTACAAGCTTATTGAGCACCATTATGTACCAGTCAAGCCTCCCTATATATTGGGGATACAGGGATCACTAAGATGATCAAGATATCTATTTTTTGGAACAGTATGATGGGGAGACAAAATGCAAGTAAGCAATGAACACACAAGGAGATTTCAGAGAGTGATAAGTGCTTAGAAGAAACTAGAATGGGAAAGGCGCGATTGGGGAGAGGCTTACATGAGATACGGTGGTGTGGGAAGATCACACTGGGAAGGAGACATTGGAACTGATGCTTGGACATAGGAACCTGGAAGGGCACGGGAAGGGCCCGAGGCAGGGAAGAGTTCGTACATCTTTCAGACACCAGGAAGGCTGGTGTGGCTCCAAAGAAGTGGCAGAGGCTGGGAGGGGGTGTGGGGTGGGTGGGAAGGTGATGGATGGAAGCCAGGAGGGGCCAGATCACACAGCGCATGTTTCAGAGACAGGATTTTCAGTGCTGTGCCAAGCTGTGGACGATTTCCCATGGGGCAGAACTTGGTGTGGGTAAAGCCCAGGAAAGTGGCTGTCCTGGACGGGTTTGTCACTCTGCTTTGGGATTCAGGGCTGGTCCTCGCAAAAGGCTGGAGGCACAATGCTTTGTCGTTGACAGATGGTGTTCACTTACCCAGAGCCTGCAGGCTAGCCTCCAAGTGGTAGGAACTTCACAGCACTTGAAGACAAAGGATAAAAGGACTATTTAAGAGGCACCATTTGTGTGTTGCAGATTCACATTCATGGTCCCTTTGATTATTTCTAAAAATTCTCATCTCATCTTGAGACAAATAGAATTCAGAGTTTAAAAAAAACACATCTACCAGTAAGTGGTAGGATTTGATCTCTGACCCAGAGTCCCTGATCTTAACTGTGTGTCTCCACTCGAAAAACCTAGAAGGCTTAGTTAAGATCTTGCATTTCAACTTGAGCATCTGACCTGTGAGGAAGAGGATAGACTGTGATGAGACAGCTGGCTGCTGGTCCAGCAGAGTCAGGATGCAAAGACGGACACCTTCTGACTTGAGGTGTGGGGCTCCCCCACTACGCCCATGACGTAGTGGGGGAGCCCCCCACTACGCATGTGGGGTAGCAGATAAGGGAGGATTTGGGGTCCTTCCCATATTGTCACCTAACACGGTGTGATCTCAGCCAGGTTCCTTCTCTTTTCTAAGCCTCAAGATCCTTATCTGCAAAATGGGGTATTCGTATCGATTTCAGTCTCATAAAGGATTGTCGTAAAGATTAAAAGGAGTAATACCAGATGTAAAAACCCCTGATGCCATTCATTACAGCCTCAGGCAGAGCCAAGATTCAGACCCAGGCCAGCCCAAGCCCGCTCGTGGTTCAGCCTGCCTCCTGGTACCCATGCCTCCAAAGGCTGAGAATTCTGTGTGTCCATGACAGCACCCAGAAGCAGATGCCCCAAGCTCCCCTTTCGGGAGAGGGTAGTCTGGGGCTCTGACCCCCTCCAGCAAGCCTCGGGCTCCTGGCATTTGGGAGGGAGGGCCTTGAACTGATGTCTTAGCTGGTTGGCTGCACTTGTCCCACTCTGACCAGTTCTTGCCTGTCCTCTTCCAGGATGGTCCTGCTTTCAGTCTTTCTGGCCTCCGAAGAATTCCCAGCCTGGAGACCTGGGCCTCAGCCCCACATCTTTGGGTTTGGCATCTTCTAGGTTCTTACATCAATCACCCTGCACTTGAGTTTGCCCCTCCCCCTACGATTTGATTAACAGAAACATCTAAAGATGCCTAGATGACAGGAGAGGATGCGTCTCTGCCAGAGCTGACTGGGCCCCCCTTTACTCTCAGAACCCCTTGCAACCGACACCCTTCTGCAAGCTGACCATATGAGCAGGAGGAACAGAAGGACCTTAGGTTTCTCCTTTGGGTAGAGTGGCCAGATAAGACAGAGGACAGTGTTAAATTTGAATTTCGAAGAAGCAATCCATTTTTAGTATAAGTATATCCCAAATATTGCAGGGGACATACTTAACGCTAAAAATTAATTCGTTGTTCATCTGAAATTTAAATGTAATTGAGTGTCCTCTATTTTCATTTGCTCCACCAAGTGACCCTAGCCCCCACTCAACCATCCTTCCCACCATGCCCCTCTGACCTTGAACCTCAGTTCTGATAGTGGCTTAACCTGGTCTGGGACTCAGCCTTGTACCAGATTTGATAGATGTGTCTCCATTTGCCTGTGACTGACCCTCCACAGGACAATCTCTTTCCTAGTGTTCCAGGCACCCTGACTTCCTCGATCTCTTGCTGTCCCACTGGCACTGGAGTCTTCCTCCACCTCTTTGCTGGCCACAGACTTCCCTCGGGCCAGCCTTCTCTCAAATATTGAGTGTCCCAGCACCCTACTCCCCCTGCGTGAAATTCCGTCTGGGGACAGCCACCCACTGCTGGTCGGCACATGCTCTTCAGACAGCTCGCTCTCCCTGTCTTACTAGGGAGCATACCTGTTACTAATCTTGCCCCTTCTTCCCGGCAGTACTCTTGTCCTGTTAAGAGTAACTGCCCTCCTCCCCCTTGACCTATGACAAGCTTTGGTGACAGTTAGTCTCTGAGCTCTAACAGAGCAGGGATCACATGTTTGAGCCAATATCTACCAAATTCTCCATCACCTAACAGCACCAGTCCCATAGTGCATGCTCAGCAAATATTTGCCAAATAAACGAAAACAGAAAGGATAGGGAACTGAGGATCTGAGGATAGCTGGACTTTCAATTATTATTATTAAAAACACAAATTGCCCTGAGAGATGACAGAGCTTTCCAGAATGATGTCGGCTAATTTCTCCTGGATCACCACCCCGTGGTTTTCTCACCACAACTATTCTTATAACCCCATAGATAAGCACATATAAAGTGTGAGGCTCCTTTGGCCATAGTGGCTCAACGTGAAAGACATCCCAAAACGGCAGAGAAAAGGACAAAGGAAGAGAGTATTATTTAAGCTGCCGGCCCCTCCCAGCAGAATTCTCAGCTCAGTGTGAGGATTCTGTGTCTTCTTTACTTAACAGACGCTCACTCCCCGAGGCCTTCAGGGAGCTGTCCTGGCTTAGTCACTTTCTTGCATCTCCCCCGAGACCCTCTTCCTGCCCTGGCCCTGCCCTCCCCAACCCCCAGCTGTGCGCTGAGAAGATGTTTCATGGATGAGGCTGAATCCCAACTCTTGCCTGCCGTATTTCATTCCGGCCAAAAGAACCCAGACCACAGGAAAATGATTCACTGGGTGAAATTTTTTTCTTTCTTTTAAGAATAATCCTCTTGAAAAGAACAAGGGCCCAGGAGGGAGCAGATTAATCCCCAATTTTTTTAATACCACTCAACAGAGGTCTCTTAATTCTAGTAAAGAGCAACAAAATCCTATTGATTATCACCAACAAAAGGGAGAAAATGCTTACACTGGGAAATTTTCTCAATTGTGAGATTCTTTTAAAGAAAAGAACATTTCAGATCATACATATTTAAAATAAAAAATAAAAATAAAGAATTTTTTAAATGGGCCTAAATGAGCAGCAGGAACATTTTATTCAAAGGATATGGGACCAAGATTCCAAAGACTTTGATTCAACGTCTCTCCTTGGGGCTCACTGGCTGTGTTATCTTTGTCTTTGTACCTCTGTTTTCATCAGTAAAATGGGACAAAAGTTATGATCTTCCTGAACTCACAGGGTCATGATGAGAGTGAAATGAAGCAGGAGATGGACTCACTCGACTCCTTGAGGAGTCGTGCTCAGAGGGGAGAGGGTGTCGGCGTCCCCCCTGTGGAATCTCCCGCCTGGGAAGGCCCTTGGGGCATTGCCACTGTGGGTGCCTAGGACATCTGGTCACTGTGTATTTGACATGTGGTTAGGAAACAAGACTTTGACCATCCCTTTCAAACCAGAACATCTGTGATGAAGCAAACGGTTTTGAAATAAATCTTGCAAACAATGATAAGAATACTAATAGTGCAGTACGTTATATTTTTGAACTTTTTGTCTACTAATCATTGACCAGGAACCAGCCCTTTATTGCACTCTCTCAGTCCTTTTAACAACCCTGTGGGGGTATTATACCCATTTTACAGATGAGGAAAGTGAATCACAGAGAAGTTAAGGTGCCAAACTCTCACAGCTTAATAAATAGTAAAGCCCTTTTTCTAATAAACAGTATATTTTATTAAATATTCTATCTTAAACTCCCTGTATCTTCACTCATTCAACAATTACTTGCTGAGCACCTACTACATTACCAACACTTCACTAGGCACAGGGAACGCTGTGGGGGAGGGGTGTAGAAAACACACAGTCCCCACCAGAATAGAGCTCATGGTCCAGCTGTTACTGAACTTGGAATTTAAACCAGGCCTGCTTCTCACACTCAGTTGGATGGGCAAGAAGTAGAGCAGTCCGGTCCAACCCCACAGGTAAATTGTGGCATCCAAAAGCCACGTGCTATTCAAAGACTTCCGCAGAATGGATTCTCCAGGAATCTAGCTGAGAACAGCCCCTTCCCTTGAAACATTCCGGTTAGCCAGTAGTCCATGTGCTGGGATTGGGATCTGAGTTTCACATCACATTTATGTTACTTTTATCTTTCTGAGCTAGGGAGCTGAGCTCTACATTCTTGGTCCCATTCTTGCTCAGAAGCAGTGTGTGCTTTGCCCCAGTAAACGGCAGAGTATATTTCAACATATTAAAATAGGTAATAGCTAATGAGGCAAAGGGCATTTACAGCTTATTTTTACTCTTTTCCTCCTGTCTTCTTGGATGGGGTCCTGCATCTGTATACCGAATAAAATCGTGATGAATGAATAAATGAATGAATGAAAGAAATAATTGGGTCAATTGGTTTAATTCCAACCAAAGACTGCAGACTTTGCTTCTGGCTCTGTTCAGTCCAGCCATTTAATACATAACTGGATTTGTACCCAGGAAGAACCAGGTAGAGGACTGTGTAGTTGTTTCACTGCAATGGGAGGATTAAGCCAGAGCATATAAGTCAGTAGTCTCATAAAGTACAGAAAGGTTTCAAACCCTTCCCTCCCACAGATGGTCCCTGCACAGTCCCCTCCACTGCCCTGCCTTAAGAATCACCACTCCCATACAGATGAGCCCCAAATCTGTCCTAGCCCCATAACCATTCTTCTCAGCCCCATCCAGGGTGCATGCCAATTTGCCTGCTGGCCATCTCCCCCTGCACAATCCCCAAGTACCAGAGACTCCAGAAGATCTAGACTCAAGACTCAAGATAGCACCTCTACCCCGCCCCCCACCCCAACCAGCATCTCTTTCTGCATTCCCTGCAGCAGCAGATGGACTATTATTTCTGTAAAACAAGAAGGAAAAGCAAAACGGTGTTCATGTGTATTTAGCACTTGTATTCTATGCTCTATTTTGCAACAATCATATTTCTTTTTCACAGATGAGAAAACTGTGGTAACTTGTCCTCAGTCACACTATTAGTAAATGCAAGAGTTAGGATTCAAATCCTGGCAGTCCAGCTCCACAGCTCAATGGGTAACCATAAGACTAGCCCTCTGCTCAGGCATTGAGCTGGACATTATTTATTTGCAACCTCACACTGGTCATTTCTCCACCTTCTTCTGCCCTGCTCTGGGCTTCAGGAGGCTGACCTCTACCCACCAGAACGTATAGGCTCCCTTGTCCTCTGGCTAGAGGTTGGGTGTGACCAACTGGAGATTAAAAGTTTGAAAAGAAGTAGGGAAACTCTAATTCAAAAAGATACTGCACCCCAATTTTCATAGCAGCACTATTTACAATAGCCAAGACATGGAAGCAACCTAAGTGTACATCGACAGATGACTGGATAAAGAAGATGTCATATATATATGGAATATACAATTCTCAGCCCTAAAAAAGACTGAAATAATGCCATTTGCAGCAATGTGAATGGACCGAGAGATTATCATACTAAGTGAAGTAATTCAAAGACAAGCATCATAAGGTATCACTTATACGTGGAATCTGAAAAACAAAGGAATGCAAATAAACTTATTTACAAAACAGAAAGAGACTCACAGACATAGAAAACAAAATTATGATTACCAAAAGGGAAAGGTGGTGGGGAGAGATAAATTAGAAGTTTGGGATTAGCAGATACAAACTACTGTATACAAAATAGATAAATAACTAGGCCCTACTGTATAGCACAGGGAACTATATTCAATAGCTTGCAATACCCTATAATGATAAAGAATATATACATATGTATAACTGAATCACTATGCTGCACACCAGAGATTAACACAACATCGTAAACAACTATTCTTAAACTTATGGTTACTGGAGGGAAGGGGGTGGAAAGGGATAAATTGGGAGTTCAAAATTTGCATATACACACTACTATACATAAAATAGATAAACAACAGATTTCTATTGTATAGTACAGGGAACTACATTCAATATCTTGCAATAACCTATGATGAAAAAGAATATGAAAAGGAATATATGAATGTATATGTACAACTGAAACATTATGCTGTACACCAGAAATTGACACCACATTGTAAATCAACTATACTTCAATAAAAAAGGGGGGAAAAAGTTGGAAGGAAAAAAGGCTGAGATATTCACCTGCACCCCCTACCTGCTTCCTCCCTGCCTCATTCTGCCCTTGCAGGGGCTGAGTTCTAAGGTGACAATTTCTCCACGGGTCTGGCAGCACCACACGTCCTCACCCTGCTCCTGCAGGCCCGGGGTGGTCGTAACTCCCTACTGTACTTTGTCCCTGGGATGCTTCTAGACAGCTGTTGCTTCTCGGGTTACCCCTGCTCACACCTCTGTAAATGGTCCTTGCCTTCTCTTTCCCAACAGCGTCCACTGAGATTCCAAACCACGATGTCACCCATGGCCTCTCCCTCCCCTCCTGCCCCCTCTCCCAGCATTATGACGCCTGTGAATTCCACCCCTGGAGCATCTCCAGTGTCTGTTTCTTCGTCTCTATTCCTGCTGGTCTGTCTTAGACTCTCCCACTGACTTCCTTCCTGGGCTCCCTGCATGCAGGCTCTTCAGTCCTCAGTGGAGCTTCCACAACAGTGAGGGCCCTCCCTACCAAGCCCAGATTCACGCCTCTACTTGCCTCTTCAAAATCCTTCACCCATTCCCTAAAGCCCAGAGAATAAAATCAAACTCGTGAGCCTAGAGCAGGTCTTACTCATTTCTGTATTTCTCTGAGGGCCTTGACTATATTGGATACATGATGTATTGAGTGAAGAGAGCATGACCATTACTTGTGTAGTTCCAAAGGGTGTACAGCACCGGAACACAGGGCTGCGGTGAGAGCGTCCTCAAAGATTTTATCATCTCAACCAGCATTGTAAGCCCACGATGAGCATCTTCAGAAAGTCTCCCCACCCCTTCTAGCTTTCCCTTGCTCCTGACTTAGCTCCATCACCTGCAGAAACAGTAGAGAATCAGGCCTCTCCTTCCACACAGGGAGGCAGGACTGTGCAATGGTTATGGACACAGGCTGGAAGTCAAGCTCCCAGTGCCCAGCCCCTGCTCTCTGTTTGTTCTTAAGCAAGTTACTGGGTCACTTGAGGTCTGTTTTCTCCTCCCTAAAACAGGGATAACAGAAGTACCAACTGCACAGGATTTTGAGGGGATTAAATGTCATATGATACATATAAAGTATGAAGCATGGTACTAAGAACAAAGGAAGCCCTTGAAAATGTAATCAAGTATTACTGTCTGTCCCATTATAGAGCAGGATTATCCTATTACATATTATTATGTCTAGTGTGTAAACTATGTGCTCAGAGCAGGGTTTGTATGTAGACTATTTTATTTAAGCCTCCCCCAATGCTGAGATGTATCATCAGCCTCACACTGCGAAAGAGGAATGTAACACGCAGAGGTGATATGTCTTGCCTGAGGTCACACAGCAAACAAGTGCTGGAATCAAAACTGGAATTCATATTCTGATTCAGAAATACCCTGTTCCAAGTACAATGTTCTATGTACTACGGTGTGCAATCAAAAGTCAGATCATTTTTCAGATCAATTGCAATTTCTAACTGAAATTCTCCACCCTTCATGAACTCTTCTTTCATTGCTGGGGAAGGATTCACCAACCGTTCTTCTGCAGTCCAGAAGCACCCCCATTACAGACCTATTCAGGTTAACTGAATTTAGTTGTGTGTTACCCTTGGACATTCCCATTTCCTGGCTCCTTCACCAAACTCCGCATGCTTTGAGGACATAACTGCTGTCATAGTCATTCGTGCAATCTCAGTGACCATCTCAGTACCTTGCATAAAGTAGACAGGAAGGCAATAAATATGCAGTAGGATTTATAAGTCGGGATAAACTAGTGATGTTGCAGTAACAAACAACCCCCCAAATCTCAGTGGCTCTTTCAGAAACAGAAGTTTGCTTCTCACTCATTTAATTTTCTCCTTGCAGGGTGGCTGGAGCTTGATTCCGTGTCACATTTACTTTGGGATCTTGGCAGAAGGAGCATCCTGGCTCCCTTATTAGTCTCATGGAAGATGGATGAAGAGAAAATGGCATAAGACACACCGGCCCTTAAAGCCTCAGCTTGGAAGTGATACACTTGCTTCCATCCACATCTCACTGGTCAAACAAGACAGGTGGCGACTCCTGATATCAGGGGCAGGGATGTAACTGTCTTCCAGAGAGGGGTTCTAAATTACGGAGAAAGAAACCTGGCTTTTCAGACAGAGCAAACAGTGAATCTTGAAAATGGTTCCATTTAGCAGGGAATAAATAGCTAGCTATTGAACACTCACCATAAGTCTGGAAGTATATATTCGACGTGGAATTCTCATTCACACGCACACACACACATACACATATCCACGGGGGTGCAGATTATCACTTCAGTTTTACAGACGAAGAATCCAAGGCTTTAAGAAGTTAAGAGAATGTGTTAAGATCACACAGATAGTAAAGCAGTAGGATCCAGTTTTGATTTGAGTCTCACTCGCTCCAAAGATCACTCTCTCTCAAAGCACACTGTTCTCTTTGGGTTTTAAGGCTTCAAATGAGAAAATATCGCTCTTTCTACAAGAAGTGGAGTAAAACCTTACCACGTGAGGTGTCATCCCTGAAACAATGGTCTTGGCATCATCGCCTAGGCATGCAGGCTCTCAGGCTCCACCCCAGACCTTCTGAATCAGAATCTGCATGTTAACAAGATCTTCAGGTGATCTGAAGGCATATTCACAACTGAGAAGCACTGACAGAGTTACCAAAGGAAAATGAATGCATTTCTCTGTCTCTACTGCAGTCAGGGAGCAGGGGAGAGCTGTCCTTGGTGCTACCCACTATGGAGAGCCTCATCATGTTAATTTTGTAGAAACAGGAGAAAATGACACAGAACCGGCTCCCTGGAACCCATGTGGCAGCCGTGTTAACAGGTGATCCTCAGCCCATGACCTTACATGCATCATCCAACTCTCGTCTCACCATTCACTCACTCATTACCAAAGCCAGAGAACATGCTTTATGTCCCTGCTACATACCAGGAACTATGCCAGGCACTGGAACATGGCAAGTGACCCTGTTCTCAGGTGGCTTACTGTTTAGTGGAGGGAGACAGCCACGCACACAGATACTCATTGTGCAGCGAAAGTGGGGTTCACCGGGGTGTAAGCAGTGTGTTTTGAGATCCCAGGAGAGGAAGGCTCTAGGGACGGTCTTGAGGTGTCAGGGAAGGCTTCATGGAGGAGGCAGTCTTTACGTTGTGACCAGGTGCTCACTGGGCAAGGGTTCCAGAGAGCCTGGCAGCTTTCAGACAGTAACCAGCAGTTTGGAGATCACTGAGGCAGCAAAGAAATACTCGGTATGGCTGGTGCTTGGGGTTGGGAGGTGGAGGGGTGAGGTCTTCACTGTTCCCAGGTATCATTTCCCAAAGGCCTTAGTCTCAGAGCCTGACGAGATGTGCAGCAGTGGGATGCAGAGGGATAGACTCTGGGCAGGAATGAAGCACTGGGTCAGCCCCCTCTGCACCTCTTGGTTTTGACCGCCTGCAGGCTCAGACCCCATCCTGTTTCTGAGCTAACCCAGAGTAAGGCAGGCAGCGTTTTCAGTGGGACATATAAATCAATTATTTAAATGTCGAGTACTTTAATTAACAGGTTATTTTAATGTGATGTACTTTTAATTTAATGTTAATATAGATATATAGATAAATAAAATGATTAAGCAGAAAGTATGGCTAGGTCAGGGAAGGACTGCAGGAAGATGTGGTAAGTGAGCTGAATTCTAAAGGAGGAAGGGTTAACTGGATAAAGAAGAGGAAGGGGATTGAAAAAGAGGGGGTGGAGTTTGAGGCAGAGGGCACGATAGGAAGAGGGCAGTGAGGGGCTGCAAGCTCGTTTGGCTGGAAAACGAAGTTGGAGGCAGGAGGGCATGGTTCCTTTGCAGCATAATATCCCATGATCTCAGTTCAAACCATGAAGTCATTTTACCTCCTATTTTACCCCCATCCATCCTACATCCCATTTAGGTCTCCAGGCTCTGGGATTCCCAGAGGCAAGGGCAAAAACAGCACTGCTGGCCATGCACAGAGCATCAGGACTGTCTGGACCAGAAGGGGAGAGGGACATTGAAGCGTGATGCTGGGGGCCAGTGTGTCAATGAGACAGCTCTGGAGGCACTGAGGGGCCAGAGGGTTAGTCATTTGTCCTCAAGCCTCCTAGTCACAAGTGACAATGTAGGTGCCCCTATAAGAAGGCAATTAAAGTACAATTAACCTCCCTGAACTACAGTTCTGAGTGCACAGCAGATAGAGATTTGGAGAACATTAAATATGGGGGTGGGTGAGCGGAGGGGGCTGCAGGGTGAGGCCAGAAGGAGAGACTCCTCTCTCTGAAGCCGTCAGCTATCTTTCAGGGTTCTGTGTCACAATCGTTCTCCAGTATGGATGGGGTAGGAGACTGCTGCACGGGGGAAGCAGAGGGACACGGAGGGTCTTCCTCCCCCTCCCCCCGACCCCTCCTCCCCAAACCTGGTCTCAGGAATATGTAGCAGCTGCAAATTCATGTTGCTGAGTACAGACGCTTCCTGAGTGGGGAGGGGAGGGGAGGGGAGCGGAGGGGATCCACTCCTGACAACTGCCTCCTAGGAGCCTGCTCAGTTTATTAAATTAGCGGGTTTCTATGCCAAATGGATCAGTTTCACGGAATCTGGGACTGATAAATTTTCAGAGAAGGAAGGCTCCTTGGAGAGCATCTGGTTCAACCCCCCTCATTTTTCAGATGAGGAACCTGCAGCCCAGAGATAGGAAATAACTTCCTTAAAGTCACAGTTGCTACTTGAAACTCAAAACAAAGAAGCACCAAATGATGGAAGGTGAATTCTCTCCGTAATTTATCTCTTCTGCATGTTCAGTGTTCTTTATATTGAACTGACTTTTGATAAGAAGTACCTGCAATCTCGGAGGTAATTTACTGTGAAAGATAATTCTTAAGATTTGCCATCATTATTAACATTGACTTGAATTATGTTGCAGTTTATATTGGAACATGGATTTAATTTAACCCGTGGCAAAAAAGTCTCTCAGCTTAAAAAAAAAATGTCTCCTTTGCACAGTGAGAAGGTAGTCTAGTTTCTTACAGAGATAATACTAATGTAAGTTGCAAGTCCTCGCCTACATCTGCCTTTTCAATCAGATATTCACACCTGTCTTTAAAATCTTCATTAGCATCCATTGTTAGGCTGGGCACCTCGGAACAGGTCATCAGTCCTCACTGTAGCACGGATGTGACAAGCCCAGCAGATGAGAGAAGAGTTAGCTAGACTCGACCTGAGTTTATGAACATCAGATGCTGGGCTCTGTGCTCAACCCTGAGGATGCAAAGGTCAGAATCACATTGCTAGGACCCACTCTTCCAGGAACTCACCCCCTCAGGACTGACCGCCTTCAGGCAAATCAGAAAAGGGGGATGGAGCAGGGTAATATCCCCTAAAAAGATGTAACCTTCTTCTGGCATTTGCCTAGAGCTGGACTCAGCCCATGGCCACACCCCATGACCCCAGCATGGAGCTCAACTTTCTCCTTCTAAAGGCACACTGTCCAATAGGGTGGACACAAGCCACAGGGGGCTATTTAAATCTAAATTAATCAATATTTTAAAATAAAATTCACTTCCTCAGTCTCACTAGTTACATTTCAAATGTCCAAGTGGCTAGTGGCTACCATACTAGACAGTGTAGGTTTAGAACATTTCCATCATGACAGAAAGTTCTATTGGACGCGGTTGGCGAAAAGGCTGGCTTTATTTGGGTAGTTCTCCCTCCTCCAAGGAGAGATCTTTCTGCCTAAAAGGGGTGAGAAAGAGGTCAAGACTTCCTTAGATTTAGCCATTTTAGAATGGCTTCTGCTGGGAACAGGGCAGGCAAAGGCAGCTCTCCATTTGCTGACTCCAGGGTCTGCTAAAACTCCAACTGGACCCCACTCTATTTCCCCAAACGAGATTGGGGTGAACACTCAAACTGTGTATGTCATCTGCATTTCCTCAAAAGCCTTGCCAATGTCTTCTATTGCAGCTGAATTCTATCCAGTACCCAGGACGGGAAATAATGGTGTCAACCAACATTCATCACATGCTTACCATCTGCTACCATGATGCTAAGCGCTTTCAAAGCAACCATACTCTTGCTCCTCAACAGCCCCTGGGCTTGCAGTAGGCAGATGAGCGGTGAAGACCTTGCACGTGCTCCCCAGCCAACAAGTGGGGAGTCAGGAACTGGACCCAGGCAGTCTGCTCCAGAGCCTGGGTCTGAACTGCCATCGTGCTGCTTTCTGGGAACTGGCTCTAGCCCTGGCCCTCCCCTTTGCTGAGTATTTCCTGGGTGAAAGAGACCAACACTTCAGTTCTCACTCAGCCCACCCATCCAGTGAGAGAACCTACTTTCCATTCTTCACAGGGACTTCCTGAGCGTCAGATGGAAGGGTTTGGTGGGGAAAGTGATTTCTGAACTTTCAATACCCATCTGAGTATCAGGGACCATGATGGAAAAAAATAAAACTTGATTATTAACACTGTCCTTCAGGTCGGTACTATTTGGGCTGAAGAATCACCTAGAGAGCTTGTTAGATGTGCAGCATCTTTGGCCTCACCCCAAGCAGGTCAGGCTGTGTCAGTCCAGGGCACAGGGGTCTCCATTTGTAACAGTGCCACAAGGGGTCTGATGCAGGGATTCTCAGGCGCCTCTGGAAAACGCTGATTTTAGGTCTCTAGCTTTGGGGCCCATTTATACGTGGGTCAGAGCAAAGCAGAAACTTTGTTAAGAGAATCTGTATCCTGCCTAGTGGGGAGGTGGGGTGGCTGGCTCCCCAGATTCCTTCACGATCCTTAATTTTCAACGGCAGGTGCCCGTCCTATCCTGTGTGGGGCAGAACAGAGGGAATTACTCCCAGTGGACACCAGAGTGCACACCCCCGACACTTTCAGAGGGGAAGGACCAGTCTGCTCACCTCACCATCCGAGTCTTATCGAGAACTCACTTGGGAGAAACTGTCTAAAAGGTACACGGTCTTTCCATTCCTCTCACCCCCCAGCTTTGTTGAGATATAATTGACCTATAACATTGTACAAGTTTAAGGTCTGAAACATGATCTATATTGTGAAATGACTACAATAAGGCTGGTTAACACTCCCATCACTTCACATAATTACTTCTGTGTGTGAGTGTGTGAGTGAGTGAGTGAGTGAGTGAGTGTGTGTGTGTGTGTGTGTGTGTGTGTGTGTGTGTGGTGAGAACATTCAACTCCTTAGCAACTTTCAAATATATAATGCTGTATTGGGTTTTTCATTTTGTTTTGTTTTGTTTTTTATAATACAATATTGTTAATCATAGTCACCATACTATACATTAGATCCCCAGAATTTATTCATCTTACAAACTAGATTTTGGACCCTTTGACCAAAATCTCACCCCTTTCCATCAACTCCCAGCCCTGGGCAACCACCCATTCTTCTCTCTGTTTCTATGAATTTAGTTTTTTTAGATTCCACATATGTCTGTGTCTGACTTTTTTCACTTAGCATCATGCCCTCGGAGTCTATCCACAAATGGCAGGATTCTCTTCTTTTTGTGGCATTTTCTTTATTCATTCATATATCATATCACATTTTCTTTATTCATTCGTATCTCAGTGGACACTTGGCTGTTTTCATGTTTTGGCTATTTGAATAATGCTGCAATGAACATGAGGGTGCATTTACCTCTTTGAAACAGCGATTTCATTTCCTTTGCACGCCTACCCAGAAGTGGGATTACTGGATCATATGTATGGTAGTTCTGTTTTGGATTTTTTGAGGAACTGCCATATTGTTCTCCACAGTGGCTGCACCCATTCACATTCCCACCAACAGTGCACACAGTTCCCGTTACTCCACGCCTTCACCAACACTTGTTATCTCTTGTCTTTTTGACAACAGGTATTTTGACAGGTGCGAGGTGATAATCCCGTTGTGCTTTTGATTTGCATTTTCCTGATGATCAGTGATGCTGAGCACCTTCTTCATGTGCCTGTTGGTCATTTGTGTGTCTTCTTTGGGGAAAATGTCCAACCAGTCCCTCTGCTCATTTTTTAATTGCTTTAGTTGGGGTTTTTTTTTTCTTTTTTCTTTTCTTTTTTTTTTTTTTGGTATTGAGTTTTATGAGTTTCTTATATGTTTTGGATATATATTAACCCTTCATCAGGTAGATGGTATGCAGGTATTTGCTCCCATTCCATAGGTTGCCTTCTCATTTCGTTGACTGCTTCTCTTGCTGCACAGAAGTGTTTTAGTTTGATGTAGTCCCACTTATTTAATTTTTGCTTTTGTTGCTTGTGCTTCTGGTGTCACATCCAAAAAAATCACTGCCAACACTAATATCAAAGAGCTTTTCACTGTTTTCTTCTATGGGTTTTACAGTTATGGGTCTTAAATTTAAGTCTTTCATCCATTGCAAGTTAATTTTGGTGGGAGTAGTATAAGATAGGTGTTCAATTTCATTCTTTTGCATGTGAATATCCATTTTTCCCAACACCATTTATTGAAGAGACTATCCTTTCTCCACTGAGTATTTTTGGCTCCCGTGCCAAATATTAGTTGACCATACATGCAAGAGTTTATTTCTGGGCTCTCAGTTCTGTTCCCTTGGTCTATGTGTCTGTTATTATGCAAATCCCATACTGTTTTGATATTACAGCTTTGTAAAAAAAGTTTGAAATCAGGAGGCGTGACTGCCTCCAGCTTTATTCTTCTTTATCCCAGGATTGTTTTGGCTATTCAGAGTGTTTTGTGGTTCCATAAGAATTTTAGGATTTTTTTTTTCTGTTTCTGTGAACAATATCATTAGAATTTTGACACGAATTGCACTGATCTTTGGATGAATTTCAGTAGTATGGACATTTTAACAATATTAATTATTCTGACCAACGAACACGAGATCTCTTTCCATTTATTTGTGCCTCCTTTGATTTCTTTCATCAATGCCTTATGATTTTCAATGTACAGGTCTCACACCTCCTTGGTTAAATTTATTGCTAAGCATTTTACTGTTTTAATGCTATTGTAGATGGTATTGTCTATTTATCAGATAGATGTTTGTTGCTAATGTATAGAAACACAACTGATTTTTGTATTGTTATTTTACATCTTGCAACTTTACTGGAGTTGTTTATCAGTTCTAACAGCTTTTTGGTGGCAACTTTCAAGTTTTATATGTGTAAGGTCACATTATCTGCAGAGATTATTGTAGTTCTGCCTTTCCCACGTGGACCCCTTATTTTTCCCAAACTGCTTTGGCAAAGACTTCCAGGACCAAGCTGAATAGGACTGGTGGGAGTGGGCAGCCTCGTTCCCACTCTTAGAGAAAAACTTTTCAACGTTTCACCGTTGAGTGTGATGTGAGCTGTGGGCTTCTCATCCATGGCCTTTATTATATTGAGGTGTTTTCCTTCTATACCTAATAGAAGTTGAGTGCTTATTATGAAAGGATGTTGAATTTTGTCAAACGCTTTTTCTGCATCTCTTGAGATGACCATATGATTTTTTTAATCTTTCATTTTATTCACGTGGTGTGTCATATTTATCGATTTACATGTGCTGAACTATCCCTGCATCCCAGGAATTAACACTACTTGATCATGGTATACGATCCTTCTAATGTGCCACAGATTTTGCTTTGCTGGTATTTTGTCGAGAATTGTTCCATCTCTATTCATCAAGGATACTGGCCTGTAATTTTCTTTTCTTGTAGTGTCGTTATCTGGCTTTGGTATCAGAGTAATGCTGACCTCATAAAATAAGTTTGGGATCATTCCCTCCTTCTCAGTTTTTTTTTGAAGCGTTTGGCAAGGACTGGTATTAATTCTTCCTTCAATGTTCAGTAGAACTCACCGGGGAAACCATCTAGTTCTAGGCTTTCCTTCATGGTGAGGGTTTTTATTACTGAGTCAATCAGTTAGTTACTCATTATTGATCCATTCAGATTTCCTGTTTCTTCATGATCCAGTACGTTTCTAAGAATTTATCTGTTTCTTCTAGGCAATCTGATTTGTTGGCAGATAACTGCTCATAGTCTTTTATGACGCTTTGTATTCTAATGTCTCCTCTTCCATTTCTGGCTTTATTTAATTGAGTCTTCTCTCTTTCTTTTTTTTAGTTAGTCTAGCTAAAAATTTGTCAGTTTTGTTTCTATTTTCCAAAACGCCAGCTCTTGCTTGGTTGGTCTTTCCTATTGTTCTTCTGGTCTCTATTTATTTCTGCTTTGATCTTTGTTATTCTTTTCCTTCTACTAATTTTGGGCTTAGTTTGTTTTCCCTGCATTCTTTAAGGCATAAAGTTTGGTCATTTGTTTGAGATCTGTTTTATTTTTTTTTTTAACGTATGCTTTTAGCTCCATAAACTTCCCCCTTGGAATGGCTTTGGCTGCATCCTGCAAGTTTTGGTATGTTGTGTTTCCATTTTTCCCTTGTTTCAAGATATTTTTTGATTTCCCCTTTTGATTTCTCATTGACCCATTGTTCAGGGGTGTGTTGTTTAGTTTTCATATTTGTAAAATTTCCAGTTTTTCTCCTGTTACTGATTTCTAGTTTCGTACTATTGTGGTTGGAAAAGACACTGGGTGTGATTTCAATCTTCTTTAATTTGCTAAAGCTCATTTTGTGAGCTACATAGGATCTATCCTGGAGAATGCTCTCTGTGTGCTGAGGAGAGTATGTATTCTGCTGCTGTGGGGTGAAGTGTTCTATATATGTCTGTTAGGTTCATTTGGTCTATAGTTCAAATCTGGTGTTTTCTTGTTTATTTCCTTTTTGGACAATCTGTCCAGTGTTGAAGTCCCCTACTATTATCGTATTGCTGTCTATTTCTCCCTTCAGATTTGTTAAGCAAGTATATGTAGGTGCTCTGATTGGAAGCCAGAAGTATCATGAATAATCAAGGAAACATGACACCACCAAAGGAAACTAATAAAATTCCAGTGACTGGTCCTAAAGAAGTAGAGAGGTCTATGAACTCTCTGACAATGAATTCAATCTAACTCTCGTAAAGAAATTCTGTGGACTTCAAGAAAACACAGATAGACAACTAAACAAAATTACTAAACACATGATCAAGTTGAGAAGCTCAACAAAGAGACAGAAGTCATGAAAAAATGCATAAACCTTGAAGAATACAGTGACGAAACTGAAGAACTTAATAGAGAGCTGCAACAGCAGACTCAATCATGCAGAATAAAAAAGACAGTGAACTAGAAGGCAAGTCATTTGCAGTTATCCATTCAAAAGAGCAAAGAAAAAAAAAGAATGAAAAAGATTGAAGAAAAGCTTCGTGAATTATGAGATACCATTAAGAGAAGTAATCTATGCATTATTGGAATCGCAGAAGAAGAGAGGAATAAAGAGACAGCTTATTTAAAGAAGTAATGGCTGAGAATTTCCCAAATCTGTGGAGAGATTTGGATATCCAAGCTCATGAAGCTCAAAGATTCTCCCAAAATTTCCAAGAATTCCAAGAATACCCAGCAAGTTGTCCTTCAGAAATGAAAGAGAGAGAAAGCCTTTCCCAAGCAAACAAAAGCTGAGAGAGTTCACTGCCACTAGACCTGCCTTACAAGAAATAATAAACAGAGGTCTTCAGGCTGAAATGAAATGATGCTAGTTAATAACATGAAAATATAAAACACGTAGGTAAGAGTAAGTATACAGTCAAGTCCAGGATACTTTAATGCTGTAATAGGATGGTGTATTAACTGCTTAACTCCAGTGTAAAGGCTAAAGGACAAATGTATTAAAAGTAACTACAACTACAATAGTTTGTTAATGGATACATAATATTAAAAGGTAAATTTTGACATCAAAACATAAAATGTGGTAGGGGTGTAAAAAGGTAGAGTTTTTGTACACAGTTGAAGTTGGTATCAACTTAAAATAGACTGTTACATCTGTAAGATGCATTCTGTAAACCTCATGGTAACCACAAAGCAAAAACCTACAGTAGACACACAAAAGACAAAGGGAGGGGAGTCAAAGCACATCATTGAAAAGTCATTGGTTCACAAAGGCAGACAGCAAAAGAGGAAATAAAGCAATAAGAGAACTACAAAATTGTCAAAAACGTTAAGATGGCATCAGTACACTCATTACTCAAAATGTAAATCAATTAAATTCTCCAACCAAAAGGCATAACGTGGCTGAAGTTATTTAAAAAAACAAGACCCAACTATATGTTAACTACAAGAGACTCCCTTCAGCTATAAGGACACACATAGGCTCAAAGAGAAGGGATGGGAAAAGATATGCAGTGGAAATAAAAACCAAATGAGAGCAGGATTATCTATACTTATATCAGACATAATGGACCTTATGTTCAAAACTATAAGAGACAGAGGTCATTATATAATGATAAAGGGGTCAATTCATCAAGAAGATAAAACAATTTTAAATATATAGGCATCCAACTTTGGAGCACCTAAGTTTATTCCATTTTCTAAGATGTTCTCCATCTCATCCTGGTCAGCCCATCAGAGATGAGCTTAAATGGCATGGCTTTGACTGCTTGTTGCAAGCGCAAATTGCACTTTGGCATTGGGTCACTAGCCTGCTGTAAGAAAAGATGCTGTAGTGAAATGCTTTTGAATATGCTTAAGGGATGCTACTACATTACAGCATCTTCCCCCTCTGAGGACCAGTGGGGGAAATTTCTCTCAGGTTTCAGGTCCAGGAAAACCTGAGCTTCTTTTGAGCAATGGCCTTAGGTTTATCTCCTAGGCACTGAGATTTGAACGTTATCAAATTCCATCTTTCTCTCTAGGAAGCTCAAAACCAAATTTGCTGCCCACATCCAGCAGGAGGTTAAGGTCTATCAAATCCATACATTAACACCACTCCTGGCTTGGTGGGTTTTTATTTACTTACTTATCTACTTTAATGAACCATGAAGACTTAACTAAAGAATTGGGGGGGGGGTGTGAAGAAAGAAGCTTACAGAGCATGTTCCACAACAAACAAATTACAAATTCTTTATTAGGCATTTGTTTACTCCCATGTCCTTCCCTGGAGCTATTTGGTGGTGATTTTATTTTTCTGCCCTTATTTTTCTTTTGCTTTGCCATCTTCATGTGCCATTTTCCCTTCTTACCTCACACACAATTTGATAATCTGTTTCAAAACAAATGTCTCTTAATGAGCCAAGCAATTTCATGAATTTTTGCTTAGAATAGTTACTGATTGTCCATTAGGTACCTGGAATTGTTCTAGGTATGGGCACAACCATAGTGAATGAACTAGACAAGCTTCCTGTAACAGCATTCACACTGCACTGGGAAATGAAACAGAAATGATGGAAGGAAGGAAATAAGGAAGCACAGGAGGGAGGGAGGGCGGAAGAAAGGAAAGAAGGAAGGAAGAAAAGAAAGGAAGAAAGAAAGGAAAGAAAAGGAAGAAAAGAAAAGAAAGAAAGAAACTTCACAGAGTGGCCAGCTTTATAAAGGGAAATAGAGGTGCTATGACAGTAAAAGCATAGGAAAGAGAAACACGAGGTAGGGTGAGAGATAAGGCCTTCCAAGGATTTAATATTTGAACTGAACTCTGAATGTGGAGGTGCCTACCACTCAAAGATCTGGCCTGAGTATTCTGGGCAGGGCAACCAGCAAGTGCAAAGGCCCTGGGGCAGCGATGCGCACAACGTGTTGGAAGACTGTGTAAGCCCACCTAATAACCTCTAGTCAGCTTTTAAAACCCTTCTCACTGCTATCTCCTTTCTCATGCAAGTAATCTCCATCATTCTACGTCAAAAGAAGGTCAACCACTTTATGCCTACACTCCTATACCTGTGCAATCCACACTGAATTGTACATGTCTGCTTACAAGCATGCCTTCTTCATTGGACCATGAGTACCTGGAGCGGCCTTGAGTAGGAAGGAAGAAGCATCTTCCTTGGGTCTGGCACAGTCCTGGCATGAAGAAAGCACACAGTCTTACTTCTCAAGAGAAGCCTTTCCTAAGCTGACAGTGCAGGCAATGCTCACAGTCGAACCACATCTACAGGCGCTGCTCTCAAGTACACCTTTTCCACTGGCAGAGCCACGAGCTGCTTGTGAACTGAATAGATTGGCAGCAGAGAACCAGCCGCCCCAGTGTGTACAGCCAGCCTCTGGGAGGAGGGAGCCCACTGCTTCCTTCCTCTGAAGAGCCCCTTCTGGGAAAGGAATGACTCTTCCAGCGGTATTGGATTTCCCTGCAAGATTTATGACCCAATTTAAAGTTATGGGGCTTTTATTAATTATAATAAACACCAATTTCATTACACTTCAACTTCCAAAGAAATTACATGCTAGGGAAGGGAAATAAAATGTTAGTTTTGTGCTAATGCCAGGCACACATTAGCCGGCTGGGTACCGTGTTCATCCTGGCTGCTGGAGCTGAAAGGGGCATTCTGGAAAGAAGAGACGAAGGAGCTTTTTCCAGAATTTAAATCCATTTGGTCAAAAACAATGGAAATAAGCTGTGCTGCCCCAGGAGGCTTGCAGGATCTCTGCCTTAAT